>NC_089142.1:58925210-60125210 GCF_009819655.1 Sylvia atricapilla
TACTCCAAATCCTTTGACTGATACTTAATTCTGGTCCTGAGAACCTAAGGTTCAAGGAACTTATTCTTCTGTTCCATTTCTGATTTACTACGCCGTCTGTTTCTGGTGAATGTGGTTCCTATAGCATTAAACCCAGATGAACAGTCAATATTTACATAACAAACCTCTTAATCTACGATGTGCTCAGGTCATGAGAAAGCTTTAACTCAGCATATGATTGTCCCTGGGCTGGATCATAGATGAGTGAAGAATAGTGCACATCCCAAGTACATTACAAAATCCTATACATGTACTCAAGTGAAATGGCTACAGAAAATCCTTTAGTTCAGCAGACATCCCCCTGCAGTCTAGAGAGGATTAAGGATTACTGTCCTAGTCAGAGTCTTAGGATCATGAAGATGATTTGATGATGATTTATTCTTGGAGACTATAAACAGTAAACTGTTCTGAGGCACTTGCAAGTTTTATTTTAAGAAAGGAAGAGTTAGTTAGCGTGAACTTACCAATGAATGATTGCCTTAAAACCAACTAAAATGAGACTAATGAATTTCTAGTAAATGGAAAATAAGGATGAGAGCAGATAACAAAGATTGAACAGTGTGTAAGTTAATTACTGATAAGGGCAGTAGGCAATTCTGTTGACATTCAGAGAGTGACAATGCAGTATGTAAAGCAAAAATTATTTGGGCTGAATTTATTTTCCTCGTCTTTTCTAGAGCTTATCTGTATAGCACAGCTTACAGCATTAGTCACAGAACATATTAGCCCATGTCCACTAGAGGTATTTTATTCTTTTAAATAGTGACAATTCAGCTGCATGGCCAAAAAGAAACCATCCCAACATTTGTAATGTTTTCAGGTTATTTGAATGATATTCGAATGATCTCCGCCGAATGAGATTGCATAGTCGGGTGGAAGTATATCACCTTAAAAAAAAATATTTATGAGGGTCTCATTACGTTTTCATTTAAAAAATTCTGTGTGCACCTTGATAAATAGATGAACAACAAAGGAAGAAAACACAGGAGATTATTAAGAATTAATGTAAAACCAAACCAGGAAAGCAGTAAGACACTACTTTTAAAATAAAAAAGAATCTAGTCAAAGAGTACCATACTATTATTTTATTATTATTCTTTTTATTAAAGTAAGTCATATCTTGGAGTTTGTGAGATGTTGAATAAACTGTTGTGCTTCTTCAAAATCTGTCAGTAGATGAAGGATGATGAAAGCTAACCCAACACATATCTATTTACCACGACATTGAGTATGTCACCTAAAAGTGAGTTTAGGTGGAAGGATGATTTAGTTACATAACAAAAAAAAAAAATTTAGAATTGCTGAGGTCTAGTACCATAACACAACCAATTCAAAAAGTTTTTCACACCAGTAAAATGAGACTGTACATAAAACTTGAATCTTTTATCATGTTGGTACTACTACTAGTAGTAGTAGTAGTAGTAGTAGCAGTAGTAGTATTTCCCCATTTGCATTATTATGCAGTTCTCTTTTTTTTTTTTTTCTTTTTAATTGTTTCTTGTCTGATTTTTTTAAGAATCAAATTCAGTGATAGAGAAGACTAATTATCCACTTATGGTAATGCCAAAATAATTTGGAATTGAAGTACTAAATCGCCAACAGATATGCATCAAACACAGCCAGATATTTGTTACTGATATTAAGTATAATTCTGATTTTTGCTGAATTCTCTGATTTTAAGGCCCTTTACATTCTTAAGTAGAATAACTAATTTTGAGTTTCATGCCTCTGATGAAGCAGATTAAATGCTAATGTTATTAGAACAGGTTATGTACAGTGCACAGAAAAGATTCTAATTGGCTTTGAAATGAATGATGTGTTTCACAATTTATGTCTTAATCGAAGATCAAATATTGTTTTGAACTGACCCAGATACCATTAACTAAATGTTCATGGTGTTCAAAAGCCTTCCAGTGTCAGCGACCTGAACAGAAATGTTGTGCCAACAGCATGTCAGGTTTAACAAAGAGACATTCAGTGATTGAACATAGATAATTTTGTAGGTCTTTCTATTAGTATTAATCACTGTCAGTTTGTTTTATAATATCCTGCAAAAACTGTATGGAATCCCCCATGGAGAATGCCACGTGGTCCATGTAAGAGCATTTTGCTTAAAACAAAAGTAATTCTGCTCATGCTAAATTCTCTTTTCAATGACATCTATTAAGGGTGACTGAATTGCTATTTCTATCTGTTGAGAATAGATAGAATAAGAAACACCATAATAATTTCATCAGGAAGAAGAAGTGTCCTTAAATACAGAATGTGAATGTACACATATGAAAAAGACTAAATAAATGGGTTTAGTCAATAATGGGAAAAATACTTAGTACACTAATAGGGCATGAACAGTAAGACCACGAAAGATTGGATGCTATACTGAGGAATAACATGCCACGTGTTGAAAACCAGGAGAAAGATTTTGTCAGTGTTATCAAAGGGCATAAATCCATTCTGACTGTAGGTGCCTGGGGTTCCCTATGTAGGTCACTGCAGTTTAGACTTCCAGCATTTTATTTTTCTTTTTAAATAGACTCTGATGCAATAAATGACTATCTCATTAACTACCACAGACTAGGCAAGATCAAGTCTCACTCATGGTCACAGAGAAGTCCTTAATGAGAAAATCATAAATATATATATATATTTTTATGATATAACTCAGCAACAGAGACAATTTCCTGAGGTGCAGTTTTTGGAATCTGAATTATCTCCTGCACACTTGCACTGTATCTACTCTTTCATTGCTAGCCTTGATTTTGGATTCTTCCAAACTCTTGCACAACATCTCTGAATGCTGAGGAGTGGTCCAGTGTGTCAGCCCCCATGAACCTCTGCAAATACCCAGCAAGGCAGGGCACAGAGCATACCTGGGGAGCATGTGCTGCGTGCCCAGAGCCAGGGCACAATGGGGCTGCAGTGGGACCACTAAAGCAGCAGATTCTTTTGACTCTGACTTGCATCTCTGGAAAGTGTCAACGCAGTTCAGTGGCTGGACTTTGGCCATAATGACTTCATCCTCAGGAAAATTTTTCAGAGGAAAATGATAATCTGTGCCTCTGGAGATGTATCAACCTGCATTTGTGAACTGATGTGCATGCAGACAGCTTGTGTAATATTCTACAAAGACCAATGCTGGCATATGTTGTACTAGTTACAAAAGGTTGTTTAAGAAAAGTCCTGGGTTTTAGACTCCCTAACTAAAATATGAACATGCCTATCTGTGAAGTCAGTTCTTCTACATTTTTCAAATTACAAACTCTACTTAGGTGGCCAATAGAAAGGAAAAAGAACCATCCAGCCTCTGTTTTAACACTTGTTGAATTGTATGCGGCACATCAATATTTACAATATTTCTGCCAAAGCATGAGCATCCTTGCATGGAATTGTTTTTCTCTCTTTCAATATGGTCTTTAATAGCCTGCATCTATGAATAACAAGTTTTTTCATTTTCTATTTTTCCTGCATATACCAAAATATGACTCCACAAGTTCTTTCCTCTGTCCTTATATCTGGCTTTAACATTCTTAAAATACCGTCCTCCAATTTCTGTCTGGTTCCAGTGACCGAAAATGTTGCCACTTTGCACTCATTTTGGAAATATTCTTTTCCTATGGGTCATGTTTATTCCCTTTGTTTCGTTCTCAGAATGTTGGAACTTATTGGATCAAAATAAACAACTGTGCTTAGGTTACCGAATTATAGTAGTAATTTATAATATACTATAATAATTGTTAATTATTATAAAGATTACCAATGACTAAGGATCTTCCTGAGGGAAATTTGGGTTGGCTCTGGTGTGACAGTAAGCTTTCTCTCTGTGAAAGCAGCATTGGCTAAAAGGGTCTTGCAGGTCATCATGTTCTACACAGAGTAGGTTCTGGGAAAGTCAGCTAAATTCTGCTCTTTTATGTGTGTTCTGGAAAATAAATACATTTTAAACAGTATTATTCTGAAGGAAATAATCCTTTGTTTCACACTTTGACAATGAGAAGGAAGTCTGAATATTTAATGACTGGTACCCTTGGGATGTGCTAGACATAGTATTTTCATCACCCCCTTGCCTCTTGATCTGGGTCATTTTTACATGTAGAATCAACTGCCCTTTGAAAAAACTGCACATATCTTGTCTAGATATAAATATGAAACTTTATTCTCCATGGCTGGTAGTCTGATATTTCTTAATAACATGTAAGTTCACACCTGAGAACCACAAGAGTGAAAATCTTTCATTGTTGCAGAGACTCTGAATAATAGAAGGCTGGACAGAGGAAATGACACGTCTCAACCAATGTGGCTACCATGTCGAACTCCCATTCATTGTTTCCGGACAGCGAGTTGTATAGATTCACAACATGGTTTACAATTGCAGGGCATACAAAGAATGCAAGCAAGCCTTATTTATCTTAGTCTTAAGGTGGCTGAAGTGTCAGTACTACACTTCTCCATTTAAAAACCCATTATTCCCTGGGACACCTTAATATGAAATGTGAATTTCTTAATGTGCCACAACCAGAGGCCTGCAGGCCAAAGGGCTCAGTCTGGAATTGCTCACCCTCAATCAATACAAATATAAATCATGCCTTCACTCTCTAAGAAATCCCCACATTTCATTATGAATAAAAAGAATTCGGGACAAACATTTCCTTCAAAGCTAGACTGTGTAATGAACTAAGATTGCAGTCAGTGAAAAAAGTCTGTTTTACTGTCAGGAAGATGAAAATTAACCTTTTGCTTGTTCTCTCATGCTTTGAAAATCTGCTAAAAATGCCAGCCAGTAACTGACTGGTATAAAAATTTGTATTTATTTTATAATTTCTCCATGAGTAAAATGTATCTACTCTTATCCTAACTATTAACTATGTGTAACTTATGAAGGATATTTGACACTTATAATTCTAAGCTGAAAGCCAGACACTGGTGAGTTGAAGCACCAGCTCTATCCTTACCTTACCCTGTGGCCTTAGGAAGCCTCTTAATCTTTCATTTCTCCATCTGAAAAACAGAGATAACATTTTCCTATCTAGGTAGCAGGAGTCCTTTGAATTAATTTATGTCTTATCATGTTAGGCAAAAGCAAAACACTTTATAGGAGTCAGTCATTTCTGCAAAAACGATTTAGCAAAATGGGTTTTCATCTCTGGAGAGATCAGTTTCAGACTGTCAGGGATTCGTATTTTCAAGTCATGGTCAGTTTAACATACTTTGAAGAAATTTTCACTAGTGGTGCATGAATAAAACCAACCAGTTTATTTACAGAGATCAAGAGTATTATAGCTAGCAGAAAAATCTAATAGGCTAAATATAACACAAAAAAAAAAAAAAGAAAAAAAAATTAAGTGGTACTTAGATATGATGATAAGCACACGTAACAGTAAAGTGAATGTAAATCCTCTTTTCAAACCTGGAATTACAGAGCAATATTAGACTCCTCTGGAGAAACAAAACTTATAGTGAATTATATCAGAGACAAAAGTCAGTGAAGACTTTGAAAGGAGAGGGACGATGAAAATGAAAATTAGTTTGTTCCAAGAAATGACCCCTTCCTTCCCTTCCCTTCCCTTCCCTTCCCTTCCCTTCCCTTCCCTTCCCTTCCCTTCCCTTCCCTTCCCTTCCCTTCCCTTCCCTTCCCTTCCCTTCCCTTCCCTTCCCTTCCCTTCCCTTCCCTTCCCTTCCCTTCCCTTCCTTCCCTTCCCTTCCCTTCCCTTCCCTTCCCTTCCCTTCCCTTCCCTTCCCTTCCCTTCCCTTCCCTTCCCTTCCCTTCCCTTCCCTTCCCTTCCCTTCCCTTCCCTTCCCTTCCCTTCCCTTCCCTTCCCTCCCCTCCCCTCCCCTCCCCTCCCCTCCCCTCCCCTCCCCTCCCCTTCCCCCTCCCCTTCCCCTTCCCCTTCCCTTTCCCCTTCCCCTTCCCCTTCTCTTCTTTTCATGAGTAAGTCAATGAGAAAATAAATTTGTATGTATTAGCTGCTGAAATTTGAAATTGATTGAAAAATTGAAAAATTGAATACACTCGGACTGAGATAATTTATGAATTTTCACAGTGCTGAACTACTGTATTGAACATAGTCTAAGAAAGGTTTTTTTACCAATTTTCCAAAGTCTTGGTTTAGCCCATTCTTTATTTTCTCTTTCTTAGTCATCACTAGCCTTTCTAAAAAGATCTCTTGTCCACTAAGGATCAGTTGCAGCTGCATGTTCATGAGAAGATTTGTTTTATATCTTCTTTCACGATTAGCTGGAAGAGGGAAAGCACCAATAGAGACTCATCTCCTTCAGAATAATCTTAACTATGTTTGGTAGCTCATTGTTGCTCTGTTGCAGAAGAAATTAAGAAGAACCTCAGAAACCAGAGTGGGCAAAAAGTGAAACAACAATTTCAGTATTGAAAAACAAAATCAATACATCTAAGAAAAAAATAATATAAAACATCATGTAAAGTCTAACTTGGAGCTAATAATTACAGCTGAAGTCTTCAAGGCCATCAACAGTTTTCGGAAATTAACAAGTCAACATGCATCAGAAAAAATCAGTGGCAGTGCTGCCCATCTTCCAGTAGGGTACTGAAAACCAGATGGAGAAATCATTTTTCCTGATACATAAAATTTTCTTGCATCATCATATTAGCGTCATATTCAGTGCTAGTCTATGCATCTCAGGAAACATATTTAAGATTGAGAGATGCTGCAGGGAAGCACAATTAGATAGGTAAAGGGAATAGAGCATGAGAATGTCCCTTATGAGGAGGTTTCTAGTTTACAGAGGAAAGCCCTGAAGAGATACATGACCAGAGATTTACAGACCCATGAAGGTACTGCATAAGATGACAGTGGAACTGTGATAATTTATTTCAGTTCTGGAACTTGGAGACAACTGTTGAAAACTGTTAGGTAGTCATTCTGAAACAAAAAATATGATTTTAAAGAGCAGGTCATGAACATCTGAAGCATGCTGCCACAGTAGTTCATGGAAAGAGGAAATATTTTCAGGTTCAAAAAGGAGCTAGACAAATTTATGAACAGCAAAGAATCTAGTAATTCAATTATTTACTCTTCTGATATTCTTTGCTTTTTGCTTTTATGAAGATATGAGCTGACACTTACGGAGAAGTGCTGGTTTTTGTTAAAGAAAACTGGAACAAAAATGTTTGAGAAGGTCTTGAGTTCAAAGTTTAAAAACTTGCCATGAAGAAATCCTGCTCTCTAACTCATTACAGACTTAGAAAAGTTTCTTCATGCCTCACACTTTCTTGGGAAATCCACTGGCAAAAATGTTTAGAAAGTTATATTGTAGGCTTTTGATATATCCTTTTTTTGATACATCCATCTTTATAAATTCGGACTTAATAAATATTTATTTCAATAAAATAGCTCAACCAACCTGCATCAAGTTAGTTTTAACTCATTTTCTCTGTTAACAATATTTAATTTAAAGGATTTTAAACTTTCAGCAACTCCCAGTGCTCAGAGTTAAAACTCCTAAGTTATAAATCAGAAAAATATTTCCCTTGGCTCTGAAAGAAGAATGCTTCAATAAAGCAGAAAGGACTGTGAATCTCTAAAAAACATAAAAATTCTCTTTTATACGAGGTGAACCTGAAGGAAATTATAGAGAATAAAATGTCAAAACATCTTTGTATCTGCAATCAAAATATAAAGTCGTTGAGCTCATATTTATACAAAGAAGATTTATGCAGTGAAAAACCTATGAAATTATCATTAGCCAGTTTAAAATATTTATTTATATTCTGTAATTTGTGAATGACTAAAGGGGATGGAGGTTTTATGATATGTTGATCAATTATTTGAGAAATGTCACTTTTTGTAACAAAATGAAGGCTGAGATTCTATTCATTGCTGTAAAATTAACTTGAGGATTCATGACAGATCTTTTTTCTTTTCTATACATAGATTTTTTTCAAAATGAATTGAAAGGCAATTTATGCTTCCTCATCTCTATCAGTGCCTTTGATTCAAGTAGAATGTCATTTGTTAGTATATTAATTGTAAAATATTTTCCTCCAAGGCTCTTCATCAATTTGTGCTCCCCCTAGTTTTCAGACCATCCAAGTTCTTATGACCTTTCAATGATCTTTAATTCCTTTCACTAACTAATTGTGTAGGAGTTTCAATGTTGTCAAAAGAAAAAAAAACCTACTTGCTTTCAATCTTTTTATTTTTCAGAGGAGATAAATGCCAAGAATTTGAATGCAGCTACTCCATTATTACATCTAAGAGTTGTGCAGATAGTCAACTGTCTACAGACGCCTTTAGAAAAGCATTGTTAATCACAGAGCATTTTGCCATGCACAGATTTTCTTGTGTTATTATGAATATCAAAGTGACCTTCTCACTAGTGAGATATTCTGCATTTTTATTTACTACTGACAGGAGAACATCTTGTCAGAAAAATACTTCATCATGCGCTTACTGACAGACTTTTTTCCACTTTCTTTTAGCACTACGTTGGAAATATTGATCTTTCTCTATCTCTGACCTATTTAAATCCACTCCATTTCCTGTCTGTCTTCTGCTCTCTGTTTTTTTCTCCACTCTCTACCCTATAATTCTAAATCTGTCTTGTCAATTCTCCCTCTTTATCCCCTAATTTTTCCTTTTTTTTTTTTATTTATGAACCCAGCTTGCCACACCTGTCAAAGTATGAGCTCACTTGCTGGTTCCCAGAACTCACCCCAGATAATACACACCACCTGCACACCAAATAAAAGCAACTGTACAAATGTCCATATAAGAGAATGGTTAATACCAAAATCATATTTTTTAAAAGTAAGTTGATTTTTTGGTAGGTCACAGATGAAAAGATAGAGACATTTCTCAAGATTAACAGGGCAAAATGTATTTTTTTAAATTTTTCATCTGGATCTTTTTATTTTTTATTTATTACCTGATGCAGAACTTGATGAATACTGGTGACTGTTATTTTAGTTGCTAAGAGAACTCCTATTGTATGCAGAAGTATTTTTTACATACATAATCCTTAAATCAAGACAAGACTGACAGACTCAGGGATGCTGGACTATATGATATTCAGAAGTCTATTAAAAAATTATCAAGATCTCTAAGCTAAAAATGCTTAAAGCTTCGAATGCTCAAGCTAGAGAAACTTATATCTTGAACTGATTAAGTGCATTCATTATTTTAACTGTGAGCCCTGAAACATATCGGCAATGAAGTCCTTTATTGCATAAGGACAATGGACTCTCCGTAATGTCCAAAAGAAGCTTTCCTTAACCTCTATTGTACTTTTTCTGGTTACTAATCATAGCACACTTAAGAACCTCTGGTGATAAACTCAGAATTGAAAAATAACTGTAGTGGGAAGAGACCTCTGAAGCTTATCTAATACAACCTCCTGCACAAACCCAGGTCATCATCTACAGCAGAATGCTCACAGTGTGTCCCATTGGATTTTGAGTACAACCAATTGTAAACTGAACATTGATCATCCATCTCTCTTATGATTTCCACACTGTGAAGGGAAATTTTCCTAAGTAACCATATTACCCAGAAGAAAGCTTTATCATAAAGCTACACAAGCATGTACACATCTCTAAAATCAGGTCTGTGATTTGACATTATGATTGGAAAACAGTTGGAACAGAGATTATCTGCACTGCAGGTTTATTGTACTACACTGAGGCAAATAGTAAGATATAGATGTAGTTTCATTTGAGCTATGACAGCAAACATAGGTAAAAGGGAAGAGAAAACAGTGTCATGGATTGATCCAAACTTATTCAAATGACATGGAATAGTTCCATTGAATTTCATAGTCATCAAAAAGGCTGGTATTTTATTTTTTCTTTATTTTTTTAATTCCATTGAATATTTTAACAATTATTTTTCATTATTTATAGCTATGCTATTTTTAGAGGTTTAAGGGAAGTTACAAATTTCTAGAAATTATTTTCTGTTGCTGTTGACTGTCTACAAAACTTCTTCCAAGAGTTTATCGTAGTTATCTGTATGGAATTGCTTAAATACTAGAATAGAAAATAATGAAAGTTAGTCTTTCCCATTAACCACTGCTTTATTTGCAGACTGCATCACACAGCTGTTTACATTACTAGGAAATGTTCTTTCAGTGATTTGTGCTCAGCTTGTTACTAAAGTGCTAAAAATCAATTAAAAGTTTTAAAGAGTAATTTGTTTGTCAAGGTCTCTTTTCAAATATAGATTGCAACATTAATTGCTTTTAGCACATGTCACTTTCAGCAGAGATGCCAGCAGTGGCTAGAAAACTCTTTTATAAGCTTTATGAAAGTAAATTTACTTTGATACTGGAACTGAACATGAAAGTCCCCTTTCTCAATAGCTACGATTTTTTAAGCTACTCATGTGTATACTTCTTTAATCTTCATTTCAACAACTGCGCAAAGTGGTTTCTTTCCATACCAGAGCTTTTTCTCATCATCAGATAAAATCTCTTTTAAAATGAAATTGTGTGCTGCTATTTCAGCTTTGGGGCTAAAGAACAAAACTGAATTCCTTGCACTGAAGCCTTGGCAGATCAAATAGGCCCAAAAGTTTGCAATTTAGGTACCATGTACTTGGTTGATCAGCTTTCCAGTAAGTTTACTGGTAAGAGTGAAATTAGTGAAACGCTCTCCATCAGCATTAGATTTCCAAAAGCTCAACTAAATACACTGACAAAATCTCCATTTGTATCTGTGAAAATAAACAGGTATTTTTAATCAGTTACTTTGTTTCTACTTTAAAATTTGAAGACTTTTCTTTCTGCTAGCCTGATTGCTCTTTCTCAATCTGTCATGTAATTTTTACATTGCTTCAGCTTCCCGTTTTTATTTCCATACGACAACACTAAATATTTCTTTATCGTGGAAATTGAACTGGCCGGAGTTACTGGTGTGATCTCACCCAGATCCAGATGTTCTGTACTTCCTCTATGGGTGCAGGACCATTGCAACATTGCACACATCAGCCTAATTAGTTTTGCATTTACCTGTGTTTGCAAAAATAATTTGATAAAATCCACTGAAAGGAATTCTAACAGATATATTAGATGGAAAGAAAATTCACATGTCTTCCATTTTTTTTAAATTAAAAGTAAACCGGAAATAATTCACATTTAGGTTTCACAATCTAATTTATTTGAATTATTCTACTCTAATATAATGATTTAATAATCTAAAACTAATCATTTAATAAAAATATAATATTAACATGAACTTCCCACTGATCAATTTTCCTTGTTTCTTAATATAATACAATGCATTTTCTCAGCCCATACATATATTTATTTTTCTTCTGTCTTATTTTTTTAATTGACGAAGATGGTTGACAGGCTTATCTTTCAGATTACAAAATTTGACATTAACTAAAAAAAAAAAAAAAATTCACAGAGGTTAAGATTTTTCAAGCCACTAGAAGCTCTTTTTGTTCAATAGGCAAACCTTTCATGTATTTCACTAGACGAGGATAGACTAGGTAAATATAAATTAAAACGAAAACACTGAGAGCCAAATTTCTGTACTAAATCTTCAACTTTTTAGTAGGGTTTTACTGAGCTTATGTATGTGTAAAGTTTATGTGTATTAACCTTTACTGACTGTGCTCTACTGCAGAGCAGAATAACTGCAGACTTAAATTTCTATGTTAAAGAACCTTGGACCAGATCTGACACCAAACCTCGTACTTGTTTTTTAGAACCTGCATGCTGCTGTGAATCTGCACAGGGTCCCACTGTCTTCCCTTTTTTTCTCTCATATAGATGTCAAAATTCATCTTTGGCTTTAATTTATTATAAACTTCTGTCTTGCATTTGTATTCTACTTTATCTAATAGTGATTTATTTATGAGAATCTTTTGTAAGTGGTAAACAGCATATGATGATACACACTCTAATGATAGTACACACCCTCATCTGGCTAAGATGAGCAAATTTCAAGTTGGAGGGCTCATCCATAACTGTTTTCCTGAATGGGTGGCAGATATATATGCTTTTGAGTATCTTGTAGATTAGGAGTCTACACTTCTAATGACAGCCTTTCTGTTTTGTTTTGAAGTTATACTGAATTTATACACATTTAAAGATAGAGGATCAAGGACTGAACATAATTTTTAATTGGTTTTGCACATACATGTATGTAATAACACAAAGTATGATTAATTGTTTGTCTATGCATTTGATATCTGAACATTACTTGACTATTAGAAACTGAAAACACCTTATTTTATTGGATATTCAGTTATTCTGAACTGAAAAATACATTTCAACTACAATCTCAACCCATTGTCAAGAAAGTGAAATCGTTTTTCAAGGAAGTACAGACGTTTTTATGATTTTAAGGGGTCTCTCTGTTTAAGGATTAGGGGCTACAGTTTGATGTGGAAACACTCTAAAGCAGAATTTATGTGGAGTTTGAAACTGTAGTCACCTGAATGGTAGTAGGAAAATCATAGAAGAATATAGTCTTGCCTCAGCAGTGTCTTGACATATTATGCTCTTGAAGTTGCTCAAAATTAAATACTTTATTTGACTAGATGGTGACAAATAGTGTGCTGGTTGCTGGCACAGCTATATTTTGCTAAATGATCCTTTTTCCTACTCTCAGGTACTCTGTAATTACTTAAACATCAATTATTTGTCACAGGAGAATGTTTGCTATCTATATTAAAATTTTAAAAAATCGCCAAAGAAAACAAAGCAGAACAAAACAAAACCCAAACAACAAATGAACAAACAAGCAAACCAAACAAACCTAAATCCCCCCAAAAAAACAAACACAAAAAAAAAAAAACCCTAAACAACCGACAACAAAAAAAGGAAACTAACAAAAATCCCAGGACTTTATAGGGCTTTTCACAATCCAAGAAATCCAGAATCTCCTGTTGTAGATCTTTTCTTTAAAAAAATTTTTAAAAAAGTATTTTCCTCATCTTTCTTTCAAATTAAGAACCCAAGAACTGTTTTGGACCACACTAACAGATTTTATTGATGGGTTGAATGAGCTCTGACATATGAAAAAAATCTCTAAAAGTAATAAGAAATCAATATTTAAATGAGTAATTGTTTGGGGGTTTTTGTTGGGGTTTTTTGGTGGGTTTGTTGTTTTTTTTTCTTCTCTGTTTAAAAATTAGCTGAAAGAGTAGTGCACTTCTATGACTTCAAAGATATCAGGAGGTAAGTTTGAAACGGTCTTTTTTAAACTTAGTTGATTATCTTAGAAAACTGACACTTTTCACTTTCTCATAATATTGACTTTGAAGTAGCAACATTTAAAATGATTACATTTAATAAAATGAATTATCAAAATTATAAATTCGGCTCCACCATGTTCAAGTTTGCATATTCAGGACTTCAGGCTTTGTATGACAAAACCACCTTTCATTGTTCTGCTTTATCCTGTCATCAGCTTGTGTTCTTATTTACTACAGCAATTCCATTCTTCTCTTGTTCTTATTGTCTTTTTCTCTCCATCGATATTTTTCAAACTATAAAACCATTCCACTGTAAACATCTAGGTAAACAATTGCAAATTCTTAGAGTATCATAGACATGGACTTATGAAGAATCACTAAAACCTGTTCTGGTCCCAAAATCTGCAAATGTGCAATATTTGTAGAGCTATACAAGCTATACAATCCAGGATAGAACTGAAGTATTTCATCCTGAGATGAAAATCTATCTTCCTAGGAAAATAGTTTCATTTTCTAAATAATTCTCTGCTATCATCAGGTGAGAATATCAAAGGCAACATCTTTCCCACAGATGAGGCAGCTCATCTGCAGGTGTGCTCTGCCACATGCCTGTGGGAAGTCAGCTTATCAACCTGTTGATACTGAACTGCTTATCTGGGATGTGCACAAAGGCTTAAACTATACATTTCACAGACATCTGTCATTTGACATCTTACATTTCATAATCTCAATTCTTTTTCAATATTGATATTTTATGTAATATTTTAATGTGACACAACACATCTGATACAATACTCAGTTATTCAGTGAAAAGTTCAGCTTAATGACATTATACTTTCTGCAAAGTCAGTGAACCAAAGCACCATTCTTTTTATTGAGTCCCTAAATATCTTTTATGCTCAAATTTGATAGATACTGGTAAAATTGCCTGAATCTATTTTATTACTGGATGGACTTTGTTCTTACTTCCCTGAAGTAGAAACAATCTCTATTAAATAAATGTCACAGTGCAGCAAATCTCTGCATTCAAAGATTTGGGAAAAAAACAATCAGGAAATAATAACTTGCATTTTTTGTATTTCACAGTTCTTAAAGCAAATCCTTCTCAACGTGTGCCATCATGATAGTGATCCTCACTTGATACATTATTTGGATTAAGAATATTTTTAATGCTCCAGACAATTTTCAGTTTTAAAAATATAATACAGAGGAAAAATTTCAGAAGTTTTTCCCAGCAAAGAATCTTGTTTAGCAGTACAGTGACCTAGTAAATTAAAAAACTTATCTATGAGGCATCTGTTAAAAATATTTCTTGACTGAAGCATTACGAGCACACAGCAGTCTCTACTAATCTTCATGGTCCTGTTTCTTAAGAAAATATTTCTAAAAATTAATGTACCAGACCAACTGCATTTCCTCAAGCAGCACACCAAAGATAGGCAAAGACCATGGCATAATGAGTATGCATAAAGGTTTTTAAAGCTTAAGATAGCAAATCTCTTCTTTTCTGACAGTAAAGGGACTGACAAATAACTTAGAAAAATCTTCTGTCTGAAGAACAGACAAAGATAAAGAGGGCAGCAGAATCCACTCTGCACCTTCCCTAAAGTATCATAGACAGGCCAAAGCTACAGGCAGATCCACATCTGCAACATCATCATGAAACTTTCAAAAAGAAAAATTTCAATAAAAATCCAATGGTTTAGTGAAAATGAATGCGCAACTTTTTATGTCCACTCCTCTATTAGGTTTCTTTAGCACAGGAAGTGGGAACACAAAGGAGAAACATCTTCTCTTTGTCAGTGATTCACCAGTTCTTACAGCAACCCCATTTTTGGCATTTTCTAGAGCTTTTGTAGAAAACCACAGGTATTTTGCCTGATGTCCCTGAGCACAGCAGTGAAACGGAGCTTTGTGAATAGGATTATTTATCCAAGGTGAGTTACTGATTGCTCCTACCCAAATGGTGCCTTTCAGTGGGTTAAGCTTTGCTACAGGACATCTAGAACTTCTGCAGACATATCTTTTTAACTCCAAATCAATGGCCTCATTACCAGAAGGAAAAGTCAGACTAATTGCTAATATCTGCTAGTAATTTGTACAGCAAAACTTAGATGGATCCTTTGCCTCAATTTGGATTCAAAAATAAACATAGGAAATAGGACTGCTCTGGAAGAGTTGATAGAACCAAAATGATCAAATAAACATATTGATTTGTCTCAGAATGCTTTTTTTAAAATGGGTGTCATGATTTCGAAAATACACTGTAATTATTGTGTAGACAGACCCTACCTGGACTTTGCAGCAGAATTATACTATTTTAACAAAGTTACAAGTAATAGGAACGCTTCTTTAACTAAACTACTAACAGATTAGCAGCAAAATCAGTCTTTATTTCATGTTTTTAACACTCCTTTTGGGAGAGCCTCCCCTGACGTGTTTTTGAAGCCCAAACAAACAAGTCATGAATGATGAAGGACTCAGAAAGCTTACAGGAACTGATCAGTCTTTTAACAACATGCTGGGATATCTGGGCTGCATTAAGACATTTCTTGAGAAAAGACAATGCTGTTCACACACAATTTTCGGCCTAATACTACTTGTACATTTACAAATTTGTGACTATCCTCAGTTACCCCTGACCTGAAGACACATAACAGAGTGCAAAGGCTATTAGGTTCCTAATGGTTCCTTGTAGTTCCTAATAGTTTTGATATAAATTTAGCACTCTAGGTGGCTGATTGACTGCTATTATGGTTTATGTGTTTAATGGTATATTTTCCTGGAGAAATAATTTCAAAGATGGCTTTCAGCTGGCACTAAAATTCACCTGGCACATTCTGAATGATAGACTGGCAAAATATTGACCAAAAAAAAAAAAAACCATCAGTGAAATGAATAGTAGGAAGAAATATATATCTCCGGTTGGGGTTTTCAAATATTACATAATCTCCCATTATTATAAATATTGGCACAAATATTGTTTAAAGGAGTAAAAAAGAACACTATTTTATAAAAAATACATTTAAGGTGTGGGAGGGAAAGGAAAATGTTGTATTCTGTTTAAATCTGTCCTCTGTTACGTTCCTCTGCACGCTCATTAGTTGCAATGGCAAATAGCCTTGAAACACATGAAAAATGCTTTCTGCCAGGATACCTAAAAAACTATCGTCAACAGATAAGGAGTGCTCTCTGCACACAGAACTGCATGAGCAATAACTGCCTCAGTTATTCATCTGCTGCTGCCTGTTTCTTGTCTTGTGACTGGACTTCAAACTTTCTGGAGCAGGGCTAATTTATATGTTGTGCCTCAATTTAATGCTAACAATTTCTGTTTCTGGTCTAGACCTAATGTCTCTAGTTTGCTGGACTAACATAAATAATAATTGCCTAATTAATAATTACCTCAAAGAAAATCTTCCTTTTTCCTGTGCCAGTGGGAGACATGCATCTCAATAAAAGTAAAAAGGGAGTAAGGCAGAAGCAGAGTCACAGCAAAGTAGTAACTCAAATATACAGTGTAAATGCAACAATAAAAACCAGAACTGAATGGACAAACCTGTTTTTAAATATCAAGTATTTCAAACTCAAGTAATAGAAATTTTCTGAATGTACCTCTTCCTTTCATTCTCTCAGTTATTCTGTCCCCATTCCCAGTTAAAGAAAAGGATAAAAAGCAAAAGAAATGTTCATGCAATTAACATTAAATCCCTATCTCTTTTTCCATCTCCAAAAAGATGTGTATTTTAAAAACAGTACTTTAAATTGAGCAAGCCCACATTTTGTTCAGTTATTCTTTTACCTCACTTTAGAGAGACATTCTGCCTGCATCCAAAAAGGCATGGAGACTGAGTCATCCTGCTTCTTTTTTCATCTGTTAAGCCCAAATAGAGCAGGATAAATTTCATTGCCCTTAGCATGCCCTCATAACACTTCAGCTTTACATTAGGACTGTGATTATAATCAGATCTCATTCTTCAGGGCTTCAGCTGATCAGCTGTAAGAGTCAGGGCCATAATTTGACTTGTAAATTCTCCTCTTCCTCTACACATGCATCTTTTCTTTTGAAGGACTTGCAATCGACTGCAGCTGGCTGTTGAGTGAGGGGTATCCATACTTGGGGTGGCACAGTGCTTGAAGGTGCTTGACTGATGTGTCTGATTAGGCACTCAAAGTCATTTTGATAATACAGTTTAGGATGAAGAAGGAACTATTAAAAAACAAAAACCAAACCAACACAAAACCTCCATGGGGTTATTTACTCAAGGTTGATCAAATAGATTTATTTTGGCAGATTAAAATGTCACTAGATGAACATTTATATAATTGATATGATGGCACAGCATTTGTGAAAGAAATTGATTAGAAGTTTTCTGGTTTAGCTTTGCTTTTTCCTGAAATGAATGTTCTGTTTATTTTCTTAAGTATTATTGAAATAGACAGCATCTGAACTTACTGTTTTACTTTGTGCTCAAGTTTCCTGAGTACTGTGTGACCAGGCTACCCACGGAATTGTGCTTCATGAAATATGCTCATACTTATCTTGATGAGGTACTCAGCAGTGCTTCTCTGCTGGTGCTCTGAAATGCAGAAAGTGTTCTGGGGCTGTTGTTAAGGTCTCTCTTTTTAACAGTAGATACAGATAGATTTCTGAGCAAGGGACACTATGATCACACAAATGAAGTATTTTACCAATTTGATATGCGATGCTGAGCGAGTGGTAACGGCTATTTAACGTGATTTGTGGAATGTTTTCAATGGTGTAGTCTCAGGAGCAATTACAGTAGCTCTGACAAGTTTTCTAAGAATGGTGCTGGTGATAACAGCTCCTCCACTTTATCAGCTCTATTTAGCCACACAATTACCTTTGGTGAAGAAATTTTTTTCATCCCTATGTCCTATTAGAATTTCCAAAGAGGTATTCCTGCTTTTCTGTTCTGTTCTATTTGTTTCCACTAGCACTCTACCAAAGTGCACCAGAAAACCTATGGAACTGATTGCCTTCTTTCAGTGGAGGGAGAAAAAAAAGAGGGGGAAGGAGGGTAAGGATAAAATTTTCCCATAATTGTTAGGTTTCCACAGTGGTAGATAGGTAAAAAGAAATGCCGTAAAGATACCTAAATCAAAAATATTTGCTGTGAATTTCTACCTGTTTATTAAATTAAATTAGTAATCCAAAATTTATCTGTGCAACTGAAAATGAAGGGGAAGAGAAGGCAGCTGTCCTTTATGAAGAAACTAGGTTTAACCAAGAAAGAAGGTTCATGGCTTGCTGAAGGTAAAATGAGAGCTTGTAGAAAGGGCAGTGAGGGGTTTGGATCCTGTTGGCAATTACAGACTCATAAATGCATGCTGAAAGTGGAACAGCACTTGAAGGTAAAACGAAGTCAGGACACAGGAAAGGACAGTTCTATTGAAATGCTCACAGAAAAAGCACATGAAGAGGTACCATGCAAATCTGCAAATGGCTGAATACGCAAGAAATGGAAAAAGGACTGGTCAATGAAGTGCTTGCTGTTCTGTCCAGGATGATCCTGTGTATTTTAATCTCAGTAAGGTATCTAGATCTCTTATTTTACTTATGTTATGGGTGGTATGGAAAGGCAGAAGGGATTCTCAACTAAGCCAGAGTACAACAAAATAAAAATCCTTCAGCAACAGAAATGATAACATCCACATCAAATACATTTGGCAGAGCATGCTTTTTTAATCATCAAACACAAAACTCTAGTGGAACCCATGGAAGGCAAACATATAAAGGATTTCCCAGATAAGAAAACATAGAAATACAGATAATTAATCCAAATAATTAGGTCAAAAGACCATTATTGCCAATTAATGAGAGTATCAGTAAAAAAAAAAAAATTGAAACATCTTTTCCACCTTAAGAAAATTTGTCTACTGACTAGAGTATTCAGGCTAATTTATAATAATGTTGGCAGTTAATAGAATACAAAAGCACTTGGAATTTTAAATAAGATAAGTAAAATGCAATGTGATTTCTAACACATCTGGACTTATTAGGGCTCTTAACCTATTTATGTGGGCTTTCTTTCAATGTGTTGTTTTTTTTTTTTACTGATGAAAACAGTTCTCAAAGTAGTTTTATTGTGTTAGAAATCCTGACAACTATGACGTAAAATTCCTAATTTTAAAATAGCTCTTCTATTCTAAATGATAATTATATGTCTTACAATATGTCTTCTAATCTGTAGTTATGGCCTTTTATAGAAATAATTGCACCTGTTTAGCTATCTAAAAGCTGCTATATTAATAATTTTCCATTTTTCTTTCTTACTTTTAATATTTCTTGCATATTTTCAGTTAAGGTGAACCTCAAGTAGCAAAACTTCAAGTAATTGCTCACACAGGAGAGCAAATTCTCTCAAGACTGTCCACTGAGGGCTCTGCAGGGTCTGCACTGATCAGTTGAGATCTCAAGACACAGAATGACCACACTGCATATGTCCCAATTGTACTGATTTAATAAGATTGCAGAATGATTCCAAAGCTTTGTAAAGTTGTCCTTCATATTAATTACATATGTGGACGATATGCTACAGTTGGTTTTAAAAATTCCTGTCAAATTCTGACTGTTTCTGCTATTACATGTAAATCGGGGACAATGCCTTAAAATTTTCTGCTGTTAAGGTTAAACGAACAAAGTATCCCATGTTTGGCACTGACTTAACCCAGGTGAAATCTGTGAAGAGTGGTATTGTGGAAAGCCTCTTTGGATTAATTCATGGTGCATTACTCTCATAAATAAATAAGCTGCCGTGAAGAATGTGCATGGGTTTTGAGTAATGAACCAGACCTTTATGTACACTCTAGAGGACTGCAAACTCTGTTCCCCTGCTGCATTTTCTAAGCTCATGTTTTTTATCTTGAAACAGCAGATTTGGTTCTTGTCATCTCAGAATCCATTACAGTTTATAAACTGAAATTACTTCCTTTATGGGTTCTCTTATTAACATTGCCAAGACTATATTCAGGTAAATTAACAGAATTTTGGGCTTTCCTTTTTTCACCTTGTTTATTTCCTATCAGTACTTAGTAGATGAGTACATCTGTCTGATTGAGCTATGGATACTCCCATCTCAATGTTTTTGTCCTCATTACAGCTCTTACCTTTCTATAGTTCTTTTGCAAGCCAGGCTGCTCTGTCAGACCTGGGCATCAGATCCATCCTTGGAGAGGAGGGGAGAGATCTATAACAGGAGTTAGAGACTGCTATAAGATGCAGAGCAGCTGAGATATGCCAGGGCATTCAAAAGGCACAAGATATCTTGCATGGTCAATTGATCCAAATGACAAGTGTTTCTTTATAAAGCCAAAATGCTTTCAGAGTGTCTGGGAGAAGTGAAGCAAGTCTTGGACTGCTCTCTTCAAGTATGAAATCCTTCTCTTTCTTTCTTCAGGAAAGAAACCACAAAACAACACACTCTCACTAAATACATGTATTTTTAATAAATTTCTGTAGTAATTTGTAGTAGAATTTACCTTTGAATTTTTATGGTTGAGATGGGGATGGTTAAATTCATTTTACCTGTAATTTTTTTCTGTATGTTGTTACAAAGCATGTTTGCAAGTTCTAAATGCAAGACCTTCCAACTCCTAAAGAAACCACCCCCACCCCCAGAAACAAAAGAAACAAAATGACTCTTTGTATTTATACTTTCAGAAATGTAGTCTTAAAAGTCGCCAAATGATGCATTACTTTGACTATGTATTTTGCTGCAATGTGGCATACATTTAAGTGATTTATTTCTTCCTTTTAGACATAATGTTTCACAGGCTTCCCGTGAGCTTTTATTCTGACACTGCACATCTTAAACAAACTTGTCAGGTTTTTTTCCAAGTTTATTAACTAAATTCTCACCATTCTCTAAATTGCATGTTTATCTTTTTTTTCCTAATTCAGAAAGTCGTGTCAAATCCAATTATCAGAATGATGAGCAGTGTCTATACCACAAGCTACTAACAGATTTCAGAAGTCATCTCAAAGACTTTTTTTCCAGAAGCCAGTTTTATTTTCATTCCGTTGAAGAAGTGTGAATAATGCCTGCTGTGTTTGCATGCAGACCAGTGAAATGTCACATCCTTTGGGCTAATGCCTAAGTAACCAATTGCAGGCACAAATAGTCTCCATCTCATAATGCCCTCAGGAGCATTATGGTGCAGGAAATCTCTACATTTCCTCCTCTTGAAGTGAGTGTTATCAGTGTCTTTATTGGTGCTTACAAAATACTGTTATTGGAAACTAGAAAAACTGTATCTGATTGCACACACAGAATTATTATGATTTATTAATATGAGGTTGTTTTCCTTATTACCTTTAAAATCCTGCTAGTCTGAGTGACCTTTATACCATGTTCTGTGCAAAATGCTTAACAGTAATGACAAGCTGTGTGTAAGCCAGTTGAGTAAATATAATCCATATGGCATTGCTCACAAAGTTGATAGCACTTGAGTGTTTCCATTTCTTCAGCAGATGTATTATGGCATTGCCCAACAGTCACAGGCATCAGTAAACAACAGTAAGAAGTGCAAATTTTGCTACCTACTAATCTTGCTAATCTTCAGCTGGAAAATGGCACAATGGAAATTTCCGTGTATTGGCTGAATGCCTGGGTATGCTAATTCTATGCTCAATACTTCAGACACAGCCTAGGAAGTAGTAGTTTTAAATACTGTTTTGATGATCCCATGGACTCTGCAAAAGTATCCTTAAAATGAGTGTAAGATTATCTGTATGAGTCCAGCTGCAGTAGTCTCCCAAGGAGTGCCTGAGACACTCTATTACCTGAGGAAAGAGCATGTAACCAGTCTCAGGATCCCATTCTTCCTACACGCTGTTCTCATCTTGGCTTTTCTGAAATGCCCCAGAGGCTTTGGCCACCAAAGACACTTAAACACAGGACATGGCCTGTATCAGATTCAAACTCTGTTCTTAAAAGCAGCCTAGATGTCATGACACTGTACTAGATTAGAATGACTTGAACCAAATCCCCAAAAATGTCTCAGGAGCTGTGAGAGCCCCCAAACCCAAACTGCTGCTCTTTCTTGCGTGCCCATCTCCAGCAATGAGCAGCCTCAGAAACTCCCTGTGCCAGCTTGGCCAGCTGCCAACCATGTGTTCTGCATCAGTGGGATCTCTCCGCTCCCTTTGCTTGCTCAGAGGGCACTCCAGAAGACACCTTGCTCTCATTTAAATTCTTTGGATAACTCTCTTTTTTGTGGGAAGCTCCTTTGGACATCTCTAAGGTGTAGCGCACTCACCATACTGGAGATGTGTGGTACAGGAGACTTCTCCAGCTAGACTCAGAAAGGAAGGACTCTTCCTAGACAAAAAAGGAAAAACCATTTACAGGCTGCTATACCCTTTCTTTCTTATCCATTGAACAACCCTAGCTTCATGGATTTTTTTCCCATTGCCCCAGGGAAAGGGAGCAAGATATCTACTAAAATAGGACAGCAGAGAGAAATGGGACAACACATCTTGAATGATCCTTCCTCTCAGCTCACAAGCATGTAAGAAGTCCTGCCTGATCTCAGCCTGTGAGATTTACACCTGTGTCATTTTTATAGCTATTAAACTCCAAGCACTCAAGAAATTTGCTGTACAGTAAAAGAAACCCAGCCCTAATTTTGCATTCACTACTGAGAAGTTTTATGAAATGTGCTTCCTAATAAATAAGTTAACATTTTGGGGCAAAAATCATGCACAGATGTTTCATAGATGGCAAGATGTCCACAACCATGAAAAATAACAGCAATAACAAGTTTTCTTCATGTATTTCATATGAATTCATCTTTAAATGATGCTGAAACCCTTACATTATGCAATATTCCTGATAAATGCACCAAACTGAGATTAGACAGACTCATCCCTACCATCTGCTACTATCTCTTCAGCTCCTTTGTGCTCTGAAATAAGTTTGATGTTTCAACAGGATGAACCCTGATCCTGTTGAAGTAAGCAGGAGTTTTTCCACCGATTTCAGCCAAAATTATGTAGGGCTGCCAGTGAAGGAAAAAAACCCATGAGGAGTCTTGGCTTCTCGGTCAGCTGCTGCTTTACATAAAAGCAGAGGCAAGCACCACTGGGACATGGTTGTATAAAATTACAGAGGCAAAGAGACTGGTCTGAGTATGCCACAGGGAGAGATGAGGAAAGTTAATAACTGCATTTCCCCGTGATATACTGAATAGTTCAAATTAGCAAATAACCTCCACTTCTCTGGTCATGAGTTGCTTGAGACTGACCACATTCCACTAAGGTACACTGAAGAGTGCAAAAGCCTTTTATTAAATCCCAGGGCTATAGCTCTTAATTTCTTTTTATTCTTTACTACTGCTCTACTATTGTTACAAAAGACTGTCTTCCTAATTTTTTAAAAAAATTCTTTTGCTCTAAATTTGGCTCAGAGCTGGCCCAAGAGGCCTAGTAGCAAAGCAGACCAGGGAATCCAAGTGTCAATCTTTGTCTGTCATGCCATCAGCCTTCTAGTAGCATTTCAATATGTGGAAGTATACAAAAGCAGTAAAAGAATTCTGTCAAAATCTTTATGTTTTGGAAGAAAGTTTTTGTCTCATGTTCTTAATATCTAAATTTCAAATCTTACTTTTTGTAGTGAAAATCATGTATTTCTTTATTAATATTATGGTACTAGAATTGCTCCTACAAAAAGTGTGGTTGGAAGGAGTAGATTGTCTGAGCTGTGTCAAGTGTCCACCAGCAGGCAGCAAACCTGAACAGACATGAAATTACTTCAGATTAAAGCAGTCAATCAATTTGTTGATCTGTTCTTCCTAGTTTCGACATCTTCCTCAAAAGAGTAACTATTTTAAAGCTATTTCAAAACAAATCCTTTCTTAAACCCTTTTGTTGGAGGAAGCCACCACAAGAAGTTCTGAAAAACATTACAATGCCCCCTTGCAATCCAGCAACAGAAATGTAAGTCTACATAATTTAACTCAGTAAAGCGAATCTGCTTTCCTAGAATTCTTTTAGTTTCTAGAGTTCTTGATCATATTACTGGCAGAGCAGCTACCACTGAGTAGTCTCATTTCTGCCTCATTATTAGAGAAAGATCCTGTTTTCAGTGGGATAGGACTTTTCTAAAATTGAACCATTTGTACTGATATATTCTATGCCAGAAGAATTACAGCATGAATTAGTAATTATCATAAAGTAGTGCTGATGACAGTAATTTAAACCAATATTCTTCAGAAGGAAGATGGGAGAAGTGTATCTCCATTTTAAAATTTCAAATTTCAGCTGTTTGAGTTTTTTTGTTATTATTTTGATTTGATTTGGGTTTATTTTGGTTTTTGTTTTTTGGGGTTGGTGGTTTGGTTTTGGTTTTTGGAGGGGTTTTTTTGTGTATTTTTTGGGTTTGGTTGGTTGGTTTGGATTTTGGGGTTTTTGGGTTTTTTCTTTGGGTTTGGTTTTGGATTTGGTTTTGTTCTAGTTGGAAAGACCACTCTTTGTGGCAGGAATAGAAATTAGGCTGAAAACCCTCTAGAATTGTATGGCTTGTGCAGACCCAATGGAAATTTGTCTGCATTTGGCCAAACCTAACCCCACTAACAAACTGCAGTTTTGATTAGTAACTGTGAACTGTTTGTGTTGCAATTATGTATGGAAAAGCAAAAGTATTTCCAATTAAGACTTTTTTTGCCTTTGGATAAATGGAGGACTTAGGAATGTGGGAGTGCTTATGGCGCTGGATACATGTGCTGTGACTCCAGGACAAGAACTCTGCTTATACCAGTACACAGAGAACCTGTTCCTGGTGTGTAGTGCAAAACAACAGCACTGAGGTCCTCATGAACAGCCATAAAAAAAATCATATAAATACCCTTTGGAAACAGAGCCACAGATTTGTCAGAGAAGAAAAAATGTTTGTTGGATCAGCGTTCCCATGGTTTGTCCTGCAGGGAGGGCCTGACTTGATTTGACTTTAGCTTACTTTTTCGTGTGGTGATATTAAGCAGTTATGCTCTAGGGTTTTTTATTATTATTATTTTGGTCTAGTTTTTGGTTGTGTTGGGTTTTTTTCTTCCATTTGTTAGCAGCTTTGTGATTGTTTGCTTTTTTGTTTTGTTTTGTTTTTAGGAAAATAGCCTCACTCTTTCAGGTGCATATTTCTCAGATCATGTAGCAACACTTAGGTATCTATATGCTGCCAGCTGTGCCAGCCTTTGTCTGCTTTACCGGTTCAGCTGCTCTTTACCAGTTTACTTGACATTGGTATATGTCAGGAAAATTTCCTGAAGACTTTGGAATTTGTTTAGGGGCATGCAGCGTTTGAAACTCATTGTACACATAATTTCCACTGCTACTTGTATTCAGAATAAGAAGCCAATTTTTTAATTCATTAGAAGTTTGTTGATAATTCCAAGACAAACTTTGCAGAGAAAGAGAATTAGTTTAGCCAAAAAATACTGTCTCACAAATGTGTCTTGTCCTTAAATGTAAACATGAGAAATAAAAAACTTAATTGGCTAAGACTACAGGTGAATATTTCAAAGGTTATTTTGATTTATATTGCTTCCTTTTACAAACATGAGTCATGAAATATATGTAAAAGAACTGCACTATAATACAGTTGTCCTCAAAAAATTTAGCTTTGCTATAGATAGAAGCAGAATATCTCATGCCTTCCACACAGTAGATTTAAAAAACCAAAATAATGTGCTATTAAAAGGAAAGAGCATGTGGGAGGAAATTCAAACTGAGGAAAATGCATCTACCTATGTATTTTTATTTTTTTTTAAACATCATCTGAGAGCTTTCATGGAATTTGAGGGACTATTATTCAAAAAAAATTTTGTCACAAATTTATACTCACTGTCATTTTATAATTTACCATCTGTGGAACTCAAAGTAACTTTAAGACATCAATGAAGCACACATTATATACAAAACTTGGTAGAAACTGTTACGTCTGTATTTCAGATGATGGAATGTAGGCTAGATATACCCAAAGTGATGTGTTAATTGCACTGGACACTTGTGCCTCACTCCTGCTAGCAAATCCTTTCATGATCAAAGCCAAGCAAATAGACTGAAGAATCATCACGGGGCAGTGGAAGGGAGAAGTTGCCTCGTGTTTCTTTGGGAGATGACCATAATGCTTACCTAGAATCATAGAAACATAGAATCATAGAATGGTTTAGGGATTAAGGTTTGGGATTAGGGTTTGGATTATCTAGTTCCATCCCTGTTACAACTGACAGAGACACCTTCCACTCAGCCAGGTGTTGCAGAGCCCCATCCAACCTGGAATCACTTCCAGGGATGGGGCATCCATCCTTTGTGTCTCTGGGAAACTGTCTTCAATGCTTCACCACTGTCACCATAAAGAATTTCTTCTTAATATATAATCTAAACATGCTCTCTTTCAGTATGAAAACATTTGCCCTTGCCCTGTACATTCTTTTGTAAAACGTGCTGCTCCAGCTTGCTTGTAGACTCTCTTCTGATACTAGAAGGCTGCTATGAGGTCTGCTCAGAACCTTTTCTTTTCCAGGCTGAACAACTTCAAGTGTCTCAGCTTGTCTTCACAGGAGAGATGTTCCAGCCCTCTGGACTCATTCTAACTGGTTCACATCTCTCTTATGCTGTGTTGGCTGAAGCACTCCAAATGAGACGTCATGAGAGCAAAGGGGGAGCAGCACCTCCCTCAACCTGCTGGCCACACTGCTTTTGATGCAGCCCAGGGCACATTTGGCCTTCTGGGTTGTGAGCTATTGATGCACATCATCTCCAAATGTCATTAAATCAGTCAGGATCTATATTTAATATGGAATAAAAATGAGCTGAAATAAAGAGCCTCATTTTTAAAAGGGAAAGCATTGTACATAAATATATATATGTATATATGCAGGTACATACAACTCTCAGAATATCCAAGGAAAATTTCCAGTTTTCTTTCAGAATTTTTTTTTTTAATTGGACAGTTTTACAAACTGAGATTCACATACATTCATAATATTTTGAATGAATATAAGTGCCTTTATATAGAGAGAGAACAGCTCCAAAACATGAAGTTGATCCAATTCACAATTAGACTTAGAACGGTCTTGAGAAATATACAAATGTTTCCTAGAAAATTCTTCCATTACTTTTATATAGTCAGGATATGCCTTTGTAAATTGGAAATTTGGAAGTTACAAATGGCAGACAGGGTTGGTAAGGTCAGGAAGACATAGAGGGAGAAGTCCAAAAGTCAAGAGAAATTTGATACCAAAGATACATATGAAATTTTCAAGAGACCTTTTCAGAGGAAAAAAAAAAATGTGTTTTGCTCTTATAAGAGTTATCATAGATAAATAATAATTTTTCTTCTGAGGAAAATTATAATGCTTTTACTATTATAAAACAACTCAGTACAATGCTATAAATG
Source organism: Sylvia atricapilla (assembly GCF_009819655.1). Taxonomy (NCBI): domain Eukaryota; kingdom Metazoa; phylum Chordata; class Aves; order Passeriformes; family Sylviidae; genus Sylvia; species Sylvia atricapilla. The sequence goes on from NC_089142.1 coordinate 58,952,842, forward strand.
ATAAGAGTTTTATATTTTTTTTTTAATTCTCATCTCTTCCATTGGATGCCTCAGAGATTTTTCAATCCAGTAAATTGGTAAGAATAAAGTGAGTCCATAAACATGCAATAACAGAGCTTGGATTTGCACATTTTGAAACCAAGCAGATTTATATCAGAAAATACCTTTACACTAAATTTAATTAATAAGCCATTCTTGCTCTATATTATTATTAAATATAAGGCCCTTTATCCATATAGCATGAAAGAGGAGTCTTGCTTTATGCAAAACCCATACTTACAAAACATTTCCAATAAAACTTTACTTTGATCTGAAAATATCCATTAAGAACTTCTACACATCCCTGACTGCTGGAACTGTGGTGTAAAAATTATAAAAACAGATGTTAAGATCATTAGCACTAGAATATTTTGTGTCTGTGGCTGTCCCAAAACAAATCAGTAAAACTATCTGCCCTTCATAAGAAAGCTGTAATCAATGAACAGATGATCTTCTGTGGGTTATTATGTTTCAACAGGTATTCTTTTTGCACTTTGGTGAAGGAAAAAATCTTGACATGAAAAATTAACTCTAATTTTAATTTTGAATTCAGAAGTTCGAATCAAACCTTTTCCCATTTTTAACCATTATATGTGCATTTTACCAATTACAGACTCTACTAGGCTTCATGTTGATTCTGAAATTGACCTGTTTACTCTTAACACATATTGTGTTTTAACTCCCTTTTTTTCTACCAAAGACTGACACTGTCATCTGATGAGTCAAGTGGAATGACGTGCCACTTCAGAGAGACTTAGCCTGCAGTGTTTCAGCAATATGAGAGCTAGACTGTTGTGTGTGTTTCAGTGCCTTTCCAGTTCCCTTGAGGACCTGAGGTAAAAACATCGCTTAAACTGCTCTATTTGTCTCACATGACTGAAAAATAAGTTAGAGAGTGAAAGGCTGGTCTGTTCCCAGAGTATCAGAGAAACTGAAAGGTGCAGTAACTATTTTTGATTTACATCATTTACTGTAAGTAGGATTGGTGCTAAACCCACTGTCCAAAGGTGCATCAGAAAGAGGGTAAGTCAAAACAAAATGCTTGAATTTCCCACAGAAATTGGTCTAAGCACTATGTCATCAACCAGAGTAATATAAAAATGTATGATCTGATGGTAAGTATCAGTGCCTTCGAACCTCACCACAGTCTGGGACATTGGGGGGATATTCTGAGCTAGTCCCTGAAGGGGCTGCAGTTCTCCAGTTCATGCCCTCTTGGAGTTTTCCCATTAGAAATAGGAAGGCAACATCTTCTGACATCAGAAATCATCTTCTGATGGCTGTGTAGCTGACTGTGACAGCACTTACCCCACTCTGCAGTGTCCCCAAACCAGGGATGAGCACTCAGCATTGCTGCATCACTGCTGCCCTGTGCTACACACTCTGCTGTATGAAAGTCATGATACCATGCTACCTGCCCAGTTCTGGTACATCACCTTAGTCTGCAGAGCTCCACCAGTGGATATGAAAATTTTGTCAGACAGACCTCACAAATAATAGTCCTTGTCTTTGCTTGCTTTCTTCTCACCTTCAAAATGAACCCTATTGTGATATGTCCTGGGTAAATATCAGAACACTCAGAGCTCAGTTGCATCTCTGACTCAATATAATGTCAGAAGAGTGAACCACCAGGGGTCTTTATTGCCTTTAAATGGACAGGCACACAGACCACATTGTAGATTTCTGCATTTTGGCCTATAGCTTGATCCATGGCCTTTGTATGATTTTTATTCTTTTCCTTGATAAGTTTGAATTTCTATGAGAAGAACAACATAAAGCCTTGTGCTGCAGTGCAGTTCTAAAGATTCAATCAATTTGCACAAACTGAGGGCACAAATTTAGAAACAATGGTAAAATTGTAACAAAGAGTCATGTGGACCAACTCCCCACATTCTTTGGTGACATAATTCCTCTGACTTCAGAAAATACAGGCTTAAGTTAAGCATCAATGTCTTGATCATGCTCTTCCACTCAGAGCAAGCAAGTGACTCACAGCAGTTAGCCTGACAAACAAAATCACGTTTTGCAGTCACAAATAATTAGTGATTAAGCTTTGGTGATAGATTTGTTTATCATCTTGATTCAAGGTACAGTTGGTACCCCTAGAGCTTAGCCTGGCATTTGTTCATGTAGAGCCTCTCTCAAAGATCACTTTTTAAACATGTACATAGTAATTTGTTATTTAAGCTGCAGGGTACTTAATTTATGTTGTGTTATTTCTTCTCTCTGTTTCACTACATTTGGAAAAGATTAAGACTAGAAACACAAATACCAATGCAAACTGAGGCTTGAACAAATATTTCTGACATTTTCTTTTACAAGAGAGAGTCTCTTGATCAAAAATCATGATTCATATCGTGTGAATAAATTTAGTTGTAAAGAATATTAGAACAAAGATTGTTTTGCTTGAGCAGATGTTCATGAGTAGTTTCTCTCTGTTCTCTCTCAACAGAATTTTAACTAAAACACTACCCTATGGAGGTGAAAATATTTTGTTTTTACAGAACGTGTAATATGTACTTCAAGACAATTTCAAGAGGTAAATTTAAATTTTCTTCTTTTTAATATTTTTAATTGAGTCCAATCTCTCCTACTTCTTACTCATCACTATTTGAGGGACATACAAATGAAATTTGAATATTTATATATTGTCACTTGAAATTATCTCTTCTCAGTTATTACTTCGCAGTCATAATGAGGTGATAATGTGTCTTTGTGTAATTCGAGAGCCAGCTGGATGATTCTTGTCCTTCCTGCAGTAGCCTGATGTTAATTCAGGCAATGGTTTTGATATGAGGAAAGCTGTATTTGATGTTTGTTAATTTATTCTATGTGATTTGCCTATTATGGCATAGCGAGTTTGGATGGCTGCTACTTCAAAATTAATGTAGTGCATTCTTGTATCATTTGCTCCATCTAAATCATGTCTTACTAAATCCTATTTAAGTGAACGTAATTATTTCGCTTTCACTAGATATATATATTCATACATATTACCTACATGCTTTTTCTCTTTCTCTCCAATTTATGAAAATTCAATCTAAAGTCAGCAAACAAGAAGGTATGCAAACAAGATTTTAAAAAACTGTAATTGTAATTAAAGGAAATAATGAAGTGTACCAGACATAGATGATTTGAAATGCAAAGGAAAGGGACAAAAACAATACTTCCTGACATCAGGCTAATTAAGCATATTGTAGCCCAAAGACTGGAGTTAATAGCATACCATGTCTGTTGCTTCAGCTTTATGTTTTCTCTAGCAGCCTCATTTTACCTTCTTGCTTCATTGGCAGTGAAGTCTTAATATGTTGATGTATTACTGAAGGTGCCTCTGACATGGAGAACTTTTCAACAGGATGAAAATTGTATAATCAGTTAGTGAGGAGATAACAAAATAAATTCTTCTTTCTCTCATCTGATATATGTGCCTTAGTTTGGTTTAGAGATCTGAAATCCTTGCTCTTTTACCAAGTAGGATTTCTTTTCCCCAGCCTGTGGTCTGAATTGATGCTGTGAATTGGTGAGAAGAAGGAAATAAAAGGACATGTCCAAACTCAGAGTTTTGAAAGAGCATTAATTTCCCGCAGCAATTCTTAAATTTTATTCTTAGACTATTTGCCTGACTTTTTTCATTTATCTCTTTTATCTTTTCTCTCATCTTCACTTTTTTTTAAAAAAAATTTGATTTTGCAAACGAAGAAGAATGATACAAAATTTAGGGGGGGAAAGTGTTGCATCAAAAATATTTTAATTGCTTTTCTAGTGATTTATAATGAAAAAGAAAATATTTCAAAATTCTTAATGCCTTTCAGTGTTCAGTTACAAAAAAATACTTTCTGTTTATTCTTCTATGTGGCCAATGTATTCCTGGATTTGTGGACTCTGCAGTGATCCTTATCCATGGCTGTCATTTTGTTTCCTCCCTGATAGCCATTTTCCTGAAATCTTCCTGAAAATCCTCTAAGCTTTCAGATGATGTGTGGCAGGTGAAATGGTGGGGGCAGGACCACCAGAAACCTGATAGTGGAATTCTGAATGCAAAGTTTAATAAGTATGGAAACACAAAGCTGTCAACTGCAATATTTTACCAGAATTTGTAAAGTCTTATTTTAGTGCAGCAAGATTATCAGGTGTGTATCATTTCCTTATAGTCACTCTTCTATGTAAGATGAGTAAAAAAGTAAGGTTTTTAAAAGTGGTTCTGAACAGAAGAAGGTATCAGATGTGCAAAGTCTTGAAAAAGAAGTAAAATAATTATGGCAGCATCTATTTTAGTAAACAAAAGAGAACCAAGGATCACCCTTTGTCCTTGAAGCCAAGAGGCACAAACTGACCAACACTGAGCCTCCCATGTGTTCTACACATCCACCTAGGCCCAATAAAATGTCATTTTAGGACAGTTTTGTCAGTTTAGAGCTCCTGAGATAATCTGAATAGCATGTCATGGTTTCTAACATGAATCTGGGAAAGGAGTTTCACTGCTGCTTGGCATGTAGATGAATCTGAGTGTTAATGGGTATAAATTCTGATGTTGGAAGAGCATGGAAAGAGCCTGTTGGGGTTATGTCTTGGTAGTAAGTAGCTGTGTAGGGTATTTGCTCTGACTCAGGCCTGTGCACGAAGACAGTGGCTGTTGGTCCCAAACTATGTAGGGAGCTGGCTGTTGGTCCCGGTTGCAGAATTTCCTAGAGCGAGGACATGATTTATATTTAGATTGAGGTTTGAGCTATCCCACCCTGAGCCCCAAATTCAGGCCTGCGAAACCTGTGGCGCAGTTAGAAATTATGTTAAGGTGTGCACATGGGATAGTGGGTTTCTAGGTGCAGTTTTTGTGGTGTGAACATTTTAGCCACCTTAAGAATAAGATAAACAATGTTTGTTTGCATTGGATTTATGACCTGTAATTGTAAACCATACTGAAGTGTATATAACCTGCCATTTAAGATAGAATAAATTAATAACGTTGTGCTAACCATATTGTTTGATCTATGTTGCTCTTGTCCAGGCTTCCCAATATTTTAGAGGTTCCCTGACTACAGGTCCAAACTACGTAGAGAGCTTGAACAACAAGTAAGATGGTGCCTCAGCCTGCTGTCCTTCCCTTTTTCTTCAGCAGTTGTTATGTAGACTGTAAAATAGTCTAAAAATACATCCTTCCAGATAGTTTGACCTGTGGACAGTCCCAGAAGGAGGTTTTTTCACTTATAAATCCACTTTCCCATCTTCTGGGCTGGTTCAGCTTTCATCACTGCATATGGCTGTACCAAAATCTAGTTGAGGGAATGCTTTGAGGGAATGCTGCACACCTCATAACTGAGCTCCCGGGTATTGTTCAATTTGCAGGGTTTATTCGCTGGGTACTGCCTTTAGATGGAATTTCAATTGTTGCCCAATCGACACTAAAAACTTTCTGAATTGTTTTAAATGAAGAATTGTGGTCTCATAAAGTCGAAATAAATGCCTTTTTTTTTTTTTTTTTTTTTTTTTTTTAGTTTAAATGGCATTAGTAGGGTAATTTTAATATATTTTGATAATTTGCTTTAGGGTTTAAAACTACTCAGAAAATTTTTATTTGCTTTAAATTCTTTTGGGGTTTATTACAAGCTTTATTCAACTCTGTACCAATCCATTTTTTACCTAACAGGTTACGTTTTTCCCAAATTACCAACCCAGATGAATTTTTTTCATCAAAAGGGTTTAATTCTCTTAGCATGACAATTAAGTTGATTAGTTCTAAGTGTAGCCAGATCCAGCCATGTCAATACAGTTAATTACTTCTGTTGCATTAAAATGGTTTTGGAGGGATTTGCTTAGGCACTAACTGTGCCATTTGCCACAGCTGTCTGTGGGCTGAGAAGTGTTGGACAGTCTGATTAGAACAATGATTAATGTCTAGAAGAACCCTGTCAAACACACAAAAGCTTTTGTATCTCGAGATATTTGGAGAAAATTACACAATCTGGCATACTTCTCTTTTAGAAAACAATTGTCTCCAGGATGTCCTGAAAACAGGTTAACATCCAACAGGGGACATCCCAATCTGTTTGACAGAAGCTTGCTGAATACCTAAGCATTGTCAAAAAAGGATCTAAAGAAAAATTAGGATGTGCTAGAGTCAATAGTTCTTTGTCACTTATTTACCAAATTGGATAAATAAGACATTTAGAGAAGAATTGAAAAGTTCCACAAAATCAATAGGGATAAACAGAAAGATTGTTCTGTGGACTGGCAATCTTGATGGCAAGACTGATGCAGTAACATAAGACTGAAGGGTAACAAAGACTGAGACTCTTGGAGGAGTCTGCTGGAAATTCTGCCACTAACTTTTGTTGCTTGAGTTCTTGATAATGTATTGTTGGAATTTATAACTGTTCTTTTCTGGGATAGATCTTTCCAGGAGGAGCTCCAAATCCAGTGTAATCCATTGTGGAACACAAGAGGGAACATGCTCTAAACTACCCTTGGGGAAAAAAATGTAAAAGAAACCATTTGTAATGGCTGAAGACACCAACAAACCAAAACTGGCTTGAAACAGTTCAGAAAACAAACCTCTTTTTTGAGTTAAAATCATAGTTACTCATAAGAGAGTTCAGGCAGAAGATATTAAAGAACAATATTTGGTACAAATAATTGATTTAATGGAGAATAGAAAATGGGAGAGAAACCTTTGAGGCTGCCTTATTTATGTGTGTGTAGTCAGCAGTTTTAAGAATTCACGCACAAGGGTAGATGCAGTATAACGAAAAGGACATTACTTGAAAACGTATCTTGGGTGGCTCATGAAATACCAAAACATCATTCTCATGTTTTCCTTGTAATGTTTAAATATATTATAGTTGACTCATCCCATTTCTAAGCACTGAATAAAAATAAAATAAAATTAAAAAAAAAAAAAAAAAAAAAAAAAAAAAAAAAAAAAAAAAAAAAGCCCCCGGAAAACCAGGTAAATATGGATATCAGGAAGAACCAAGATGGTCTAGGAGAATGCCACAAACAAGCTGACACTAGAAAATAGATATGTAGAAACATAAGAAGTACAGAAAAAGAATGACACTACAACAATATTTAGAATCAGTGTACTTTGTCCTCATGGAAAAAGAAATGCATTCACAAATGTTATTTGCACAAGAGATCATTACAGCTATCATCTGATCTCCTTCACATTTTAAACTGAACTGCTTCTTTTGTAAATTATATCTTTATACTTTAAAAAACCTGATTCTTTCCAATAATCATTTTCAAAGGACCTCATTATTTTGGTTTTTTTCTCCCGAAAATTATTCACTTCTATCAGGAAAACCTCAAAAAATACTACAGTTAGTATAAAGACTTGCCTTTTCATCTAGAGGACGACCTTTCTAAGTGCTCTCCAGCCTGGGAAGAATGCCAAGACTACTGGATTTCTCCAAAGATCATAATTCTCAAAAAGGAAGTGAGAGTGGTAAATTTAGTAAAAATGAACCTGAATTACAATCTTTATTATTCTTGGGGAAAATATTACAACAATATTCTAAAATATTTTAGTGGAAAAAAGGGTATTGATGGAGACTGAAAGACTGTCTTTGGGTAGGTGAGCCAGTCCATAGTCCCCAAAAACATCTACAAGGTTGTGAGACAGTGCCATCCAAAGGAAAAAGAGTGGCCTGTATGCACTGCCTGAAAGAGGACTTGCAGGCGTCTCATCCTCTAAGGCTCTCAGAGGAAGAATGAGCCCTGCTCTGCTGCAGAGTGTGTCCAGGGGCATCACAGCTGTGAGCACACAGATATTACCTGGTCTACAAGAACCATTAGAAGCAGAGTGTGAGGCAGAGGTCTTCTGCTGTTCAGCTGCCTGCTGAGGTTAATCCTAGAATGAGCCCTGCTTCTTCTCACCTTCAGAGCCACCACACTGTATGTGTCTCACTTGTATTTTCCATTCTTTCAAAATGCTAATGTGTAATTGTTAAAATTATTGGTGTGAAAATTGCTGCTAAGTAGTTTTCAAAGCCTCAGAATTCAGATGACTCAAACTTGGTGCTTTTTCTTAAAAACCTTATTTTTCATTGAGGTAACTGCTTATATTATCAGTCTTTCTTAATTTCCTTTTTGTGGAGTTTAAAATTAAGATTTTTAAAAATACAACATATAAAAAATAATCTCATTTCTACATATGAAACTGCCAAGCAATTTTATTCTCCTTTTCTATCACTCTCTTTTATTAATCACACTGAGATTTCCACTGTACCTGACATGAAAATTAGTGTTATTCTGAATCTACCCTAAATTTTATGCAGCACAGTTATGTATGTATTTCTTGATGAAATGCTCAAATTGAACATTCCTCTTCTCCCTTAACTGCCACTTTTCTCCTCCTGTAAAAGATATATCCTGTAGTGACTAACTCCCTTTCAATGAAAATTTTAACACCCATAAGCTGTCTTAAAACCAATGAATGTTAAGCATTCAATATCTTGGTTTTTAAAGGCTAGAATATTAGAGCTCTTTTTTTCCTAGATCGTCAACTCTAAGGGTGATGGGCCACATTAAAATAAAAATACCTTAAAATAACAGGTATCATGTGCCTAAATTCACGAAAATAGTAGCATGAAATGCTTTGTGATTAGGTTAATTTGGCTTCTTTTACTTTCATGAAATAATCTCAACGTCTGTTATTTTAGGAGAAAATTTTTAAATGTGTCTAAAGACATGTGATACTATAATTATTCTTTCACTTATCTTTGCTGGTTGTGGCTAGGACAGAGTTAATTTTCTTCTTAGCAGCTGGCGTGAGGCTGTGTTTTGAATTTTTGTGCTGGAATCAGTGTTGATAACACAAGGATATTTTCATTATTGCTGACCAGTGCTTACAACACGGAGGCCTTTTTTGCTTCCCATCCCACCCCAACCAGCAAAGAGGCTGCGGGTGCACAAGAAGCTGGGAGAGAACACAGACAGGACAGCTGACCCTGACTGACCAAAGGGATTTCCCACACCATAAGGCATCAGCACATAAAGCTGGGGGAAGGACGGGAGGACATTCAGAGTGGTGCCATTTGTCTTCCCAAGTAACTGCTGTGCTGTGGAAAGCAAGTTGCTTAAAAATTGAAGCAATTGTTGGTGTCAAGCCTTTTTTTTTTTTTTTTTTTTTTTTTTTCTGGAAATACAAAACTAAGCAAGGATCTAGATTTGTTGAATGAGAGGAGAGACAGGACCAAAGATATTCAGTATGCAATAGGTGAAGTAGATGGAATCAGAAGGAAGCCTCCCTGCTGCCTAGGGATGTGTCCTGCCAGTGTTTCACTTCATTTCATTCCTTACTAGGAAAGTCTTCAGAGATCTGCTCCTCACCTAAGGGTCACTTATATGACTGTGTTGGTTTGTGTAGTTATTGGGCTGTGAGAAAGATATATGCCTAGAAATGCCTTTTCTAGCACCAGCCAGATACAAGTGGATACCTTTGGGCATCCAAAGGTCATTTTCCGGGGAAACAACTGTGCCCACCTGTCTAGAAAGGCTTCCCATGGTAAGATGCTATGGTGTTCTTCTTCATATTTATCAGAGAAGAAACTATAGCTTTACCACTCAAAATGGTTAACTGCAAAAAGACACACATCAGCGCCTGTGACATGCAGCTGGACTTAATGAAAGCTGCCACCAGACTTCAGAATTTTTTATTTTCTCCAGCGATAGCAGCATTGTTTGGAGCCCTGTCATATAGGAATGGGAGAGATAGTGAATATAAAGCCAAAAGAATAGATGAAAAGGACTTTTCAAGCTGAGGAAAGCCCTTTAAAACCATTCAAGTTCTCCAGCAAAATGAGGCAGGCATAAAAAAATTTTTACTATATCTTCATTGGGCTACATTTCCAAAGAGAAGTCACAGAGATCAAAATTTTGATGTCCTGAACTTTCTTCATATTATCTGGAGAATTGGGAGGAAAATAGGTGGCTTGGACAAGCTGTCTACCTTGTCTTCCAATCAAAATTCCCTGTATCCATTTCCATTTGGAACAAATTAACTGCTGTTATTTTAATGGTTTTCACTTTAAGGGCTTTATAATTTCAATAGCTGTAAATACAATTGTAGCAGCATAATGTAACATTGCCTTCTGATTTCTAATAAAATATTTCTTAAATTATCTAATCCAGTTATTCCCTTTAGCTTTTTGAAAATTCCTTAAAATACTCTTAAGAAAAACATCTTGCAAATCATGAAAAAATAAAATGATTTAAAGAAAAAAGTCCTTGTTTAAATGTGAATAACCGTGTCATTATCTATCCTCTGCAGTCTAGAGCCAGTCAAACCAAATTAAACCAAGTCAAACCAAAACCAACATAAAACCCCTAAACAAAAAACAGAAAAGTGTTTTTACAATAATTTTCACCAAAAGACGTATGCTATGGTGCATTTTCAAAATTAGAATCATATTGACTACCTCTGTTTCTAAATTCTCTGAAGTGCTTCTATTTTATGAGGTAGAGTAATAATGAAACAACTGCAACTGCTCGTTCTGTTTTTCTGTTAGCACCCAGCTGTTCACCAACAGCAGGGAATGTGACATAGGGCAACTGATTATGACCATGTGATATTTTGCAAACTGAAATATTTTTCATCATAAAAGCAGATAGAGGTGGTAGCTGGACCCATGGAGTGAATATTGGTACATGCTTACATGCTTCATCACCTCATCATTTTTCTGTCAATTTTCAAAGACTTCCAGATATAGTTCATGTTGGGTTTTATTTTTCAGTCTTCAAATCACAGCAACATGGTGGCCATGGTAAGTCATTCTGTTCACCTCTAAAGAGGTGTGTGGAGAAAATCCTTTGGTTTAAGAGTAAGCTCAACATTTTTTTAACATCAGCACAGTTTATCCATCACATTGAATTTGTCGAGACCTTGACTCTCCATTTATCTTATTTGCTAGATATTTTGCTTAAAAACAATCTGTACATTGCAGAAAAAGCACAAGTAAATGTTGCTTCAATAGGAAACTCCCATAGGAAGGAAGTTTGTTATTAAAAGAGGAAGTGTCTCTAGAACACACAAAAACAACTCTATGCCTTTAGCAGGTGTCCTAAGAACTCAAGGGAGAGAGGAGAACTTACATTAATGCGTGCCTAAGCATTGAGCCTGTTTACTATGCCATATCACAGACTATATTTTCCAGATTGTGATCTTTTTATCTCTCCCCTGCTGTCTTCAATCAGTCTTTGCTTTTCCTGGAAAGGCTTTCCAGAACTGTTCCAGACTGCACGCTACCCCAGATAAAACCATCCCAATGAAGTGGAGAGTTTATTTCCCTGAATAAAATGTGGTTTTCTGATGTGTTACAGAATTGTGTTTGTAGTGAGAGAGTATCATCTTTTTAGATTCATCTTGAGCTTCTAATTCATGTCACCAACAGCTCTAATTATGAAGAGGAGTTTCCCAGCTTGTTCCCTAGTTCATGTTGTTGAATGCTTTGTTACCTAAGTGTAGAACTTCCTATTTGTCCTTTTTAAATATTCTGTTTTTTCAGCCCACTTCTGAAATTACTAATTTGACTTCGAATTCTGTCAGTGTCTTGGTAGTGCCTTTCTCCCAACTTAGTGTATTTTGCAAATGCAGTGAACATCCATTAGCTCCTCATACAGTCTATATGGAAAATGCCTTGATGAAAAGGCATCTTGATAGTAAATATACACAGAACATCAATAAATCAAATATAACAGAAAACTATCAATAAGTGCACTTACAGCACAATTCAGTAACTTCTCTACTGCTTTTTCTTTACCCAGTTACCACACCTTAACTGTTCTACAGCTTTGGCTGAGTTGCTCTCCTTCTCTTACAAAAATATAAATTGAAGCGTAGTACAATTCATCATGTTCCAATTTCAATGTCTTCAGTGCAGATATTTGTTCACTTCATGTCGCCTCTATTGTTGGCAGAGGGAAGGTATTTTAAATGCACAACTCCTTTGGTCAGTTCTGAATAACTTTCTTAAGATGTTGTAGGTTGATTTCAAGATTTTTTCCTCTATTGACTCTGTGAAGGAGCATTCAATTAAATGTGGACCTCTGAAATGTGTCATCATATAGTTGTGAGAATTTTTCCAAATCTCACAAGTGTAACCAAAGTCAGATTACATCTATCATTTGCCTGATATAGAGAGCATCTCATGATAATAATTTTTGGATTAAATTGATTTGATTACTTTACAACAGAGATTCTCCAAAACCTTTTAAAACAGAATTAGTAGACTCAAGCCCACTCATAAAGTCAAAAAATATCTTAGTGATGTTCCTGTAAATATTTAGAAAACTAATGCTGTAAACATGTATTCAGGACTCTTACAGGTATGTCTTGGTCCTTTAAAATAAATAAATTTTAAATTTTATTTAGCATGGCATATAGAATTAAATAGAATAAAGGAAACAAATAAAATTTTCGAACTTAAATGCTACTTCTATCCTTCAGAAATGTAGAAAACAAAATCCTGCATGAATATTTATTTCTCCTGTCTTAGTCTCTCCCTTTCGGCCTATTTGTTTTTTTCCAGTGGAAACATTTTTTCCTTTACAGAGAAGAGGCCAGAGGGGGAGGGAGGAGTGAGGGCTTAATTCTTTAATTAATGCTGGAGAAGATGAAAGTTTGACAAGAATATTTTACAATTACGAATGTTTAGCAGAAGGCTCTCTGAATGTGGAACCTGTAAGTGAAATAGAAATGAAGGCAAGTTTTGATACAGAAGAATAAAGGACGTCCAAAGCTAGAATTGCTGAGCTATTGTTTAACCAAAGCTAGTGGTTATGGACAACTAAGAAAGCAAAGGCTAAGTCAAGTTGGAGGGAGGTTTTATGGCTAGAACAAAGGATACATTGACCACAAAAGAAGATGTTTTTAGCAAGCAGGAAGAGGTCTCAAGTGATACAGGTTAGCATGTGGCCAGTCTTATAAACTAGCTGCTAATGTATCAATCTCTGAGGGTCCAGCCTTTGCAGATAAGTGGCTAAAATTAATTAGTGAGACTGCTCTTCAGAGGTGTTTTGTAAATCAAAAGGTTTAATAAATAAAAATAATTAAATAACAAGCATTACTGAAAACACATGAAAAGCCATGCACAGGTGTCTGAGAAAGCTCTGTCATCCTGCTAAAACACTCCAAAAAGCCTCTTACTTCATTTATGCTCTTTCCTAAATACTGAATGTTTAAGGAGGGACAACCTGGCTTGCAGCCAATAGGGAGAAATACAGGGTGACAGGGATGGTGACAAGGTCCAAGAGATGCTTCTCTTTGGGCATTGAGCCAATCTCTGTCAGAACAGCAACGAAATTTCTGGGTTGTTTTCCTTAAGGGGTGAGTCTTAAACTTTTCCCTGTATGGAAAACACTTGCTGGGTGTGGGAAATGCATCCCTACACTCAAGAAAAGCAAAAGATACCATAAGCAAACAAAAAAATGTTTTACCAAGTAGAAAAAAGGTGTAAGAATTTTCTACTTCAAGAAAACTGAAAAACAACTTTAAGCTTAAACTATAACAGAATACAGTATGTGATTGTACTTATGATAGGCGGCTAGAGGTAATAGTAAAGATATTGTGTATGATGCTGGTTAGTTTTTATGTATTACGATGCTCAGTAAAGAAAACTATATAATGCACTGTAACCAGAGCTAAAGTGGCTTCAGGCATGCCACTGCAGTTGATATCTTTAGGTGTGGCTCTGTCACCCACAACCCAGGAATGCTGTAGCATCTTTAATAGAATAAACAGCATTTTGAAGAGCCGCCTGTTGTCCCAACATCCTTCCTCAACACATTCATCTACAAATTAGTCCATAATAGTGGGGTTTTATCACAAAAACAAGTAGTAAACTTCTATGAGATATCTTGTAACTTAATTTTGTTGTTGTTGTTGACTAACAGAAAACTTTTACACGGTCGAAGTTCTGTGTTCACTTTAGCTTCAGCAATTAATGTTTGAGAAAATTGTGTATTAGCCTAGTGATTTGATGGCCTCAATACACAAGAAGAACAAGGTTTCTATATGAAGTAATGCGAACTATTAAGCTCTATAATTTATCTAGTTAAAACTGACAAGCTTTCAGGAAGTTTTCCTGCTCACAGATTATTCTTATTATTAATATCGTCATCAGCAGCAGCATCATTATCATTATTGAAAAAATCATCATTAATTGTATCCATACAAGCAACTGCTAAACTTCATGTGGTCCTGAAAAATATAGCTTTGAAAACTATGCACTCCTCACAATAGAATATTTCTATAAATCTTTAAAAAAAAAAGTACAAAAAGTGAATAGTAAATAATGAACAGTTCATAAAAATGTGGTCATAAATTAGACATTGCACACATATTTCATGTTATAATTCACTTAGAAAAAGTTGTATTTTATTTTTAGAGAGAATAACATATCTGAAAAGTGCTATGAAAACTTTATGTCCATGAAACAAAACATGCCACTAATTATAAATGCCTCCCAATATAAGAAATACTAAAAGCTTTCCTTTCTGTTTTAACAAATTTTAATGGAATTTTTGAATCAATTCTTGCAGTCATAGGAGAAGCTGTGAACTTTTTTTTAAGAATGCTGTTAGTAGACGCAATTAAGCTGCCTATAATTAGACCTCATAGATTTTTCCAGGGTTATATATTTCCAGGAAGCATACATTTTCATTGATTTGAAGGAGGGTCCTAAGCAATGAACATCATTGAAATTGCTTGATTAAATTTTTTTGACTAGTATTTTGATTAATATTTTTTATTTTAATTCACTGGGGGGGTTCAGTGCTGCCTTCAGGGAACTCGTGCCTCGTTTTCCAGCTAGCTCTTGCACCGAGCTGGCATTAAAGGTACAGTTGGGTGTGCTGAGATACTTTCCAATCCGGGGGGGGGTTTGCCTTGGGCAGAAGCATGGCGCTGGTGAGGAATGAAGAGAGGACCCTCATGAGCTTCAGTAGGTTTATTGAGCACCTGCAGGACCAATGGGCACCCAGAAGAACCCACGAAAAGTGAAGAATCCTTCTGGTCCCAAAATTTAAGTATAGGGGGTAGGGAAATGGAATGGGGCAACTTGGAAACAATCCCAAAGGGTGGTGGGGATTGACCCAGGACAAAAGGACAATCAGTAAAACAATTCTATGCATGAAAGGGGGATGGGAGAATTGAGAACCTGCCGAATCACATGACATCCCCACTAGGTTCTTCCAGGCTTCAGGGTGGGGTTGCAGAGTGATGGACAGGACTCATAATCAGGGAAAGACCAAAAAGGGGTTTAACATGAGGGTACATGGGACAAGCCCTTGTAAAACAAAGAACTCGGTAAAACCCAAAAGGCACCACAACAAGTTGACTTTTTGAATTTGTATGTATTTTTCCCAATCCTACCATTTGTACCTTTTAGAATATGCATAACAAAAAAGACAAATTAAACAAACAACATAAAAGACAGCAAAATAATCAAAGTAAAAAATCAGTGAAAATCAGATTCATTGTATAGTTACTCTCTATGGGTAATGGCAGTTCTGTATTGGGGCAAAACATCCCTTCTCTATTCATCACTGGTAATAAAAAAAGGCCTCTAAAACCAGCTTAGTTTAGATATCCATTAGTTGGTTAAAACTGAGGGAGATTTATTCCACCATGACTTTTCTGTGCCTAAACTCCCCTAAAACGAGAGAAAATATCATTTTCTACTGCCTCAATATTAGTATAGATGAGAAATTTACAGGTCTCAGCTGAGCATGGCACACTTTTCTTCTGGAAGCAAAAAGGGACTTCAGAGAGCCAAGGATTCCCACCTTGTTTTCCTGAGGTAGTAATTAGTATCTGCTGGAATTCTCCATCTTCTCTTCCACTCAGAAAGAAAAGACAAATTCACCTTTCCTATAATTCTTTCCACAAACCCTTCTGCTCTCAGAACCCAACTCTTCAAATTTCAGTATATCATCTGCTGCTTTATACAAATTAAGTAAGGTTTTGTTAAAAAAAAAAAATCTGCAAGAACTTTTACCCATTTTCTATCTCATTCTGGTCTTGTAGGCTTGGGGTTTTTTGTTTAGTTGGTTGGGTTTTTGGTTTGTTTGGTTTGAGGTTTTTTTGGGTTTTGGCTTTTTTGATTTTTTGTTTCTTTCTTTGTTTGTGGGGTTTGGGGTTGGTTTATTTGGTTTTGTTTTTTAATTTAGAAACATAGCAAGTACAGAAATAGTCACATACCCATCTTGTGAAGTAATTTTCAGTGCCTGAGCCTGCAGGAATGCTGCTAGTCACCAGTATCTCACCCTCTCCTGGGTGGATGCACACACTGCTCATCAGGATCCATTTGGCAGCAGGTGTTATTAAGAGGAGGATGCTCCAGGTGGCACCATGTAAGATGCATTTTGAAGAGCTACACCAGTTTTGTGTCGTCAACCTTGACTTCTGCAGCTGTCAAGAGAGTAAAAATTTGATAATGAAAGAACAGGGTTCTTGCTTCTGAACAATATGATCTTTTAAATATTTTACATATGCATTAGTTTCAGATTTGCAAATATTTCCTGCATTTTATTCTTATTTTAATATTTGTTCTTGTATATGAGGAAATTTAATGTTGTTCAAGGCATTCACATATTGCCAGTTATCAGTTACCTACAAAAATAGAGATCATTTCTCTTGAATACAGCTCTTATGTTTTCCCCAGCAAGTAACAGATTATTACTGCATCTGCAACAGACCTGGGAGTGACAAGGCACCAAATGACTTCACTGCTTATCTTTTCTGACTGAAATTGGATTCATACCAAGCAGAACACTTCAATCCATCCATTTGCATAGTCAACCAACCACATGGTAAAAAACAATTATCTTCACTAATAATTCAATCCCAGAATCAAAAGACCAGCTTCTCATAGTAACCAGGCCAATCTTCAGCACAGACACAATTAATACTTGCATATTAGTGAGAATAACTGAGTGTATTTAATAAAATGTATGGATTAATCTTTTTCCTGTGTCTGTTTGTTTTAGGAAAAATAGACTACTCTATGAGAAAGAGGACTTGTAAAAGGAAATTGGTTTAAGCCAGTTGTTAAACTAATTTAAGCAATTGTTTAATTAAAAGAGACAAAATATTTCATCAGAGGGTAGCTCAAGTATATGAGGAGGGTGAGGTTCCAAGTTATTCCTCCATGAATGTTTTAGTTTTGAGTTGAGATTATGTTTGCAGAGCTGGTTTTCCTCCAGAGAGCCACAAGCCCAATTGAATACAACAGAGGTGACCAACCTGCTGCAGGCAGCTGTGGTTGGTGCCATGTTTGGTCTTGGCGATCTGCAGGATCCCTCTCACATCAGCCATTCTATGCTGTCTATGGTTCCATCATTTTGGATGTTACAAGGGTCACTCATCCAAAAAAAGACCATCCTTTTTGGCCACACAATACAACATGGTTGAAAGAACTGAAGATGTAAGATGCTGCAGGCTTGGAGCAGAACAGCTGGAAATCTGCTTAGCAGAAACGGATGTCAGACGTGTGCCAGCAGTGCGCCCAGGTGGCCAATAAGGTGAATGGAATCCTGGCCTGCACTAGAAATAGTGTGGCCACAGGAATAGGGCATTTTTTGATCATAGGGCACCAGTGACCATTTCCCTCTGCCTGGCACTGGTGAGGCTGTACCTCAGGCTGAATCCTGTGCTCAGTTTTGGGTCCCTCACTACAAGAAGGACATCGAGGTACTGGAGCATGTCCAGAGAAGGACCATGGATCTGGTGAAGATTTTAGAGAACAAATCCCATGTGGAGAAGCAGAGGAAGATGGAATTGTTTAGTCTGGAGAAAAAGAAGGAAAACTTACCTCTCCACAAAGCTATCTGAAAGGTGGTTGTAGCCAGGTGGGGGTCTATCGACGCTCCGTCCTCACGTGAGGCACCAATTGTTGGCATCAGTGCTTGGCACACTGGATGATGGATGCAAACTGACTGACACTGTCAGTTCATTATCCTACAATAAAATCTCATACTTTTCTCCTGATTGTCAGTGGGCTCAAATGGCTGACACCAAAGATGGTGACAAGCATCAGTCCTTTATTATCCCACAGTAAAGCTATCATACCTTCTCTCTGTTGATTCCTACAGGCAGCACCATACAACACTAGCTCCTTCTCTCTGCATAACTGGCCAACTCTTTTCTGTCCCTCGCAGCACATCCTAGCTCTTTCTTCCCTTGCAGGACTGCCTGACCCTTCTTCCTCACAGCACAGCCAGCAAACTCCAACTAACTCTCAACCAGCCAACCCACTCTTTTAGAACACTCATCCTTATGGGACATAGCTGTGACCTATTGAGGGCAAAGCTATTTCCACTCTTCAGTAATTAGTTCAGCTGTGTCACTTGCAATCCATTCTTCCACAGGGGTCAGCCTCTTCTCTCATGTAAGAAGTGATAGGACAAGAGGAAGCAGCCCCAAGTTGTTCCAGGAGAGATTTAAGAATATTAAGAAAATATTAAGAAAAAAATTCTTCAGTAAAAGGGAGGTCAACAATTGGAACAGGCCCAGGAAGTGGTGTAATCATCATCCCTAGAAGTGTTCCATAAACATGTAGATGTGGCACTTAGAGATAAGGTTTAGATGTGGACCTGGCAGTGCTCGGTAAATGGTTGGACTCGAAGGCCTTTTAATTATTCTATGACTCTATATTGTGTGAAACTGAAACCAGCAGTAAAATACAAATGCTTGATAATGCTGACTTCTTAAATTGTTCTGACAGACAGATAGAATGTCGTTCTGATCTTTTTCAGCCTTCAGATGTTTGATTTTTGTAGTGGAGTTTCTCACAGAGTTTTAAGTAAACAAAAGTGATGTTTTGGAAACTGTTCTCCCTGTTTACATTCCTCTGTGAAGGAGGGACAATTGATGAACTTCTAGTTTGACCAGTAAGGCTGGAGAGGTGGCAACCTTTATGCTCCAATCCCAAGTCATTGTCCAAAATCTATATAAAACCAGGAAGAAAAATAAAGCTCTCTTTTTGCTCTGACAAACCGAGTGTGTAAGTGTTGTTCTTTGTGTGTCCATCTAGCAACAACAGAAGACTATCTCCAGAGTCATAAATTATTCCTTGTGAACAGAATTCTTGGAAAGACTCTTGAGGAACTGTATATCTTTTCAATAGCAATCAAAATCTTGAATCTTCTTTGCACCTAAAATAACATTGGAATAATGTTCTCAAATGGAATATGATCAAAATCTTTATATCTTCAGAAAACACTGAAAGACAACATTGTGTTTCCCATTTTCACTTCAGCCCCAAGACTATTCTACCATGGGAGCAAAAGCCTGGTATTGGTTTTGTATAGCAAAATTCTACAAAGTGATAAAAAATATTATATCCAGGGAAGAGGATAATATATTATATATATTATATATATATATAAAAATAATATTATATATATTATATAATATAATATATAATAACAAAAAAATTGCTTTCTAAAGAGCTAACTCAATGTTTAAAATTAACGTTTGGTGGATTTTTGATTTTACCTCATAGACCACATTTGGAACAGCAGGAAAATTTGAATGGAAAGGAATTTAAAAAAAATTCTTGGATCAAGGTATCCTTCAGAATCCCAAAATTTTCAGATTATTATGCTCAGAATAAATCACCTAATTTTACAAAAACTAATAAAAGCAGAAATTTTTGATGTGGCAGAGTCCATGGTGACTTCTTACTGGCTGACAGGCTTGCAGGAAGGATAATGCCTGGAATGTCTCACCAGAATGAATAATCCACCAAAGACACATTTACACATTTTGTCCAAAGTGAATTAGAAAATTACTCGGACAATGGCAGTAAGTGTTTCCTAATTTCACTGTATATTAGCAGGGAAATACATATCTGTTACTAGCAGGACAGAACCACTGGCATCCAGAGATTCTTTATTCTAGTACCTGTTATGAAACTTGAGCAAGAAGTGTCCAAGACATTTGTATAAATCACGTATCCACCTAGCAGCATCCTAAGACTTTAAACAGTTAACTAGTCACTGTTTTCTCAGTATTTTCAAACATTCATTATTTGCCTCTTTCACTCCTCTGATTTAGCTTGTAAATTATTTATACCAAAGATAATCTTTCTGCTTATATTTTTTCTACTTTTTATAAATGGATAATTCCAAATCTTAAAATGCCACAATAACATAAAATACAGTTAGAGTCATCACCATAGAGACTGAATTAGAAAAAAAAAATCTATATAATTTGCTAACAAGCAATTGGAAAGAAAATCAATAGCCAGACATGGTTCTGTACCCATTTCCTTCTCTAAAAACATTTAATATATGCTTTCTGAATAGCACACTGATAGGCATTGGTATATTTGTATTGGATTTGCACAGCCATAAAGTCATATGTGGACAACATGCATTATACTTCTCCCACTCAAATTCCAGCAAAGAAAATTGAGTGTTTTAATAGTTCTCCTTTCCTGTTCTGATATTCAAAATCTGTACTAGAAATATTAAGCAATGTAGCCAGGATCAGAGCATGAGTGAGTCAGAAGGAGAAACAAGACAAAGGATATCCTGTTATTCTGCCCTAACCATCAGAACTATCTCTGTCCTTTTATTTTGAGTTAGTGTAACTGAAGTATACTGTTAGACAGAGTTAGACTGAAGTGGTTTGATTTCAGTATAATGAAAATATACTTGTTGGTTATTTAAGCTGGTTTTTAACCATGACAGCAAAATAAAACTTGGAGTCTTCATTTATTTTCTGTGTTGATGGCTAGTATAAATTATATGCCTCAATCTGGATTACTTTAATTTCACCAGAATCCTGTGAGTTATACTGTCAAAAAGCTGTACAGGATCCCTTTCATGACTACGTTCAGTGAATGTAGCAAGCTTAGAAAGTTGCTTTATTTCTGTACATCCAATAATTGAATAAATCACTGATTTTGTGCAGGTGATTTTGGCTTGTGTAATTCACAGGAAAGGTAAACACATTCATAATTGAAAGAGAGCTATATAAAATAAGGGGGAAATAGTCAATAATAAAAGTAACACTGTTGGTCTTGATTGACAGCTTTGAGTTATCAAAATTAATTACACAGTAAGGATTCACTTCATTAATCATAAAGTTGACAAGAAAATCAGACCCATGGACACTGAATAACACTAAGTTCACTACCACTGATTTCTGAATAAATTTACCGCAAAAGAAAAGTAAAATTCCACAGATGGATAGTGGCTCTTATGGTTTCACTGTTGTCATTTTTGCTTTTCAAAAGACTTCGTGAATATTTCCTATATCTATTCATGTGAGAAAAATGGTAGCAACAACATTTAGTATCGTTAGATTTTCTTTTTAGGACTACTTACTGTAGTTGATACTTTAGGTATCAACATTTCAATATTTTAAATACCATTTGAAAAATACAGCTAACCACTTTTCTCTTACATGATTAATGAGCTTTTACATCGAAGGAGTCATATATTATTTTCTCATGTTTTTTGCTTCAGGCATGTTGGAGGTGTATGAATTCTAAAACAAAATTATGTAAAGGACTTTGGAAAAGTCTCTGGTTGTGGTTCTGGTAAATCAGAATGATTCAGAAGATACAGTTGTTCACTACTTTCCAGTCTACTGTTTCAGCCTTAGGAATTCAAGTAGTAAAATTCTATCAGATGATAGGCAGTTGCTAAATTTTATTTCACTGCGTAAGTGTATTTTAGTCAATACTCTGCAGGAAAAACTCTGATACTTCTATAGACATGATGGAATAAAAAGTGTATCTTTCTTGACTACAAAGCTCAATGAAATATCAGAAATTATGCTTGATCCTCCACAGCCTTGTACATTTTTTAGCTTTCTACATTATTCTGACATTCTGGTTCAGTAGCATATTTCAGTTTAAATAAGTACAAATAATCCCACTGGGCTGTGCAAAATCAAAGTCTTTTTATGCACAGAGTGTTGAAAAACCTTTTGTGAGGAATCTCTGCTGTGAGCTTAAAATCAGTTCATCTTTATAATTTCAGAGGAATGACAGTGTATGTTGTTAAATTTCAGTAGGCATGAAAACCTAGGCAGAAAAATTCTCATTACGGAACAATGCACATGCAGACATACACATCTTAAGAAACCAGTAGCAGTAGCAAAGCAAAAAGAAAAAAAAAAAAAAACCTAACCAAACCAAAACAAAACAAAAAAAAAATCACAAACCAAAAAACAAAAAAGTTGATGTTTCTGAGTATGCCACTCACTAAAATGTTGTTTCACCTTTCTTACCAGTGTCACTTTAAGCTGCTGTTGTTCGCCTCTAGGGGATATTCTGGTTTAGCAGCAGTGCTGGTATTTGACAAGCATCCTCAGGAGACAAAATACAGTGCCAACTCTTGAGTGAGATAGGAATAATTTCACTAATTTTAAGAACAGAGACACCTTACACATAACTAACTAATACATAATTTCTTTTTGCTGAGACTTGATTAGGTCTTGTAGCTGCTGTAGCTTACAAATTGTTTGTAGTCCTGGGTTTCAGATATCAAGTTGCAGTTATAAACCATGAGTCAACCAGAAAAGTCTTTAACCTTAGGCCTTTTTGTTCCCGGTTATGTATTCTAATTTTATGGGTATTAAACAGACATAAATCTATAAACTAGATATAAATCTATAACTAGTTTTTTCAAGTAACTGGTATGGTCATGTCTCCTGTATAAAATTAGATTAATTCTAGATTGGCACCACACCCTTTCTACTTTCATTCTATCTCTTACTTCATGTCTTTTTTCTCTGCATCTTATTCCGCAGAGTCTGAAGTTATTCCTCATGGAAGTTATATCTTCTCTTCTGTATTGCAATAAAATCCTGTTGTTTTCTCGGGTTTTATTCTCTATTCTGAAGTATCAAAGATTAAGTACCTCACAGAGTTCCCAGTGAGAGATTCATAACAAAAGAAACCCCCTAGAATTCAATAAAAGAAAGACACTTAAAGTTAGGGAAGATTTGATCACTGGTGATTATAAAAGTAGTGAAGAGTAGTAGGAGTTTTACCAAGCCACTCTCAGTGGGTGTATGGATAACTGTGTGCATATAAATCTCTAAGTACTATATGATTCAGCCTGCCCTTCCTGTCCTCTACTTCATCTCACTCATTATTTTATTCTCCCAAAAAGCTCAGTGTTTCTGTTCAAAGAGCCTTCTTTCACCTTAGTGCCCCTGCAAGACCCGTTTTCAGGCAGAACACAAGTGTTGACAGCTAAATTGCCTGCAGCCTTCCTAGAGCAGACCTGAAAACCTTCCTCATGCCATAATTCCTTGTTTTCCTAACACAACTGGTCAGGAGATATGAATATTTGGGGCACCTGAGCCCTGTATCCCAGTCCTCACTATTGCCAATCCCTCTCCAGACACGCTGTAAGCAGAAGCAGTCAAGAGGATGCTACAGATAGCTGCTCCTGTTGTACAGCTCCCACATTTGGTGTGAGGATTTCTCTGACTAGTTTTTACCTTTCTGAGAATTTGTTCTGGCTTCTCCTCAAAACACAGGATCCTCTTTACCAAGGGCTTTATAGCTTACTAGTTTTTTTTGGGTTTTTTTTTTTTTTTTTTTTTTTCTCAATCATTCTTTTTCTTTTTCCAAAGCTCTAAAAAATAACTCCTGTAAAACATGTCCTCACGTGCCACCCAGTCCCTTAGTCTGAATTCATATGCCTTCTCTGGCACTATTTACAGACCTGTCCAAACATCTTCATATGTTTTTCTGCTGGTTTCAAGGTCTCAGTGTTAGGATAGGGTTAATAATTTCGGTTACCAGAGAAGCCGGGAATAGAGTCTCTGCTTCACTGCAACCAGGTGTTGCTTTCATTGTTTTAACCAAATCAAGTATAACTCTGCCTGGGTAATCAGGATGGGGGGAGGAGAAGATTGGGACGACTTGTATTTGGAAACTAGGTCGGGTGAAACTGTACCTAATCATCATAAGATAGATGATCGAATTGTAATGATTTTTGGTAGCTAAACATGATTATTATTTCAAACCAGAATCATAAAGAAGGTATTTACAAAATTCATGCTTGGATGTATACAACAGAACAATGTAAGTTTAATGATTAACATAGAGTTATGTAATGAAATGGTATAATACGGGGCCCTTCTTGGACCCTCGTTGGAGTTGGATTTGGGTTTGTACCCCGGCTCCCAGAGCTCTTCAATAAAGCACCTCATAATCATTCCGGTGGTTATGTGTTTTCCTCGCTAACATCAAGATTTGATGTAGGTGAAGAAAATATATTCATTGTTTCAAATTCTGAAATTCCAGTATGCCAAAGACCTGAAAAATTGATTCTTTCATGACACGAATAAAATTTTTATCTTACTCTCTCTTTACTGCTTCAATTCTTTTGCAGAAATATAAATATCTCACAGTTAAAAAATACCTATGCTTTCTCTATATTTTCTTTCCTTTGGTCCCTTTCTGACTTTTTACTTCCCTTCTTTTTCTCATTTCAGTCCTACCTGACTTTCTGGATTATTTCCTTTTTAAGGTCAAATTCTACCTCAGGAAGATTCTTTCCTATTCTCTGCAATACAGTGTGCAAAGACTTCTCTTTTTTTTATTGTTTGGTTGAAAACCTAGACTAAATGCAAGAAAACAGGCTGTATTTTTTGCAAGCAATAGAGAACCATTAACATAAAACAAGAGTACAGACAAAAGAAAGGAGATCACTTCCAAACAGTGTTAGTATCCATTGGTCTGAAGAATGGATACACATCACCTTTGAAAGAGATTTCATTCTAGTCAGTTCTGTCAGCACTTCGTCTTGTTTTCTCCTTATACCTACATAATTCCTCTTCTTTAAAGTGCAGTGTATATCCATGCTGTGCTACAGTTGTAGCACAACTACCCATTTTTAAATTTTTGTTAAAAGGTTTCATTTTTTCTAAATGTTCCTTTTTGGTGAAAACTTGTTCATGTTCATTGAACATCAGAGCAGATTCAGTAAAAGGGAAAAGGAAGAAACACATTAACACAAAACCTCTGTACATATGCTATAAATCATGTTGAGATTCCATCTCTTATACTGGATTCTTTATTACAGGCTTTTCTCTCTTTTTATTTACTTGGAATTCCAGAGCTCTAAAAAAGAATTGTCTCATTTTCTCAGTGGGTCATGGATTTGAGAAGTGAAGCATGTTGGTGTTTTCATTTGTTTGTGATTCCCATATAACTGAATTTTTTTTGGAAGTAGATGCTTAATTTATGATAATCATATAAGATATAACTGTGGGTTGGCCTGGACAGTTCCTTGAAATGTTAAATCTCAAAGGGATTTCATCAGTACTTCTAACATATTTTGAACAAAACATTATTGGAAATGTCAGCTTTGCTGAAGGAAGAGACAGGTGAGAACATCATATCATCTAGTCTGACCTTCTATATACCACGGGTCAATAAGTTTCACACAAATATTTCATAATATCTAAAGATTTATGTGAGCCAGATGTCTCAGTTCTCAAATTTCTGTAGATAGAGGTAATAGCAGATCTAAGCACAATGGATGCCTTAGGCTTCTTCATGGTTGTGGTGAGATGATCCCAGTGGGCAAATCACATCTGACACAGCAATGTTTCTTCTGTCTCTTCTTCTTCACAAAACGCTTAACAAACCTGAGAGAAAATGCTCATTTATGCATAATGAACACCCAGGGTTAGTCTGGGTAAGTGAAGTATACATCACAGAGATCCTCTGTTACAGAATTGACCCACACTACATAATCCACCTTGATTTTATAAATAAATAAAAAAAACCCAGCAATTGCTTATTTTTGTCTACTACCTTGACAGGTCAGTTTAGAAAAATACTGACCATTCTGGGTGCACTGTGACCGGAGATAGAGAATGCCCTGGATGCTGCTCCTGAGGGGAGGGAGTCACAAAATATGATGGGCAGATCCATCATACAGCACCTGTATTAACTCCCAGGAGGCAAGGGCATGCACTGTGTTCTGGGATGGAAATGTTTAACAGTATTTTCCATGTCATGAAGTTCAATAACTTTAATTTCCATTTTATCATCCTTACTTTGAGTTTTTGCTATGCAAAAAGTGTTCTGTTGCTCATTTAATATATTTTGGCTTTTTGTAGTTAAAGGCATTTAGAATTTTTCTAGAAACCATGGTAGGAGAGGCAGATTCACATCAAAGCCCTGGCAAGCTAGTCTCACTCCATCCGTTAAGAAAGACCTGTAGTAAAAGTCACTAGAAGTGCCACAGACCACATATATACATGAGAAAATAAGATTCTTTCTTATTATAGACAGAACCTAGTTGCATCTTGAAGGATAAGATTTAAAAGTGTTTGCCTAAAATGGCATCTTCCTGTTCTTTTCCAGCAACATAACTTATTTTTAGAAACAAGGGGCTGCAGGATGGTGTTGAAGATTTTTGCATGGGTGGGAGTAATCTGGTATTTAACTTCTACAGCCTTCCTCTTTTGGAAAAAATAAGGGGAAATTTAGAGAAGTCTTACCACCAAACAGAATAGTTTGTGGCATATGAAACAATCCAAATCCCCTGTTCCATTCCTTGCACTAAAAGTAGAGCTTTACAAATGGCCAAACCACTTCCATTTGAGGCACAGCACTTTGGAGCTTTTTATTTTTGAAAAATAATGGGTTGTGCTCTTTAGAATTGCCATGTGCCACAGCTTCAAGTGACCATCAAAAGAGAAACCCACAATTACAAAATTGTTTGCCATATCACTGTTTTGAGTCTTAAAACCTAGCTGGAAAAAATAGGGAATTGATTGGACTACTCTTCCTGGCAGGACAGGCTTTGATTAGGCTGTTTTTTAGCCAATTTGAAATGTTTGGGAAAATAAGTCTTAAAATGTTCTAAAACACTTTATCTTGCATTTCAGCTAGATTTTTTTTCCTAATGTAAGTGGCTATGGAATGAGAAATGTCTTCTGAAGATAGAGTAAAATTTGAGAGACCAGAGCTTAAGAGGCATGTCAAACTCAGAGATGTGAATAAAAGTGTACCACACAATCAATCTCATCTCAGGTTCACATCTCTCCTAAACAGGCAATTGAGGCTGGTATACAGAGGCATCTCAACAATCCTTCTGCTCTCAGAGCAAATGGTCGAATTCTTGCAACAAAGAGCAGAAAGATCAAATAAGATATTCTTTCTTTAATTTTTTGAGTACTTGGAAGTCAGTGCTTTACTTAGTTCATGAGAAATGGTGAGAAGAAAGCTTAACTTAGCAAGGTTTTTGTTTCCTACCATTGCTGACAGGACAGCTAGTTCCCTTTGTCTCATTCAAAAATTATTATCACCATTCTTCCACAAAATGAAGAATGACCTTACTTCTGTCCAAGGTGATTTGTTTTTCTGCCAGAAGTAGGCCCTGTGTACTTTAAACCCCAACTGTGCTGCTGTGTGTAACATCTCAGAGATTGAATGTCTGCTGTGCTGAGCATTTATGCATCTTCAGTCTCACAGGGCTTCCTATTTCCATCATCCTTGTCCCTTGGTCCCATCTGTCATTGCAGAGATAACTTCAAGAGAAAAAAAATATACTCAGGTTGTTGTCTGAAAGTACCCCAATCCTTTCCTTGGTAAGGTTCAAAATACTTCTCTGACAGAACTACAGCAGCCAAGGAGCCTCGAGCATCTCTGCAGTTCAAAGATTCCTAGGCAACATCTGAGAGATGCACTGCAACCACACCCCCCAGTGCTGTGATTTAGGAATGGTATTCCCCAATTTAGCATTCCCACTGAAACCATGCACTGCACTGCTTGCTCTCTCCTCATCCTCATCCAGCAGCTGGCTGGAGAAGACAATTGGAGGCACAGAAAGTAAAGATCATGGGCTGAGATAAGCGCAAATTACTAGTAACAGCAATGACATAAGAAAATAAACAGTAACAGCTACAATATCAGTTCCTAAGTGTACAAGATAAGCAAACAATTCACATGTGATTTCTCAGAACCCACATTACCCAATCGCTCCCTCCATTGCACTTACCTGGACTGGAAGGACTCCATTCTCCCTGGAGGAGAGTGCCTTCTTTCTGCCCTTGGCAATGACCTCAGCTGGTGTAGAAAAACCTCCAGGGCCTGGCCAAGATCATCCTGGCTGCTGCAAAAATTAATCCTGCCCTGGCTGGAACCAGGACACCCAGCAAATCAGAAACTCCAGGTATTATCTACTCCCACTTCAACAGGGAAACTCCAAGGCTTTCTTCACATAATTCTTCTGGTAGAAACCAATGTAAAGATGGAACAATCTATTGTATAGGTGTAGATCTGCTTGGATGTATTTGTATTTCAGCAATATTAATTCCATACGCTACTTTCATTATTCATGTCAGTGTTAGTCCGACAACATAAATGAGGTTTGCATTTCTACTCACCTCCCCAAACTTTCATCCAGCAAGGAATAGAATGCATACTAGGAAACAACGCAGAAAATAATAAAGATCATCTCAATGCCAATGAAGCAATGAAAAACAATCAAAGATGAATCTGCTGTACATCTGAAGGAGTTAGAAGAGAAAAGGAACACCCAATTGGACTGATTTTGTTTACTAAAACATATTTTAATTATGATTTACAGTTGCATAGGAGTTCTAATCCACTGGAAAAAAAATAGCCATTCAAGATGAAAGTATGAAATAAAAAAAATATTTGAAAATTTACTGTGATAGAAAGGAATTTTCAGATTACTTAAAAAGAAATATAAATAGTCAGGGAATAATATAGAATATTTGTACGTAAGGTTTCTTTTGGACTTATACTTTCAGAGCATGTCTTGGTCCATGTTACTTTCTTAGCATTAACTGAGGAATAAAGACATAAAGCAGATTGTTTGGTCCTTTCTTATTTCTTTATTTTTTATTAAAAAAAATACTTCTTCCTAATTCTAGGACAATATCAGGGTCTTGTGGTGTTAAAAGTCATTTTCATGCAGATTTTTATTTTCAAGGTTAAAAAATATTTTCAGGCTTGTTCTACACACCACTTACTACTAAAAATCCTTTAAGATCTACTTATTCTGCGATTTAGTTTTACAAATGTGGAAAAGTAATAACTGTTCATAATTTTTCTTTGTGTTAGTGCAAAATGAAAATATTGTAAGCATTACTGACAAATCTCTACAATTGTCAATGTGGGAACTGCCCCAATTCACCTGAAGCTAGTAAAAGTCTTCCTGTTAATTTGATCAGGAAATGTTCTGAGCACTGACAGAGTAAATTAATTTGGCTTATTTTGGACTGAGGTTGATTTCTCCTTCTTTGTACCTGCTGTGATAATGAAGTGATAACCAGTGATAACTTCATGATGCTGCAGATTTTGGAGAAAGGCTTTATCATCAGGCCTTGCCACTGCAGAGTTTAGGCTCTCCCACTGGTCATATGCTAGTGATAGCTTTGAAAGAGACCTGTCCATTCCTTTGTCCCCTCTGCACTAAGGCTGCACAAAGTCTGCTACCTGTTGAATCCTGCAGACCTGTAACAGTTCTCATAGAGAAATTAAATTTGTATGCCAAACCTCTTTTCTGTGCAGTAGTTAGTTTCTATAGCTAATTAAATGAAATTGATTCTATAGCTAATTAATTCGTTTCTATAGCTAATTAAACCATGGAATAACAAACTGTATCAAATGCCAGTGCCTACTAAAGTTGCACACAAACAAATCTCATTCTACTTAGACCACGATTCACACGAAGTGGGTTGTATCTCAGCCCTGTGAAACTATGCAGACCTGTAATAGGATACTCCACCACCAGTATCAGGGAACAAGCTTTGTGATGAATTTCCAAGGTCTCAGGACTGAGGCATGAGAACCGTGCTCAGTTCAAACTTTTCTTTACATGTTGCAGCTTTGTTTTAGTTGCAACAATAATTTCTGTAATTCACATGATGTCTACATCTAATTTATTTTGGTTTTATCATCTTTGTGTGTCACAGCCGCGGTTTAACATAGGCAGCAGCAAGCAGCAATTTATGTAAGTAAAGTGAGATATTTATGACTCTGACATAATGATGTAATGTAGAGAAATACATGTCTGACACTACGGCAGCCTTATTGAGTAGTGAAGCCACAGGATGTGGCACAGACATGGGGAGACATGCTTGGTAATGGAAGTCCCATAGCTATAAATATATCACTGATATTCTGTTAAAAAAAAAAAAAAAAAGGTAGAATTGTACAAAATTTGTTTCAAATGTCACAAAGAGAAAAAAGAAATCGTATCTAGCATGTATAGGAAGCATCATATATAGACCATTCTATAATGTGTAATAACATAGAGTGCAGATCAAACAAGAAAGAAAAAAGGCTTAGAGGTGTGGTAGTAAACAAATAAAGATGAATCTAGGAAGACTAAAGAAAAATAGAAATAAAATATCAGAAAAGCAAAGAATCTATCAGAATGAAAATTACATTCCTCCCAGAAAATTACTCCAGTTGCTGGCGACTTGAGTGTGTATAAAAATTCTAGCTGTATTATTTTTTTTTCTCTACTATTCAGAATCTAGACTAATATTTACTAGATTTTGAAGATTTCCATTACAGTACTGTTACTATAGTAGTAGTACATTACAGATTTTGTGTATGCACATGTGTATTTCTTCTTTGCCCATAAACAATATTTTGAGTGTCATACATGCTCACATCAATAACAAAAAGCAGTTATTTCAGTGAGGACTTTGCACAGTAGATCAATTTCATTCTACTTCAGCCTTTAAATCTTATTAAGTTATGAGCCGATCCATGTCAGCCCAAACTTTCTTAGATGTTCTCTAAAACCTGGAAGGTCTTTTTTCTTGTGGCAGCACTTCTGTAGTAGCTTGTAGTGGCTTCTGCCCCCAAGGCCAGTCCCTGTTCTCTTGGGAACCAGTGTCATTTCCCTGCTCACATGGCTCACTTTAAAGCATGCTGAACCCAAACCTTGACAATTCAGCACAAGTCCTGTGTGGGCACGTGCAGAAAACTACAGGGTGATGCCTTGTGCACATATAAAACTGAATCTTTATTGGTATTAGGCATGGACAGTGAGTTTCATAGGATGCTAAGTACTTCTTCTCAAAAATAGGTTTTCTGCATGATAAGTATCAGTTTTTACTTCTCTAATTTATTTTATTTCTACTTTACTACTTTCCATAATATAATATATTTTTGGTTTATGGTAAGGTTTCAGAGTGTTGCTAATTTAACATTGTTATTAACCTTAATTTTTTGAGAAGATGGAAGAAGTTTAATCTTTGAGCTACATTTCAAATCTGACTGTTTATAAACCATCTGTTTTATTAAAATTGGAAGCCCAGAAAATGACATCACAAAATCTAATATTTCCTTTCTTCTTTATTTCCCCAGTGAAAGGAATATCTTTTTCCACTTCAATTAGTTTCCAGTCTCCCTTCTACAATAAAATCAAGATGTCTCATGCTGGCCAAATTATTAGTGACAACTGACTGGCATATGGAGACTTGTATCTCAAATGTGATTTAACAAACCAATTGAGTGCTGAACACAGACCTGTCTGACTTTCAATGTACCAGTCCAAATTCATTACTGGTACTTTGGGAAATTCCACAGTTTTTTCAACTACTGTTGACAGGATATTCTAAAGTCTTTTCTGGCTTCTGAATACTTTCCCCAGGTGATTGTTCGACTGCCTGTCATGATACTTGCTCTACCAAGTAGTAAGTCAGTGAAAGTTTCAGCTCTTGTCAGCCAACTCTGAGTAGTTTCCTAGTTAGTGAGCCCAAATCTTTGGATCACATTGCAATATAGATCTTTATTGTATTACAAACTACTTGGATAGGTATTCTGGCAGTTCCTGTAAAAATATGTCCTGAGTATACAACATTTGAAAACAAGTTATGCTAAAATAAGGGCAGTGCGGGTCAGATGATGGAATTTAAACATCAAATAATTTCTTAAATGTTAAATTATATGCTAATTAATGGAGAGAGCGCTTTACATTTCTATATCTGAGACTATCTAGCAAAATTTATTGGCTAAGATATATCCTATAATAACACAAAATCACAGAGTCATGTAGGTTGGAAAAGTCTTCTGAGATCATCCTTTGAGTCCAACCTTTGGCATGATCAAATAGAGCATGGCACTAAGTGCTACATCCAGTTGTTTCTTGAACACTACAGGATTGGTAACTTCACCACCCTCCTGGGCATCTTAATCCAATGCCTGAAAACCCTTTAAGTGAAGAAATTCCTTCTGATGTCCAGCCTGAACCTCCCCTAGCACAGCTTTAGGCCATTTCCTCTTGTTCTGTCACTTGTTGCCTGGGAGAAGAGGTGACCCCACCTGGCTACATCCTCCTTACAGGTTGCTGTAGGGAATGATAAGGTCTCCTGTGAGCCTCTTTTTCTCCAGTTCAAGCAACTTCAACTCCCTGCTAGCCATAGGACTCCCTCTCCACCTTCACCAGCTCTGTTGCCCTTTTTGGAACTTGTTCCAGTGCCTCAATGTCATTCTTGGAGTGAGGGGCCCAAAACTGATCACAGCACTCAAGGTGGGCCCTCATCAGTGTCAAGTACATGAAGAAAATCCCTTCCCTGCTCCTGCTGGCCACACTATTGCTGACACATGCCAGGATGCCATTGGCTTTCTTGGCCGCCTGGACACAGCTGGTTCATGTTCAGCTGCTGTTGACCAGCATCCCCAGGTCCTTTTCTGCTAGGCCACTCTCCTGATTTGAATTTTTGCTGCCTTCTATGACAGCATGCAGGAGTAGAAAACCCCCCACTCCACACAAGAAGTCAGTGATAGGCTGTATCGCGTTATTGTCAGCAGTAAAGTGGATGCCTGTAGAAAGTCTAAGATTGAAGACCAGTAGGAAGCAAAGCTTTCTGCTGTGGAAAGTGTATCCAGACCTTTGAAATACAGACATATTATGCTCCATGAAATGGCCTCAATTTTCTTTGAATCTCTTCATAAATTGATCTACCAAAAATCCCGAAGCAAGAGGTATGCAGGCCATATGTAACAGTATTTGCTGCCATTCCCTGTAAAACTGCTATGATACCCCTCACTTTTTGCATTTTGGTGAACAGTGCAGAAGGATTCCCATTACCTCCTCAGTATCCTCCTCATGCTTTAAAGACTCCTGTTTGTTTCTGTCTTGAGATGGTCTCTTACCAGTTTGAAAGTCCAGGAAGTTCTTAGGGTGTGTGGAGGACAATTTCTTGTCTCATCTGCTGAGTGGGCCCAACAGGAGAGGGGCTATGTAGGACATGTTTGCAAATAGAGATGGGCTGGTGGGAGATGTGGTGGTTGGAGGCCACTTGGGGCATAGCGATCATGAAATTATAGAGTTCTCAATATTTGGTGAAATGAGGAGGAACATCAATAAGAAGCCTTTTACAATGGATTTCCAGAGGGCAGACCTTGGCCTACAGGCATCCTGGCCTGGATCAGGAATGGTGTGTCCAGCAGGAGCAGGGAGGTCATTCTTCCCCTGTACTTAGCACTGGTGAGGCCACACCTCAAATGTCCAGTTCTGGGCCCCTCAGTTTAGGAAGTACATTGAGACACTTGAGTGCTCCAGAGAAGACAACGAGGCTGGTGAGGGGCTTGGAACACAAGCCCTGTGAGGAACAACGGGAAGCTGGGTTCGTTTAGCCTGGAGAACAGGAGACTCAGAGGTGACCTTATCATTCTCTACAGCTCCCTGAAGGGTGGCTGTAGTCAGGTGGGGTTGGTCTCTTTCTCCAGGCAGCAACTGAGAGGACATAATCTAAAGCTGCACCAAGGGAAATATGGGTTGGATATTAGGAAAAAGTTTTTACAGAAAGAGTGATAAAGTACTGGAATGGTCTGCCCAGGGAAGTGGTGGATTCACCACCCCTGGAAGTGTTTAAAAAAGACTGGATGTGGCACTCGGTGCCATGATCTAGTTGAGGTGTTAGGGCTGGGTTGGACTCAATGATCTTGAAGGTCTCTTCCAACCTAGTGATTCTGTGATTAAAAAAACTAATCTCCTCAGGAGTTCAGAAGTTATCTTCTTGCTGTCCTACTTTGTGCCTTTCCTACTTTGCTATAACCTAATTTAGACAGAGAATAGAAAGTATATTCAGTTGAATCATAGACATTCACAATTGCACAGTGATGTTTTGACATCATTGGCTAGTCTCTAATAATTCATATTCCTTTTTGTGCTGTTTCTTTAGCATTAACTCAGGGTTCTTTTGACATTGTCTCTCACTATCTGCCCTGACTGGCTCTTCTTTGGAAGAACAGTTATTTTAGTTCTATTAGTGTTTAATGTTTACTTAGGATTGATTTGTCTCATTACAGTATTTTCTAGTGTATTTGATGGTTTCTACCATTTCATTGTCAGCTTACTCAGCAGGGTCTTCTCTCCTTCAGTAACAGATTTATTTGTAATATTCTCAAATACTAACAGTAATTTTTTCCTTTTTCTATCTACATACTTTTAACCAGTTACATATGCATTGAAAAGCATAGATCTCTTTGAAATTCTTCTTATCAACATCCTTTTATTGATAAGTTTAACTTTTCGATGTTCCCTCCTATCATTTCATAAATTATGACTCTACAAAAATTATTATGTTCTCCTGCAGCACCTTGATTTGTTCAAAAATCTCTGATGAGAGAAGCTGCCAAAAGCATATTTCAAACTTTAAATATTATTTATCTGTTGAAACATCTTTACAAGAAAGGTGACATCTCTCATATGCTGTTCTCCTTCATCAGGTAAGAATCCTCTTGGCTACATATCAATACTGACAATATTCTTGCTTTAATAATTACTCATCTAGCAATCAGCTAGAAATTGCTTCAGGAAAGGCTTTCAGGCTGTATTATAAAGCCAGATAAAATGCAAAAATCACAGTGAGTGCTTCCGCAGTGACAGCTTTTGAATTAAGAGAAGTGATATGTGTGATGAAGTCAGGATTACTCTATATTTATGAGGCAGGTCATTTGTACATCCAGAGGGAATCCAAAGTGATCATGAAGCGCAATTTAACAATTCCTGTGAATGTGGTAATACTTCTAAGGGTTCAGACAAAAGTTGAGCCTCTCATTTTTTGCATTTATTGTATATGAATGGAAAAGAGAAGGGTTTTTTTCAGTTGGTTCATTATTTTAAGTGATGCCAATGTATAATTTAGACATTTTCCCATCTCTTCTATTTTTGAATAATCAATGAAACATGAAAAATTTATTTACTGTGATAAAACTAGATTCCTATTCAATATAAATTTTCTGCCTGCTTTATTCTTTGCTATGCACTGTGAGTGGCAGAAGCACTTGCTGCATGAAAATCTAATTTTTTTTTCCACAGAACAATTCATTTAGCCCAATATGTCACAGAAAGGAAAGTAACTCAAGGACATGGTAAATGAGAGAGAAAAAATGGCTGGGATAAAAGCAGCCAAAAGAAGAATTTTAATTCAGTGGAAAAATTCAATGGCAGTCAGTTGAGATGGAAGGATATGCATTATAGTAATAATATTATTTTCTACCTTTTTTCTGAAGAATGTAGCTAAGATGCTGAAAGCTTTGCATTTTCCTTCTGTACAACAAACAGTGGATTGCATGTGGTCCAGAGCAGGGAAAGACCAGAAGCTTAGAATTTTCAAGGTGCAATCCTATGGATATTTGTGCCAGAGAGTAAACCTACTCATTAAATCCTTTGCTGGAAGTTATTTCTTCATAAAATACAGAAGAAATACCAGATATGAGAGTCAGATTTCGATTTTGGATAAATTATAGGTACAAATGGAGGATTAGAAACAGGGGAGAATTATCTGGAAGCAAACTGGAGTGTACAGTAAGCTTTTAACATGGTTCCCTTAGTAACATACCATATCTCTTGTTTTGTTTGCCCAACTGCAAATTGAAGGGCTTCCTCTTTTAACCTTTCTCAAGTAATTTGCTTCAAGGTTTCCTTTGAACAGGATCTTGTAAAAATAGGATCAAGTCGCAGAATTGTTGGCCAGAATGTGCTGGAGAATACTCAACTTTTGTTCAAGATAAAGATTAATTGATTCCTAAGACATATGTCCTTCTAGGCACTTACATAAGGCTTTTTCTAAAGGCAAATACTGGCAGTTGTTCTCTTCTGCTGCCTCTTATACTGACAATGAATAAGAAAGAATTTAACATTATATTAGCCCTTTTGTAAACCCTTAAACTTCAGCAGTGAAAGTCAAACTAGTCTCACACTCTATTCACACTGTTCACATTTGCCTCACAAAGAAATATAGAGAGATTTTTAGAGACAGTTTTATTTTTCATAATGTTTTTAACAGACTTACTGGGAAAGGTATCCTCAGTCTCACAGAACCATGCAGCTGCTCTTTAGTCTTCACTGCCCAGAGCCTTGCTTCAGAGAGAAATTAAATCAGAGACGCTAAGGAGTAAGTAGATTACTGAGTTACCTTTATGATATCTACCAAAGGTTATTAGAAATTATCTAAGGCGTACTCTGATTTTCCTCTATTTTGTCTTGACCCAGTAAACCATTTTAAGTGCAGTCGCCTTGGATTCTCAGCAAAGAGAAACTACATTTAAACAGACACTTTTATTTTATGCTTCACATAGGCATCTTCATTGGACAATAAGAGAGGAACATCATAAAGGTACATTTTTAATAACAAAGAAGAAAGCAGTTAGTATTTCACTCTGATTCCTTATGTAATCATCCATTTTAATGTAGCAGAGCATTCACTATTCTTTGGAGAGTGTTCTCTCAATGATTATGAAAATTCTTTGAATACAATTTTTATCTTTTATCTATTCATAATAAAAATCATTTTAGGTCAAACCAAATTAAATGAAATAGAATTTATGTCAAAAGAAAAAAATCAGGCAATTTTAAACCATTCTTTTGATTTTTGCTTTTAACAATTTCCACTAAAATTAAATATGAATAAAGCGTAATTAGTTTACATTTAAATATAATACTCTGAGTTGAAATACAAGACAGATGGGTTACAAAGATGGAGCCCTGTCAAAATATTGATGTGAAAATATGCAAGGGATTTTTTTTCTCTTTACGAGTATTGTTTTCATAAAATTATATTTTCTAATGAAATTAATGTTTTCCCTTGAAAAGAGGATCCTGCTAGGTCTAATTTCTTCTGAAATTACTTTTTCTGTATAAATCTGTGGTCCAACTTCAATTAAATTATCTTTTTATTGTCTCTCACAAACCAGAGGACAGATGGTATTATTATCATCTCTGTAGAGACAAGTTTCAAACATTGCAACATCTTTATTAAAAATGGAAATTAATTTCTCTAAAAAATTTTCCAATATCCAGTTATCTATGCTCTGAGCTATAAAATAAAAAAGTATCAAAATATTATTTAAGTATTGAAAAATACTTTTATCTATTTCCTTATAAGTTTGTAGCGAAAATTGATATAATGTTATTTTCTGAGATAGAATCAATTACCCTAAAAATGATAAAATGTCAGTGACCAAGCATAGAAGTTGTTCATGGGATATAACACCAGGAAAACGGAAGGTCAAATATGTTCAAATTGACTTCTTATATTTATGGCAAGCAGCAAAAGCTTGCAAACACAGGTTAATGAAGATTTTAATTTAATCTTTTACAAATACCAAACCATCAAGACATGTTTAAGTTGTTACAAACTTGACTGAATATTAGAAACATAGCTGTCATTTTTGTCGTGTATATTCTGTTCCAGGCTGAATTTACTTTTGGATTTGGACTTGCCTATTGGTATAATAAGCCTTGGCAAGAATTTATTACCATTAAAAAAGCAACAGTTGCTCTCTGTGCTTTGCAGCAGAGTAGCTACCACAAGAGAAACCCTTGCATTTCTGAAGAGCAGTCATTTCTCCTTTTTATGCCCAATGCTAGCCAGGCTGGTTGATGGACTCAATGTGGGCTATTGTGATTGCCATGTGCATTTCTCCTTTGAAACATTGGCTCCAGATGTGCTTAAAAAGCAGCTACAAACAGCTTTCAGCTATGCACAAACTCCCCAAGTCTTTTATCAGTAGGTAATTTTCTTATGCAGCAGTCATCTATTCCCTATCAAACCTGTTTTTGAAGATTGATGTTTCTCCTCCCTCTAGTCCTGGCTTAATAACTGTGTTCGGGTCATATAACCCCCAATTTCATTACAGATTTACCAGAAGGGGAAAACAAGTTCTGTCAAGAGCAAGTTTACACAGTTATCATGTGGATGACAAAGGCTGCATGAAGAAAATGCAGAAGGTAAATAAGTAGAAATATGTCTGACAGCTGAATTCAGGCAGGCTGGCTTGCTCAGTGTGCTCAGTGACACACTGAGGGGTGGGAGGAATGGGTTAGCAGCTGCCTCTGTTTGCAGAAATTTGGGGCTTGAAGAAAAATCTCTGATTTTCTTTATTGTAGCAAAATGTCCTGCTCTTTTCCTCGAGTTACCAGCCATGGGAGACATGACAACACCCAGCTCCTTCACATCAGGCTGATTCTTATCCCCAGTATTCTGACAGTTTTCCCAGTGTTATGAAAAATCCACCCTACTTTTGAGACTGCAGCCCCAGGAGTCATATGAAAATGATGGAGCATTAATTATCATTCTCAAATCAACTTGTGAAAGTAGGGAGTAACAGGACACATTAATGGACCTCTACATTCTTTATATCTTTAGGATTGCAGCAATTTAGGGCATGTTTGATTAATGCATAGCAACAGCATTGTACTTAATTCAGGGTGGTTTTTTTGGTTTTTTTTTTTCATATCACAGTTGTGGCTCTGTGTCTTTATTGTTCACAACATTGAGGAAATGCTAATATTTATTTTTTTCATGCCTTCTCCAGTGTATTCTAGCTTTCTCTGCTACTTAAGACATATTGTCTTTTTTCAAACTGAACTGTATGCTGCTCCAAACACAGAGGTGCTGCACTGGAAGGACTTCTTTCTACTAAGAATTGATCACAAATATTGTTTTCATGGCACTTAAATATAAAAGAACATGTAATCTAATAAACCGGGTCACAAGATGTGTATGGAGCTACAGATTTGACTGTCTGGGCCAACTCTCTGGAGAGAGATAAAGACCATAAACAAATTAACTTTGCTCTCTACATACTCCTTCCTTTAGCTACAGATAAAACATAGCTGATTTGAAACTGATATAAGAAATGCTGCAGAAGCTATGTTCTCTAGAGACAGCTGACAATCTGGGTAAGGAGACAGCAGGGACTTTGGCAAAGATATGAGGGCATGGACACAAGCAGTGACAGCATGTCAGCCACCAGCTGGCTCCTTGTCATGAGGCTATTCACTACACTAATGAAAGACAGCTGTCAGCAACTCTAGAAAACCAGAACCATGGAGCTGTGTGAAGGATCTTGCTTATCTAGACCCAAGTTATCATTATACTCTGAAAGACGCCCTCATATCTTACTAGTGTCCTGGGAGTGAGTGGTGGTAAACCCACTGATGGGGGTGTGGGATATAACAATTTGTTAAGAAGATACTATCTGTCCAGAAATTATAGCTCAGTATAATGAGTTTCCATGAACTCTACGGTCTGTCTTGCTAGTACATGCCTTTGGACCCCTTCTACCTGGAACTGCCTGTAAATATTTATTTTAGCTTCAAATAGTTACGTTGATGATGACCTGCAGACCTTGATGTAGCTTCACCTGAATTAGCACAGATAATTGCCTGGCTGATTACTCAGGAAACCTGCTGTCTTAATGTCTGGACAGAAGGGCCTCTGTTTTGTTTGGGTAGTATGAATGGCCATAAATTTTCAGTGTTCATTACTGTTTTAAAGTATTGTAATTCACTTTATTACTTTGGCTAATGGGACTGAACCTTAATATTGGAACATCTAATAGAAGAAACTTTAATTACATATGGAGCAGCTGTAAATCTGTGGTTAAATACACATTTAATCAGATGAAAATAGCATCGTGTAGAAGCTGCTGAAATATGTCCCTTATTAAGATACATTAAAACGAGGAAAATTTCTGCTGAAGTAGAGTGCACAAGGGAGTGACTGCTCTCAGGCCCAAGGTAGAAAACTGAAAAGTGTACTGTTGATTCCTAGAGCTTAGTCTAAAAAGACTTTTCCAAGCTCTTGTCAAATAAGTAGGGTACCAGGAACAGAATCTGAAAATTATGTGTAGGTTTCAAAATGGAAGAGACAAAGAAGTAACTTAATGAAAGATGCAGTCAAAATACCTTGACCAATCTCTTCCTATGGGGAGATGACATGGTGGCTTGATACTTTTAGAGCACTAAGTATCTGTCTGCAGGAATATGGAGGTTTGAAGGTAATTGCATGGATGATGGTGGGGTTGTTTGCATGTTTTTTTTGGTTTGGGTCTTTTTTCCCATCAGCTTTTAGATAAAGAGACGAGATCAAAACAGAAACTTGCGTAGTACCATGAAAGACTTAAAAAAGTGCAGTCTTTTCCAGGAAATG
This sequence comes from Sylvia atricapilla, assembly GCF_009819655.1. NCBI lineage: Eukaryota > Metazoa > Chordata > Aves > Passeriformes > Sylviidae > Sylvia > Sylvia atricapilla. The sequence continues at coordinate 58,993,298 of NC_089142.1, forward strand.
CTTTTATAGCTGAAATTCAGCTAGATGCCATTGTTCTTCATTCAGTTGTTCTAAGACTCGAATGAAGCCTGAAGAATCATTTTCCTTATTTAGAAAGACCATCAAGAATATCAGTGGATTTACCTTTTATTTCACCTCCTGTTAACTCTTTACCACACCATGATATATCATGGAATGACAGGTAGTAGAGACAGGCTGACGAGAACCTGAATTTTGTGAATAGGTTTTTTACAGATTCAGTCCAACAATTAATGAAGATCTAGGAAGTCAGGCGGATCTTTTACTTTAGTTCTGATTACAGGAGGTGAAGAACATCACTTCTAACAGGGAATTTTCCTCATATGATTTTTCCATACCATGGATATGAGAAGGCAAGTGTGGCTCACTTCTTTTCAGGCTGCAGCAAATGTCTCATTCATCCACAATAAGCTAATACTATTTTTCTGCTGACAAGTGTCATTTGCATCATTTCTCCCAAAGAACTCAGAAATTAAAGTTCTCTAGAGAGAACAACATAGCTTAAAAGTTTAGTTTTTAAAATTTGCCTCTACATTAGTCAGACATGTACAAAAAGTTGGAAAATGAGGCACCAGATTGTCAGGTCACAGACTTAGTGTTTGAGTAGTAATATATAAAATCTATTCCTTTTGAGTATGCTGACCTGCTTGATAAATTGAATATCCCAAAAAAATTTGCCAGAGAGCTCTATAAAAAGGAAAATAAAGAAGGAGACATAACTGTGTAACATGATGATTGAGGAAATGCAAACTGGTCACAGAAATTCTGAGTCCTTTGAAACTAAAATTACGGTGTGAGAGGAAAAATCTGTCAGACCATCTTGACCTGCAAGCATCCACTGAGCAGAGAAAACAACGTATTAGTGAGCATCATTTGCCTTCTTGTACAAAATAGGAATGTCCAAATTGTAGGAACCTAATAGAGTGATGGTGCCATTCAAATTGTGTTGAGTTATTTGTACTAAACACTGGACCACTCTTTCTTGGTCTGTTTTCCCATGTTTTTGTCTCACAGAAATCATATAATCATAGACTGGTTTGAATTGGAAGGGAGGACCTTATGGATCATCTAGTTTCAACCCCCTGTATTGGGGAAGAACAGCTTTCACTAGACCAGGTGTCTCAAAGCCCCATCCAAACTGACCAGGAACACTTCAAGGTCATCTCCTGCTTCTTCAGATGACCCGTTTCCACCACCCTCGCAGTAAAGAATTTCCTCCTAATACCTAATCTAAAACTACTCTCTTTCAGTTTAAAACCATTTCTCCTTGTCCTATGTCTTTTTGTCCCTTACATGCTTTGTAAAAAGCACCTCTCTGGGTTTCCTGTACCCGTTAGGTACTGGAAGGTTGACTGTACCACACAACTTGGTGTTATTAGTAAACTTACTGAGGGTCTGCTGCCCATGTCACCAAAAAAGATACTGAAGAATGGTAGTCCTAGGAACACCACTCCTCACTGGCCTTCTCTTGGACATCAAGCTGCTGGCTGTAACTCTTCAAGTGTGACCATCCAGTCAGTGCCTTATCTACTGGGAGGTCCACTCTTCAAATCCATGTCTCTACAGAGAAGGATGCCATGCGGGAAATTGCCACTGTAAGTGGCATTTTTACTGTGGGGTTCAAGTGGAGTCAAATAAACAGTGATTTAGGGAAAACTTGAATTTAATGATGAAATATAAATAAGTCAAAAAGCTGACTTTTTATTTGGTATAAAGTAACAGTATGTTTTACAAATGCTACTCCATCTGAAGGTTCAGCCAATTAACATTACAGTTCATTTAAAAGATTGATTATTATTGGAGTGGGAGAAGACTGCTAAGTATGAGTTTCAAGCTACCTTTAATAGCCTCATATCTGTAACAGATGCTGCTTGTCAATTCTCCTGGGAAATGCACAAAAAAATATTCAACACAACAAATGGCCCTTTACAAAGTGTACTCTCTAGCTTCTGGAAATCAATACTGTGGAAAGTTTTTAATTGAGAATTTTCACTTGTTTTGTCAATTAAATCTGATGCTTATGCCTCACTTTAACAAATTAGTGCTTGCATGTAAGATTCAGATACAGCAAAAAAAATTCTTTTTTTCTTGTTGTTATAACATTCAGCTCTAAAACTTAGAGAAATACTTAGAAAATACAGAGAATGGCAGAGCAGAGAAGGGATTATTTTGAAAAAGGACTTTACAGTTGAAGATTATAATTTATGCTATTATTCTACAATGTATCCCAGAAGACTCAATAGAGAATCATGGGGGTGGAATGATACAAGGCATTTACAACATATTCTTCTCATGATGTGGGATTTATAAAATATACTAGCAGTCTTAGAAATTAAGTAGATGATTAGATAGATGTTCTGCTCAAGTTGCACAGGAACAACAAATGAAGGAACAAAAAAAGTAGATTTGGAGATCTCTGAAGGACACATTTTGCTCATTATTACGAGTACAATATTATTATTTCTTGTTATTTTCCCAGAAGACCAAATGCACAAAAGGGAGGAGGGTTAAAAGCAGAGTCTACAAACATTAGCTATTAATCAAAACATCTTGAATCATGAAAGCAGGTGGATGTGAGGATGACTGAAAAAAAAAAAAACAAGGTGCAACACTAAAGAGGAAGAAGGAAAAAAACAACAGTGGAAGGATGAGGCTTTAAAGCATCAGCAGCAATGAGAGCCCAGTGTGCATGGAGCAGCTCCCCAGGTTGGTGATGAAGCTCCAGGTTGGAACTGCATTACTGCTGAACAGCTCCTGCCAATGTAATGATGAACAGGCCTAGTAGAAAGCCTGAAAAACACATTTATTTCAGTCATCTGTCTGATTTTAAGGTATTAATTATGAGATGAGGTTTTCACTTCTGTGGTTGAATGACTGTCCTCTGCATTACCAAGTCCCTGGATTTCCAGGCTCTCTGGTGCTTTTGTGACTTGGATTAGAACACACCCCTGAAGCTGCTGGCTTGCAGCTGCTGTAGTGGTCCCCGCAAGGCTCTCCTGGGACCCTGGGGCTAATGTTACTCTTACTAAAGCTGTCTGAGGGCAGGCAGGCTGCATGCTCCAGCAAGGACTAGGCAGCCCCCAGCACTCCCTCCTCTTCCTGGCTTTGTAAAGGACCCCTTCAATGTTACCCATCAAATCAACTCAAATATAAAACGAAATGAGAACTTAAGCTTTTCCACTTTTTCTTTCTTTTCAGTTTCATTTGACTGAAACTAATTACTGAATTTTTTTGAAGTATGAAAGCATTTACACCTTTAGAAGTGTTTGATGTCCAAGAGGCTTTTTTCCTTTCTCCAATTCTACCACAATTTCCATGCAGGTAAGGAGCGTCAAAATCTCCCTCACAAAATTCAGAATTATTTTAGGTCTCTGAAAGCCACCAAAGCATAAAACCCGTGGCTCAGCTTTCTTAATTGTTACACTATGCACTTTGACATTTAAATTTTTTTTTCATAATATTGCTTACAAATTGTTTTATTTATAATATTTCCAAAGTTTTTTTTCCTTACATTGGATCTTACATTGCAACTTATTTCCTTAAGTCTTTTACTCAATATTCAGTGTATTGTTTTAGAGAGAAAAAATATTTTTACATTTATAAATGTCCCTAAAAATAATTTATACAATAATGAAAATGGGGTTTTTTTGTATGATTTCATCATATTACTTGCCTCTTTTACCTTGCTTTCTATTATTCTCCTTCTTCTCTCTTTGAACTGTGATTTCTTACTTCTGTTTCACCTCCAGTACTCCTTTCTTCTTCCCTGCCTTATTTATTTCCAGTTCTTCATGCTTTTTTTTGCGTAACAGCACAAAATTCAAACTGTTTCATTAATGAAGAAAATGGTTGAACTGCTGCAAAGTTCATCATGGACAAGTAGATTTGAAAATACATCATACTCTGCTTTTATGAATTTATGAAGCTTAGATTTAATACAGTTACAGATCAGATATCTGCTTCAACATTTCTTGAGACACAGACTGGGAGACATGCCGTTCTCTGAACATGATTGTATCATTTTCCAGAGCAGGTTCACATATAAACAATGGGCTGATTGCATAGCAAGGTAAATTATGTTTCTGCACACCAGAGCCATAAGCTCTCACTCCTGATGATGAAGTGCAGTGAAATCATCCACTCAAGCACAGCCTTTGCTTGGACACAGGAAATCTTCATCCAGATTCTATACTTTTACATTTGTCTACTTTCCTTACTGCATGTTGCTGCTCAAAAAGAGAGTATCATGAGTTCAGGATGAGCCATAGTGCATGCAGCAGAAGCCAAGACCAGTTGACCACAAGAAGTCATTTCATCAGGCTGTGTATCATATGTGAAATGGATTAGTGTTGATCATCACCCTTCATCATTTCTCCAGTTCTGTATCTGGAAAGAGAATGGTGAAGTGACTCATTTTAAAACAATTAGCTGATAAGTGTTTTGGGCTGATTAATCGTGAAAAATAGTCTTGGAAAACACAAACAAAGCTAAACGATTTGTTACAGTAATTTTGCCATTTCAGTCTGTTATTTTTTGAGCAACCAATACAGTGGAATAAGAGGCAAGACTTATAGTCCTGTTTACTATGGCAATTACAGTCCCTTTTTGGCCTTTTGCCACTCTTGCCTAAAAAGCTAAATGAAAAAACAACCAAATTATAAATATTTGAGGGGGAAAATCCTTTTAATACTGAGTCAGTGAAGGAACAATAAGCATGGACAAAGAATTTGGATTAAATAAGAAGGATTTCCTTCCAGCCTCCATCACTCTACCCGAGGCTGTGAATTGTGAACACACATATATAAGGGTGCATAAAATAATGGTTGGCTTGAGTATATCATGTATCTGTCAGTGGGCAAGGGGTATCAGATGAAACCTCATTCAAGTTCAAAACAAACAATAGGAGGAAGACACTGTAGTTTCAAATTCTATCCATGGATAGAAAAGTATGAAGGACAACATCTTTTTTCTTTTTTTTTTTTTTCCTTTGCTTTCTTTCCTAGATGAGTGACAAATAAATAGAGACTCTTTTATAGGGTGGTGACTACTTCAGTAGGTCTGAAGAAAATGCCTTTTCTAGTCTTTTACAAACCACTTCTTTGGACCTGATATCTCGAAATTATTTGTTCAATAAAACCACAAAACAGATGCTTGTAGGAGAATTCAAGAGACTCCATTCTCTAGCTGACAAATAAGATCACTTCTAAGACCTCCTGTAGAAATTACATGGTTATAAACCCCATAAAAACACAATATGAACTTCACTCTTCTTTATAACTGCAAAGTACAGCTACAAATAAACTATTTATATTATAAACAGGATATTTATGGCAATCTCTGAACTACAGTTGACCAGACATAGAACCAACTTATACTTCAGTTATCCAGAAAAAAAAAAAAAAAAAAAAAAAAAAAAAAAAAAAAAAAAAAAAAAAAAAAAAAAAAAAAAAAAAAAAAAAAGGCAGCATCGGCAAGCTTGTGTTGTGATAAATTTACATGTACAAAGGATATAAATTAAGGTACATAGAAATTTAAACTTAAAAGGTAACTACTGGAATGTTGACCAAATATTTTAATGATGGATTTGATTCAAGTGAATATTAAGCAAAAACCTGTCACTCAATGTTTGATCTGTGAAGTTTAGAAAATGTGGAGTTTAGGGAATCAATATTAATAAATTTGAACATTTTAAACAGCAGAACCTGTTTGAGGGTGAAAACAATAAGTGGGGTTTCTAACAAAGCGGGGAATTGTCTCATCTATGAAAGGATGGGTTTTGCCCTTTGGACCTTACAAGACAATCACTGCAAAGCTGTTGATTTTATAGTTCCAGGGAATATAAGTAAACCCTCATAAAACAATATAGAATACTATAAACTATATGGATTATTACATTTCCTATCAGTTCAACCACAGCAGTACTGATTTAAGAATGCCAGTTATTTACTCTGAGTTATAAAAAAAAAGTCAACTGTATGGGCAGACTTGGCTTGAAAAATAAGATAAGGAGGCAACTGCCTAAGGCAGTAGGCTGGGAACAAGGACCTACACACCAGCCTTGAAGAGAGGACACTTCCAGACTGAACTATCACACTCGGTTTCTACCACCATTGCTCATTACTGTGAGTGTTGCAGTTGTGGGAAGGATTGATCTGTGCAGGACCTACTCTGTGGAGGAGAAAGAAGTGACTCCTCTCTGAGGAAGCCAATGGGTCCACTTGCATTACCATTTTTTTGGTAAATCACTTCATGAAGTGAGTCATGGAGTGAATGAACTGCACTTCTTTTGGGTGAGATTAATGGTAAGCTTTGTTCCAAGAGCACAACTAATGTTCTCCAACTGCTAATGCACAGTTAGTCCATGATATAGGACTAGAATTAAAATAGAGGATGGAAGCCCAAATATGGAAGGAAAAAAAAGAATCCAACATAAAATCAGAGTTCTGACTCAGTCCTCACCACTGTTTGCTCCACACTCCCCCTTGCACTTGCCAATGCAGACACAGCCATAGATCAGAAGATGCTGGACTTGAAGTTCACTAAGATAGCTGAAGTTGCTCTTTGGTTTCTCCACTCAGAAAGCCATTCTTTCACATTCTTTCTCGTGATTAATAACAAGATGTCTCCTCAGTCATTACTTTCTGCTGTGAGAAATTGGAATGCTGTTGGCTATTTAATTTGACTTATATACCAAAAATATCTATTTTGTAAACTGAAAGAAACAGCTTTCTGCACATTATACTGAAAATAGAAAGTTCTAGCTTGGGAGAAAGATGGAAGGAACAGCAACTTGCTTTTGATCCTTTCTTCAATATGACAAAGGTGCAATCTCTTAACTCTGGCACTTCTTCTTGTTGTCATGTGTCAGTGAAAAAATATACTTCAGATGATGAAAGGGTTGGTTTCAAGGGAATTTTTGTTGTCCATGAGGTACATCTTAAAAAGCAAAGAATGGATGATTCGTCTTACTGGGGATCCAAAGAATACTGTAACTCTAGTATTTTACCTCCACAAGCAGTCACTTCTGTTGGCTCTTTGTAATGTTGATGTGCTGCGCATCTTCAGGCTTCCTGTACATACAAGTGCTTGTTTAAAGCATAATAACTGCAGAAACCTGAAAAATCAATGTTATGATTGTCTCTTTTTGAGATACCTTCTTGTGGAAGTTTTAATTTGATTGAACAACTTTGTAAATCATCATCTTTAACTATGGCTTTATAAATAAAACTCTTTCATGATCTCCAGCTTTCTGAAGGAGATCTGGTCCCTGGAGTAAAAGAACATGTCAAATAATCAATCCCCCTGAGAGTGGACACTCAGTTTTCTTAACTGAAGTCAAATGAATAACTCTTGCACCAATCCTTGATGCTCTTTCCTTTGCTGTCTTAAGACCCAACAATACAGTACAATCCACCTGCCAGCAAAGATACTGTCAAGAGATGGGCAGTGTCATTCACTCAAGAAGTCTGTTTATGTGCATAAAGAAGTAAAACGGTACCTCTGCTGAAGCTCTCAGAACTAAGGCATCCACTGTGAGGTGCTTGGTTGAACTTAGTCACCAGCATCCTCTCAAGCATTTCCTCCTTGGGTGCTAGCAGTCTGGATGCTGCAAAACAGATTAATTACTGCAGTCAAGACAACATCTCGACAGTCAAGCACCCTTCAGTCCTTAAAAATCAGGACAGGAGAGGCAGGAAAATAATACCAAAGCACAGCAGTGTAATTAATGCCTTCAATATTTCACCAACCAGTTGTCCTGCTGAGTCACGAAAAAGTGACATGAAAAAGCAAAGACTAAGCCAGACACAGATATTTCCACCACTATCGCCTGTACAAGACAGTAATTTTTTTGAAGCAAATTGCAGTCTCAAAATTGACAAGTACTCTGCAAACCTACAAGCTGACCTGAAGTAAACTCTCAACTCTTTATAGTGACTCTTATTTGTAAACCACCAGTACCTTTTCCTGCTCAATACACACCAACACCTCTACTTAGAATTTTTTACTTTTTATCTGTTTTCACTACTTCTGCAATCACCTTCATAGCAAATAAAATCTTGTGCTTTCACCCTGTTTAACACAGCTTGAGCCCTCCCATTACTGCAGTAACCAGCATGTTCCCTTATCATCTGAAAGGTCTCTATTTTAAACCAACATTAAACACAGCTCAGGTTTTACAGCATAGTCTCACAGTGGCAAAAAAGTCCAACTGTGACAATTGAAATTCTCATTTGCCTCACTTTTGGTGTCTCTAGCTTGGCCTTGCACAAGCTTTCCTTGCTTTGTCCTGTGTTCAGAATAGAGATGTTTTAAAAATGTTATCTTCTCTGATTGCCCAGGGTTCTTTCCATTGCCTGCTTAGATGTCTTCATTTGTTACTTTTTCTAGCTTTTAAGAAAAATCTTCAAAAAAGCCAAAAATGAAGTTACCTGAACCGATTTCCATTAGAAGCCTCTGACTTCGTGCTGGAATGATTTTCTCAGTGCAACAAAGCACTAACGTGTCAACTGCAATTAGTAGTGACAACCTAATACATCTTGGCTGAGGGTGCTTTTTCATTCTTTCATGCATATTTCATATGGGGAGTAGAAAACATCTGGGAAAGTTTACCTCAGAAGAACTGCATTGCCAGGCTTCAAAATGACTGAGAATCTCTAATGTTTCACAAGCAACCAGGGGTTTTTTTTCCTATTAATAATTTTTGGGGGTTTTTTGGGTTTTTTTTTTTTCTTTGCACTTGCTCAATAGCAGGATAAGACTTCACATATTTAGAATACCAAAATTAACATCTTACTTTAGAACAGCTAAAATTAAATTAATGTCACAACTTGAAAAATAAAAGTGTTTAAGATAGCCTGCAATTAGTGCAACTTTCCATACTATGGCAACCAAATACTGAAACCAAGTACATTTTGGAGCCCTTGACATTTTATTTTTCTACCTATTTCTTTTGAAACTTATATATTTTTAAAATTTAATTTAAAATATTGAATGTGAATCTATGTTCATAAACACATTTTATTAGAAAAGAATAGCTAATCCTTTCAAAGGAAAAAGGAGTAGCCAGGGAAATTTGTATACCATACAATGCAACACAGTAAAATTGGTTCAGCAAAATGAAGCAGACTTTGCCTGAGTAAAATGAATATAATAAGTCTCGTAAATGATTTTTGCATAAATTATGATGAATATTTAAAAGCTAGTACTGCGGTGATCCCAACTGGGGCACTATCATACATGGAACAGCTAGTGATCAGCAAAAAAGTTTATCTGAGTACACCCAGTCCTGCATCATGCTGTTCTGCACAGTGCAACCTTCAAGCCTGTGTTCGGCTGCACAAAACCCCTGCCTGAAGGATCACACCAGCTGGCTTATTGCCACAAGCTGCTCCTGCTGGGTACCAGCAATTGCAACACCTTCCTGCTCCTGACTTTATCCAGAAGTGCAGGAAAACGTTGCATGAGCATCTGTTCTTTTTGACGGCAGAAATCATGTACACAGTTATTCTCATTCAAGGAATTCCTATAGTAAAGAGGGTCCACTCTTCCCATGGGCAGGGACTGTGTACACAGCGTGCATAAGAGGTTTATTGAAAGCTGCACAACTAAAGATTTTTAGCATTTTAAAGGGATGTAAGACTATGTGTATTCTTTTTCGTCTCTTTACAGTGTTACCTCTAATACACAGTATTTTAAAGGATACTTTATAGAGCTTAAGTGACTTTTTTACTGGGATCATAACAAACCTATGCAAACTGACCTTGTGCAAAACAACTACTTAAACAACAACTACCTAAAATTACTATTTGAAAACAGCAGGACTATGTGGACTCCATATGGAAATCTGAGTTTATCATAACAGCCTTATATCTGTATTTCTTTTCTGTATTCATTGAAAGTACAAGTGCCACTATTTGAGTAAAGGGTTGATACCCAACATGTGTAGAGCTACTGCTGAACTTCTGAATGGCTCTGAAATACAATTTCCCTGCTCTCTCCTCAAGAGCATTTTCAAGAGAGATTGAGAAAATTATCTTAGACAACCTACTCATTCCAGTTTTAAGGACCATTTTTGATTCAGTCAAATACATGCAAATTAAATACAAAAATATCCTTTGTGAATCTTAAACATTCCAGATATTTAGTCCAAAATGTCTCTGTAGCAATTACATATAGCCATTATGGACATAATACTGTCCTTAGGGCCCCTCACGGTTTCCCCAAAGCTCAAATTGACAATACCAATAGTAAAATTCTTCAAGCACTTGATTAAGTGATCATAGGATAAGAGTTAGAACTTGTATTGATTTTTTTCTTCCTTTGGCTGTTGCCTTATGCCTACCTGTTATGAGAATGGATCCAATAATTATGCTTGTTGTACATGCATACAGACACACTATACCCTGCCTGTTACTGCATCTGTAATATGCTCCAAATTAATACATCAACTTACAGCTTCCAATTTTGTATCACTTGCAAATTTGCTGTGAACACTCTCTGTCCCCTCACCAGGACATTAACAAAGATGCTAACCAATACTGGTTCCAGAGCCAAGCCTTGCAGCACATCAGCAGCTCCTTGTCTCTGGCTGGACTTTGTGTCACTTACCACAACCATTTGACTGCATCTACACTTTTAGTCCACCTCATTCTCCACTCAGTGAATGTTTTATTAGTTTGTCAATGAGGATGTTACGGGACACAAAAAGCCTTCCTAAAGTCAATATAAGAAGTACTCCCTGTTCTCCTCACATCCATCAAGATTGTCATCTTATCATAAAAGTTGTTCAGGTTGGTTATGTTGCTTTCCTCTTCATCAATCTATGCTGTCTGTGCCCATTTACTTTCCTAATTTTCACGTATTTGCAAATGTTTTCCAGGCTTATTTGCTTTATAACCTTCCTGAGGGTCAAGGTGAAACTGGACTGCCTTGTAACTTCCCAGATCCTCTGTCTTGTCCTTTGTTAAGACAAAAGTGATATTTGCTTTTTTCCAGTCTTCAGATGTCTCCCCTGCTCACCATGATCTTTCAAACACAAGAACAGATAAACAAAGACTCATGAACTTTCAGCCTCTTGTAATAAATAAAGCATTGGCAGTCCTATTGGTTGAGAGTGCACATCTTGAGCAACTGAAGTTCTTTAAGGATTAGTAAGTAATAATGATGTAATACGGTCAAATAGCAGCAGAACAGATTTTGTCAGCAAATCTGAAAAATTGATGAAACCAACTGGTTGTGAGGATTATAGCTTTTAAATATGTAATTGCAGTGGTTTTCATGAAGAAAAAAGCTCACCAATGACATCCAAATATAAGTGGACACAGGAGCACTGAAGAGCTTCACTGAGTATCACTGATGTAACAACAAGGTCAAAAACAGTTGTAAGAGTTAAGTCTGAGCTTGCTTCAGAAAAATTTGTACAATAACTGCCTCTTCAATGACACACTCAAGGCAGGCCTGTGTCCCTCCACAGTTGTATTTGGTTTACTTGGCAAGGTTTTTGTACCAGGGGGAGTATAAAGGTGGCTTCTCTGAGAGGGTACTAGAAACTTCCCCTTTGTCACATGGAGCCAATATCAGCTGTCTCCAACACAGACAACCATCAAGAACTGAGTATGTCTAGCAAAAACACTTAGCTTTCAGAGCAAGTAGAAGTGCAAAGTTCCAGGCCTTTGACAAATTGTATGGATTACAAAGTTTATCCAGAGCAAATCTGTGGCAACAATCACAGAGATAATCCTCTTAACCTGGAAAGTCACACTGATTTTGTTATTGTTCCTTTCTCTTAATTATCTTCAGAAATCTTCTTCCACATATGAGAAGCATTTCAACAGAAAGGACAGCTTATTTTATTGCTTTGTTTTGTTTGGGTTTCTTTTGTTTCTGAAAAAGATGCCTCCATTTTCATCTGAACACTCACAATTTTCAGGGTTTTTTATTTTTTTATTTCAGGTGAAATTTAAATAGAAGAGCAAAGAGGCTCTCCATGTGCCTCATCCTTGGAGAGCTCCTAAGAAAGTTCTTAGCCTACAAAAGGACATTCACTATGTCAATGGTGGTGTGATTTACAAACCTGAGGGAAAAGTGGAGGATGACAACTTGTTTAATGTCCCATCTATTCAGTCATGTTGTTTGAAACCTCAAGAGATAACAAATAAGGAAATATCCTATATGGATGACATGATTCCCTTTCAGCCTAAGGGATAGGATTTGCAGTTTTTCCAGTACTAAAGTCCTCTAAGTTTCGGAGGAAAGCCTTAATGGAAAGGGAAGAAATTATGAACTGCACAGGAGGACAGAAAATTACTGTTAACAGAATCAGCTATTTATACTGCCTGGGTTTATAAGAATCTGTAAATCCTTGTTTCCAGAAGCCTCAAATGCAATGTCCCTGTTGAGATGACGTGGGGAAAAGTTATCTATGTTGACTACTACTGCTGTCATTTCCATAATAGTCACAGCTAGAGAGGCACTGTTATCTCCATGAAGATATTTACTATCTCGAAGAACCAGAATTCTAAGGGAGTGAGTGATTCATTTGCCCAAACATAGGCATTTATTTTTATTTCAGATGGCATGGCTATCAAAGACAGCCGTGAGGGCAGTTGTAAACAGATGCTACATAAGACACTTAGGGAAAGGCTGCTGGAGGCTGGATAGGATATGCTTGAGTTTCTAAAATAATATCTGATTCTTATGTTTTGGCAGATGATCAACCCATTTTCATTTTTCACCATTTTTTTTTAAGCTGATACCTCTGGAAAATGTGCTCTCTATCTTGACTTAGATTGCATTTTTTATCTGGTTATCAAAAGTGATGAGATTCATGAAATAGTGCTTTTCATGTGTTTTTATATGCAAACATAATTCTCGGTCCATCCACATTTTGCATTTAACACCTTTTGGACAATTCCAGCTGATTTGACAGATAAACAGTGGCTTCAAAGGCATAAACAACCTACAACTGTCACGAAAATAGGCTGGATGAATGACCCTATTAGTGCCCTGGAAAGAAAAAGAGCATGGCATGAATTTTATTATGGACATTGAAGAGCCATATAAGAGAGAGCTAGTCTGAGAACTCCAGCAGCATGAAAACTTCATGTGGCATTAGCAGCTCCATAAAGAGCAACAATTCCAACCGTAGGAATCCAAGCTTCATCAGTTCCACTGCTCACAGAATAATCACACTTATTATCACAATTCCACAATCATCTACATTAGCATGTGACACCCAAGAATTTGAACATTGTATAAGAAGCATAAATACAATTTAAAAATAAGTAAAAGAGAAAGCTAAAACAAATGCAAAAACAAAGGTCTGTAGGGGCAGAGAAACACTCAAGGTTTTATTCTCATATATCCAAGACAGAAAACTAAAATAACAACAAATAAAAATAATGTGACAAACGTGTAACAACACATTTGTATCTGAAATGAAAGAAATTTTCACAAGTACTCATAAATATCTGACAAATACACTATTAAATATGTTAGCAATAGGCACTTCCAAATCTTGTGGAAATAATTATGCCATGTCTAACTGGTTGTCCCCTATTTGTTTTTATGGCTATTCCAAATCTCTTCAGCACCCAACAAGTTAGCACTTGGCATTCTAACTTATCTTTACAAATAAACTCCTTGCAAATGAATATTAATTGACCCTTTAGCGCTTTTTCTTTTTTTCAATTTTTTGTTTGTTTGCTTGTGTTATACCAATATAAGTAATCCATGTCCTTGTATCTTGTATATTTTAGGAAGTACTTTCATACTGTCTTTGCTCTGAACAGGAAACAGATGGCTGCTTGCAGACCTAGGAAATAAACAGACAAACATTTGTTTGAAGATTAATTGCTACCAGTATCACAGAAGTTAGGAGATGGCAAAATTAGACTGTCTATGAAATGTTCTTTTTCTCTATGTGCATCATGGTGCCATTTTTAATGGAATGCTTTAGCTTTTCATTTTATTTCAATGGAAACCCTCTTGCTCACTAACTAGCTTTGACTTTGTTTCAGATATCTCTGTGACTGTAGTTTCTTTTGCATCAGCACAGGAATTTTATCACAACTACTTAGACTGTCTGATTAGCAATTTAATGGGATTTAGTTGACCCTAAATGAAAGGATGTCTAGAAGGCTGTCAGATTTACATAAGCCTTCTTACGAAATATGTTGCCTCAAGTATCACAGCAACCATTTCTTGAATTTTGAGCTAAAATGGATACAGACTTCTGCTTATGCTGGATTTTAAGGAGGTGACAGAACACTTTAATTGGATTATTCCACCAGTGCAGTGCAAAGTTTGTAGAGTAGTAAGTTATAGAATCCAATATAAAGATTTCCTTAGGCTTGAAGACTTAGAACTGTCCTACATTTAACAGTTCCACTTTAGCTGCAGTGATATAGGACCAGATATAATTAAGGGAACACACTGACTTAGTATGGATAAAGGAATTATATAGCAATGTACACCCTAGCCGAGAACAAGCTTTTGCAAAGTGCAACAATAGGATGACGCATAGAGAGAAAGGAATGCAGTGAGCAAAAGTAATTATGTGATCTGAAGCAGATGTAAAGATTTTCATTACAAAACATTGCTCAGATTTTTTGTTTTATCTCTGTATATTGGAACATTATATTTGATCTTTACCCAATTTTGCGACTCTATTTGAGGCATAGAGGAGAAGACATGTTGAAAAACTCACTTCTTTATGATTTATTGTCTGATTAGTCATCCATGCACTAATAGACTAATAGACACTCCTTAAAGTCATTCAAAAGAAATTTTGAATTGTTCAAAAGCTATAGGGTACCCAAAGGTATCCCAGAGGAATTTATTCATTCTTGGAATGAATGGGGCCATGAATTTCAGTCTCCTGATGCCCAGAAAAATATCATAAAAATAGAATTCTATTTCTATTAATTTATTATTTTAAACTGATAGAAATTTCATCTGAATACTTACTTGTGTTTAAATAAAAGGTCTGCGGTAAAAGTTACCTACATACCATTAAATTACCTATATATTAGAACTGAAGGACATAATTCTCCATCATCTTACTGTCAATACAGAGCATAGTACATGTAAAAATAGAGGACAAAATACTGCTATCTTGGATATGTGAATTATTTTTAAGAGTTCTAGGCAGTAAAAGAATGAAGCCTGATTCCTCCTAACCCTTAGCAACATGACATAAAAGCCCATTAAATTCTCATTTAACTGGCCAGGAGTTGAAAGTTACCTGGACAAAAAGTATCCTTGGGTGATTTGGTGAAAATGTTGACTAAAGATTCAGAAGTAAACAGTAGTGCTGACAGTTCTCTTCAGGAAGAGCTAAGCCCTCCCAACATTTCATTTTCAGGGTCTTTGCATATGACTGCTGAACTGATCAGGTAGAACAAAGAAATTTTTGTCTTCAACTGAAGTTTGTAGGAATGATCTGTTTCTGAAAGCATGATCGCAGGCTTAATTGTTCTACCCTGTCATGGTAAACCCTGCAGTGAATTCTTGTAATTAGTCTGACTGACATTGTAGGCATAGCTTGCCTACTCTCTTAGTCATCTCTTGAAAAGAAATGGTTGTATCTCTTGTGGTTACCCTGACAATCCACAATTTAAGATATTTTTTAATGCAAGTTTAACACAAAGGTGCATGCTGCACATTGCAATCCAATGGCTCCCATAAATTACACTGTCAGTTAGGTAGAGTAGGCAATACATATGCAAAACACTTATGGAAATGTTCTTACCATTCAGCAAAATCATATGTAGAAGTTATATGAATATGCATGCATTTCTCTCATGGTTTTAGATTCCTGCTGTCCCTGTGTTCTCATTTGCAACAACAACCAGTCTTATCAAATCTCACATAATTAAACTGAACAGAATGGCAAGGCTAATTGTTCATATGTTGCCCCTGTGTAATGAGTCACCATAAACTAAAGGATGTGTTAATAAGTTTGCACAGCTGGTATTTCGGGTTGGATTCTGGCTAAATAATGACAACTTAGCAAAACATTCCAAGCACTATGATGTTTCAAACCACAAAATATCCTCAATTAGGAAGGAGATTTTTCCGCTGTAATATTTATCTTCCCTTGAATTTTTAGCATCAGCAGCTGAGAATTTAAACACTCAGAAGTCTACACTACTGCTGGAATGTGAAACAGCCTCTTCTTCACAAACTTTTAATAAAATCATCTTTGCCTAGTATTTCTCATGGGGAAACTGAATATTCCCCCAGTATTGACTGGGCTCTTCTGAAACCTAATATACTTCATGCACATACCTATTGGTAGATGAATTTTGGTCAGGTTTATTTACCTTAGAAAAAACTTAATTTCTGCTTTGCTCTAGCTTCTGCAATTACTTGAACAATATTTTAAATTTTATATAGTAAGTTAAAAAGAATGTAGCAGGAATGATAAAAAATTAAAGCATTAAGTAGTATTGAGATCTTAAATTGATTGTGAAAATCAGGGTTGCCAACACCTTGTGTATTGAAAAAATGCTATTTGGAGAAGAGAGGGAAATAAACACAGTAAAACATAGAATGTTTGGGAAGATATTTTCTGAAGTTTAGATTAAATGCACTGATAACCTTCATTTCCTACTTGAAAAAACACATCTTGAATGGTAACATGGGCATCAAAGGGCACTAAGTTACAGATAGGGCTGAAGAAACTGTACCTACCAGGAAGATATATTCACTTTATGAAGTGACATGAAGCACTTTCCTGGATGAGTGTCACAGTTGACAGTATTCAGCTGGAAGTCTATGTTGGCATTTAATAGACAGCAATTTTTGGGAATTCAGGATATCTACTGCCTTCTAGAAAAAACACATCTGATTAAAAACTACTTTACAGAATGATTTTAGAAAATGTTTAAGTCATGACCTGTTTGACATTAATGAAATAACTCATCAGCGCCCATAATGTGCAATTCAGCAACTGAAATGTCATTCAACAAAAAGCTGAGCCAGTAACTTCTGAGCCCGCAGTCACTAAGCAAAAATTTGTGGCAGTGCATATAAGTGGAAATGGTGTGGAAAAAATAGTCAGAAAAAGTATGACACAAGGAAAATCTTTTTGCCATTACTGCGTTCAGGTGAAGAATGAGAAATGACGGATATAAAAGGCAGCTAGCTGTCTCCAGTGGTATTGCCGATCAGCTGGGAGGTTGTTACTGTAAAAGTCTTAATCCAATAGGAAGAATGAGGCTAAGCTTCAACTTAATTCAGAAAAGGAGCAGAATTAAAAAGGAAGTGGCTAGTGAATACCCAGGTTCTGAAATGGAATACATTGCAGGTAAATAATAAATGGCTCACATATAGCTGCAGGATGAACCAAGCACCACCACAGCAAGGCAGAAAAGACTAGATTGATGGGGAATGGAAGGTTTCCATATTCTGAGTGCTAGTGATTAGTCATATACCATCATGTAAACTGGAGAAGTTACATGTTTTAACATTTAAGAGCTAAAACAGTTCCCTGTCCCCTCTCTGTGTAATCTTAGGACATGCCATGAGGCCAGTGAGTTAGAGATTTGAGTCAGGGCATGATGAGATCATGAGAGGGAATCAAGAGTATCAGTACATAACCAGTGCTTGCTGAATCTTCCATCATCCTAAATCCAGCAAATACTGCACAGCTGATTCAGTCAGACCTCATGTCTTGGCTCTTGAAATCATACTGCTGATATCTCCCCAGCTCAATACCCTAGGTATATGAAGGTCCTCTGTGGTCTGTACAGTCCATACAAAACCCAGCAGAACACATACTTACGCATGTGATGGAGTTTGAAAATTACTCTACCAGCCAAACTTCATCACAGGAAATGGGGCCAAGTTAATAGCACTCAGTGCTAGAACAGCCCCAGGGAAATCCTCAACACTATTTATTGATATGTCACTATTCTTCTTCTCTGTCTCCTTTTTAAAGCATGACCCCACACTCAGATTTTAGGAAATGTGGAAACATTTACTGTTTCTTGGTACTTTTTCAACACATTTTCTCCCACCTTGTATTTCAGCAGGCATGTTGACCTGCCTGCTCCCCAAAAGAATTCATAGGATTGTGCTTAGGATATATTTCTCCTCCTTCCTGATGTTCTCTGTCACTGAGGTAAGTTGTTTTCCCTGTGGCAAAACCAATTTGATGCTCGTCTGGAATGTGTAGAAGAAGGAAGGAAGACAAAATGAAAATATCCCTCATGGAAGTGACCAGAGACTTTTTGCCTCATTTAGCAAATCCTTTATGACCTAATGTTTGGGAGACACAAAGAAATAGTCTGAGAAACAGAGTGGGAATTGGATGACAACATTAATAAAGTGTGTCATAAAAAATGTCATAAATCTTATTTCGTTTCTTTTCAGCCCAAGATCTAGCTGCTTAAATGACTAGGGAGTAATTTTCTTTTCAGAACACAGTTTTGAAGAAAAACCCTTGTAACAGGGGCACTGTGTCATACTGTAAGGCCTTAGAGATTTCCACACATTTCCACAGCTGAGTCCCTTTCTGTTGAGTCTCTCTGTTTATAAGCTACACCAACTGTTCACTTGAAGAGGAACATATTTTCCACACTTGATGCAATTACAAGACACAGAGAACTAGAGGAACTGGACGTACAACAGGTTATATTTTTATATGTGTGCGTGTTGGTATCTGTTGTATGTGTTTATGTTGTTATTTGCGTCTATAACACCATTTCTTAAAATGTACAGATAAATACATGAACAATTCTTATACTTCATACACCAATTTTTTCCCATTATATTTTAAGGTATGTACTTTTTAGCTTATGTTGTACAAGAAAGACATGGATAGGCAAATACTTGTGGACAACATCATCATTTTGCAGCATATTGAAGTAAATCATTCTCCTTACATCCTCCAGTCTACACAGAACAATCTCCTAACACAAATACTGAAATGTAGAAGACATGGGTTTATACAACATACATAGAATTGGTAAGTGATGGAACCGTATACAGGGAGCTCAGCTCATTATTCAACTAATCTTTGTCTCTAGAAAGCTCATAATCTTTTTTGTCTTAGAAGTTTGAATTCTGCCAAGTTTAGCTGCCTCTGGTCAAACCCAAGGAAACTGCATTTCACCATCAAACTTAAATCTCTTAGACCTCCTTCTTTGTCCACTTTGTATGGCTCCTTGACTAATGCCATAGAAATGCCTGCTGGCTGTGAGTTCTGGTAACAGAACAGCATACATGCATTCATCCATCACCTTTAGGACATTTAAAATATGAAAATTTATTTGCACAGCCAGTCTTATGCAATGCTCATTATGAATCTCATCAACATCCTTCATTCTTTCTCTTAGAGGTTATGCTGCAGCTTCTAGGGCTGTAGTAATCATAGTGTCCTGATTAGCAAGATTACGAACTGGCATTGTGCACTTTTTTTGTAAGTTTTTTAAATTATAACATCATCTGCATTTCGTCTGGGCAGGACATCTCCTTACAAAGGTAATTTTCACATGTGAATTCAGCAGGGACACAACAACCACTTATTTTCATTTATTTGCAGTTATGGCAACCTTTATTTTTTACTTTCGAATTTCTGCTTTTCTGCATTCTACATTGCATACACATGGCCCAGTTCTTTTACATACTTCTAGCCCCTCAGATGGTTAGAGTTCAGGTTTGTAAAGTACTGCAATGCAATGTTAATGAAAGCCATTATAACATTTCTGAAACAAGAAATCAGTGGTCAAGATGATTTTTTTTTTCTTTATGGGACATAGTATCTTTTTCTTTAAAGACATTATGTCCCATCTGAAATAGAGGTTTCCTTTTTTCAGCTGGATACTTTATTTAGATGTATTTCAGCATTTCTCCTGAAAGAACTAGGTACCCACTTGTGATAGCTGGAAGCATTCCAAGAGAATGGAATCAATCACCATCATTTGAGTCAAAAAGGCACCAATATACTAAAATGGCTCTTATCTTTTGACATAAAATGTCACCTCTTGAGTTGTGCATTAATCATTGTATTCAAGATTATCAGAGGTACTTCTGGCCATGGTCTTACACTGATTCACCACAGAGCTTTGCAGTGAGATTTTTTGCTTCCTGGCACCTAATTGGATAGGAACCATTCATTTGAGAATCTGCATCTGCGATAATTTAAATTAAAATTCCATTCCGTCCTGTATTTGAATTTTTTTAATATTAATAATTTTCTGAATTACTGAGATTGAATAAAAATGAGCTTACAGCTTTTCACTCCCTCTGACAAGGTACCATAGGTACTATAAATCTGTAACAGTGGTCCTCTGACTTACCCAGCTCATTTTCCAATGCCTATTTCCTACCTTCTAAGAGGTGCTTAATCAGTAAGTATTATGGACTGAAATAGCAGAAAGTAAAACATAGAACCACAGCAAGAAATTATTTTCATTCTTGTAGACGAAATACTTCTATGAATAAAGAAAATGTTTCAGAAAGCTGCTATCTATTTACCCTTCTCCCTGTATCTCTATAACTTTTTTCCTCTTTTCATCTCATGATTCCTCTGAGTGTTACTGAAGTTTTAAAGAAACAGCACAACACAGCACACAGTACATTTAATGAATGAAAAAGGTTCCCATAGAAAAAAGAAAGTGCAACAGTCTGAGAACAAATGGAAGACTGGGACCAACAAATGCTAAATTTTGGTAGAAGAATAGGGAAAAATTCTACTGTTGAATACAAATTATTGAAGTGACATAAACGATATTACAAAAATCTTCTTGCCTTATTAACACACAATTAGATTAAAATGAGAAGATATTCTATACTGACAGACAGGAGGATTAATCAGCAAAATATAATTTAATGATATACAGTAGCAAATTGTCAAGTTCCAGTTCACCCCACTCTGGAGACCCTGTCTTATGTGCTCTAATAGAAACAGAAGATTTCATCCTAAATCACTCAGACACATTTGCTTGTTGGCAGAGTAATCTTTATCCTGCACTGTAAAACAAAGGCAGTAAGAAACTATATGCTAAGAGCAGCAAGGACACATTCCATTGGGATTTATGTCAGAGCTGCAGCACCAAGTTCCTGATACTCAGCTTTCCATCTGGCACCTCTAGGCGTTGTGGAGAGCAGAGAGCACTTGGGTGGCTTCAACAGCTACATCTTGTTCAGTGCAATGGGCGTAACCATTTAAATTACTTTAAAAACACATTATGGCATGATGCCTTACATAACATAGACCTTATCTACTTTAAGAAGCATATTCAGTAGTTTCCTTGAGAGAGTGTGATCCAAAGTAGATAGCAGAGCTGTAGGCAATTAACTGAAACTGAACTTCAGTTCTAGTCCATTCTGGTTCTGCTAAATGTAAACAACTTAATTTCAGTTGGCCTGAACTGAGACAGTGTCCAAACTCAGTGATTTTAGTAGCTTTGTCTTCAAGAGAATGCAGCAGAGAGGAGAAATACACAGGATCTTTGTTGATTTTCATCTGAATAAAATATTTCCATCGGTTCAAATAGCATAGAGCAAGAGAAGAAATGCAACATTCAGAGACCTGAAAGTTTACAAAAAAGAATCAATATAAAGAGATTTATAACATTATGTCAGTATTTCTTAGCAGTAAATTATATAGCATCAGTTTTACTCTGTCTGTAAGGCCAAGAAAAATGAAGTCCAGCCTTTTTTGTCAAAATAACTAATTATGGTCTTGCCAAAACAATAAAATCTTACTTTTTAATATTTTAATAATTAAAAGCTATAATCATTCTCTCAAAGGATTTGGTTATTTGGAAAGTTATTATTGACTTAAAAATTAGAAAAGTTTGATATTTTTCCTCATAGCCACAATGCTAGAACAGAACACTGATTACAAAATTTGTGAAATTGGGATCCCATGCTTTGGATGTAATGTGTGTGTATATTCACAGATAGACAGATAAGCTACTACAGGATTGTTTTATCATCTCTGCATTGCACTTCACCTCCTATTTTATCAGACAGAGATTTAAGAAACTTATACCTCTCTTCATTATCTTATATCTCTCTTCATTATTCAGATGGACTATCTGAAAAAATGCTATATTATCTACAAATGAGGTCATGCAAACCTTCTTTTGCCTTTCAAGATAATTTGAAAATATATTTATAAATAGATTTAATATTGATTTTAGGGGCTCCAGCTGGTAACCTCTCACCACTGTGAAAACTGCCTTTAATGAGGAGGATAGGAGATATTCCTATGTTCACTTCAGTTTGTACCTTAGTCCCAAGGGCTATAAAGACATTTTTGTACAAGCATAAATGGAGGATGTGTCATGGGCATGAGCACACGCACAAAGGGGGCCTTCACTAAGTGGGGGTGCCCCCTGAGGGTCCCTTTTGCCATCCTTATGCTGGCCTAGATGGTACAAGGGATGTGCCACACAAGGACAGTAGTATTCACTGGTATTACAGGTACATGACCTATGGAAGTTTCCGCAATTGTAATAACAAAACCTGCAAGCAAAAGAGATTACAGACAAATGTGGTAGCACCCTTCATCCTGCACTTTTAGCACGATTTGAAAAGATAGGTAAAGTTATCAACAGGAGAGAGGAAAGTAAAGAGAACATTTAATAATGGATGTGCAGAGACTGTAAGGGAGAAGTGTTAGTGGAGGGAGCTGAGTGCTGTCAAACTGATTGATGGAAAATAGATGACTTCATAGAGCTGCTGAACTTTATCATGACACACACTTGACCCCAGAGGCATTTAAATAAAACCTCTGTTAAGCCTAGACAAGATTTTATCCTTGCAGGCAAACAAGTCAAATGCTTCAGTACAGTAATAAAGCAGCTAATGATGGACATTTGTGATTATTGTCACATGGCTCACTGCATTTTATTGGTCTGGCCAACATAATATACATGTCAGTGTGGCTAATCTGAAGAAAAGTAGGATTAGGAGACCTAAATTCGTAACAAATATTTACAATATTTAAATTTATAATACTTAGCACATAGGCTGATGAAAAAAACCCTATCATCCCTTTCCAGAAAAGCATGTGAAAGTTCAATCAGATGGAACTTTTTCTCTGGAACTTTTCCACACTCAAAAAGATAGATGTAGATCTGATTCATACCAGTGCAGAATCTTTACTTGATTTTAAAGTCAAATGATTAAAAAATTCAACTGATAAAATATCATAATACATACTGGTACTCTAATCTTCTCCCTGAACTACAGTTCTTTCTGATTAACCATGACACTCTTCAAAAAGAGCATTCAGACACTGCAATTTCATCTCCACTTCTTTATTTATTGACTTTGTCTTATTTTTAAATTATATATTTTTTCTTTCTGTCAGAAATGAGTTTTTGTTACCAAGTCATCTCTTACAAATAGATAACTTGCTATATGTAGAAAAGACTTAATCATCCAACAGAGTGCTTAATATATAGAAAAATAACAGTCTTTTAGTTCCTGTCTCATTTAATTGCAAATAAAATTAGTATGCATTGCCCCTTGAATCACTTTATTTACTTGAACATGACCAGTTTCAATAACCAAAATTTAATGCAATTTTTATATTCTTTTGCTGTCTTTACTCATTACTTTTTGCATTACAGTTGGCACAGCTTCTCCTGAACCAACATGAGCTTTATCTGGCAGCCACTCACCAAGCATTGGCACTGTTATTACCCAGGAGGCTCTGGCACAGTAGCAGATAGAATTTGGATGATTAGTCAGTGTTGTAAAGATGAGAGCAAAATTAAGAAACAATAAATGCTACATTAACATTGTTAGGCATAGAGAGAAAGAAAAAAATTATTACCGAAGCTCCTGGGAACAAATGACATTGTTCTTAATCAAACTGGAAGTTGTAAAACTAATTAGTTTTGATTCACAATGAGCACAGGATTTTTGTATTCAAGGACTTTTTTAAAGAGGCTTCTTCTGTGAGCACTTGCCAGGAAATACATTCTGACCTATGTTTTACTTACATTTACTAAGAAGTTAGGCTAACTGGTGCTTGTTATCCTGCCTGTTTACTTATTGACATTTCAGGCTGATTCTACATTTAAATGGCTGAAATCCAAACCTGAGCCACAAGAAGACAATTAACATAGTTAGGAGGGCTCACTCTGAGTCAAGGTCACTTTCTGACAAGTTATGCAAAGAATTTCATACCAGAGTACCACAGAAATTTCATTATATTGACTGGGCTAACAGGCCTAAATTCTGCATGCTGCATTTCACAGAGATATTATGATCATGTAGATCCAGCACAGATTATTAAAAGTAGAGTTAAGATCTTAGATTAATTATAAAAGTTTCATGGCAGAATCAAATGTATAGTGTGCTAGTCTGCTAAAGATCATATCACTTTGCAAACATATGAAAAATAAATAGAAGGCGAATGAGAGGGAAAGACTAGAAAATATCAGATTCTAAAAATTTTATCTGACTGGCATAGCAGCAGCTTCATGAGATTATTCACACAGTGTAACACAAAAGATCATCACTTCTCCACAGGAGATGGAGAAGTCAATAAGGAAAGTAATACATGATATGAAAAGGTCTCCACTCAATTACAAAGTGTAAGAATTGCAAGAGTAATGAGAATGCATGAGAAAGGCATAAGTTTTGCCACAACTACAAGGCTATATAAATGTGAGATTTTTTCTTAATAACCTGAAGGATCCCCTACAGAAATTACATATGAAGGAGAACTTTTAGTTGTGCTTGTAGAGATTTTCCATGTTTTCAACCTCAAGGAAGAATATAGGAAGTGGAAAGTCAAGTTGTTACATAAAACTTACAGACAAATGCTCTATGCATACAGAGAAAAGTCAAATAGGGCAAGGAACAAATTGATGCACACCTCACAGATGGTATTTAGGATATCAAGATATAGGTATACATGCTAAGAAAAAGGCTACTTAACACAGAATAAAATCTATAAAAATGTGTCATGGAAAATGGAATCTTTAAAATAAACTTTGGACAGTTCCTAAAGAGAATTTTTTGGCTTAGGGTAAATAAACATGGTTGGAGATTTCAGATGGAAGTGAAATGTTTCAGCTTTGCTAGGTGCAATATCAGAAAAATTAAAGGAGAAGTGAACAAATCTCAGAGCTGTTCAAAGTTACCATCAACATAATGGAAGAAAGGTGAGGTAGCAAGCATATAACAAAGGGGACTTTGCAATTAAAAAAAAAATAAAGTTAGAACAAAAGGAGACAAGCACTACAAATAAGTCAATTTACTTAAACTCAGAGAAAGATACAAATAATGAAAGAGAATGACTGTCACTAACCAAAATAAAGTGGAAGACTAAAAATCAAGAGGGATGTCAAAAAGAAATTGCTTCAGATAAACCTGATGATTTTTTTTGTCGATAGAAAAACTGCCTTTGCGGAAGGAGTAAAAAGAATGTAGTATATTTTACCTTTTATAGCTTTAGCCAATCCTTATTATTCCAGTATCAAGCTAGGATGATGCACTAGATTCCATAACTACAGAAAGGATACAGATTTCATTGTTAGGTTGAAAGGGGATCATATATAATTCTTTAGAAAAATTGAAGTACAGATCAATTGAGTTTGTACAGGTGTTCTGTTCACTCCAGAATCGTTAACATTTTCATTAACACCCTAAAGAATAAATAATATGCTTATTGATTTAGCAGATGACATAATTTTTGAAAACATGAGAGATATATTAGAAGGTAATATGCTCATAAGAAAGTGAAAAAGTAACCTAAATACTATGCTATTTGCTAAGTGCAAATAAAGTATCTTTGCAGGTACAGTCAGCAACTGAATAAAATACAAAATAAAAGAAAAGTAAATTAGGAAGCAAACATTGCTAAGGCAAAGGATCTTGGTAATTCCAGACCACAAGTTAAACACATCAATAATGACCTAGCAAGAAAGGTAAATATCATTTCAGAGTGCAAAGAGAAGTGCAATTTACAATTTCATGAAGCAATACCCTTTCACTTGGTTTAATATGGTAAGGTCTCGGCTTGAGAACAATGCTCTGCACTTTAAAAGCATTCACCATTTGGAGAGTGCCCGAATAGAGCAACAAGAATGATCTGGAGCTTCTAAACATGACCTAGGGACAATGGCTGAAGCAAGGAGCAGGTAAAACTAAGCAAGAGGAGACTCCTTGAGTGAATGCAAAATACAGTAAAAATAAATACTTGCTGCAAACAGGAAGAAAATTATCTGTTTTCACTGTGCAGTGTGAATGTAGCCTGAAGTAGCAAAGAAAAACACAAGAAAAAACCTTCTCATTGTGCCAGTGATAGAATATTTGAGCAAAGCAGTAATGGGTCATGTAGAGTAATAAGCACTGCAAATCTTTAAAAGCAGGTTAGGCAAACAACCACCAGAAACAAAAGGTAATGCCAATGCCTTGCAACTAGAGAAAAAGAGTAGTTGAAACTCCAAAGCTCCTTTTCTATCGAATGTTCTATGATATTATGAATACATATAATACAGAGTATTTAAATAGAGGAACTCTCTTAGTTTGAATGATATATTAGCCATTTCACACACCAAAATAACTTTTACTATTTTTAATTTTTCATTTCTCTTGGCCTATTCAATATATCAAAAAGCTGTGAGTTTAAAACTAAAAGCATGGGCTTATATTTTTTCTTTCGTTTATTAAGTGGAACACAACATAGCTTAACAACTATGATGTTTTCTCAGTCTTAAACATGTATTTAACCTCCAAGACAAAAGAAGTTTAATGGGTTTTGTTTCAATTTATTATACATATTGCAGTAAATTTCTTTCTGTGCTCACCCAGACGTGCAGGATTCAAGCCATTTTTCATCAACTGAAGCAAACTGTGACAAAGTACGAGGCAGTAACATTATTCAGCAAAAACAAACTATTACTGTGATTAAGTGGAACATTCTGGTACCTGAGCTAAATTACTGATGAAAAATGGACTTGCAGTGTCCAGTGCATCCCAAGATGTTAAAACAATCTAAGAGGATTGAGTGGAAGTTTTATTCAGGCTGTAAAAGCAATGCTAAGAGTAGTTTGTACAGACATAAATATCTATCATAAATATCATTTGCTGAGCCCCTAGAGTCACAAGTCAAAATTTTATGCCATTTTATGTGCACTTTGAAGACAAAATAGGTTTTGTGATTTTGACAACTGTATGAGGAGGAATAATAGCTTTCTGAAAATAATGCAAATATTTACAAATATACTAGGAGTTTAAAACATGACCAGCAAGTCTGTCACCATCCTTCAATTCCCAATTTGAAAGCTTTTTTAAACTCTGGAAATCATTATTTACAAAAATACATAAAAGTATATAACCTAAAATTTGCCGCTTGTAACACTACTGCTGAAAAGATGGACTTCCGTTGGATCCCACAAAGAGGACAGGTATAAAAATCTGGCTTCTAAGGAAAATGTGTTCTGCAAACTAAGAGGAAGAGTTTGGATGTCATTCTCGTCAGCCTGAACAGCAATTACACCTGTGACACAGAGCGTAGAGAAGAGACTTAACACCATCAGTATTTTTGTTCAGCGTGCACAGTAGCAATTTATCTTACACTGGTCATTACCTCTTTTGATGTTAGAAGTTCTATTAAAAATAAAGACAATGCATTGTGTATTCAGCAATTTGATGTGATACATTAAATAGTGACCCAGACTTTCTCAGGGATATGACATGAATGGAGTTAATGATCCTCGTGAGTCCCTTCCTACTCAGCATATTTTGTGATATTCAGTTACCTGGAATATTCTGTTAAAGTTGCTGCAGTGAAATTAATAATCTGAGACCACACCTTAATTTCTCAGTCATCTTTCAAGGATGATGAAATTATGATCAATTAAACTGGTAAATTGATGTATAGATGAAGAAGCATATTTTTACTAAAACATTCAATCTTATTTCTAGGATTTAAATCCAACCTAGAAAATTATAAATTTGTTCTCTGAGTTCCTTCAGCATTTCAAATGCAATAAAATTTATTGAATGAGTTTAACCATTGCGCATGAAAAGACAGCGTGCTCTGATGTGCTTCCGAATACAAACCAGCTCTTAGTTTCCTCCTGTTATTTCCTCCTGTCACTTTGAGCAGTAGTGCTAAAGAAGTCATCCAGTCCTGGATGAGCATCAAGTCCTTATCAATTCTCCAGCCACCACCTGTTCACATTGACCAAATAACTTGTCACTGAAGACAAAGTGAGGAAGAGTGTATATCATAATGCATTTGCAATACAGTTTCAGCTACCTGTGGCCATCT
Source organism: Sylvia atricapilla (assembly GCF_009819655.1). Taxonomy (NCBI): domain Eukaryota; kingdom Metazoa; phylum Chordata; class Aves; order Passeriformes; family Sylviidae; genus Sylvia; species Sylvia atricapilla. Next base: position 59,021,571 of record NC_089142.1, read on the forward strand.
GAAAGAATAGCATTGAGAATTCTTAATTAAAATAAGGCAAACCCATGAACAGATAGTGCTTATTGCATTTTTTCACAGTTGGAAAACCTCCACATGCTTGGATATTACTGAATTTAAATTTTGTATTTTGTAGTACAGCATCAGTCTCTCAAGAGCAAAACTAAAAACAAAGAAACAAACATCAAAAACATTCCCATGTGTTGGAGATCATTTTCATTGGTTTCTTTATTTTTACTGACACAGCACTGAATACCTAGCTGTGCCTCATGCTTTACAATAAGAAACCTAGCTGAAGCATTGTGGCTTTTTACTTAAAAAAGAATTAATTCCATTGCAGTATCTTTTCCTTACACTGGACTTAATAAACAGAATTGCAAAATTGTGATTTTGAAAAAAGTTGTTCCATTTTGTCTAACTACTATCTCATGGAGATAAAAATTTACAAAATCACATAACTATGTTAATTTCCAGCTCTGATTAAAATTCTTGACTTAGGGGATTCAATCAATCTGTAGGTTAAATAAAAATATACTCTTAATCCACATTGCCCACATGTTTCTATGGCAATTAATTTCTGTTGGAGAGTAAGTTTGGAACAAGTGCACTTTTGGTTTTGTTGTTTCCAAATAGGTGAAGATTTGTAGTGGTTTAGTCACCATCTAAACAGGTCAGTTTTGATTATCTGTACAGCAAGCAATAAAAGCCAAAAAATATATCCCTCAAAATGGTAAGGTACATATGCACTTGATTAGCTGGTAGTTTATGGATATTGTATATGGGTATTATTATAGAAAGCAGTAACCAGAGAGAGGGACCAGTATGGGAGAGTGAGTACATGCTATTGAGTCAAGCACTCTGTGCTTCACAAGTGTCCTGTGTATCACAAGCTTCTGATCACTGTAGGTAAGCATGCTGTAGCCTGGCGAAGAAATCAGAAATCTTGTACAGCTTTAGGAAAAACAGGTCACAGTGTGCAGGCTGTGAAACAGGCTGTTCCCCTCACAGAAAGAGTCAATGGAGAAACTTTGAAAAACAAAAGGAATAATTTAACCCAGAAAGGTTTCTGAATAGCACATGACTGAAACAAGGCTACAAATCCTCTTTATTCAGTCAGATGTCTCTGATTAATTCTAAGCACATGCTTGACTCCTACTGAAGTATACAGGACAGGAGCAAGTATGTTACTGAATAGAAACTGAGTGGTGAACTGCACCAGAACAAATACCTTGAGTACAGGAGGCACTTACAGAAGAGAGACAGGACACCTGTGTGCAGGTCACTGATAACTTTCAGGCCTAAAGGCATAAACAATGGTGGACTGAAGAGAAAAACAAGAAGGATGAGACCTCATGACCTAAAGCTGCAACTGGATAATTAAACCCCAATATGCAAATGGACCAACACTTATAAAAAAAAGTGTAAAACTCGTGACTCGTTAGCCATGATCATTCTTAGTCCACCCTGAGTGTAGCCCTGGTCAGGCTCCTGTCCTGCCCAAGGTGGGTCCTGGAGGCCTTTCAGTAAATACCTACTTTATTCTCTAGCTCTGTCCAGTCTCTTTCAGGTCAGACTTCCCAAGGCATCACCCCAAGATTCTTGATTCCAGCAAATCACTATGTTACTTCAGATGCACTCATCCTCCTGGGCTACCATTCCAAGACAACAAAGAGAAGTCAATCTGTTGAAATTTCTTTACAGAAAAAGCCTAAAAAGCAACAGCATATCCTGAATATAACAGCAGCAGCATTTCCTCCCCTTATGAAGATACACAGCCTGCAATGCTGCAATTCCCCCATGCTATGTATGATCATACCTTATGTAATAATGGCATCTGGTGGATTGGATTGGGGCAATATGTCACTCAAGAGCCTTAATTTATTTGCCAAACATCTTAGCTGTCTGTGCAGCGCTGCAAGGAGTATGGGGAATAAAGAAGCTGAGGAAAACTCTGATTTAATCGGTGTAACAGATAATGGCATATGTAGCTGTTTTTTGGAATAAAAATAGATTGTCCAAGAAGGGCTGCCTAGGGAATGAATGAGATATAGGATTTACTCACATATTAAAGACACAAACACTTTATATGAAGGATGCAAGCTAAGAGTTAAACCTGCTTACAGGGTGAAAAACGGAGAAAGAGCACTATTCAAATGGAGAGATACACAGACTAGTTTTCCAAAAGCATCATTTGAATGAGTTTTTCTTTTGGTTGATTAGTTTGAGGGGTTTTTTTCCTGAATACCTCAAAGGAATCATCTAAAGCACAGGACTGGGCATTAAAAAAAGGCAAATGGCAGACCAAAATGTCTGCCTAATTTTTGGGATGTGCTCAAAATACTTTGATAGAGAAATGTAGAAAGCAGCTATGAGGGCTGTTCCTGTGACCAACAGGGAAAACTGTCACAGCAGAATGCAGCTTCAGTGAGGGTGATTGTGAACTGGAAAAGTGCCTGATTAAGAGGAAGGTTATAAAGAACACAAAACATACTAGTTTTTTTTGAAGAGTGAATTCATAATTTTTTTGTGTAAGATCTCATGGGAGAAGTTCTAGAAGACTTAGAAGAAAAAAACCTTAGAGAAGAGGTGACATTTTCTCAAGAAAACAAATGACACAGCAGTTACAAGCTGTCCCAGTGCAAAAAAAGCATGGAGACCCTGGCTGAACTGTGACTTTAGCTACAGAAAGGGAATTCTATAAAAGTGGAAATTAGGGTAGATTATGAGACTTGAACAAAAAAGTAGTTTTTATAGACACTAGGTCAGAAACACTAAAATATGACCTGAAAGAAAAAATAAAGAACATGAGAAGTAGAATGTGTTAAGATACAAAAAGTTGATAATTTAGGGACACTAGTACAGCAGGGATGGAGAACTAACTACAGATGATGGTGGGCCAAAGTGTTAAGGACATTTTCTCATTTTCTTTAATGGAGCATTTACAATTCAGTGGAGCAGTACAATTTAGTATCAGTATCATAGGCACAAAGTCTTATTGTACCATTGGGAAAGCCTGTCGGGATGAATTTGAAATAAATACAGATTTTATTAAATTGTTCAGTCTTGATTAGCTTCTTTCTAAGTAGCTAAAAATTTATTCAAATTACTCTTAGAGCCATTACATATCTGTGAACTCATAAAGGAAATAGAGTTACCAGAGGACAGAAGGGGACAAGATGGTGTCTGTATTTTAAATGAAGAAAAGTGAGTATATGGAAGAAAACAATGACAATTAGTATGGATTTCAGAGAAACATTTTCTTCAAAATAGTTTGCTTCTATCATGGAGGAGCATGACTTGCGATTAAAGAAGAAACCGTAACTTACACACAACTTTCAATGCAGTGGGAGATAACATTTTCCCAAGCAGTTTAGTGAAATACAACAGAGATGAAAGGTGAGTGACCAAGCAGACGAATAATTGTACCAAAATAAATATTAATCAATGGCTCTTTTTCAAGCAGAAGGATGCTGAACAGGACTCTACATTCTGGATAGAATTTTGTTCAGTACTTTCATTTAAATTAAGATATTGGAATAGAGCAGCAAACACACAAACATGCATCTATAAATATGGATACATATATATATAATTTGTAGATTACATGGAGCTGAAGAGTTCAATAAGCTTCCTGGGAAAAGTAATTAAAATTTAAATAGGAAAAAAATACATAGAATTTTTTTTATTCAATAGGTGACAGGAGAAAGTTATGGTAGAAGATTTTATGTATAAATTGAACAAGAAGAACAAACTATGAAAACACAGCATGGGTTAATGAATAATATTTTTTAAAACACTAAAAAAACCCTGATAATTGATGTGAATTGTAAACTGTACAGAAGTGAAAAATGTCATTGAGCCATTGAGAAAAAGGCAAAACTCGTTTGAGGAAGTTGGAAGAGATGGCAAAACAAGACAACTGAAATAATTCTCCCAGAGCACTTAGAAGTCTCATCTGAAATTTTGCAGCTGTGTTACTGGATTCTTTAGGAAAATACAGCAAAACTATGACAGCAAAGAGAAAAACAGTGAGAACATGAAGAGTGTTTGGATCAGTGTAGGTAATTTAGCCTAAAGAAGAAAATTTTAAGAGGATAATATGGCACAGTACTGACACTGATTTCTGAAGCATCAGAATAGATCATGTGAATGGCTGTGAAGGCTCCATCACTGCATGTTTCTAAGACTAGATTAGAGATGTCACAGATTACTCATTCTTGATTAGCTACCTCTGTGTCTCCAATTTAAAGTTATTTGAAGGTGCTGCCTAGCAGCAGTACTTTGTAGCTCAGTTGTTGTAGGAAATGGCACAGTTCACATCCTGGAGAAAACAATCAAGATATTTAGAGAATCACAGATGCTTATACAACTCTGCCAGACAGTGCAACAAATGCCCTCATGGACCATCCAGACATCCTTATTAACAGATCTGTCCGTCTGATACTGTCTCAGTCATCCATCAGTTCCTGAGGATACACAAGTTCAAAGCAGCAACACTATGATTATCTCACCAGGGAATTCCTAATACTTTTCATATGTCTCAAATGGTCACTGGCAACATGACTGCTTGGACCATGTCAAACAAACCTCAGTTAATTTCCTTGTTCTTTTTTATAGCATCCTTTGACTTTTTTTATATCCCTTTACCTTCTCCACTTCTTTCACCTATTCCTTCTCCACTTAGTCTATGCAAAATAAAAAAACTATTTTAGTCTCCTGCCCGCACTTTCAACATTTCTCATGATTCTTATAACACCCAGATGCTGAGTGAATCACCAGTGACAATCAAATATGAGACACAGCTAGAAACTGACATTTAACTTTTATCTGCACCTCATGCTACTGGTTCACAGCTGGCTGAAAAAAGCATGGGTTTTGATGAAGTTACACACCATTGGATAGCACATATGGATTTAAGTCAACTAATTTTAAAAATCAAGAAAAGGATAATATCTATGCAGATATTATATAGATGTTTCAGATATTATTAAATAGATATTTCATCTATTTTTGCATACATAAAAATAACACAGGCTATAAAAGCTTTGTAACAGCACCTCAATTTCTATTCTAACATTTTTTTAAATGAAGTATTTGATCTTCATTTTGAAAGAACTTCAATTTTCAACACCCATATTTTAGTTCCACTAACCACAACAAAATAAATTTCAGTCTTTTCTCTCCAGAAATCTCTCTAGACTAAATTTAATCAGGTCTCCTGAGCCAAGTATCTCCTTTACACATGGTTCTCTGTGTTTCCTGAAGGGAGGAGAAGCATCACCCTAGATGTTGCGTCAGCTCACGCACTGCTCTAAAACCTAACATGAAACACTCACGTGCTTTGGGACATAGCTACAAGCTGGGCTCTCTCTGGTTTACAAGTCAGACTGGTTTACAGGAGAGAGAAGCTCTGCTGAATCCCCACGTTAGGTGAGTTCATGAACAAACACCATAATATATTATAAACAACTTTTTGTTGCTTGCAAATATTCTGAAATTCAGAGCTTGTAGGGTAAAATCTAGCCAAAAATGAATGATCCGGGACTAATTATGAGTAATCAAAGTAAAAATTCTCGATTGGGGATGCATGAAAATCGCACCTACTGATGAGTCATGCCATTTTACTTCTTTTAAGAGAACTTCTGAATTTACTGTGAATTTCATACACCATGGTATGTTTCCCTTTGGAAATGGGAGAGGTCCTGAGAGCCTGAACTGTGGAGTCATCAGGGAGAGAAAGTTCCTACTGAAGGAGAAACTGATAACTTTCAGAAATGGTTGTCTTTCTGTGCACTCAGCTCTTCCTTTTGCATCCTGCTCTGTCCACTATTTCATATCAGGCATGGGACGGCAGGTGCCGGTGGGTGGGGCCAGCTGGCCTCTCAAGCCCCTTTTCTCTCTTTTAGTCCAGCAAATCCTCCATACAGAACCAAATTTCACAGATTCTGAAATCAATAGTGAAGATTAAAAGATTGCAACGTTGTGTGCCACTAAGTGTCCAGAAGAGCATGTCCATCCACAGTACAGGGTGACTCAGGAGCACTCCTAACTAACCATACTGAATCCCACAGCAAGAAATCACTGCTGTCATCATCTTGGAGGGGGACCCAGGGAATGCTTAAAAGCAGTTATATTAATAGGATATTCCTTTTCGTGGAGAATACAATTTCATTTTCAGAAATTTCTGCAGTCACTGTGCATATCTCACTTTGCCCACTTTCTGCATGCTGTTTTTAAAGGCTAGGAGACGACTTGAAACACAAAAAGTGTGTGATTGCTAAAAACAGAAGCAGTGATGCAATTGAGAAAAGGGTCTGGAGTGGATATCTTCCATCTTCAACAATGCAGTCTTACATGAAATACAAGAAAAAAAAGCACTGCTTAAGAACAGAGGAAATTAAAGGTAGGAGAGAGAGAGAAGTGTAAGGTTGAGTTAGCATATGATGCTGCTAGCTGCTGTGCTGACTTTGACTGGTCATTCCAGCCCCTGCACATCTGCATTTTGTAGCATAGGTGTTAATGGAATATTGATTTATTTCAGAAGAGTTGTCTTCTCCAACCTAAATCCCTGCAGGTTGCTTCTTACAAAGGTCACACATGCATTTCAGAACTGAAGTAGGGCCCTTCCACAAGGACATAGAGATAAGATAGCCAAATCTTTTTTTTTTTCAACTTTAAACCCAGTCTCAGAATCAAAAAGCAAGATTGTGCTTACATTCAGAAATTACACTACTGACCAGTTCCTAAAGATATTCAAGGATGTTTAAAAGACAGGGTTTGAACAAGAATCGCTGACAAAAATCTGACTTGCCATATATCCAGTGACATATTTTACTCTGGTAGCTTATGAGTTTTTTGAGGGGCAGACTCACAAGGACATCAGTCAGGAGTGTTCATAAGCCCAAGAGGCTTCCGTATGAAAGAGCCAATAACAGATTATTATAGAAATATACTGCTTAAATTGTAGTTATCTTTCCTCCATTCAGCAGTAACAAGCAGACGGGGAGCATTTCAGCAAATTAACCAAATGGTAAATGGTTCTGGGGGTTATTCTCCCTGTGCCAACAGTGGGGGTATGTCCCACTAACCCTTAGTCAATCCTTACGTCACAGTCAGCGGCTTCTCACTTGGGTGCCCCTTCATTCGCTTTTGATAAGAATTATAGAAATTATGAGTGTCATTTGAAAGTGTCATATTGTCATTATGAGTGACAATATGAAAGCCAAATCAATTGTGGCTGCTGAAAAGCTCTTTTGAAAGCACCATGCTGGACCTCCATGAGCATCACATCTTGTGGGGACACGTCAGGCATTCTCTAAAATTCTCAAAGACAGGGTCTTCCTCAACATTGCATCTGATGATCCAAATTACTAGTGCAAGAATGTGGTTATCAGAAACAAGGCAATAAATGCTGGATCATTTTGGGGAAAATTCACTAAATGTCTTTGACAAAAACAGGAGGCTGAGTCATCCCAGAAATGTTCGTAAGTTCTTTGTCTAAATTTACCCTATCTTTAAGTCTTTGATGATTTTTCTATATTATACATCCAGGCACTGCTAAGTATCAACATCATAAATTTCACTTTTCTTCCAGCTGTGGCTGAAATTTTCGTGCTTAGAAGAAAGGAAATGTTAGAAAAGGTCTGTGATTCCTGAGTACTATTATAATAATGGGAAATCCCTAGATCATTGCTTTCACATAAAAGTGTTCTCTGCTTGAAAAGTCATGCTGTCTAAATAATATGTACATAAAAATGAATCCATCTTCTCACTGTGAATTTGAACTGTTATAAACTTTAAGGCAATGCAATAAACTTCTGCCTTGATTTTAATTTAGCTCAGTTGATGTTAAAATGTTGGCCATTACTGCCTGTAAAACCATCTGTATGGTCAGCCTGATGCAATTTCTTAAAAAGGCAGTGATCTAGCCCGTGAAATCATTTGCTGCTCCAAGTCTCATATTTTAACATCTATGCCTTCATCTGAGCATCAGCAGTTTGTTCTTAAACACTATTTCTGTCCTTGTAGAAAGCTGGAAATCTCCCCAAGAAACAAGTTAGTAAAATATAGACTATGGGTCTCCTATTAGTCAGGGTTACTGCCTTTAACTGATGGTCTACCACCTTTAACATGATACACTTTCCTTTTCCAGAGGAAAGTTTAAACTTTTTTCCCCAGGAGCATGAATCTCAAGTCTTTTTGTAAGTTAAAAGACAACAGTCTTTTAATGTCTGCAGAGATACTTTCATATAGATGGCAGCATAATGAAATTTATGAATCCTATTCATACCATGCTTTACCCAAACAAATTGAAGCTCTATTGACTTCCAAAAGTGAGTGAACAAATAACATTTTTGTGTTTGTTTATCAAGTGCACCATTTTTCTGATATTTTTAGATTGTCTTAATTTTAAAACTTTCATTTTGTGGATTTTCCATCAATCTTGAAGAAGAAGTGCGAGGATTGGTCTGAGAGAGAGATGCCATCATAGCTATCCTCAAAAAATTAGCTGTTCTGACTGAAGAGGCATTTCATGTTATAGAGTTTAAAGCACATTTCTGGAAAGCAGTAAGAAAGGGAATGTAATTAAAACAGCATGTTTAATGTATTAAATGCATTGACAAAGATCAAATAAATATCAGACCAATTTTTGTACAGAAAAAATGCAGCCTCATTAAAAGCAGAAAGATGAGCTGTAGAGAAAACCCAAGCACAAGGGAAGATTTTGTGCAGAAACTGTGTAAGAAAAAAAGTTATTTCTCATTTTACAAATATTTGTATTTTATCATTACCTAAAATTTGCCCTCTATAACCTTTTTTTTTTCTCTCTTGTAAATGCCATGGCAGGCTTTAATATAGCATGGTTGGGAAAGAGATAAAAAAATTATTTGCAGTATGCCACAGATTTTCACAGACATTCTCATAGCAACAGCACGTAAAATGCATTCCTTAATAGACCACCTTAATTTAAAAGCTTTGCAGCTACTCTCATTCATCTGACTTTGATCCAGGCAAAAACTGAAGTTGTCATTATCCCTTGGAGGTGTAAGAATGCAGAATATTAATATTAGTTTTGGAGAGCACTGCATTCATGCCCTGCCCAAATGCTTTCCTGCTGGAAAACATTCACTTTGCCAGCTTCTAGCACACTGAAGAGAAATGGTCGTGCTGTTCTGACTTTGATAACAATATGAAAATTTTCATACACTATCTCTCATATTCTTGATTCAATAGCCACAAATGAATGCTAAATTTCAAAACTCTCTAATATATTCCTGGACTTCAGAGTTTCTAAGTGTTGATAGCAACACAGCAGGATGATTCAATCAAATGCATTTTCAAATATCAAAGTCATTTTAACTATAAACTCTTGGGTTTGGTTTTTGTTTTTTAAGAAGTACACATTCTAAAAAGGCATGAGATTGACCATTATTAATTTCTGATGCTCAAAAATTTATGCAGCAAGCTAAAACAGAAGTTGCAGGGTTAATCTCACTATTGTACTTTATGTATCAAGAATAATCAAAGAGCCAAGAAGCACTTTTTTAGCTTAAGGAGAACTGTAATTCCTTGAGAAAAAAGTAATTTGACCTTGTCCCTGATTTTTTAATTTTCTTGTTCTAAAGGTCTTTGTTTCAATGTTTTCCTTCATCAGAGTGTACTTGCAGTTCCCCAAATACCTTCTCCCACTGGCTTTTATTAAACTTACACACTATTATTTTCCTTTAATTTATTTGGTTTGGTTTTTTACCTTTTTTATATTTATCATGTGTTTCTCCTGAAGACCTCACCCTGTGAAGCCCAGAACCAGACACAGCATGCCAGGCAGAGGGGATGTGTCACCTCTCTCACCTTGGTGGCAACTGTCCCAACATAGCCCAGGACACTACTGGCCTTCTTTGCCACATGGTCCCATTGCTGGTGTTTCAACACAGCATCCACCAGCACCCTGAGGCTCTCCTGTGGAGGGGCCCTCAAATGAATGTTGCCATTCTGCAACACTTGCAGAAGTCAACAGGACTTTGCTTCCTCCAGGGATTACTGAGTTAATGGGAATATTCTTATTGTCAGGATAAGAAATAAGCCACGGTGACAATATAACTCCCCAGACTATTCAACTTTAGTGCTGACCTAGTCTTGCCATCCCCAACAACCAGGACAGGAAGGAGAACTGACAAACTGGGAAGAAACAGAAAATAATGAGTGTCATTTGCAGGCGGACAGAAATGTAGGAAACTGATGTGGGTTGCCAGTGCTGTGGACATACGCCATTTGATACTGTGAAAAACTAAAAGGATTTTGTCCCAGAGGATCCAAAACAGTAAAGAACAGGATTCCTGACTATTTACACAAGCAGATCAGGTGTTTTCTACACCAACATTTTTGTTTTGGTTTTTGTTTTGGTTTGGGGTTTTGTTTCTTTGTTTGTTTGTTTGTTGTTTCCCAAAAAATCTAAATATTCATTAACCAAAACAGGTACCACCCTACCATACTGGTAAGCTGATGGGCACATTCAGCATACTTCTAACTTTGTATTCCTGTTATAATACTATTATCAAAACATTTTCATGTCTAGAAATCTGACAGGCTGTATTTTGGATTTATTATTTAATCAACACATTGAAAATGTCATTAAAAAAACAGCTTTTTTCCTTCCTAAAATTATGTCAGTCCAAGGACTGTGGTCAGCAAATAAGTCCTACAGATGTTGCAGATTAAGGTCTTTGGTATTTCTGGGATTGATTATTTCAACTATTTATTTTGGGGTTTCATTGATTGCACTATTCAAATACCACAGTCTATGACAGATGCTACAAGTTAGATCACATGCAGAATTTTGAGGAATGTGAAAAAATAACCCTATATATTTAACTCATCAAAAATTTCCTCAATGCATTTAAATGATTGCTTCCTGTTTGAAGGGTCTTAAAAAGTAGTAAGTTATACCATTGAGCAGCAAGCAAGAACTGAGCTTCTCAGCAGCCAGTCAAGGAAAGAATATTTCAGGATTTAATCTTGCCTATTACTTATCTGTGTGTTCATAAATGCTAGTAGGAGTAGGAAGAAAATAAGTATTTAACAGTAGTCATTCCCCTAAACTGCATCCTTGTGCACAATATCACCAACAAATTGAGCTATGTCTCTTCTGCATCACTGTGATGAAACCCTTTATACTCCATAGTGTTTGATCCACTGACATAGTGCTAAAGACTTAGAATTCTTCTCTTCTACAAAGACTCAAAACACATAGAGATTTGGTGACGCACCCTTGACTTTCGTCTCATGCAGAGACTCCTAAGTAGTGCAGAAAAGGCATAAGTTTATCTTTAAATTTTCCCTTGGTGCAGAGAGATAGAGAAAGATAATAAGCTTTGGCTAAAAGGTTGTTTAAAAAAAACAGCTCTAAGCTGCTTTTGATTTTGCTTCATAAATCTTTTCCCACAATTCACCTCTACAATTTTTCCTGTCCTAATGACGAACACAAATTCAGTGAAAGTCACCTTAAATTCTGGCAAGAAGAAAGAAGAGTTCTGGAGATCTACTGTGAGACAGAGGGGAGTAGGGATAAACCACACGTTGTCAGGGTTAAAACAGAGAGAATGTGTATGAAAACACTTAATTACTTTACACTTATTATAAAAATTCCTGCCACAGTATCTCTCTGAGCTAAAACTCTGTTTTGGTGATGGCTGAGATTAAGTTCCCATCTACAATATTATTACAACAACAATGGCAACAACATCTCCATTCTGTGGCACACAGAGCAACTGGCCTGTGAGGCTCCAGAGGAAAGTGTGAACTTTACTACCTTTTCTTCAGGCACAGGAAACGTGAGACTAGCCCATGTTTTGCATCTGTTACAGATATACCACCCATTTTAGGACATTCATAGGCTTTTGTTTAACATTTTTTACAAAGCATACAAAGGTAGCATATAACTACAGAAAAAGGAATAATACCTGTATACTGTAATTGTTCTTTTGATCTACAAAATATTCAGAAGGATTGTGGAGAAAGAGAGCCACTAAACAACTTCAAACATACCGTATTACATTCTCTTAATTTTCATTTAATTTTCCTTCCCTGTTCTGAAGAAGCAATTATAATTCAAAACCTCAGTTGTTTGCAAAAGACCATATGCATACCATGTGGACCTGCAACATTGTTTCAAAAATGGAGGAATTATTATGTAGAAAACTCGAAATTGCAAGTGTAACATAAATAGAATTATGTAAAAATAAATAGCTTAGCTTCTTCCAGCTGGTGCAGAACCACAAGGAAGACTGCTGAATGATTAATACTTGATATTTATTTGAGACAAACTGCAGATTGTTTCAGCTAGTTCCTGGCTAGTATTACAGAACTATTTCTAAATAAAGAGAAGAACTATATAAAGACACTAAAAATTGAAATTAAAAAACGTTTGTTTGGTTTTTGATATTCACTTCCCATGAACATTTATAGACTCCATTTATCAAAAGCTCAGCGTTTAAGACTGGGACTGCCAAGGAGACAGTTGGAAAGGGAAGTTATCTTGACATGTTTGTGTTCAACAAAGAAAAAAATCCTCTTGCACGATACAAGCAGAACACTGAACAGGCAGGACAGAATTTGCCATAGGCTGGAGTCCACACTTTGATTCACTACCTGTGAATGGGCGTTTTTTTACAAGGAGATTAATCTTGGAATTTTTTATTCCCTGTCATTTTTAATTTCAGCAATGAATTTCAGTATGGCCTCAAGGAGGATATTAGCACACAGTTAAAATAAACCTTACCCTGAAGGCATGCACTTTGACAGTGAATGTACAAATGCCATGTGCAGGACAGGGTGCCCTGGGGAAGGCAAGCAAGGGCCATCCAGCCCATGGCTCACCCTGAACCAGAATGTTGGGGACAGCATTCTTTCAAGGAAGAGACCAAATGCTGCCACTCCTTATGTCTGCCAAAACAAAGGAGGTAGGTGTGGGAAATTTTCCTTGCCTCAGCCACTTGGTTAGTACTTCCACTGCCTCGGAAACACAGAAAAATGAGGCACTTTTTATCTCATAGAAAAGTAATGTTATGAACACAGGACTGCCACCCAGAGATGCTGATAATAGTTAATAAGTTGGAAGTGCACTGTATTTCCATGCTGATGGCTTTCAGTATCTAAAATACTTATTAGTTGTTACATTTATTTATTTAATCTCAGAAGATGGAATATTCCTGGGCCTTGTTCAGCTTCCAAGTAAGGAGAGACCATTAAAAGAAAGCGTTAGGTAATTCTTCATTTACCTGAAAGCAGGAGATTGAATTTCTATTAATAGGCAGTAGCACATATTCTGTAAACTTCACACAGTAATTTCCAGGTGGTACCATACCTAGATATGGAGGTACCATACCTCCATTATGGAAAATGCACTTTTTCCCACTGTTTTCAAACCCATTTCTAGCCGTGCTAGAATGAATACCTGGAGTCAGCCAATACTTGTACCAAGTAAGACTGGTAAAATCTTCAGTGAGCTATTGTCTCCTTATTAGTCCTTTCCCCAGATTTAAAAGTGCAATGAATGTGCAGAAAGATGCTAGCAATTATGGTAAACACAGCAACTAAATAGTTCTGCTAAGATCTCTTGTTGTTACCTCATGAGAAACTGATGGCTGGCCCTTTGGGGAGGTTGGTTACTGTACTGACTTGGTAGGGATGTCCTGAACTTGTCATCCCCTTCTCTGGCTTGTATGCAGAGAACTAAGGATGGCACACCAGGCCAGGTAATCTCAGCACCCATAATGCAGGTTACTGTGGAGATAGCTGTCTGGACAAAAAAAAAAAAAAGAAAACCAGATAGCAAAGGGATACCAAACATTGCACTACATGTTAGACAGAAGTGTATATAAAATACAAGTTCTTATGGTAGTTGATATGCTTAAGCTATGCCCCCATGTTACAATCTCCAGAGATGTTAATCTTCACAATTCACACAGAGAAGAACATGTTGCTTTCTAGATATTAAAAACCTGTGGATTACAGCCTGAGAGGGCAGTGTGACCAGGCATTCTGAGTACAATTAATCCCTTTTAAAGAATGATAGACACCACTGTGATCAAGTTTCTTACATGGCTGTGTCTTTAAACGTCCAGAGAAATCCACAGATGTTCACCACTAAAATGGCCAATTGCAAAGTGATGCTAGATCTAATTATTAAAAAAAAAAAAAAAAAAAAAAAAAAAAGAAGACACAAAGACACAGGCAAAAGTCAAAAGTCACAGTGCTCTGCAGCAGGAAGCAGAAAATATTTGGAGGAGTGAGACATGTTAGGGAGCTCACCCAACAAAGCTTTAGAAGGCTGATGTTAAACGTATATATTAGTTTATTAGAAGTAAATCAGAAATGTTCAGGAAGCACTAAGGTACAAGTGTTGTTGCAGCCTTTCAGAATTCAGAAGATACACTCAATAGTTTGTGAGGACTAGTAGCCTGGACACAGATATGCAAGGAAAATTAATCAAATTCGTAAATCCATGCTGCAAGAGCAACCAGTGTTTGAAGAAGCTGTGAAAGACTGTTCAATACAAAGGAAAAAATTAAAAATAGTAAAATCAAGACACTCTAGATTTTATGCAAATCAAAAATTTGGGTGCATTTTCTTATGAACAAGTCTATCATTCTTATTTTCCATTAAAAATCCATTCCTCAACAAGAGACAGTTTCGTGTTTAAATTTCTCTACATACCTGTATCCAGAAAAGTATAGGTAAAACATTTTCTGTTAATATGAAATCTATAACTGCTGATAGAGCCCTGAAATCAAATAGTTTGCTGACCACATCTAATATATACATCTCTAAACAATAAAAACCAAACCAAACCAAAACAAAACAAAACAGCAAAAACAACAACAAAAAATATAGAAGAGTGGAAAAAATATTAGTTTCAACAGGGAGAATGAAAAACATCCTGGAGAAGAAATTGTAGTATCCTCTGGGGTACAGAACAAAGAGATGAATTTATTGGGAAAACAATCACAGAAGTCAGATATCTTTAACTTTCAGAGATAAAAGGCTTCAAGGGGAAAAAGAGGCTCTAATGGCACACACTGAATAGATGCCAGGGATGGCATTCTGCAGGCACCCACAGGGACATGCCTACATCTCAGTCACCCAATGCTCTGTTTAAAGACACAGGGAAAAAGCCAGTCTCAGAAAAGAATCACATTGATTTCACCTATAAAGAAATGAAGCATGGACTGATGGCTCATTTACCATCTGTATGCTTGTCTGTGTGTACATGTAACCACTTCACTACCTGGGAAATCAGTATCATAAAAGCACTAGAACTGCTGTACTGTTTTTCACTTTATGCAAATAAACAGCATATGCATGAACATCTGTAAATGTAAATAATTCTGAACTGTATAGTTTTGATAATTGCTTCACTGTGACATTTGTTGCAATAAATATGAAACATTTTGAATTCCAGAATACAAGTAATGTATAATGAAAATGTGTGGAATGTTTTTTCTATATCTCCAAACTTCAAAAACCTATTTTCAAACAGCTCTGCAATAAGCCAAAAACAGTTTATGAATTAACTTTACTACCTCAGTAGTAAAGTTAAATTAAAACAGGATGATTTGGTTTGTTTGACAGGAATTGAACAAATATTTAGCTGGTAACTAAATTTGTCCCTTTTCCTTTCCAATGTAAAATTTTATAGACTCTGATTTTTTATAGTAAAACTAAATTATTAACTCACAGAAAGCTGTATATTAACTTAACAGCACTTCTCATCTGTTCTCTGGTACTATCTGTACATACAACATTTTTGCCCAGGTTATTTTTGTTTCTTGTAGTGGTGCAGGGGTCTTCTGTGATTTTAACACCTGTGCTGAACACTGAATCCAGGATGTCAGCAACCAACAGCATTTCACAAATGGTTTTCCCCTTTCTGCAGCAAGGTATCTCATAAATATTTTAGGACAGACAGTGATAATTTGACATTCAAGCTGTGCTTGTTAATTAGGATTGATTATATAAATCACAGAATATTGAGAGACTGAAAAATACTGTGCAAAGAAAAAAAAAAAAAAAAAAAAAAAAAAAAACCAAAATAAAAAGCTACAAGTCTTTAAATCTTTGAGGGAAAGTTAACAGAAACACAGTGGCACTGCAAAAACTTCCCAGCACTTTCTTTCCTGGAGAAAAATGTGCCTTTGCCTGTGGCAGAGCTGTTGGAAGGTTGAGCTATAAAATTGTTTTTTACCTTGGTGTGCCATTAAATTGTTATTGTTTGTTCAGCCAGAAGACTGATGTATAAATCTAGGAATAAATTGGCAAGTTTCCACTCCATTTTTCATCAAGAAGTGGTGTAACTACAGTTTACCTGTGGTGCATTGATCTGGATGGATGCATGTTGGCTGGATTTTGTGTTATCTCAACCTTGGTGAGGTTATCACAAGCAAAAGCTGGTATCAAAATTGCCACAATCACAACAAAACACTTTTTTTTCCAGTAAGAGCAATGAATTAAGCCAATTTTAGTGAAGTAAATTCTTCTCACTTCAAATCAGGTCAATTTTAGTCCAAATCAAATAAACTCAGAGTTCAAAAATGAATTTTTCTGGTGGATGTCTGTGTACCACTGAAGCACACATTTATTCAATTTTCCAAAGTGCATATACACAGTCATACTGCGATTTAAGAGATATTTTTTCTATATAAACTCAATCCCAGAGATAAGTCTTGTGCAAACATTCACTATATTTAAAAACTTCTGCAAAGTCTTCAAAAGAAGACATCTCAGAAATTACTAACAACTGTTGATCAGGATTGTTTATCTAATGACACTATGAACCTGATAAATGAAAAGGTATTGATTGACAGAGATTACAAAAGAAATGCACACTGTGCTATTTCTCACAGACCACTACAGATCCAGAGGTCAGGAAAATCTCTGGATAAATAAGAGAATAAATATATAACAGACAGTAACATAATGTAGCTCATTATTTGAACCAATTTGATTATGATATTGTACAGCACATATTCCATCCAAATCTTCTGCTCCTCTGCATCCTTCCAGTGTAAATTATTAGGGGTTTTTCCATTTAAAAAAATGAACTCACATAAGTCTTAAGTTGCTGAAAACGGAAGGGAAAAAATATATGTGACAGGAGCCTATGAAACCACAACTTGGAGAGAGTATATGTAAAATGACTGCTCACCATCAAAAGAGAAATTAGGAACTACTTCAGTGATCAGGAAACAGTTGAACACAATCAAAAGAAAAGAGATTTTTCACACTATGGGACACTCAATTATGTAACACATTGCCATAAACTGCACAGATGTCAAAAGTCCATGGTTTAAAAGTTACAAGGGCATCACAGAAAAAAGCAGAGAGAAATAAATAGCTAAAAAACACCAAAACAAAGAAAAATAATAAAGTTATAGAATAGTTTGGATGAGAAGGTATCTTAAAGATCACCAATTTCCAATTGCCCTGCCATAAGCAGCAATGTCACCTACTAGATCAGGTTGCCCAGGGACCCCCCAAAAAACCCTTTAGAATGAAGGTGCCTTGGAACTGGAAGTTATATCTGGGAAACTTGGCGAGATGTTTGTCCTGCTGTTTTACTCCTCCCTGGGAACATGCTGTGGGTCACTAACATGGCATATGAAAGTAGAAAGGCCTTGATCTGGGTAAGTTTAACCATTCCAATGCTCCCATGAGCCTCAAGTCAAAATACACAGTGACCAGGATAAAACACTAATATTAAAAAAAAAAAAAAAAAGTAAATGTGATTTTCCATAAATTTTACAATCCCTGGTTCCTTGAAATTTATATTAAAGGCCTATATATGTCAATGTATCCAAAGTGGAAATAATAACCCTTTATAGAAGTAAATGCCTCTTACTGCTTTTTAGAAGAAATCATTACACTCTGCATTACCAATTTAATGGCAAGAATACATTTGGCAGAAGCATATTTAGGAGAAAAATGTGAGAAAATTAAAGTACAGGTATTAAGCAGATTTGACAGTAGGGTGCGAAAGCAGCATGAAATTAAGTTATGCTAAGAGGCAATGTTTAAAATTACTGATCTCCACCAGAGCACTACTGCATTCATGTCAAATATTCTGTGCCCTCAAACGCATAACAAAGGGCACACCAGGTTCCAGAGGAAGTAGAAAAGATTAATAAAGTAGAAATATGGAACATGGGGAGCTGAATACTTTTCTGATTAAAAGACCAGCCACTTGGATAAGGTCAGATCACATAACCCTTTAGCACATAAAGTGACCCTTACCACTGAGAGTAACAGATTAAAACTGATCTTTGACTTGTGAAGCAGGCAGAGAGCTTGCAACAACACCACAGCATGATGACATTTTAAATTTCTTAGCCAAGTTCAAAGGTGATCTCCAGGATTTTAATTCTGAACATACTGTCTTCCACTCCTCTATATCATAGGGCTTTCTACTAGAGGCCGCCCTGGGTAATGTCAGCATCTCACAAGAGGAAGAATAATTTTAATTAAGTGACAAAGCTGGACAAGAGAGATTAGGGTTAGGGTTAAGTTCAGGGTTCTGGACTCTACACAGAACCCACCTTATCTCTAATTCCTACTTTCCTACGAAACATTTAGTTTGTAGGTTTTACATGGACTAAAACCGTGCAACATTTTTGCTGCTTTCTTCTTCCTTTAACTGCTGCTTGAAGATGGCAGAAAAATAAAAGAAGTTAACATAATATGTCACAAACATGGGCACCAATGTAGAATTCAGGACAGGAAATACACTGAGCTAATAGACACATCACAGCACAATGCAGTGCCATGGAGCAATGCTGGCAACCATCTGGAAGCAGCATCATTATGTTCATGTGCTATAAAGAGTCTCACCCAGGGATGCTTCTAGCTGTCTTGCTGAAAAGAACCAGAGAAGCCAGTAAAAGTCTTCTGATTTCCCTGCAGAGAACAGTCATGCCTGTGAATTAAGCTCTCTGAAGTGGTAGTGCTGAACCATGATATTCTCATTTAGTTTAGATTCTGTGCATTTTGTCTGGGTTCCAGTGAAGCCTCTCAGCTCAAACATGGGTAGTCCATGATGATCTTTCAGACAACAGCTTTGACTTTACAAAGTGTTGTTGAGCAGCAGCTGCTGAACCTCCACACACAGAAAATTTGTGGTCCTTGTGGAAGTAACTGCCTATACATCAATTCTCCTGTTATGGTGTCTCTCAGGTTTTGAGGAAGTTTGGCGGTACAAAGATTATCCATTTCCATTGGTAGCACCACCTCAATGAGATTCATTTTTATGGTAATGGTTCATTATTTTTATTACTTTTAAACAGCTTTTAGACAACTAAAACGAGTGACAAACAGCAATCAAGGTTTAACATCTTCCCATACTATTGTCTCCTTGCCATTTAATTAACCTCTCCTTCACTGCAACGCCTTGTGAAGGTTCACAAATTTGCATCTAGATTCAAAGCAGTCATCAGATGAATTCTGCACTGAACTGCAATGATGTAACCCCAAGTGATTATGTTTTACCCTATGAGTGCATACAGCCTGTAACTATAATAATAGACCCTTCCAAGTCTTTTCATCCACTCTAGTATGTGTTTTCTGCATAAGCTTTCTTTTCCTAATGCAATTTCTATCCACAATACTGAAACTGACATTATAGAAGAAAAAGAAACTTCAGAAGTTCTAGAATAAACTGCTTTATGGTGTAACTAATATTTGTTTAACCACAGAGTTACAAGCACTCCATGGTCCAGGAGGGACAGCAGAAGACTGCCTTAGTGCTTTCCATGGTAGAAATTAGTCTGGTTCTAAATAGGTTCTTCTAAACAGGTACAAATTTTCTAAACATATTCTAATTTTATTATAAGCAAGGTCTAGAACACTAAGAAAAATAATGACAGCAAATGTATGAATAAATTCTGTAACAAAGCAAGTTTGAGCCATAATTATTCCACAGAAGTAACTTATGGTAATTTTGTATCGCCCTTTGCATTTGCAATTTCTCAGCCAATTCTTAGATAGTCATTAGTCTCACAACTCCCTCAAACATCATTATCACAAGTTTAGAGAGAGAAATTTCTCACTGAACAGAGCAATTTGTGCAGGGACATACAATTAAGTAATAAAATTCAAAAGCTAAACTCCTTGCCTCTCTTCAAATTAATTTATCATTTTCCACTTTCAGTCTGTAAACAAGGCTACAGGCTGAACTAAATAGATTGTCCCCTGAGGGAATATTCTGGGAAATAAGAGAGTAATAGAAATCTTTCAAAATAATAAATGCTGCTCTTCACCAATTATGCCACGTAGATAAGAAATGCAAAAGCAGTAGGAGGAAAGAGAAAACTAACATAAAAAGATTCTTCAAATGCTAACATACAGACAACAAGAAGGATGTTAAAGCAGCTTTCACCAAAGATGGGCTAAATAACCTAATGCAGGCCCCACACAAGGAGGTGATTTACAAACAGGAATTCATGCATTTTCATAACTGATACAGTGACAAAATTGGATGACCAACTCCATAAATTAAATTCACAAGCTTCCAATAAATGCTTAAACTCTCTGTTCATTGAAAGATAAGGAGCTGGATGTGATTCTGAATTCCAGCCAGCTAAGCCATGGGATGTTTGTATTAATCAACACAAAATGTTGAATGGAGGAGTGAATGTGCCTGAAATTCACCACAGTGATCCCTTGTTCATTTAGCTATCTATACCCTAACATTTATGAAAAAGCAGCATTCAAAGCATTTATTTTATATACTGATTTTTTTTTAATTCAAAAAACTGCTCCTTTCTCTCTTTAGCAAAACAGTGACTGATTCCCTTCTTCCCATGAGAGCCCAAGAGCTAGGCAGCACCACAGCTGTCAGACAGCTAGGGTCCTAAATCCTCTACATTCTTATGCACTTGAAATCATAGCTTATGCATCCCAAGAACAGGCATATAATCAATCAATAAGCCTAGGAATAAGCTACAGAATAACTGCAGAAGAACCTTGCTCAGTCTTATAAAACAGAAACATTTAATTACCCTGTAAACGTGTCCAGGTACAAACAAGACAGGAAAAAAAATGTTTAAAATAGCAATCAATAACCACTGCAAATGTGTATTTACAGTACTGGCAGCTGAACAACTGACCATAAATAATTTCCAACTGGCAATTAAAAGGATAACTTTTCAAACACAACATTTTGTAACAGCTTCCTAATAGAATGAATAAGAACAAGAAAACCTATCCAGGTTCTAAGATAGAGCCTGAAATTTTTCAGGGGGGATTTCAGGAGGTGCTGGCAGGTGATTTGAGCTACCAACCCAGAGTTCCTTCCCATCCTCCATTCCTATGCTCCTTCTACACAGCAGGATCCCAAGTGATGTGCCCCCCTGGCTTTTTAAATGACTAGAAGAGCCACTGAGATTGTACATATTAAAGCTAGGATAGTTGACTATCCTGATGTCAATTACTGACTAATTGACATCAAAGCACTTAAGTAGACACTGAAAAAGCATGCCACCATCTCAAGCTATTTGACAGAAACTGCTGAGTACAAACAAATGCATAATTATCCCTGTGAATCTGGGAGGGTACCTAGGGGAAGAACTGCTAGCCCTACAGATCTACACATTCTAGCTAAAAGAAAAAGCAGTCTCAGCCAAGGCTTAAAGGAGTGAAGGCAGATGTTTACAAAACAGGGAGTTAATTTAAACTCCTGATATTTAGACACCATATGGTTGCATTTTCAAAAACACATGGATGATTTAAGAGCAAAAGCCCCACTCAAAGCGTCTGGGTCATGGACACCTTAGAAGCTGCTACCCAGTTTGCTACCCAGGCGTGGGTGCATCTCTCTGACAATTAGGGTTTGTGTAATCTCATATAGTTCTGCAAAATAACAAATAATCTCTAAGTAGCTGTTGACATTCTCAAAAGCTGTATTTTAACTCCTGCCAAATGGCACCGAATGGCAAAAGTGACTCTCCTTTTGCCATATGCCTGAATGGTGGTAGTTAGCTTGCTAAAAATGTGCCCTGCTGTGTTGAGTGCAGAACCTGTGCCACACTTTTAAAATACAATTAACCTGCAGGGAAGGCATAACCAACCTCAGCCCACCATCATCTACCAGCATGTAGAAGAGGCAGTCCTTCACTGGCTAGAAAAAGCTTGCAGAAGCACATACTGAGATACTTCAAAAAAATTACAGTTCTGAGGTTTGGATTCGAAATTTCCATTAATTTTCATGAAAATTCAGCCCACTCATGACTCAAACAACTAAGGACTTCTAAGGCAAATTGTCCTCCACTGTGATTTTCGATTCAGTTAATATCACCTCCAGCCTCATTGCACCTGGATCTGATGATTTCACCCAGCCTTGACTTGCTTCAAAATCAACGGTACAACTGAAAAAGCCCCGAGCAAATATGGGGTTGAGTTGGGTTTTTTTCTGAGAAATATTCCCTTCACATTAGCTTTGGGAAATAAAACTCATTAATCTATTGGTCCTTTGGAAGTGATCAGACCTGCAAACTCACTTTGAAATGTTGAACTCTCCTTCTTGTCCCCTTCTTGGACCCCCTGAGTTTAGGATTGAGATTCTAGTCCTTTCCACCATGTTCCACACAAGTAGTTTTTATTTGAATAAATGTTATGATTCTTTGATTTTTTCCTGAGAAGAAAAACTTACAGCTAAAGAAATAGATCTAAAAAATATTCAAAAACTATTTCAAAAAGTGATTAGTTCATGGCATCAAACCATCTAAGCAAGGCAGTTGGCTAGAAAAACATTAAATATGAATATAAATAATATAAATCTTGTTCTAGTTATGTGATGGATTACCTTTGCATGATGAATTACCCTTCTGATAAAGGTTTTCCTTTTTATACTGGCTGGGACCGTGCACAACTAGCTTGTCTCACGGGCACCTAAAACAACTTACTTAAAGACTTCAGGAAAGCAAATTAGTATGATGGTATGTTTAACAGCTGCTAGAGGATTTGGACAATTCTAGTTTACCATTAGTTTTCTGCTATCAGAGTGTAAATTTCCAGAATAATAGTTTTTCTAATGTCTTAATATTACTCGCTGTAAGAGCTTGTTTAGCTAGCTTTCATTAGCAATGCTTCATTTATTTTTGTTCAGGAACAAATATATGTAAACATGCCCTTGTCGATGGTGAGTAACCTTTCATTCCATTTTTCTTTTTGCTTTGCTGACTTGCAAAAAAAAAAAAAAAAGCTAAATAAAATTAAACACCAAAAAGTTTGAATACATATGCAATCACTCTGAACTCAGACATGTTGTGCAATATTAACAACTTTGTGAAACTCAAGCCAGACCATTGCTGCTGCACTTCAAACTTTCTCCAGCTGTAATCTTCAGGTGAAGATTTAATGAAGGGCAAAATGCTGCAGGCAGCACAAGCCAAGGAAGCTCTGAAAGAAGCAGCAGAGCTGGTGCATCCCCTCAGCCAGCAAGTCCTGCCAGGAGGCAGTGCTCCCGGTCTCGCCAGGTGCACACCATAGTGGATTTGGGAAGGACAGCAGTTTCTGTCATGACAGGTAAAAGAATTATGAAAGAAGAGCCTTACAAAATCAGGCCTGCTCTACAAAATTGCCAAATTTAGCCTGTTACTTCTTCTAAGTAATTTGCAAGTTCCCATGCAAAACCGATCTTGGTATGAAAACTCGTTAGCATGACAACCTATTCCTGGTTGAAAAACAAATGCACCTGCAATAACAAGGGATTTGTCCCGTGAGAATTGGTAAAGAAAACATGTAAACAATCCAAGAACAGAGAAATTTGATAGACAAGTAGAATGCCTTTTACTAACCAACAGAGTAATTGGCAAGAAAGCCATTAGCCATTTAAAGTTGCACACGAGGTCTGTAGAAACTATATAGAATGAGTTGTGATAATAAAGAATTAGCTTTTCCTGCATGAAGATAATGGAGTCTCAGCTAACTCATTACAATAGTTTCCACACAGTAGAGCAGCAGGCTGTGCAGAGTTACCGCTGCACTCCAAGGTCTCTGCATTTCAGTCCCTTGCAAAAGGCAGATCTGAAGACACAGGGGCAGTCATCCTCCTCAGTTTGCCCCAAAGCAAAGCAAGCTCCAAACACAGCTGAACATGAGACTCTCTCCTTCTCTCCCCTGCAGCTCTGACACAATGGCCAGATGGTGCTTCTTAGAGGGAGAAATACTGTGCTGGCTTTAAAACAGAACTAGCAGTGTTTCTCCTGGGTGCATCTCCCTGAGAAGATAAAATGCAAAACAGCAAAGATGTGATTACATCAGGAGTGGAGGAAATGCAGAAGTCTTACTAAGAGCTTTAATGTGTGAACTCACGTACCAGTAATCACTAAACTTTTATGTGCAAAATCTCTTCCTTTTAGCTGGCTTTTCAGGATGATAGAGAATTCCAACTTGTAGCCCAGGCCTGCTTTATGCCATAATCATTCAGTAAAGGTGAAAACAGTCCACGTAACCTACTGTTAATGAGATATTCTCAGATGTAAAACTGTTCACAAACTAAGAAAGACATCTGAATAAAACCCTAGTGGATAAACCTTATCACATTGATTCATCTAGCTCCAGGCCAGACTGTAGTTGTAATTAACTAACACAGCAAATCCTTCAAGAAAACCTGTAAGTATTTGCTCTATTATATGGTAAAATAAAGACCAAAGAAGTGCTTGGTACAGTTCTACTGGGACAGATTGAAGGTAAGGATGGAGCAAGAAAGCAATAAGAGAGAATATATGACTACACTGCTACCCAGGAAGGCTTTCAGGAAGGATCGATACACGCCGACATTGTAAGAAGAAAATTTGTTGGTTTGGTTTTATTTTTTTGTCCCTGGAAGCCTCTTCACAAAGAAGAGGAGGAAAAAATGCAACACACACGAAGAAAACCCAACCACACCCCCCACAAAAACCCCAAAATTATGGCAGTTATAGAGAATATGTAACTTTTCTCATGTCACCTGAGAAGGATAAGAAGCCTTCCTATACAGAATAGCAATCGTGATTTTAGTGCAAATCACTACTTGTATGAGCAGCCAAAAATAACATTTTTGTATTCTTTTACAGAATTTGTAAATCTAGGTATGATATCTGTAAATCTTGAGTAATATGGACAAATGCAATTCTGTACATAAGATATACTACATAGGTCTAAAGACTCAGTTTTTAAAAATTTGATCAAACTACTTGTATGGACATAAAAACAAAGCCCTTCTTACTGTTAAGCCTAAACCAAAGATCCTTTCACTGAATCCCAGATATTTCACCTTTCTGTTTACCTTTATTAGTATAGAATAGACTTCCCAACTACTTCAGCACTGACCATAAGCTAAGGCAGGTTTTAAAGGGCATTGTCCAAACACCTCTTAAACACTGACAGGATTGGGGCATCCACCATCTCTCTAGGAAGCCTGTTCCAGCCCTTGCCACTCTCTTGGTACAGGAATGCTTCCCAATGTCCACTCTAAACCTTCCCTGAAACCATGTTGAACCATTCTCACACATCCTATTACTGGATCCTAGGGAGAAGAGCTCAGCATCTGCCTCTTCATATCTTCTTCAGCTCATGATCAATATTTTTGCAATTAATAAAAAGATTCCCAAATAGTCAAGCTGTAGAAGAGTGTATTTTCTAATTAGTAGCCAACATAATGCCACTGTAAATTGTTTAGACAATAAATTTAGTTACAGAAATTAAGCTGTTTTAAAACTCAGCTTGCAAAATTATTAGACATATGAAAATATAATCAAGAAAATAAATCATTTCTTAAAACCATAATTATTATGACTTGAACTGTTCCAATAGCAATTTTTCATGAGCAATGGAAATGACACAAAATTATAGACTCACCCTAATATATGCTTTTAATCAAAGAAAAAAATTTATAGGCCAATTAAAATTCACAGACTTTCACAGTGGAAGAAAATAGGGACTACAACAAACAAACCCTCCTATTTAATTCAATCACCAGTTAACTTGATTCTTTATGTAATCTTGTAAAATCTTAAAAACAAAATTATATGGATTTAGAGAGCTTTCCTTCATCTTTCTTTCACTCTTGTAATCAGTGGGGTAAATAAGAATAATAAATTATTAACATTAATTTCGTGCAAACTCTTTTTTAAAACAGTACTATGACCATGCTTTCCAGGCATTTTGTGGCACAAATGAAAATCAAGGATTATGCAGCGTTTGCTAATGCACCTTGTACATTATTGACTTAATGAAAAGTTTATCATTTCAGCTCAGCAATTTTTCTGCATCTTATTTGTAGGCAACATAGAAGCACTTTTTGGGTTCTACATGTTTCAGTGAAAATCTCAGTCTTTGTGGCAGAATTCACACTTTTTGTACAGCTACTTCATCCACTTATATCTGCCAAACTGAGTTTTCCTAATTCAAGTACCTCTTTAAAATCCACCTGGTCATCCCCATTTCCTTCACAGACAAGTTGTATTTAACCAGAGGATCCTCCCTCTGTCCTTTCACTGGGCACCCTTTAGGGCAGGCACTTTTTGTTCCAGGGCTGAATTTGTGAAAACATGTGAGCAAGTAACATCAACCAATAACAGTGATAAAGTTCACTGTGTCCATTATCACAGACCTTATCCAGTGCTCACCAAGCTTGTTTATGTCCTGTCTCACAGTTCCACAGCCAAGAGTCTTTTCAGCTCACCTGTTGTTCAAAAGTATTGGTAGCAAGCATTGCATTCTGCACATAAGACAGCAAAGGTCTTTCATCATCTCTGGGACTTAAATCCCAGCTCAAAAGTCAGTGGAGTGATGCCCTTACTTTCCCTTTGGGCCCATCAGACAGTGTTTGCATTTCCAAATAGAGCACTAACATGTTTGAATATACACAAAAATGATTTAAGCAAGCTGGAACGCTGGTACTTAAAACACAACAGTGAAAAGCGGAAACCAGAAACTTTTTTCACCTGCCATATGCTTCTCAAGGTATTTATTCTCACAAGTTTTCATTTCCTATGGATAGAGAAGATGGATACTCCCTACTGTTAAAAGTAATAGGAAACTTACTTAACTTCTGTAAATATTGGAAGAACTTGAAAAACAATTCCATACAAACAAAATTATATCAATTTTCTTAAAGTAATGGTAAGCAGTAGATAAACAACAGGAAAATATCAATATATAAAGTCAATATAAATATTCCTGTTTCTTGTTGAGAGGGATAAAATAGTAAACAGGGAAGTTCAAAGTATTTGCTAGATTTACAAGAGAAAATAACTAAACTGTGATGTTCTTTAAATTAATGAAAATTATTTAACAGGCTGAAATAGGTACAGGATGACTTCTGAAATACTAGTTAGCATGTTATGTCTAGAAGTCAAACTCATCTGTTATGCTGAGAACAAGAGACAGAATAACCAATGTGAAATATCAAGTTCAGCATGCATATGGGTGGGAGTTTTGGTTAATGTCTGGACTGTGTTCACTCCAACTTTAAAATAAGAGGTGAAAATTCAACAGACAAAGCCAGCTGCTGGCTGGCCACTGGGGTGGCCCCAGAGTGTGCAGCAGGTTGGCACGACTGGCGAGAGAAAGGCTTGTCCAGCTGCAGCCTGGACTGAATATTTTCATCTAAAATAACGTCCTTTTTCTTTTTATTGCCAATAATAAATCTTTTTGCCTCTCTTACTACTTTACTTATCAGTGTTCACTCACCATCATGAGCACCCATGTCTCCCACCAACAGGCTCCCATATTCATCAGCTATTTGCTTCATGATTTAGGTGTGAAATGAGTAATAATTTCTCCTGAAAATATAATGGGTTGTCTGTTTGAATCTCTCCTACAGTCTTTCTTCTGAAGGTGAATGCTTCATGACAGCAAAACAGCAACAACAAAAAAAAACACACAGTAGACTCATGCAATTAAAAATTTTCAACAACTCATTAAAATAATTATTGCATTTATTTTGCAGGAAAATATTCATTACCTACACTACACCCATTAATAATGCCAGGAATGCATCTTCCTTATGCCCTAGTTATGTTATTGCTAGTTTGATAAATGGAAAAACTCATATTCAAGGAAGAGCAGTGCCTATTGCACTATGGCATCTTTTTCTTTTGTTTACAAGGATCCAATTTTCAGCAGATTGAGTTATTCTTTCTCATCTTATTTTCATTGTTTATTCATTATGTGAGAAGAGCCGAGGCCTAATAATTTGAAGCATTTGTCTTTGACTTCAACGACATACCTCTACAAAATATAAATTCCCCTTATTTTTCAAAAAATATGCATATCTTCTCTGAGAAGACAATAAAATATGACATTACAGTAAATTAAAGCTAGTGGATAATGAGAAAATGAGAATGAAGACATGAAATTTTTGTTTAATGTATCTATTCTTCTGACTTGACTTCTATTTCATTAAAATTACTCAGAAGTACTCTGGTCACAGCTACTCTGTGAAGTCCTTCTCTTCAGTAAGACTATTAACCAAAGTGTTTATCAATAAGAAGGTTAAAGTCTGATGTTTCCAATAAGTGTTTTAGCATATATGCAGGTTGAAGTTCATACTAAATTAAAAAAATTTACATTACCTACAGAGGGTAGAAGAGAACTACATTACCTACAGAGGGTAGAAGAGAACAATTTATTAGATTTCTGTCCTATGTTTATGTCCTATGTTATATGAATTAGTCAAGCACTCTACAAGAGAATATTCTATTACTGGTTTAAGACACACATGTAAATTTAGAAAATTCACAGTTCATACTTTCAAGGAAAAAATAAAATGTGAACACTCACTTTTCTGCCTTCTGACTTTTCACCATTTTTTCCCAGCAGTGTGATTCTTAGTGTTCTACCTTCTAACAAAATTATGTAAGTCACTCCAGATTAGAAGTAACAAGTGACAATCTGATGTTTTATCAGATTCAACATCTTTATATAAATCTTAGCCCTCAGGGTTTGGAGAGACCAGACCATGTCTGAGACTGAGCAGTGCTGTATCAGGTGACTGGCCAACACACCTTTCTAAACAGCTTTTGTCCTGAAATAGACACCAAGACCTTGAAAAATGCCACAAGGTCTTCACCCCAACTAGGGCATTGCCCTCCTTTGTCCTTTTATTTTACAAAGTTGATTGGACAGCCTGACCGTACCATTGAAGTGCATCTCACCTCTGCTAATAAAGGAACCTGTGGGGTATTGCAAATTGCTCTGTATGCTGTATTGCAGTAGCACTGAAATACCCTCTGTCAGATCTCAGGCATCTAGAATTGGCCTTCACTTTCTTAAAAGTTCAGCTATGCTATCCAGAAATCTGAAATTACCTTGGGAAAGATAAACTGTTTGGCACAAGCCCAAGTGCTCAGTACTGGTCCCCATCACAGGCAGTTCCTCTCTCATCCATGAGCCTGATCCACACAGTGTTACTCTTTTGGAGCTTTGCAAGTTCCAACACATTTTTCAAGTTATAAACCACTTTTTTAATGCAGAGGTTACAGATTTATTACAGTCTTCTTTCACAATTAAGATTTCTGCTGTGTCTGTACTAAGTAAAATAATTTTGAGCTCTTCTGATCTTGAAGAAATTAAAACAAAATGGAGAACAAAAGTTCTTTTTCTCAGTGCATGCACAAAATCACCCTTAATAGTCCTCTATCCCTCTTATCCCTCTAAGCAAAACATTAAATTCCCCTGAGAAATAATTTGCAATTCAGTACTACGCATAACCTGTGAACTGAGGAATGAGCACAAAGCTAGAGTTTGCTTGCATAGCCTGCTCTGTGAAAGGACAAACACTTGGTAAATTACATGCAAACCTAATAAAATCATGATGGTTGGCATGTCATAAAAGATGACAGTAAGGTAAAAAGTGTCAGTTCTGGATCTTTAGCTATACTGTAGAGGAGACAGGCACCTCTTTGTCCACTACCAGAGCTGAACATTTCTAAACTGATAATCTCCTGTGATTTTTTTTTTTTTTTAATTTTGGTACACAGAAAGAACTTGCTCACATAGATGTGAGCAAATTGTGTCTACTTGGGAAAGGAAACAGTAATTATGGGGATCTCAACAAATCTAAATTGCACCTGAATAAGGCCTTAAAGAAAATGTTCTTCCATATCAGATGAGGAAAACATTACATATTAATCATTTATTATAGATATTCTCTTACCTCTCTTGTAACTTAATCTACAAGGGCTGAGTAAATAGGATGTGACTGGATGAAAGGCATAGAGTGCTGCCAGAGTTGGAACACAAAGCTAGAGCAAAATCTTTCTTTTTAGTCACAAGAATTCCATGGAAGAAACAAGGGCAATTATTAAAGGTTAAAAAGTGCTGAGCGTGAAAAATGCAGTGAGACATCTACGCCTGAAAGAGCTCACAATTGAAAGAGCCAGCAAAAATAGTTATCAGATGATGGCTAGAGGATGTGATATGTCAAGGACTAGAGTTAGAGCCAAGAAGATCAGCATACACCATATTAGTTTCACCATTTTGTATTCATTCATCATTCCAGTTATTCAGTTCCATACAAGCAGCTTTAGAAACAGGGGTTGTTGGGAGAACGGCTGGCCAGAAATTTTCCAGTGAAGTGAAATTTCATTCCAAACACAACCAACTGAAATTTCATTCCAAACACAACCAACTTGGTAACCTTTTGATGAATGCAAATAGGGTTTCAAGGAAACCCTGTCCAGTGAAAGAACACCTGGATACCTTGAATACTTGAAAACACTTTGGAAAGAAGACCCTGAGAAAAGCTAGGATTTGTACTATGAAAACAGGGACAGAGCTTTGTGTCTCTAGAGGGTTCACATGGAGTAGTGGTCACGGAGCACCTACATGGAGAATACACTTGCAGCTGCTAAGGATCTTATCTATCCACTTCCCCCACCAAAAAAAAAAAAAATCATGTCAAATGGTGTCTCGCCCTGCAGTTTGGAGTTGTTTATCCAAGCAATTAAAAAAATCCCCATCTCTGCAGAGATGTTAGGACCTGGCTGTAGGCTCAGTCTTGCGGATAGTTCTTGCTGAGAGAATTGCTTCTGTGATAAAATGTTGGCACCCATTCAACTGCAGAAAACTTATACCAGCAGTTGCTTTTATTTTTGCAACGTCTGCAATCCCAGTTTTAAAAATTAAGGAAGATAAAGAAATTACAGTGTAGTAGAGTCAATGCCAAGTCATTTCACGTTTAACTAAACAGCCACCAATTTGCAAGAAATTTCATGTGGCATTTACCTGGATCAGACTCAAGTTAGCAACCTAGAAATAAACACCTATGTATCTCCTTACTGCTCCCCTCCATCATGTCCTGTGGCATTCCCTTGTTGAATTTGAGCCAACAAAAGAAATTATATTTCCTTTGCTCTTAAAAACCATTACAGTTTTTTTGCTTGATGACCTGAAAAAAACAAGCCAACCCCAAACCAACCAACCAAAAAAAAAGCCCCACAACAGAAAAAAAAAAACAAACCCAGTCCAGATGTCAAAGGATATGCTTTTTAACCATGTGTCCATATAAAAATCATGATCTAATAGAAAGGCACACAATTGCTATGTGCTCTACTGTTACAGAGTTATTTTATTTTTCTTCAAGAAAAAAACCTTTCAGAAACCTGCTTATTCCAGAAGTCATAGCGCTTCACATTTCAGCTTACTGCAGTATGAGCAGTAATGCTTAACAAAAGCTGTAATGGATCACAGATTTGGCATGCCCTTTTCCTTCAACACTCATTACTACATTTTAGCTGCTTGCATCCATCATCCAGGGATAGAAAGAGAAAAATCTAAACTGGAGTCCCAGTCCCTAAGCAGGGCTGCTGCAAAAGAACCATGTTTAGAAAAACTGCCTCTGCTGTAACAAATGAGAGAGTAGTAGGGTAGCATTAAGAGATTCAAGATTTAGTTGAAATGTAAACCCTACCCATTGCACGAGTAGTGGGATATACAATTTAAGGTACAAAAGAAAAAGGCAGGGAAAGCTTTACCAAGGGAGCAGGAAAAAAATTTAATCAATGAGACAAACACTTTGACAGAGATATCAAAAATGCTAGTAAAGATTCTTATTTGCAAGAACAGAATGAAGCTTCATTTTGTTTGCATTTGATTTTTTTCCCAAATCTATGTATTAATTTTTTTACTCTGATTCCTTAATTCATGATAAACAAGAATTTATTTAGTTTACAGGGAAGCCTGTTTGGTGCTGTAGAGCAAAGACCACCACAGTGAAACCAGCATATGAAGTATTTAATGATTCCTCAGAGATGGTAGACTGTACTAACACAGAGGAACTCGCATAATGCAATAAGATTAGGAGGCTCATGTGCTGAAGAATACCTCCTGACAGGCTTCAAAACGTAGATACAAATCTATTGGCAGTTACTGATTTCTGGGAATTCAGCCTACTCAAATCAGTCTTTTGTTGCTGAATAAACATCAATATCAGCCCACTGCTGTGGTCACCATCTTTCCCAAGACACCACACACTGACATATGGATATTTATATAAAGAATAGCCTAGAATAACTTAGCCTGGAGCAAAGATGGCTGATAAGCTAGATAAAAGAGAGACCTGCAAAACCACATGTTATGGGAAAACCAGTCACCCAAAGGAAAATAATACCAAAACCAGATGCCATTTAGTGAAGTTTCCGATTCTATGCCCAAGTTATCCAGAGGTGATTCTCTGTGCAATAAGTTTCAAATTCTCACTTGAGAAAACTGTGAATGCTAAAGTTTTACATGAGTTTAGAAACAGACTGAACACACATAAGAAAAAAAAACTTTAAAGACAACATTTCTGCATCAAGCAATGATACCCTCCCAGTGTCCTGCAGGCACTTGTCCTCATATTCTTGTTATTTAGCACTCTCAGTACAGCAGTGCAGAGCTAGACAGCAGTCATTTGTTAGTCATTACAGTGACTTTCAGATTCTTTAACCAGAAAAACAAATGTTTTACTTACATTTCCCTGTTCCAGTGAGCTGTCACTGACTCTTTTGTTACAACAGAAAGTTGCACTATAATAAAATTAATTACTTGCTATTTACAAAGGATAGCTTTAGTACATTAATAAACAGCACATTTTTCAGATGTAAGAGAATGTTTTAAAAAAGGAGTTCTACCACTTTATCCAGGTAAACTATTGTAACTTTCTCACAGTTGACTCTTTATTAGCAATTACAGAACCGGTCAGATTGTAAGTGAACCTCCTTCACTTATTCAATCCAATCTTCTGCTCATAGTGGGTATAGTAAAAGCATATGGCCTAATAAAAGGAGGTTGCACAAGACATTCTACAGTTGCACATTGAAGAGACATGAGGATGGAGCATCCTATTCTTGGTCAAAGGGGAAACTAAAAATCCTGCATCCAAGGTTGTATTCACTGCCTCTTGTTCTTCAATTACAAACCTCCAAGAGTCTGGCTTTGTCTTCATTGCTGGCTACCCAGAAGATAGGTATCTGTTACTGAAAAAGAGAAGGTGGCATGTATAGGCCCTGTGTGAGCTGGCAACTTGAATAGCAGGTTAGGCTGACCAGTTAACACAGGAGAAAAGCAGATCTCTTTTGATTGTAGCTATGATAAAAATCTTCATCTGGTTTTCAATTTCTTTTTTTTTTTTTTTTTTTTTTTTTTGGGGGGGATCCAGAGCTCTTAACTGAAATCTCCTTAGAGAAGAGCAGATAGTACCTGATGCCTTTTATATAAAATCTGATTAATTTATAAATAACTCAGATGAAGCAGCTATGAAAAGTATTTATAGGAAATGAATCCATACACATTGCATTGTTGATCAGATAGGAACCTCACACTGTTTACAACTGCATGTCCTACTTCATCATTTCACTTAAAGACAACACTCCAAATATAAGCGTGTATATGTTAATCCTCACACCTGTCAAAGTGTCTTGTTTACAGAAATCAATATCACGGACATTTTTTAAGCAGTTAAGAGGCACCAGAAATTCAGTGTTCCAATGCTATTTATTAATAAATATTACTTATTAAGAGGAGGAAACTTTAAAGGGATGTGTTCCGCAGTGAATCAAATTACAAGTCTCAAAACACCACCCTTTCTTCCTCTCTGAAAAGAGCTTTGATCTTTAAGACACCCTCTGAAGCTCTCCCTTCAGTATTGATATGCACCATTGCCAAGAGCTCTTTTCTGGCTTGACTCAGATGCCAAATTCTAAACACCCTTCATCTCTTCTCTTTAGTACTGCAAAACATCTGCTTGCTTGCTTTATGCCCCTTGATTTTTTCATTGTTCTTAGTGCAGAATCACACATTACAAGCATCCATTTCTCTCAGACACTTGGAGATCTTTGTGAAAATGCTCTTTTTATTTATCTTTAGTTTGGCATTTCTTTGATTTTGTCTTGTTTACGGAAGCAGATTTTCTTGTGGGTGACACAGCAGCCCCCTGCACTTAGACATTTTCAGACCAACACGATAAAGTGTTATAAATTGCTTGCTTGTTCATATTTCAGTTTTACTCTCATGCAAGACAAAAGTGCAAAAGAGCATCTTTCTTTCTCTCCAAATATGTGAGATTTTCCTGGAATTGATTTTCAAGCAGTTATTTATAGTTGTGATTACAGCTGCAACTTAAGACATGTTAGACTGCTCTTTCTCTAAAGCTCAAAAAAAACTTCTCAGTAGGAGTGGCTCTCAGAAACAAATCTGTTATGCACTTACTTTTTCTCTTTTTTGCCCTGTAAACTTTTTCTAATGACATAAGAGAGCTCAGTTTGAATTTTTTTGTTTACCATTTCTCCTTCCCCCAAAACTGTGTTCAATGTGCCGTTTTTATGTTCATCCTGACAAAGTGCAAAGTGCGGTGGTGCAAATGACAGCAAAGATTCTGGGCTGCTGAGGGTAAGAGAGCACAAGGACTAAGCTGCTGTTATTTAGGTTTCCACTTCTCACAGGGGCAAAGAGGGATGACAGGAAGTCATCAAGCACAAGCTTAACAGTGAGCAGAGAAGCTTAGGTATGTACTGGTATTTTGTGGGAAGAAAAGGGAAAACTGAATCTGTTTTCACATCCAGAGAGAAAACAAGGCTTTTCAGTAATTTGGAAACATGCATAACTCTTTTTAACAGGGAAAACAGGCTTATGGAATGTTTTTGTATTGAATCTGGAAATATTGGTCAATCCCTGCACAGCCATGTGTGTGCTTATTTTGTAAAAGGAAAATGCACAGGGAGTGTAACATCCCAGACACATAATGATTTGAACTCCTCTGAGAAATTATAGACAGGGCCAGTGGGTCAGGGCAGATCAGAACAAGTTATGTCTCGAAGCAACTGTCATTAGAAAATAAGAAGTTGAGTAAGAAAATATGTTGAGATTTGCATTTTATTAAAAATCAAGTTGTTTTTTTAACTGAATGCAGCATGTCACAGCTATAGACCTCTATTACCTCCTTTGTTTATAGCTCTGATTGTTGGGTACATCTCAGCTTCAGGGCCTGGACGCATGCCTGATTCCCCCTCATCCCACAGTTGGGCAAAATCCCACCACATAATAATTCTCCCTCTTGCACTTTCATTTCAACAGAAAGAAGGACAGGAGAAAATTGCCCATGGTCCCACAGATCTGCAGTCTGCATACAGAGGACTGTGAGCAAAGGCATCTTACAAAGCACATGCAAGTCTCAGACTAACTATTGTTGCCCAAAACACTCTTTTGTCTTTCTTGTGCACAAGCTGAATCCTGCAGGTCTCCTGTCTAATCTGCTTGCTATATTATGGCAACCACAGTGTCAAAAGCACTCACTGACAGGATGCAAGTAATTACAATTTCTCCCTCTGGGTTCTGTGGATAATACAGTGGATTAAATACTTCTATGCAGTTAGCCATAACAGTAAAATGCAAAGCATAAACAAAAGCCAACACTTTTA
Source organism: Sylvia atricapilla (assembly GCF_009819655.1). Classification (NCBI taxonomy): domain Eukaryota; kingdom Metazoa; phylum Chordata; class Aves; order Passeriformes; family Sylviidae; genus Sylvia; species Sylvia atricapilla. Next base: position 59,057,498 of record NC_089142.1, read on the forward strand.
ATCCCCAAAAGCTAGGGATAGCGATTTTCATTTCTCAGACAATGGATAAATAGATAGGCATTTTAGAGCAGGGACTAACACCTGGAAATCCCCTCTCCCAGAAGAGTGTGCGATGCCGACACATCCTCTTGTACCTTGTTCCCTCTGTCCCAAACTATGTCATGGTCCCAGAAGATTTACAAAGGAAAAATAGATTCTGTTCTCATCCATGCCAACAGATACCCTGCTGTCCTGAATGCAAAAGAAATGGAGTTCAAATCTACCAGAGCAAGGTACTTTACCTCAGCTTCTGCTTCCAAGGAGATGTTGCAGGTATTACAGCACTCTGAAGGAAATGGGCACCATTTCTTGTTTTTGAAAGGATAGCTGCCTTTGCACAGACTCTGGAGCCTAGGCAGATGGAGACATATGAAGACATCACAGACTCTAAGCACCCATGGCAAGGAAACACTTCCACACACGCTCAGAGCAAGCAGAGCTGTTGTCCATGAACACATAGCTGATCTGTACCTCTGCAACAAGCCTGAAGAATATGCCAGTGGATACATTTGCTATGCAGAGGCAGAAAAAGGATTCAGAACATGAACCTGTGCTGTAAAGTGAGTGCTACCCTTCTCTAGTCTTGAATTGGCCAAGTGCAGCTGGAACAGTTTCAATCAAACCCTAAAAAGTTTAAAGTTTCCTGGTTCCACTGCCATGCTTCACAAAATGTATTGCACCTCACAGGCTTTACACAGCACTGTTGGAGAAAGCCTTTTTTAAACTAGGAATGAAGGACTCATCAAAGAAATGCTTTTGGGGAAAACCAGTGAATTCAGTTAGAGTTATTCAAGAAATTTCAAACAAACAGAGGTTTTGGCCCTTTGATTCCAGGACTAGTTGCTGAAATGATCAGCTGAGGAATGTGAAACAAATGAAGCAAGGCAGATATTCTGAAGAAACAGCACCAAAAAACCTCAAACCAGTCATAATTAACAAAAGGAAGCAAACTTAAGAGATAAATGAACAATCCAAAGCAAGAAATATCTCCAAGTCTATAACAGCATAATGGGGTAATTCAGGATAAGACAGAAGGAGCTTCACAGAGGAAAAATAAAGTTATTTTTAAATAATGCCTTTGATGAGGAAAGATAAATACCTGCTAACACAAATTAGTCAGTAAAGACTGAAAAAGTTAAGTCAACATAAAACTATTTCATATAAATAGGGAGATTGTCTTCTGAGTGCACAGAAACCTTTTTTGTCATTTAATCCAATTTCCCCTTTCTTTATGGCCATTTTCTGTTGTGATACACGTATGCCTCATTCTTCAAAATCCTTTATAAGAAAGCACAGTCTTCCAGGTTAAAAAGTAAGAAATTTATATAGATCTCAGAAACTATTATCAACAGATTCTTTATGTCTATAGCTTACCTGCTTACTAACATCAAAGTAGAAATTTTGTCTTATAATGCTGCAAATATTTTATTTCGTATTTTATTGCAGTGCATATGTTGCACCAATATTGGACATAAATTGTAGATTTAAGGTGTCAGACACTAGGACAGCCCTACTGAGTAAACACTCTGACCTTACTGTACTCTGAACCCATCAATTGTCCTCTTTTACCTAAAGTATTTTTTTTCATTTCTTGATACATTTGGAGGCTGGGTTTTTTGTTTTGTTTTTTTTGGGTTTTTTTTGTTGGTTTTTTTTGGGTTTTTTTTTTTTGTTTGTTTTTTGGGGTTTTTTTGGGGTTTTTTTGGGGTTTTTTTGGGGTTTTTTTGGGGTTTTTTTTTGGGTTTTTTGGTTTTTTTTTTTTTTATTATTATTATTATTTTCCAGGCAAGCAGATAATTTTGGAACTGACAGAATAAAGACATTTTCTGCACTGTCACACACAGTCTTTAAAGGAGCTGATCATTACCCTTGAGTTACCAGAACAAAAAGCTATTTATCCTTCAGGTGCTTGAGGGCTCTAAAAGGAGAAGCTTAAATGTTTTGATTTAGCTGAGCTGGGAACAGACATAATCTTTTGAAACAAAAAAGATTAAGTAAAGCCTGAGGAGTTTTTGGATGTAACACTGGGGTGTTTATAATCATCTGTGCATAGAAACTGCGATGCCAGTTTCACAGCCCTGATGACTTCAATGAGATCTGCCCCTCATTTTTACTAACCAGCAGTGAGTTCTATTGGCACAGATAGATTTACAGGCTCGTGCAAAAACATTTTGGGTTAAGGGACAGTTGTCTGGAAAACAAAGCAGCAGAATTATCAAATTTATGGATTTTCTTTTGTGTTTTTATCAGAGACTTGAACAAAAAGCAAATCGGAGAAGTGCACACGCCTGAGCCCACAGGCATTACTAATGGGAGATATGCTGTTCCTTTAGCACCTGTGGTAAAGTACTTTCCTGGTCATTTATTGGAGGAACACATATTCGTGTCTTCAGCATCACACAGCCTGTGCTTTCCTTGTAACAACTGATATTTATAGGGCAGACAGAAAAGCTTAAGAGGAAATTCTGACCAAATAATTGAAAGAGAAAATACTGTAGTTGGCCTGCCCTCCCCTTTCAAGCATTAGCCAAGATGGTTCTTCGAGAGAAATAAAGGCAGAGCAGAAACAATGAAAAAATTAATAAACACTATGGACTAATAGCTGAGAAAACAGTTATTTTGAATAGATAAAGTATGTGTTTGAAATAGATGTTCAAAAAGAAGTTATATGAAAGAAGCAGTTGCGATTAGTAAGCAGAAGGAACAAAAAGTGCCCAATGACTGACAAAATTCCTGTCAAAGAAAAAGAAAATTAATGCAAAGCATATTGATAATAACAGGACTATATTTCAATCCTGAGGTCTCACAAATTTTGCTCCAAGCCTCTGCTCAAAAATGCAACTTATTTTTCCTTGTGTGGCAGTCAAGAAGGTAATTGCATAATAAGGTTAGAAAAGATGCTGATCTCAAAACACATAACACATAACGTGATCTGAATTCAAAACAGTGACTGCTTAAGCAAGTGACACAAACATGTAAGTAACCCAGGATGTGTATAATGGTCAGCTCCTGTAAACTTGTCATATTTTCAAGATGTAGAACTTAATCTTCAATTAATTACTTATCAGGAATGCTGCACTCTGGGGACAAGGGGGATGATTTTTAAGCACACTTTTCAAAGTTTACTCAACTCCCCCATGTAATTCTGAATAAATTGGGAAATGGTTGTTTCATACAAAAGATCTGATCTGCACAGTTTTGAATAACTACACACTGATCAATGGGACAGCTGCTGCTGTATTTTTGGCTTGCCATAGCTGAAGTTACTGATGTGCTTTCAGCAGAGTGTTTTATTCAGGGATAGTCACAAGGGCTATTCTCATAGTAATATAAACTAAACTTTAATATTGCTCTCACTGATATTAATAGGAAGTCGAATCTGGGCTAAAACAATTCAGTCTCTACACAGGAATTTAAACTACTGCAACCATCCTCATTTCAGGGAAACACACACTGGTTTCCAGCTGAAAGAAACCTTATATTTATAGCCAGCTGACTGTGAGAAAGGGAACCAAAACAAACTAGTCTTTTCAATTAAAAAGTAAATGCATTTTCACAATGAAGTCAAATAAGCCTAAATCCCAATGATCCTTTTTGATCCTCCTTGGCTAATGAGACAGAAGACAGAAGACAGAAGGTAGAACACATCCCACAAATATGTTTTGCATTGAATTTATGAAAAGCTGTTCTTTCCTCAAGAGAGACAGTAAAATCTAAATATTGAAACAGAAACTAAACACACCTCCAACTGTTCAGCTATTTTCTTTCCACCCACTCTGAAGGCACTTCACCAGGTAAAAGTTAATTGCAGCCTCTGCGTCAGGTCTGCTGTTCTTCTGCTGTCCCAGATGATGGGTTACTAAAGGAGGGAGCTCTTTTATGACCTTGTCAATGATTTTCTGATTAGTTTCATCTGGTGATAAGTCCTTCTCATCAAGTAATAAATTTCTGAACTTCTAGCAGTCAGACTTCAACTGACTACCTTGGCCTGGCCAACAGCCATCACCTTTTAAGGATGTTCTGCTTATTTATCAAAGCTAGATGACCTACAGTGTCATCCTATCTATTCTGTCAGCATTTTAATGTCCATGAGTACTTGGAGTGCTGTACACTTATAAGTTATTTGCTGCATATCTATCCAAGGATGAAACTTGCTTACTGTTTTCTATTGATCTCACTTTTTAGACAAACCTGCCAAGAAAAAATAGTTAACACCAGTGTTGTTTCTGGTTCTGGGAGACCTGAGACCCCAACTTGTGTAGGTGAAAATTGCTGCACAGACATGAAGGGCTGGTCAGTCCATCTCAGTCTGCCACTGAAAAGTTGTTCTGGAATTTGAGGGTGGAAAGGAAGCCTATCTTCCTGCAGAGTGGACCTTCAACTGTACTTACAATTACATTCTGTAATTGCCTGTGAGATTCAGTAGTGAGAATATTACTCTGTAAATAAGCAACATTAAGCAGCAGGAAACTCATATTTCATAATCTACCTCTTGATTTGTGAGTTGGTCTTGTGGATTTTTTTTTTTTTTGGTCAAAACCACAAATAAAATAAATAGAAAATTAATATGAGCATCAATAAATTTTCTTTTTAAAACAATAGGTAAGGACATTAGCAGACTCTGATGCCGATGTTAGAAAGAGAGGAAAACCTCAAAGTTCCTCATGCATTTCACTCTGTGTATCTCACAGCAGAAGTTAAGAATTGCCTCGGGTTTGCCTTGCTTGTGCCAGTAAGAGCATACCCCTCTCCTGCTGAGCGCAAATGAGCACTCTGTGCTCCAAGTGACTTGCCTTCAACTCTTCTTGTAGCCAAGAGCAACACACAAAGCAACTTCTCCCTCCTGCAGATAAGAGCAAAGTGGCAGCAGTGGGCAGAGTGTAGCCTGTTTCCCTCGCCCCCACCCTTCCCATGCTAGCTTCAAAACATACCTTTCACTGAGTCTGGCACCACAGTGTTTTTAAAGGTGAGTAGACAAGAATAATTCCTATATTCACCCAGAGGCAACACACACACCTAAGGCCATTGTCACGCGAGCCCAAGAGCCTTTGTTCACTTCCCAGGACATGTTTGTACACTTACATCAGCAAGGTTTCTGTGCAAAAAGTTCCTTATTCCTTCTTTTTATTTTGTCCTGAAATTAGCCCCATGATTTCATTGGGCAAAAGGATGTTTAGTCCATAATTTTGTTTCCATGGGCATTGGAGGTTTTGCTGTTTAGCTTACCAACCTGAGCAATTTTCCATCCTTCATTTTCTGTGAAATGCAGCTGAAACATCAGCTCTGGATACTCTATAAAGGGAATGCATGACAAGGGAGTTATAAAAATAATCCGGCTACCAAATACAATACACATCTTTGGAGCAAAATCATATTTAAGTGAAGGACTTATTTTGGCATGAAGGAAGAGGATAGTGGTGGCTAACATGAACACATGCAGAATTTAAAAGGTAAGAGTTTGCTTAGTCTACTTAATTGGGAATTAAAATTAGAACTATTGAAGTCTCGCAGCTGTAGTGAACTCACAAAAAAAGCTGAAAAGGAAAAATCTCAGGCAAATAAAGCTAAAGAAAACAGAAGACATTTATATTTGAGTGAATGAGATTCAGTTGATGTTAATGGCTACACAAATAGAAATCATGAAACTGGCATTTAAATGAAAGGCAGAAATATTTGAGACAAATACTAGAAGACAAAGACAGTAATTTAATAATGACTCAGTAGGATACAAAAACAATGATGACTAAGACAGTGCACGAGACACCATATAAAAAGCTTTGAAGTGGCAGTCAGTGAGATTTCTGAGCAAGGAACAAGGATCTTCAGAAGGGTTTCAAAGCCCTCTGGAGAATCTAGAGAACTGGAGGTATGTGACAGTTGTGGCATCCATTTTAGAAGCTAGCTAGGCTAAAGTGGCTCAATTTTATGTCTTTCAAATTAATATCAGACAACTCCAACAAAAAAAAAAATGGAATGGCTGAAACCAGACAAGCTAAATACATCAGAAGGAAAGTTACTGTTAAAGATTTGCAACAGCTTATCAGGAAAAAAAAGAAAGTTATGGTCAAATTAATTTGACTAATCAATTCTGAATTCCAAAGTTTGTTGACAAAGAGAGTAGCGTTGATGCCGTACTGTGCCGTTGATTACTCATCAGCCTGACACCAACAAAAAGGAACACACAAGTGAAAAGGCATCTAATTCAGGGATAAAGCCCCAATGCCATACTTCGAGGACAAGCATCCCTACTTCAAAATTATTATCTAGATAAAGGATGGGGAAGGCAGTGTTGTGTACATGAAAATGAACATGAACTGCCTACAGCTAAACCCTTTCCCAAAAGCTTGATGCTATCCTTAGGTGTGTAAGCTGGGAGATGTTCAACAAAAACCTCAAGAGACTGGGGACTACTAGACTACTGTGTCCTTTTGTACTAAAAATCGGGCTGGATAAAAGTGGAAACAAGAAGGGAGCAATGAAATAGGTCCTAAAACATATCTTATAACAAGACTCAGAAAGCTTTAAAGGTTTCATTATCGTACAAATCACTTCATCTATGCTTAAGTACCTCATAAGGATGGAGAGTTGACAGAGGGCTCTTCATTCGGTTTGATAGGTCTTTGGGATGAAGTTGAAGTTAGATCATGGGAGCTGAAAGAGATGTAAAAATAAGTGTAATAAACCTCTGAAAAAAAACCTGCCAAGACTTTTATGGGAGCTTCTACTATGAACATTTTAAATTAAGATTTTTTTCCCATAAAACTGTTAAACCAAGAACTCATTCAGGAATAACATCAATTTAAGAGATTATCAAGGTTATAAAACCAGGCCTTTTGGTTTTAGAAGTCTTTCAATTTAATTTATGCAAAATCTTACATTTGCAGCTTTCACATGGAAGTTGTTTTAAATGTGTTTTTTTAGGTTTTCTCCCCCTTTACATATCTTTTTATACTTTTCTCAAGGGGTTTTCCTGGACTCTCTCATTCTATTTCACTGGCTCTACTTGGGCCACTTTTTTTTCTTCTCTCACTAAAGAATCAGATCTTGACTTTCTTCACCTCTTTTCTCCAGTTCTAGTTTTTCTTTTGCCTCTCCACTTCTTCGTTTGTGCCCCTTCCAACCCCTCCTTTGCTTGTCTTTCTCATTTTCAAACTTTCTCTTCCATCTCTTTTTTGTCCTGTTTATTTTTCCAATTAAATTATTTAATGTGATTGCATATGGAATAAGTCTTTCAGGGAACATAACTGTAAGTTACTAACCACCCTCAAATAATAAACCAAATGTATCCATTAGTCTAAGCAGAAGAGGTAAAAAAGTGTGGTCCACTGTATCAACATCAAAGCACACTGAGTTGATTCATGAACATGCTGAATTGGAGCATCTTAGCTAATTGCTTTTGATTCTGACTTTGATAGCTTCACTCCTGGTGAATTTTATAAAATATAAAGGCAGAAATGTTGAAACCACTTTAAAGAGTCAGCAGAATGCATACATACACCTTTATACATAAAAAGCAAATCACAGCCAGGGGCAATCTTACTGTTCTAGAAAATCTAACACGTGTGTCTGAAAGGCATTATCTTCTTAAGGACTCTCATCACCCTTTCTGAGATAAGCTGATGCATTCAATTACATTCCTGTTGTGCAGCCCCAGAGTCTGCAATTATTTATTCTCCCACAGATCCAGCAGGCTTTCAAGTCCTTCTGTTCATTCCCTTCAGGATGTTAAAATCCAAATTGGTGGAACTACTTTTCTCTAGTCACTGGAACTTATCACTGGACCAAAATGCTGCAGTTTAGCTTCCAGGCAGAAAATATTTTTTTTTTGATATCTGAATGAGAATTTTACATGGAAGTCTGACATGTTTTACTTCATTCATCTGACCCCCACATCTTTCAGAGTATTCACTGAGTAATCTCACATTTCCTTGTGAATATAAGGAATTAATATATGGGCTAAATGGTCAAGCATGAAGAAAGTTCTTACCACAGGCAAATTTATCCTGAACACTTCCAGAACATATTTTTTCACTTAGTCACAACTCACTTTTTTTTTTTTTTTTCAATTTCTATTTCTGTAAAAAAATCTATTCATGAAGGCTGATGTATATGCAGGGTATGTCACTTTTTATTAAAGACAATAGACATTCTTGTCAGATGTCAATTTTACAATTCAGACGTTGCTATTCTATCAAAGGGAATATATTATTAAATTTATTTTTGATAATATGTGCACATTACTGCTCATGGGGAGCCAGAATTTGGCTTTTGAATAGCTAGGAAGAAACCCAGATGTTCAAAAGTTAAATAGTAGTCTTCAAGTAAGACTTAAGGCATGCTCTCTTTACATTGCAGTATTCATTTCAAAATATGACAGTAACTCCAGGATACTGAGGAACTTGTAGGAGAATTTGAAACAAATTTTTAAAAAAACAGAATAAGCAAATAAATAAATGCATAATAACTATACTGTTCCAGGAAAATGTTGTAGATACACATTTATCTCAGGTGCTTCAGCAGAGGCTTGCTTCTTCTTTTTCTTCATTAATGTACTCATTTACTTGTATGTGTAGCAGCAGTAGTTTTCTTAAAAGAAAAAAAAAATGAGCAGCAAGACAAAACAGGCAGAAAATTAAGCAGCTAGATATTTGAAAGGCATGATCAGACACCACAGCAGGGCAGTAAGAAAGTCACAGATGACTGAGTCCCCTGCTCAGAGAGCGGCAGGTAAAAGTGGGTTAGGAGTGATGAGTGATAGAAGTTAACTTACTGATGTGGAAAAGAATCCATAAAAGTTAACAGTGCTCATGAGTTTGTCAAGAGGAAAACTCCATCTCTGTTAGAGGTAGCTGAACCTGATGGGCAGTAGGAGCCAGGGCCTGTCCTCCTGTCTCAGCCCCATGGATGTGAGGCTGCTGCTGTTCCCTCTCCCTGGGTGCAGGCAGAAGAGAGGCTGAGCATCCACTCCCAACAGCTGCACATGTGCACTCACACTGCCCACTCATCCACCCACAGAGGTAGACACAGAGAGAAAGCACACTCTCATACAGCCCTCAGGTGAACAAGAAGAGCACAGGTGGCCCAGTCCTGTTCCTTCTCTCTTGCTCATCAGGACTGGAATCTCTCTGCTAGTGCCATGTGGCACACACAGTAAATGGGCCACTGCTGCTTTTAGCCTCCTCAGTCTCTCCAGGAGCAGCTCCCAGGGCTCCTGACATGCTCCAGTTGTTGGCACCTGCACCCATGAGCCCCTGAGGTTCAAGGCTCATTCCTGCTCTGCTGGGCACAGACCTCTCATGTTCACCAGATTGTGTGGGCTAAGGTTTGGAGCAGAGAGCACAGCCACAAAGTAATCAGTTTTAACATGAAGAGAACAGACTTCACCCATCAGTTTCAGGGCTCTGTTGGACAAACTACCTGACCTTTACTCAGTTAACCACTTCTTACCCTTTTCCTTCTTTTTTCCACTTCTGTTCCTCCTCAGTCCACTTTACTCCCTCTCCTTCCCCAGTTTTCTCCTTTCCCACTAACTGATCTCAGAGGGTTTTACTTTAGGGCAAATCTTTCTTCCAGCCCTTGGATGGTGTTAGGGAGCAGCTGAGCTGTCCATTTCCACCGGGTGGGTTAGTAAAGTTCTTTTGCCCATCTTTGTTCCTGCAGGCTCCCCTGGGTCTTTGAGTTCCACATGATTATTCTGTGATCGTCTAAATGAGCAGTCTTCAGCAAAAATAGCCATGCCAAGAACATCAGAATGACAGAAAGAGTAAATGGCAGCCAAGTTATTAATCTGGGGCCAATGAAAGGCTCATAAAATAAAAGCGATCAGTCCTAAAAAAAGAAGCTATCATGAGAGAATTGCCACAAAATGTTGAATAAGACAGCAAAAGAAGAGATTTAAAACAAGTAAAAGAGATGCAAAAATAAGAAAAAGTGGACAGCCTAAATTAGAGGCAGAAAGAAGCAGCTTAACGTCTCCAGCTTGTTCATGAATGAGGCATGACATACACACACCAAGGTCAGACTGTGTCTAGAAGGTCTCTGGCTGCACACTCATCAAAGTACACAAAGTACACAAGTACACCCTAAACACCTCTCCCTTCTTCCTGGCAGGTAAATTAACACTCTGTATCAAAGTCTCAACTGGATCTGTGCAGAAACTTGTATGCTATCACACAGGGGCCAGTGTAGCTGTTGTTTGAGGCTGGAGGTAAGAGCAGGCCAACATGGGCATTCATCACATACTGGCCAGGTGGGCTATATTCAGGATGATGATTTGGGCACATGTAGCCTTGAGCCAGCCATTCTCAGCTGTGCAGAACAAGGCACACACTTCACTGCAAATGAAATTAAACAACATCTCTGCTAGCCCTGCCATCTGCAGTCATGCAAGTGCTGTTCACAAGATCTGAAAAGCATTTGTGTGAGTTTCCACCCAAAGGCAAAGGTACTACCATCTATCATATGGCCCACACCAAAACCAGCACCTGAGTTCATGCCAGAGAATATTCCAGGGCAATGGAACTCCACTATTCGTGCTGTAAAATTGCTAGACCCTTATATCCTTTAAGCTATATCTAAATTTCAGCTTTAGCTAACTAAAAGGACTTTAAGACTTGCTTGGGTATGAAAACTGCCTGAGGCCACCTTCCCAAAGGATATTTTGATGCAGTCAACCATTTTGGGAGATAACAATTTAGAGGACATGGACACGAGCCATTCAGCACCATCTGCCTTCACACTGGAAGATCCATCCAATATACTGCCTTAAATCAACATAGGGCTACTGTGGATGGCAAAAAAATCCAGTGTGGAGTATAGGAGCTACACCAAGCTCCTATTCTTTAGAATCCAACTGTGTTATCAGAAATTGCACTGTTTCTGCAGGATTCCTGATGAGATAAGTAGCTCCCCTGCATAAAGAAATGCTTGGAGAAGCAGGGACTAAAGTAGATATTTCACTGAAAGGATGAAAAAAAATCACTGTTTTTTGTTATGTTCTTTTCTGAGCATAAAGAGGCCAGAAAACTGAGATCAAGAGTATTTTTCATGAAAGAAGAAAACTTGTGATTTATATCATCTTTCAGCACTTTTTCAAGAGACATGTAAGCTAAAATAGTAAGTGTTTAGAGAAGGATTTCCACAACACTGCTTTAGAAACATCTCCATTACTTTTTTGAACTCATGAACACATTCACTAAACTTCAGATTACAGTATATACAGTAAAATGTTTCATCTTTTCCCACAATGTTTATAAATACAGTGGTATTTATTATTGTCTCAAAAAAGAAATTGGATTTTCACAACACATAATGCCACACAGAATAGCTGCAGAAATAATTTCATTTCCAGTACAGAGATTAGAGATACAACTGAGGAACAAAATGTCTTTAATCAAGGATCAGAAAGAAGAGAGCAGATTCTTTCTTCTTTTATATTTTTAATTTCAATTTTGTATTTTAAGCATGAACATTTTAACTTAAAAATAAATTATTTCAGAGATAGAGATCCTGATTTTATTACCATCTCAGAAGAAACATTTCCATCTTTTCAAAAGCTTTCCATGCATTGCAAAATGACAAATGCACTGAAACAGAATTTCTGGTCTCAAAAGGCTAAAATTTCAATTATTGTCTTCCCATGGGGTGGAGATATAGAGGGGAAAACAATCTGGATATATTTTCAACTGTATAAATTTTTGCAGTTACTTGCAAAGCCCACCAACTTCAGGCCACAAGGCCAACTCAGAAAATTTAGACGTCCCCTCCCTATATGAGAGAGTTTACTGACCAGGGGCATGAGGAGAGTTTGCAGAGTATTCACTGCCAAAATGATTTGAAGTCACTGTGTTTTCAAAATTTTAAAACATTTATTTAGGAAAGAGAAGCATGAAAACAAAAGAATAGAAGACATTTCTACAGGAGATAGCTAAAAGTATGCAGATTTTATTTCTCTTTTTTTTTTTTTTCTTTCTTTGAGGCCAATTAAATGAGTTAGAAAATGCTTTCTCTACAGTCAGTCACACCTCTCAAATTTTGAAACTCAAAATTCCATCTTCCTAAAATCTCCTGTAATAAGAATGGCTTTATGGCACGAATCTTACTTTGTTTTCAGATGTTGCTGTGCTCATCTGTGTTTTATAGCTCATATCAAATCTGCACAGAAGACAGCAATTTTCACTGGCAAAACTGCTTGCTAAAATAAATGTGTACGTGATTAAAATCAGTGTGTGAAGCTGTACCCAAAATCCAAGAGGAAGAAAATTGAAAAAATTCTTTCTCAAGATGGCCATTTTAATGTGGTCAGGACTCCTCAGACAATGCTCCAGCAGTTATGAGAACCATCTTAAATTCTGGGGGTTTGTTCATGGAGAGAAGGTGGAGGAGGGTGTTTTGTTATGTTACACTGGACACTGCCTGCCTGAAGCATTGCAGACCTCTTGGTTGCCTTTCAAAAAATGAATCCATGTCCCAAGTAATTCCTAATTTGAAAGATAAACAGAAAATACAAAGCAATGTTACTTGGCCCTTCCTGGTTGGAGTAGTGGAGTGGTGCACTAGGACAGCCGGATCACAGGGCAGCTTCTTATTGTACCTTATTGCTGCTGCCAGTACATCCTTAAATATCCTGAAGAAAAAGGCAAAGACTGCTCAGTACTTAAAATCTGAAGCTTACAGTCTCAGTCCAGACTGTTGTCTCCTACAAAGAGCCTATTTTGAGATGCCTTCGGTGCTAATCACTGAAAAGAACCAATTCTTGGAGTTCTACCATCATACTGCACACAATGGTACATCGAGTGCCTGCCCCACTCAAATAGTTTCTAGCTGGGGCACACAGCAGGGTGGGGAGGTGTCCTGCGAAGCGCTGGGAATCAGGAAGAGATGTTCAGTGACCATTTGTGGATCAGTGAAGTCTTCTGAGTGTCTACAGTGTAGCCTGCTGAGCTCTTGGGGCACTTGTATCTGCCTCAAGACAGCAGAGTGTGGCACAGGCACACTTCACAGTAGCACCACAGAGATGGCCCCAGCAAGCATCCTCAAGGGGCCCTAAAAAAACTGAAATGAGGAAAGAACACAGATGGTATGATTTAAAGCAGTATCATCTAGCTCAACAGCAAGATCACAGTACCACCAGCACTCTTGGTGGGGGGAAATTTTCCCAGCAACTTGTTCTTTACACCATCCTCCTTTCAGGAAAGGGGGAATTGAGGCTGGATGTCACTGGGGTCAGCAGGAGCAGAGGCACCTGTGAAAAAAGGTACAGCCTAGAGGAAGTATTTGATCATTGCAGGGCCTCCTTTCTTCTCTCAATTCTTTTGTTATTTAGTTCTTTGCTACAGTGGAAAATCATCAAAAGAAAGAAGGAAGAAAAGAGAAAATGCCATTTGCAAGTCCTTTTAATAGACTGGCTGCTCTGCTCAGACTGTGGCTACAGATTGGAGGGGTGCCACCTGGGCACAATTTCCAGATCAGACAGCGATGCCATTTGTCTGCATAATTTTTGTATACAGACCATTTTGAGCAAAACAAAATGATTAAGATGTTCCAGCCTGCCCTCAAAAAAAAAAACTACACAGGTGTGCACCCATTATACTTGGGATGAATTCAAGTGCTTTTCACTGCCTTGTCCCAAAATTAGAGTGATATTTAAACACCATTCAAGCGCTTCCTTGGCTATTTTAATGCCACATTTACATTTGGCAGAGCTCTTGCTGACTCCTATCAGACCTTTTCACTTGCACTGTCCCTGACAGCAGAGTCTCAGAGAAGGACATTACAGATTTAGACACTAAATTCAGCTCTCCTCCACACCGGATTTTGTTGTCTGAAAGGTGAACTCTGAACTGTTGAGGAATTGTGTTAGGATGTAACAGTTCTCATGATAAATGAGCAACTCAGAGACTTCAGAGCTTTCATGACTATCATGATTCTTCAATTTTATTACACTTTGCATCAGTATCCAGCAGGAAGGCTTACAATGGAAATGGGGATTCCATTGAAAGCTGAAAGCAAAACCAGAAGATATTATCTTGAATTTGCTTTTAACTGGAAGGAAAAACAATAATAGCATCTATTCTTGTTGATTTGTCATAAATACTGTCAACCTCCTGTCCCTCAAAGACAATTAAAAATCCCTATATTTAAAAAAAAAAAGTTTCTATTTATAAGAAAGTACTGGAGGCACCTGCATTGTAGATTAATTCAATTAGGGAAAAATATTAGATATCATTAATAAAAAATTCTCCTTATTTCTCAAACAAACCCTTTTGCCGAGTCAAAGGCCAAGTCTTTTTTAAATAAAACTTCAGATCTTAACCAACAAGCCTACAGAACTATCACAATGGGCAAACCTCAGCACTAAAACGCTGGCATATAGGAAATAACATGTCCAGTAAGATAAACGACACTGTAAACACAATTTTAATAAGATTTTAATGTTAATACAAGGGCATTTTTATTAATAGGTGGAATATGGACAGGTTATACTTGAAGATGAATATTAGAAAAGGAATTATTCCGAGTCATGAGCACTATCCCATTTGCTGCTGCTACTTGGAGTGTCAGCACAACTTTTCCAGGCCTATATTTTGGTGTTGTATTTTTCAGAGCACTAGCCTAAGGACCACAGAACATTGCAAAAAAAAAAAAAAAAAAAAAAAAAAAAAGCTATAAAATATTTTGTACACTAATATTTATTGCTTAAAATCTGTGGAAAGAGGGAGGGAGGCTGAGTATAGAAAACGTTTGGCCTTCCAGGAGTTACTTGCTTATTGCTATAGTTGACACCAATTTTTCTTCAAAATGTTTGGAATTATAATGATAAAATATAATATATATGTTTTATATAATTTTATAAAATATTAATAATTTTAATTGTTCATATTATTAGTATTGACTGACACCCAGCAAAAGAAAGTCATGAACCTGTTAGAGTGGGTCTGGATGAGTGCCAGAAAAATGATCAGAGGGCTGAAATATCTCCACTAAATGAAGAAAAGCTGAGAGACTTTTTGTTGTTCAGCCTGGATTGGAGAAGGCTCTGTAGGTACCTTATTGTAACTTGTGCATAAAAGGAGCTTAGAAGAAAGATGGAGAGAGCCTTTTTATCAGGACATGTGATGACAAGACAAGAGGGAATGATTTTACACTGAAAGAAGGTAGATTTAAATTAGATCCAAGGAAGGAATTTTTTGATAATGAGGGTGGCGAGGGGCTGGAATAGGTTGCTCAGAGAAGTTGTGGATTCTCCATGCCTGGAAATGTTTCAGGCCAGGTTGGATGGGTTTTTGAGTAACCTGGTCTAGTGAAAGGCATCCTTGTCCATGAGCAGGGGAGCTGGAACTGGATGATGTTTAAGGTACCTTCCAAACCAAACCCTTTTATAATTCCCCAACAGGTGGGTGTTGAGGCAGTAATAGTAATTATGTATTATCTACCACCGTATGGAAAACCAGTAAAAAGCATATCCAATTCTGTTCTCCTGGAAACATTTCTTGGAATTTATAACTACATAAACACATGCTGCAGTTCACCTTGACCCTTCTCAGCTTTAGAGTTTCAACACTTTCCTGTCAAATTCTGCAAAATGTCAAAAGCATACAGCCAGCATAAGATTAGTTCAGCTTCCAGATACTGACTAAAGGAAGTAGCTGGGTAAGAGAGGTTGGTGTGTTACTAAAATATAATTAGTTTTTCACTTCAGCTCTTCAGTGGGTCTGGGTAAAAATAATGGCTGAATATTCAAAAATATGCTGTCAAAACACTAACTTCAATTCATTAGATTCTTGTGGATATAGTTTGAAATATGACACTACATTCAGCTAACTTTCACTTTGGGGACAAAATGCCCTACAAAATCATGCTCAGAAGCATTCTGTCCCTTGCAGTTTGTACAGAATTTCTTTGTGGAGAGCTTTCACAGTAAAATTCTTCAATAAGTTTTCTCTGAACATCCTCTTAGAATCAGAGAGTAATCACCTCAAAATAATCACATTTACTTGAGATATGGCACTCTTACCTTCCTGTTCTTTTTCTCTGGAACATCACCTAGACAACCTGACAGTGCATTTGCGAGACACTGACATATGCGTGTGTCGAGAGCACCACATTTCAAACTCCTGCCTCATATTCCTGTACTTCCTTCTCAACCCTATCAGCTTTTCATCCAACTTCTTTTGAAGTGCATTTGAAAGGCACTATGCAACACTTATTTACATAATAATACCATATAATGGCACTTGCACTGTACTACATTTGGTGTCTACTACCGCCGTGACCCATGTACTTTCATCAAGGTGACGTAGTGGCAGCCATCAGACATTAAATAGAAGAATCTTGAAAGTATCACGATGAGACATGGTTGATAAATGCTAATTGATCTCCTAATAAAGTAATTGTGTGAGATAGGAGAAAACCTTCTGGAAGACTGAAGACTCTTAAGATACATTTTCCAGGAATGATGAGAGTTCTTGAGCACTTTATCAACTTAAGAAGTAATTGCACAGCTTACTTTGTAACAGGTAATTTCAAAGGCAATGATGGGAAAATTCATGGATGCTTTCTACATGCTGCATAATAAATAGACACATTGGCAGTGATTAAGTGGTTTCCTTCCATTCTGTAAATTGTTGAAATTACAGACCCAAGTTCTTTGCTGCAAACTGAAAAAAGTGCTGGCAAAGTTTTATCTCTTGTCATCTTGCTGAAAGAAGACCAGTTGCTAATTTACTCTGTAAGATTTGCAAGATACTTAATCACTATCGAATCTGTATAGTAATCTCTGTTTCTGAGTTGTTTGGGGGTGACTTTTCCCCTTTTAAAAATAAATTAAAAAAAAAAAAAAACTAATAAAAAACCAGCCAAAAAAAAAAATCCAAACCCAAAACCAAAAACAAAATCAAAAACAAAACGAACAAAACAATCAACAATACCAAAAAACAAAACCAGTTCTCTTGTTTGGAATCTCGTGAGTGCAAGAAACTTTGTAGACTAACTCTCATCAATTGCTCCAGTTTCTAGGATTACTGCCTAGATTACTGCCTGGCCAGACCTCTTGGCACCAGGGCAAAAATGGATCAAACCAGCTTGGTGGAATATTTTGCATCCTGCCTGCCAGACAGTTAATCACACTTGGAAAGTTAAGCCCATGGTGATCCACACTTGGTCTTCAGCGCTAAGATTTCAGAGAATGCTTGGAATAAAACCTGCTGTCAGTGAAGTCAGTGGCAATGGAGAGTAGGGTCAGTAGTGTGGAGAGATGCTCTCTCCTCCCTATATCCATGGAAGGATATGAGCACTTTCCCTGTACAACCACCTTACCCCAGAAACTTCAGGGTAGTTACTTGCTGCAGTTCTTACTTGACACACTTGAGGTGTCTGCAGGGCAAAACTGACAAGTGAGAGTGGCTGCATCTTTTCCACTTATGGGCACCTGAATGACTTTCAATTTGGTCCAATTTTGCCAAATTATTGCTTTGTGTAAAACTACCAGAGGGGAAAGTAATAACAGACTTATTATAACTGCCATATAGCTCTAGCTAAAACTCTGACCTGCAGCAGTTTTTCAGCTACTTAACGTTCTTTCATCATTGTTAAATGAGCTTCTGTTATTAACAAACTGACTTCCCTATGAAGGAAACAGAAAAATCTACTTCTTTACTGATAACATTTTTTTCTCTTGAGTTTGGTAAAGTTCAGATTGATGCCTCACAATGCAAAAAAGCACTTTATGGGATCTGTATTGCTCATAATAATATTTATGTTGATAAAAAACCAAGACTGACCAAATTAGAATAAACAATGAATCCGTTTTCAGCAAAGGACAGTATTTCTACAAGCAGCTTAGGGTTTGAGAATTTCAAAGTGTGATCTAGGAACCACACATCCTAAACTGCTTTACAGTCATTATCCTTTTACTTATTTTAATTATGGTGCTTAAAGTTGTTGTCCTGTTGTCCATCAGCTTTCCTCAGAAAATACACTTTATACCAACATGTTTCTAGTGCTCTCCTCAGTCATTTGCTTTACCAGCTGAACATTGTCGCAGTCAAAAATGGATTTCTCATTCTGCTCAAGTTCTGTTCTGAGGTTTTCAAGTTGCAGACTCCAGCCATGGGTTGCCACAGTGTGCCTTTGTAGGCCACAGTTAGTAGCATTTTAGCATCCTCATATCTTCTTTAGTTAAAGAAGGAATCCCAAAGAAGGAATCACAGTTCACTGCCTTTAGCAGACAGAACTCCCCACTGTCAGAGGCATTTCCCCTGGATCCCAGAAATACACTGCTTCTTTTTTTCCTGCCTTCCCTCTAGATTTTCCAAGTCTTTTTATAATGATGATAGAAGGGTTATACTCCATATTCCAGTCCCAGCATAACAATCACCTGCTTACCTATTCAGACACTCAAGGATCATATTAACATTTTTAGTACAGGTTGCACTATTTATATAAAGTTGCTAGTATTTCCAAGGTCTAAGTAATTTTTAGAGGCAGGATGTTCTATGTCTGAGTCATTAAAATGAGTTTATGATCTGTTTTTTTTTAAGGGTTCTCTCTAGATGGAGGTGAGGTTCTAAAATAAGGAAATTCTGAGATGCAAATAGGGCTTTGACTTAAGATAAAGCTGAGTTGCTACATTGTATCTCTCATAACTTGTTATGAGAGTTGTTATGTAAACTTGCTAGAAAGTTTACAGCAACACTTTTTCTCAGTTCCTCTTAACTTCTTCTCCATGATTTTTGTCCCGAAATACTCAATACATACAATTTGACAGTCAGCATGTCCATTTACAATTGACAATTAAAGTACCTGTTCTGTACTGCTTTTTAATAAAGGGCCACTCCAATCCTTCTGCTTAATCACATTTTTTTCATTCCTTTCTGGCTTACTCTGAAAGGCTTTTCACCTGATTTCATGTTCAAGAACTGCTGAAAGCAAAGTTTTAAAACTGATTTCAATATGCTACACTGCAGGTGATATTGGAGGCTAAAGTGGAGTACGAGGGCTAATGGTGGAGTACGAATACGAGGGCTAATGTTTGCCTATGTCTGTAAAATGGATAAATGAATTGCTGTTGAGCTTGCCCATGCCGTTGTTGAGTTTCCCTGGCTTAAGCTGATTTTTTGTTAATTTTACAGATTAATATTTGTTAGCAAAATCAGTGACTTCCCAATTAATGACTATGAAGGAAAGCTTGCAGAGTGTTAAAGAAAAGCTCTAAAATGTCTACTTGTTAGGTTTGTCTTTGAACAAGCTCTAGTAATGAAAATAAACCTTATTACTCTGACTAATAACAACAAGTGCCACTGCTTAGATGATGAATATCAAGAATCAAAATAGGTTCTTTGTGAATGATCTACTGAGAAATTTTTTTTTTTTTTTTTTTTTTTTTTTAGGTGATCTGCAGAGGAGGTATTCAACTTAGGGAATAATTAACCGAACAAAACTTCTGAAAATGTTTTGGCCTTTCAGATCCATCATAATAAGTGTTAATTGAGTTAAACAGCTTAGCATGAGAGGCATGATTTTTGTGCTGCGGTTCTGCATTTTGTGCACATTAGTGGTCTATTCAAGCTTTACATACCGAGAACAGCTGTGATGGTCCAACATTTACAGCTGACACGCTTGGCCCAAGAGATTCCGAAGAGATTTAGATCCTAAGTTCCATACCTGTCCTGTGAACATAGCTTCCAGTGAAGCCCCTAAACAAAGTAGCCAATGAATCAGATTCCAAGCAGTCCCAAGTTCTTCATCCATCAGAGAAAGACTGCAAGCACTACCTTTACAGCCATTCAGCTTGCTGATATTATTTAATAGATAAACAATGCAAGTGAAAGCACAAAACTTCAGCCATGCAGCTGAGAACTCTTCACTTTGGAGCAGAGATGAAACAGCATTCTGGTCTTTCCAGTAAAATATACTTGTTCTTCTGTAACTGCAAGTGGTTATGGTCTTCCTTTTAATAGCCATAGTGAGAGCACAAATATTCTCTTTAACAAGCAATTCCACTTGGCATGAATAGAGATTCATGCAGTGCTATCACCTACTTTTGTACAGCCTTGCTGTTCTATCCCAATAATTGGGAAGCAGGGATGGAAGTTCATCACTCCCTTCTGCTGGGCAGTATATGCTGGAGTGTTTAATGGTGTTTGCAGAAAGCTTTCATCAGCAGATGTGTGCTTATCATAGTCTGCAAATTTCATCTTCTAATTTGCATCAAACTGTCTACCTCAGAATCGTGTAAACCCAAAAAGGAAAACTTTGAAATCATAAAAAACAGAAGCTTAACAAAACCAGAACTGCCACGCCTTGGAAAGGCTTCTTCACTCATCTAACAGGCTCTCTAGGGAGAGACTTGCTGTTTGAGATTTACTTTCTTTAAAGAAAATAATTGATTTGCTGAGAGACATTTGAGGGAGAGAAGTGCAGAAAATCTCAAAGAAAATGTTAGTCTGAGTCCTAATGTGTTCTTCTGGAACATGATACTCTATCATCACTAGGAATTTTTGCTGAATTTTACTATTATGCTCCTAGGTGTGATCACTTTTAAGCTAAGTCAACTTAAAATTCTGGAAACCAAATGCTTGTAGAAAATTGATATCAAAGTAGATAGAGCAATTATAGCCACTTGAGATTCAGAGCCCCTCTGCTCCTCATTTCAGGGCACTCATGCATAAGTGATGATGCAGAGTTGTTCCTAATAATTATTTCCTAACCAAAGTGATATATTTAGATTTCCATGTTAATTAAATTCATATAACAAACTTTACTTATCCTAGTGAAGCTGAGGACTTGAAGAAAAAAACATTTCACGAATTATGAGACTTCATTCGTCTTCCCAGTAATGTAAACTGTGATTAATTTGTATGTGCAACTTCCTTCAGCCTGCAGCGATCCCTGTGCTGCATAAATACTCCTGGAAACTAGGCTTATACATGCAAACTGCATCAGGATGTTCTTTATATCTGATGCCTGGTAATTCCACTTGTCTTCCACCAGCTCAAAGCACAGATTTTCTGTTGGACAGGTTACTCAATTAAATCATTAGGATTTCTCCGTTCATTGTGCCAAAGAAATCCATGCCACCCAATGGACAAGTCAAAAGTCTAACAAAAAATCAATCCATGGTGGTTTAAAAAACTCACATTCTTCCTCATTTTCAGGACATTTAATAACATTTATTCCAGAGTTCTCACTCCTTTGCTGTCTTTCACCTCAAATTACCTGGTACAGATAATACAAATACATTTGTTCTGGGAGGTGTTTGGCATGTTGCTACTTCCTCTCCTACTATATCACATGAAAACAATCCCTTCTATCCAAACTTTTAATTTCATTTATTCCCTTAAACTGTAACTAGCTGTATATGTGGGAATAAGCTCCAAGCAATGAGGTCCATGGGATATATTTGTGCCATCCAAATTCAGGTGCACTTGCTGGTGGGATGGTAAGGGAAGTACTTTCCTCCCAGGAGATTTTATTTGAGACATAGCTCATATGTCAGACATCATATCCTCCAGGGGTGGCACCATGCCTTGCATGGGGTGCTAGTGGTGTCAAGCTCAGGTGATGATAGAAAGGCTGCAAACTGCTGAAAAAAAAAAAAAAAACCACACCCAAACATAACCCAGATAAGAAATGGCTTTTGAGCAATGAGAGTCAACTGGATAAAATTGCACTGCCAACATACGAGGCTTAAAGTTTACCATAGAGCATAGACAGTGTGTATCCTGGCTTATCTTGCACTCCTTATCCTAAAAATCATGCTAGGTCCATCACAAATCCAATCTTTCTTTCTCAAGATTCCAGTCTCAAAAAGTTGGGTATACTAATAAACAAATGTCTTTTTCCAAGATGGAAAAGGAAAGGATTCAGATTAATTTTGAATATTCAACCAGGAAAATGTTAGCTCTATTATACAGAGCACAAAAGAAAGACAAAACTAATTTTCAAAACATTTTAAGTGTTAGAAGTGTGACAAAGTTTGTGAAAAGCAATAACATCCCTTTTTTTACCAGCTGTTATTGTTGAAAAAGAAAAAAGTTGTCGAAGGCAGAAGGTCTATTTCAGAAATGAATGCAAAGCAGAGAACTTTAAATATAAACACAAGAACAATGCCCTGCATTTAACATGATAATTTTAAATTATGTACAACCTTGCAGAAAATGTGGTTTATATTTCAAGGGTAGAAGCGGGTGCTGAGAAGGGAGAGGTGATAAAGCCACCATCTCTAATGGAAAATAGAGGAACAGACTCTTATCTAGTTCGTCTGTAATGACAGCCTTTCCTTACATTTCTTGCTTAAATCTCTTCACAATATGAGAGTCTAGTGAGCTGGGAACTGGCTCATGGGCAAAAGATGGCATGGGGAAAAAAAAAAAAAAAAAAGAATCTGGTTTTATTTTTTATTTTGCAGCTAATTGGATTTTAATTCCAAGATATTATTTTGTAAAAAACCTAAAAATGCAGAACATACTTTTCCTTTCAGCTTCTGTGTGGCTAATAGAGTCTTTAAAGCATCATACTGCTTTGCACAACATGTTATTATTTCTCGTCCACATTGAAACACTGTTTTTCCAGCACTTTTGTTCAAAAGGTCTGCTTATACAAAAGCTGTTAAAACAAATCTTACTGACACAAATACTCCTCAAGCCACATGAGGAATTACCGCTGTTTTGTTTTGCAGGCAGAATATCCATCCACAGCTGTGGAGGCCAATGTTGCTTTTACTTCAGGTTCTGACATTTCATAATAAAAGAGTTTAATAATATTTTTATTACATATGTCTACCTAAATAGGCTTAGCCAGGCAAAATTTAAAACAGAAGCAGCAATTAAAATGGCATGTAAATTTAAATTTAATTTAAATGCCTAAACCAGCTTCCATTGAAAATAACTTTGCTTAATTTCTGTGCATATGACACTGAATGAATCTGTTTTCTCTGGAAATGACCAAAGTCAGACGTCTTAGAGGTGCTCTCAGGCACACACGCATAGTCCTGTGGTAAACAAGGGTGTGAAATTGCAGCACAGCTGCTAAAGCTTCCCTGCCCTTGTACTCTGCAGGGGCAGCTCTGCCCATGTGTTGGCTCTGGCCTTGGTGGCAGTGGGTCAGCAAATGCTGTGAGCCCAAACAGGGCCCGTTACTGATCACACCTGATGACACTGGGCACTGGCAGCCTGAACTGCTTCTTAAAACATCTTCCCATAAACTTGCTGTTCCTTAATGGAACGTGGGCCTTAACCACTGCCTGATAACATGAGTGGAAACTGTACTGGCTCTCACTAGCAGGTATAGGAAAAGCCACACAACTCCCCTGACCTTGTTCTTCACATCTAAATCCCGAACACTTTTCCCAGTAACACAAAAACTGGGTAGCCTTGTGCATCTATAGTTCATCTGTAGTCAGCATGACAACACAATTTTATGCTCCCATGTGCCTTTCACAGCCTTTTGGAAAAATCTTTGTTAACAGGACAACTCCTACAGCTATACAATGGGCTCTTAGAAGTAAAAGCTTGTCAAGGTTCTGTCAGTTCTCCTCAGACCACATGGAGAAAGACATTGGTCAACCAAGAGTCCTTGCTGGTGCCTTCGAAACAATTCACCTTGCACTGAAATGGGCTGGAGGAGGGTGTGTAAGAAAATGCACAGCCAAAATGTACCTTGGGCATGAAGGAAGGCAGTGGTGCCAGCTGAGGTCAAGATTCCACCTAGGAATCTAATCCATGTGCCTTCATACACAAATTTAGTCAAAGGAAAAGGATATATTTTGAGATTTTAAAAAGCAGGCAAGTTAGTAAGGCTAATAACAGCTACACAGGAAAGTGTGCCAAGTGTCAGAGATGATATTCCACACTGACAAAAGGTCAGAGACACAATCAACAGGATAAGCAGTGCAGAAAACACTCATCAGGGAAGATCTGACAAGTGACACAGCTATCAACAATAAACTAGAAGGTTTGCCTGCCAGCTCAGGACAAAATTTCCACAAAATAATGAAATCTTTAAAAAACAGAGAGACAAGTGACATAGTCCACTATTAGTTGTCTGTGGTATATTCCAACTTCTCTTGGACATTGAAAATAGTGAATTTATGGATGTCACCTGCTCCAGAGGTTCTCAGAGTAGGCTTTTAATTCATAATCTAAGACAGCTGGAAGGTCTTTCTAGCTATTGCTTGAATCCAATGGAACACCAAATATATTAATTCAAAGAAATTTTCTCTCCATATCCTAACGTGTCTCACACGTGCCAAAACTTGAGTGATTCATGGACTATTTATCTGCTGTCAGGCACTATGCCTGTCAAGGAATGCAAACTTGGATTTAAAAGGTGTCTAAATTTATCTGGCAAAGTACGAAATTATTTGAATTACTCATTAGCATTAAAGAGCTTTCTATATTGTGCCCACAAAACATGACCCTCTAGGCCATAATTATCCCCTTACAACTTGTTATTTGTGTGTACATGGTGTGCAGGACGAAATACACAACAGAGAGAGTGTGATCAAATCAGGCACTTCATTATCATGTTTTTCACTCATCTGTCCAATTATGATTCATTTTATTAGGTGAAGTATATGGTTCAGCACTGAAATGCATACTGATCTCTGCTCTTCTAGACACTGAGAGCAGATCCAATATTTCCCAATTTAAGGTCCCCCTGACACAGATCTTCAAGTTAGAATAGTTCTTATTTTAATTCAATTTCTGTATTTTTAACAAGTAATGTTCGTGGGCAAGGGGTTGGTGGAAGAAGGTTTTAAGGCTCCACAAAGCTTTTTAATCCTTTTTAATGCTCCACAGAGCTTTAAAATTGTCATTTTTTCAAAAGCAACATGAATGTGGAATAGATTTCCCCTCAGTCAAAATATTCACAGACAGAAAGTGTAGGAAACAGCTTCATTTCCATTATATGAACCCTGCCTTATTAATTGGGAAAATGATTCTCAAAGATTTTCACTGACAAAACCCACTTTAAGTAAAATAAACACCACTCTTCATTAACTAAAAGGTTAAAAACTTTCTGTGTTGCTTATTTTTACTAACCTGTTTATGAATATTGGTCAATTCTTCACCAGCAGTTAAGAATAGACGGATAATCTGGAGTGGGGTTTTATTCCCCCAATTTCCATCCTTTTTTTTTTGCCTGCCTCTGCACTAAACTAAGATCATGTATTAATGACAGCACCATCCTCTCACTAACCTCATAAAGAGTATATTATAGCACTGAGGATTTCCTGAATCAATGTTTCTGTCTTCTATTCCTCAAGAACACGTACAAACATCAGTTTTGGAATATCCCCAGCACCAAATCAAAGAGTCCTCAGTAGGAAAAATCCACAAAAATCTTTGTTAGAATGGGGGAGAAGCCCCTGTTTGTTGCTGTATCAGCTGCTGACAGCTGAGGTCAACACAGTTTGTGCTGACAGATCCACCACTTACACAGCCAGTGACCTCCTAAGAAATCACACATACCCATCCTATTGTTTAATGGGTTCCATAAATAGCAACAAACTGCCCACATTCTTCAAATTAAATATCCTGGAGGTGAGAATGAGAAAAAATTCCCTTTATTTCTGGCTGCAGCAATATCCAGCATTTCCTGACAGTCCTGTTTGACTCTATGACTCAACAGTAGCCCAGATTCTTTGGTTAGGGAAAACTGCCCTTGTGGTCCAAGAGTCAAAGTACTTGAGTACTTGCTGTAGGAACGTGCTTCCACAAGACCAGCATGCCAAGCCACAGGATGGCAGGAGATGGGAAAGAATAAAATCAGATGTTGTACTGAAGGAAAGATAAAGGCCTTTCTGATCTATTGGAACACCCTCCAGCTGCAGCCAGCATGCCCATGTTACTGGTGAATGAGATGAGCATCCTAGGTCCAGCACCAGAAGCGCCTGACCCAGCTGCTATCAGCAGCAAATTCAGAATAAAAACTGAAAAAAAAAAAAGCAGCGTGTGAACAGGAATTTTCAACTGGTATTGTTTGTTCTTTGCACTGACATGCTGGTTATAATTAAATAAATCAGAAAAGCTATCATTAGAGAAAAAGCATCATAGGTAAGAAGGAGCTGGAAAAGACCAGTATACATGACAAAGCAGGCTAACTCTCCAGCCTCATCTCAGAAGCTCTTAGAGACCCATACTCCAGTGAACCCCAGCACTGACTACAATAGGGTTGGTTTTGGATAAGAACCCAGCACAAGGGACAGGGTTCCCGTGTTTTAACTTTCACTTACAGTGCAACTCTTGATGTGGTCTAAGTCCCTTGCTATTGCACAGATTTTCCTACTGGAATAAAGGACAGACACAAAACAAGAGAGCAATTAAGAAAAGATAGCCAGAAATTAGCTGCAACTCACAGGTGATACTAGTAAATCAAGCTTATTTCCATTTTTACTACCTATCTGATAAAGTCAGATGCATTCACTTCCAGAAGATTACCTTTATTTGACTGAATGATAAAATATCAGCAAATACAACAAACAGACAAACCTTCTTCCTCATGTTACATCTTCCCAACAATTTTGTCATTTTCTAAAATAATTTTATTTGCTACTGTTTTGCTAACTATTACAAGCAGGGAGCTTTTCTCTCATTTTAAATTTACTCAAAGTCTTTACTCATGGCAGCTGAGTATAGCTATGATTAATGTCCCAAATCACTTCTGTTCAAGCTGCCACTGCATTTCACCCTGCAATATCCGAGCACTCAGCACCATCTCTGGCCAACTGTGCTAAGTACAAGCTAAAATTCAAATAAACAGAAATCCCAGTACCAAATTCACAAGATTCAGGATGGATGAGGTTGACATGAAGATTTTTGTAGACAAAAAGATCTGTGTGTGCTCATCTGGAACATTAGGTGCCCTAGAAGTGAAAAACATGTGAAATTTAGTTCAGATCTTTCTATAAAACTCTATAAAATTTCTATAAATTTCTGTATTATGCTCTATAATTTGTGGTTTTGTTTCTCCTTTATCTAAGAAGCATCAAACCCCTGTGTTTCCTTTTGCAGGATGGCAATGTTTTCTGCCTTGAGTTAGTCTCACAATTTAATAGCTGCAGAACAATGAACTAGATATGGAGAAGCTGTGAGGATGAAATCCCTGTGAGGATGAGAATCCATACTTCACACTTTGGTACTTACCACAATGAACCAAACCTAAACCATAAATCAAAAGACTCATTATTACCAGAGGAAAATATTTGAGCTTACATATCTGAACTAAGAAAAATGCTCTCCCCAACCTTCATACCATATAGAAGCCTGCATTTTTTCCTTCATATTTTAAAGTGTACATATACTTAAAGGATAAAGATAGTATGTGGAATCTAATTTGAACATCCCTTTTCCTTTCAAATCTTGGGAGAAATCAGCTTTAACTTATTTGCTTGCATTAACCCTTTTTCAGGGTTGCAGGTTGAACAATACATGGAAAATACTAAATTCCCGTAGTTGAAAAATTATTCCCTCAAGTTAAAATTATTCCCTCAAGCTGTAACAGGAATACACTCTCCCTTCCCCAAACATTCAGAAATATATGTATGGAAAAACCACAGTTTTGAGGCTGTTTGGATTAGATGAAGGCTTAGTCTCTGCCAGTGGTTTCACTAACATCTGTTTTTTCTTCCCTTGGCCTCACATGCATATTTAGCAAGGTCCAAGAGGAAAACAAGACCATCAACTGAATTTGCATTGTACATAGAACAAGGACAGTGATCTCTTGCTTTATGTGTCTGTGTAAAGCACAAGAGTATATTTCAATTACACACTGAATTCTGATCCCTGACCCAAAATAAATCAAAAATTCACATGGAAGTAAATGTAACATAAGTCTTCCTTTCTATTTTCTTTCTACGGTCTCACATCCTACAACATTTGAATGTTCTTCTTCACACTAAAACTGATAATCATCTCATTTATTTAAACGATTTATCATAATGAGGGTTGACTCATAGGAGAAATCTCAGACTTCAAGTCTACAAAAGCGTAAATGGCAACTTAGAATAAAAGTATTACAATAGCCTATTATAGAAAAGGCTGTATCTAGTTCTCATCTACTTAAGTTTAAACATATACCACTGCATTCTAAGTAGCCAGGCTTGAAATACCAATGAATCAACTCATTGCACTTTATCAAACATCCAAAGACATTAAAAAATAAATCTAAGTTTTCTTTCTATTTTTTTCACTAGTCATGACAAGCATGAAAAAAGCTTTACTCAAATACCACAAGCAGAAAGTCTGCTTGCCAAGTGTAAAAATGTCTGTTCACTGAGCATTTGCTCAGACTTTTATGCTGATTGACTTCCTGTGTTTTCTCATTCTTTGCATGTTCTCTTCCTATTAAGGTGAAAAGCAACTGACTTTTCAACAGCATAATGTGGTTGCAGAAAAGAAATTTAGATACACATCTTTGAATACTTAAGTGGATTTAAAACACAGTGTTCAAAAGAACTACTTGGAAACTTGATTATAATCAGTGAGCCTTCATGCCATCTGGAACCTCAGCAGTCAGATGTCATTTGTGTCCCAGTCACAGAAGAACACACTCACTGCAGCTTCTGAAAGTTGTGCAAGTGTTGCATAAGCGGGGGCTCACTGCTTTCCTTCATTTTATTCCTTCAGGTCCCTGTGTGCCAGCTGACCCCCATCCTCTGCTTCTGTCTCATCCAAGGGGTTCCCCTCTTCACCCTCCTCCAAAAGAGCTCATCTTCAACTCTGTTGTCCCACATTTCCATTTGCCACATTGCCATGCAAAAGGTCTCCCCTACCCTCTTTCACCCCGTCCTCTTTTCTGATGCCAGGACTTCTTTGTAGCCAGTCCTTTACATACCACACTCTTTTTTTATATCTTCTTGCCAGGTATAAGGTTTCTGCATGTATTTGAGCCTTCCTGTTGCATCTTACAACTCCTCTGAAGTTGCTCACAGACCTAATGCACCTTTCTACCTTGAAAGAAGATAGAGGGAAAAAAAACTTTTGGACAACATTGAGCCTTGCTTGGCTGAGGTAATAATACTAGGGGAATGAGGGAAAGCAGGGAGAAGGAAGCTTAAGAAATCCTGTGATGGGTGCCATTAAATGTTTTTAGGTTTCTTCTATAAAACAAACAGTTAAAAAAAAATCAGCAGAAGAGAAAACTGTCTTCAGTTTCTCTGCATACCTCTTTTTCATCATGCTTTCCTCTCAGTTAAGTAGGGTTCTCTCTGCCACTGCCAAGAGCCTCACCTGGAATTTTCATTCATGAGATGCTATTTTCAAAAGTACATGTTGCAGAGAAATGGTCCAATGCACCATGAATTAAATGTCCAATCTCGGCTGAGCCAAATTAACTTGGTTAAACTGATTTCAGTGGTGGGCCCTAGATTAAAACTAAATATTCAGCAGTTAGCATAGCCAAGCAAATGGCCATTTTTGAAGGCATACTGCAAAGACAAAAAGAGCCTTATTAAAACAGCCTGTCATTACAGTTATTTTCCCAGCTCAAGTAGAAAGAGCCTAAGAAAATGTGAAAAAAATCAACTTGAGGGAGCGAAGACACTGTCAATAGAGTGTGTGGCATGTTTTCATTCAGCTGGGGTGCTGTGATTTTTGTATTTATTGCAGATATCATGATCTTAAGCCCTGCAGGATTGGGGACGGTAGGCTAGCTACAATACCTTTTTGAAGTATTGTTCCCAATTGCATGCTAGAAAGAAGAGAAGTTAGAAAAGAAGAACTAGCAGAAATTCAGTGGTCAACTTGAATTAGAGGCCTATGTAAGGGGGAAAAAAGGCATGGTTATGCATGCAGAAATCTCAGAACAATGCCTGCTTCCTTCTAAAAGGGACAGCAGCACCCACAAGGACAACAAACAAGCTAGATCCTGAAGTTTGTGCCTTATATGACAATTCTTCGAAGCAATACAGTGTCTCCTAACATCCCAATGGGGCTATGGTTCAGTTATAACTTTATGGGAAATGTGACATCCGAAGCATCAGCATCACTTAGGAATAGTATGTCATCCCCTCAGAGTATCTCCCAAATACAAGTAACATAACACCTCTAGGAAATGGCATGGTACATGGAGTCCTTCTCACCAGCTTCTTGGTACAGCTTAGATGAAACAGTGCCACACATGACTTAATTCTTACAATTGGTATTCACTGACAGCTACTTAGAGGTTGTTTACTGTCATAAGTCCAGTGACAGTTTGTCCTACATCCCCCTACAAATGGGTTCTTTTAACTGGCTTGGGATGTTTTGTAACAGTGAGCTTTCCTCTTAGAAACACTTGGAATCTTAGAAATCTTTGAATATGGAAATGATTGCTGATGATGGGACAAACTCTTCCTTAATTAAAAAATTGGCACAAGCCCAGACTAAATTTTGCTTTGTATCTCAGCCATTTGCAAATGCTTGCAGATGAGATTGGTCCTTGGCTGTTGCACAAATAAATAAGCCAAACAGACAGAAATGTTACCTCCTATATTGCAAAAATTTGGAACTACTTTTTGGCATTCTGAGTTTTTATCTTCTCTTCCCAGTTGTTTGATACATATCAGAGTAAACACCAGAAAAACAGACTTAAACAACTCACAGATCCTGAAGTCATGTGTAATCCTTACTAATACCTTTTACTTCTGTCACACAGAAAAGAGACTCCACTCGTGTCTGACTAAAAAAAATGTATGCCAGGGGTGAGTCTTAGAGACATTGACCAGGTTTGTAGTTGTAGTAAAATCATTAAAGCTCCAGTGGGTTTCATGCCTTTGCAACTGAACAAAGACGGTTTACAGCTTCAGAGAAGACAATCTGCAGCTGTTCTTCATAAAATCTTTGTATAAAACCTTGACGTTAATTCATAAAACAGTGGCAAGACACTAACTACAAGACAGCAAAAGGAAGATTTGAAAGGATAGTGTGACAAAGAGGAGACAAATATGTACAACAGATGTAAACGTTTCAGAGCTAAAAAGCAAGTGCTACTCCCTTGACATTTCTTTTCTGTCAAAATATAATGAAAGAATAGCAAAAAATTGTCTCAGTAATGCACATAATTATGACTCTAGCTGTAGACATATTTGCTTGAAGTGATAAAAAAGGCATTCCCAGGTGCTAATGGTGACTAATCAATCTTCTCTTAACAGGTAACACACCTTTAACTGAAAGAAAGGAAAAGCACATTTTCCCAAATCAGTTTCAAGAAGTCAACGAAGAGAAGCCAGGAGAGAAGGAGCATTAGTTTTGTACCATCGAATTATTGTGAATTATTAGAACTCAAAAATCACTTCTATCCAAAAAGTTAATATTACCCCATCCCCCGCAAGAAAGTTAGTACTGTTGATCACATTTCTTGAAAACTGAATTTCAATTCAAGTTTCTTGAACATATATTCTTCAGTAAAGAGGGGGAAATCATGAACCTCAACATGCAGAACTGTTTCCTCATTCTTCTTTGGAGAGAGAGAAGCAAAATTTGCAGCTAGCTTTCCCTGCCTACCTGCTCCTTTCCAAAAGCCCTATATTTTCAAATCTGTAAAGGCTCCAAAAGGTTCACTGGAGGGAAAATGTGTTTTCATCTAAGCTACCTGATGACACGCTGTTACACAGATTCACACAAACATATGCACACGTGCCTTTAACCTTGACAGACCTTTAGCATGGCCTTCCCTGCCTCTAACTCTAAGAAGAATTCATCAAAGAACAGGGAATGGGAAAAAGAATTTCAAATACAAGAATGAGTAAGTAAAAATGGTGGCAGAGCCTAGCCCACCATTCACATGCAGGTTGCTTTGCAAACACTGAGGAAGTGAACTACAACTCTTTAGGGCAATCCCCACTTCTATGTCTTCCACCTTTCTCAGACCTGGAGCTGAAACAATAACTAGGGGCCCAGAGAGACCGTGCAAAAGTCAGTGCCAATGAGAAGAGCCTGGCAAGTCTACTTCCTGCCCTCAGGATTACTGATTCATTGCTTACTATTGGGAAGCAAGTAAGGAGGTGATCAGAGTCCTCCACCTTGTAAAGTCACATAAATACTGCTCTGGAAATGCAGCAACACAGTGGGCACTGAAGGAACTCCAGGTCAGAACATGATGTATCAAGTTAGCTCAAGTGCTGTTTGCATTAGGGTGAAAACAATGACCACAGTATAGGGTCTGTCTATGCCCTGCTTTAATTATCATCATCCTTTTCCAGATTCTGCTTCTCTCTCTCTCTGTCTCTCTCTCTTTAGAAATCCTGCACCTTAGCAGCAGGCATGAAAATCCCCAATTATATTGCTGGCATTATTGTACTCTTCCTCTCCTTCAATCATTTCTGACTGCTCCCATAATAGCTCTACAGCACTAGTTTCCTCATTTATTGTAAACCTAATACAACGGTGGTACCAAAGCATCAACCTGGCTTGTTGATCACCCAAGCAGTCCTTGATGATTTTCCAAGGAGAAAATGTTGCTGAAGGAACAAAAAGTGCACAAAAGTCTACTTTTTTAAAGAATCATGAAAGGTAGGTAAATAAGCAAGGTTTATAAACTATGGGTTTGTAATCATCACTAATTTCTCTTGGAATATTAGCTCAATTTTTAATTCATGTACAGGTAAAGGATCATGGTTTTTATTAGCTGTGAAAATATTATGATTCACTGTTATTCTCACAATAAATGTAATGTTCAAGGAGTCTTTTATATAGATCCAGTTCAACAATGCCCCTAAACAAATGTTTACACTTCATTAATGCTATGTACAAAACATCATACATTTCTTGATTTTCCAATATGGTGATTGGAATGCCTACTTTGACTGAAACATTTCCTACAAATATACAACCACTACACACACACACACACAATCAATAAAGGATTTTGGGGGTAAAATGAACAATCACATTGGCAAATTATTTTTAAGTTCCTAGGTAAAAAAAACCTCCCGTGTCTGTGTGGAACAAGTCACATTTAAATCTCGCTTTACACCTGGGACTCCACAATGCTATTGTACTTAACAGCAATAATAACAGTGCTAACTGCAGTCTGATCCTTGCTCTCATCTCCTTCCACACAGTGACTGCTGTGGTACTCCGTCTTTACTGAGGCAAAGCTTCTTGTACCACAGTGTATCAGGAAAAAAAAGGAAATGCACTTAAGTCCTGCTCTGCCCACCCAAACCCAAGGGCACATAAAGACCTTCAGTACCTCCCAGGACATGCATTCCCTGGGCATCACGAGGAATGCAGACTGTACCACAAATGATTCCACCCTGCATCCCAGCTAATGACATCTTAACGATTTCAGCCACAGTGAATATTTTGGGAAATGCAGATGGATAGAAAATGTTGAATTGACCTTCTACATGTTTTCAGTTAATCAAAAAACATCTTGCTACATTTCTAAAGGAAAAAAAAAAAAAAAAAAAAAAAAAAAAAGCCTTTGCATTTGTTTGCTGTCTTTTAATATTTAAAATTTTTTTGTCAAGGAGCCAACTAAAATAATTCAACTGTATGAACTTTTCTTAGCAAGCAATATTTCAACACAAAACCCCAAACAATTATGAAAAGAAATGTCTATTAGAGATTTTTATGTTAAACCACTATACACTCTTGAAGAAGAAAAGAAGGTAGAGAGGTAGAAATGTAGGATAGCTTCTTTTCCCTTGAGTCAAAGGCATCAGCTCTTGTCTTTCCATGTCATCTTGCTATCAATAAGCTGTTGCTAGGATGTGAATGTTTCCATGGCAATGCATGAACTGTTAGTTTCACTAACAGCACTGTTCTCCACACACATACTCTTTCATTTTCTGAGATAATTTATTTTTTCATAACTCACAAACAAACATGGAAGTGATAACAGAACAAGACGGGCAAATCCTGCATCAGACTAAACCCTAGAAAGGCCTGAGGACTCCGGTGTGACTTCAGGTAAATGTCTCTGACACAGCATCATGGCTTTCGCCATGATTTACATCAGCTTGCCTCTTCTTCAGATTTCTGGCATGGAGCAGAGAACGATATCAGGTTCAGGAAATTTTCTGAAACCTGAAAGGCTCAGCTGGTGCAGAGGAAGCCGCATTTCCAGGGCCGGTTTTGCTGGATGCGGAGCATTTCGGCAGGCAGAGCCTCTGTGCATGTGGAGGCGGGGGAGCGGAGCCGGGCGGCGATTGCCACCTGTTGGGTCTGGAAGGGGAACTGCAGGGCTGGAGTGGCAACTGCAGGGCTGGAATGGCAACTGCAGGGCTGGAGTGGCAACTGCAGGGCCGGAATGGCAACTGCAGGGCTGGAATGGCAACTGCAGGGCTGGAATGGCAACTGCAGGGCCGGAGTGGCAACTGCAGGGCTGGAATGGCAACTGCAGGGCTGGAATGGCAACTGCAGGGCTGGAGTGGCAACTGCTGGGCTGGAATGGCAACTGCAGGGCCGGAATGGCAACTGCAGGGCTGGAATGGCAGCTGCAGGGCCGGAGAGCCCCGCTCGGGCAGGCTGTGCCCGCGTCCGCCGCCCCCGCCGCGCTCCGAGTCACTCGCGCTTCAGCCTGGTTGTCAGGCTTTTCCTTGGCAAACTGTTCAAGCGAACATCGAACAAGTATTTACAAGTCGGGTGAGAAAATCGAAAGGTGCAACTACTTTTCCTCTCCTCCTCCCTGATTTTTACAGGAGGAAAACCACCTTGGAATGAAAATTGTTGTCTGCATCTGTTGTCTCCCTCCTCAGGCAAAGGAGGCAACAGGGAGAAGGCCATAGCTATCACCTCTGTCACACTTTCTGTGATTTGTTTTTCAAGCAAAACAAAGGAGACAGGGAGTTACCTGGCAAGGGGGAAATGGAAGTGTCCCTTCTCGCCTTGCTGCTCCGTGTCCAGAACACGCTGGGAGCTGCACACGCAGCAGCTGGGAGCTGCTGGCATCACCTTGAGATGGGTCTAAACACTGACATCACACCCCTACCGCTAAGAAACTCTTGACTGGCTCACCCAGCTGCTCCTTTCAGGAGACTGGCAGCTCATCTTACTGATCAATCATTACCATGAGCCTGACTAGACACCTCAGGCTCAATTCAGATATTTCTGAAGCTAGAGGATAAAGCCAGAAGGAAGAAGAAAGTAGTAGGTTACAGAAAAATCATGCACAAACAGGTAGGAATCTTGGGAGAGATTCTGATTCTGATAAATTTTCTATTTATCTAAACTAGAAAATTTTAGATAAAGCAATAAAAGAAATCCTGATCTGTAGTTTCTTCTTTGCCTCATTAATTGAATGGCTTTCTAGGAAAAATGTGTGACAGTAAATCACAACAAGCATAGCCCTTGAGGTGGTGAAGGTGATGAGCTAGAAAAAAAGACCCAGAAACTCATAAAATTCTTTAAAAGACCTTTGCTTTAGAGTGGACCTGATCGTCCTAAAATGAGAGGCACATTTATTCTGTTCTTAATGACAGGGAATCACAGAATCACAGAATCACTAGGTTGGAAGAGACCTTCAAGATCATCGAGTCCAACCCAGCCCTAACACCTCAACTAGACCATGGCACCGAGTGCCACATCTAGTCTTTTTTAAAACATATCCAGGGATGATGAATCCACCACTTCCCTGGGCAGACCATTCTAATACTTTATCACCCTTTCTGTAAAAAACTTTTTCCTACTATCCAACCCATATTTCCCTTGGTGCAGCTTAAGACTATGTCCTCTCATTCAGTCAGTTGCTGCCTGGAGAAAGAGACCAACCCCCAGCTGGCTACAGCCACGCCTCAGGGAGTTGTAGAGAATGATAAAGTCACCTCTGGGTCTCCTTTTCTCCAGGCTAAACAAACCCAGCTCCCTCAGTCATTCCTCACAGGGCTTGTGTTCCAAGCCCCTCACCAGCCTCATTGCCTCCTCTGGACACACTCAAGCATCTCAAGGTCCTTGAAATACAAGTTCGGAGCCCAATTTATGAGCTCTTTAAATTCCATCCCTTCTGCCTCACAAAACTTGCGTGGCAACTTGTGCTAGACTCTCAAGTATACTCAGCATGACTTTTTTTTTTTTTTTTTTTTCTCCTTAACAATAACACATAAATATCTCTGGCATTAATTACTTGGTGTTGTTTTTTGTCAAGTGGTTTTGACAGCTCTCCTTGATCATGTGACAACAATTTTGTTTAAAATACTCTATTTTCTAGACAGCCACCTTAAGCACAGACAGTTTTCTACAGCCAAAATGAAGAATATTTATGGAACTCTGTTGTAAAAAAATTGATCTGTTACTGCTTTTCATCATTTGGCTGGCCCCTGCTTTTCACAGTCTAAAACTCCATGCAGTTAGAATCTCTTCAGAGTCACATATTCAGAGGGGTCCTCAGGATCTTCAGAAACAATGAATTTATCTCTCAGCAACTATTACCTTCCTTCACTGATATATTTGTCCTTTCATTTAGCATATTTTTTGAGTGCCACACTGAAAGTTTAAGTTTTTCAGTGCTTCATTCAGAGAGGCCAATGAATCAAAAGTAGATCAGCCTCTGACCCATTTTAGAAACATTTTTAACCCTTAAAGTCATGCCCCTCACATTCCAAAATTAGTGTAGGGCCTTTGACCTGTGACTAGCAATAGTGATCTTACTGGTTCACTTGACAACAACATTAGTTGATTTCTCACAGTTACTACCTTAACAGCTGTCATAAGGCTCTCCTTTCTAACCAATGTTACCTGAAGATGCTGAGCTGTGACTCTTGGGGATCCAACACTACAAACTTTGTGGCTCACAGTGAACCAATTATTGCAAAGAGCTAAATAATAAGATACACATTTGGCTTGATCCTATTGCTCATAAGCTGGAATGAGGGACTGCCACTGACCAGACCAACTCATGAGGGCACAAGATAAAAAGCTGCCAGGACCCAAGGCTGTCCTCCCAGGCCAGAGGTAAGACGGAAATAGCACACTAATTGTCCTGCTCCCACGGCTGCAGCACTCTAGCACCCAAGCAAGTTTGTTTAAAGCAAACATGATGAAGTCCTTTCCTCTGGCACCCCACCACAGGGTATAAACACACATCTTCTTTGCATCACAATAGACAGTTCTCATCCTTACTGCTTTGAATACAGAGCTAAAACCATTCTTTGCAAACTGGGAGAATGAGTTCATGAAAATGAGTTGAGGCTATACTATAAACCCCGTCTTTTCCTGTCAACTTTCCCAAATCCCTACCTGTAAGTAATCCATGGACCATTCATAGAGCACAACTCACTCCCTTGCAGAGTGCACAGACCCAAAGCTGCCTCACTTTGCATTCTTTCCCCTTTATGAAGTCCCTTTGAGAGATCCCCTTTGCTGAGAGTGAGCAAAAGTGCTTCAACCCCATGTGCAGCCCCTAGGCTGCCTCAGTTTGCAGCGACTCCACTTTGAGAAGTCCCTTTGAGAGTTTTCCTTGTGGCTCAAGGTAAGAAAAATACTTCAACCCATGAGCCTTTGCAGTTCTATGTTAATGTTTCATACCCCATTGGTCATTCTCCTTATTCCTGGGTTTTAGCCCTCGTGATTGGTTCTTTTTGGATCCTTCCCCTGATTGGTCCCTTTCCCAATTCCTTTCCCCATTGGCCGAGTTGTGAAACCCCACCCCTGGCTACCCTATATAATCCCTCTCTGGTGGGAGCATTTGGCTCTTTTCTCACTGGACCTTGTGGAATAAAGACACTCTCCTGGAGATCAAGATGATCCCATCTCGCTGCTTTTACTCCTGCATCACCCAGGGTGGCAAATGCGGCTCTGCTGCTCAGACAACCACACAAAGAGCAAATCACTTTGTGTTGTAAGGGTGCAACAAAGAGCTGATCACCTTGCACTTGAGAGTGCACAAAGAGCAAACCACTCTGTGCCTGAGAGTGCCTGTGCCTCCATCGACCTGGGTGTCTTTTTAAAGATGCTTCTAGCCAGGAAGGTCGCAGCACCTTTACCACCAGACCAAACCAGGCCACCTACCAACATTTCTTGCCTTCTCTTATACCAAGACCATCAAGGAGTGGAAGATAAAACAGTGTAAGATTTAAAAATCAGTATAGTGTAAATAAACTTAGATCAACAAACATTAAAGTTACCCAAATGCAGACTTGTAGGTTTTGCACAATGTCACGATGAGGAAAGTTTCTTCCAAAGTAGGTAATTCGTTATGAATGAGGAAAAATTGAAGGCAATCTCTGAAGTACTTAGTGAACAGGATTGCAACCTTAATATCAGGTGAGGATTTGGAAAGGTTATAAGAGGTTATTAAAATTCCTAGCTCACCCAAACACACTTTTTTATACCTTATAATTTCACTTATCTAATAATACATTCTCTCAATTTATTTTATTTCTGGTTTCAGATGAGGCAATTACAATAGCCTATTACAACAAAAGTGTTTAGCTATGTTTCCAACCTGAGCTCTATTTAAATTAAGTTTTTG
Organism: Sylvia atricapilla; assembly: GCF_009819655.1. Taxonomy (NCBI): domain Eukaryota; kingdom Metazoa; phylum Chordata; class Aves; order Passeriformes; family Sylviidae; genus Sylvia; species Sylvia atricapilla. The sequence continues at coordinate 59,095,931 of NC_089142.1, forward strand.
CCTGTGTACAAATCAAAAGAGTGTGAACCTATTCCAAGTACTCTTATTTTGTGATAAAATTTGATGCAAACTGAGGTATGACTTTGTAAAGAGAAGTTGAATACTACAAAGTAAATCTACACAAAATACATGATTTTCAGCCTTTACCAGTCTTTAATAGTTTACTTTCTTCCGTTCTGCTTGTTTATGCAAGATAAAATTAATGTTTTCTTAATACCAAGGAACCTGATGTTTTCTGTATGTTTATCATTTATCTGTTTCAGTTCCTTGATCTAGGGCTGTCACTGCATAAAAACTGTCTTTTTATCTGCATTCACCAAGTTTTGTGTCTTACATACTACACTCAAGACAGCTTGCTTTCATTTTTGTTACTGCTAATAAAGCTAACATTCTTCGGCAGTTTTATTCTGAAAACATCTTTATTTTACCCCTGAGAAATGTAAGACAGTATCTAATTTGGAGATATGGCATATCAGGAAATCTGGATTGAAGTTTATGTTGAACAAGAACTGGCATCTAGTATGTTTAGACATCTGCTAAAAGCCCCAGATTTCAGCCCTAACAGAACCATGCAGGTTTTCCTCACATTTTGAAAGTCATATTTCCAGGGATGAAGGAGAGAAAAGTGGGGGTATAATTTCTAGAAGATTCAATCTAACATTGTTTTGGCAGGACTTGAGAGGCGGTCATATGCCATCAGGACTTGGTATGGCCCATGGAGAAAAGAAAAAGGTGCAGGGGGCTTTTTGGTGGTACCAAGCCATCAGGACAGCTGGGTCAGCTAGGTGGGGACACTCTTCCAACTCTTATGGTGATTGCTTACAAGCAGGAAGCAGTGGCTCAGCAGAGGTAATGTAAGGACTTCCCTAAAGCTGGATACCTCCTCTGCCCATGCCAAGCCCCTGGAAGGTCAGACTCGCTGGTGGTGAGGGAGTGGGACAGAGTTTTTGGGGATTGAGGAAGCTGGATTCACACTGATGCTTTTATTCAATCCCCCACACAAGAAGCTTGTCTGCCCTAGACAGTGTCTCCCTGTCTCTCTTCTAGTCTGTGTTTTCTGTTTCCTCCCTGTATTCCTGTCAAAGGGCAGGAGCAGCTCAGACTGAGCCCAGGTGTGTTCCCTGCTGATTTGCACTCCAACATCTTGTTTAAACCTACTCTGCAAACAAATATACAATTAGCTGGAGTTCTGGCCTGCATGAACCAGAATAAAATGAAATATTATTCCTGGCAGAATACCCAGCTCCTTCTAAGAATACAGAGCAGACACAGACTTTTTTCCAGAGATCAGTTCCATTCTCCTCCTAGTACCAGCTATCATGCCACAGATCCCTTTCACATACCTGGTCAAGTTTGGTCAGACTCCAATCCTGACACTATTTAGAATTTCGATCCCTTTACTGCTCTTGGAAAATGTTTCCAGAACCTGGGTTTGGAGCAGAAACCTCCTTCCAGTATTGAGGGAATACACAAACATTTGCTTGAAGGGTACTTGGCATATTTAGTTCTGTCTTAGGACTGGGGAAGAACTATCTTCCCAAGGCTCCTTCCAGCCTTAAAATTCTGTGATGTAAATTTATTTCCCCGTTTATTTATCTCTCACTCTTTATAGGTCCTAATCAATCTGTTTGTCTTTCAATGGCCAGCAACTATTGCTTGCCTTATGTTGGCACAGTGTTTTAAATAGAGACCTTTATGAGGTGTTTAGACCAAAAGTTAAGAGAAAGCACTTCATCATTCCAACAGTATTAACATATTTTCTTCAGTTAACATACAGTTAATCTAAAGTAAGGTTAGCAAATATTTTTTTCCATAGACTACAGTACAATACTGCATGTAATAATATATCATTTCAGTGAGGCTGAAGTTTTGATTCCCTTTGATGTATCATGGGTATCAGTTTGTCTACAGTTATTTGGGTCGTAATTATGTTCCTCTCAGAACACCTTAATAAAAGAACTCATTGTATAGTGGAAATTCTCACTTTGAAAGTGATCTTATCTAGATAGTATTGGCAAGTCTGGGTCTTCTTTATTGTATATTGTTATTACTCTGGAAGGCAGCTTTTGCCTTTTTATCTGATTTGCTGTTGTTTACAAATTGCTTAGTGAGTGTAACCTCTGGGAAAAGAATATTAATGATGAATTGGCAGCCAAGCTAGAATATTAGCAAGCGTGCTTTCATGCTTTAGTAGTTTGAGCATTCAGATTAAAGTGAGGAGACCCAGAGACAGACCATTTGTGTGCTCTAGTCAAAGACTGCTTGACATTGTTTTAAAAGGAGTCCCATGCTATTTATCTCTCAGGTAACCAGCCAAAAAATGTAGCTAAAGACCAGACCTTTTTTTTTTACACCTTTTTTTCACAGCTACTGTGAACTCCTATAAGCAATGTCACAGCTGTAGCAACAACAACAAAGGTACAATCTTTGGAGAAAGAAAATACTAATCTGTTTATTCAGAGGGAAATGGAAAGTGATGTCAGCAGAAGCAGGACTCTGCATAAGTGCTGCAACTAGGGAGCTTTTCCTTAGCAAGGGGGCACCTACTTGGAAAGAAAGCAATGGTCCCTGCAGTGTCACCTGCAACCTGGGCAGCATGCTTTGAAATTGCTCACAAGATCAAACTCCTCAATCTAGATAGGTGGAAGAGCACCTTCAATGAGATCTCGTATGGATTCCTTTATTTTGCAATAAAATGGGAATGCCATACTGTCAGATACAGTTCCCCAGATGGGAGAAAAGCTGCTAGCTGCTCACAGATGGCAACTGGATACAAATTGTTTCGTTTAATAGACTCAGGTATCTGTCAGTGGGGATAGCTGAAATGAACTTATGGTCAGTGCCAAAGTCCAACACTAAGTCTTAAATCAGAGACCGCATTCCTTTTTCAGACCTTGCTGTAACCTAGCATTTTTATAGCACATATACCTCCATACTGTATTATCTCTCAGTCATGCACAACAGCTAGCTATAGCGGTGTGGAAGTCTCCTTTTCCCCTTTTCAATACTTCACAATCATCAAAAAAAAAACTGTGCAGATGTTCTACAGAAACCAAGCCTAAGATGACCTTTTTTCGCTCTTCAATTTATGGTATATTAAACAAACTGTAAATGTTGAATTTATAACATTCTGCTTGTCACAAACTTCTGGTTTCTTTGCATCTACTTAGGATTTAGCACTTCATTCTCCTTTTAAAATTATTTTTCCAAAACACGGCAAAAAATTATGTCCACAGAAAGCCTGACTAACCCTCAAATAATCTATTAGTAGTCAATACCCACATACAGTTAGTCTGTAGAGATCTTTTTGATCTCCAAGGAAATTACTTGCACAAAAGAAAAATATTGATTCATTTATTATGTTTATTTAAACACTCTCAGACATATGACATATATTGTTAGCTTATTGTTTAAAATTTCATAAGGCGTGGGGGCATGCTTTCAGCACTTTTCTGTCATGTACCTGTGAGGAGATTGCAGGTGTCACCATGGTCAGCTGAAATTAAATCTTCTCAAATTTTGTTCCATGTGGAAATTCCTTCCCCAGGTATCAGAAGCAGGTCCGTCCTGTTCTCAAAAAAAACTTGGCCCGAAATCTTTGGAAGGACTAAACTGTTGGCAGGAGAAGTCTGCCTACTGAGTCTTCTTTTTCTTTTCCTTCTCATGGTGTGATTCTTGGGGTAGTCCTGTGCAGGGCCAGGAGCTGGATTTTGGTGATCTTGTGGGTCCCTTCTACCTTCAGATATCTGTGAAAATTTTTCCTAAGATCAGAAAAAAGTTTAAAAGTTTCAGGGAAACTCAGCATGTATATGAATTCAGTGCCAAAGGAGCACTACCTTCACAAAGGGCTGTGCTTTTATTATCTTATTCACTAATGTAAAATCATCTCAATGTACAACAGGCAATTGGATACCATTATAACAAAGTAAGACAAAATATAAGTAGACTGAATCTTTTGCAGTCAAGCTAATTCCACTTTCTTGTCAGTGAAAATCTCTAGCTCACCTCTTTTTCTCATGTCAGTTTTCCAGCCATTTGATTTTCAACTTAACTAGAGCTATGCTGACACAAACCACTTGAAACAGTTACTCATAAATGCTGCAGTGCTACTTACGTCTTACTCTGTCCCCCGCGGTTATCATGTATTATTTCCTATATTATCTGACAGTAACTGCCACAGGCTTGCTAGAAGAGTTGGTTTAAATGCATAAAGAATACAGCTACATAAAGAACTGCATGTCTTGGGTGTTTATATATCTAGTCCTGACTTAATTAACCTAAACCATGTAATTTAAATAGGAGGTGAATGCATGAATACCTCTGTGGCTGAATTGCAAACCAGGAATTCATAAACTGGGGTCACAGATTGTTTAACATTCACAAAACATGCCTACAGATTCGATTTTTTTTCTTCCAATCCAGTGAGCAATTCAAATAACACTGAAAATTAATCCATCACTGAGTTTTTGTTCATGCAGTAAAGAGCACTCTCTTCCTGAGGAGAAACCAAACTAGGTAAGACCAGCAGTTTGAACCCAGTTTTCCTTAACCTGTGAGATAGGAAAAACAAAAAAGGAAAAAAAGGAAAAATAAAAATGGAAAAGGAAAAGAAAAAAATCAAAAAAGAAAGGAAGTTTTAGTTCTTCAAAAAAAAAGAAAACAGAAAATGAGAGTTTGCTTTTCTGTTTTTGCACACTGTTTTCTTTGACAAAAATATTTTTTTATCCCCAAGTCTCTCTGGCTTTTCATGCCTTTTCCCAGGCCTTTTCATAATGCAACAGCAGATGAGGACATGCTGAGCAAATTCACTCAGCTTTGACATGGTAAAGGACAATGCTGAGCAAAGAAAATATCTGCATACCTAATACTATAGTGCCATATCTTTGGAAATAATTGGACTCTATCCCTAACTGCATTGCCTACTGGCAGTCATGATGCATGGGGTAGAGGAAGAGACACTGACATTTGAAAATATTACATTAAGTACACATGGGTGTTAATGTCTTTCAGACAAGACAGGGCTAAATAAAAAATGCCTACAATTCAATTTTGTTGAATTTGTTATTTACAGCTGACAGTGGATTTCTGATGAATGTGTAAGGATAAAGATAGGTGTGGGTGGTTCTCAGACAGTAGAAAATAGCATAAACATACAACACTTGTCTATGAAAAAACCAAGGTTACAAGTAGATGCCAGGGAAGGCTCACTGACAGTTCCTCATGTATTGCTATGGTATTCATAACAAAACCTCTTCCATGTAGGGGAAGGGAAGGGAAGGGAAGGGAAGGGAAGGGAAGGGAAGGGAAGGGAAGGGAAGGGAAGGGAAGGGAAGGGAAGGGAAGGGAAGGGAAGGGAAGGGAAGGGAAGGGAAGGGAAGGGAAGGGAAGGGAAGGGAAGGGAAGGGAAGGGAAGGGAAGGGAAGGGAAGGGAAGGGAAGGGAAGGGAAGGGAAGGGAAGGGAAGGGAAGGGGTCATGTCTTAGCAAATGCAAGGATATCCTCCCTGTCTTGTAAAGTCCCTAAGTGAAAACTTAGGGAAACCAGAAGAAAATCTGAGGAGGCACTACTACATGCTGGTCCTGCTACTATTGTGCTACAGACAGCACCTGCTACTGATGACTAACAAAGTCAGGATTTAGGCTGACATCTTTGTATTCTTACTGTTTATGTGGTTCTGTGAATCATAAATAGTATTCTGGCTTTTCCAAGCAAACACAGCTCTGCAGTGGTCTGAGTTCTGCAGAAACATGTCATTAGGTGGTATCTTAATTTCAACATCTGCTTAACACCAAGTTCAGTGGAACTGCTGCTGTGATTCACTTTAAATAAACCTTAAGGACAGGATTCTTGTACTGTCTAAGGACACCATGTGGTGACAATGACACAAGACCTTCTGAAGTCTCCACAGGAGACCAGATGCACACCTTAAAGGATATCTTTAATGGCAATGGATGTCTACGTTCAAGGAACTGAGCCCTCTAATTCAAATTCAGTGGCCCATATTTTGCCCCGCCTCTTTTTTTTTTTTTTTTTTTTTTTTTTTTTTTTTTTTTTTTTTTTTTTTTTTTTGGGGTCTTGTTTTGGGTTTTTTAGCTTGTTTAGCTGTTAATGCACACTTAAGTAACCTGCTGCTTTGGAACACAGAGAATGTACTAATGTCTAAAAGCCAGAGGATAAGATATTCCCTGGGACCTGCACTGGAGAAGGTCAGAACTTGAATATTTATTTCATTTTTTTGATTAATGTAATTCCAACCCTTTGAATATAATGGGAGAAACAACAGCAAGTCCAAGTACAATGGCACTAAGTTAGAAGATCATTTCATGCAGAGAACACAGTAAATCTCATGGCAGGGAAGGATAGAAAGGGAGAAAAGGTCTTGATGTCTCTTGATATCTGAACTGGAGGTTCTGGGATTGCTAAAACATTTCACAGAGCACAATGACTGTGCTGGAAAGTAATTTTGATTCAACTTTTCATTTTAAAATTTCAATTAGAGCAGATGAGACAAATAAAAATAAATCATAGATGACAAAAATAGCATTTTGAAAGTAAAACTTTTCTCCATGTGAATTATTTTTTCTGGATATTATTTCTTGGCAAATTTTAAAATATCAGGTTTCATACACAGCTGAAATTAAAGTAATTTTTTAAAACTGTAAGCTTCTCTGAGAGAATGAATTTCTACTTTGTGTGTCTCAGACAGAGATTCTATGTGGGCTTGAGAAATTTAGGCTGGAACAAGGAACTTTTGAAGGAGACAGGAAAAGATACATGTAAAAGTAAATTATTGAAATTTTCACTATTAAGCAATTCTAAAGTGAATTGCTCTTTAGCTGCTGGGCTTCTAAACTACATCCGAACCTTGCTTAGACATAAGGACAAGGTATTCTAAATTAAAGTAGTGTTATGGCCAGACTGAGAAGACAGAGAAGGCAGCCTATACTCTCCATGTGTGGAGCTGTTTGAGAATAAATTAGTTATATCAGGTTGGGTCACTTATTTCTCTGGTGCCCTCAAAATTTCAATCTGAAATATAGACTTCTGACTGAATTTACAGTGTACTCCTAGAGAGACATTTCTGAGGAAGGAAAGGGAGTTGGTCTTTTCTTCTCTCTGGAGGACCATAGAAAGGAAGACACATGCTGTACGCATAATATGTCTCTCCACAGGTAGGCTGTTTTCTCTTTTCCTCTCCTTTCTTTCCCCTTTCTTCTACTCTTAATGCAAGAAATAAGTCTCAAAGTTTGGAAGTCTTTGTAGGAGATTAGAGTTAAGGTCAAAATAGAAATATAGATCCATCTTTTTATTAAAGATATTTAACGATATATTTATTAAGGAAAACATTTATAGTACTCATACCTGTACATCCTAAACACTGTTCTGGGATTACAAATGAGCCTCTTTTGAGAAAAAAGGAAAGCTTTCCAGCCTTCAGGGCACAAATCCGTTTCCCAAGATGACTTGGAAACATCTGGTAATCATCTCTCATTGCCCCTGACACACAAATATCTAATAGATGGAAAGGGGAAACACTTAAAATAGAAGATATTGGGTATTTTTAATAGCACAAGACAAGATTTTGGGACAAGATTAGCCCTTCACTACTTGAAAAATTAAAGTCTCTGCTGTTGCATAAAGCTACTCTACTCACATTTTTCTATATTACCAAAGAAAAGTTCAAATGAATAATTAAAAATAGAAAGATATTTATGGTGAGAAGACACATAATCCACTAATACCTGATGACAGATATGGTGATTGATATATCTTGGTTGATTTGCTAGTGTTTGTGGCTTATAGAACGCCACAAAAAAGTAGTGAGGAAAATTTACAAGTAAGAAGTAACATGTGTAACAAGTGAGGAATCAGCCCTGGCAACTCTGAAGTGCCCCTGTCAGAACAGGCAGGTGCTTTTGTGGACATTCAATGCAGTAAGTGCATGTTTTGGGACCTGAATACAGGCTGACAGACCCACACGCAAGGAGCTGTCTGACAAAGCACCAGACAAGACACTGTCTGACAAGACATCCAGTTCAGAATCCCATAGCTTTGTGCATGGACTCTAGTCTGGAAGCAACCTACCTCAATTTACATCCAATAGAGAAAAAAAGATTGCTACAATGCCATAAAAGAAAATAGATAAAGATAAACTGATGGATAAACTCCATGGCTTTTGTCAACAAAAATTTCTATTTATCCCAGGGTATAGGTCATTACATGTTCTCATGGGCAAGTTATCCTCTGGAAATTTATGAAATTGAAGACTAGATTCATTTTACTTGGGCACTTAACAGAGGCACCTATGTTAGGGATGATTTTGAGGTCCAGTATGGACACAGGAAACAGAAAGATGGAGTTCTCCATCCCTCCTATACATATTACAGAACTGGAACTCTTTCTTCAGTTCCTGGCAAAAAGGAAATTTCATTATGGATGGGCTGGAATAACAGCAGGTGCCATAAAAAAAGTGATACCAGAAGTTTCTGCACTCTTGTGAACAAAGGAAAGTTTTCCTAGAAGGACCTGGAAGGGAAGAAATCAACCCACCGGTTTGCTGAGTTATTTATTAGAGACAGATTCTCATCTGCAATTGCATCTTCTGTATTACAGCTGAAGGACCCTATTCATTTGCCTACACTTTATTTTGTGCTTATGCCCCACTCAGCATTTGATGGTTCAGTGCTCTCCCAGGTACTTGCACTTAGGGAGCTCTACCCAAAGGGCTTCTTGACTGACTAAGTGTGCTATTGGAAATCATGAATCGTGAGGTGCTCTGAAACCAGATTCACAATACTTGAATATGAAAAACTTATATTCATTCAAAGAGGGCAGACTGACTTCAGCCTTTCCGCTGTGCAAATGATTCATTCCAGGGCTAATGAAATGTCAAGGTTTTGGCAGCCCATACGCCCACAGTCTGCCATATCAAGGCACAAACTTACAAGGACAATCTGAACTCTGAATTCATGTTCTGATTACTCTGCTTACTTGACCTTAGAAGTGATGCGAGGACTGAAAAGGTAATCATTGCCTGGCAGGATCACAATACTCACAATAGCAGGATTGTGGTTCCTGCCTCCTAGACTTCCTTTCCCTTGTGCTTATTTTCACAATGACTTCATAGGCCCTTAAAAGACATGGGACTGAGAATTGATAAGATTTTTATGTTCAAGAAGTCTTGAACAATGATTTGTCACTCTCCCTTCAATTGTAGGCAATTTCAGTGAGCAGCAAAATCTCACACCCCCTAATGCTATATTTGGCCAGTACTGCTGCACAAGTTCAAGTGGTGTTCTAACCAAGGAGAGAACACTTCTACCTAGAAGTAACTTGATGAAAGACACACTGCAAAAATCATGCATTTAATGGATAATAACCATTTTGTATGCTTCCACTGTACATGTCATCTGAGGATTGCAGAACACTTCTCAAATGTTAATTGAACTTCATAATACCCTTCTGAGACGCATAAAAGATGTAATGAAGGCTTCAGCTCCTCAGTAAACTGCACTAGCTTCCAAGAGAGAACCAAGAAATTGTCTGCCAGTATATAAACACTTCTGTAGGAAGTGAGAAATGTCAGTATATTACTTTGAAATAAAGCAAAGGGAATTCAGTTGCAGTTTATTCCAGAAGGCTAAAACTTCATTTTGCTTCAGATTCACTGAAACATTAATGAAAATACAAGTCAGAAATTTACTATTCTCTCCTATTAGCACGGCTGACTATTTAGTAATACAAGTGCCCCAAGCTCTTTTTGAAGTACTGCTGCTGTATATTCCACCAAAAAGCAATGTCTGTTGCTTCTCTCTTTGCAGCAGCTATACCTTCTCCCTGCACAGCAGCTATACCATCAACTATGGCTATTGTACAGCCTCCCACTATGGATCATGATGTGGATGCAGCATGAAGTGGTGTGGGCACAGACAGGCCAATTCTGTGAGGCCAAGGCTCTGGAAACATAGAATCATAGAATCACAGAATGGTAAGGACATCAAATATTATCTAGTTCCAACCCCCTCACCATGGGCAGGGACACTTTTCACTAGACCAGTTTATTCAAAGCTCCATCCTGCCTGGCATTGAACGCGTGCAGGGATGAGGCACTCACAATTTGTCTGGACAACCTGTTCCAGTGCCTCACCACCCTTACAGTAAAGGATTTCTTCTTACTATCTAACCTAAACCAATTCTCCTTCAGCTAAAGGCTATTGCCCCTTGTCCTATCACAACATGCTCTTGTGCAAAGTCCCTTTCCACTTCTCTTATAGGTCTCCTTTAGGTACTAGAAAGTTGTTACGAGGTCTCCTCAGAGCCTTCTTTTTTCTAGGCTGAACAACCTCAATTCTCTCAGCCTTTCTTTATAAGAGAGCCCTCCTATCATCTTCATGGTCCTTCTCTGGACTCATTCCAACAGGCCAAGGTCTTTCTTGTGTTGGGGGCCCCAGAGCTGGATGGAGCATGCCAGGGGAGCACTCTGTCACAAGAGCAGAGTAGAGGGGGAGAATAACCTCCCTTGCCCTGCTGGCTATGCTGCTTTAGAAGCAGTGCAGGATGTGGTTGGCTTTCTGGGCTGCAAGTGCATGTTGAGTTTTCTGTTCATAAACCACCCTAAATCCTTGCACTCAGGGCAAATCCTGATCCTTTCTACACCCAGTGTGTACTTTGTTCAGAATTGCCCCAGCCCAGGTGCAGGACCTTACACTTCACTTTGTTGAACTGCAAGAAGATTACGCAGACCCACCTCTCAAACCTGTCAAGGTTCCTCCCGATGCCATCCCTTCCCTCCAGGGTGGTGACCGCACCACATAATTCCAAGTCCTCAGCAAACTTGCCAAGACTGCATTCGATCCCACTGCCTATGTTGTTGACAAAGACTTTAAAATGTGCTGGTTTGAATATCAACCCCTGAGGAATGCCATGTGTCACTTATTTCCCCTTGGATATTGAGGCATGGACTGCAACTCATATATACATAAAACATTACGAAATAGTCATGCAACTACAATATCCATGTATCCAACTATAATCATCCATCACACAACTTTCCACTGCATTTCCATATGTGGTCCCGTTTACCTCAGGTAAAAAATGCACATGCTTCTTCACTCTGTTTATTCTTGCAGGCAAAGACAAAGTCACACATCAGAGGTTACAAGAGATCTTAACCTAATAGACTACGGATGTTTCATAGAAAAATCTTTGCCTTTCGTAAAAGGGAGAAATCAAAGAGAAAAATATATTCTAAACTAGTTTGAAATTATAGAAATTTCAATAAACAATAATTTCCACAATCTAATGGGGTGGGGTGGTGCAAGGACTACTTTTTCCATCACTTCAAATGTCATTGTACCCCAAAAGGATACCTTTCTCTTGCCAGTGGCTGTTAGCATTCAGAATCTTAGTGACAAATTAAAGGTCATTTTCCTATATGTCATATCCTACTGCAAATTAGTTTTTGCAATCACTAATTGATGAGAAACTGGAAGTGCTTATTATACAGATAAGTGTGAAAGCTTCACTTCAACTTGATTTCTTTCTCCTATTGTGGTTATTTGGAAATGAATCATCTTCTATGCTCTCTTTTTAGTAACTGCAGACTACTTGCAATAAAAAAGAAAACAGGAAAGGAAGGAAGAGAGAACAGAAATAAGAAAAATCAGAAATAAAAGTTTATTTCAAATTTTAGATTTTATGTTACCTAAAAATACATAAATAAATATGGGACATATTTGCGACCTTCCATCCTGTCATAAGTAGTACTATTATCCCTCCTATGCAAATGTGAAAACTATGACTCAGACATCTAATTTGTGTAGCTTGCTGATTCTGTTACGCATTCAATAAAGAGGCTTAACAACTCACTGAGCAGAGCCTCTGCATGCTTGCACATATTCACAACACAAATACTGCACTCAGAATACAATAACACATCACCATGTTTCAGTGAAATCCTATGCCATGTGGCAGCAAGGAAGATTATTACCTGTTCATATGTTGTCTCTTGTACTTGCCGTAAAGAAATAAGCTGAGCAGATAAACTTCTCCAAGAAAAATTAACCAGGAAAACTCTTTGCCCTCCTTCAACATCTCCCCTCACCAGGTTCACTGTTCAAAATGGATTAGTGTGGGGACAAGGCTACAATAGTTCACCCTTTTCTCAGCCCATAAACTGGCAAGCCACAGGTGAAAAATGCATCATCACAAGATAGTTCTGCTTTCTGAGTGCCATGGTTTAACCCCAGCTGGCTACTAAGGATCACAGAACCAGTCACTCGCTCCCTTACCCTAGGGATAATTGGAAAAAATTAAAAATTTTGGGGTGAAGATAAGAACAGTTTAATAATTGAAACAAAATTAAAAATAGCAATAATAATAATAACAATAATAATAAAGGAGAAAGAGGAACATAACACAAGAAAATGAAATTATGAAAAATACAAGTGCTCACCACTCACTCATCAATGCTCAGCCCATCTCCAGTGATGGAGTGATTATCCCCTCCCAATCAACTCCTCCCAGTTCATAGACAGAAAATTATGTTTTATTGTATGGAATGTCCATTTACACCATTTGGCCCAGGTCTCCTGGCCGTGCTCTCTCCCTGCTTCTTGTGCACCCCCTCACTGTCAGAGCATGAGACACTGAGAAGTCTCTCATTTAGGGTAAGCACTACTTAGCAACAAACAAAATGTCAGTGTGTTTTCAACAGTATCCTTGTACTAAATCCACAACACAAGACTGTGCCAGCTACTAAGAAGAAAATTAATTCTATCCCAGCTAAAACCAGGACACTTAAGAAAAAACAAGTGGAGAAGTGTAAGTGCCTTTCTTTTGTGTTTTATATAGATGCAATACTTACAAGATGCAAACTCAAACATTTGTCAAAGGTATGACAAGGACGAATGCAAGTAAACAACCTGAGAAAGAGTAGTGCTCTGCTTTCTGTCATAAATCAAAACTGAAATTACACCAGCATTCTGCTTGAGATACTTTATTTAGACCATGTCATTATTTTGCAGCAGTCATCTCCAGAGCACCATGTGGGCTGAGTTCAGACCCCAAGGTTTCTTTAAAGCAGGCATTTGCAAGTGTTAAAGTGAATCTGAGCACCAAAATGAGAATCTTTCCTTTGGACACAAGTTCTCTTACCCAGTACCTGAGGAAGATGTCTCCCTCAATTTGACATGACAGCCACAACTCCTTCCACTGCTGGGGGACCATCTCCATGTCACTTCATCAATCACTGCTGCTGCTGTTCCTATGCCTTCTCTCTGATATGTCCTAATATGCACCTCAAGAACAACACACCCAGCAGAGAAGATGGAATGTCTGAATTCTCAACCCTCATGAGATCAAAAGAACCTATGCACAATTTTCAGTAGAGTGCTTAAACAACAGATAATAGTTCAGGCGAGACTGGGAGAAAAGAGGATGTGAAAGGTCTCTCTTTTTGGAAGCTGCTCCATTTAATTGCAGATAATTAACTATTTACTTAGCCAGAGCAAAGGGACAATGATAATTCCCAGTTCAGCAATTAAGAAGCTTTGCTTCCTGAGGTCAACTTTAATATCTATTCCAATGAACACTGTAAATACAAAATATTTAGCATCTAATGACACATGGCAGCCAAACAGAAGTCTGTAACTTTGCTGAAAGGAGTTGTGATTCTGTGATCAAATATCTAAACTTTTTGGACAAACTGGCCTTTTGTGGCTAAACTGATGACTTGAATTTGAAGAACTCGTGTTGCATGTTAAGGTGATTGTTCCTACTACTCAATAACACAAAATGAGGTTCAGCCTCTGCACTATTTGTGGGGTTTCTAAGACTGCACCTGCTGTTATGAGAAACTAGTTTGACATCAGACTCTTTATGGAACTCAAGTTTTCCATTGTGCCTTTTCCTTTTTTGTGGTTTGTCTTTGCTTAGCCTCTAACCCTACTCATGTCTTACATCTGTTCTGTGCAAGATTTAAAGTGTAGTGCTGTCTTACAAAAACAGGCAGCCTTCCATTCTGAAAGAAGCAAGGCAGGCTGCACACAGTAAGAATGCACACAAAGGCTTCAAGAGCATTTTGAGTATCAATTGTCAGAGCAGACAAATCAAGTAAAAAGCAACAATTACGAGCTGGAAGACAGAGGACCTTCTTTTACACTAATTGATATTTACTGGGAAGACAAAAGAGAGATTAATTCACTTCACAGTATCACTTGCTGTGGAAAGGTTTGAAAAAACAAAGCCCATGGCACGCCTGTAGGTAATTGCTCTCAGTTGGGTGTGTTCTCGGTGCCTTTGCAAGCACTGTTGGTGAGGACACTGCTTTCATGATTTATACGAGCCTCTAAAATTATCTCCCTACAAATTAAACTGCAGATATGGTGGTAAAGTGGGCTTTCTCTGCATGGGGAAAAACAGAGAGATAAAGGCTGTGAGGAGGCACACTGAATTTTTATTTTGTCTCATTTCAGTGGTGCTTCAGCTTTGGCTTATGTTTTCGTGAGGGGAAAAATAGGATATTTGAAGGGCACATAATGGTTTTCTCTCTTTATTCCCATTTAATATATTTTATTCAACTTGGCCTGAAAAAAAAAAAGAAGAAAATTATAACAAAAAACTTCCTAGAATGTAACATTTATTCATTGCCAAGAAACACCACATTTCTTAGAAAATATTTTTCTAGGATTTAATACTCGTAAGCTGAGCTAAGAAATTTGTCTCTTCTCTGCTTGTCTTCATTGTAATTTACAGTATATCTAATATCATTTTTATTAGCCCTTAGAAATCTGCCAACTTCATGCATGGTTGCCCAGTGGAATACTCTGAAACACTGTTATTTCTTTAGATTTTCTGAATGGCAGGAGCTTCTTCAAGTAAGTTTATTTTAACATTTTACATTAACCTCAAGTATATCTCTGTTGATATCAAAATAAAATGCTTGTGTGTGTTAACAAATATATAAAATCATTTTGTTTTACCACTGACTTATTATACTAGAAGCATTCTGAGTGCAAATTATCATTAAAGAGTTTAAAAATCAATAATTATCTGAAAAGAACATGTAACAGCTTCTCACAAAACTTAGGAAAATGTTTTTTTTTTTTTTCAGTGATCTTAAGAAAAAGCAATCATAATTCCTTGATTAAGATTTAAATTTAAAATACTGTCTTTAGGACTTATTTGAAATCAAAAATACTGTTTTAGAGACAAGACTCACACATACATGGAATGCTAAAACACTGACTTAACTACCCCAGCATTGACCACTGTGTCCTTAGCTGACCAGGTGGTCCAGCTTTCAAACAGAGAACACGAGTTCATTGGTTCTTCTTGCCTTGTACAAGAAACAAGCAGATTTAGGCACTTCTGAAGGACATCCATGAATCTGCCTGCCAAGGATGTGACCCACTATGTCAGACAACATGAAACGGCAAGGATAAAGCTGTGACATCCTGCCCTTCTCAGCGACTCAGAGGTAACAATGGACAGCATCTTCCACTTGATCCTTCTCCCAGCTGTCCTGGAAAACAAGTCATGTCTTTAAAAATTATGCTGAAAGAGACTGATTGTAGACAGCAGCTAGCAAGTCATTGCAGTCATTAGTCACAGACAGCATGGCTTCGTGAGGCGCAGTCCTGTTTGTCAAACCTGACCTCAAAGAGTATCTCACCCAGCTGGTCTAGGAAAGCCAGTAGATGCAGCCCTTTTGGACTTCAGCGAAGCTTTTGATACTGTCTCTCACAATATTCCTCCGGAAAAAATATCCAGCACACATCCATGCATTTGATGGGCGAACAACTGGCACACAGGTCAGGCACAAAGGGTTATAGTGAAGGGGGCTACATCAGGTCTGGTCACTAGTGGGATTCTGCAGGGCTCCATCCTAGCCCCTCTGCTCTTCAACATCTTTGTAAACAACCTGGATGCAGAACTCCAAGGAATACTAAGCTTGCCAATGACACTAAACTGGGAGAATTTTTCGACTCCCTTGGAGGCAAGGAGGCCCTGCAGGGAGACCTCAACAAATTAGGGGACTGGGCTGTCACCAGCTGTATCTGGCAAGTGCCAGATTCTGCACCTGGGACAGGGCAACCCTGGTTGTGTGTAGAGGCTGGGGAAGGAGAGGCTGGAGAGCAGTGCTGCAGAGAAATGGCAAGATGAACATGAGCCAGCAGTGCCCTGGCAGCCAGGAGGGTCAACCCTGTCCTGGGGAGCATCAGGCACAGCATCACAGCCGGGCAAAGGAGGGGATTGTCCTGCTGTGCTCTGCAGTGGGCTGGGGCAGCCTGACCTTGAGTGCTGGGAGCAGTTTGGAAGCCACAATATAAAAAAAGATATTAAACTATTAGGGAGACCTTTATTCTGCCACACTGCATTATTTAATTTCATTAATCACTTAATGGGTGGCAATTACTTAGTGTCACATAATGCTCTACTTTTAGTGCTAGCAAAGTGGCATTACACTGTAGTTTAGAAGTTATATTTGTCACAGGGCAATTTATGATGGCTCAGAATTTTCTTTTTTTTCTAAATGCTTTGTGGAACCTGTGAGGCCCATAACAAATATTTTACTAGTGCATTCTGAGAATTTCCTAGAAGTATATAACTGTATTTAAAATATCTATTTGAAGCTCCTCCCTTCAGCAAAAGCCAATTTTATGGCCACTTAAATATTTTCCCCTACATTACCATCTGTAGGTAATGTAGTAGGCAACGAGTAATGAGTAGGTAATGAGTAGGCAGAGTAGTCAGTCTCTGTGGACAGTATTTCTCCAATAGGTGCATCCTTTGCGTATGCCTAACGCTGCTTTTCTGGCATATTAGAGAAATCAGAACTTAGCAGTGAGATTGCCAGAGATTGCTCTTATGTTATGTGATCTTTATCTGCACACATGCAAGGAGAGACACAGAGGCAGTAGCAGGTGGGGGAATCTAAATAATTCTCTGTCCTGGCTATTCCAGGGGCCACCAGAGGAACCACCATCCCAAAAAAGACCCATCTCCTCACACAGGAAGGAGCACCAGGACAAGGGCGGGGGGAACACCAATAATGCCATCAGAGAAATGAGATCTCTCACTAGACTGTGCCCAGGCTGTCACAGGGGAGCCTCAGCCCCATGGACTAAGCACAATGACCAACACCACAAAGGAGCAGTTGCCTGGAGCACCTCCCCAGACTGTAGGGTGTCACTGCCTAAGGATATGGGACACAATATGGGATGCAGGAGAAGAGTATCTTGAGACTGCACAAAAATGGGTCATGAGACACTTAAGGGAGGAGGCACAGGCAGGAAAAGGGAAGGATACAGGACAACAACTGGGTACATTAAGCCTGAGGATGGTTCCTAGTGTGTCCCCCCATGTGTGTGTTGGGTGTGTGAATGTGGGTCCACATCCACAGCCTGAGTGGGGCAGCAGCCTCAGGGCTCCTATGTCCATGTGCAAACAGCTTGGATGCAGGGAGCAGCTACTGGGCAGACTGAGAGTCTGATCCAGATGCTCACTGAGGAGAGCCATATGGTGTACACGTACATATATATATGTCCACTAGCAGATTTTCACCCTGAACAGCCAGAGGGGAACAGGATGAGGCTGTTGGTGCAGTTTGTGTTTCTCTTAGTGCTGAGTTCATGTCTATGCTGCTCTGTGGGGCCAGCTGCGTGTATATGCTTATGTATGGGTTCTATAAAGGTGTTTGCAGGTGTGACTATTGGGAACACAAGCCCAGTCTGGCTATTAGCTGGACCTGAGGGCACAGAGTTCCAGCAATCTCCCCTCTGTTGAGCCACTGGATTTGGAAAGTGTAGGCGAATCCACGGACAGCTGGAACAAGGAATTCTGCTAACTTGTATATTCTAGAACATGTGGTTTTATTGAAAGGGTCGTGGGTAAAAGGGCCTTGCCTTCAGCCACCAGCCTTGGCTGAAGGGAAGTCCCAAAGAGAGAGGGAGAAAGAACAGCAGGGTGAGAGCTAAGAGAGAAGGGAGCGAGAGAGCAAGGGGGCAGGGGGAAGAGGGCAGGAGAGAGCAAAAATAGGGGGGAGAGGAAGAGTAAGAGAGTTAAGAAAGTTAAGAGAGTTAAGAGAGTGAGGTCCTTGTTACAATACATTATATCTCCTTTTGTGATGAATATTCTAATTTACAGTGACCAACCAATACAAGACACAAAATCCTACAGAATCTACATACAGCCTATAAGAACTACTATATTACCATACTGTGTTATATTTGAAACTCTAAAAACTACTCTTTAGACTTCTGTTTTGCTACATTGACCTTTGGATCCCTTAGCCAGCAGAAAGGTATTGTTCAATCAAAAGGGATTCTCCTTCAGCTAGCTAGGCTATTGTTCTCAGATCATATAGTAACTAAGACTCAGTATCCTACAACTAAAAGTAAGCTTTCACTTCTATTTCGATTATAGGTTTCATATTTTCAGAATCTTTTACTATGCAATCATATTTATAAGGTTTCCTTGATTCATCTTCCCCAACAGGAAAGCCTAACCAACAACCAAGAATTAAACTTGCAAAATCAAAATACCTAAAAGTTAGAAAATGTAAGATTGTAGAACTGAACTGCTCCCCTTACAATAGTATTTAATTATATCACACACTAACTTCCTCTAGACCATTATGTCATTAACTATAGTGGTGGCTTTTTGGAACACCTTTCACTCTTCTCATTCAATATGTAGCCCCAACTGAGCAAAAGTAAAAGTATTATTTTGTGAAGGGTAGTTGAGAATATAGTTAACTATCAAGGACAGTTAATACAGTTCTTAACAAACCATCATGAATCTGCTTTGCAGCCTTGCCAGATAAGGAAATTGAAGACTTTACCACAGACTTACAGAATCATCAAGGTTGGAAGAGATCTTAAAGATCATCTTAGTGCAACCATCAACATGGTCCAACTGACACCCTTCAGACTTGTTATGCAAACACAAAAGCATATGTTTATTAAAGTTTGAAGAGACATTTTATTTTTTACAAGGGCACAAGAACTCAGAGATGATGAAACTTAAAGAATTTATTTTCAACTAATGGATGTAGTATTTGCCACTCTGCAGATTGCCCTTATCTGCAGTCACTGTCACAATTTAGGAAGGAGACATGGGTGATCTGTGAATACAGAAATAATGCAAATGATTGAGGCTGCTTCTTTTCTGTGAAGAAGGAAAAAAACTGAACTTCTACCAACAGAAAGGAATTACTAGTCTTGAACTTCACAAACACCCTTTCACCAGAATCTTGTCTACACAGTTCTATATTATCTGAAATTATTTGAAGAAAGGGTCTCACACATTATTACACCCAGAATTACCTTTACCATATGAAAGCATCATTCTGAAGATTTATTTCACATTGCCTATATGTCCTTGCAAAATAACATTTGTAATAACTTTGCAAAGAGGTGCATTAAACTATCACTCCCCTACCCTGAAATTTTGGTTAATGAGGCCTGTCTTAAACAGGCTCAACTCCCAGGGCTTTTGGCCAGCCCTCTCTGCATCCTAAGTTTTCATCTGCACCTGCCAAAAGGTTGATTTATTTGGGCATAATAATTTTTTGTCTGTGTAATCACTTTTTTGAGAGCAGTCATAAAGACTTGTATATAGCACTCCATTTACCTGGGCATCTGTTTTCAAGGGGTTTTTAAAAGACATTTTAATGTAATTTTTAAGTCACTTTTAATGCACGAAAGGGCCTTCTGATAGTGAAGATGACACAAATCTGGCTATGACACAAGATATGGAGTGGATCTCTTGGCAGCCTTGATTTTTGTTCCCCATCTTTCCCATCCCTTCCACAGCCAGGCACAGCCGTGTTCAAAGAGCTAAATACTAATTGTGTACAAACTTACATTAAACTCTTCTGATGGCTTTGGTGCAACAAAGGCAAGCACAGAGAGAGGCTCTCACACTCTGTGCACATACCCAGAGATTAAAGTCTCTGAGAAAGGCCCAGTTTTAAAGCTTTGTTCCTGCTGCTCTGTGTATGACTATACATGCTATGCTTCAGAAGGGGATAAAGAGGCAGTGTCTTTGACCATGTAAAATCTCTGAGTTCTTGCTTTCATTTACCCTTGTCCACAGCTTTTTCCAGAGACAAAATAACTCCTATTCTAAAGCTCTTCCTAAATGCAATGCTAAATGCATTCTCCTACCAATGAAGGATGCTGAGAATACTTTCTCTGGCCATGAAGCAATATATGCTATCTATTGAAAGTGCCCATTAGCTTACTCGTTCTTCTCCTTCCATTTCACTTCAGAATGAAAAAAAAAGGAATACAAATTCTACAGATCTATATCCCTCTCAAAGTCCAGTGACACCCCTTTCCCATTCCCTCTTCTTCCTCCCCACAAATTATCAGATATACATCAAAAGAGTTTGTGGTCAATTCCGCTACTGTTAGCTGCCCTGAGCAGCACTGGTTCCCATTGCTTGTGGTACAAGCACATAGGTAATCTTCACAGATAAAATGACAGTAAAATGCCTGGGATTCTGCATCTTTCTCTTAAGTTGCAACTCTTCTCTTCCCCACTTTTGTCATTACCACTCTTGAAATAGCGGGAGGTGCTCTGCACAGGGTGAGCCGGATAAGTTTGCATCCATGATGAGGCAGCGGGAGCAATCACTGCTACTCTGCCACTTCCCTGTTCACCAGGAATTTTTTTTTTCTGCCTTACCAGGGATCTCTTCTGATTTCATTAGTGAGGCAGTAAATGAGCTAAGTCCTAATAATCAGCCATCAGGCAGTCCTGCACCTCTGTACCCATTTGGAACAACTGATCACGAAAAGGTGCTGTTGCAAACAAGCATTGTGCGAATTAAGCACCCAGTAACCATAAGTGTATGTCTCAAGAGAACGGTTTTGATGTCGTTCCAATCTGTGTTATCACATCCAATAACAATCACACCAAGATGTAGGGGAGAACATCCTTGGAGCTCTGAACAGAAGGTCCTCTGGAAATCCTGAGGATCCCTGAGATCCGAGTCGTTTCCAAAGGACAATTCTGTTCACAACCACCTTTCCCAAACTGTGTTGCCGTAAAGTTCATCACACTTTTTACAAGGTTCTGTTATCTCTATAATCACTGAAGACATCTTTTCGCCAAGATCCCCGACTCACTACGATAATCAATAGCTCACTGATCTCTGCACTGGCCTTTATCTGGCCAAGTCAGTCTCCCCCGGCACTCTCTCTCTCTCCGGTGTTCGCCACCGATGCCTGCGGCGCTGGGGAAGGGGACATTTTAGGGGCTTTGCCTCCGAGCGGCAGCCGGCGGGCAGGAGAACACCGCCGGCGCGCCGCCCGCTGGCCGCCGCAGGTGCTCCGCGCTGGCCGCTGGGGGCGGCCGCCGCCGCGTCCCGCCGGGCTGGGAGGAGCGGCGGCGGGCAGCGGGCGCGGGGAGGCGGCTCCCGCCGCTCCTGCGGACACGGCCCCTCCTCCCGGCCCGCCCCGCCCGCCGCACACATGTGCCCGCGCCCAGCGGCGGGGCGCGCCGTCGGGGCGGGCGGGAGCCGTCGCCTCCCCGACACCGCGCCGGCATCGCGGCGCGCCGGGCGTCCCTGGGCGCGGGGAGCGGGTGGCCGCGCTGACGCCGCTGCGCGCCATGGCTGTCGCCTACCTGCTGGGGAACGGGTCCGCGCCGCTCCTCGCCGGCGCTCTGGAGGTCCCCTTCGCCGCCAACGCCTCCGGCTGCCGCCCGCCCGGGCCGCCCTGCCCGGCCTGGGGCAACGCCTCGGCGGCGCTGGGCTGGAACCGCTCCGAGCCCTGCGGCGGCGGCAATGGCAGCGCGGGCGGCGGGCCCTGCGCGCCCGCGGGCGGCGGGCCCTCCGTGGTCACCGCCATCGCGATCATGGCCCTCTACTCCGTGGTCTGCGTCGTGGGGCTCTTCGGCAACTTCTTGGTCATGTATGTCATCGTCAGGTGAGTGCCGCCCTGCCCCGCCCCGCTGCCCACGGCCGCTGCCGTCGGGGCGGAACCCCGTCGCCAGGAGCCGGGATGCGGGACGGTGTCCCGGCGGGGATGCTGCGGTCCCCCTCCGCCGGGCAGCGCGCAAAGGGGCACAGTGCGGGGTGCGGACGGGCGCCGGCCCCCGCGGGAAAGGGAAGAAGGCTTTTGACAAAGAGCCGGAGGGGGTGATAGGGAAGAGAAAGTTGCGGTGGGAACCGTGGGGGGCGGCCGGTCCGTCGGACACCGCTGCGCGTCCGAGGATGTTCTAAGGACCCTCCGAGCTGCGGCACTTCTGCGAGCGGCTCTAGCCAAGGGGCCTGAATCCCGCAGCTGACCCCGAAGGAGCGAGGATTTAAAGGGACTGTAGCCACTGCCTGTTAGCGTGTATGGGTACGGGGTGCTACGCGCATAGCCGGCATGTACCTGTCTTCTCACCTCTCCCAAAAGCACGAACAAGATGTAAATGGCACCGCGGCTAAACGATTCTCTGTGGCGGTGTTTGGACTTCCTCTGCCTCATGTCTAGATCTATCTGTGTATGCTGAAGTGCATTTATATTTGTGTATAAGTAAACATGCGTATACACGTGTATAAATACGTATGCCGTGATCGCGACGGCTTTCCGTAATCCCGGCGTTCCGGCTGTGCTGCGGCACTTCGCAGCTTTCTCGCCCGCAAGAGAAAAAGCCCCCGTGGGGCTGTTGCGGGTCAGATCACGCGCGATAACTGATTGCCCGTAAATGAGAGGAAAACGAGTGAGGGGGAGATGAAAGAGGCTCCCTAGCCGGCCTGGCGGCGGAGCGGGGCTGGGCGGGTGGCTTCCGTGGGGGAACACTGCCACCTCCCGGGAGCCACGGCCGGGAGCGGGGCGGAGGGGCGCGACAGGACGGGGCCGACCGAGCTCGTCTCCTTTCGTGGCTGCTCGTCGTTTCCAAGCATCCACTGAGCCCTGGAGAGCCCAGCGGGCGCTTTTGATGGGGGGAGACGGGCATGGCCCAGGGGTGCGCTCCGTTCCTATGGAGGCAGCCCCAGCATTTCCAATTTCCCCCCGTCTCCCTTTGAGCTCTGCGTTTCCCGAGGGGTCGGGGCCGCAGGAGCTGGGGTTGTCTCTTGGCATCACTGGCAAACCCGCGGCAGTGATGCTTTGTGGTGCGTGGGCGCAGCGCAAGCAGTGCCAGCTGTGAAGAAAGCCGGGGGTGAGGGTCGCGGTCACGGTGGGGTGTTGCAGCAG
The DNA here is from genome assembly GCF_009819655.1 of Sylvia atricapilla. Lineage (NCBI taxonomy): Eukaryota > Metazoa > Chordata > Aves > Passeriformes > Sylviidae > Sylvia > Sylvia atricapilla. The sequence goes on from NC_089142.1 coordinate 59,119,125, forward strand.
GATGGAGGATGATTCTTTCGGCACCTGTTAGGGATGTCACTGCAAAGCCGGTGCGTCTGGTAGACCTAGTGGGAACACAGTATCCGTTCGTGGTTCAGGAGCAGTTCCTTGTGGGTTTAACTGTACTTAAGAGGCTGCATGCACAGAGCTGGGGAGATTGTCTTCTGTCTTGTGGTTTTGGTCAGCCTGAAACTCAAGCTGTCCGTGTGAAGATACATCTGCAGAAAGGCTTCTGAGTGGGGGCATGACTGCAATCACCGTAGCAGTGTTGAATGCATTCCTCTGGGAGGAAAAGCAGATGCACAGTGTAACAGACACAGGATAGCTGTCAGCAGAGAAATATGCCACAGGTTGTCCCTGCCTGGAATTATGTATTTATTATCCTGGGCATAACCCTTACTAGGTTCATATTTCTTATAGTAATTAATTGAATTACGCTTGGACCACAAAGCCAAATCGAATGAGGCACTTGTATTTAGATTTCTATCTAAAGAAAGCATCTTTCCCTGAGACGACATCTTAAAAACAAAAGCCAGAAGCAATAGGAAAAAGCAAAAATATATTTTCATTTTACCAAGGAAAACACAGATTAAATGACTTGTCCAAAACCATCAGGAATTTTATGGCAAACCCTACATCTCCTGTGGAAGAACAGCTTTTGGTATGACAGAATTCCTTCCCAATTAATACCACGCAGCTGTTTAACAATTGGGATGACAAGGAATTTACATGCTAATGGCGGAATAAAATCTGTGGCTTAAGCAGCATAAAAATACATTCTTTTCCTGTGCTTCTCTATACGTGTAGTGTATCTGGTTAGCAACAGGGAACTTAGTGATTTAATTCCTGTTCAAGCTATCCTAGCTTGAGAGTGTTATGAACCTATGAAATGATGACCCTATGTCATTCATACCTCCTTGCATCCAACTACACATAAGAAGCCAAAGTTTCTCTGGATTCAATTTGTCATCACGTTAAACTCCCATTCTATATCTGCCTTTCCCATCATGCCTGCTCATGAAGAAAAAAGCCATTGAACTTCAAATTAATTGTGAGAGGAGTTGAGTGTACTAAAAAATAAAATTTTTAAGTAGTATTGGTACCTAGTTTGTCTTGAAATTGCTAGGAGTTGGGAGGTAGGTGCTTAGATATTTGAAACTGTCCTATTCACCTTTTAGGGTCTAGCCCCAGTGAAAGCAACAGTGATTTCAGATCGAGTGCTGCATGCTAATGTCTCATGCTTGGTTTCTTTGGAAATATCTTTAAAATAATTATATCATTCTTATAAACATTATTACTCTTGAAGTTTTTCCACATGAGGCCAATCCAGGGGTTTGGAGCCAGAGCTGTGCAAGATCTGACCTGACAGGGAACTGTCACTATCACACCAAAATGCCACCTTGCTGTCCCTGCTGGGGCAAACAGAGGTCAGAAAGCAGATAGGTCAAGAAGGAGTTAGAAATGTATTGTGATTATCAATGTGAAAAGAAGACTTCATGCAAAGTAGGTCCATGGATTTCCGATTTATACACATCAGTTATAATTAATGCATTCTCATCCACCCTCCTCATTCTTCCAGATGGTTCCTGTTCAGCTGAATGTTTTCATCCTTGAATTAGGATTTACGTGTTTTATATGCAGTGTGTGAGGCTTAACCTCATGTTACTAACACTGAGCTGTTTCCTTTCTCAAGTACCAAAAAAATGCCTTCAAGTGACAGCAGTAGTAGTTGCGTAGGTTTTACTGCCAGCTGTGAATTTCCTGCAATCTTAAAAATCTGTAAATAATTTTTATTATCTGTTTTCTTCATGTGCTTTGTGTAAGTGTAAATTACTAATATGAACACAATGTTGTTATGGCTATATCAACAGCAAATGCTACTTCTAGCTGCTGCAGAGTACAAGACAGTGTACAATTAGTGCCATGTGGCATTGAATTAATTTTCACAGTAATCCAAAAGCTTTTCCAGCTTTCTCACCAAGTTGGTGGAATATTAGTCTCACAATTAGAGTGGAAATAAGAATATGCCTTGTGATAAAGGCAATACGCTGGAAAGCTGCAATAGATCCTAGATGAAAATCTTAAGCACTACAGGTCTGGAAGAGAGGAATAGCTCACAGAGACCCTAGTCCACAATCCAAATGCTCTGGGGGAACTGTAATTCCACCAACAGCCGCTGAAGTTACTCAAATTCAGAGTGATTCCTCAATTGTTTTGCTGTTAATTTCTCACATGTCATAAACAAAGGGGTCTCAGGTTCTTCACAGTCCTTTGTAGAGGAAGGAAATGTCTTGTTTCATGGAGTAAATTACTTTTACACTGCTTTAAAGGAAAAAAAAAAAAAGGCAAATGGAAAAGAAGTTGAAGAAGTCCTCTCTGTGAAATTAGGAGAAATCTTTCCATGTGTCTCAAAACAGCCTCTTAATAGTGTTTTGGAAAAAAAAAAAAAAAAAAGAGCTGTGATTGAAGCACCATCTAATCTGGAAAGACTGTGCAGCACTGAAAACTCTGGTTAGTTCAGCCGAGCTCACTCACAATTCAGAAAAACTGTTCTGTTAAGTAGAACAGACTTACAGTTGAAATTTCAATTGTAGAAATAATTGATATCATCAGTGGAAAAATATTCTCATACATGTGCACAAAGTGTGGTGTCTTTTTAGAGAAAAAAATCTGAAAATTGTCACAAGCTTGAAAGTGGGTGAAGCAAAACAAGTATTTCTAAAAATCAGGTTCTTTGCAAAGTGACATGATGTCGTGGATGCAATATGCAAGGTGACCTTCAGTGTCTTTTGTAGCAGCATAGATCCAGGGAGCTTAAAAACCAAAAAGTGCATAAAATTCCTGCTTTTCTCTCCTGTCCACAGCCTCAATAATCTCTCTGCATTTGCACAGCATTGCTTGTGTGAGTGTGTGTCCTGCCTGTTCCTCTGGCTGCAAGGGTTGCACCCCTGTGCTAAGAGCTGAAAGCTTCATCAGCCTTATCCAGTCATGTCAATTATGAATTAATACAGCTCACAGCAGCAGCCAGAGAAGGCCTGGGGACAGGACTGAGGGAGCACTGTTGGGCAGGAGCAGTAGAGGAGCTGGATTAAATCAGCAGCATAGCAAGGGGGTGACCCTCAGCATCCTGCTTTACAGAAAGGCAGGTGTCCCTGTTTGCATACTGTTTGTGGCAGAGTTTACCAATCTTTGCTGGTGGGTAAATGTTTAACTAGCAAGCGGCTCCCCTGCCTTCTCCAAGATGAAGGAAAGCAGACAGATAAATGGAATGTATACCTTTATATTATATTATTATTATTATTATTATGTTTTTATAGACGTGATGAAAATTTGACCAAAAATACATAAGGCTGCAGCGTGAGTGTAACACCCATCTCACTGAGCAAGCAGAGGCATCTGAGGGATGAGTGGCAGCTCTGCAGCCCCAGACTCATCTCCAGACCCTGGGCCTGGCATGCTTTCCTGTGTGCGGGAGTGCACGGACGCTCTGGCTCTGCTAGCATCTACCACCAAGTGTTTCTGGGCAGAAAACAACCCTTCTCACTCCATTTGCCTGTAAAAAGCTGTTTGATCTCACTGTGCTTTTCCTGGAGTGACATTATGTTAATGGCTCCCATGAAAAAATAGTGTTAAGCACTTAATGATTTTTTTTTCCATTTCTTTATTAAAAAAAAATCAAAAGTTACCAACTTTTCAAGGCTTCAGTAAGGGTAGAAAATATGGCATGCACATATTGCTTATATTACATAATTGCTAGCAAGCTAATGACTAATGAGCTATTTAGCTAACATAATCCTGAAGCACTGCTTTATTTCATTTCCATTTACAGTGTTTCCCCAAACCATCAAGCATAACTTTTGCTGAACACTGTGGATAAGCTTTTGTAAATATTCTAGATTAAAAGGTGACAAATTTACAAAAGCCTCAAGCGTAACATGATGCACGTCCAAATGTTTCAGAATCATAATTTAGCTTACCAACCTCTTTCCCAGCCATTGCCAGCAGCTGGTGTTCAGTCACAGAGTGGAAAAACAGTGGCAACACTGTGTAAGTATCCTTCTAATAGATTTTTAGACTGCAGAGAGACTTTCTGAGCTGCAGTTTGCATCAGCATTTATTCAGTACCTTTTTGTGGACATTTTTAACATGCAGCATTCCCCAAAAAAATGGGGATCAAAAATAAGAAGAAAAGAAGAAGGTCAAAAAGATTGCCATTACTAAACAAAGGTGCTTCAAAACAAACATTTGAAGCATTTTTACTGATTCTATTTCAGTTATTTTTAAGCTTAGGTGTTCTAAGATGGTTGTTGTAGACATCTTTATTAACAGATGTTTTCAAAAAATTATTTCTTTTCATGATGATTCCAAGTGAAAACAAGTTTTCAATGCTTGCTAAGTCTCTTCAAAATACAGATCCACTCTTGTAATTATATTTTTAAAAAATCCAAAAGCAACTATTTTCTGAATTGTTGTTCATAAGCTGATTTCAAAGAAAGCTGATTTTATAACCATCTGTGTCTTCTTTGGTTTATATCAGGAAGTTTTGGTTTATGGTATTGAAAGTGGGAATATTATAATTATCTTTCAAAGACCCCTAATCCCTTTTGGAAGTGGGCTTTTAATGGTGTTCACTGTCAAGGAGTTCCACAGCTTAGCCGAGCTGTGATAAGCATTCTCATTCATCCATTTAATGTTAAACACTTCTAAATTTTATTTATATTTCCCTTTGAATTTACATGATGAAAAAAGGTAGGGATGACACACCATAGCTAATCAAATAACTGTGAAGGACATGAAATAAATTCTTTCCACCTTCTTACTGAGAAGTGTTCAATTATCAGCTATAAGATCTTGTATCTCAGATCAGGAATAAAACTTCAGAACAAAAGTGTTCGTGTAAAATGGAACATCTCCTCCTTGTCATGTTGTGTGGAGCAGTTCCAACTGAGTGAAGTCTCCTTTTTTAGGGGGGAACAGGGAGCAGCAGTTGTCACTGTGCTAATCTTCAGCCCTGGGATGTGCTGCCCCTATAGAAAAATCATCTAAGGAGCCAATTACCCAACTCATTCTCATAAGACTGTGGTAACACCCTCAGAGACTCAGTTTCAGACACAATCTCATCCTTGTCATGTGAAGACTTGAGTCCATGATTTCCAGTACTTTTGATCTGGTCCTCTCACATAACACATAATTGTGCTCACATAACACACAACCTTGCTCCTTCTTCCTGTCCTGCCAGCTTCCACCATTGCCTGCTTTCCCCTTCTCCACACATCATAGGCAAGCTTTCCTCTGCATTTCTTCTCTCTCTAGTTCCTTTGTCTCACCTCTGTCGCTCCTTTCCAGACCACACTCAACAGCTTCACCAGAAGATTCCAGTCTCCTGGAATAGAGGCTGCTTAATTCTCTTGTCAGTTCCCATGTTTGGGATTTTCTACTGTGAAAAGGAGTAAATGAATTATCTGAAAAAAATTTAGAAATAATGTAATTAGGAATTTTGTACAATTTGCCGACTAAGTGATTTATTTTTTAAACATTTGTGTATTGTATACGCAAGAGGCCATACCTTGTGTGTTATTTTGTAGTGTTACTTTGGTCTCTACAGTCTGTGTATGGTCTGGCCTCCAGCCCCCTGCCGTATCTCCCTGCTACCCTCTGACCAGGGGCATTGATTACCTGCTGTTCCCTACCACACTTTTAGGGATCTCACATCTACTAGCAATAAAACTGACTTCAAAGGCTTCCCTGCCAGCTTCCCTGCTCACCAGGGATATTTCATGTACAGTCCTTATCTCAGGTGATCAGTCTACAGATCAGGAGGAGGGTACCAGCACCTGGAAACCAGACAAAGCTGTTGATAACTTGTCCCCTCTAGAAAAATGTCACCACAGTTATCAGAGGTGTAGTCAGCAGTTTTACTCTCAGTCACACTTCCCTGAAGGCAGAGGGGAAAAAGTCAAATTGAATATACTGACAGTTTTCCTTTATATGTCTAACTAGCAAAGCCAAACCTTCAACAATAAGCACCTGCTGCTGGATAATGGCAATATATTGAAGTTAGCCTTTTTAGCACCATTGATTTATTTCAGAGAGATATGCTACACAATAACCATGAAAGCAGCAACCTTTACTGGAGACCCATATATGCCTCAGCGCCAGGCAAACAGAGACTCAAATAAAAGTGGTTTGACAAACAGGCCAGATTAAGTTCTGAAATAATTGGCAGGTAATCTTCCCCCCGTTCAACTAGGCCGGAAGGCAAGGAAGTGTACCAGCAGATGACTGTTAGGGCAGTGAAGCATACTTATTACTGTCATTTAGGTTTTATCATTAAGTGGCTTTTTATGATGTCTGGGAAAAGGAGAGGAAATTAGGAGTTGCAAGACATGGCAGCATCTTAAATATTTTTGTGGCAAGTGATATACCTATACTTGTTCTTGTCTGGTTCTCCACCCAGAGAACCATTATTTTTTGGAAGAAAATAATGCATCACATCAGTTTTATTTTCTATGGATTTCTGCCAGGATATTTTTCACATTTATGTAACTTAAAAGGGCATAAAATAATAAGAAATCATAAAATAATTACCTATTATGACTACTGGGAAGTCTGTGTGTTCTGTCTGAAGTAATCTCCCTGCTTGTTAATCCTCTCAGACATCACAGGAAAGGATCAGCCTTCCTCCTGAAAACAAATATTTTTCCCCAAAGAAAAAAGCTTATTTTCTCCAGGTAGGGCGTAAACTCACTGGCTCAAACTAAATAGGAGAAAGAGGACTTCTATATGATGCTTTTCAGTAGAAAAAAAAAAAATCAGGAAGAGCCACAAAGCAGCAAGTCTTTTTTAGTCCATCATCCAACACAGGAAAACAGGATGAGTCAGATGCCCTCACAACTCTCTTGATGACACATCATTTCCCAAAAGACTGGCACTGAAGTCTAAAGGTATCTCTGCCTAAAAGGCTTTTGTTTAGCTCACCCTCTCCCAAAATTGAGGTGTGAGATAAATTCCTGATGGGCTCTGAGTAAAAGAAAAATGACCCTGAGCTGGTGCTGCTTCCCAGGAGGTGATGTGCTCTGCTTGCTTCACCTGCATCCCATAAGCAAATACTGCTGGATCTGCACATATGGCACTGTCCTGATGAGAGGAAGTGATAAGCTGGGAAGTCAGAGATGCTAACAACAGATGTAACCTGAGGGAAAGTAAGCTTTGGTGACATTCTGGCCAAATCTCATTTGTACTGTGGAGGAGAATAAAGTGACAAAGCAGTAGGAAAACAAATTCTTAGGGAGAAAAGAGGTAGCAACTAAAGCAACTACAGTCCAGCAGCTCCCTGTCCTGTGCTCAGGCCCACACTGAGCACACATACACTCAGACTCCTTCAGAAAATAGACATCCCCTTGCCAGTGAGTGAAGAAAGGAGAGAAAGCTGCTCCAGAACAATGTATGTGAAGTATGACTGAGTATGTCAAATAACTAAACTCTTTGATTTTAGATTTACTGCACTCCCTCAGTATGTCATGCCTTGACATCTAAGTGATGCCTAAAAAAGTTTATTTCTAATTAAATCACTATGATAGGTCAGAGCAGTGACTGGGTACTGCTGTGCTGGGAGTCAGGATGCAAGGCTTTAACAGGAGGGAACAGCAACTGCCTCTGTCTTTTTTAAAGGCAGTAAAACCTTCCTTACTTCCCCATTTCAGCTTTTACCCCCAAACTCGGGATGGATACAGTAAGTGAATGTGATGCAAATTGCACAATTTCTTTGCAACCAAGTGTAAACGCTTTCCACTCTAGTGTTGTACCTGCTCAGGGGTTTATTTAGTTTTTCAGTTTGTTGTTGGTTTGGTTTCACTCAGGGCTTACTGTGCTTAAATTACAGCCTTGTAGATCCCTTCAGCAGAACATCAAAAGGATGCAGAGGTTTTTAACCACAAGATGGCACCTGCAATCTGGGTGTCCTTACTGCCTAATAACCTATCAGGATTGTGCACAAATTTATGGTGCTTGTAGCTAGAGATGAAATTTAATGGCTTAAGGAATAAGCATTCCGAAGTACCCATGAGCAGAAAAATCAAAGACTTAGGTTTTCCAACTGATTAAATCATATGCTTGCAGACAGGAAGGTCAGACCTATCCAGAATATATATGACTCCAAAAACTTTCAATAGGTTACAGCCTGCCACAGCACACGTCACAGCAGTGGCTGAGATACAATATGGGCCTTTCACTCTGTAGAGACTCATTATAATGGGAAGAAAAGAAAAAGAAAATAAAATCGATGGACATCACTAAAGTCCATAATTTGAGACCCTTTAGCTCAAAGGTACTTTCCAGAATGTGGCTTGAGATACTTCATTTCAGTGTCAAATATTAAAACTAGATTGGCAGACAGAAAAACTTTTGAGGGTTTTTGCAGACCGCCTTGAGTATGTCATTACCGTTCAAAGCTTTAAGGGCTTAAGAAAAACTGAGAGTACCTGATAGCTCAAGAAAACATGACAAAAAATCCCAGATTCCTACTGTTTTTTAGTTGCATATACAAGGTGCACCAAAACAATCATGGGGAAAAAAAAAGTTAATTTAAATTGATTCAACTAGGCATACTTCACATGTTTTTAATCTTCCCATCCATGGCAACCTCAGCTAATCTAATGTATGCACATAATGATTCTTCATTTGTTTAACAAGTCATTTATGCAAGAAGAACTTGAATTTGGGATGCTAACCTGATCTCCAGCATCAAGAAGTGTTGTGTCAGGTTGTCTTTATGCAAGACCTAACTGTTGGCTGTTGTTTCTTTCAGCAGCCAAACCATTTTGAGAGTGACTGCTTTCTGCAGTGAATCTCCAGTGATTTTGTCCAGTGTTTCATGTATTTTGTGCTGAACTTAAGCACAGATCTTGGAATAGTCTTTGTCTCCAAACTGGCATTCTGTAGGCAAAACCTTGCATGCCTTTGTGCTGCTGAAAGCAATTATTACCAGTCTGTCATCGACCAGCCCATTTCCTAAGTGCAAAAGAGTGTTTCTGCTTTCCTCCTCATTGATGTTATTCAGAGATTAAATTTTTCAGGTTAATTTTTAATGTTATTAATTACTCTGAGCTTCATAATCATTAATAATAATAATAATAATAATGGCAATTATGGTGATGGTGATAATAATAATAATAATAATAATAATCTGAAATATTATTATTATACTCTGTATTACACTGAGCTAAATGTGGACCTCTCTAGCTTCTTTGCACCAGCCCAGTGGTCCAAGGATTCTGTAAAGCTGATCTGGTCCAGAAGGGCAAAAGGCTTTGGGGGAGGGATTATCTCAACGATCCACATGGATGTAAGCCACTTGACCAAGGAGCAGTAGGGACATGACTACCTTAGTTTGTAGGTAGTATGCTACTGCATAGCAGTATACAAACTCCGTGAGGCTTAAATAAATGATGCAAACTAAAGATGTCATTAAATTTTAAGAAGCTTAAAAGAAGAGACTCTTAAAAAATATTTGAAGATGGTAACTAAACTATTGGAGTGGACAGGCCAGAAACGGGGCCATGACAGGTATTTTTGCAGAGAGTCGCAAACATGGTCACATCTCTCCTGTTGCATGAGAAGTGGAAGGGAATGTGCTTCTGGCTCTTGTCCAAGCTGCTGTTACACTTGGGAGCTGGTGTCTCTCTGAGGTTAATCTGGTTTTATTTGGTTTACAGTCTACAAGTGGCCCATTGGCAGATGGTTGAGGGGTCCATTTCAAGGCTTTCTAATAATCCTTGAATACTAGGAACTTGATGACTATCTGAGGTGAATTCTCACTCTTTTCTCCATTGCATTTTGTTATTCCAAGTAAATCTCAGTTGAGTTGACTGTGCAGCTCAGGTCTTCAAACTTGAAGTCTACTTTAAAGCTTTGTAGAATTGAAGATAAGGCTGAGCTTTCCCTAAAAAATTAGACAGACATAAAGTGTATTCTTACTGTTGTAAACCTGATTTATCATCTACTATTACCAACAAAACAACAGTTGATAAACATTTATTTTATGATACAAAACCTGCACTGAGGAGTTAAGAGTGGTATACTAGTAGGTGCCAGTACTATAATGAGCATAATTAATTTGGGTATGTAAGAAGGGCAGTATTGTGCTAAATATTCACAAGAAGCCCCTGAATCATCACGTTCTATTAGTCTTTTCATTGCAGCGTTGTAAAATAAAAGTAAGGCCACCCAAAGCCAACTTCTGTCTTCACTTGCAACCTTGCTCATTGTCATGCAAAATTTAATACACTTGATGTTTTAGATGCTGAAATTGTAATGTAATTGAAATACCAGTATTCAGATTTTCATGAGTTTGCAATTAGGATTTTTTTCTCTACTCATCTATTAATTTTTAGATTCTTTAGTGAGTTTCAATGAAAGTGTGAAAGCAGTACCTTAAAAGATTGCCTTTATAAATTTTGATGTTTCATTATAAATTTTGGTATTACTAAGTCCCTCTCAACTGTAGAAATCACATCACATATACATCTATGTCTGGATAATGGAAATGTTTGTTCTGCTTGTTCAAATAGGGAGACTGATACCTTAGCAAACAGTATAATAACAGCTAAGATCAAGACTTTGAAAAGCTCCATTTGATCGACTGTTACTTTTCATGCTGTTAAAATTACGTTTAATCACTTGCTTTGGTATTTATTTATTCATGCAAAAAAAAAATTCCCGGGGACACTGATAATCTACTTATTTTGAAAAATACATGTTTTACAAAATGTACCTGGCAGAAATAAGCCCTTTTTAAAATCTTTAAATATTTCATACAGGGAAATGCCCAAATCCCATAGAATTCACTGAGAAGAATATTGTAAATTTAAATAGGCTTTTGTTGATTAGGCTGTTGTGGAGGTAAATACTTTCTATCACCATAAGAGCTCTGCTTCTATTCATTGTAAGAACAGCATGATTACAAAGATTACAGAGTACATCAAGCAAAACCCTTCACTAATGGTCTATAGAGGCCATTAAACTAAGTCCAAGAACTTTTAAACTTAAACTGAGAAGGAAAATTAGATAGCAGAACTTAAAATTTATAGCATTTAAGTGGGATGAGGTCCATGGCCCGTGAAGAAACTTTATTCTATTTGTTCTGTTCTATTTATTTTGAATATTTTTCTGTCCATCCTCTGTCATGCTAACCTGAAAGTCATTTACATATTGGTTGATGGTTTGGACTTTTTTGCTGTGTCAAGCATTCATTTTAAATCATAATTACTTCTGATTTAAATGATTTAATTATGATTTAATGACTTTAATTACTGATAACAAAGCGTTGTCATTATTATCTGGCAATGCACTCTTCAGACAGACCTGTCCCGGAATCACGTGTGATGGCAGCAGCACTGAGCAGCATTCCCAAGTGTCCTTTCTTGTCCAGCTGCAAAGGAGGCAGGCAATCATCTGAGGTCTGAGCAGGGATCAGCAGCCTGGGTGAGGGCACAGAATCCTCACCCCCTTTGCCTATTTGTGCAGAGCCACTGCCCCTCTGTCACTGTCCCTACCTGAGCAGATCAGGCAGGAGCAAGCTGGGTATGTCTGCTCACAACACAGTCAAACCTTCAGGCTAGCTCTGGACACACCTTTGGAGTGATATTCGTTTTGATAAACCACAGGGCTTTGTACTGGATAATAGTAAAAGCAAAATATAAATGTTGCCGCTTTCATTCTCATCTGGAAGATTCTCCAGCAAATTGCCCAAGAAATATTTTCTCCTCCCTTCAAACAGTTTTCAGAGCTGTAGCTTTTATTGTGTACCTCTCCCCCACTGCAATCCTGTATGTTTTTTCCAGTTTCCAGGAGAGAGAGTTGTAGATGCTTGCAGCATCTACCTCCTCCTATGTTAGTAACAAACTTGTTATATAAATGGAGTAAGAAACGTTTTTACATGACTTTCAGAATATCAAGTTTATTTACAACTTGAAAGTATCATATTCAGATCATACTTTCTCAAGGCAGCAGTCAAGATAGAGTTTGGATCTACTTGAAAATCTGTTTTTAAAAAACAGCCTAAATTGAAATTAGGATTGTTAGTGTCTTCTCATGCACAGTGCTAAAAATGAGAGAACAGTTCCAGTACCAATGACTTCAAATGTTCATCATAAAAGCTTTCTATGTCCATTCAACATGAAGTCTGCATTTCTGCACAGCCTACCAAAGTTCCAAATGCACATTCCCTACACAATCCTTTCATTGGGATTTTTTGCAACTGATTCATGTTCTAAAGAGATCTAACTCAGAGATAAAACCTACAAAATAGTGTATTTTACATTTTGTGTTCTCTAGCAGGTTCCCCAACAGGACTTTTGAAATGAGCTGTTCCTCTTGAAAAGTACTCAATAGATTGTAAAATATTTGATCAAACACTCTGCTTATTAATTTTGCAGAAATGGAAGGAAGTTTCATCAAAAGAACAAGCCATATGACCCCCCCAAATCCAAGCAGCCACAGGGCTCAGCAACCTTAGCAGCAGTCAGGGCAGCATGGCCGGGAACATTACTTAAATTGAAACATTTTTTGTACCACTGCAAAAGTACAGTATCCATATAAAAAGCAGGTCTCAAGTGCTGCTCTTTTGAAAGACATCATTACTACTTCACAACCTACAAATGAATTCTCTATTTCTACAGAACATATTTATGATATTTGTCATGGCATCAGCAGGTACAGAAAATCTGTCCCATGTAGTACAGTATCTGATCTGTAAGCATAAAATTTTTTCAGCTTCTCAATTTTTAGCATCTGTAATATTGTTTCCTCTATGTGTGTCTTTTCCATCTGCGCAAGTCAAATTAATCTTTTCTTCCTTGCATGCTGTAGCTGATGTCTCACTGAACTGCCATTGTGTAGGTGAATCATAACATGGTCATTCGGTTTAAAGCAGAAAATGTGATCTTTGGCAATATTTAGTACATTATTTTACAGAAGCTTCTTATAGATGATGCATTAAAACTGAATTCAGTTTTATTTAACAGTGTCAGCTGTGGTCATTCACATGCTCTGCCAATTTTTTTTTCTAGGTACACAAAAATGAAGACTGCCACCAACATCTATATTTTCAATCTTGCGTTGGCAGATGCCCTAGCAACAAGTACTTTGCCCTTCCAGAGTGTGAATTACTTGATGGGAACCTGGCCTTTCGGTACCATCCTTTGTAAGATTGTTATATCCATAGACTACTACAACATGTTCACCAGTATCTTCACTCTCTGCACCATGAGTGTGGATCGCTACGTGGCTGTTTGCCACCCAGTTAAGGCCCTTGATTTCCGTACCCCCCGAAATGCCAAAATTGTCAATGTCTGCAACTGGATTCTTTCCTCTGCCATTGGCCTGCCAGTTATGTTCATGGCAACTACTAAATACAGGCATGGTAAGTCTGGCTTTCATTCCTAAACTGAGAACTCAACATTTAAACTCCTTTCTGCATTGTTTCACTGTAGTGTAGAGACATTGAATTCACTTCTGACCTCCAACCTGTGTAAAGCAAGTATCGGTGCAAACGAGTCCCTTTAACAGATTTGCATCTGGCTGTAGTTGACTGGACAATCAGTGCATGTGATCTGTCCTTTACAACAAGGAGCTCCAGCTCCTTCTGTGGGTCCACAAGTCTTGCTGTACCACTCAGTTTACTGTAGTGTTTAGGAAAGCACTTGTGCTTGCCTGCCTTCTGCTATGGGGCAGTTCTGCATTGCCCTACGGCACCAGAGCCTGTGTTTTACCCAGGATGCTCCCACTGGGAAGCTGGCTGTCATAGATACGTTACACCCTGTCTAGGAGGACATGACACAGAGCAGAGGGCACATTCTGGACCACTGGTGCCTTCAGATCTTCCAAAAAGGGACAGTGACAGCATTTCAATGTAAATCCAGTGCATAGTTACCAAGTGTTGTGTCGTTCTCCTCCCCACTGCCCTGAAATTCCCAAACTCTCAGCGTATGTGGTGGCTTAACAATCTTTCCTTCCACCGTGCTTTGTACTGAAAGGGAAAATGATTTAAGATTTAAGCATTTATGACAATTCAGCTCTTTTCATTGTTTAGTTTAAACATTGTTTCATTAAATTCAAAATGCAAAGAGAGAACATGTTAATTTGGTTTTGTTTTCCTAACTCACACTTCATGCATGTTTTGCAGCACTCAATCCTACCAGTGTCTGTGCCAATGACAGGTCACAGATTGCTTCATTTTACGTGTTTACTTAGGTATAAAGTCTTCATATAATTGCCTGTGATATTTAATTAAAGATAAGTTTAAAGAAAAGCAAACAAAAAACTGACCAGCATGTTCTTCTCTGCTGTTTTCCTTTTCCTCAGGCTCAATTGACTGCACACTTACATTCTCCCACCCTGCCTGGTACTGGGAGAACCTTCTCAAAATCTGTGTGTTCATCTTTGCCTTCATCATGCCAGTGCTGATCATTACCGTGTGTTACGGGCTGATGATTTTACGCCTGAAGAGCGTTCGTATGTTATCCGGCTCCAAGGAGAAGGACAGGAACCTGCGGAGAATCACAAGGATGGTTCTCGTAGTGGTGGCAGTGTTTATTGTCTGCTGGACTCCTATCCATATCTATGTTATCATTAAAGCCCTGGTCAACATCCCAGAAACTACTTTCCAGACTGTCTCCTGGCACTTCTGTATTGCTCTAGGGTACACAAATAGCTGCCTTAATCCAGTCCTTTATGCATTTCTAGATGAGAATTTCAAAAGGTGTTTCAGAGAGTTCTGCATCCCCACTTCCTCAACCATTGAGCAGCAAAACTCCACCCGAGTCCGACAAAACACTCGTGACCATGCTTCCACTGCCAACACTGTGGATAGGACTAACCATCAGGTATGACTAGCAGTGGAGATGTCATCTCTGGATCCAGGCCACCCGCTTGGAGATGACATGTGTTCTGAAGTTACCACTTACACTGATCTGTAGCTGTTGGAAGGTCTGAACACCTTCAAGGTTATATTTGGGACTGGTGTATGCATACATAGAGACCCCAGTCCTGCATGATGCTATTTCTCTGCGCTGCTTGATGCTCAGAAGCCAAGGTTTCTAAAGGGTACCTTGAGTGACTGGGTCCAGTGTGCATGCATGTGCAAAGTGCATAAAACCATGTTTCCCTTTGCAGGATGTTTGCAACAGGTTGAGAATTATTCACACATTTCCCTGTTCATACTCTGTCTGCTGATGGAGACAGGAGTGGGACAGAACACAGATCTCTCTTTTTGTCCCATTGCAGCAGTGAATAAAAAGATAAAAACCTGTGCTTGTTCACTTTTCATTGATGAACAAAGAAGGCCTGCCTGGCCTTGTTTGTCCTGAAAGTCATGCAAGAGATAGACCAAGACTTGTCTACATGCAGTTCTTGTGTCAGATAATTATGTGGTGAATAAGGTGGGGCTAGATATGTGTGTGTATATATATATATATATGTATATATATGTGTGTGTGTATGTATATATATATGTGTGTGTTTGTATATATATATATATATATATATATATATATGAAAATATATACACACATGTTAAATACTAATGTGCCATTCTGCCATTTCAGGTATACGAAGAAAATACCTTTTCCATGTAGAAAAAGCCTTTAAGAAGTAGGGATTTTATGGCACATCAGATAACAAGAGTTGTTTTGGGATTTTTTTTTTTATTCAGCCTATTTTTGCATAGTTTTTGCTCTTTTATGCATGTTCAGTATCCATGGTCCTGTGCTTAGTCTTGAGAATTTCCAAGCTCCATCTCTCAGGAAAACATGAAACATTCATGCAAGTAATTCAAGAGCATTGCAAGCACTAGAAGTTTGAGTTGTCTCTGTAATTCCCTAAAAAAATAAGAACAAAAGGCATAAGCCTGGTTCATTTCTGGCCATATCACCTTTCAGCAATATACTTAGGTTGCTCATGCAATAGTTTCTCACTGCTGCCACTTCAGCCACAAGCTGGCTGCCTCCTCGAGGTGCAGAACTCAGTGCTTCTTGTGAAAGCAGCTACCTGCCTGACCCTCAGCTGCTGCCACATAGCCCAGATAAGAATATTCCCATCTCCAAGGAGACTTAAGAGTAATTGCACCAGAAAAGAGGAGGGAAGTCTAAATGGAGAAGGGCTAAAGCGAGAAGCTTTGTTAAGCATCAACAATTGGTATTGCTCACCAGTGTCTGATTCATACATGCTAAACTGTGGCCTGTGAAATTGGCACCTGCTCAGTCTGGTGGTGAAGCAGAACTGCCAAACTTGGCATAGGCACATATATATATATATATGTATATATGTGTAGTATTTACTAGGTGTAGCAAATTACTACATTCATCTGTTAATAATGCATTTATAATCATCAGTGGAGTCAATTTTGTGCATGTGTCTGACAATGAGATTGTATTTCTGTCTAGTACAATTCCAGCTTTTTGGAGTACAGTGTGTATGCACCCATTTTCTACATTTGGTTATATATCTTTATATTACTTCCAGGAGAGCTGTAGCCTTCTAAACTTCTACCCATGGAAAAGATTAATGTGGTACTGCTTGGAGGCTGAGGGAAATAAAATCTATTTCCCTGAGCACTGAGGAAGCACAGAATAGAAGATGATGTTTCCCAGAGAGATGTTTCAGCCTACACCACCAAGAGAGACAGCCTGCTGGGGCAGGGATGGAGCAAGCCAGTGAAGTGGTCCTGGGAGTGGCAGTAAGGAGGAAGCTAGTCCTGTAGTTGGGTTCTTTGCTGGTTAGGGTCTGGTTTTTTCCTGCAGGGGATAGTGATGAAATAAATCAGTTATGAAGAAATAAAGCATATGTAAAGGAAAGGGAAGGAAAGGATGCTGAAAGGAAAGGGAGGTGAGAGGAAGAATGCTGAGGGGAAAATAACATAAGGAATGAGGTTCGAGTTGAGGCAGTAAGGATAGAAACTGAAGCAAAGAGCCAATCTGGATGGAACAAAAAAGGCATATGCAGAGCTGGAAGAAATTGTTTGAATACTTTGGTAGCTCTTCCTAGCAATTAAACATCAGTGTGCCTCAGAGCCAGGGAGAAGAAGACAGCACTTGGTAGCTCAGGTCTTCATAGGTGGGTGGATAGGTCTTCACATATCCGCGTATTTGAAGGACCCTGCAGTGGCCAGCTCCACTTCCCTCACCACCATCCCTGCAGTCCTTGCTTTGGCAGCTGCTGATGCTCTCTGAATGCTGACCTGCCCCCTGGAATTCAGCTCAGCAGCTATTTGGTACAGTCTTTCTCACTCTCTATAATGTCTACAGAATACATTCACAGCAAGCCATTTTCTCCAGCAAACATTTCTTTAAGAGACATTTTTTGATGTCTGCTTTTATCAGAATGAGAGACAAGATTGTTGAACTAATTACACTAAAAAGGTTTTCTGGAATAGCAACTACAAGTGTAATACTAGTATTTTTATATTATTATTTTAAACACAAAAAACCCTAGAGTGAATGTAGCTTTAGCTCTCAGAAAAGGAAGAAAAAAATAACCCCCCTGACAAACCAATATTTGCTCAGACAGTGAGATTCTGTAAATTCTATAGACAGGGTATTCTTTTTCCAGGTAAGTGCTTTCTGTAAAAGAAAGTCTAGCTTGTGTATCTGTTGATTGAAGTATACTGACAAGCTCTTTCTTGTATAGACAAGGCCTTGGAGAGCATTTGGTATGAATTCTAATTGCAAGGCTGTGTAGTATTTGGCACACTTCTCATAATTTTCTGTGAAACAGATGTTCTACAAGTTGCTTTTTTGCCAGGTGAGAATTGTTTTCTTCTGTTAAAGTTAATGAGAACTGCAAGGCTCAATCTCATAAAGTCTAACACTCTTAAATCATTTAAGAGCATTTAGAATTAGCACTCTTAAGTATTTAAGTTCTTGGAAGGAACAGCAGTGTCTTCTATCAGTTTAAAAGCACCAACAGGAAACATCATCAATATTCATTTTATTCTGAGTTAATAGACTGGCCTTTGGCCTACTCTGTGGCTCACTGGCATTACCAAAAAGGTCTAGATTTTAAATGCTTACAGTTTTCAGGAGGGTTCATGCAATCTCATAAGTGCATTTCATGGAGAGGGAGTGATGCAACCCTGAGAGGAAAAATGCTTGAAAAGCAAAACTGCTTTCTTTGAACTTTTCCCTATGACCAAGTATTGGCAGGGGAGGGGAATGAAGAACCAAACAGAAGCTTTTGCAAATGGCTGAAGGTTTTTGATGTTGACGACATTAGCTAATTCGTATCAAAATCTTGGCAACTATATTGAAATAGTTTTTACTTCAGATGCTCAGAGACTCACTGCAAAAATTTATCTCTGAGATTAAAAGAAGGTTTAATTTTTTTTAAATGCAAAATCAATTGATAGCTGTTTTCCCCTGAAAATGAAGTTTTTGCTGTTACCTATGTGTTAATAACAAAAAATTCTAAATAATTATGGAACTGGATTATTAATAGTTACAGAAATCTGAGAAATCTAATTTGCTTCAGTGGATTAGTTTCTTTGTGACCCATTTTTATAGCTTCTTTCATAGCAGCTTCACCTGTATGTATCCAAGCAACTAAGCAAATTATGTATAGGCACATCTTCAGGACTATTTAGTCATCCTATGTGTAACTCTTCAATTTTAGCTTCTGATGGTTTCTTGTCAACTGCTGAAATGTCTAAATGCCCTAATGGAAACTGTAAATCATGCCCATATTATGAAAATGAGGCCCCAGATACATACAATAACAAAAGGCTCAACCCTGAAAACTTTGCCTTTACTGCCTGGGTTGGCAGCCACATATAGAAATGAAAAGGACATTGGATTCAAGAAAAAAGTTTTTAAGTTAAAACAAGGAATAATTGAAAGCCAGTTTCACTTTGACTAAATGAAGAAAGTTTTCTTAATTCCTGATTTTCCTTGTGCTATATGACCCACTGTGAACAAATAGAGGGAATGCTGGTGATTCCTGTTGCAGAAACATGAAAAAATTGGGTGACTTCTTGGCAGATTCATGCCTGCCTGTATTAACAAAGAATGGCCTTCCTGTGTATTTTTAGAAAATTAATATGTCTCCTTTGTGAATTCTGCTGTATTTCATAATAATTTTCAAGTGCTGGTTTCTTAAAAAGACCATTTCTGGTGAGATAGTGACATCTATAAAACACTTGTCCAAGTTCAATGATCCTTAAAACTGGGCTTTCTTTTGTAGCTGGTATGCGTTGACTTGAGCTGTTTGTGAATCTCCAGGCTTGATCTGTGTCTCTGCTTTCCATTCCATAAACTCTCAATTTGCAGAGTCTCCCACCCAGCTCTCAACAGGTTCTGGTACAAAATTTGCAGAGCAAAAAGGGGTTGCAGCCTTTCAGGGCTTGCCATGCAGTAGGCAGGTTTTCTTGATGAAAACATCTGTAGTGCTGCTGTGCCTGCGTGCAAGTAGGACTCAGCATGCAGACTGTGGACACACAGGGCTGAGAGCTTCTTGGGTTTTCTTGCTGATGTAAGCCCACCTCACACAGAATTGAAACTAAGCTGTAACTGAAAATCCAAAAGTTAGACACTGTTCTGATATGAGCACAGAATGTGTTTGACTAAAACACTAATTCCCCTGTAACTGCTACAGAAAGAATACATAAAGGGAGTGAAATTTTTCCATGCTTGTGAAATTCATGGAGAGTTCCACCCTAGAAATAGAACAACTGGCTTGATACGAAGTATATTCTAATTCAAATTTCAGACCTACTGATGTTTCTTTGTGATCGTTTCCTCTGTTGCTTCACAGCAAAAGCATAGTCTTGCCTTACTCTGGGCTATGTGCTTAGCTCTATACATCAGGACAGTAGCTGTAAATGAGAAATAAATTCCTCCTAAAAAAAACACGCACACACAAACTTGTGGGTGGGAAGATATCAAGCAATTGTTCATTGTATTTGCAATTTCTTTCCTTTCAGTTGGAACTTCAAGAAGCTGAAACTACTCCACTGCCGTGACAGGGTCTCCTGCTGCATGGCTCTCACAGCAGTTGCCACTGCCACAGCGTGCTAGTGGCAGCATGTAGGATATGCTTTCCCTCAAAAAAATACCACAGAGGAAAGTGCCTGCTTTTCCAGTCTGTCAAAAATTGCTTCTGCAGCACATCTGCATTGCACATAACAGAAGCATGAAGTGTAACAGCAAGCAGAGCCAGGAGATGTGGGGCCTTCCAGGCTCCAGTGTTCAAAGCAGTCCTGTTTACCAGGAGCACATACATTAGTCTAAAACAAAGCTACTCCACCTATAGCAACCTGACATGCTCTTGGTAAGTTACAGTGGTGTTAAAACAGGTTGGAAACACAAATTCAAAGGCTAGACAGCTGTAGTTTGAAAAATAAGGTGAGCGTTTGAAGATAGAAAATAATGGAATATGAAGTTGTAATATTGTTGGGTACACTGTTTGCTCTTAAAATTTATTTGTAGAGGTGTTTTCTGTGCTGGTTATTTGCGTGCTGAAGTCTCATGAGGTCATGTAGAAAAACATATTTGTAGTTCAAGAGGTCTTCTCTTGCGAGGGTTGCATGTTCTGCAGTTTGAAAGGAAAATATCTTTTTCAGTGATCTCTTAATTAAAAAAAAAACCACCCAAGACCCAAAAAAAAAGCCCTCCAAGCTTCATTTTTTGCTTCCATTTCACATATATTTAAAAAAGACTTCAAAATCAATACAATGAGCTATCACTTTTTCTAAAAGAGGTGAGTAAATGAAAGTATTCTATATTGTTATTGATTGTCAAATGGTCCCCAAAAAAGCATATATTAACATAAATTTCTTTGTGAATAAAAATGTAGCTATAAGCCTGTCAGAGCTTGCACAGGCTGATGATGTCTTCTCTTTCAAGTAGTTTCTCAAATTTCAGCTGCTCTGTCAGCAGCATTTTCAATTTGTAAGTAAACAACAACCCCTGTGTGAAGTACTATGAGCAGTTAATGCGTTAGACCTTTTATAAGAATGAATTTTAAACAATTTGCTAGACATCTATTTTTTCTTAACCAAACCCATACATAGTATGTTTGCTTTTCTAATTAACATAGTACAGTCCGCATCTGCATTTTTTAATAGCTGCTAAAACACATTAAGATTTCAGGAAGAAACATTGTGCTGCAGCAAATGCCACCTTAGCTGTTTTCTAGTATGAAAATTAGAAATATCCATGTAGATAATTTGTGGTGCAATGGTATTTTCTAGATATTGTTTCTTACTTGCTTTGTAAATAAATCATCAGTAGTTAACCAGGGGAAAATGTGCTTTGATGTATTTAAGTGTATTCTGAAATACAGCTATATCAAACGGGGGTTTTTTGTCTTTTTTTTCTCCTGCCAAAACGTATTTCTTATTTTCATTGTTAAAGTCTGTCTTACAATAAGGTTATAATGTGAAATTGTTTGTTTCTGCTATAGACAGCATAATAAAGATTGAAGACCAAATCCTTGCAAGTTGTAAATTAAAGGATTATTTGAGTTTCATCACTGTGTTGCAGCTAAATATGTAGCCTATATATCAGCAGAATATGAAGCTAGGTATAACAGAAGTGCCTTAATTTTCTTTCTCTTTCTGTTGAAAATTCCATTCTGTGGTCATATGGATTTCTGTTTAATTTTCTGTTAGTTTGGGTGTATCACCTCATAGTCATCATTAAAGTTTAAACCAGAGTCATCACCATTCTAAGAAGTTTTGCATCTGATTTTTAAATAGCGTAAGATAGGCACTTGGAAGAAGTCGATACATTGTTCTGCACCACACAGCAGTATTATTTAAATAACAAAACCAACACAGAGTGCACTAGATTTTAATGGACTAGCATCCTATGACATCATTACTACCTGATGGATTCAGAGTAGTCTAACATGCTCACATAATAAAATCAAAAATTTTTAAAATATTGAATGAATATTTGGAAAGTCCAAAGTGATAGACCAAAAACATGTTTAAGTAAACTTAAGATCATGGTTTTGTGAGTCAAAAGTTCAGCTTTCACAAAATTTACATAATTAATGGAAGCCATTATTTCTTTACTTTGCATGAAGCACACAGGCAAAATGCTGTGACTTGCTAGCAGACAGCCAAATACTTTTAAGGACATTTTCTGTTTCTGCAGTCCAGCAATTGAGAAACCTGAATGTAAATATGTTTAGCAGTAATAATGTTGTAGCCTTGATGGTTTAAGGATACGGGGAAGTAAATTTTATTAGCGGAGCACTAGCAAAAAGTAAGAAAAATGAGGTTTTTCCATGAGGCTTGAATGTCCATTGGTAGTGCTTTGCAGTAAGTAGCATGTTATTACACAACTTCTGTATCTTAATTGTAAACCTTTAATAAAAATGTCTGTTTCTTGTGGATTTGCGCTCAACCCCATTGTCCGACGTGTTTGTGGTGAAAACATTAAATAGCAGTGATCCCAAAGAGACCCCTGAGGGAGACCATTTGTCACTGATGCCCATGTGGACACTGAGCCTTACTCACATACTACTCTTTGGGTGTGGCTGTCCAAGCTGTTTCTCATCTATTGAACAGTCCACCCATCAAAGCCATATGTGCACAGTTTAGAGAGAAAGATATTGTGGGAGACCATATCCAAGTCTTACCTATGTCCAGACAGACAACACCCAAGGCCCTTCTCTAATCCACTGATGCACAAGGTTGGTCAGACAGGATTTGTCCTTGTTGAAACCATACAGGCCATCCCAAATCACCTCCCTGTCCCCCATGTGCATTGATACAACTTCTAGGAGTTCTGTGATGTTCCCAGACACAGAGGTGAGGCTAGTATGTTGGTCCCCAGGAACCTCCTTTCTACCCATTTTAAAGATAGGTGCAATGTTTCCCTGTTTCCAGTCACTTGGGACTACACCTGGCTGCCATGACTTTTGAAATATGATGGAGAATATCTTGACAATTACATCAGACAATTCCCTAGTTACTTGAAGGAGTCTCTATAGGACTCTAGAAGAAAATTGAAGAGATTTTCTATTTAAATGTCCCCTCAACACGAGGTGCTGCTCCATCCTGGAGTTGACATTTTCCACTGCAGATACAGACTCCATGAACCCAAGTCTCATTGCATGAGTTTGTCTGTCTTGAAGCTGGAATGTAGCAGAGTGTAATTGCAGATGCTTTAGCAGAAGAAATATGCAGCTGAGTTGGCTTTGAGCTGACTTGTGCCAGTTCACTCAACTAACAAAGGGAAGGGAGAGCTCAACAGCTGAGCTCTCCATCTTCTTGACTTTATTGTTAATAAAGGCTTACCTGTGCTATGGGCATCTGACTCTCATTTTGAATATTGAGAATAAACCTCAGAAGTCTGTATCATGCCCTTCAGTATCTCCAAATTAATAAAAAAAAAAATAGGTCACTTAGATTGTGGCCTGGGCAAAACAGTCTCAACTAATTCTTGCTAATTTGGTGGCCTCCTGTGGATCTCTGCCCCAGTGTGGGTTACCTGCAGACACAGTCCTCCTGCTACTTATTTTCCACAGTTTTCAGTGTGTTGGGGTCTTTTTGATCAATGAAGTTTTCTGTATAAGATCAGTATTTTGCCAAGTTTACAAAAAAAAAACAGTTTAGCTCTGATTTTCCGGAGACCATTCAATGATTTTTTTTTTAAGTGACCTACTTCTGTGTTACTTGATTTTCTCAGAACTATGTTTTTAAGATCATGTTCTCTTGAAAGCCTTTTTGTACAAACAAAAATACTTTCTTTCAGCTTTTGCTTTACATCAAACATTTTCTTCAACATGTAGAATCAAAGTGATGACTTTTGTGTCAGGACTGTTAACTGCCTGGAAAATCACCTGGGAATATCATCTGGGAATTGCCAGTACTGAAATCTCCAAACCAGGTGGTAAGGTCAGCACTTCACTTGCTACTGGTGTCCAGTTCCTAATTTGACCAGCTGCTGTTTCTCCTGATCTTTTAAATTTTTTCTCTTGATTAGTGATTCCATGTACTAGATTTTTTCAAATAAAGTGAAGGCAAAAGTGCTTGGACTTTCATATATTTTTTGGCTGAACTTTTTTTACCTGACACAGGTTCATATTCTTCTCCTTTTTCCCCCCATACAGATTTCCAACAACTAGTTCTTTTCTTTTGAGTTCTTCAAAGAAGCAATATATTTGTGAGAAGGATTCAGTTTAGTTCAGGATCATCTGAATTTTCTCTCACTTCTTATGATTCTGCAAACGTACATATTCAAACCTCTAATATTAAGTGTTTGCTTGGTTTACTCAATAGTGCAGAGATGATACAGGCTGTTCAAATTTAATTGCCTTTTTTGTATTTCTTCACTGGAATAGTTTCTTGTCACTGATGTTCCAAAGAGAAAACAAAAGAACAGGGAACAGGCAGGCTCCAGGCATACACTGTTCACATGTATATGATGCATCACATTGTTTCTGCACATCAATTTACTGTCACAGTCTTTTTCTGTAAATATCTATTTAATTTTTCCCTTGTAATGCTGTCAGTAGGCAGCATCAGAGGAACTCATTCCTTTCAAGAGTCCTGTACATTGAGTCAGAGGGATAAATACAACCTGGTGAATCCAGATGTGATAAGGGGTCTGATGATGAAGGCAGACAAAATTTCTTGCTCTGAAAGATTTGCAAATCAAGATTGCTTCCGTATGTCAGAAAACAATTAGATAAAAACAGAATGGTAGCATCGTAACACTGACTAACACAAAAGTTATTTTACAATGTTTATGAGACTTTTATTTTCAACAGAGGATCAGACTGTATCATAGTATCCACTTATGATGGATCAAAATTGCATGCATTGACATTAGTTCTTGGTGACAGAGAAGATGAATTTCATCACCAGATTAACTCTGAATGGGCGGCTTCCTATTGGTGTTGCTAATAACTGTAGCCTCCCTCTGTGCTAATGGTCTCTGGTTTAATGCAGTTCATTGCAGAGCAACAGAAGATTATTTTTTTAAAGCATTTGATAGAGCATTTATGTTACATTTTATAATGCCATCATCATTTCTGTAATTTGGAAGTTGAACATGGGGTAATAGTTCATAGGAAAGCTTTTCTTCTCTCCCAATAAAACCACGCACTAGATGCGGCAGAGAAACCCCCTGTGAACTGTGTGAAAGAAGAAGTTACAGTGGAATCACACAGGTACTTGTAACTGTACACACTACCGGTGCTTCTGCCTGTTGGTTGAGCTGAAGTAGAATCACAGAATCATAGAATCACTTTTAGAGTGATCTTAGACCACTCTTAGAGTTCTAAGATCATCAAGTCCAGCCACTAAACCAAGTCTCCAAGGGCCGTATCTACACGTCTTTTAAATATCGCCAGGGAACTCAACCACTTCCCTGGGCATCCTGTTCCAGTGATTGACCAGCCTTTGCATGAAGCAAGTTTTCCTAATAACCAATATAAATCTCTCCTGGTGCAGCTTGATTTCCTCTCATCCCACCCTTTGTTACCTGGGAGAGGAGACTAACCCTCCCCTGGCAGTCATAAAGAGCAATAAGACCTCCCGTGAGCTTCCTTTCCTCTAGGCTAAACCCATAAGCTCCGTCAGCCATTTCTCTTAAGACTTGTGCTCCAAACTCTTCACCAGCTAGAAGTTTTAGTCCCTTTTATAGCAGAGGGTCTTCAAACAGTCAGAAAAGGAATTGCAATCAGCAGGAAGTGAAGCAATGTCCAACTCAGGTGACTCCCCTGTATGCATATGTACTAGAGACATTTTAGACAGAAGTACCATGAAGATGTAAGGGGATTTTAGCTTACCAAACCAAGAATACTGTCCCTCCACGCTTAAACAAAACATCACATGTTGGCATCACTTGGACTTGGTAAAAGACTAGCAGAATGCTTGTGTAGAAAGTCTGAACAGAAGGTTGCAGCTTATGGGTTTGGCTTTCAAACTCTGGATTGGTGAATTTGCCTGTGAGGGATGAGCAAAACCATCTAAAGAAATCCTCACCATGTTTTGGTTTGAAAGTAGTAATACAGGTCACTAATTACAGCAGATTTTTAGGTAACAATGGCAAAACTTCAGCAAATCTCTTCCCAGGCCTTAAAATAACACACATCTACAGTCTAGAATTGAGTGAGAAGAAGAAAACAAACTGCATAAGTAAAATTATTATGCAGGAAAATTCAGTGAAATCAGTATTACCTATAACGGGATAAAACCTAGGGCAAATTTTAAATGTCACATAAGTGACATCTCCACAGGATGTCTTACCAAGGCTTCCCTTTTCCACTCTTCCACCCCTTTCCCTTTAACATTACTGCATCTTCTTTGTCGTTGCTGTTTTACCTCCTGCCTGATGGAAGCTCAGTGGAACTACTGCTGCCTCTTCTCCAACACAGCCCCAATCCTCTTTCTTGTCCTATTCTTTTGTAGAAACGATTCTTCTTTTTAAGTGCATAGTTTCTGATCATGTATTTGATGGCTGCAGCTGGGTTTTTAGCAGAGATGTCAATGAGAGTGTTAGAAGAAGTATTACTTTTTTAAGTTTATGATAAAAAGAACAGCGAAATAAAATGTTATGTAAAAAGTATTATGAAGAAAAAAGTATTTTGATTGTTCAATAATGTGCAGGTTTTTTTCAACCTCAGGATTTTTTGTTGCAACCAGTATAAACACCTTCATCTGTGAATCTGTGGGTATGTGCAAATTTATGTGTACTCCAGAAAAGGCTGCTGGATTAAAAAGGATTAATTGGAGCAGTACAGAATAAATGTCTCTCTTTCATCTTGATCTGTACTGCTTTTATATTCCTCACTAATATAGCACTTAGGAATTTAGCCTGATACTCCAGCTACAAATTATTCCAAAACCTCCACTGAATCAAAGAAAAAACCAAATCTCTTTCTTCAGGTAATGCCAAAGGTGAATTTGGTGCATTGGAATTAATTGGATGCTACATTAAGAACTGAATACAGGTTTTTGTATAGTTATTTTTCTGTTCCTCATTGTAAATTTTAGCAGACAAAGTAGAAGCACAAAATTGTTGCAAAGACCCTCATCCAAAGTCATTTTACTGTGAAACTCTATGAGGCTGCAGGTGGCATAAGATCCCAGAGATACTTATGTCTTTCTAGGCAGTTGTGCAACGTCTCTGTAGCTTCCCTTGAGCTCTAAACAGAATTTATCACTGTTTCCTGTCCAGGAGGTAGATAGTATATCAGGGAAGGTATAAATCCACACAATAGGATTTCATTATCTTCCAAAGCAACAAATAACTGGAAGACTGAAGGCTGGAGAAACTGGATTGTGAAGATTGCCAGAAGTGGCATCATGGTTCAGGCCACACTCCAAAGTTCAGGCCCAGGGTGCTGACCTATTGCAGCTGCCTCTCATGTACAAATATGTCTTTGGGAATAAACCTACTGCAGTTTCTCTCGTGTCACCTTCCCATCCTGTCTTGACACCAAGACATGGTTTGCTATGTCTGGATGCTCTACTTACCTTGCCAGGTGGTGTCTATGAAACAAATGGAACTTGGGAACTAAGGCTGGTTTTCATCCTCTTTTTTCTCTCCATGGGATCCTCTTGCCTTGTGTCATTAAGCTAGTTCCAGATGCCAGCTGATGTGGTCTCCAGTCCTGCCTGGACTGTGGCCCATACAGGTCACCCTACAATTGTCCAGGGCAGCTATGCTCCTAAACCAGTCCATACCTTCTTGCATCTGAACTTTATTCCCAGGGGCTACTTCACACACTGATTTTTTGTGTGAATAGCACTGTCACACAAATTCTGCCTTCATCATTTCTCTGATTCCTTATGGGATTGGCTTCCTTTCTCTCTTCAGTAAGTGAAATTCCCAATCTTCTTCTGAAGATGTCAATTGTGTCACTGTCTCCCAAGTGCTGAGCTTTGCTTGCTGCCTCAGTCCTGAGGCTCTCATCTGCTTCTTCCAAATAATACCAGCACTATAAGTCATTCTTTTTCTTGTGTTAGAAAACGTATTTCAGAAACAACACAGTCGCCTGAATTGCCTCACGTCATCAGCAGCAAAATGAACAGAACAAATTGTTTCACAGAAAAGAAATTTTGCTCATGATGAAATATCACATCTATCTGGGCAGGTGATATGTGTGTTTTACAACAGTATGAAATCTGATTTGAAGCTCCTCCTGACATTTGTAGAGAAAACTTCAAATTTCACAGCAAATGATCAGAGTCATCTTCATAGCTGCTGTAACATATGAACTTAAGTTCTAGCCAAGGTGAACTGAATCTACTGCCTGTAAAAAAAATAAGATTTAAGAAAATGCACCTTAGAAACAAAGATTCTACCTCAGCAACTGGAGTGCAAGAGCACAAGCAGGCCTGTCAACTACCAGGACATGGCTGCCTTTGCATGGGCTGGGGACATTGGAAATGCCACTGACATTTCAGCTATTTTCTTGTGACACACCATGATAGTGGCTTTGAGGTTTCACCAGGTATGCATAGAACCTTTCACAAGGGACAGAAACACATCAAGGTCCTTAAGTGCATTTTCCACAGAACGGTCTCTGACATCTGAATCCTCAACTTTCAGGGTGCTCTGCAAAACAACTTTAACAAATTGCTGGATAAGATATATGGATATTAAATAGCCAGGTACTAAAAATCATCCCCATCCATTGGATGGCCAACCATTTTTCATCAGACAATAATTGCCCCTTTCCCACACTCCCCGATTTACCAGCAATTTTTACTTTGTGTCTGCCTTTGCTGCTCAGGTGTTCACTTGCTCTTTCTCACAGAGCATCTTTATCTCCAGACCGACCTCAGTTTCATTTTACTGCTTCTGTATCAGGTCTGCAGAGGGTCAGTGTCAAAGACAGCATCTTCATTTCCACACCTGCAGTTAATGCTGTCACCTCTCTGCAAAACCTCCTCAAATGTGGGCTGAGACCATCACACACTTGTACACATGCAGAGGAGGGGAAGGCAAAAAACCTAGAGCCTTGTATACTGAGGATAATAAAGCCAAAAAATCATGATCCTGCTGCAAATCCTCTCGTTTTTGTTTCCCCTCTTACATCCGAACCCGATTCCCCGCGGCTTGTCGTGCTGCCGGCAGCCAGCAGTCCGCGCTCAGGGATCAGCTTTCTCCTTCAGGAGCACGCCGAGCCCCGTTCGCAGAAGCCGTGCTCTCCCATCGGCCGGACGAGAACTTGTTTGTCTGCCCAAGACTGAAAGCACTTTCTCAAGGAGTGGAAAGGGGAAAGATACAGTTTCCCCATCAAAATAACAGAGCAGTTCGTCACTGTACACTGTATCTGCCATGTACTGCCAAGGCTTCTGTTGGACAATTTGAAACAATCCCTAGTGACAACGAGGATATTTCTTGGGAACCGGAAGATTATACAGCAACTTTCTCACTGACAGTAGGAACTTTCTTCCAGCAATAAGAAAAAGACACACTTATAAGAAGAACGATGACTGAGCCATGCCAAAAATAAGCAGTGATGGAATAGGGTCAGATGCCAGGGACGGTGCCTTTTCCCTCTGTGTTGCAGGGATCATGCTCATCCCAGGCTCCCAGGAAGCAAGTCCTATAATGCCCAACTGGTTTTCTTAAGCAGACAAAAGACGAATGTCCAAATCATAATGAGCAACTCAATTATACCTTTATAAAACTTTGGAACAGCTTATGTTTCATACCACCACAAGAAGGGTGTAAAGCAAAAGAACCAAACGAGAAGCAGCCCAAGCCAGTGAGGCGAGGTCCTACAGCAGGCTTAAGGGTGGACATATGGTGCCCCACTGCCTGTCCTGTCAGCATTCCCACAGCAAGCATGCCAGGAACGATTCTAAAGAAAGATATAATTGAATGCCTTTTTTGGTAGTTTTCTTTTCAGGCCCAGAACCCAAATGTTTGGGGGTGCATTAAGCACTGAAAGCAAGAGCACAGGCTATCACATGAAAACTGTTTCCTCAGGTTGTCTTCACGACTCCCTGTCTAGTAGGGGGAAAAAAGATAAATCATTGCTTGGTGGAAGCAAAGGTAGAACTCTGTGGGAGCCTGAGCCAAGCTAATGCTCTGCTTCTGAAAAGGAAAAAGTCCCCCTCTTCCCTTCCACTTACGCAGCTCTTCTTCCTTCTGCTTCTGCCTACAGAATCCAGCTGCATCCCTTCTGAGGACTCTGTCAGGCACATTGCCTCTCCATAAGGCAATTTTAGTTATCGTCACTGTAGATGAGTATCCAACTTGCTTTGTCTGTTCCCTGCTGCCTGACTTGGCTGAGCTGACAGAGGTGCCCAATGTCGAGCTGATTAGCCCAAGGCAAGCAGTGGGAGCATGCAGGAGGTTGGGGGACAAGAAGTGACAGAGACAGGGACATTCTTTTTTCAGCTGAGCCCTTAGGACAAGCTCATTTCCTAGGAAACACACCTTCACCCTACTGCTACCTGGCTGGCCTATCCAGCTAAACTGAAACCATTTTGACAAAATTACCTATATTCTTTTAATTGAAACACGCCGCTCTGTGAGCTTTAAAAAAATCTAGTAATATTCCATGTCTGTCAGAAGAGACTAATCTTCCTAAAGGGTGCCTACAATAACCAATTAAATAGAGTTAACTAATTTAAAAGCAGTTTCAAACATCACGTTGCAAACTAGTAGAGAGCATTCCTCAGTCAAACCATTCATTGAGCCTTCCTGGTTCCAGATTATACAACTTAATAATAATATTAGTCCCACAGGGAAATTGCTTGTTTAAAGAAACAGCAAAAAATTATTTTATTTTATGGCAGTAAACTGAAAAATCTGCAGTGAAAATAGAAAAAAAAAAAAAAAGGCTGAGCGGAATATTCTCTCATTTCAGTGTTTAATTGACAAGTGCAAACATAAGGCTCTCATTCTGCAAGATGTGTGTATGATTCCATGAAAATCAATTCACACGTGTAGGCAACAAGCAGTAAAAAGGCAGCGCTGAGTGCCAACATTGTGCTGTGAGTTTTAAACCAGCGGAGAAAAAAAAAAAAAAAGACTCAGCACATAAAATACCAAATTTGAATTCCTTTTACTTTCATGGTGCTGCAGGCCTGTCACTGCCTGATAGAAGTCCTTGCAAATATTCCTCTGTGCATGACTTTTCCTCTCTACACAGAGCACAGTGGGATAGACACGCCCATTCTTCCTTTGGGCCAGTCCTCAGCACTGAAACCTTGGCACAGGAACACTGCTATTTGTACACCAGGTGAGTTGTTTTGCTAAGCATTCATAAATAAGGTGACTTACCTTAATCTCTGCTAGACTGGTGCTAGCTTTTCTTCATGTGGGAGTAGGAGATGTGTTTTCATATCCTCTTTTTATTTTTAGTTGGGAGAAGATAAAACTGCCATAAGAAACTTCAAGAGTCAGAATAATTTGGGCGGGTCCTAAGGCATCTAAGATACAGGGAGTGGCTCCTAAGCTATGGTATGATGACACAAACTATTTCCCCTAAAGAAAGGCCATTCACCTACATCTTCAAAGTGGACCTCATGTGGACCAGATACTAGACTGTCAGAAGCATAAGCTTCAGACACTGGTAGCTACAATGCTTTCCCAAAGAAATGGATTTTCTGTGTTACAGGCTGAGTCATCTAAAGTCAACCATTTCCAGATCATACATCAAGGTTGTTGAGCTATCAATGAATTACATGCATATTTCATCTTTAACGTGCTGCCGTCTTATTAACCACTCCCTTTGGATTTTTATCAGGAGGAAATAAACTAGGAAAATATTCATTTTTCCAGAGCAGACAGGTCTTGGAACTTCTCCCGTAGCAAACTTCAAGGAATGTAGTACTCTTTTCAACACCTGACAATTTTTTTTCAGTGTTGAAATGCTTAGCTTTTGGCAAGCTCAGCTCCTACTATCCTATGCAGAGATGTGAAATCCAGCATGATCTTAGCTCCAAGCTTTTTCTGTTCTATTTTCCTTTTTTCACCTCAAATTTTATTTCAGTTCAGAATGAGGGCAGTTTTTAAAAAATGCAATGATGTTGAAGCTTGAAGAAAACCAAAGTGGGATAAATCTTCAAGCATCAAAGACACGCTCACTGACATCTTAAAATGTCTGCTGCTTTGAAAAGCCCCACACAAAACAGGAAGCTCTACTTTGGCTCTACTACTATAAGAAAACCACTTTGGCTTCCTGTTAGCAGAAAGACATGCCTCATATAAATGAAGTAAATTTGTGCCCTCACTTGGTTGGTTACAACTGCTTACTTTTGAATGACTTAACAAGCAAAAGAGTAAAAAAAGGCTCAAAGCCCAAAACCCAATCACAGTACATGGAATTCCCCTCATAAAAATATGTTTACATGGGCTCCTTTGCTACTTGAAAAGTTTAAAAATACAGGTTTTCTTCTTAAATCTGTAATAGACATGTGAGCTTACAGACTTACTCGATAGATGTAATACACCCATTATTTTTCCAAGTTAGAAATAATTTTAAATTCTGAATTTCCACAGAGTTTTAAATCAAATGCCACATTTTTTCATCCCCTCTGTCCTTGACCGTCCCAAAACAACCTTTTCTCTCAATATGATGTTTTCCTCCAAAATTCAAAATATTTGCAATAAAAAGAGAAGTAGTACATTATTTATTCCTGTTTATTCTTGGTGTCAGTTAGGGTAGAGTTAATTTCTTCTTCAGTAGCTGTTACAGTGTTGTGTTTTGGATTCAAAACGAGGTATTGATAAAACTGATGTTTTGATTTTTTGCTAAACCACGTTTATCCTAAGCCAAGGATATTTTTCCTTGTCTACTGCTCTGCCAGTGAGGAAATACACAAAAAATCAAACTGGCAGGGAGCATAGCTGGGACAGGTGACTCCAACTGACCAAAGGAATATTCCACACTGCAGAACATCATGCCAGGTATATAAACCAGGGGCAGCTACCTGGAAGGGGGGCCTGATCTGGGTTTGGGAAGAGGGGTCAGGCAGGTCAGTGGGTGGTGAACAATTGCATTGTACATCACTTGCTTGGGTTTCTTTCCTTTTTATTATCATTATTATAATTTACTATTATTGTTGTATTTTACTTTATTTTAAATTATAAAACTGTTCTTTTTTCAGCATACAAGTTTTACTTCAATTCTGCTCCCCCATTACACAGGGTTTGGGAAGGAAAAGAGAGGGACAAATAACAGCATCGTGTTTCATCTCCAGCTGCACTTAAAACCATGACAAGGTGAAACCCTAGTATTGATTGAATCATCAGAGCTAGATGTAAAAATTATTCACAATCCCCACAAGAAATCTCTTCCATCATAGGAAAGGAAATGTGATCCCGCCTCATTCTGGTATCTCATGAGATGCAGACCACCAGAACAGAGAGATTTGATTTCCAGAAAAGCTGCAGAAACAATTTAAATTAGATATAGTTACAAGGAATTCCAAAAGTTTCATTGCTGTACTTGCTGCACCAAGTGGCTTTGCTGCCAGAGGAAAAATTGTGCATGTGCACATATCCACACACATGTACCTCTCCCAAAAAACTATATAAAACATGTCCCTTGAGGCAGATGGCTAGATTGAGATTCACACACTAGGGATGTGCAGCTCCCTATGCAATGAGTCAATAGTGCAGGTCTTCCAAATCCAGACCAAGAAATACCAGTTACTCCAAGCATCACTGAGCAGAGCAGACACTTGTCCAAATTTCTCCTGTTGAGGTGGCTTCCTGCTGTAGCTGTCAGCTTGTGCGTAATTCTGTCTCCAATTATGGCTTTCACGCTGCTGGGCAGCCCCTTGTGATAAACCCAGGCAAAAACTGTCACAGTAATTAGCAATGCCAGAAAATCAATCCTGTTTCACTGAAATTTTCACTTCACATTTTCCATGCTTTCCATTATTTTGAGTCTAAATAGCAACAGAGTGGAGTTAAACTACCGCCACAGTACTTGCATAAAACACATGCATTTGTTTTCCTGAACAAATAAATTTGTTAAAATTATAGCTGGGATTAAAGTAACCCCATTCAAGAATTTTCTGTTCTTTTCTAAGCAGTCATAGAGCCCATTCTCAGCAGGTCTCCAAAACCTCAATAGTTTAACAATAAGTGTCTAGTGACCATTTGAAAGAGAGCAATTTAAAAGGAATTTTAGGCTATGCAATCTGTCAGAACCAATAGTTTGGGCAGTCCAAGGGCATCTCTTTGTCTCTAGATTTGGGAAAGCTGTTTTGTATATGCTTATACACGTGCAGTGTGACAAGAGCCAACAGAGCATGTACAGGCCACATAGGCTTTTCTTTGTATACTGCAAATCTTCTTGAGCAAAGGGAGTTGACTCAGACTTTGCTCAGAACTGCAAGGCACTGACTTGTCTGGCTCAGCTCAACAGGACGTGTTCTAAGCATGTTCTTCTTTTCAGCATCTAAGTGAAGATGCATTTGAAGAAAAATGGTGTTTATATGCTTTGTTTCATGAGAAACTCGCATGTGTGATAGAAAATGCAATTTGACCTCCAATATTTATCAATCAATTATCACCAGGTAGTTAAAAATGAAATGGACCAAGGAGATTAATCCTAATGCTCCTAATTGTCAGGGTGCTCTCACCAGTCAATTGACATAATTTCGATGGGAATGGTGGAAAAAAAAAATAAAAGAAAAAAATGGTGGAAAAACATGGTGGGGAAAAAAAAAAACAAAACACAAACCTGTCACCAGTCAATTGACATCGTTTTGATAGGAATGGTGGAAAAAAATTTAAAAAAAGAAAAAAAACAACTAAAAATGGGCTTTTTAAGATGCAGTAACTCCAATCCAAATTGCATCAGGTATTAAGCTTGCTTAACTTCTAGTTAGAATTACTGAAGTGATGAAATCACCACTTATATGATGATTTCCTGTAAAGAATATCTTTTAAAATGTCCAGGGGTTTGTGTCTGCTTCCCCATTTAGTCATTTTTCATCTCTTTCCTTGCCTCTATTTTAAAAGAAAATCTGCTGAGAATTAAAAACGCAATAGCAACAGTCAAACTATTCTGCAGGTGGAAAAAATTTCAAATGTTCCCACTATCTTTTGTTTTCTTAATCAAGCTATGATAAAACATAAAATGTATAAAGACAAATGAACATGGCTACCTCTCTATAGTGTATTTTGCTTTAAAAGATAAACTGTATTGAAAAGTAACGGCAGAGAATATCTTTATGAAATAGCAACAGAAGTGCAGATTGCTGCAGTTCCTGTAGGCATTAATTGGGGAATTGTGAACTAATTCTTGCTTTTTAAAATTCAGCACTTCAAAAAATTCCTGATACTGCAGAAGAAGGAAAGGCAAAAGCCCAGAACCTTGTACTGAGGACAATGAAGCCAAAAAATCATGATCCTGCAGAAAAAAAAACCCTTTTTTTTTTTTTTTTTTTCCCGAAGAGAAATCTTGAAACTTTCTAGAAAATTTTTTTCAGGCCCTAAAATCTTCATCTAAAACTCAAAGCTAGAAAAGCAGAAGAAAGAGTCACAGCAGATGTCTCGAAGTAGTCTCAGCTGTAGAGCCATTACTGTGGTCTATAGTGGAACACAAAATAAAGAGACATTTCAAGTCAATCTGTAAGCACTCACAGCTGGGTAGGCTTGGTCCACATGTGCCTGTTTATATTAGGAAATTCAGCATATATAAATATATAAATAAAACATCTATACAGTACATAGTCACATTCATATAAGCCATAAAATTACATATATTTACAAAAAATATTTGCAGCTTTGTTTTACATTTCTAGGTCCACGTTAGGAGGACAGTTATTTAGCTTCTGGCTTGTGAATATGATCAGCTTCCTTGAGCTGGACTCTGGGATGTACTTGTACCTTATATACTCCCAACTGTCAAAAATAAGAAAGAACATAATCTTCCAAGAAATTCAGCCAAATCCATAAGAAAAGTTGAGACTTGTCTCACTGAAGAGTAAATTACATGTTAGCAAAAACTGAGAGGACTCTTCTTCATGTAAAAAGACAGTACCTACTTGGTCTGGACCATAAATAGATTTAAAACATCAGGCAGAGCCCAAACTGGGTGCCTGGCAGCTGTCTACAGCATCAACTCATGCATAATTACTCTTCAATCTCTCTCAGTTTAAACTGGTAGAGTGGTGAAAGTTAATGGGTACAGAGATAAAAATATATACATCAGGTCATCTTAGAGGGTAAAAAGGTAGAGTAGACAACATCCTGTTGGTATCAGTTAGCTTCATTTCAAGGTAAGTTGTATGGTTAAAACAGTCCCAAGGTTCTCATATTTAAACAGTACATATTACATAGTTCTGTGTCCTCCAGGAGCTGGACACTTAAAATTTTCTTCTCCAAAAACTGAAAAATGGTTCTTTGCTGCTTTGTTAAATAGTCTTCTTATGTATGCAGGCCACAATCAGGTGTGCTTTTTGGGGAACTTGGGCAAGAAACTTGCCTTTATGACATTAAATGAGTTCTGCAAGGCCATTCAAAACTTTGGAGAACAGGTTGTTTTCCTTCTGAAGCACACTTGCAAAAAATAAATCTCAAGATACAGCAGCTTAAATTGCTCATATATGAAGATCCGTGGAGAAAAATCTTGCCATGTGCCATTAATCAAATAGCACTTTCAGTGATTGGCTGTGGAGTTATCTCTTGCTCCTCACTATTCTCAGTGGACATGTCCTGGACCTCCTGCTGCTGATAAATATCTTGGACCAGCATGATGTTTGTGCTCCTCCACTCTCTGTACTTCGCTGCTGTCAACTTTGGGTCTTCTAGCAACTGGTTAATTGTGGCCAGGTCATGTTCCTTACACTAGGAAGAGAACAAGTGGTTATTTCCACAGAAAATGTCAAGACAATTGTCCCCTAACAAAAACACTCTGAGAACATTAGACTCATGTCACAAGGAGATGGCAAATTACCCATCCTCCTGGCAGCCTGTTTCCATTTTTAGAGCATAGGTCACCAAAGTTATGTCTACAGAAAAATTCTTCCCAGTTAAAGATAAGTTATGATTTCATATAGATTTTTTATAGGCTTCTTAGCAAAACTTGATGAGAGAAAATTCATGTGAAAATTACACATTGTTATGCTGTCTCTCAACAAGACAGTACTTGTATAAAACTAGACACAACAGCATTTATTTCTGTAATTCACAACAGGTCTAACTTTCTCAAAAAAACCACTTATTCCATGTAATAAATGTCTCTTCTCTGGGAGCTGGACTGAACATAATTTTGGACATAATATGTGCACTGGCAATAGAGTGGCTACAGTGCATGTGGCTGCCATCTAACACCAGCTACTGCTAATAAATCTAGTATCTACCTTTAGGCAAGAGCAGCTCAGACCATATATTGTAGGCACCCTGGTTCACTTGTAAGATGTGAGTAGTGACTGATGCAGGGACACTGAGACTCTCTGTGTCACAGAACTACGGAATAGTTAAGCTTGGGAGGAACTTCTGGAAGTCATCTGGTCCAAAACCCTCCCTCAAATAGAGCCACCTACTTGCAGGCTGCCTAGGATTGTGTGCAGATGACTCTGGAATATCTCCAAGGATAGAGACTCAACAGCTTCCCTGGACAACCTGTGCTTGGTCACAGTAAAAAAGGGTTTCTTGATATCCAGGGGAAAGCTATGTTTCAGTTTGAACCCATCACTTCTGGACCTGTCGCTGGGCAGCACTGAAAATAGCCTTGCTCTGTCTTTGTTACATCCTCCTTTCACACACAGATGTTCTTTGATGTCCTGACGTGTTGTGGCATAACAAACCACTTTGCTTTTCCAGCCCATATTGCCTATCCATGCAATGGACCACAGGATAAAGAAGCCCCTGTTAGCATGTATAATTTCTTAATGGATGTTCCATGCTGCACCAACAAAACTTGATTACTTTTGCCAGGCTTCCTCCCTCCAGTCTGTGTGTGAAAGCGATGGAAATTCTAACCATTTTCTCCTGCTGCCACACATTCATCACACCCAAGGAAACCCTGTACTGGTGACTGCCTTGAAAATACCTTGAAAGTACTCCTACACATTCATTTCACCATCTGATAGCAGCAATCAGCTGTTTATATATCCATATCCCACTACTACTCTAATGAACCTTCAACTGCTCCAATCTCTGCAGTGCCTTAGCTGCTTTTTAAACCCAAAACCTTGTTCAGCAGTATTTTGCACACATCCTACCCCCAAGACCCAGTGCCAGCCCTTTTAGGAACACTTCTGGCATTGATGCAGGGACATATACAGTTAGCTTAAGAGAAGAAGAGAGGAAATAGGGGGGTGGAAGGGAGAGGAGTATTTCTATTGGACAAACTTGGCAACAAAAAGTCATGTCATGGAATGTCTCCTGTAGCACTAAAACTATTTCCCACATTCACTAAGACTGTGATGCATTTGCACAGAGCTTCCCTCTTTCCCGAAGTATTCAAAGCATGTTTTGTTAATGATATATTGTGCCAGCAACATTAATCTGTTGTTAAATGTGGAGTCAAAAGTCTAAAGTTAAAATTACATTAAGACTTGAATAAATCACTTCTCAAACTAAAAGGTTTTTAATTAAAGCAAAGTACATATGGATCAGAAGCAAAAAAAATCCTGATTTTTAAATTTTCAGTAGATAATTTCCCATTATCTTATGTCTTATGTTAAACATTAAGAAAATTAACTTTAGAAGCACATAATTCCACTGATATAAAGAATATGGCACTTTCCCACTGCAGGCACTTGACTTTCAGACAGGCTGACTTAAACACTGCTGTGTACAGAACTCTGTGTCTATGAGAAAGTGTTTGTGCTTTTTTACTTGTCTCGTCAATAGTCCAATTCCTTAGTATGAAGAAAGGAAAAATAAATAAATAAAACCAAAGAGATCAACAAATTTTATATGTTATGAACACTCCAAAACTTATTTTCCATATTAAATACCAATGTTAGACAAGCCTAAGTTAATCACAACTTATATGATACTCCCATGCTAAATCAATACACTGTTGTCCTCCTTGCTCATGTCTGACTTTAATGCTTCCATTCAGCTCCATACCAGTGAAAGTGACTGTCCCACAAAATACAACTCTGTTTTGCCCTAACTGGTTCTTAGATTTATTAGTGAGGCTCCTGTCAAAGAAAGCCTTGCAGAATGTTTCTGTATGCACCTTCCTATCCTATAAAATAGGCATTCTTTTTAAACTAACTTTCTGCTGGGTGGGGGACTCACTTTGTTGCTGGTGCAAATGAAAGGCTACTTCTGTAGTCACTGCCACATCACCGAAAACTCCTTGATACAAAGGAGAGACTTCACAAGGTCTCATATGCAGCCAAGAAGAATACCTCTCTTCCCAGTCCCCTCGACAATTGTACTTTTGAGGAATTTCAATACAGGCTGAGGTGCCAAACCCAAGGCTCCCATTGCAACTAATAAACCAATGATTCCGCTGACAATATAAGTGTTTTAGAATCATAGAACTGCTAAGGTTGGACAAAACGTCTAAGATCATCAAGTCCAACCATTTTATGTGCATTTCTCCAGCTTACAGTGCCTGAAGCCAAATACGTCCATTTGAAACAAGACACTCAATTCCTGTTTCTAATGCATATGAGAAGAAACAAGTGAAGTCCCGAGTTTGCATTTGTTTTTTCTTCTCCTCACAATATAAATGCTATGGTTAAGCTTTTTGTTTCCCTCAGTATCATTCAGAAGCACGCTTTGAAATCCCATGATACTTGATGCTGGCAAGTAAACCACTTCATAAATTCCCATATTCCAGACAGATTTACCGGCCCTTTCATAGAACATCTCCTGAACCTCTGTACCCCTCCATTTCGTGATATATTTCCAACATAAAAGCAGGATGCTTTAGTTATTAAAAATATTTTAGTTACAGGAGGTCTTTACAATAGCTTTGGCACATCCTGTACATTCTCTGATAATCACATAAGGAAAACTTTTTTTGGCTCAGGGTCATTTTCATGTGCTTTATCATCAATGTACTTTGTCGGCTCTTCCTTTTTTAAGGCTCCCCTGTTTATTGCATTTAGCTATGCTTGCAAGTTTTCCAGTTAACTAAGAGTTTTCTTTATTAAATTTTCCAAATGGACTGGAACTTCTGCAAGAAGAGTCCCTCCTGAGTATTGCCTCTGCTTCCAGTTCAAACTGAACAACATAACGCAGATCAGTGTTCACAATGAAGCAGAAAAACAGAATTCAAAAACTTAACAAAATTCTCTGGGGATTTCACTAAATATGTAATTAGAATTTGGCTGAAGTCTATACTGCTTCTTTTTCAGCCAAATTCTTTTTTTCTCTCAAGCTTTTCTTTGGCAAGATCTGCAAACTCACCTTTAATGTACTGTTCAGCATTCGAATTTTGTGGAGTTTCTCATTAATGGAGGGGTTTTTGCTGCGCTTGATAAATGACTTCCTAAGCTCCTTCTTAGTTGACAGTCGACGATCTCCAATGGGAGACAGGCTTGCTTGCTCCAATGACTTGTAAAGTCTCTCCATCTCATCATCATCATCACATTTTTCCTGGTCTGCAAAGAAAAGGATAAACTGGGTATGAGAATGTGAACGTGGCAGCAGATAACAGAAAAGTTATGTTCAGCCACCAAGAAGGCTCTCAACCAACTCAAAAAATAATGGTATTAGAGTTAAAACTGAGGGCCATTAGGGTAATTTCTAGGGTAATAATGCCTGAGAGAAAGGCATACTTCCAAACTCACAAGTTGTTAAGGATCAGGTAATGATCCAAACAGATGTGAGCCTGTATCTCCTCTAATGCAGTGCTGCTTTAATGCTCTGAATATATCACAGACTTTGAACAACTGTCAGTAGCTCTATGTTGGACTGAAACAACTCTGATAGCATCTACACCTATTCACCCATCTCTGCATGCTACACACATTGAATTATGTTTCTACCTGGCAACTCACAGGACAAATTCACCTTGATGTGCTAATTCATGACCAGATTTTGGTAATTATTGAGAACAGAGTTTTTTTTAAAAAATGAGCAATTAAAAGAAACACATAAACATTTCAGAGGCCCCAAGAGAAGGTCCCTAGAAAACAGATTAAAGCAGGAACCCTTGGGGCATCCAATGTCTTGCCCCTGTGTTTCATAGATTGCAGCAGAGAATTTACTCATAATGCCTCACAACAAAACCTTGATTATCTCCACCTTAATTATTCTGATGGCTCCCAAGCTGTGGGACCATATTCCAAGAAAGAGAGTACATGAAAGGAAAAGCAAGTAAACAGCCGAGAATAGCATAAAATAAGATGAAAATTGAAGCAAAGGCACTTCTCAGAATAAAACCATCTAAAAATGAACAGACAGAAACCAAAAATGTGCCAGGCATATGTAGGGGTATTTTAGCAGAAGGCTATTTTTAGCAACAGACTGCACAACTCGCTTCTTGTCCTCCAGTCCACATGGCTTCAGTGATCTCTAAAGCAAAATCTTACAGCTATTGCTGTTTTCAGGGTGCTAATGAATCCCTCAAGATCCACTTTGAATAATACTTGGTTTTATATCACTGGCAGTAGTGGTGCTGGTTCTCAACTGCAGTCCTTCCTATTCCCATTGAACTGGCTGGGCACTTTTTCTTCTAAAGATAAACATTTACTTTTCTAAATTATCTGCAGTCAGCAAACACATTCTGAACAAGTCCTTCTGCTCACTCATGCTGCTGAGAAAAGACTTCTGCAATATGTCAGCCCGCTGAGGAGGCTGCTTCTTATCTTTTCCATGTTTTATAAAGTACAGCATCCTCCTCCATCTCTGTTCTTTCTAAATATTTAGGTTACAAGAAAGGTTTATGATATGTTGCAAATATTTGCCTTCACTGTGTTTCTGGCCTATTCTTCACTACTGTGCTATTATAAAAAGCCTACTGTAACTTGACAAAAGCTAAATATAACTT
This sequence comes from Sylvia atricapilla, assembly GCF_009819655.1. Taxonomy (NCBI): domain Eukaryota; kingdom Metazoa; phylum Chordata; class Aves; order Passeriformes; family Sylviidae; genus Sylvia; species Sylvia atricapilla. The sequence continues at coordinate 59,161,020 of NC_089142.1, forward strand.
CCAACATTGGTACATTGCTGGGGGAGGAAAAGGAGAACGGTTGTATAATTAACAAGCTGCAGGAAACAGAAAAAAAATGGAAGTGTAAGGCATAATACACGGCAGTAGTATTTCCTGAAAGCTGCTGGCACATGCCATGAGGCTTGTAATAACTAGTTTCCTGCCTAATTTCTTGGGATGAAACAGCTGTTTGTTTCATTAGCCAGCTTCTGCACAGGACTGGCTCAACTATGCTGTAGACATCACCCGTCAGGACTGTACACAGTAGTACTTTGAGAGATGAATTGATTTTTATCAGCTATCCAAGAAAGACTGTGTAAGAAGAAAAAAAAAGATACTTCAATCCTGTTCAGCAACTTTTACATAAAGTCAACCCACAGGGGACTTAAGGTCCCTGCTCCAGACACCTTTTGAGACTAATTCATGACTTTCCTCAGTGTCCTAAAAGGGTTACAAAACAACAAGCCTTAGAAAACACCCCCACTGAGCACTCTTCTTCCATGCTAAATATTCCACTATATTCCGTGCCCTTGTGGGTAACTGTAAGGAGCAGATTAACTCAGCACAGAATACTCAGCACAGAAAAAGATGGAGCAAGAGTCAGAAAAGCCCAGGAGAAGGCTCCCAGATTATGTACTTGCTCAGCAAAGTCTACTCAGCTCCTGCAGACTTTCAAGACCGCTAACTGAAACTCCTTTCCTATTTCTTATTCTTCCACCAGTCTCGTACTCCAAGAAATAAACCAGGGCCAGGTAATTTCAAAGGGAAAGAAACATGTCAGATTCTTCATATCTGAATAAAGGAAGTGGCAGTAAAGCAACTGAATAGAATTTCAACAAACTGCTGGAAAACAAGGGTGAGTGGAACTTACAGGTTGTGTAGAGCCAGGTATGAGTTACATAGTACTTTTGTCTCCATCTTTGATGAATTTCAACAACAGTTAAAAACAAAAGATTGTCCTAATATTGCTCATTTGTGTAGAACACTCTTGCTGTTGACAAAGGATATGTCTGCCAATATATCTCTATAAACTGAGGCCAGAGTATCTGTTACCTATCTGGAATTCTACCTTCGTTGTCCTGAGTACCCCTGAGCCAAGTTCAGAAAGAAAAAGACTATGTTTTCTAGGGTTGATGCTGCCACAGAATGCACTAGATTGATGCTGTAAATCTGAAAGGGGGAGAGGTAATGGAGGAACTGAACAATTCTTATATATTCTTTTCTTTATATAAAACACAACTCTGAGGCTTGATGCCATTTATCTGGAATTTCTCTCTGACAGGAGGTATCACAGACAGGAACAATCTCCCAGAGGTTCAACATGCCTATTCTTCACCTCCTCAACTTTCAGCTTCTGCTCTCCTGTCAGCCAACTTGCCACAGGCTGGAGACATTGAGACTCCCCTTCTTGAAGCATCAGTACAGGAGCCTGTCAGAAATCTCAACTTTAATGCTCTTTAGGTCTAGATAAATGAAATTATCCAGAACTTTCAAAAAGCAGCTGTGAAAAATAAAGTTTATTGTTTCCCAGTGGTAAAGATATAGAAACTGGAAATATTTGGCAGAAAGAGCATTTTGCATTGAAAATCACCTCCAACAGAACATATCTGACTAAATTTATCTGTAATGTAAATATTTGTTCTTCCACTCTGTAACTGAGATCTCACAGACCTCCAGTTGTGTATTAATCCCAGGGAAAAAAACCTGCTTCTTCCTCTTGTTCTTGCTACTCTTATGAGCTTCTTGTAAGCTTTTCTAGCACCTTGGTTTCGGATTCTGCTAAAATTTTAATGCCAGTGGGAGAGAACACATGCACCCAAGGCTGGGAAATGCAGATGAAAAAAAGTCATAAATTATTTTTTCCTTATCTACCCCCTAGCTCTTACCCACAATGGTAGTAGATTTTCAATGGGAAAGTCACCTCAGGGAAATCACATTTCCCACATAATTATGGAACAGAAAATACAGGAAAAAATTCAATTAGGTGAGCATAATTCAGTCAAACTCCTCATTGGCAAATGTAGGACTAAAGGAAGAAAGATTAGAAGAAAATAATAGGAAAACTGTGTTACCACAAAAAATTAGATGATGTTGTCTGACAGTATAGTGGACTCAGCAGTTAGGGGCAGAATTTTAATAAACAGACTGAACTGGAAAAAAAACATAAAAAAGCATCTCTTTTTCAGAGGGTTCAGAAAACCATAGCACCATAGTTTTCACTGTGACTTCTAAAGCTTTTTTGAAGAGAAACAAAATAATTATTCAAGTTGTTTCTCTACACAGTTGTTCTCACCATAGGCACATTTCTAGGCTAGTCTCAGCCATGGTCTAGCTATTTGTTATAACTTTTGCAGAGGGAACAAAGGGGCCAGAGTACATCAGAGGATCTGTTCTGACCATTACTGGCACATGCAGACTCCAGAGAGGAAGAGGATGTCAGTAGCGGGAGCAGAAGGAATTGAATGAGTCCAGCTCCTATTTAACCAATTCCTTCCCACAAAACCAACCCAGATAAAATCCAAGAGGTATTTGAACAGCTGCCCAGGTTTGAAAATACCAGCACACACCAGATCTTCCACAGCTACTATGAATTAAGGTAAAATAAACCAGAAGTGGTAAAATAATAATGCCTTGCCAAGATGCATTGAGATATGATTATGAAACCCTCAGAAATTGCAAGGAAGAGGGATCTTACTGCTATAGTAGTAGATCCCTAAATATACATTCCTATTTTCTTATATAACCTCTCCATTCCTGTGGCTTCCTTTAGCTGTTACGGTTTTGATCATAATGGTGGTGTATCAGAGTCAACCACCTTTTCTTCCAGTGGTTGCCAGAAGAAACACGAAGGATGGAGAACAAGTCTATCCATCCTGGAGGGGGCAAGGCCAGCTTCTGGATACAGCACACGTAGTCAGACAACTGTTTGTATTCTCAGCTGTTTCTTGTTTACCTTTCAGTTTCTTTACATCACAAGCAGCTTAGAATCCTTTGTCACATTGCATGTAGCAAGCTGGATCACCAAAGTCTTAAACATTCCCAAGAAGTAAGTGGATGCATAAGGTTGGTCTCCTTTCAAAAGAGTAAACTGATAAATTCCCCTTCTTTGTATCGCTCTCTGGGATGTAACATCTCCCCAGTAACTGGTGCAGAGAATTAATGCTGACAATGTTCATAATGTCACTCAGAGTGGTTAGAAAGATTGTCAAAAATATCATGTGTTATGATATACGGCTGCTTGCACCAGATACTCACAGTTGCTTAGCAGACTTCAATAAATAATCACTGTAGAAAAAAATAATCCATCATCATTTAGCTGAATTGGTAGCTTTTCTTATGGAGATTCATCCATTCATTTCTGAAAAATGTTTCATTGTTTAACTCATCACCAAGGTATCTTCACTGTTTTTGTACTTTTTCTTGGTAGGTTCTTCTCACAAATTCACAGCTACCCTTTCTTCCTGCTAGGTACCAGATTTTCTCACACTGGTCTCCATTTCTAGACTTTGTCCAGCAAAAGTGTTCTTCAGTTCTAAAAAATATTCACCTCAACTCTAGGCTCTTATCAGCTACAACCAATATGTCAATTTGTGGTTTTACTTTGAATAATTTGGCCAGAAAAAAGTGTGGCAGGGTTTTTTTATCCTCACCAGGAGAAAGAGAGCACAACCACACCCTTAGGTTCTGTGGGGGACTGGAATCAAAGACTATCAAAGAACATGGCTGTTCTGATGACAGCAGGGCCATCTTTATGCACAGGGAACATGTGCTTTAGGACAAATGTTGACAAAAGACAGACTTGTGTCCTCCTGGATGCAGTCTAATGACTCTGAAACATGTCAGAAATGCACTATTCAGAAGCACTGTAAAGCAAGTAATACTGACTGCACTGAGGCATGCCTTCTTGTTTTGCATCAGATAACAAGAGCGTTCTTACCAGTTATTGCAAATCAGGAAAATTTGCAGCTAGATTTTACCCAACTACTTGAATATATCTCACGGTATTTGTGCACATGCTTATCAACTAGCTGGAGAGAGAAATTCTTGGGGGGATAAGCCACAGAACCAGAATTGCATCCTTTTTGATAACTTTCATTTGGAACTGAATTGTTATTTTACATTTATCGTTCTTTTCCTACCTCATCCTCAAATTGAAGTATCTTAAACTCCTTGCAAAATATTTCCTTAATGTTTTCACTGACCATTGCAGGGGAGGGCTCCACACAGCAGCACTCTCCATATCCAGCACATAATATGCAGACTGATAAAGGAAAGAGAAACCTGTGGATGGTGTACGTTTTACTTAGTCAGCAATGAGTCGTGATGCAGACAAGAACTAGTGAGGTTATACAGTTTCCATAGTGACTGTTTGGTGAAATTATCTATTTCTGGAATTCTCTCAGCAATCACCACTGTGGTTAGGATGGAAGGGTTCTGTGTTCTGCCACCATGGTTGCCTTGATGAGGCAACTACTCAATGAGCAACAGAAGAATTTATTTTCCCAGGAATAATGGTATCAAAATTAAACCATCTTGCACACTGCAGGAGTATACCAAAATATGCCTTGATTTACATTTTAATCCCATTTTATTGGTTAGTATGATTGAGCCTATCAAACTATACTTTAAGTGATTATGAATGTGTCATGCTAATTCTATGACACCCATTAAAGTATTTGTCACCCTAAATGGAAAGCAGTAACCTACGCATTATTGCAGGATTTCTGACAATAGCAGAGGAATATAATCTAAGCAACAGTTTAGATTTCTGAAGAGCAACCACTGAATCTTTGTCAACAAGATCTATAAGCCACTATGCCATCTATGACTTACATTCCAACAATCCACTTGAATGTCCCTAGTTCTGTTTTCCAAAGACATTATTTTATCAAATTTAGCCCAGAGGTTAAAATTACAGAAAACAATATATTTAATATGTCTTTGTGACATTTTCATTAGGGACTCCATTTCTGCCAGCCCCAGCCTTTTCTCAACTTGCAAGGCCAGAATTAGGGGATGTAGATTCCACAGTAACTCAAAGCACAGCACTCTTTTCCAATACATAGAAACAGCACATATGCTGGATTTTAATTGATTCTGATCATCATTTCTGCAGAATTTTCTAGCAGAAGAGCCTACAAAATGGATAAGGTAGGTAAGCATAAAACACTGGGTTAATTTTCAGTTTTGATGAAAACTGTACTTTTCTTAATGTCCTTTTTTTTGTGTAAAATCAGAAAATGTATGACAACTTAAAGAGTGGCCAATTTTCTAAGTGCTGATATTTATAAAATGGGGGGGGAGTGACAAGGTAACTCATGTGCCTCATATTATCATCTTTCAGTGTCAAGTTCATCTACAGAGAAATACCCTGAGTTCCAAACAATTCCAGTGCTGTTTCTTTCCACCACTGCCTTACCTTCCGCCTAAGCTCTTTGCTGCTGAAAGAGAAGGGTTGTCTCAGCATAATGCCAAAGAAAGGTGCATCTAAGTACTCACTCCAAATCTTTACAAGGACTTGTAATCATGGGAAGAACTGAGGCACAGGAATGCTGTTGTTCCCTTATGTATTGCCCCTCTATGCAGAATAATCGTATGCCAGGAACAACTCTTAGGCTTCAACTGCTTTTAATTCAGAAAGAAGAAGCTTTGCTCAAAAGGCAGGAGATATTTCCTCACTACACAGGGGAGTTATTAACAGTAACAATGATCAAATTCTGGAACCATGCCACCTTTTTCCATTAACAGTACATTTCAGTAGGAGGGTACCGTGCAGATACCTATTTGCTTAAACAAAATCTAGTCTTAATAGACTTTCTGATTGAGAACTTCAGTTGTTTTCTCTTGATTACAATGAAGCTTAATGAAGCAAATAGGGTGTATGCACTTTGAGTAAATGCAACAGCACGTATTTGTAAAATTGGACTGACTTAACCCTGTGTACACTGACTTAACCCTGCATATTAGTTTTGTTACAGTGTCCCTTCTGTGACACACTGTTAAGATTTTGATTCTATCCTAACTAATAAAAGATATTTTCATTGGAATAAAGACTGTTAATAAAATTATGTCTATGCTAAATTTATATACAGAGGTTATGATCTAACATATAGATACAATTTGAGAAAAGTTGTAAAGGTATCTACCAACCAGATACTCAGTTATATATTTAATATGCAACAAATTAAATGTTATAAATGATGTGCTACTGGAAAATTTTCCAGTGAAGAATATAGAGGAAGGAAGCGGAAAGGAAGTTAAGGAAACACGTAATTCTTATATTGTATGGCTCTGCATCAAAAATCTCCTCTCTCATTAGCTCACCTTTGGCTAGTGGTCGCTGTCCTGTTGCATCTGGCACAGACAGACAATGTGTATCTGCACTTAAGTGAGAGGTTTGGGGTACACCATTGGGTTGAGAAAGCTGGCCTTCCTGGCTTTCTGCTGCGTCTCCACAGACCCGTTCTGGTGGCTCCTCAGAGTGAATCTGTACACAGAACGTCAAAGGCTGATCACCCTCCTCCGTGGCAGAGGTGGTCACCAGGTCCAGCCAGGACTGCCTCTCGGAACAAACCACTTTGGATGTCAAGGAAGACGATGATTCTTGGGAGTTGAAAGTGCTTTCAGGAGAGGAGAGAGAACAAGAGGCTTCACTTGACAGAGTTGAGGTGAATGATGACTTCTGCTGATCCTGCTTTCCAGAAACAAAACCAGGGAGGAGAGGAAGAAAAAAGAAAAATTATTTGCAAATTACTCCTCTTTATAGGTTCTACATGATATATTGATATGCAGCTGAAATGCTAAATGACCAATAATTGATTTAATCTGGTTACTTATTTATCCAAATAAGCCTGTGGTGTAACTTCAGAGCAGTAACTTCAGAAACCAAGCTACCAGGAAGCCAAAGGCAAAAGAGATATAAACCTGACCATGCCTAGAAACAAAGACCAAAGAAAACTATTATGCTGAATGTAGTCTTCTGTGGTAGGTCTCACACTCACTCTCTTTCTTTACCTTGTCTTCACTCTATTGGCCTAATCAAGAGTGAAGAAGAGAAACTCCAGATTAGCCATTGAACATGAAGCACTCAACAGTTCCGCCAGTGGAATAACCAGAGGTAGACAGAATGGGTCTCAAGCACTGAAGTACAGTAAAGAAGTATTTTTCCTAGTCCATTCGAGGGATAATCATTTACCAGGGCAAGAAGGCTTAGCAGAAACTATCAGAAATTGTGATGAGATCATCATTATATGAAAGCCAGATTTCTTGCTACTGCAGAAGTTTACTCCTTCTGCATATCCTCTCCTGCTGGCCAATGCCAGCATCAGAATACGAGACTTGATGTACCACAATTCTGGCAAGTTTCTGTCCTCAATATTTCTGTAGAATAGATCTGTGTAAGGATTAAAAGAGATGATAACTAGACTGAGAATATTGAAACTTACTGAGAAGGTGCTGCTAGGGAAACCTGAAAAGCTAAAAACACAGTAGAGGGGCTGGCCTGGGATAACTATAACCCAGTAAACTAGAAATAAGTTTTATTCAAATAAACCAAACAAAGAGTAATAATTTTATAATTATGGTTTTTAAAATTTGCAATTCAGTGTTGTATACTGTAATGTGTACTACTTCCTTCTTATATTAACACAGTAAAGCCTTCCTGTACTTCTAATACAGCTGCATCACATAACAAGCAATTAATTAATAAAGAGAATGAGGAGGACCTATATCAGACTGTGAGCACTATCTCTTTATAGCAGCTTCTTCGCTTTTGGAAATTTTCAAAGTCATTCATAGAATCATTGAATTGTTAAGGCTGGAAAAGACTCTCAAGATCATTGAGTCTAGCCATCCACACAGCACTACCACTGCAACCCCTAAACCACATCATCCAGCACTAGATTTGGATCCCTCTTGAACTCTTCCAGGGATGGTGACTTCACCACCTCTCTGGTGACTTCACCACCTCTTCACCAAACCCTGATTTCACCAACCTAATGGTGAAATAAATTTGTCTTATATCTAATCTGAATATGCTATTAAGTGCCCCACTTAAGGCCACTTCCTCCTGTCCTGTCACTGTAGACAGAGCCTCCACCTGGCTACAACCTCCTCTCAAGGAATTGTAGAGGGCCATGAGGTCTCCCCTGAGCCCCCTCTTCTTGAGACTAAACAAACTCAGCTCTCTCAGCCATTCCTCATAAGACATGTTCTCTGGTCCTTTCATGATTCCTGTAAGACTGTGCCAAATATTGCAGGACCCAGACATTTTTATTCCCATATGAAAGTACAGCACTGTGTTTCAGGTGTGTTTTTGTTTCTAAAATAGAAACCTTCACATATGCATCCTCAAGCAAAGAACAAAGAGATCCTGTAGTAAACTACTAGTACTAAAAGTGCCCTTGGGAACACAGGTGATATGAAGCATTTCACCTAAGAGCTCCTATCACAAAGACAAATTGTTGAAGCATTTCTAAAGTCAAGCAGAAAAACTGAACAGTAACAGCTCTTGCCCACATGTTGTAGATGGTCTAGCTTCAGTTGTTCAAAGCTAGGAAAGGAAGATATTAGATCTCATCTCTATTTTTCTGGCATTTGTCCATATAAAAAAAAAGTGTTAGTGAAATTAGGACTGTGCCTCACTGAATGGACTATATTTTTGTTTTCATTTTCATTGTGTGTTAATTTAAAAATATGAGTGAGTATAAATATGACTGCCAGAAGGTGTTTCTATGTTTCTTTTTCTCTGCATATGTCTTGTGTTTTGTTTTTTCTTTGGCATGACAAATGTTTACCTAACTTATTTGAGTGACTCCTTTGGAAGTTCTGCAATCATGCGTATGATAATAATTTTCCATTTGGGGATGTTTTAAAAAGCAGATAATATGGATTTCACTGGAAATTAATGAGTCCCTAGGTATTTTTTAGAGAAAAATTATGACCATGAAACTCTTCAACTGCTTTTTTGGCTGCTGCTGCAATCTATTGTCTCAACATATCTGCTGATTTTTTAACTATATATCCATTCACACATGGATAAATTAATGCAGGTGGTCAGTTTAACTTTTGTCCTACAGATGTTATAATTTACTTGTTCCTCATTTGCTTTTTTCCTGCACAGTACCCATACCCGTGCATACACATGGTACATCATGCCCACTACTTTTTCTTCTACAAGTTTCAAAACACTTTGAGTCAGCAGAGAATAGAACAGCAAGTACAAACTTTGTGCTAGAAGTACAGCGAAGTGTTTGCTGCTCTAAAATATAAGAGAGGCTACACCTGGGTTTCTATTAGTTTCCAGACTAATAGTTTTTGGTTTGGAGTTGATTTCAAGAAGTTTGTAGGCCTTTCTGCTTTAAAAAATGGAAAGAAATTAACTCCAGTCCATGGCTGTAGTATTCTTGACACTGAGCTGAGTTGACAGGATGTCACTTCCAGTAGCAATTTGAGAAAATTGAAGTATGCCAAGTGCTGCACCCACAGAATATGAACCCAAATCCACCATAGTTTTGAGACTTCACAGCTTGGTTCAAGAACTCTGCAAAAAATAAACAGGTAGAGAGCCGTGTTTAACCAGCCCTCCCTGAGACAACCACAGGCTCCAAACCTAGAACTGAGTTTTTAGTAGAAGCTGCACTGTCTCAGTCCTTCCAGTGTTTTTCTTGTTTCAGCACTTGTCCAGAAGGGAAAGGGTTATTAAATACAGTATTTAAAAGAAGACTCTGACTTGCAGTCAAACAGAGCTGCTCCTGCTCACTGTGTAAGCAAGCTGAGCATGGGGCAGACCCACAACAAATGGAGCTTATTCTAGTGGCCAGTTCTGGGGCGAAAAGATGACACCTTTGCTCAGAAGGCACTAACCTTTGTCCACAAGGGAAGGGATTTTAAGGTATAAGAAGAAGGGAAATCCATGGACAAAGGTAAAGGCTTAAAGGAAGATAGATACCCTTTAAGGGAAAGCTTGAGAAAGCAGGAACCCTCAGCATCTGCACCACTGCCTGCCTCCCATGCGTTCCCTGCCAAAATGTGGAGCATGTGGGAAGGAGCAGTCAAGACGAGCATATGGGAAGGAGACAACTGGAGATCGCCTCTGCAGCAACAGTCCAACAAGCAGCAGGAAACCAGGAAAACAGAAAACTAAAAACAGCACCTGCTTAAAACTCATCATCTGGAAAAACACGGGCATTCACTCAGAGGTGAGCAGACGGAAAACACATCTTCAGCCTCCTAAAGGCAAGACACTGAAGCATAAAATTCAAGACGCTTCATTAACTGACCCATGGCCCTGAATAACTGTGGGAAGCATATTGCCAAAGTTCTCCTCTCCTCTCCTCTCCTCTCCTCTCCTCTCCTCTCCTCTCCTCTCCTCTCCTCTCCTCTCCTCTCCTCTCCTCTCCTCTCCTCTCCTCTCCTCTCCTCTCCTCTCCTCTCCTCTCCTCTCCTCTCCTCTCCTCTCCTCTCCTCTCCTCTCCTCTCCTCTCCTCTCCTCTCCTCTCCTCTCCTCTCCTCTCCTCTCCTCTCCTCTCCTCTCCTCTCCTCTCCTCTCCTCTCCTCTCCTCTCCCATATTTATAGCCACTCAGTCACATTGAACTTCCAGTTAATACAGGCAATAAAGGATCATGTTCTACAGCAGTGAACGCCTCACACCCCCGGGTGCCAGGCAGATGCCAGGAAACGTTGCCTGTTTCAGGAGAGGAAGTGAAGACTGACTTATCTGACTGAAAATGAGGGGGTAAGTGGGTGGCCGTGTGACGTACTCCCAGCTTTATGTGAGCTAATTAGAGATTGCCAGACAGGCAACCCTGTCCATGACATCTCCTTTTATTAATGCCTGTGATTACACAAGCTTCTCTAGCTCATCTGTATATTTCAGATTTGCTCCTGCTTTGCTGCTCCTGTGCCCACCCAAGCTGCTGGATGTCATTTCAGTATACCACAGAGAACTTGTACCGCAACAGTGAGGCAGCAGACACTTCTCTTCCATGAGATGCCATGAGAATATTTAGTACCAAGTATATTACTGTACACTTCTCAGTGTTAACTTTCAGGTAGTGGAGGGAAAGACTTGAATCAGGATTCGTTATTACCAGCCCAAACCAGATCACTCATTTCTAAACACAGAATTAAGTAAATTTGACTTTTCATTTTAATGGAAAAAATAAATTAAAAAAAAAAAATGTGGTGACAGAAGACTCTCATAAGGCTGCTCTATATTTTCCAAAGCATGATATGAACAATCTGTTTACTCCTAAATTGCAGACAAACCCCCAATGCCTGTTGCCAGCTCCAAGAAAACTTACTGGTTACAGACATTAAGGGATTGCCCCTGCTACTTGCAACAGCGCTCCCTGACTTCTACTACAGATGAAACTTTTCTTTTAAAGGCTGCAAAGAGAAGAAAAAAAACCCACCCCAAACTTACTAGTGAAGCTACCTGTCCTAGCAAATAAACAACCTTTCTTTCTTTGCTTAAATATATATATATATATATATAATTCAAAGATTTTTTAAAAATCCATTTAAATCACATGTAAGAACAATGAGATCACTGGGAAAAACAATTAAATAGAAACAAGATTAATAGGGCAAGAAGCAGATAATAATTAGGCAAGCCAATTTGATGACACTCATGAGGGCTCATAGTACTTATTCTAATCTATTAAATGAAGTGAGACAGGAAGGAATATTCTGGGGCAATATGCTACATAGATCTTGGAAGACTGCCTATTTTCTTTTTTCATGTATATTTTTCAGAGGTAGAAAAAAACCCCAGATTTTTATCTCTGTGCAAATAGAGATAAAATTCCCTTTACTTCTGTTCACTGACACAAAAGCAGCTTCAAATTCCGCAGTCTTAAAAACAGCTCACTCAAATAAATAAATATAAAGCTGTTGGATATGTTACCAAGGTCACAAAAAAAGAAAGAGGTTTCTGGATGATTTTTTTAAAAAAGAGAGACTAGTATGAAAAAACAGCTTATAGCAGTGTATTAAAAATCTTGTAAAGAAAATACATGGTTTGCGTATGAGGCAGAACATCAGCTTCCTTTCTCCAGCAAGATAAATAGGAAGAAGCTATCTTCTACAGCTCACTGTGGTGTAGGATGTGACAGCTGTGTGCTCTGCCACAGGGTAGGCAGCCTGTGCATAAAGGTTTCACAGGAATACAGTGTGAACATTTCCAGACAATGTTTTAGGTTATACCTAAAGGTCCACCACCACAGGAGAGTTTTGTTCCACCTGCCTGCAACAAGAAGCAAGGTAATAACTGGCACACTTACCGAAGGAGGAGGTGGTGTCTGGACTCTGTAGGGTGGAGGTGGCGTGTCTGTTATTTCTGGATCATCATGTTCACTTTCACTGTAGCATTCTGAGGCAGACATGGAAAATGAGCGAAAATAAAGAGTTAGATGGACACATTATTCTTTACAACACTGTGGTAACCAAAGATCATGAAGCAGGGTGTTCTGGACTCAGGACTACACTTCAACAAGTCAGTGTCTCCTAATCCAATTGTGGTAATGCTGGAGAGCTGTAGCACGTAGCAGGGATAATCCCTTAATCCCTGTAATCAATAAATTTTCCTGGAGTTAGCAACAGGCACTGGGGGTTTTTCTGCAATTTTGGGGTAAACAGATTGTTCATATCATGCTTTGGAGACTATATTAGTGGCCTTGTGAGAATCTTTTGTCACACAGGAATCTCATAGAGGCACACCATACAGTATGGCAGTAGATATGAAAAGGTAATACTAAAACTAAACACAATACTCTAGGACTACCCTAATTGTCTCTCTCTCTCTTTTTTTTTTTTTTTTTAAACAAACACAAACTCATAGGAGCCTCAATATCTCTTGGCATGTGGCAGAGGCAGTCATGCTGTTATTTCTTTCAACTATCTGTGCAGCAGGGGAAAACATATTCCACAAATTCAGATTAAATGAAGTGAAAATCATCGGTAAAATTAGACACAGAAAAAGGAAGGCAGAATGTTGCCAATTCTTATGCCCAGGACCTGGCAATAATAAACATTGGATAAATGATAGAATCACAGAACAGTTTGGTTTGGGAGGGACTGTAAAAGGTTACATAGTCCAACCTCTCTGCAATGAGTAAGGACACCTTCAACTGGACCAAGCTGCTTGTCCAGCCTGACCTTGAATGTTTCCAGGGATGGAGTTTCTGCCACCTCTCTGGGCCACCTGTTTCAGTGTTTTGCCAACCTCACTGTAAAAAATTGCATCTTTTTATCTAGTCTAGACTGGCTCTTTCTTAGTTTAAAACCATTACCCCTTTTCCAGCATACCCTGCTAAAATATTTGCCCCATTTTTCTTACATGTCCTCTTGGTCCACTGAAAGGCCACGAGGATCACTTTTGCTAAATCTCCCAACAGAAATTCAACCTTTACAGGAGCAAGTGCTTGCTTCCTGCCCTGCAGCACTTGAGCAGGGTGACAGCACTCAGCCCCACCCCACTGAGCTGGGGACATGAGAGTTTGCAGAGGCAAAGTCAGAGCTTGGTGAGGACTGCCAAGGGTCACAGAGCAGACGCTGCCCCTGTGGTGTCCATGGGATCCAGCACTGCCCTTTGCTGGTCACCTGCACTCAGCAGCCTGTGCTGTCCAAGGGCCTCTGTCCAGCTCTGCCCCAGAGAGCAGGGATAGCTAAATCCAGGTCTGATCAGAGCTGGACTTCAGGTGCTCACACTACTAGAAAGCAGTGTGTTAGCATGGTCTCTGGACAGTCACCTTAGATTATTTCATTTAAACTTAACCCATTTAATACCCACATGCTTTATTTTTCTGCATGTCATTGTGGGGGGAGGATGGGTTTTAATAAGCACAGAGTGAGGGGAATAAAGTTGTAAGAAAGAAGAATTCTGTGCATGAGAGAGAATTTTCTAACATGTTAACAAACAGAAACTTAAAGAGGTTCCTTATTTTTTCTCCCTGTATTCTTTGCAGAACTCTAAGGTTTTGAGTAGCATAGATGCCAGTCTGTTTACTGGAAGTACATGCTGGCTTATATAAGCATAAAGAACTGAAACTGGCTGCAATAAGGCCTATATCAAATTCTAGGACTCTATTAATGCCTTTTTGAGTAATTGAGTAAAAAGCTTATGCTTTCTACAGCTCCCTTTTTAGGCACACAGAAGAACTGGAAAAGAATCATTAGCTGTTTCTGATACTCTAAACAAGCAAATGGCATGGGGGAGTGGTGTTAAAATGCACAGAAAGTACTTGAATGCACAAGAAATGCCATAAAAAGAGCCAAGATTTCTGAAGAATTGTGTGTGATACAAAGAGGAAGAATTGGTCAGCAGGAACAGAAGTGACTGTGCGTAGTGACAGTGTTTTTATGAAAAACAGCAATGTTTCTGTTACGACACGTTCACCCAGGCCCCAGTGGGTGCTCCACCCACACTGAAGGTAGCTGCTAGATAACCTGTGACAAAACATGCATGAAAAGACAAGGAGGTGTTTGATACCAGAATCAGAAGGCCTATTCCTGAGGGGCAAATGGGACTATCTTTAAAAGCTAAAGAAATATTGGCTGTGTTCTGCTATTGTAAAGTTATTAGAAAACCTGTTGCAGAGGTTATTGAGTGGAATATTTTATCCCTTTTGGACTTCTTTTTTTTATATTAAAATTGGTGGAATGACTAATTTTTTATTGATTCATAATTCTTGATTCAACCAGTATCACATTTTTTGAGGTTTAAAAAGATTGGTTTAATGTATAAAATTTTGGCCATTCCCATTTTCCATTGAACTCTTCCCTTCATAAAAAGATGGACAATATATTTGCACACTTCCTCCCTGAGTACAAGTATCTTGCAGTTCTTGCTACGCAGCCTAATATTCAATATAGTCCCTTTATCCTAAAGAGTTTTGATAAAGTTGCCTTCAAATGGGATACAGGCAGGAGGAATTAGGTCGTGTATGAATTAACAAGTTTCCTGAAAAGAAACAATTGTGAACTGAAAACAAAGAAACTGATGAGACTTGATGAATGTTCCAGGAATCAGTATTATCTGTGTTTACCAACTCCAAAACTGCTTTTAATGATAGAGCATAAATGGAGCCAGATCAAATAAATCAATAATGTAATTACATGTCCCAAGCCTGGACATAAACCACAATCTTGAATAAAGCAGAAGGAATGCAGAAAGGAACACTTCATTGCTTAGACAAAACAGGCTGCATCACCTAAGTGTTCATACTATTGCAAATACCAGTTTCTTCTTCATAATGACAGCTCCTTCACAAGCTCAGCAGTTCTAAAAAGGGCCTGGCTACCAGTAGTCTAAAAGTGGAGACTTAAAAGCCCAGGTGATGACACATATTCCTCGAGTTAGAGTCCATTCCTGGCTTGATAACATAATATTCAGAGCAATTCTCATTCTAAACCAGCTCCAGAGCACTTATTCTAAACCAGCTCCTCTGCCCAGATTTGTGATTTGAGTGTTGGTATCCTCCCACCAAAGAGTTATATTAGGTCGGTGTACAAATTAAGACAATATATTAATAGTTTAGAACTTTTAAAGTTTCTCATTCCATAATGAACTTGGGCTTGGCTCTGAAACAAATTGCAGGCTCCAGAACAGCAGAATCCCCTCATGCCCCAACACTGCAATTGTTGAAATCCCCAGGCCTGAAGGATACAGTAGGGATGAGTCTGCAGAGCACAAGGTACTTCCAGGCATGCAAACTGCCTTGCTGCAGAACAACTCCTGTAATATAACTCACCAGCTCAAAACCCAGAGCAGCATAGCTGTTCCTCTTCACACTGGGTAGGCTTGGCAAGCCAGCAAACTGCCAGAAAGTAGTTACACACCTCTCACAAGATCACCTAGCGTCTATCACTCACTGTTTCTCACCATTTTTCCTTTTCTTGTGATTACTCTGCACTGTGATAATGTGGTTTCTCTGAGCTCAGACAGTAGACAGACCCAAGACAACAGTTCTATAGAAAGAAAATAGATGACAAAAAATTGGCCACTCAAAAACTCTGAAGAACACAATGTAGTTATACACTGAAACCAGTTAGGAACATACCTTCCTCGTTCTTCCTGTTTGGTGCCAGAGGGTCTACAGCCATTCCCAGCTTACTTAGCCACCTGTTTGAGACAGAGGGAACACAGAGTCAGGGACACTCGCACGCTCTTCAGATTAGTTTTGTTCCTTTCAGTTTTGTTCTACCTCATCACATCTGTTTTCATTAGCCTGAAGACTAAATGTCAAAGTTTCAATTTCTTGGATCATCTTCTAGAAAGGCACCAGTTACCTCCAGATTAATATTCCCTGTAGTGAACAGGATTAGTTGCCTGGGACATCTTTCCCTGATACTGAAAACAAAAAGGCACTACTGATGACCCAGGAGTCATATTTGTGTAATCTAAAGAAAAAGTCTTTGTGCTATAACACCATGTCAGTGAATTAGTCCAGCTGTTGAGGTGTCATGTTTCACCTGACATGAAGTAAAAGGTATAGGAGCCATAGAAGATTCTATCAGTTGCCCTGGCCAAAACTATTGCAGCACAGTCTGCGCTACTTGAAACCAAACTTTTTGGTCATTACATATCATATTTTTCAACTTGCTATGCACTTTTGGCTTTTGTAAGTCTCACTTCCTGTGTTGCTTTAAGTTATTAACTGGGGTGTTTTTCACTTATCTTCTTAGGAAGCTGTATTTTACTAGCGCTAGAAACATTCCCTAGTTATACTTTTTGTATGTTATATTTGCCTGTAGGTCATTCAGATCTAGCCACCTTTTAAGTAACTAACAACTGAAACAGCTCAAGCTTTTAAGATTAAAACTCAAGGCATATATAGAGAAGGCATGAAGGACAGGAATTCCTGAAAAAAGTCATTTTTTTTGATTTTGGTTCTACTAAAGCAATAGGGAATTTGCTAGTAAGATTAGCATCAAAGTAACTGCACTACACTGCTATAGAGCAATAGAGCCACAGACAATTCAGAGCAACAAAGTCTCATTTCTATAAGAGTGGCCCCTTGACTCTTTTCTGACAACTAATTCTAACAGAATGATTTTTTAAATGAAAATCCACCTTCACAAGGAAAATATTTGCTAAAAAATTTCTAGGACTTCATTAATGACAAGGGCAAACAGGTTCACTACTAACTATGTACAACTGGCCAGCTAAATGCATGCAGCTAGTCAGCAGGCCTTTACTTTTCATGTGTGCATGATAATAGCAAATACATGATAAAATAGTGAAACAAATGACTAAGTGATTAATAAATCCACTGTTGATTTAATAGAGATCTATGTACAATTATAGACATGTATTGATATATGCATGAAGAGTTACAAAAGGTCATGATCCATCAAGCATTTATGTACACCAGGAACTCGACACACACAAATGCTCCAGTGAGTTCAGTGGAACCATTCAGATGTGTATTTGCAGGACTGGAGCCAAGAGAACAGATGTCTTTTAGTCTGTTTCGACATATGCGTGAGTATGCGTGTACTTTATGTATTAAATGCAAGTATTTTATACTTTGCCAAGGAAAACATCATCAGTTGCAACAGTGGGGAGTTAGTACAGCATAGTGCAGGCTGCTTTAATACTAAGCTACCTAGCTTTAAGCCAAAATGAAATTTACTCAAGAAGTGGAGTTTGAACAAAATCATTCTGGGGGCATAAGAGCTAAGACACCTGCATAGATTTTAATCACTCACTCACAGGAGACTAAACATTTTTTCACATGAGAATTTCCATCTGGGCTCGAAACTAGCTGTTAGCACTTACTAATATCCTCCATTAGCTCTAATTTTCCTTCCCCATACGCCCTTCCATCTCTTCTTTCTTAACCAGGGTCACCCTCTCTACTGAAACATTCCTGTCCAGCTGTCTCTGATTCTCAGCCAACCTCATCCTATCTGCCTCAGGAACTTGTCACTGCATTCAGAAGCTCTGGTGGGAAATTCAGGAACACCAAAATGGATGGTTATCTCCCCACCAGAATGCTCCATGATGCTCCAGCTTGCAAATGGCAACAGGTTCTTTTCATCTATATATATTTGTAGGTATCTGTGAAGTACAGATTTATTAATACATATCTATGTACACCACTACTTTAATATTGTACATTTCTGTATCTATATATCTTTCAGAAGGTCACACACCTTCTTTCAACCTCTCTCTTTTTCTGTTGTATTAAATATGTATGAGGTCTCTCATTTATAGAGGGAATGAGTAGTCATTGCCCAGTGAAAAATCGTATAAAGATGGCCAGTAGAGCCATGATTAAAATCCTGACCTGACTGTTGTAGAAGCTCTCCTCCCATTTAAAATGTACTGCTTTGTATCCAATATTTGGCCCTTTAATGCAACAGCATAGACAACAAACTGCGATCTGAAGTAAAAAGGGCAAAGATATGAGATATATCTAAAATCAGCCAAAATTTGATTAATAGAATATAATGTCTTTCTGATAGCTCAGTAGTTTCTAAAATGGCAACATTCATGTCCATTTTTACTTCTTCCAGTGAGAAACATTTGATTGCTAATCATCTGGATATTTGTGAAAAAAAAAAAAATTTTGACCTATCATGAGGATCATTCAATTACAGCATAGTTTGATGCTAAGTTAATGCTAATTTACATTTAAGAAACCAACCTTTCTATCCCTCTAACCCTCCTTGTTAGCTGATACGATACTCTGAAATCAGAAGCTGTTATATTCTAGTCCTAGATCACTTCTGGGACTTCTCCCTCTCTTTCCGTTCTCCCCTCACTCCTTTGTGGGTGCTGTACTTGCCATTAAATCTTAGCACTACTCTGATGGAAAGGGATTTATACCAGCAAGTATTGGGAAGATAAGTATCAAAATTGGGCCAGTTATACAATTCTGATTTCAACCATAATTAGTGAACAAAGAGCAGTAGTTTTCTTCCATTTAGTGACCAGAAAAAGTAGATTCAGTAATTCCCCAAATAACTTTGTCAACGACTGCCTGACAGTGAAAGACTGAATTTTCAAAGGGTGTTCTCATGCATGAGACAGGATGAAACATGACCAGTCGCTCCTACTCACGTGTTCATTTCCAGAACATTTTCTGCCGCAAAATAAAATGTCTTGATCTGTGGGTGGCTGATCTTAATAGCACTTTAAGAAAAGAAAAAAAAAAAAGAAAAAAAAAAAGAGATATGAAGAAAGCTAGTTACCATAAGAAAGAAAAAATAATAGCTGAATGAATTATTTAAAATATTTATCCATTCCTCTCTATTAATCTAGATTAGCTTGCCCATCAATACAGCTCTTCCTTTAAAAATCTAGTCTATTTTTAGCTCATTTCCTAGGCCACACATTATTCAGACAGTATAAACTACAGGAACTTGAAAGGAAGGAATAAAGAATAAAACATAATCTTCCATTATTTCAATACATAACCTGTTGCGTTCCCATACCTCAAATACTATGTGCAGTTTTGCTTACTTCGGCTCTGAGATGTAAAGCAGACTTGAAAAACGTTGGAAGAAAGCACCACTAGTGACCCAAGACATGAAACAGCTTCCATGTTCTGTGGTCGATCAGGCTAAGACCTCAAAGCAAGGAAAACTGATGGCTGAGGGAAGGGGCATGTGACACAGTAAAGTCAGAAGCAGCACACAGTGGGTGAACAGTGACTGAATTTCTGACTGCTCCATCAGAAGAATGAAGGCTTTCTCTTGAGGGATGCAATTAAAACCATGCTACACTTTATAACTTTGAACAACAGCAACACCCCTGCAAACATTTGAAGTGTGCTCAGAAGCGTCTGGAAGTCAGTGCTGCATGTGGAGTTTGGAGATAATATTTTTCATGCGAACCCTGCTAAAGAAAGTATTTATTCCCTGCACAACCAAAGGCTTCAAGTGCAACCTAAGTTCAGTTGCACCACAGCAGCCTAAAGAATAGTCCAGGCTTGGAGGGATGCAGCATTTTTTGCACCACTGCTGACCTCCTCAGCTAAGGGGCATCTGAGAACTACAGTCTACTCATAATTAGGGAATGAAAAAACAGAAGAAAAGCATTCGGCAAGATCCTCTTGGTTTTTTTTTTGTTTGTTTGTTTTGTTTGTGGTTTTAGCAGAGCACATCTGACAAAGATTTTTCAAAAATATTTTTGCAATATCGTTTTCTTTCAGTACCTCAATCAATATCTCATTATTTATACAACACAAAAGAACTCCCCACAGCTTCACTGTTAAAGACTACTATTCCTTGCAACATTGTAAAAATCATGCAAAACTGGGAACAAGAGATAAACTTACTGCTTTTTTTTACATTCAATTGCACGATCCACACTGAAGTCTGGAAGTCTTATAAATCCTTCTGCTTTTTCAGCCTTCCATAAAAGAAAAGAAAATCAATATATCATCACATCAACCAACTGGTAAGCTAGTAGACTCCAATGCTGAATAATATTTAACATGCAAGTGCTTGTTTTTGACAGCTTTTTATGCTGTGAAAATATATGCTCATCACCATGGGGACACATTAACGCCTGATAAAATATTTCTATACCAGCTATATTTGTGCAAATCTGGGGTGCTGGAAAGCTATAACTCCTGTGGGTGCAAGTGGCAGAGTGTAAGCATAGATTTTGTTGACCAGTAAAAATGAACAAGGGTTATATCATCTGTTCAGGTCTGGATGGTGCTTACAATCTTAAAGGCGGGTTTGCGCCATGATACAGCATACGTGCATCTTACACAGACGTGTAACAGCAGTACATAAAATAACCCATGTATAGCTGAAAAATACAATCCAAAAGTGCCTCAAGTTGATTGTAAGCAGAAATGGAGAAGGGTGTCCCCTGTGTAATAGCGGCATGGACCGTTTTGCAGGGTCAGCTGTACACAAGCAAGGCAGAGGCAATGCAGGCTGTTTCCATCCCACAAGGTGCAAGGGGATCGTCCCACGCAGCTGAGTTCTGTGGTTAAACAGTGCAAACCTGCCTCAGAGGGCTTTGGTCACCCATCTATCACTCCCCACAGAAATTTGCAGGCGTGGTACAAGAGGTAGCAAAATCCAGGCAGACATTTACATTTACAGTACCCTGTTTTTATCCAGTCAGCCCTTTCTGCATGTGAGGAGGTTTGCTGAGCATTGACGTCTCTGTTCTCAGTCAGCAGGACTCTGAGTCAGAGTGTTGCTCCAGCAAAACAGAAGTGACAAGCCTCAGATCCCTGTTTGTGCTGCCTGAAACTGAAACATCTGAAGCAGAAATATTTTCCTTACTACATTTATCTACATACACCTGGTCATCTGCAATAAGATTAGGAGTCCTCCTAAGATGAGCAAAAGATGACCAAAAAAAAAAGATTCATCTACATTTTTGTTTGTAATGTAGACAAAAGTCTGTAGAACATAATGTCAGGAAAAAAACAGCACTTTCCAAAACACAGAGTGCTCATTCCTGAGTTACATTTTTGCTGCTCCCAGCCACTGCTCTTAGACACATTAAAATTCTGAAAATGTACACTGAGTTAAAGCAGGTAAAATACACACAACAATTACAAAGGCAGAGGATAAATGAAGATGTCTGACAGTATCTCAAGTCTCATTATGCATGAATATGACGAGACTATAAAAAGATGTTCATCAAGACAAGTCTTTGAGGTTTAATGCTTGGAAGTATGAATCTCCAAGAACTGAAATATGGATACAGAATGGATACTTCAGTGAGGCTTCAGGCTTCAGATACTTCAGGCTTCCCCTCGCATCTGCATATCAGTCCTTTGGTATACAATAATGTATACCAAATCATGACCTAACCATCATTCCTGTCATTTATATGTACTAAATATTCATGTGAGAAATTTATATTTTACATCCTCCCTATTAAATGGTTTTGTTGCTCCAAGACATACTCACACAGACACACAGCATCAGTGGAAGGGATTTATCATATTTTCTTTTAATACAGGAGAAAAAATTGGTTCTTTTACATCTAGGCTGAAAAACTCTCAATTTGTAATTTGTATGAGAAAGTGCTTATTTGCTACTGTGGGCTTTTAACACTCCCTGATTGTATTTGTATCTGAAAAACTTGTTTATTGACTAGCTTGAAGAGCTTTTGTTTACATTCCACAGGTTGGAATTTCGTGAGGCTAAAGTCATTATGATAGAATAACAACTAACTAAACCTAGTATTACCATCCCAGATCCATAGTATATTAAGTATATTGGGAAGAGCAAATAAATAGTGGTGAGTAACAAAGGAGCACTATTCTTGGGCTGCACTGTACTAAAAGTAGAGATTGTATTATCCAGCATTTCTGTTCCAGAAAAAAAGATCACTTACTGGATCTGGAACACCGAATTTCCTGTTTAGTTCTCAAGACCAACCTGAGAATATCACAGACCAATCTCAAAAAAGCTGTCCATGAAGTACAACAATCACTACTGCAAACATTGCTGGATGAGAAATGCATATGATGCCAGTTGCTTCTCTGCAGTGTCAATCAATATTCCCAGTTTAAGAAAAAGGTATCCACGAGAGCCTGGGTGAAGAATCTTGTTGCCCAGGTAGCCATGCAGCAATAAATCCATGGCCTGAGCTGGATAAGCCATCAGGTGGGTGAATGGGTGAGTTGGGTCTGGGACAGGTTTGCCCTTCCTTCCATGTTCCAAATGCAATTACAGCTCAGCCAGTTCTATCAGTGCAGTGACCATTGGTCTAGACTGCACCCTAATAAACAATTTAGAATGCTGCAAATGCACTCCTGAGGGGATTAAGTCCATGAAATGCCATTAGATAAGTCAGTGTCTCTACTGTCAATGTATAAAAGTATTTGAGCGTTAGGATTTTGTAGAGGACTAGTGAATTACCAGCAGCCCATAAGCCAGTGTGGAGACACTCACCTGGATTACTCCCACCTGTGCAGAAATGGAGCTCGGGCTTGAACCACTGACTTAATCCATTAGTAATTTAGATAGATTCCTCTATCTAAATTAGGGGAGCTCCTTCTAAATTACTAATGAATTACTAATGAATTACTAAAACTCTGTAGGCTTTGATTTCAGCACTTTAATTTTGACAGTTGGACAACAGAGAAACCCTTGACTTCTTATGCATTATTTGGCCTGTTCCAGTTGGTAAAAGATTATGTTCTCACATACACATTCTCTCTCAATGGATTCAGATTTTATACTAATTCTGCCCGTGATTTCATATTTGTTCATTTAAAAAAAAATTATGTTGCATTCTATGCATGAGTGAAATACACTATTTGTGCACATCTAAAATGTGCCATCTACGTAAGAGAAAAGAGGGCTTTGATGGGTATGTAGCTTTATAATAGGAAAAAAAGAAAGGAAAAGAAGTCACTTAAAATCTTAAAGGGGTTATTTCAGTCAGCAAACAGAATTCCAAACAAACCCTAGGAACAGAACATGTGGAAGTCATCTTTTCAGTCATTCTTGGGATAAAAATGACATTTTAAATCATTTAAAGCATATAGAAATCCTAAATGCTTTCTTTCTTCCAAAATGTTATCTCTAACATGACTTTAGCATGCTATTATTTTATTCACACATTTCACTCAAGATTCCTTCAGATCTTGATGCAAAGCTGTAAAATAGCCCTAAAAAACTCAGATAAAAAGGACCTTGACCTGTTTTCTACTTAATCAGGATGTTTAAAAGAATAAGCTGTTATCTCTTGTGGGTTTTATAGATGTTAGCCTAACATAAATCTATGCATTTGCTATTCCAAGTTGTAGAAAAATAATTTCATTAATAACAACAGTCTCTGAAAATTCTTGTGGCAAAAAAGAAAGTATCCATTTTTTCACAGAAAAAGCTTTGCACTCAAAAAAAAATATTTATGAAACACAATGCATGAATCCAATGAAAGAGGCTAATGTCCTTTTGAGCTTGCCTCAATTTGTTATCTCAATGTTGTGGCTTTAGGAGATTTAGTAAGTCATCTAAAGTGAGTGTAATGTTGCAGCAAGATTTTAAAAACTAGTGCTAGAAAATAAAATATCTTGGTTTTGTGGAACAGCTCCAATCTGCAAATCAGGACAGTCCTCATGGCTTCATCAGTGTTTCAGCACTGCCCCCAGAAGACCCTATGGATGCTGGAGGAGCAATTCAGAATTTGAGACTTTTCCTCTCCACCAAGTACATCAATGAGGCATCCTAGAGAACTGTGAATAATCTGTGTAAGATATTGGGCCATAGGTCCCTAAGGCTCTCAGCTCAACCAGCTGACATCAATGACTTTTTCTCATCCACGTAAGCAGCCATTACTACTCAAAGGTGAAAGATTTTTCTTTTAAAAGACCGCAATTATCAGCTTCCAGCAAAGCTGTTGAAGTGAGGACTAATTTAAATACAGTGAATGAGGGAAAAAAAAAAAAAAGCACAAAGATAAATAGTGACAGTAGATCACAGCCTGCAACTCTTTAATTTTATATTTATATTTCTTTTCAGCTGAATCCCCATGACAACCACCGTTAACACATTCTGCAACAATCAATTTCAACTTGATTTGGAAAATGGGTCAAGCTACCCTAAAGACCCACCAGACAGAGGCATTTCAGTCCTTAGCCCCATTCCAGCCAACATCATCCAACACAGTCGAAACAAGCACAAAGAGCCAGGAGCCTGGGATTGCATGTGACAATCCTCCCCCACCACCTCTCTTCCTATGTAGGAGTACTAATTCCCTCTGGGGTTTCAGTATGAGAATTGAAACAGCTAAAGGGTCAGGCAGGATCACAAACTACTATTTAAACACTTGTCTTCAAGGCAGCTGCCTACAGAGAGCAGTACTAAAAAGAAAAAAAAAAAAAGAAAAAATATATATAAACCCACCACCAAAAACTAACACTAATGGAGAGCAGTTGTCCAAGGAGTCTGGTGTTCTTGAATGCACCCAGAAAGTCTGACTGCCCAGATACATGATGACATTTCCTGTGTTTTCATTGCAAAACCAACCTTTCTGTGCTTCCTCCTAGTCCAAACAGCTTCCCCTCCCCAGACTGGGAGTGCTTCCATGCTGCAAAGAGAAGTTTACTTGCCTCACATTTTATAGAAAGAAGAAGGGTGTGTGGGAAGAGGTTCCAGGGCAGCCTACCCAAGCCTGCTGAGACCACTGGGCCCTAACCTCAGCTAGTTCATCGAAAAATTACTCAGATTTGCCTGTGTTCTCCAGCTTTCTTTCAGTGGAGGAGAAGCTTGACTCTTGGGGTGTCTGGTCTGCTATTGCTGACCCGTTTATTATTTTTACTCTTTTGACCTGTGGCATTCACAAAATATTTTATGCTAAATTGAAAGAAATATTAGCTGCAAATGTCACAACAAGTGACACTATATCATGTACCCAAATCTGCCTCTCATGAGAGACCCAGAACCAAAGTGGCTTGAAGAAAAAATAAACCAGAGTGACAGAAACATTCAGAGCTTCAGAGGCACATGAAGACAAACTTGACCAAGAAGATGATATTCAGATGAGGGTATCTACCCAAATCCAGGATAATGCTTGTTCCCATACAAATTCCACCTATTTTCTCTATTCTCTATTTTCTCCATCTCCATTAGTAAAAAGGTCCAGCACCCTGTTGCTATGCTACAGTTGCCAGTGTCTGGTTTTCACACAGCCACAAACAAACCATGCTCATTTCTCACCAGAACCAAACTGGTCAAGCAGAGCTACAGGCAACCAGTGTGCCCCAGTCCCTTTGAAGTCAGCCCTGCTCTTTCACCACCACCTTTGGCATCAGCCTCTGTAAAAGGCACAGGCACGGGAAGCCTCAGGCATGTGAGAAGCAGCACTCCCATTTCAACAGAACGTTAAGCTGTCACCTTGTACACCCCCTTGGGACCAAGGATTAACTTTACTGGAGACAGTGGAAGTGCAGGCAGTCCTAATGCCAGGCCAGAGACTTGTCAAGCAAGCAACTGTGGCACTGATTTCTCCTTCATCAGTTTAGAAGTGAGAATGTCTGGGTCTAATTGATCTTACACACAACATGGAGCATGCCTCTGGTCTCAAGAATTCAAGAAAGCAGGCCTTAGCAAAGAACACCTCCTCTCCTTTCCAAACTCCTCAGTTCTGCAAAAACTCAATCTATAGTTACCGAGAGGCTGCACTTTAAGCTGCCAAAAGAAACCTTGAGGTTTTAACATAAAATAGTGTGAGAGTTGGCAGAAGTTGAAAGCGAAGAGGTACTACCAGCTAGCATGCTTAAAGCACAACTGTGATAGGTGAGAACTCAGGGCTGACACAAGACATAAGTATTTTGAAGCCATATGAGCTCTTCAGAGGAAATGAAATAAATTGGAATGAGGCTGACACTTATTTTTCATCCTTGTTCATTTGGGGGCAGTCAATGACAGACAGGGAGCAGGCATGGACTAAAAGGATGAGTGCTGTCTAGGAGCACTGGAATCAACATGATCATGGTTTTTCTGGATCTCAGGAGTGGGATTTAACCAGGCCAGAACAACTGAAGGACATGGAGGAATTTACATCTCTCCCCATCACTCTTCTCTTCCCAGAGACAAACTTTTCCTAGTCTTGCCTTTTTTATTTTCTCAGATCTTGATTACTCCTCAGGATAATTCCTTTCTGACATTTTCTGTGTCTAAAAAGACATGCCAGCCAGCCAGCCCACCTTTCCTAAAACTGAAAGGCCAGAAGTACAACTGCAAACACAGATTTATAAAACCTTATATTAATAAAGGTTTGCAAGCTGCTTATTTATGCTGCTTATTAGTCTTACTGCCTGGCCATGTCTTTCAAGCAGACGTATTGTAAACATTAGGAAAAAAGTGCCTTTTTAAAACTTTTTTTCTCAATTTTTCTATTTCTTTTCTTTCTAATATGCATGCATTTGACATAGTTTTGAAAGGAATCCATATCTGACTACACAACATCATAAAAAACATCAGCCCAAGACCATCTCAGTTGCTTTCCTTTACACCAAAAAGAAATAGTTAATGTCATCTTGAAGTACACATCAAAGTTTTTATTTGGATTTTTAAAAAGCAAACAAAAAAACCTTCTCTCTCTCACACACACACGCAAGCAAAAAACACCCCACAAATAATCACTACCACTATACCCACTACTGAAGGGAGAATGTGAAGTAGTCTACATGAATAAAGCTTTGTTTAGGGTATGAGGATTTTTTTAATGGCTTAAATCATTTTCTTTTTTTTCCCTGAAACAATTAGCAAAATTTTTGATGGGGATTACTGCAGTGGAAATAAACAAGTGGAAATCATCCAGATTGCCTTTGATTTTTTTTTTTTTAATGCCATAAGAATTAATAAGAGTTCCTTTAATCTTTCATCCTTTGCTGTGCCTGCAACATACTGATTTCAAAAGAAGCTACTTTGCATTTAGGAAACCTCATGTCCATTCACAGTTGGACACTAAAGCTGCTGAGTTTCAACCTATGTTTTTGCTGGCATTTTTTGCTGGCAGCCCAATTCTCTTCATACCCTAATTCTTAGCTCTGTCACTCCATTATCTGAATGTGGTAAGAGTTTTTTAAAGGCTGCAGTGCCAGACAGTAAAGTGAAGGGAATAACTGTATCTGAATTTTCCTAGGATGGGCAAGACACCCTCTCTGCCCAATCAAACAAGTCGAGAGTAAGGCCAGCTGCCCTCTGCCATTTGAAAATGAAAAAAAAAAAAAAAAAGGAAGAATAAAAAAGGAAAAAGAATAAAATAAAAAAAATAGAAGAAAAAAAGAAACAGAAACCAAGCACAGAAAAAGAATTATCTCAGTGTGGAAGGGGATGAAAAGAGAAACAGGAGAGACATTTCTGAAAATTAAATTAATAAGTGAAGAAGCATTAATGTTTTGAGTCTTGACAACAAGTGTTTGCAAATTGCCTGTACCCAGGAAAACATTCCTCAAATTCAAATGCCTCCAGAGCCTTAAAAGAACAGCTCTTTACAGGGAAAAACAGACATCAAGTTACCATTTCATCAGTACTTGCTGAACAAGAAAACACATAGTTTTCTGCCTATTTCAAATTCATATAGACACTGCCCAGATCACAAGAAGTGTCAGTGCTGAGACATAAACCCAGCTGGTTGTACTCTTCCAAGGTGCACCTAAATCGTGACCCCAGCTTCCCTTCTTTCAGTCCCAGCAGATGCTGTTTGTCTGGCACCCAGAGCTGGCTGTTTGCTGTACTCACCAGCTGACTGCTGTACCAATACAGCGATGACTCCTTTAGCACGCACCAGAACTTTTTCCATTTGTTGCCAATGAAAGCTCCTTTTTCCTTCTTTTTGTAGAGCCATCCTTGGCAATCGGCTTGCCCCAGCTCTTTACACGATATCCTCCGTCGGCTCATTATAAAGAACCCTGTGCCATTAAAAATACAGCGTTGTGCTTGCTTAAAACTGCATTACCAGGAAAGATGTTGCTGCTAATTAAGGATATAATCCTTAATTAGGAATCTCAGCAAGTCATCCAAGCATATCTTAAAATATACTTAGAAGTCATTCAGTTTTATAATGGCTGTGACAGTAACACATATTAATTCGAAAGGCTTGCTGCTGTTCAGAAATAAAACAGTAAGCTATAAATAATGCAGATACTAATTAATGGTAAGATAACCATACACGAGTTTTTATAAATTAAAAATACAGCCCTTGACCCTTCTAAGCATGCATATCTTTTCCTCCACACAGCTGCACTGAAAAGAATACATCTATTTAAGTCAGCTAGAGAAAACTATTATGCCAAGTATATGAAAACCACTAGTGTGTATGTCTGTGCAGGCAGCTGATTCCTCACTGATTTCCAGCTTTGATTCAATTAACATACCACAAGAATTTAGTCCAAAGGAACAGCCCGTTGTCATTTTTCTCAGAATAATCGGTATAAGAATCAGTGGAGTTAAGAAGCAGCTTTTCACCAGATGAGTAGCAGTACAAAATCCTCACCCTCCCAAGAATAAGACATACTAAGAAAATAACAAAAGAGGAATCCAGGAGAGAAAATAAAAACAATCTCTCATTACCTTGACTTTTCTTTTTTGCCTTCTGACGCAAAGGAACCTGTAAGAAATGCAGGAAGGAAAGAAAAGAGGAAATTTCAGATTGTGTTGCAACATTTGTGTAGAAAGGGGAGGGGGAAGCTAGAGAAGGACGTGGTGGTGATGCTGGTGGTATATGCAGGATGGAAACACATAACCCACTCACTGCTGAAGGGACGTTAGCAGCTGAAGCAAAAAACGTGTTAATTAAAATTGATGTATATCTAGTTGAGCAAGAGCAAACACAACGCTACTGCACATGTGTCTATCTACTACTGCTTCCTGTTTCACATCCACAGGCAGATTCTACTCCTCTCTGCCTGCCTGAATTGTATTCTGTGTTTTTAAGTTAAAAATTAGAAGTTAAAACTCCAGCATTTTAATGCTTCATTAGGCTACACAAGGAGGATTTACAAACATGGGGAGATTAAAATACATGTCAGATGACTCAGAGTCATCTAGCTCATTCTGAGAAATCCTGAAAAAGAAAGAAAGAATTTTCTTCACCTTTGCCTTATTTTATTTAATGCAGAACATGTATTTTTTCCCTAAGAAATAATTTCATAATATTTCTTGAGAAAAATATCACAAAAAATATATGAAAATTTAAGTCACTGCAAAAATAACACAATTGAATTTATTTACTCATTTGCAGTCTACATATTTAATCCTGCATAAACATACAGAAAATGAAACTAAAAGAGAAGACAGTAGAACAAAAAAGGAGGTTATTGAAAATGGAAGCTATGGCTTTTGGAGTAAATTATCCCCAGACAGTCTCATTGGTTGTGTGATTGTGGACAAAGTACTTGACTTCTCTTTACCTCAACCTTTCCTCCTCTAGTGCGGGAACTAAAGCATTCATTTTTTCTATTTTTAGGGAGGGTTTGAAGGCTCCGGATGACAAATGCTGGGTAAAGTGACGTATGATTTAATATGCTGGCCACAACGTTGCTATGCAAAGCTGGTAGCAGCTACCTGATCCGCTGCAGAGCTATGCTATGAACATACCTAATGTAGCCCCTCCGCCTTGCCAGACAGCTTCCCAGGAAAACAAAACCCCATTACACATCACTCTTGAACCATTTGATGGCTCTTCTCACAGGCAAATTAAAGGTGAGTAAAGCTAGACCATCTGCAAACAGCGATAGAAGAACTACTGCCACCAGTATTTACAAGAGCACAAAAGCTACAACTTTCTGAAACAGGGATCTCTGCAGCATGTACCACAGAGCACAGAGCCATGTATTACAGCCCTGTGCTTATCTGGTGCCTATCTGATATGACCTGAAGAACACTCTTGTGGGAGGCTTTACCAGGCATGAATAATCCCAGACTCCAGCTTATTCACTGATATTCTTTTTCCCTTTTTCTCCTTTATTTTTTTTTTTTTATTCTACCACTGCCTCTCTCTCTCAGACTATTCTCCATGACAACACACAAAGAAAAGCAATAAGAAAACACATCAGCTGTATTAGAGACTCTGCTATTTCCCTGTCCTTTACAGGCCGCCCTTCATGTCTTCATTCCAAAGAAACTTGCGCCCTATTTAAGACATTGGAAATAACATATGGCCTCAGGGAATCAATGGGTCACATGAACTAATTACTTTCCTTCAGAACTATCAAAAATGATATTAAGAAAAACAAATATTAATCAGGTCTCCTGGCCCAAAATCTCTGTAGTAAAGCAACATCACATCTTTGCCATGGCACTATATTGGGGTCATTTCATCTATAACTAGTATAAAGCCATACAAAAAGAAGAGCAATGCTGAGACAGGATGTGGCTCTTTCTCTACACAGCTGGGGAGGAAGCAATCTTTCCACTAACCTTGTTGATGATCGAAAGAAAGATAAAGTGGTCTATTGCTCATCTCTCCAGAAAGAGTTAATACCCACGTTATGTAAGTCATCTGTTGGGGCCCATTTTATTTCAGACTGAGGTGAAAAATGATCACCTAGTAAGAGCTTGGGCTAGCTAAAAGAATTTACAAATTTATGTGCAGTATTCTGTGGCAATGGTGGTATCCTGCTGCAAGTGGATTGGGGTGATGAACCAAACCTCTTTTCTTCATATATTGTGGGAGGAGTTAGGAAGTTAATGGTGGAAGTAACAGCAGTTTCTCCAGCCAGAACTGTAATTAGTTTGCCCAGATAAAATCAGTGGTAAATTTCTAAAAAAATAACTGCTGAATAAAAATTTTGAGATTAAGATACATTTCTCATTATCTTTCCAAGTATTCTTGAAAATTGAGGGAAATTTTCAAAAAATTAGCACTAAGTCTGGAATTCTGCAACTTCTGGTTGTGTTTTAGTGCTGTACAGAAACCCAGCTTCATGCTATTAAAAAATATGTGTTCTGCTCCACACAAGAGAAAGCTCTTATCCCCAAATGCAACAATAAAATGTGGCATGATTCACAAAATTGCCTTCTCAAATTTTGTTGATCTATAAACAAATAAAAACAATCTCTTCCTCCAAAGCACAGTGTTTCGAGTCAGATAGATACTTTATGAAATAAACAAACAATTTTCACTAAAACTGTTTTCATCCCAAACCAATAGAAAACCAATATTTAAATGAATCTACCACAAAATTCATAAAATGCCTCACCAGCACAGTTTGGATTAAATTTTCCATGAGAATACAACACATTAGCAAGTCTCTAGTGGCAAACCTTCTTTCAAGAAGCAAATTAAAGTTTCCTTCCCTGAAAACTCTTATAAAAAGATCAATAATCTTTTATGCCAGTGGACCTGGGTGAACATTGATTAAGAGATACTTTTAAATTTCACTCTTCTCAAGATTCTTACCAGTGCAGAACAAAGAAAAAACTGTGAAAGGCAGAGTTGTTACCAATAAAACCGGGGTTTAACAGCCCTTTCAGATGTGAACATACTGTAACTAGCAGACATAGCCACTGAAACAATCTGAAACTAAACCAAATGTTCTGATTTTGCTTTTAACAATGATGGATGTTTTTCTATATTTTTCAATTGACTATATTTTGACTATATTTTTGACTATATTTGACTATATTTTTCATTTGATTTATTTCATTATCACAGGTTCAACTGAAAAACAAACCAAGAACATCATGTATTAGATGTATAATAGATGTATTTCTATTTCTTTTTATCAAGGGAAATGACAGCAATAATTCTCAGAAAGCTCTGTGATAACTGCAAAACATACACTTTTGTGCATGACTGGTAATAGAGAGTAGGTTTTAATTGTTTCGGTAGGCTTTGGCTTGCTAAGGGCTGAACAGGGTGGGATAGTGATCCTGCAGAATAACACAGACTTCAAACTTGCTATCTATTACTCCTCAACTTGGCAAACACACCATGACTGAGTTGCAAAGGAACTTGTTCAACTGTGCATTGTTCATGGCCACTTCTGTGCCAGGCAGGCTCCAGTGATGAGCAATAACATATGAGAGAAGTGACAACTTCAGCAGAAGCTTCTGTCAGTTTAGATGTCCTATTATTCCACAGAATCATAGTATGATTAAGAGTGGAAGGGCCTCAAGAGGTCATCTAAGTCCACTCCCCACCTGCAACTGGTTTTCCAGGACTATTTCCAGATGGCTTTTGCATTTCACCAAGCATGGAGACACCCCACTCTCTCTGGGCAACCTGTGACAGTGCCCAGGCATCCTAAGTCATGCCTAAGAATCATAGAATCATTAAGGTTGGAAAAGACCTTTAAAATCATCAAGCCCAACCATCAGCTTAGCACCACCACCATACTGGCCATTAAACCATGTCTTCTTTTTTGCATCCTCCCTTCAGGTGTTTATGCACGTGGGTAAGAGCTCCCCTGAGTCTGTTGTCCAAGCTAAACAGTCCAAGTTCCCTTAGTCTTTCCTCATATCTTAGATGCTACAGTCCCTTAATTATTCTTCTGGCCCTTCATCGGCCCCTTCAGTTCATCATATGTCTTATATTGAGAAGTCATTCCAGGGGTGTCCTCAGCAGCACTGAATAAATTATGAGCTCCCTTGACCTGCTGGCAACACTTTGTCTAATGTAGTCAAAGATACCATTTACTTTCTTTGCAGCATTGCTAGCTCATGATGTCCACCAAGATTCCCGAGTCCTTCTCTGCAAAGCTACTTTCCAGCTCTATGGCCCTCAGCATGTACAGGTTACCCCTAGCATCATTTGTGCTCAGATGGAAAAACAACAGGAGATAGAAGTCAGAGGGCTGGACAGGCTTTGGAAGTCTCTGCACAACATCCTGGATCCTGGCCCCTCCCAGGCAGCAAACATCTCTAAATTGTTGGTCAGGCCTATAGACGGGTTTTTTATCCCCTGCAGCAGGGAATCACCCACTGCAGGGTGTCACCATTTCTTCCTGGTAGACCCGCATGGTTTACATTTAAGTGAACCACGTACTTTGCTGGGGACACATCTAGCTCCTTTTCAATTATGAGGGCAGTCAGCCTGTTCTGAGATGAGGCAGGAGCTTCATCTTGATACAAGAAGTCATCAACGTCCATCCTTCAATTCTCCAGAGGTTCTGCTTGTTTTGATCACAGGCATAGACACTGCCTGCTTCTCCACTGCAGGTGAGAACTGATGGTCTTCATGCTGTTGTGTCTCAAAGGCTCTATATCTCTCTCCCTTCCACTCTCTCTGATGCTGCACTGTTGGCACGCTTCCTCCCTAACCTCCTCCACTTGCCAGCACAGCTCCTCCAAGATGGGCTGTAGGGCTTAGACACATAGCCCTTGGCTTCAGGGAAAGATTCCTGACACCCCCTGAAGTCTGGGACTTGGAGGGCTGCAGCCACTCTGTGTGGAAACCTCTGTCCTAGCAGGGACAGCTGTTTCTACACCTTCTGGGGAAACTGCCCTCTTACCACCATGTCTAAGACTGTTACAGCCCCACAGTTTCAATGAAGACCCCCTTATTTCACTCCTTCTTCACACCCTGCTGCACAAACTGATGGCTCCGTTGGCTGCTCTCAGGGTAGGTCCCTCCCAAACATCAGTTAAAGGACTCTTGATCCTTCCTAGTCAGAGGGAGCTGCATCAAAGGCTCCAAGAGTCCTGGGTCAGGGGCAGCCTGCAAACTTCCCAGGAATAAAAATGGGGTGAAATAGGTATATGAGGCTACTTCAGGGGAAAGGAAAAATATCTAAGTGGAAAAGCAGGGTCATTGGGCTAATACTAAAAAACAGGCTTCATGTCTCAAAGTTCTACTTACAATGCATGAGTCCGTGAAGGCACCAAAGGCAACTGTGATCAACAATTATATTCTACAGAGCTGTGTTTTCTTTAAGCTTCCTAAGAGTTAGACTGTGTGGCTAAGAAAATCCTTTGCTAAGCTCATGTATCTTAGGTTACAGTTATCTCATCCACTGAAGGCTAGGACTTGGAACTGAGGGCACCCCTAGCATCAGGCATGTGCAGTAGATTTCATTTTATCCTTCTAGCAGAACTGGAGCAACCTCTCTGCTTGGGCTGGCCCCTAGGAAAGATCTTGTTTGGATACTGATGGTGTTCACATGTGCTATTATTCCTTTATGCTGCTCATGGTCTTGGTGACTACAAGGATATAATCCCAACATATGACCCCTTCAGATGATCAATAACTCTGGCATAACTTCAGTTATACTTACAAGAATATTGCCATCAGCTTCCATGAATGGTTTCAAAGCTCAATGGAAAAGCTGTGAAAAGAGAAAATTTTGTGTACTTAAGCTCTGCATTATATTTTCATATAACGTAAGTAGAGTAAAAAAATGCTTTAGAACATTTTGTACTTCTAACTCTACCCTCTGACCTCTTCCAACCCCTAAAAACTTTTTTTCCAAAGACAATCATATGTTATGTGGACTAATTTTACTTATTTAGAAATTAACAAGCAGTAAGATTAACTCAAAACCAGCCAAGGTTATTTTTATGAAATAAACAGAACAAATCTCATGGATGTGGCCAGAGAGTTCCTTTTTGCTTGGTTGTGATGGGTTTTGGAGCTGGGTGGGATTGGAGGTTTTGGGGGTTTTAAAAGGAAATGCAAATAAATAAATAAAA
Source organism: Sylvia atricapilla (assembly GCF_009819655.1). Taxonomy (NCBI): domain Eukaryota; kingdom Metazoa; phylum Chordata; class Aves; order Passeriformes; family Sylviidae; genus Sylvia; species Sylvia atricapilla. Next base: position 59,196,097 of record NC_089142.1, read on the forward strand.
TTAAGAGTGGATTTTTTGTTCCTTTTGGTCTTTAGTTTGAAAGAAATCTATAGGATTTGGGTTCCTGGTTTGGTTAAGTAATTTTCAGGCTTTTTTGGGAACAAAAAATTGAGTAACCTTCTGGTTCTCCTGAATGGGATGAAGCCTCATACCGTACTGCTCATTTCATAATTGATTGAAATTTTCCTTTCCAGAGACCAAAATCTGAGCAGTCCAACAGCAGACACTGGATTCTATTTTCCAAAGGCACACCAGGTTAGCAGGTATCCATTTAGGTGGCAGATGAGGTGATTTCATTTGGTTAACACGAGCACTTGTCAGCTCCCTGGGTGGTTTCTTTTGGTCGGTAGAATGGGCAGATGTTGAATTGGTGCATTGTACCAATGTTTTTGGTGCCAGAAAAGTTCCTACAAAACTCACCCCTCTGCATGTGAAGGAATCATGGAGGAAAATGGGAGAGGATACAAAACTCTACTGAAGCAAGCAAGAAAGGATTTCCAGAAATAGAGCACACTTCAGAAGAATTTCTAACAAGAACATTTTCCTGTTACTAGAACCAGTTATTTAAGATATGTGCTACTCCTCATACATAGTATTTAGTTTGAAAATAAAATCTTAAAGAAGAAAATAAAAACCCACCTACTGGCTTCCAGCAATTTCAAACCAAAAATAGAGTGGCAAACAAATACATATTTTTCTGGCTCCCAGCCATTTCTGTTCAAAAGTAGAAAGAAGCACTTTCTATAAGTAGCTCGAGTTGAAGTAATATCATGATGTGGAGAGCTGTTATAGCCAATAATTTCAAGGATGTTTAGAAATCATAGCTAGTACAAACAAGCAGAGGAAACACCTTGAGTTATGCAAGTAAATTAACACTGAGCCTCAAATACTGAGCAAGAAAGAAAGGGAATAACAGACCATATCACAGTAAGTATTGTGACGTGGTCTTTTTCCTGTCATTTCTTAATTTCATGTGTGCCTAGGGTTTGGGGAGGAACTGCACTGCTTTGAACCAGACACAGTACCAGGAGCAAGAGGAGAAGAGTTAGTTAACTGGCAAGGCAATGTTTCCTCCTGCGTGCTTTGTGCCAAAGGAGCTGATAAGGATTTCAGCTAACCCTTTTCTCAATGGCTTTAACTCAAACATTTGTTTAGTTTCCAGAAGTTGGATAAGCAGTTTTGAGCCAGCGTCCAGTGTTCAAAAGCAGCATTGACTTCTGTCCCATTCTAGTTAAAAAATATAATTTATTGGTCTGTGTGTAATGAGCGATACTTTTAAAGTCACACAGTCACCGCAGAAATAACTTTTAGACACCTAACCTGAGTTCATTTCTCCTAAGAAAGCCCAACCTTAGTGAGATTAGTTGCTCTGTGAAAAGGCATTAGGATTTTTATACACATTAAGTGTACTCAGCTGTTTCAAAACTAACATTTCAGAAGGGCATACCCTGCTTATCTCTGCAGTAGAGCGAAACAAGTGATTATTTTTGATTTTGTGCAGGTGCACTGTGGGAAAATTGTCTCTCCTTTCTAAACAGTCAGGTGAATTAGGCCAAGGAGCTACATAAACGTGACCACTCAAATAGAGCCAATCAATATGCACCTTACTGGATGGCCCAGCATGACTCTGCAGGGGCTGTCCCTGGGAACCAGAGCCCCTTGCCCCTCAATAAGCCCCTCACACGAGCTGGAGCTGGGATCTCATGATGGGCAGTGCCCTTACGTTTTTGCTCTGTGTGGTGGCAGTGGCCACACCATGGCAGCCCAGGGGCGTGCTCAGGGGTGGCAGCTTGGCCAACAGAAAAGCTTCCCAGCCCATGGAAGCTACACCTGAGCTCAGGAGCTTCTCAAGTCAGAGAGAAGTTATTAAGTGACACCCCTTCAGTTCACATCACCAGGAAGGTGTCCTGACTCCGAGCTGGAATACCTGCAGCAGGAGAAGACTCGGCCCATTTCACAACATTCCGAGTGCTATGTTACAGCCTGAAGACCTGTGTGTACCCTTGTCTTGACTTAGGCGAACCTTGAATTTGAAGAGGGATGTCACCCCAAAAGGTGAGTATGGGATTCTAGCCCTCTTCCTAAAACTCTCCACTGGCAACAAGATAAATTCTAGGAACAGAAGGAGAGGAATACCCTTCAGCCTGTAGGAGGTACCCACATGATTAAGGTACCTACAGGGAAATTGTGCAACAGGATTGCAGTCTGCTGTAATGGGTGCTCAATTTGCTAAAATTGAAATGTGGGATAAACCAAACACAATAAACCCTCTCTCACTTCAGATGGCTTCAGAAACATTAAAAAAATCTTGGATCTCTCATTTTCTGGAGGCTAAACTGCAATGGATGTACTCAATAAAGGCAAAGGAGAAGGATTTACATTATCAGTTGGTAAACTGTATTATATTTTTTTGGCTTTTCTGGCAGTTATCTGAACCATCTGATTTCATTTCTGTCTGAATTAAATACAATGTCAAATGTGGTTTCATCTTTTAAAAGATTTCTATATCAAGTTCTTGAGGGTTTTTTTTAAATTTTGGTTTAACAACCAAACTATAAGTACCAGTGTGCATAGTTTTATTAGTCTCACTTCACCCTTGCTTTTTCAAGAAGAGTAATAAACAAGTAGGTATGTGAGCAATAAGCTGATGCAAAAAATGTGGAAATGTGACAGGTGACTTTTCAGAAATATCTTGCAATAATAGAGGTAGTCTATTATTTGACTCATCGTTTCCTAAAATATATAGAAATATCTCTATGAAGATCAAATGTAATTTGAAAAAGTGGAAAAAAGGAAAAAAAAAAAAAAAAAGAAAAAAAAAAAAAAGAGAGAACACTGAGGTTCCAGTGACTCTAATTGCAAAAATCAATCTTAATTCATTAAGTAATATTCCTCTCGGGAAAATCAAAATCCACGAGGCCTTATGCTGTCTCCTGCCAATTACAAGCTACAGTGAGTCTGTCAATCTGCAATGATCATGGCATAAGCCTGCCAGACATGCCTTCCAGGCATCTCTCAGATGACATCCAGAGTGGACATATGCCTTCCTGCTTCTGAGCAAAATATTTGATATATGCAACATGACTCAGACTATTTGTGTCACAGAAGCACCGAAAATGTGCATAGCTAGGCTCCTGTTCAGGTGGCATTGACACAGATTATTCCAAAAGAAAATTTCTGTTTTACCAAGCACCAAGCCAGGGCTGTAGGTAACCTGGAAAATAAGCTGTGAGCCTTCTGCTTGCGTTTCTCACACTGGTCATCAACTTTAACCCCTGTGCTTGTTTTCCGTTCATTTGTCTGCCTGCAACAATCTGCACTTCAATGGGCAATGAATTGACAGGCAACATGAAACTAGTGAGAGTGCTACAAAAGCTTCCCCCTCCAAAAATCAATTATTACTTAATCACATATTTCACCAGACATTAGGAATAGCATTGCCCCAATTTACAGCAATGCTTGAAGCACTGTCCTGTGGCAAGGAGACAGCCTTACATAATAGTCCTAAATTATCACATTACCTCTGACTGGGGTTCTTGCAGCCATGCAGGGGGAAAATGATCACAGTGATCATGCAAGCCCTTAATTGTCCTTAGGCTTACTAGAGATCAATTTAATCTGACAGAACCTTACCACCAACCACTAATTAGTCAGCTCTAGTCAGGTACTTAACTGGTTAATCAGCTATCTTAATTCACTGTCTAACTTGTACAAGGAGTTTCTTGGCCTGCAGATTTTCTCTCACACACAGGCTCACCAGGGAAGATGGATATTAAGGTGGTACTTTGCCTTGGGGCAATGACACACTAAGGAAATTTTCATAAAAGTTCGTGGACCAGCCCCATCCTGGATAAGGTTGCCCCATCCACCTTGGTCCCCATGACTTCATGTTTCCAATTGCAGATGAAACTACAGATTCACCATTGGTATCAGAGTGAGAGCAGGGCTATGAAAATATAGTAAAAAGACATAATTTTCAGAGTATACCTTCAGCTTTGTCCACAATAACTTTAGCCTTTTGAGTAAGTGCTACGCTTTGAAAAGACCAAAGGGCTCTTTTCACAGGCTTAGCAGAAAGAAACTGCATTTTTCGTATCTAGTATATTTATATTTTTCAACACCATTGGTTATAACACTGTTTTCAAATGCATTTGGAATTACTCAATCCCCTCATGTGAAAGCAATTCAAAAAGATGACTTCTGACTCTGTTTGGGAGAAGGCCAGGAAAAACTGGAACAAAGTTCACTGCTCCTGTGTTGGAGACAGAAAGGGTCTGGAGACATCGCCCTGCTTGGATCATGGCCAGGTCCTGTCAGCCCAGCTGGGAAGCCCAAGGGCAGCAGGTTATATGTGCTGACAGCTCTGAGCAAGCAGTTGCAGGAGTCAGTGCTCTCTGCCTTCAGGAGAAGGACTGGAAAGAAAGAGGAGGTTCAACAAAAGGAAGACGTGCTCCAGCTGCCTCTATAGCCTCACAGACTAAAATGAGAACACAAATTGGCATGCTTAATGAAGTGTGTCTGCCCCAAATTCCTTGTTGAACTGACTCCTAGTGCTGCTATGCTTGCAGGCCAAGGAAGAGTTTGCAAAAATATTGAGTGCAATGCTTCAATTCCTACTACCTCCTTAGGGGGCTTTTTGTTTTTGCTGGGGCAAGCAATGAAAGCTGGCAAAGTTAAACTGGCTGCAAAAATGGATGAAGGGTTAATGCACTGAAGGGATAAGGAAACACTCCAGGGATAAAGATGCACTTCCTTGATGTTCTGCTCTCTTCCAAAGATGCACAGGTTTTTGCTAGTCCAGAAGATGAAACACAGAGAAGAGGAAGGGGAAAAAGGTAAAAAGCCTATAGACCCTCCTGAGACAACAGTCTAAGGGGTTTCTCTTGAAGCAAGTCCCTTGTGAAAAGATACAAATGAGGAGAAAGGGACCATCATTCCCTCCTCTATTTTTTCAGATCAGTTGTTCAGCAAAGACGGTTTTGAGGGAACACTGCAAGGTTCAGTATATAAAGAGAGAATAAGGGCATGATTCACCATAGCACAGAGGTTTAGAAATGCTGCTCTACTTGCAAATTTGGATTATTGCAGTGACAAGAACCTGAGACATCCTCACTGGAAGGCAGTTCTGAATAACCTTCACTACCATGGCTTTGCAGGAGGTTTATTCATCCGATGGAAGATAAAACTGCAGGAGCTTTCAACACCTGCATTTGAGAACAAGAGGACAGCAAAAACTGTTAGTGTTTGCACCCTCTGAAGCCCAGATGTAAGTCTTCTTTCTTCTGCTAAGGAAACATTTGCTGAATAAACAGCACTTACAAAAGGCCCGCATTCACACTTCCAGGGGAATCTCAAGAGAACAGATTTTAAAAAATTAGGCAAAATCATTATGCTGATGATCATGAGGACGAATTAAGTAAGAAATATCTGCCGCTTCTTCTATCAAAGAATTCCACTCCACATTCATAAAGTTCTCAAGAAACTGAAGTCTCGAGAGTCCTGTCTGGTTCTTCATTAAAAGATCAGGAGCAATGAAGAGGTCATCCTCCTCCCACACATCAGAGCACCTGTGCTGCACTCAAACATCACTTCTGCAATAGGGCAATCCCAGTGGGGAGTGGCATAGCAAGGATAAACTGCCCCGGCAGGTTTCGCCAGAGCAGGGTGGAACTGCTTCTGCTCACAATGTCATCTGCTGAGCCATGCAGATTTGCAAGTGGCCTCCTTTTTCCCCATGGCTGAAAGGCATTTCCCCAAGAACAAGGGAATGGAGAAAACTGGACTGCTGACATCACAGCTTCTCCAGAGAAATTCAACCAGAAGCCATTCCTCCATTCGACATCCATGTGCTCATATATAGCATAGAATTTCTCCGAGGTCTGGGACAGGCAGGCCAGTGAGCTGAGCAGGCAACTGGGAGCCAAAGGCTGTTCTCAGCACGTCTGAATTAGACCAGATATGGACTGCTGAGAGGCAGAAAAAATCATCTCTAGGATGAAAGCGCAAAGATTATGATGAGAAGATACCCTTGGAAACATTTTGTCCTGAAATCAAGTTTAATTATCAAGTAGCTTGCCTGCTTTTAGACTATTTCAGAAGCAGATCTGTGTTTCTTTTAAACAGATTAATTCTCGTCTTCAGTTGCTACCAGCCGCACATACTTTGACTTATATTTGCAATAAGCAAGAGAAAAAAGCCTCTTCACCACACAAGAAGAACACAGTAAGTAACATCTGCTAAAGTACAGACCCTCACCAGTGTGGAAAGGAGGTCTTGTCTAAGGTGGGTAGCATAACAATCTGGTTGGCCCTGAGAGCTGCAATAAGATTTAAAAAAACCCCTATGACTTTTTGCAAATGATGGCTGCATGCAAATGATTACTGCAGTACTTTTCTTCAGCCTTCAATGCCTGCAGGCATTCAGGATTTACTGATTCTTGTTTCTTAACCACCATAGCCTTTGCCAGAACATCTGCACAAAGAAATAAATCATTAGAGATAACTATTTGCTGCTCCTGCAAATGTAGATCTGACTACATCAGACGCTTCTTGAATCCTACAGGAATGAACACTTTTCTGCACTCCCTTTCTGTAGTGTTGCCCTCACTGTAGTAAAATCTGAAATGAATGCAATGAGCCTTTTTCTAAAGGAGAAACTCATACGTTAGATTTACTTACATAAAACTAAAAACTGTACTTTTTCTTTCACAGGAACAATTTCAAGGTTTTCCTAGATGATCTGAATTTTTTTATGTCTTATGTTTTTTATTTCACCAAACTTTTGAAGTTCTATTCTACCATCCTATGGTTCTCACAGAACCACAACAGTCTATACAAAGTTAATCTCTATGACTTGTTTTTCATCTAAGGAGAGACTTCCTCTCTTCTTTGTTTTTCTTCTAAAATGTTCCCAGCTCTTTATGTCCTTTTATATTTAAAAGAGTGTCTTTCAATACAGAGAGCCCCATTTTTTCATAATCCTTATACACGTTTTTTGAAGCTTTATAAAGGAAAAGCAAATAGTCAAAATAAATTATTGACTTTTCAGTTATAAAAAATAATGATCAAGAAAATACAAAATTAGTGTGACCACCTATTTGTATATCTCACAGTAATTGCAGCCTCAATAGTTACTCTTGTTTTTATGATCCTCTTTAAATAAATTATTTTTAACTTGTTACTTCAGTTTTTCCTCTCATTGGAAAGAGAACCCCCATGGTAGTAGAAGTAATAAATAAGAGGTAAGTGCTTGAAGAAAAGCAATAGCACTTTTCCCATTGCAGCAGTGCTCTAATTTATGCCAATAACAACATAATTTCTAAAGTTAAGCATGTTCTGATTGAAAATATTTATTTTTCAAATTATATTACAGCCCTTAAATGTCAATTTTATAACTTATATGCAATTAAGCAATAAATTAATCCAAATTCATAAGAGGGTTGTCACAGGAAACCTACTTCTTATAAATTGGACAGACCTTTGACCATCAGTCTGTGATTTATTGAGATCAATGGGGACGAAAAAATGCAAGCTATTCCAAACCACTTCAGAGGACTCACTTTCACAGTATGATTGTGTTGGGTTTTTTATTAAATGTCTGCCACTCTAGAATTTACGCCCCAGCTCGTAGCAGGAAAAGAAGACCTGACCACAGGGATGGGATGAAAGGATGCTAAAAAAGTTGAATTCAAGGTAGCCAAGGCTAAAACTCCACAGAGTGAGGTCAGAAGCTGAGCAGCTGTTTAAACTGGATGTCAATCAAGTTTTCAGCACATTTCATAATGTCTTGCATGTGCAACCAATATGTTCCTACTTTGTCACGTCCTTAAAAGAGAAAGAAGAAGAAGCAGCAGCAGAGGAAGGCTATGGGCTCCAACTGAGCACCCACTGTCCTTGCACATCCACAGGCAGCAGTATAGAACCCAAATATAATATCATCTGACATAGTATATAGTTATACATGGCCCAAAAATAGGAGTAACAGATATCCACATGCTGAGTAGCTGTCCCTGAAGCTGTGTTAAAGTTTCCACCAAGGAGAGAAACAGACCAGAACACAACCATCATCTGAAAGTCTATCTGATCAGAAATCACTAAAGTAGAGAAAATGGAAAAAGCCCTATGGACTCAGCAATTAACCAGTACAAAATCAAGTCTTTTCTGTGGATTTGGGAACCCAAGACCAGAGTGAAATTGCTCTGATTCACTGTGTTTCTAGGGTTTTATCTTCACAACACATCTGCATTTCATTTTCACTTCATTTGGAAATGAAGTGTATGCCAGGCACAGACAGCACATCCAGAACACAGAAAACTGCTGGAGGGTTCTGCTTACCCCTGCAACAGTCTGTACTTCATGGCAATTTAGAATATAGATTCCATATTCATCTCGGCATGGCTTTGAATGTGCTGGTAGCACTTGGGCAAAACCCACAAGACCCCAGGCAGAGACACAATACAAAAATCACAACTGAAAAAAAAATTCCAGCACACTAAATCCCTAGTAAAAAATAAATAAATGATGATACTTTCTAGTTCTCCATTTCAGCTCTCTTCCTTTCCCTCCCAAGATTCCCTATTTTGCTCTTATCTGTAGAGATGTTAAACAACCAATTTGGGAAATGCTGTATCTTACTAAATAAAAACATCTTCACGCTGTTGCTTTCTGAGAAAACTTGACGATTTGACATCATCTCCTTTCTCCTTGCCCTTTGTAAGATCCACACAAATCATTTAAAGACTCTATTAGGGAGCTGCAGAAAGCTCAGACAATAAGCAAATTACTGTGTATTAGCTGAGACGCATAAACTATAAAAGAGCTTTAAGGCAAACTGAATTACCTAGCCGTTGTTTAGCTTCAGATTAAGAGAAAATAAACACAATTAATATGACTCAGCTGGTACAGTATTTTGATGGTGCTTATACCCAGAAGCTGCTCCTAGAAAAGCCTGGTAGATTTGGATGCACCACAGAATATGAGAATGAGCTCTCTTGAGACCTTGCAAGAAGGAGCAAGGATAACAAAACAGCTACACAATGTAACAAAGCAGGGAAATATGTAAAGTGATTCATAGCATCACCACACAAAGTATTTTCGAAGAAACTTCTCTGAAGTATTAGCAACAGGGATTGCAGTATGCTTGCTTCCACCACAATGGACCATGTGAACTGTAGGAACAGGGGAGAAAAGATAACGGCTCTTGGCAGGTTCAAGACAAGATACAGCAGGAGGATGTAGGCAAGAATCAGACAGACTCCAAGGTAACAGTGGGGCAATAACCACCAGGATCATATTTTGGATCTCAGAAAGCCTGGGGACAGGCATTGTCAAAGGTTTGTGTTAGCACCAGAACAACGGCCTTGAAAAATAATGAGATAGCATATATTCAAATGCTTGTAAAACTGAGAGGGATCCCGGGGAGTGACAAATCCCAGGGAGTTCAAACTGAGAGTTCAGGCTCAGTATGTTTAATGCTGTTCAGAAGTATAAATAAATAAGATACGAGATTCATCGATGAACCAGAGTAGGAAAACTATCCTTGCAGTGAGTTTCTGAACTGGTACAATGTGATGAAATTACTTTTGACAAAGCCAGATAATAGGAGCTTTCAGTAAAGGTGATGTTAGATAATAACACTTGGATAACAGCATATTTCTGTGTATGAAGGGTGAAGGCATTTGGAAGTTTATGGTTGAAATTTAACCAATAGCTTGGAAATGAGGACAGAGAACTAAAAAAAGTACTTAAACTGTGATAGCATTATCAGTATGGTATCATGGTCAGTAATGAGGAAGTATGACTTAGGAATGGTAGAAGCTGATCATTCTGGCTGGATTCAACTAGAGGCTGAGCCATGACATACCAGAGAGACAGGCCAAACCCTACACTTAGTAAAAAAAAAAATAAAAAAGACAATTCTGTGTTTGGGATTATATCTATCGTTCATAGGAGGATGTTTGTGAATAAAATCACTTAGGCACAATGTGCAGAGGAATGGACCAGAGTACAGTACCATTTATTAGATCATAAACAGCATGCTGAGGTATATCAGAACCTTCTGTAAGACATTTTACATGTTTCAGAAAACAGATGGAGAACCATTGGCAGATAGATTCACAGATGGAAGGTTTTAAGTAGAGATCTTCAGATAAAATTGAAGGTAGATGCTAGGATGAAATGAAGGCAGAGTGGACATGACTTTGTTCATTAATTGTAGTCAGTAGAAGAAATAAGAACATGCTAGCTGAGAAAGAAAGACTAGAGGAGGTTTTGGAGAAAAGCAAGGTAAAGAAATCAAAGGAAGATGATCTCTACTCTGATGAGGAAGCCATGTCTGCAGAAGAATAAGTTAAAGAAGTAGTAGGTGAGTCAAGGCCATGTCATGATGCTGATTTTTTTCTTTCCCCCTAGAAGCAACCCACAAGAGCTGTTTGGAGAGAAAGGACACAAGAATATGGGGACAAGCATAAGCACAGGGAAAGCATGACTCAGCTAAGCCAGATGCAGGGGATAGAGCTGGAGGAGGACAGACACAGCCTATTCGCAAGATTTATGCCAGAGATGCCCCATAGCCAAAGCAAAAGAAACAGACACTGGAGGACAGCCAGACTGTAACTTGATGATAGGAAAGAGAAGTGAGCAATTAAAGAGTAGAGGAGGCTGCAAAAGGGAAATATTTTTAGAAACACATGTCGCTAAGGCATAAACACAGTGCACACACTTTGATGAGCTGTGTCTTTAACTGCTTTCCAGAGACATTCTTAAGAGAAAAAAATGTGGCTCTCCTTCAGACAAGAAGGAACTGAGATGCAGAAAGGGGTAATAGGTATAGTTTCACATGCAACATTACCTCTGTGCCCGTCTCCCTGTCTAGTGATTGTGCAACGCCCAGCATGATTTTTGTCAGCATTAAGTGACACATCAGGAGGCACATCTCCAGGCATGAAACCAGTACCAGCTACACTGGCCTGTAAACAGCACTCCTGAGTTAACAGGGGCTGAGAGATTCCTTGAAGGGAGTTCTTCAAGGAGTGTACAAAGAGTTAAAACTATTCAGCGTATCACTAAGTGATAGCCCTTTCCTTTGTTACTGGTCCTACCACAGGATCCAACAGCAACTGAGAATCTCCTAGGATCTCCCCACAACAACAGGGTGGGCAGCAGGCTGCAAATCCATGCTGTTTAATCAAGCGAGTGCACAATACTGTTGTCTGTACAGTGCCCTGCAGCTGTGTCTTTATCCACAGCAGACCTTGTCCCACTAACCCACAACCAAGTCAGTATTACTTTAGAGCTATAATGGGGGAGTGTGTAAGGGATGGATTTCTGGGGCAAGGGGAAACACCTGGAATCAAAAAGGATAAAACAGAGCATCTTAAAAAATGAGGAAGCCCTTCAGCCTGTATTGGCTTAGTGCCTTCCCCCATCATCTTGCATGGACTGCACAGGGCTGGTGGAGAGCTTGCCATGCTGAGCAGGCAGCTGCTGCATCCACAAGGAAATACACTCAAAGAGATGAGAAGCAAATGTTGTGTTCTGGCAGCTAGATAGCCCTGCAAGAAATCAAATCTCCCAGTGTGCATGGGGACAAGAAGCAAACAGCTAGAACCCAAAGTTCACATGAACATTAGCTGCCTGGCATTAATAGCTCTTGTCATTTATAGAGTAAAAGAGAGCCTTCCACCACCCTGTGATGGAACACGGACAGCAGTGAGGCAGCATGCTGGGTAAAGTGAAGGTGATGCAGCATTTAAAAGCAGACAGCTTCAGCATGCCTCACCTGAGGCACACAGCCCCCACATGCCACAGGATTCACACCTGGTCACATTGTGTGCTGCTCTGCCACCAGAGTCAACACCAAGAGGGGGGCACTGTGGGAATCTCCTTTCCACAGAGGTAGATTTTGCATCTAGAAAGTTTCACCACAGGGGAGAGTACAGAAAGCCCATTCCGTAAGAAGTCACAAAACAATTTCTCTTTCCTTTTTGAATTGTTGCAAACTATTGAACATTGGCAAAACTGGCAGATGGGAAAATCCTGCTGAACTGAACTGCAGTTCCTGCACAGGGATAATAAACCTTCCAAGAAACCCAATTAATACTACTGAGCCCTACAATTGAAAAAGAATTTGCTGAAAGAAAGTAGGAAAGTGAATAATTAAACTAGATGCTAATCTCCACTTTCTCCAGAGGCACATTTTGTTGAGGAAAACTCGAATCCAGAGATAAGACAGGAGTTTGGGTTTTCTGTTTCAGCACAGAAGAGAGGAGATTCTAATTCCAGCTGTCCTTTTGTATGGGTAAGCCCATTCACACAGTACTTTAGCCATGTCTTTACTCATTCAATTTAATGTGTATGAGAGAAACATTAAAATCAATGTACTCTAAAATTCTTTTCACATTGAAAACAGAAATAATTCTGTTCAGTACTGTCACCACAGCACAGTAAAATCTACTGTCATATTGCACCCTAAATTCTCTTCACACAACACTATTTGCATATAGTGCATATGCACTATTTTTCTCTAGCAACTCAAAATCAGTAAGGGAATTGCTTCAATTTCTATATTAGATATTTGTCTTCACAAATATCAGATTTACATGAAAGTCATGAATAGATTGTCACCATGTCCCTTGATGGATCTTAAAACATAAGTGAATTAAATTTATCCTGAAGAGAGTAATTTATATACATGTTGTCCTTTTTCCTCACTCAAAAAATATTTTTTTCTACTTATTTCATTATATTTGGTGATCCATTTGCATTTTTAACTAAAGTAGAGAGGGGGAAGGGAGAACATGAGATCTTTTACACAGGCCTTTAAAAACAGGCAGCTACTTTCCCCTGCGAACTTCCTTTATCATACCAAGTGAACATTGTTTCTTATCAGCTAAAACTCTACTGTCTTTTAAAAAGAAAAAGAAAATAGATGAGACTAGACAGAAAAAACTAACATTCGTCACTTAAGCAAAAAGAAATTAGCCACAACCTTACCAACAAGGAATTCTGACGAATAGCCACGTTTGTCCCGTCAGCTCCATATACTTTGCAAAGCAGAGAGGAAACTCTTACAGGAATCAGTTGCAATGCTGAAATTGCCCAAGAGGAAACTCACGTCTCTTTTATAAGCCATGACTACACAAACCACAAGTCAGGCATAAAAGCCTTGCCTGCCAGAAGTGTCAATCCTAGAACCCAGACATGTGGAAATGGGGTAGGAGAGACAAATAAAATATTAGAAATATTCCCAGATAGCTAATTTTTAATATTTTTGTTTGTTTCCCAAATGGAAATTAGTTTTAAAAGTGTACTCTCCTACATTCCTGAGCAGAGGCTTGTGAGGGACAGAAGAAAGTATACAACAGTCCCCATGACAAATGGCACTCCCCAAGCCTCACCACAGCTGCTCTTGTTATCACATTCCTCAGAGCACCTCTCCAGTCCCAGTCTCCTGCGGGCCCCAGCGTTCACTCCTGAACCCCAAGGTGTGGTAGAGCCTGAACCCAGCCACATCAAGGCCAGGGAGCCCTTGGGACAAGAGGAAAGACGGGACATGGAGTGCTGTCGGTTTGGTTTTTCTGGGTCATCTGTAAGGTGTGCCCCAGGAAACCCCATCCAAGCAGGGATGACAGCAAGATCTGCAGACAAGCACATGGATCTAATGGTTTCAAATCAATCATCTTTAGTTACAACATTTCCTTTCCAACTAACTGATAGAGTGGTAAGCCAAAATTAATAACTGTTAAAAATATGAGACAGATGTCTCTGTAAGTTACATATTCGCAAGGTTCATGGAAAAAAGGAAATGAAGATTCAGGACCTAGTATTTTGGGTACTTTTGTGGCTTATGTATCCAGAAGTTTTAGTTAGCTAAAGGTATGTGGACTTCAAGAATGAATAAACATCTAGCACAAATATCCAAGTAACTTTTCATTGCTCCATCTACACAGCTCGTTACTTATTTCATGTATCACATTAGTCTTTTTAGACAGAGCATCCACTCTGTTAAATTTCATCCTTCTTCAAAGTGATAAGTATTGCTAAAAATAAGGCAGGCCATCACATTCTTTGAAATTATTTTTTCCTTTTTTGACTCACTGGAATATTACAGACCAGTTTCCTCAAAGCAGGATGGAGGGATACTGCTGCTTTGGGATTCTCCTGCATTTTCTCAGATCTTTTTCCCTGTCACAGCAAAATTCCAGGGCCCACAGTCAGGTAAAGGAGATCTACAGAGATCTCCATGCTTTACTATTCATGACACTGAAATTACAGTGCCACCTGTAGGACATCCATACAAAAATTAATTTGGGCCTTGCTGGTGCCACAAACGCCAGTTATAATTATAGGGCTTTCTAATAGTCTTGGCAGAAGTGTAGGAACATAAAAAATGGATGACTCATGTCAGTCTACAGGGAGTTACTTGAAAGCTTTGTTCACATAGAGCAACATGCATCAGCACACCCAGAAGAGGATATTTTGCTGCAAAGATTAATCTTTTGTGGAAGGAGGATGTGCCAGCACAATGCATTCATAGTCCATCCACTTCAGAGCTTGTGCCAGTGCAGGCAGGAGAGATCTGCCACATCCTCAACGACTTCCAGCCAAGAGAGACATCACCCTTGAATCTAAGGAAAGTTTCCATTGGGGCTGAACACTTTTTGTTTGTTTGTTTGTTTGTTTGTTTGTTTTTAATTTATCCACTCTCAATTTAGTTTTTAACTACTGACCATTTTAACCCAGTGCATCACTTTTCATTGACCAATATCTGCATTGCATTCCCATGTTACTTTGTACCAGCATTGAAAAGCACTCATATATCCTTCAAACTATATTAATAAACTTATTTTGTGTTGGTTTCCCTTTTCTTTTTCCCCTCTTTACCAAGAGAGTAATTTTCCACTTTTCTAACCCATAGCTAAGGCAAGTGTCTGCAAAGTTTCTCTCCAATGTATCATTTCAAGACATAAGGTAAGACCAGAGTAAGTAGATGTATCTTTGTAGCTAAATTTCCATTAATAATATTTGAGGTGGAAAATACTCAACTGATTTACTTAATAACTCTCTTGCTGCAAATGAACTTTAAAAGAGGAGGTGTACAACACATTCAAGGGCAGTGAAAAGAAAGGTCAAGAATTGCTAGGGGGAAAAACTCTTGTAGGAAGATAGATTCTAAGACAAACATGGATTTTAATACAAACAATGCTTTGTAGTGTGGCTTGACTGATAAGGGATTCAACATAAATAGCTTAGATTATGATTTATATAGGAAAATCACAGCTCTTTCTCAGTCATGTAAAACAAAAAGGGAAGGAACAAACAATGGAATGTGATAAAATGAAGAAAAGGGAGAGGATTCAAGCACAGTGTTTGGAACTTTGGTACAGAATTGAAAATATTACTCTGTGAAACAGGGCAAATAGTGATTCAATATACATAGAGAGCAGTAAATTAAGTAATTTGCATGAATATTATGTCAAAATATTCATGACAAATTTCACAGCATAAAAACATTATTCTCCTATATTTTACTAGCTTCTTATGACCACATCAATGGCAAAGAGTCAGAGACTGTCACTAACTTTTGAGGTAGATGCACAACTCAGAAATACAATTGCAGTAGGGTCAGCGCTGCAGAGAGTAAAAAGAAATTATTAATATAGTTATGCAAATACAGGCTGCAGAAACCACCAGGTTTCCACACAGGTAGTTATGGAAGGCTGGAGCATAAAAAGGATTTCTGAAGGGATTTCCTGCCGACATGGCTACAAGGACACAGGAAAATTTGCTGGGGGGAACCAAAAATATTTAGGAATTTCCAATTCCTGCTTCTGTGGCAAGCTGCCTGTGAGGAAATAAAGGATTGTTGTAAGCAGAAAAATCAGAATTATATGTATGAGGGCACATATGAACATGAGGGCAGCTCACAGAGATGAGTGACACTTGGGGAAAGCAGGTTGGTCAAACTACTTTTTACTCATTGTGCTCCTACAGCAGATTTCATTTGAGTTGGGAATTGCACAGTAGAAAATATCTCTACCTGGTTAAAAATATAAGACATATGGTCTTTATTTTTTCCTTGAGCTGAACAGCAGTTGTCACAGAAAAAGGGGGAAAAAAGTCCCCCAATTTGCAGTTTTTTTGCAATAAAATCCCATTAGACACTGTTTTTTTAAATTCAAAATGCTCTGTGAGTGTTTTTCTTACCACAGAGGAAAGCAAGGTACGGTCTGAACTTTCCTTTGCCTACTCAGACAACCAACCAATGAATATACCAAAAGGTATGGGAAATCTGCTGAAACATACCACCTACCAACAAACCACTTGGCTGCATGACTCCTGTCACAGGCTGTAGAGACCACAAGTGGGAGGAGATGAGACTCTGTCAACCAATATGATTCATATTTACCAAATGCACCTGTTACTGGCAAACCAGGTGTTATCAGCACTTAACATTTATGATTGCAAGCCAATGACTCGCACAACCATAAAGTTTTCCTTCTAAGCAGTAAAGATGCTCCAGCTTCCTCTGTGAGCTTTCTTTGCTATTTCACCTTGTTTCAGTTAATGGAGTGAATTTGAAACAGAGAGCATTAATCCATCTTTGAATGCTCCAGTGTTGAGAAAATAGTGGGGGTTTATACATATCACCTCATTTTTGTACTTCTCCCTACCCGAGATCAAGTCACCCTTGTGGGAGCATTACTGGCAAAGTCTAAGGGAAGGAAATCAGCTGTCTATTTGCTTTTACCACTTGGCTAAGTCCCAGTGTGAGATTTTGGAAACAAAGTGCTGATGGACAACATGAAACTAAAAGCCTTCAAGCAGGGAATCAGTTCCCAGGGGCTCCAGGCCTAACCCTGGCACTGACTTACCACCTGACTTGGAACTCGCTTCTTCCACAGCTTTACCTCCACACTTTTAAAGGAGGTAGTTACACAATAATTACCCATATCGGAGGAATGTCATTAAAATTTAGAAATAAGGTCCTCTAAAGTATTTGGACCGCTCTAGATAAACAGCTTCACAGGCAGGAAGCATATGACTTGCTTTTGTAAGGACAGCATTATCAGAAGAAAAAAACACCTTTAAGTGGCCAGAAAATTGCTTAAACATCTTGAAAAGAAACAGTTGCCAAAGTTAAGCATTAGACACTGGTTTTATTGTGGCACTATACTAAACAAGGACTTTAGCATCTGTACAGAATCCTAAACCCACTCTTTGCTTGAAAGTCGTTTCTTGCACAACCTTATGCCAGTGCTTTCCTTTCATCTTTGATAAAAAGCCCTCAGCAGCTCCAGTCACGTTAGCACTACTGCTGCTTGTTGTGGCTGTATATGTTTAAAATGCCTGCCAGAGAGCCTGCAACAGCTTCCCATTTGTAAATGTTGACATGGACACTTTTATCAGTAACCCAGTGACAGAAACTGGGTGTTCCAGATGCACTAGAAATGTGGTGGGCTTGCAAGATGGCCAGCAGGCTTTAGAGATGGAAGCACAGCCAGGAGATTGGAGGATGTGATTATACCCCTCTGCTTGGTTTGAACCACATCTAAACGCTGTATCCAGTTTGGGGCACACACCCCAACACAGGAGAAATGGTGTCAAACTGAAACAAGCTCAGCGGGGCACACTGAGATGGTTGGAGCTGGGTGATTGGGTCTGTGCAAAGTTGGGCGACTATGACACCTCCAGGCTGGAGCAGGGACAGCTGCAGGGGCCCTCCAACAGCAGCCCTCCACCACCTATGAGGTGACCAGCAAGACTACGGAGATGGGCTCTCACTGGTGGTACTCAGCAAAAGGCTGAGACACAAGTAGCAGAAGTTGAAAGAGGAGACCTACAGGCAGAATAAAAAGAAAAGCTCCATCCCTACAAAGACAGTGGGACCAGTCACTCAGAGAAGTTGTGCAGGCTCTGTCCTTGGAGGTTTCCAAGTCCTGATGGGGTAAAGCCCTGAGGGAGTTGGTTTGAGCTCATGGCTGAGCCTGCTGGGAGCTGGAGGCTGGACTGAGGCTGCCTGCCAGGGTGGTGCAAGGAGCCTGTCACCCTTTGTTAACTCCAAACCTTTGTCTGAACAGCAAATCACATGAAAACCTGTAGAGAAAATATTAAAATGTCTTCTGAGAAAAAGAAAAACACATACATTTTCAAAAAGCAGGATATGTATGAACACAAACACAAGTTTAGGACAATCTGTGACTTGTACATGCGTTCAAAATCTCTGCTAAAATCCAGTCATGAAATATCACTGTTAGGAATAAGATAATGAACTAAGACTATGCAATTTCAAAATATATGCTCCTTTAGAAGTTATCTTTTCTCCTTAACTCATATATTTCAGCTCTTCTGCCAAGTCATCCACAGTTTTTAAAGTATATTTTTTCACTCCAAAAAAAGGGATAAGGCCTTTATCAAACTATTTGGTATTTTAAAAATTATTCAGGAAAAAAGGAGAGTTTTCAGATATAACACCTTACTTGAGAAGAAAAAAATTAAAAAGGAAAACTTACAAACAACATGCACATTTTTTGTATTCTCACTCAACCGTTTCTATTCCGATTGCAAAGTCATTTAGCAAAAGCAAAACTTAAAAGGAAAAAACTGATTTTATTTCTTGAAAATGAAAATATCTTAAAGTGTTTGAAAGTCTTCTGAAACACCCCATATTATTTTCACATATCTTAAATCTGTTTTTTCAAGTAATTCTAGGATTGTGCTCTAAGATTACTAAGGCTAGCCCATCTACTCTCTCTTAAAGAACCCAAAAGAAGGATGTCCCGTTCCAGTTGCAAGATAAATAAATAAAACCCCAATACATCCACTAACTTATATTATTAAAGTCAACAATTCATCAGTAATTCATCAATAAACTTAAATTATTTCATATATAAGTCATTGGGAGCGCATGGAATTCAATTATACTATAGGGTCACATGAGTTACACCCAAATTCAAATACTGCCATGATATACCCATCTGAAATTCAGTCTCTTCGAGAATTCATAACATGCAAAAGGTCAGTTTTTAAGATGTTGGTAAGAAAAGCCTGTCGTACTATATTTTGGTTGTTTGGGGTTTTTTGCTGTTTGCAAATCTATTTATCAAATAGTGGCTTTTCAAATTATAGTACCATGGGGTATATGCACATTATTTAAATTTATTTGGGTTAACTGAATTTGCCCAAACAAATTCTCTCCCTCATTTTCCCTGCAGGCATTCCCTCTGGGCTGAGCTGACTGCTGAGCTCTCACACCTCTGAGAGACAAAGGAGGTCACACAGCAACGCCAACACCTTCTCTAGGAAGAACACCAACATCAGCCGCACGTTTGCAGTTTCTCATCAGTATTTTCTGCTGAGGTTGCAAAGCATTCACAGTTGCTGCCTCCTCTTTTTCTCTCTCTTCCTCCCCCACAGCATTCGTCCCAGGCCCAGCAACAAACTTAGCAGATGAGGACAGTGAAGGCTGCTCTCCAGTCATCCTTTCTGCCCAGCTATCATTTTTACCCTTACTCAACTCC
The DNA here is from genome assembly GCF_009819655.1 of Sylvia atricapilla. NCBI lineage: Eukaryota > Metazoa > Chordata > Aves > Passeriformes > Sylviidae > Sylvia > Sylvia atricapilla. The sequence continues at coordinate 59,215,616 of NC_089142.1, forward strand.
CCCAGGTTATTTGCATTTTTCATGCTCAGCAGTCATAATAATGCAGCAAGAGAAGGGAATAAAAGCATTTTGCAATACATCTCAGTAAATGTTTGAGTCACTGTGGTCTAGTGGTTCAAATCTCCCTCTATTTTGAATAGGCTCCTATGTTAACGCCTAAGCACAAGGCTTAAAGAAATGCATTTGGGACTAGCTGTTTGTTTGCTTGTTGTTTTGTTTTGGTTTTTTCCCTAAGTTCACATGTTCATTTACAGGGAATTTCACCTTGGTAAAAACAAAAGCTTGGAAAACTCCAAATAGCACAAATAGCATAAGGAAAACAGCTCAGTGTTAAGCCCACAGTATGCATGAGGAATGTGAAAATGTTAGGACCAGATTGCACCTTGACTCAATAAAAACCATAAAAGCCTGAGAACTTGTGACACATCTACCAACACTTCTACATTGCTAATGACAGCAATTCTGTGCAAAGGTGCTGAAGCCTCCCATGCAGACTGAGGATATCCCACCTTGTTCTCCTTTGTAGTAAGAGTGATTGCTTAACCAGCTCTCAGAAAGGCTTCCCAAAAATCCTTAAGAAGTTAATATTATCTATGGTACTGTCAACTCTAATTTTTAAATTCATCACTACAAGCAATGATTTATTTTCCTTTTATGTCAGAACTGACCAATGTTTGGCACCCCTGAAAGCAACCTTGAAAGGGAGCTCTTGGAAGAACTCAGGGAATAAAAGAAAGTTATTGACCTTTGGAAGAAGGGGTAGGCGACTCAGAAAGAACACAGGGATGTTGTTAGGTCATGTAGAGAGAAAGGAGGAAGCTCATCTAGAACTCAGTCTGGCCACTGCTGTGAAAGATAATAAAAAGGATAAAAAGGGGTTTTAGAAAAACGCGAACAACAAAAGGAGGGTCAAGGAAAATATCCATCCTTTATTGTACACAGAGGGGAACATTGTCACCAAAGATAATGAAAAGCCTGAGGTACTTAATGCATCTTTGCCTCAGCCTTTAACAGAAAGACCAGTAATCCTCAGAGCAACCAGTCCCCCAAGCTGGTAGACAGATACGGAGCAGAGAAATAAGCCTGCAATCCAGGAAGAAGTAGTTAATAACCAGCTGAGCCACTTAGACACAAGTCTACAGGCCTGGAGAGGATTCACCCGAGGATTCTGGCTGGTGGAAGGACTTGCCCAGCCACTCTCTGACATTCGTCCTCAGTCCTGTTTAATCAGGGAGGCCCCAGATGACTGGATAGCAACAAAAGTGATGCTCATCTACAAGAAGGGTTTGAAGGAGGATCCAGGGAACTACAGCTTGTCAGTCTGACCTTGGTGCAAAGGCAGGTCATGAGACAGATAAACCTGAGTGAAAAAACAGCAAGTACAAGAAAACCAGGGGATCAGGCCCAGGCAGAAGGGGTATAGGAAAGGCATGTCCTGCTTGAAGAACCTGATCTCCTTTTAAGACCAAGTGACCCAACTGCTGGATAAGAGAAAAGCTCTGGATATGGACCACCTGGACATAAGCCTTTGATCCTCTCTCCCACAGAATTCTCTTGGAGGAACTGCCAGCCCATGGCTTGGACAAGTGCACTCTTCCCTGGGTAGATGTCTGGAAAGCTGGGCCCAGAGAGTGGTGGTGAATGGAGTTCATCCAGCTGTAGGCCAGTCATGGGTGCTGTCACTCCGGGCTCAGTGCTGGGGCCAGTCTAATATCTTTATTAATAATCTGGATGAGGGCATCAAGTGCACCCTCAGACAGTTCACAGGTGACACCAGATTGGGTTGGAGTGTTCATCTTCTGGAGAATAGGAAGGCTCTCCAGAGGGATCTGGGCAGGCTGGATCAGTGGGCCGAGGCCAGTGGTATAAGGTTCAACAAGGCCAAGTTCTAAGTTCTGCACTGGGGTCAGAACAACCCCAGGCAGTGCCACAGGCTGGGGGACAGTGGCTGGGAAGTGGCCTGGCAGAAAAAGACCTGGGGGTGCTGCTCAGCAGCAGCTGAACACGAGCCAGCTGTGCCCAGGTGGCCAAGAAGGCCGATGGCATCTGGCCTGGGTCAGCAATGGTGTGGCCAGCAGGAGCAGGGCAGGGATTGTCCCCCTGTGCTCGGCACTGGTGACGCCACACCTCGAGGGCTGTGATCAGTTCTGGGACCCTCACTACAGGAAGGACATTGAGGGGCTGGAGAGAGGCCAGAGGAGGGCAATGAAGCTGATGAAGGGTCTTGAGCACAAATCTTGTGAAGAGCAGCTAAGAGAGCTGGGGGTATATAGCCTGGAGAAAGGGAGGCTGAGGGTCAGCCTCTACAACTCCCTGAAGGGAGGGTGTAGCCAGGTGAGGATTGGTCTCTTCTCCCAGGGAACCAGCAATAGAACAAGAGGAATTCCTCAAGCTGCACCGGGGGATGTTAAGGTTGGACACCAGAAAGAATTCCTTCATAGAAAGGGTGGTTAAGCATTGGAATGGGCTGCCCAGGGAGGTGGTGGAGTCACTACCCCTGGAGATGTTCAAGAAGTGACTGGACACGGTACTTCATGCTGTGGCTGAGTTGACAACGTGGTATTTGGTTGAACAGAGGATTCAACAGTCTTGGAGGTCTTTTCCAACCTTAATGTTTTTATTTGGTAATAAAGCAGATAAAGAACCCTCCCACTGTCCTCCACCCCTGTGGCCAACATGACTCAGTGACATTACCACACATGTCTTTTGACACTTCAAGAAGGGCTCGGAACTCCCCAACCCCACTGCTACTCGTACACATTTGTTCCACCACTATAAACAGCTTCTGAAACCCAAGAAAGTTGTTATGTGAGGCCTTGGGCTTAACAGCACTGCAACAATCTCTTCACACTCATGTATTAAATGTTCCTACAGGTCCCATTATAGAGGAATTCCCTGTCTATTAAAAAAAAAAAAAAAAAAAAAAAAAAAAAAAAACAAAAAAAAAAAAACTGAGGGGAACAAAGGTGAATGATTACAGAAAGAGTGAAAAATAACAAGTGAGAAGGCAAGAGAGAAGATGTGATTAGAAAAGCCAGTGGCACAGATTCCCACTTTGCTACACATGTTTCTTCCAAGAGCCTGCACAAGTTCTTGGCTGCAAAGTTCAAAGGACCTTTGAAACTTAGGAGAGCACCACATCTTGAGGAGCTCTCCACAGATTGTCAGGCAGTCTCTGCTTACCAGGACACCTGGTCTTACAATTTCAGTTCTCTAAGAAGATCCCTACATTTTATCCAGTGTCATCACTTAAAAGAAGTTCCCTTGCTGTATTACAGCATGCTGCAACATCTGTAACCACATCTGTAACTTCTCAGAGTTAGAAATCACTGAATGCCCTTTGGGTGTTCTCAGTTGTCTTGGTCCCACAGCACCCCTCCACCCACCCTATGCCACCTCCCTGCTGCCATTGAGCTTTGTCCCAAATACCCACATCAGCATTGTTGCTAGGGCTGACACAGAAGCAGCACGTGCAGGCCACTGCCCAAAGCTAGAAACTACAGCAGCACTCTGCAAGTGAGGTCACAGGTGGTGCACAAGGCCCCGTGCAAGCCCTCACAGCCCCAGCAGCATCCCCAGAATTAAAGCAAGCTTCCTTTGGCATTGCAAGACAATGCAATATTGTTAGAGAATAAAGTACACATGCCAATTTCACCCTTAGCTCTTTCTAGAGAGCTCGACTCAAGACTGCTACATAAGAAGAAGTATGGATAATCTGGATGTGTTAATTCAGATAAGGGATGCAGAGAGGAAGTATTTGTATCTTCAGCAACAAGCTGAAGAAATTTGATCTCATGGATTATTACTTTTTCTTATTTACTTAATTATGTGCCAGACTTTGAGAGGAAATAAGAGTGGCATTTTTATTTGGTCCTCAAACTGTGTCAGAATAAATGTAAAGTGGAAATCAACAGAGTACAGGAAAAGTCAAAAACAAAAACAATGTGAGGTCTCCATGAGGAATTCTGCCATTCCACAGTCTGGGCACATCATGAAGGAAGATTTGAAAAGCTTCATTGTATGAAGAGCTTCATTTCTCAAGAGCTTGTTCTTCCATAAACTTTTCTTTTTGCTTTTTGAACCCATTTATACATTCAGCAAAATGAAATCTACACTAACTCCCACAATTTAATTTTGCAGTGTGTGAAAAAGCATTTTTTATTCCTTTAAATTTACTGCCAGTTTTGTTGGAGTCTTTTGTTTGAGTTTTTTTGAGGTATTGGTTGTGGCTTGTTGTTTGTATTGTTTTAATAAATGGTGCAAACTAGTTTTCCTGTGGAAAAAATGGGAATTCACTGCCATTTTGTAACCACCTCTGTGGCCGTCATAATTTTCAGACCTCTCACATTACCTCCCAATCCTCTTTTTTCAAGCTGAGGAGCCCCAGTGCACTGAAGTTCCTCTTTCCCATAGCTCGTTTCCAGCCTTTGTTTCCCATGATTTAATCAGCTGTTAGCCCACAAAAGAGCTGCCTTAGCTGTCACGGGCCTTTGGCTACAGCCCTGCCAAAAGGTGTCTGGAAATCCAAGCCTGCTGCAGTGATACACACACAGGCAAGCAGTGCACTAGGCTCCCAACAATGAATCTATAGAGCAAAATGTGAAGTGCCAAGGATCTGCCATGCACACAAATAAAAGCAGACAAGTATCAGAAGTCCAGTCTTGTGGAGTGATCAGCAGTGCACTCCTGGCGCACATCTGGTTAATTTTATTCAAAGGATGCTCATTTTGTATAATGCAAGATCTGTCTGCCATGTGAACTACAGCAAGATAAGTGAGGATAATCTGGAGATTTGCTTCAGAAATGCACTCCTTATCTGAATTAACACACCTGCATCAAAACCTCTCCTACCAACTGGATGCACCTTCAAGTCAGGTAGGCTCGTAATGCCAAAGAATGCTGGATTTATGAAGAGCATCATCTCTACCTCAAAAAACCCCAAAATCATGTCTCCCTTGATACACATGAATCCACCTGTTTATTAATTTGCCTCTTCTTATTCCTCTAGTACTAATTCAGCCAATAAATTAAGGGCCTCAGTGTATATTTTAGCATTTCCTTTTCCCAGTTGCTCTAGAATTCTCCATGAACACTAATGGGTGCTCATGATTTACAACCTTTTTTTACGTATTTGTTTTAAAATTCATTCTTGTAGTAGCTCACTTTGGGATAGCTCCTTAGATTTCCTCCACCAAAAAAAAAAAAACATCTTTTCTCTAGAAATATCTAGTACAAGCTCACATAATACTGTTTCTTAGTCTTATCACCTTTTCCTACTTTTACAGCTCAAACAGGATCAAAATCTTTCTTTGGTTTCTGTTTCTAATAATCTGAAAGGATTTTGCAGTGACTTCCTCCCAATTTTTCATGACATCAGCAATAAAATCAAAAAGACAAAAATATTTACCAGAATTTACAGTCTTTTCCATTTTTATTTTACTGGATATGACTCCCAATTTCTGGAAAAAAATCCTTCCTATTTTTAACAGACTGCTGTAACTTGCTGTTTGCACATACCATCTTTTTCATGTTATTATTGGTATTTTTAAAGTCTTCCTTGACATATACATATTTATTCTTAGTTTCTACTAATAGCACAATATTAAAGAGACTTGATGCCATTTCAAACAGCTTGTCCTTTTAGCTGTTCATCTTATTTTTCTCTCAACACACACTGTCACATTATTTAGGTCCACTTTTTAAAGTTACTATACTTGATTTCTGAGCTACCAGATTGATGCTGAATTTGAAGTCACTGTGGTTCCTACATTTGTTTAACCTAATTAAGATGCAATTTATAATACTTTCTTTGGCACTCCCCTTAACCTCTGCCATATGGAATATAAATTTTATCCAGGATGTTGCTTTTCAGTTTCTTATAAGCACTTCCTACTAAACAATTTTGATAACAGAAAAGTTTTTGTCCATCATGAAAAGAAGATCCCTACATATTAAGTATTGATGTTAGTTTTCTCAGAAGTCCTGAGCTGGAAAATTAACAGTAATAATAAAAGCAACAATAACAGTTTTACCCCAAAGCCAAGGCAGGGAGGCTGCAGGAGGCAGCAGGACACTGGGGCTGGTGACACCTGACAGGAGAGGACACGGGTCAGGCTCTGCTGGGAAGCAGCACCATGCCCCAGCCATATGCAGAACATCTGCTCATCTCTCCTGCTAGGAAAACCTACTTGTTTAATAAATACTATGTCTCATGCACACATTAAGCATACATTTGTAAAGCAGTGAATTTGCAAAAGCCTTTCTTTCCCACCCCTTAGGCTGTCTGCCAGAAACACTCAGCTGTAGGTTTCTCTACAGACTAACCCCACATTAAAAATCTGAACCAATGTGACCCAGCCTTCTTAGGCCACGGAGTGTTTAACCATTAACTATTTGTTGGATTACAGTAGATTTGTATCAGCAGCACTTTTCCTGGTCCAGCCATGGCATTAAGGATGCTCCTTGGAACATCTTATCTTCTGAGAGGAGACAAGGAGAGTCTAAAAAGACACCTAGTTCCTGTGCATGAATCCAGGAACTCCACCTAACCAAAGCATGGTGGAAGTTGGTAATGTGGAACTGCATTCATTTGAGTAAAATGTTAGAGACTACAAGTAAACAAGGTATTAAATAAATCACTAGTTACACCCAATTTTTAATCCCAAAAATGATAGTCAAATTAAATATTTAAATGTACTTTTCTAATCTTGCCTTATCACATATTACTCTTCTTTTTGGAGAAACTCAAAGGGAACATTACACATAGCTAAAAAGCTTTTAGGAACTAGGTATGAAGATATTTTAGAAGAAATGCCACATATAGATCTGACTGTACCAAAATCTGTAAGAGATAACAGGTTCATTTCAATGATTACACCCATCAGAGGCTCCCCCTTCCCACAGCTGTTTGCTCAACCTTCTGCTGCAGAAAGTGACAGCAGTATGGGCATCTTGTCCCCAAGGACATGGTACTCTGTGCATACACAATGGAGCAGTGAAAACAACAGAAAACACAAACCCTCTCTTTACACAACTTTTCCATTCCACAGCTCAAATCATTTTCTTCCCTCTTCTCCAGTAATGAGAACTCTGCATTCTAATCCACAAGAACTCAAAAAATTTGATTTAGACATCGACCATTTCTGTTACCAAAAAAAAAAAAAAAAAAAAAAAGAAAAGTAGAATCACTTCTAACAGATCAGAGTGGGGCTAAAAATCTTGAAAGAAAATTTAAACTCATCCTGGACAGAGAAATACCCAACCATATTTTTTCCTTAGGGTAATTTGCAGACTTAATTTTTTAAGTTCTTCACTAAATACAGTTCAGCTGAATCTTCTTCAGGAACAGAAACCCCATTAAGCACAGGTTCACAATTTCAAAGACTGAATAATGGAGTGGTGACCACTGCCACGCACTACTGCATTATCCACACCAAAGAAATAGTTAGGAGAATGAAAGCAGAGAAGATAGTCCAGCTGCAGAAGAGCACTGGTTTACAGTTCAAGGCCTTTCCATTCCCCCATTTGCTTTGTGATGCTGAGCAATCTTGGTTTACCTCTCAGTTCCTCAGATCATCCAAAGAAAGCAATGGCTGTTCTCTCCTGCAGATGGAAGTGTTGTGAAGGGCAGATGTAAATCCCCAAAACACTAGGGAACTTTGCTCCCCAGACGTGGGGATTGCAGTCCCCAGTCAGCATCCAAAACAAGGACTTGTTAATAAATGCTGCCTGAGATCTATCCACCTCATTAACAGCAGCAATTAGCCTTTCAACACAGCAAATAAAAATATGCAAAGACTCAAAATTGCTGAGCAAACTCTCATGATTTTAAGTTAATGAAGCTGGTGGCAATGCCATAGCTACAATGACACAGAAGTCAGCACTCGGAACAAGAGCAGGAGGGACTCTCCCACAGAAACAACTCTGGTCCAGGGGCTACCAGTGCTCCAGTCCTCACATAACAGCATTAATGCTGATGCATTCTTGGCACTCATTTTCCTTAGGGTTATGTGCAACATCTGCTTACGATGTCTGACAGCAGAGCCTGAGGAAAAACTAAATTCTTTAAACATACCCATCCTTCTCCTATAGAAAGCCTCCAGTTTCCAGACACTTAGAGAGGAACATCCTCCTTTTTTTTTTTTTTTTTTTTTTTTTTTTTTTTTTTTTTTTTTTTGCAGAGAAGTCAGATGATGGAGCTGAACTTGTGTGCTAAATTCTAGTTTCATAACATTCAAATTCAAGAAAATTCTTCCTTTTACCCCACCATTTAAAAATTTCAGACATTGCTAGATAGTAAGGAAGTTTTCTCAACTTACATAATGCTTTCCCTTCTGTTCCTCTTCCCTTACATCCTCCAAGCTGATGAAGCAGAGGACACGAGCAGGGCTCCAAGAAGACTGCAGTAGGAGGAGCAGTGATCCTTGCTACCTTCTCACCGGTTGTGCTACAGACCTCCCAGACACGAGCAGGAGATGAAGTGAGCAACAGAGTTTCTCTACTATGTGGAGATGCTCTACATCAGAGTCAATTACACTTCTGCTCAGCAAGTCTCTTCAGAGAGACAGAAAGAAGAGACAACTCCAAACAAACACAAAGGGTGACTTTGCTTTCTTTCTTCAGATCTACTGACACCCCCTTTTCTTACTCTTCAGTTCCAAGAATTGTGTTTTACCTGCCGAGTGCACTTCAGTTCCAGGAACATCTGGGGCTGAGAAGCGACCAGTCATTCAGAGCAGCTACTTTTCACAAGCCTCCATCAGCCCAGCTGCAGCAGAATCCAAGTTGCAAGAGTGACAACCGAGTGAGGAGAGAAGCTCTGGGAATTTCGCTCTGGCACAAGCTAAGGCTGGGAGGACTGGAAGAGGACTGACGTAACGAGACCTATATAAGGCTTTGTGAAAACTAGCAGTTGACTCAGTGGTTTTACAAGTATCAGTTGTATTTACTCTAGCTCAAGTGTTACTGTCTGCAATAGAAATTCAGCTTTCCTATGGCTGCTTCTCAATTCAACATTCGTGAAACAGCCAACACCCTTGGTCAGGATCAAGGGCTCATCATGGTAGATACCAGGTAGATAAAGATGATGACATCATCCCATTCCAAAGACTTGGCAAAGATAAAAAGAAAATAAGATGATGACAAAGTACCTGGAAAGGGAAAAAACAAATCCAACCATGTTCCCTCTTGGCCTCTATCAAAATAATGATTATGTGTAAAGCCCTGATTGTATGCATATACGTAAATAAAAATCAAGACTCACAGTCAGCACTAGGAAGCTGTTTAGCTAAAGTCTGCAAGCTCCTGCCTGTAATAATCTTCCTGCCTTCTGACTGGAGTCAAGAAAAGGCTTTAGCATTTTTCCTCTTCTCTAACCTAATACTATTTGTAAATGTGTTTTTCCCCTCTCCTATCTTTGCAGTTGGTTTTATTTATGTAGACGTGCCAGCGCGGTAAATTTCAGACCTATAATTTGTGGCTTCCTGACTTAGGGATGGTTCTGAAATAGTTCCTATGTGGCTGTTTCTCCAGCTGGGTGTTTACAGACATATACACGGTGCACAGCTTTTACTTACGTGCACGAGCAAGGGTTCTGCATGCTTCACATAACTTTTCAGAGTCTACATGTGTTTCTGATCATGACAACACATTGAAAATATGTGCCTACAAAACACATTTTAAATGTATTTATATAACACAGTATGTGCTTACCCTTGAGGTGTTTTCTATATATAGAAAAGCTGAAGATTAGGCTTCCTGTTCTCATTCTTTCCCCTTTAAGTTCTTCTCTTGCTATTCATTGTATCCAGGTTTCCATTACCACTCAGCTACACATTATTTTTTCCTGGCATGAAATCAATCAAACCTGAATTCTGATAACACACATGCACATGATAAAGCATGAGACTATCCCCTAGGGAGATATCTGGACTTTCACATTTCAGCCAATTCAACAACAGTGATGGTGTGGGAATGAGGCTCAGCTCAATGCCTGCTGAGAGACCACACCTCATAAGCCTTCAAAGTATCAAAAATTATAGTTACAAAACAATATCAGTGCTCACCGTCACCATATTGAACATATATGTGCTTTAAATGTCTTCTCTAAACAGAAAAAGAAAAGAGTAAATCTAATAAATTTAGTCTTGTTTTTAATGGTTTTTAACAGTGCTTTAGCTCCAAAGTCTTTTTTTTTTTTTTTTTTTTAATTTGGTTGTTTTAGCTTGCAGATGAGGCCCAACAAGCCATTCTAAGTTTCCTTCCAGATGTCAAACTTGAAGGCATTTATAAGAATTTTCACACCTGAGTCTTGCAGTAAACTACACGCAGTATAAAAAGTCAGTCACCCTATTGGCCTCAAATAGGAAACACAAAGAGCCATGGTTGGTTCTTGATGGCTCCACATTTCTGAAAGTATTCACTCTTCTAAGACTTGAGAGTATGAGAGTTAAATATTACTTTCTCCACCATGACCTTCCTTTTCCTAAGGCCAAGATGCAAGAAGGGAAGGCAGGCAGACTGCAGCAGCCCTGAGACCTGCACTCACAACTTGCCAGTTCCCAATAAACAGCTACAGCCACCTCTGGGGTGGCCTTCCCCCAGTGAGGAAATACAAAACACATATGGCCACAGCCTGAAGACGGTAACACTTTAAACTAAATAAGTTTAACAAAATGACTATGTGTGTTCCACAGCCTCTGCACTAATCCTATAAACTCGAGCAGTCCTAAAAGTCAACAGTGCTACATAAATGTATTCACATGCTGATAACTGCCTGCAAGACCAAGACCTAAGTTAAGTAGATCCTACAAATCTCATTATTGTCTGTGTTTACAGAATATGATCTATCCGACATAAGTATGCTCCCTTTTTGTCATCATTATCTTGAATGGATTTTTATTTATGTGCATGGCTAGACAGGCTGTGTTTTGTATGAATACCAGCATTCATCCACAGGAACAATAAAACGTCTTTCTCTCACTGCAAAAGTTTGTCTGGAGCAGAGACCCACACAGCTCAGCCAAGCAGTCAAATGCCACAAAAAAATCAACATAGGAAACCAAGCAGGCAAACAATTTCCAAAGGACTTGTACACCAGGCTGCGATACATAATCTGCTTGTTGCACTGTTATGGACAAGTCAATTTTTACCATTCAGAATGTTTTCTCAATCTATTTGAGATAAGAAGAAAGAGGAGGCTGAGAGGACTAGAAAATCTAACAGGGTTAGTCACCACTGACAAGTCCTCATCAACCCCACCAGTTGAGTAATTCCTGTGGTGCTCTCCTACAGCAGAGTCACACAGATAAAAGCCTAATGGCACCACCAGTCAGACAGCAAGTGCCAGCTGCTCACACAATGATACTTGAAAAAAGGTTATATAACACAGCAGCAAAACACTGTCCAGAAAATCCAGATGAGGACTAGCCTTCTGCATGGATCCACGGCACAGCCTTACCTTGGCAAGGAAGAGGCATCATTCCTCCTCCGCCTACACCCCTGTGAGCACGACCTGGAGCTGCTGCAGCCCTTTCCTGCAGTGGGAGGAGTCCAGTGGAGAAGACAATGGGAAGATAAACAGCTCACTCTGGATCTCTCTTACGGACTGTTGGTCCCAAAACACACTCAGGACCTCTCACCCATTAACTTTCTCTTCCTACTGATAGGATCGTTGGGAAGAGTAAAGTACTGACAAGGACCTGTTTTGTATAGTGAGGAAGCAAAACGGCACATGATGGCACATTTGAGAGAGAAAGGCTCAAGGATGTCCTGAAAGCACAAGTGCTCCCAAAAAGTGTCCTGTGCTGGTTCTGCATAACCCAGCCAGATACCCAGCCAGGGTATCCAGGATACTCAGCCAGGTACCCAGGAGGCAGAGACTGATGGTAAAAATAAATAATTATCCCACCATCTCAAGCCAAAAGCCACTGGAAAAAATGGTTTTGTTCCCCAAAACATTTACCGTGCTTGAGCTTTGTTTAAAGCCTGGAATGGAATTTCAGATCACTGTTTTACCCAAATTTTATCAAAATCAATAATTTTTTGGGAGAAAAAATGCAACAGGAATTTTAAGTCAAATTATTTTCTAATCAATTTGAGGGCCACTTTATCTAATTTCTTCCATTCTGTTAAAGCCAGTCTCTTATATTACAAATCAAATTCCAAACAACCCATTTTTCTGTTCATTCTGATGTTTTTTTTCAGGAGAACAAACAGATATTTATCAGAAAAGGAATAGAAATAAAACATTTTTTAAGAAGGTTAAGTGGCACCTGATAGCCTTCAATCTGACAAGTTACGCAAACAAGGAGAAGGGGAAACCCTACCTAGTAAATACGGCAATTACCATTTTAGTTTCTACACTCCGAAATGAAGCCAAGATCTAAGTGTGAAAGACTGAGAGGAAAATCTGTTGTAAATTCCTTCAAGTGAAAGTCCCTATTTAAAAGGCAGAGAACACATTTTAGAAAGGTCATGAAGTCACAGCAGCTGTTTAGGTTTTTTTCAAAGCTCAACTCTAAGTGAAATTTGACTTCTTTTTAAAAAGGCAGAGATAGACACAGCTGCACTTGGAGTGCAACCTCTACACTGGGAGACTAGCAAGGATTAAAAATAGGTTTTGCACTGAGCTTTTGTAGGTGCTTCAAATACTACTAAGTAGGAATTACAATCTCAATGATTGTGAAAATTTATTCTTATATATTCTCAGTTTAAAGAAAAAAAAAAAGAAAAAGAGAAATACACCTCTTATATAAGCATAAAGTGAGAAGTTACACATAAGCTGTTACACTAAACTTTCACTTGAGCCTGGTTTTATCCTCTTCCTAGGTAAGGAGGCTGTGTGGACAGGGAAATATGGCAACAGCAGACTCATGTTCCTTGACTATAGTTTGTAAGTCTAAGCTCCTTGGAAGGTTTTTAGCAAGGGTAAAAGACTGAATCAGAAAGACAGAGCTGACAAGTCATGCCATTCCATCCCAAATATTATGGTTGAGTAGTTTAAACAGAATTCAGTGCATGGGTATATACACCCACAGGCATACACACATGTAAATACTTTTATACTTATATAAAGCTCAGGCAAATTCCACTGAAACTAGGAAACCAGACTGGAAAATCCACTTACATTACACCTTTGCATTTTAGTCATAAATTAAAAAGACTGTGGGTGTTGTGACTAACTGACAGAGAGTAAACTGAGCCACTACGTGGCGTTTACCATGGGGTAAACTATTGCCTCTCCTGATTTTTAATTGGAGGTTAACTCTGGCACACTCCACTATAAACAAGTCCTGGCACTAAAAACAAAGAGACAAGGAATCATTTCATGGATGTATTCCCATAGTTCATCAAATATTCATCACTTACATTGCTCAGATATATTGTCAAAGGTGATAAACACAGACATATCAATAACAACAGTCTGATTTTCTGCTCCATTCCTCACACAAAGGTACCCAATCCTGATTCCAAGGAAAGGAACAGAGCAGTGTGCAACCATTTCTAAGAACATGATAAGTCTGGCTCTAATTCTCAGAAGCCTTCCTGAGCATGAATAGCAAAACAGTACCTTCATCCTGACCCCTATGTCTCTTGAGCTTACATATAATTGTACACACACACAAAAGTGATTCTGAAGTAGATTTAGAATGAACCAGCAACACTTCACACACCTCCTACATAACACCAGAAAGCCTCGTGGCAAGCACCCCAGTCACTTGCTGCCATTCCCAGTCAGGATGCTGACAGATCACACACTCAAAAAAAAACTTACTGCAAGATAGGGTCCTGGCAGAAAAGTGACGGCAAGTCCCAGAACAAAGCTACTATAGCACCACAGCATATGTAAGTAGTCTCAGACTGACCAGCTGGCAAGACTGCCACATTTCATGCAGTACATACTCAAGCATGCCCAGCTTATTTGTACTGTGGCTTAAGCAGACAGGAAGAGACACAAATATCTCATTTATAATTTTATGAATACTTTGAAAAACAGAGGCTATTCGTTGTTTTTTAGCTTATCAGGCTGTTACCCTCTTGCATTGTTACTTTGCAAAGTATATCATTGCCCCCCAAAATCAAAACAGAACACCCTGAATCACAGGTTGCTCCCACTAACAAATTATCTATTTAATATGTTTACATAGGCTCTTTTCCACAGTACGAGTCATGTTGAAATTGCCCTAATTAAAGTATCTCCATTTATTTGCATGAATAATCAGTACTTATCTGTAACACGACACTTTATATCTTCAAAGCACTTCAACTGCATATAAATGGATTATCGGAAAACTTGCCCAAAAATGTATCTTGAAATCTGATGCAGAGACTCAGCTATTGCTTCCTAAAATAACTACTGACATTATGTGCACTCTGAATCATAGTGAGGGCAATACTGACAGGTCTGAAGAAGCACGTGTTACTTATGGAAATAGTAAATATTCCACAGAAGAGATAAAGGGTTAGACCAGACAATGTTCCTTGATGACATGGAAAAGCAGATGGCTCAGCCCTTTGAGTGGTAGTGAAGACAAAGTCTATCCCGTGCTTTTTTCTGAAAAGAGCTGTCACACACATGTGCAAATGAAGTCCCACATCCTTAAAATTGATTGCAAGACACTTGCCACCATTCTTTCACTTCCTCCTCTTTGGAGCTTTCTACAGACTTGAATGTCAAAATATTCAGGACATCTGGTGCTGCTTTCTGGAGACTCTGGCCACAGACAATGTGCACTGCATAAGAAATTAATTTCTTGATATCATGCCACCCATGTGTCTCCCCATAAAGTTCATACCCCGGGCCACCCACTGGTTTAAAGATGAAGGTGGGTACTTTTTTCCTTCACAGCTTGTTATAACAAGGAATTTATATTCAGAAACAAGTTATTTCCATGAGCACAGAGCTGCCCTACCTGTCTGCAAGTTATTTTCCTTCTTAAAAATTAAAAATTACATTAGAAATGGCACAGATGTGGGAATATGTCTTTCAACTCAATCAGGAAGCAGTATAAAAGAGTAGATTTTGTATGTCTATTGTCTTGATTTTAAAATTCCAAACTATATTTTAGAGCTATCAATATGCTTTCCCTTGTCAGAAGTGTATCACAATCCCTAATATTTTCTTTCAATTAAGAGGAAAACTCCCATAGTTCTTCAAAACAAAAAGTGGTGTTTTTGTAATGTTTTGTGAGTGCCTCAACTGAAGGAATAACAATGGTAATTTTCAATGATGATTTTGCTCTAGATAAGTACTAAAACTGCAAAATTACTGATTCTGAATGTCACTGCTCCCTGTCTCTCTTTCCTGTGTGGTATCCCTGAACTGCATCTTCTCATGCATTCATTTGATTGCTTCAGGGTCCCTTAAACCTCCAAATTTCACTAGGGTTATGGTGAAGTGTGCATGGTGGCTTTTACTCAGAAGGGCCTGAAAGCACTTGATGAACTCTACCAGGATGCAATCAAACACAGCCTACTCACATCTCTGCAAATTCATGAGCTTGTAGAGACATCAAGCGATCATAAAGTCTGTTCCTCCCAGCAGGATCAATTATACTTGGGCTACTTCTGACAGAGGCCACCTAACCCGTTCTCTAAGACACCAGTGGAGGTTCCACAACTCCCTTCAGAATCTCAAACCAATGCTTAATTCTCCTTGACATCAAGTTTTTCAACCAAACTCAAGCTCTGTACTGTAATTTAAGCTTATTGTCTCTTGTCCTATAAATTTCTTACTTAAGTCTTTTAATGTTTGTCCTTATGACACCAAAGCAAGTCATCTTTTCTTAAGACTATGCAACATTTAATATTTTCTCAAAGGCCAATGTTTTCTAAGCAAGAGGGGCTGTTGCCCCCTCACTGAAACTACCTGCTGTGGTAATTGCAGGCACTGCTAGCCCTAAAATGACAGTCACCAACAGGAATGGAAGTGCCCCCCTTGCACAGTTAATGAGAGGCTCTCTCGAAGAATGTGAGAACCAGAGCCCAAGCCCTTTTTTCCTGTTCTGTGTTGGTTAGAAATACAAGTAATTTGCCATCAGTTCCTAGGCAGATCATAACTCACACTGACAGACACACACAGTTTGGTTTAGATTCAAAAGATTTGAATGTCTGCTGGCTGTGCCCCTCTTCAGCTTTGGGAAAAAAGAAAAAAAAACCCAAAGAAAAGTCAAACAAATAAGAGCTGAGCAAAGCCTCTCTGCACTGTTTTTTCCATTCTGCTTCTCTTTAGACCCTTTCAACTGTACTAAAAAAGTACAAGAGAGAACAATTAAATCCCCAACCCAGCACACTCAGGAAGTTAAAACTATAAGACAAGGCTTTCTAAAAAAAAAGAAAATCTTACCATCTAAATAGGTAAGACAGAGTGTAATAAATCGATAGGTCATTAAAAAGGAAGAAAAAAAACTTCTTCAACAATGTCAATATAAAGAAAATACCCACAGAAAAATAAATACATCCTAAATGTAGAAAACTAAGGATGTAGCTGCAGGGAGTACATGTGGGCTTTTCTGCAAAACTACTGCTCCCCCCAGCCCCGTCACATGTCTGTCCAGCTCCTGACCTGGGAGTTTTGTCAGCACTTCATTACCACTGAGCTTTAGTAGGCAAACATGTAAATTGGGTGTTACAACATGAGCAACACAAGAGAAATTGAGTTACCATTTTTTGGCTGGTGACTGAGGCAAGGAATCTCACAGTTCACCTTCTTATTTCAAGAGGGGATCAGAACAGAAGCTACTGACTCAAGAATCCCCCAGGCCTAGCATATATCCCATGTCTTCTCCCATCAAGAACTGCTTGAAATATAATAAATAAGTCATGCCTAAATGTTCATCAAACATTATTACTTTAAAATAAATACACTTTATAACCTAGTTGCAATATATATTGCCTCTCCAATCCTCTTAATTTAGTTTTAACTTACCAAAAATTTAGGGAGATCTCAGGAAAATCATAAAGTTTGCACACATGAAGAAATAACTTCTCCCCCCACCCCAGAGACTCCTTTCTGTCTTCCTTTTCCTCCCCCACCCAAGCCCTGAATACAGGAAGAGAGATCACCAGCTGCCTGCTGAAGAAAACAACCACCAAATAGTGTGCATCATTCAATTGGCTTGGATGATTCAGCTTTTCCATGTGAACTTTAAGTGGCATAAATGGTGCTTTGTGCATTTCTGAATCAAGCGTGTATTTAATAGTCCAAGTACATAACACAATTTCTACTTGAAGAACAACTTTTCATCTTAAACACAGCAGCGTATCTGTTACCTTACAATGGCTCCAGTTCTCAAACCAATCAATAATTACATCTACCTGTGCTTATGTATTGCAGCATCTTCAGCCTTTAAAAATACATTTCATATTGTTCTCAAAAGTTGAACTGAGTAGGACAGTGAAAAGAGGATCTAGTGACAAGCTTATAATTTTGAAAGCCACTTGATGTGATGTGCATTGGTTTTAGAGTGGGAGGGCTGGGAAGGAACAGAAAACCCAGGTGTAGCAAGCAGTCTGCTCTCCCAAAATACAACAGCACAATAATACAGCAGCAGCTTGATCATAAGCATCCCACAGTTACCTGCAGCTCATTGTCAAGAAACTTGTAGGAGAATAATATTAAAAGTTTCCAGACAGTAGGCCGAGATATGAAATCCCACACAAATGCAAAACGCATACACATTTACTATGTGTATTTTTTTTAGCACTGCTCAGATAAAGAATTAGTGCCTGGTTTTACTTCTCTAGTTTCTTTGGCCTTTATTAATTTGTTCAAATGTTCATTTGAATCATCTTCATCAACAAGATCCTATTTTCATTTCACCCTTTCAATCATAAATCAGAAACAGCTCCAATCAACCGATCAGATTTGACACAAAAAGTAGAAGGAACGATCAGACCTAGTGCTGAGGACAGAACCTCTTGCTAAAAAAAAAAAAAAAAAAAAAAATGTTTACTTAGCAGCAGAATTTATTTATGCTCTAGTAGAAAAGCAGCACAAGCCTGTTGAACACAACACTACCTTCAGCAGGCACCCAAGTATGACAATAGCAGAACTACCTGAGGTGCTCAGCAAAGGCACCTTCAGCAAAGGGAGAAGGTGGCAACAGACTGAATAGACTTGGCATCACTGGAAATCACTCAGAAATGTCGCTGAGCCTGTGCTTTGAACAATGGAAATGAGCCTTTGGGGTCACATAATGTGCTACTTCCCACTAGGGCAGCACCTGGAATTCTGTCTTATGGGAGCAAACTAGGCAAGAGTACTGGAAAGCAACCAGAGGACAATGCTTTGGCAGCATCTCTTCTCCCACTAATGGCTTTTGTATGTTTTTTTGTGATTTTATAACTGACTTCCACTCCATTTTAAAATGTAGGCATGTTATGTACGTCCAACCTAAAAAGCTTGTATTGAACTAGTCAGGGTGATGTAATTCTCACCTTACAGCTCCTGCCCTGAGACAACACTGCCAGAGTCAGCCTCTCTAGCCAAGATACCTCTCTTCACAGCCAGCCACATGAACAGCAAACACTGTGTGAGACCAGAGGGTGTCCAAAATCTTTTGCATTTTGAAAACAGACCAAATACTTCATTGCAAACTAGATGAAAAATCCACAGTTGCAGGAGTGAAGTCATGGACTTCATGGGAAGAAGTCATGGATTCTTGATTCAGGTTTTTTGAACTTCAGATTTTCTGCTGATGTTTTCACTCCCTGACATTTCTTGACAGGGAGAAAGATAGGAGTACTGCTCATCACAGCTACCCATCACACCTCCCCCGCTTTGGTCAACCGCTGGGAAAATGAGTCACGAGGCCGAAACCTGAGCCTCTTCCACATCCTTTTAAAAGCCTGATTTCCCACACAGACCACAGACATTCCAAGCACAGCAGCCAGCCACGGTCAGCAGCAGGGCAAATGCATTTCTTGTGGCCAGATTCACCCATGTGTGAGCACCCCGGGGTAGCTGCCTCTCCCAGACAGCCCCAGCTCACTTGTCCCCTTGGCTTTAATCAAGGCCTCTCTGTGCAGCACTAGGTGAAACACCCCTGTGCCATACCAGGAGCTCATTTGCTGCCAAACCTTTTTGGGTTTTAGATAATGGCTCCCTCATATTACCTCTGTGCTAACACTGTGTGACACATCATCCCTCCACAATGTCCCCATGCTTCCACAGGAAAACAAACTTTGCAAATCACGCATCATGCCCCATTAGCCTTTCATTTGGAAGCCTGTCACTCATATCCTGAGCACGATGGAGGGAAGAGAGGGGCTGCTGCTTTAGCTGATGGGTTTCTCTTCACCTTCTTGACCCTGCACCCCACACAGCCACTGCACAGAAAGCAGTAGAGGGCAGGCAGGGAAGGGCAGGAGGTCCACACCATCTCTCCAGTGCAGCCACTGTTGAATCCAGGCTTACAAAACTCTGAAAGAGGAGAAAAAACAGACCTTTCTTCCTCCCCAATGATAAGAAGCTGATGTGTCTGGACCTAAAAGACCCAAGCACTGCTTGGGGTGATAGTCTAAGTAACTTCAAGGTGGAATCCAAGCCAACAGCTTATTAAGCAGAGAGGAATTCTTAAATCAAGAACTTAGAAAAGTTGTCCTGTGGGCAGCACTATTTTTGCTGGAAGGCTCTGGCCAGAACTATGAGACATCAAAACAAATTGATTATGCTATAAATATTAAAGAATTTATAGCTATTTGTTTGTGAAATAAATTCTTGGAGAGTGCCTTAGCCTTAATGTAGGGAGGGAAAGGTCAGAGAGGAAGAAGGACACAGGAAAAGGGAAATAATTAGTTTAGGACATCATTTATTTTGCTCTCATCCTACTCACTATAGGAACTTATAGCAACTTCCCCCTGGAAACCACTGGTCAAGAACTATGCCTGACAATATTAAGACTTCTGCATGTTCAATAGGACATTCAGTGATGTGGGAAAGAATTTCAGCTAAAACTGTGTAACACCTAAGAAAGCCTTTGGTCATGTTCTGTGGAGACACATTTAAACACCACAGTTGCTCTGCAAGAATCTACAAGACCTGAATGACAGCCCTCACTTTCTATTATCATATAATAAAATCAAAAAATCATCCAAGATGCTGCCACTAAAGTTCAGCTGATCTTTTATCTGGATGAAAATCCTTAGTTTCATTATTATTCATTATCATTCATGAAGTTGATATTCACAAGGCAGAAAAAGTGTTTTTTTCTTGTGTTTTGCTAATGGAGTTTTGTTTGGTTGGGGTTCTTTTACAGTTTAGATTAAAATTTTATGGCTTATTTGTGGCTACTGGGCATTATGAACATTGTCACTGGAAATATGGGAGGATTTCATTAGAAACATTGAAAACAGCTAATGGGGATGAAAGAGGAAAACACGTTAATAAGCAGCACTGAGAAGCATGCAATTACTTGAGGGAAAAAACCCAAAGCATTAAACACCAGTTTAGACTGAGGCATATTTTATGCCTCTCAGTAAATATTACCCAAACAAAAAAGCCTCTAGGCAAAGGGCACAAGGGTCTGAGGCTCCTCACCTGCAAAGGCACTCCCAGAGCACAGCTAAACGTGTGGTGGCTGAGCACCATCAGTCAGCACAGTTCAGTGACCCATCAGGATCTTGTCAGGTTTGCCCCACAGGTTTCAACAATTCCTCCTCTGGCTCACTTGTACTGAAAAAGGGCTACACTTACCAAGGAGGGTATGGGGTGTTAGAAACAACCAACCAACAAACCAAAAAAAGCCCAAGTAACTACCCCTCTGGTATGGGTAGATGGCACAGTAAACTGGACTTCTTGTCCTCTGATTCCTTGGCTGCTGTCTGGCAACAGTGAATATTCACCCTCACCAGAGAACAAACAAAAACCACAATCATAAACTGACCCCAAGGATTCTCCCTACAACTCTGCACTCCCTGGCACTTATTTTATGCTAAATTACTCTGTCTCCGTACTCTGTTAATCAATCATGTAATTGCCTAAGACATCTTTGTCCTCTCTCAAAAAAATATATTGAGTAACTCCATAACCACTTAAGGGAGAAAGTCAGTGGCTTACATCACCCTGAATAACTGAGGTGGCCACACAGGGAGGTTTAAAAAGAAATGTTTACATCTATTCTATGTCATGCTAAAACAAACACATTTCTCCCACTGGCAGGAACTGGAGGACACCCAGAGTTCTGGGGTTTTTCCTCCACTGAGTATGTAATCCTCCTTTTTTTCTTCCACTAGCAAAATATGTGCAACAAACAACTCCTGCCTGTTTCATATTTAGTATGTATAAAAAAAAAAAATCCCAACTCTAAGTGATGTTGGAGCAGAAATATTTTTAAATTTGACTTTCCACTTTTGGATAAGGTCCAGACTAACCCAGCCTAACTGAGCTTTTGGACCACTGCACAAGGCCCTGTGGCAAGGACACAATCTTACCAGCAGTTGCTAACTATCACAAAGGAAGACTGATGGTTAAGGGACTTGCATTGTGCAGGCAACAGGATAAACAGAGGTTACTATTTTAAACTGAGGCAGCAGAATTTGGTGAAGTGACACACTGACAGCACCTCTTGACTGCTTTTGTCATACATCTTACAACTCAAGTGTGATTTGTGGAACTATATAAAACTGCTTTGAAAGACTGCTCTTTTTTAATATTCTAGCATCATACAAATGTAGTGGTAGAAACAAATGTGCATACTGCAGTTGTGTGGGGTGTCTGCAGTTACTGCCACACAGCTGAAGCAGCATTTGACACAACACAGACCCATACAATTAGCTTAGCCTGACCCCTCTTTTTCATTCTCCAAACTGAGGTTTATTTGAGCACTCTTTCTACATTTTAAGTGAATCACAGAATATGCTGAGTTGAGTCAGTGGCTTCTTCAAGAGCTCTTGTCCATTATAAAAACCTTACAGCCTGCAAGGAGACAAAAGCATTCTCATGTAACAGCCAGAAAGAGCACATGCTCCATAACCACAGCAAAGTAAAGCTCAGGCTACAGAGAAGAAAGAAGCCACAGCTGTACAGCAGGACCAAGGTTACTCCAAAGGACACAACACTTCTTTCGAATTGCCCATGAACATTTCCATCTCACACTTTGAAATGGTGCACTAGGATGTACGGTGGAAATTGGGGGATGAATATTTTAGTGCAGAAAACACAAGCAGAAGCCAACATTCACACTCCTCTGAGATACCAATCCTGCTGGCAAAGGCATTTCTGAGAAAGCATGTGCATGAAAGCCTTTCTGCCTGGATCATGTGTAAGATATTCCAAAAATTGAATGATGAATGCAGAAAAGCTCCTAGGGAAGTAAAGCCTGGAAAAAAAGGGTCTGAGCTGAATTCATCAATATGTAAGTTAAAGCCTGATGAGGGGTTTAACTTGGTCTATTCAGGATGTGATTGCAGTTATAGAGCAGTTTGTGAAGACTACCTGGTGGCAGTGTAATAAAACAGGATGCAAGATTTGGACTGGAGAAATATTTATGCAAGAAGAAAATTCTCTATCCTCTCCAACTATAAAGCTAGTCTTCATCATCTGTTTCCTGGCATGGTTAAGTTTTGGAGTTTTACTTTTTCTCCTTTCTGTTTAATGAGCACCAAGAGTATGGAACATGCTGTTTTTAAAACAAGCCCTGCTTATGAGAAAGGAAAAGCGACTGGCTCGTTGATTAGCACAAAATTAGTATGATACTCCCAGTACTGCATCGGTCATCCAGAATTCAAACACTGATCAATTTGTTAATAATACTAGAGGAAACACATGGCTTGGAGAATTGCCCTGCACTCTGTCTCTATTAGCTGTTAGCATTCATTTTTGTCTTATTTCCTCTCACACTTTACATCCAAAATAGGAAATTATTTTTGCAATGGTTATGTAAGAGAAACCAAAGGTATTGGCTTTTACATATTCTACAGACTACAACAGAAGCCTGCTCAATATTTCAAAAGTGCACGATCCTCCCTATACAGATATGAGTACTAAATATTATTTTCTATTTTTGTGGGGTTTATGAACTTCTCCAATTAACTGCATTGTTTTGTCACCATGACAGTGCATTCAGAGTATTGTGGAGAACTTTACCATGGCAGGATATCTGGAAATATACATGGTACTCATTAGGGAAGTCAGCCTAGGTACAGTTTTTGATAGGATAGATACACATACCTTCAACATCAAGAGATGAGACAAGTTTTTGCACAATAGCAGAATTTTTTGTAGGTTAAGCCAGAAAGATATCAGCTGTGATTTATTCCTAGATCTGTGGGACTTTTTTTTTACTTTTTTTTACCCCTAAACTGTAGAGCATCCTCTATATTCACTGTACACAATAAGAGGTTAAGCACGATGGCCCCCATTCATTTTTGAAGTAAAGAAAACACGACATTGAGGATGAGCAGAACTTCCATTTTAAAATAAGTCTTGTTTAGACAACAGCTTTAGAACAGTTCAACCTTTTTGAGGCTGGACTGTCCCACACCACAGAGCCTACAACATGGCAATTTCAGCCCTTTTCTTGGAGGCAGGACCAGGCTTGTTGTAGGGTTCAACTGCACAGCAGCAGTCCATGTCTCTAATACAGACTGCCATCTCGGGGAGTGGAGGAGAGTGGCAGGAGACAGACATATTTGCTTTGATCAGAAAGGTACAAACCAGCCTTCCCAGTCATTAGTGAGTCACAATCAACCATAATTAATTGAGAAGTGAATGAAACACCCTGTCTCTCTTTCTGGGGCTGTAGCACAACATCATCAGCTTATTGCAGCAAAATAGTGACATCTTCACAGGCAGAATTTGTGTGCTTTTAACACCCTGTTATCACATGTGATTCCTGCCTCAGTCCTAAGTGCAAACCAGCATTTAACTTTCCTCTTTCCCCACCAATTATTAAATGTAAATCCTTCTTTTCAGCAAGACCAGAGGAGTAGAGGCTGTTGGCAATGTATCATCTACAAAAATAGTTAGTCTTATAATTAGAAGGTAATACAAAATCTTATTTTCTATTCATTTGACTAAGCTGTGCCAAATATTTCAATACAGGAAGGTACAAACTATCTGTTTAAATGTAAAAATATATACAACTATATTTAACATTTAAATAACTTTAAACACAACTGTTTGCATACTAACAATCTTATGTACATTCCTTCTTAAACAATACCTCTTTAATATCCTCCTCTTTTGTAAAACAAGTTTTATTTTCCTCCCAAAATACCCAATACTACTTTAAAATTCTGGAGGGGTAAAAATTAGAGCTATATAGAAAATAGCAAGATGTTTTACAATTGTAGTGTAATGGTAGCACATATTTTTCATAAAAACAACACATCATTCAAAAACAGAACCACCGTAAAAGTTCTCATAAGTCCAACAGGACTGTCTTCAAAACGTTACTTTGGTTAACAGCAAGTCCTTCTTAAACAATTAAGGATAAAAATATATATTCTTTCACCACCTCTACAGATGCATTTCCTTGGCATGTTGTAGCAATCCATACACCTTTACACATGAGCACTGCAGTTGTTCAGTGCTCCTTATTTGTACTGTGATTTCAATAAAATAGATTATATATATAAGGTTGGATTGATTTATAATTAAATTAGTCCAACTTCCTAAAATCTCTGAATAAGAGAACTCTCTTCCTAAGACTTCATAGGAACTCTGGATATCAGAGAAAGAACGGTAACTACTACTACTTCTTCCTCACGAGGTTGATCGCATGCAGTACTTGAAACAGCATCACCAAGTTGCACAAAACTGCTGTTTCCCTGCTTATTTTCCCAGTCAGGAGAGTGACAACTTCTGTGAGCTCTGAGTGCTCTGACACCCTGCCAGCTGCACCAGCCTCTGAGCATTCAGACAACTAAAGTGCCACTGGGCTTCACAGTAATCCAATGCTTTCCTCTGAGTCATTACGTGCTTTCCAGGTCATGTGTGGCCTCTACCTCACTGAAATTTTACTCATTTCCACGGGAATAAATGCCTTCAGTTTTTGGCCAGGAAGAGGAATGTGATCTTTGTCTTTCTTCCCTCCTTGCACTGTGAAACCCTCTGATCCGTCAAAAATGACAAACAAAAAGGCAAAAGTGTAAGATTCTCCAGGAAAAGAACACTGCATTAGTCACTGTGTGTCAGTTAAGCTGCAAAGAAGAGAAGTCTGAGCAAAGGCACTTGG
This sequence comes from Sylvia atricapilla, assembly GCF_009819655.1. NCBI lineage: Eukaryota > Metazoa > Chordata > Aves > Passeriformes > Sylviidae > Sylvia > Sylvia atricapilla. Next base: position 59,240,794 of record NC_089142.1, read on the forward strand.
TAACAGCACTGGGGACAAGTCAGTGAGTCAACAATTTCAGTCTTGTGATCCAATTGACCAGCAGCGAGGGCTCTGCCGAGGAGGATTTTGTGGATGATGTAACTGATGATTTTTTAGCACCTTCCTCTTGAAAAGGAATTGTTGCACTGTTGTGGAGGTCTGTATTCATAAAACACCTGCTGCCTCGAATATAATCCGTTCCCCTCGCTAACTGCTTGTCAGACACTGGCCTGGAGAGTGGATGCTGCATGGAGGGGCTTTCCTCAATGATTGGGGTTATCCTTTCATTGCTGAAGTACCTGCAGAGGACATCTTCACCTGTACAAAAAGGAGGAGGAAAACCAATTATTGCTGACTTCAAAACTCTCCACTAACATTTTCTATTTTCAAAAAAGTATTCTGGTTACATTTCAAATACCTAGATCTGGGGTTTTGTTCCTAAAACACCTGGACATAAGCAGCTATCAATAGATTCACAGCTTTTTGCATATTTAAAGTTTTTTAAGTAACACAAATAATGAAATAAATCCATACACAGAGGAGACACCATTTGAGTGTTATATTCCAGATTCATACACACCAAAAATGCTGATGCAGACTACCTTCATTATCATAGGTGAGATGTAACAAACCTTCTTCTAATGCTGAAGTGACCAGAGTTGAATCCATAAACTTCTCAATATAACTCATTAATAACTTAAAAGCTACTAATATTACTCTGGACAAGAGAAATTAATTTTGTAGGTGAAGATGTAAGCACTTCCCTCCCTGGTTTTGACCAGTGATTTGTGATGCTTTCTGTATTTTTACTCTTCCTTAGACACCTGACCAAGGCAGCTGCTGCTAAAGACATCCTACCAGACTAGGCAGGCCTTCGGTTCTGATCCAACACAGCTTAAATACAAGCCTGCAACACTTAAGTAACATTTCAAGCATTAAAAAAAAAGGCAACAGAAAACCAAAGGTAAAACCAAACAAAAAACCACACACACAAAAACCAGCCCTGCCACCTGGTGATCACTCTGTTAGTAAACCTCCAGGTTGATGCTTCTCATTATCAACTCCTGCTTTTACGTGAAAATAATAGAAGCCAGCTTTGATTTTACCTAGAATTAGACATTAGCTTTCATAACTGATTCCAAGAATAAACCAGTCATCCTTATTTCCATACTAACAAGACTCAAATAATCTTTCAGATGCAAAAGAGGGTGGGAAGAGAACAGTGTGGGAAGTAAAAAAAGCCATCCAACCAAACACAAAATGTTATGAGCTTCTGTCTCTCTCCCATTCAGTGATGCCTGCAGAATATATTCCTTTCTAACAGCAGTAGCAGTAAAAAGCAGCTCCTAAAAGGCCTACATTTTACATTTTGTGAACAAGCTTACTTCTTCAACAGCCTCCACGGTGAGCTAAACAAAAAGACTCAGCAAAAAAATATATTAAATCCAGTAGAAAGGGGAAGGGCTGTGTGTAAAAGCAAAAGGATAAACACATACTATAAAGTCACAAGTAGAAATCTGCCCATGTCATTCTGGCTAACTCTCAATGCTCACTACAAGTCTAAGGCAGAAGATGTGAATCCCATCACTGAACAGCCTCAGAAATTTCATAGTTACCAGATGGCATTCCTGCTAAACCCAACAATGGTCACCTAGCATCAGTTCAGCAATATGCAAACCATAATCCTCCATTCCTAATTTAAACACTTTCACGTAGTTCAACCCAAGGAAATTCTGGAGAGGAAGAGAATGACGGATAAAACCTAAAACCTTGCCTTTTCTCCCTGACCCTCGTGGCCTAGAGAAGGGCTCTGCAGCTCCTATCCAGCTTCCATCAGCAGGCATTGACAAAGGACGAGGTTTTCCTAGAGACAAAATAGAAAGTTATGAGGAGTTACATAAAGTCGAGGAAATCAATCTTTAAATTTTTGCTTTTTCCAGTAAACAAAAGAAGAGATAAGCAATAAGGAGTTCAAATTGCAGAAAAAAAGGATATTTGAAGATGCTTCCACTCATGACATATAAGGAATTAGTGTACTGAGATTAAACAGCCACCCTCTTGCTCATTTAGAGCAGGAGTGGACATAATGTTGTAATCAAAACATGTGGAAATGGCTTTCTTTAGCAGCAGACTCCAGCTGAATGATATTCATTACAGAAAAACTAGCGTTTAAGAGAAATTACTTCAGATGTAGAATTCACAATTTGTACAAATGGCCTGAATATCAATCACATCTGATGAGCAGTTTTCTAAGACGAATCATTTCAGACTGATCAAAGTCCTTATCACAACAGTGATTACAAGAGAGGGATGAACTCACCATAGGACTGTGTTTTTTCTCTCATCTTGGCTGGCAGGACATTTACTTCCATGGGATACCCAGGCAGCTGATCTGAATCAGCAATAGTAAACCTTCGCCTTCGGCTCTCCTGATCCAGAAAAGAGTTGGGAGACTCAGCACCCTTGGACCCAGATAGTGGCTGACTGCGTTTGTTGCCTCCTCCATACACAAAGCTCCCCTTTTCATCTCTGAAAGGACATGTAACTTCAGTTAGTGGCTTGAAAGAGTTTAAAGCTACAGACATAAGCAGGTTTGAAAGATGCTTTTAGCAGCAGGTGATACTCGTGACAACAGGCATTGTGCTGCAAACAAGCTGGAAAAAAACCTCAAATAAGTCAGGTGATAGAAAACTTCATTATATTTAGTAAGGAGAAAAGAAAGCTGCCCTCCTCATGCTAATTCACTCTTAATGAGCCAGTAATTTAACACACGGAGAAATTTAGCAGCTCCATTCCTGCAAAAGATTTTGATAAATGAGACCTTTCAGTCCTGAGGGCATCAAAACCACTGATTCACTGTCTGCTCAGTACATAGTGACTCAGGAGTGCTACATAAATTTATCCATCTCTGTATGCGTAATGGTAACACCTATTACCTCCATCTGAGGGACTCTGCCTTTCAGTCATTGTAGGAGTCCAATAACTGCCACTGAATATTTACCTCCTTCTTCCTTCCTATATACTTTTGGAAGAGAAGCTATCCTTCAAGTTAAGATTTGCATGGAGGTTTTTTCCCCTTCCTACATCTTACAATCTTATTGCTTGAAGCAACAGCTAGCCAAGGCAGGCATAAGAACACATAGCTGACTGTCTAAGCACACATATATCCCAGTAGTCACAGCAGCCCCTGAACGCACATCCCACTTGTCCAGCTCTCCAGCAAAAACAATGCTACAGCTCAGTGAACAGGAAGGAGCTATTTATGGAGAGGCAGAGACCAAAAACTGCACTCAAGTGTTACACCAGAAGTGTGTGTGGAGAGCTCTCCTACACCACCACCATGTGGAGACTGTGCCATGGGGAGGGTAACCCAACAGTGCTCTCTGACTCCCAGGGTGCAGCAGAGGAGATCCCTACCAGGAAGGGAAGAGAACAGGAAGGATGATGAAGGGGAAAAAAAAACCAAACAAGCAACCATCACACAAATGCACCACAATTTCAAGAGAAAAGCAAAACATGCAGAGGTCAATATAAACGGCCAAACAGAAAGCAAAAGAATTGTCCTTTCTCCTCTTCCTGTCTGCCATAACTTCTCTCATTTGCTTTCTTTACGAGTTAAAGTCAAGATGCCTTTCCCTTTCCACACATCACCCAGACAAGTTTTACACCTCGTATTGCGATTTCTGTCCTATTCAACAGGAATTCAGGTCTAAAGGCATATAAAGCTCAAAATAATTTTGTGTCTCTTTAGGAAAGATAAACAAATGGAGCACACGGACAGGATTCACCAATGCGCTTGAAATTTAAAGATTTGAAGAAACGACTAAGGCATTCACCTGCTAAATCTATATACTTGTTATTATGCCAAAAGATTTAAAGATTTGAGCTTTTTTAATAAGAACTGAGCATGTGCAACCATAAAAGCAAGGCAAAAGCAGCTCAAGGTGGGCCCAACTTCAGTAAAGAGACCGTACCTAAGCAAGCCCCCCTCCCAGTCCTGCCCCCAAAAAATGCAGTAATACCATCTCGGTTTCGGTATCAGCCCTTACATGACAGGAGGCAAGTGCCCTCTCACAAGGCCTACAGCCGAAGGTCACAGTTTCTCTACTGGGCTATGTACATGTAACCCAAAATGTCAGGGAAGGCCAGGAATCATACCTGCCTTTCATATCTTGCCTGAAAACGCTTTTTTCCATCCCATTCCCAGATCAGCTGGCAGGGTTCTGGCATGAGTCAACATGGACTTGAGAACAAACAACAGTCAGCCTTACCATACACACCACTCCCCCCTCCCACTGTGTACACAGGTCTGCATTTTTATAGCCTACACCACAGGATAAAAAAGTAAAAGTTGATGTATTGCCTCTCCCTTCCCCTCAATGGGAACATATTTGTTTTAAACAACTTGCAAGTTTAAAAATTTAACATGATAGGCGTCATTTAACGTGACATTCTTTTCTATCCTAACTCCCACAACAGTTACTCAACTTGCTAAAAGAGAAAACACTCAACAGTGAAAAATGTTAGGAACAAAAATTACTTCTTGCTGTGTGCAGTTGGATTTAAACAGTGTCAGAAACATAACTCCACAACAAAACCAGAGATGACACTGGTTCATCTTTGGGAACAACTCTGCTCTCTGTGGCACACAATAATAAATCTTCCAGTAACAAAATCTGTTACAATCCTGGTAGTATACACATTTGAGCATAAGTTTAAGCAATTCAACTAATTTAGACAGCTAGAAGAAAGTTTGAGATTTGCAGCTTCCTCAAGCTAATCCGCACAGAGCTCTAAGAGCAAGCCAGCTCAGAAACAAGTGCAGTGAAGGAGGTTTCTGTTCAGTGGTGCACGTTTGCTTGCTTACCGAGGAGAATATGGGACAGCTGGTGGAGGGGGTATGTACAGATCCAGAATGGCTGGCTTCTCCTTCTTCAGTGAAGTATCCACAGCGCTTTCTGGTGCCGGAGTTGAAGCTGGTAGAGGACTGGTCTGAAATGTTAAACAGCTATCAAACATCTGAACATTCATTTATCATTCACAAAAAGATAACTTAATCATCAACAGCACCGTTTTCATCTCCTACTGAATTACTATCTCTGTGATGTACAAACACTTTAAAAACTCTTAGAATCCACATTTTCCTCCACCCTCAGTCTTGGCTAGCTTTACAGGACCTCCCACAGAAGTCCTATCATGAGTAATGCATTGCTCAAGAATATTTTGCTTTTTCCAGTTCTATTTTTCCTGTAAATTCCACAGGCAAAAAAAGCAACTGAAACCAACCCCCCCTCTTCTATTTTTAGATGTATTAAAATAATGCAATTTGTTAAATACAGATATGACTAGCAAGTCTTGTGAAGCTGGCATATGCTACCTTTATCCCATTTATTCCATTCCCCCTAATGCCTGGGGCACAGACAGAAATATAGTAAAGTTCACCATAGATTGGATCAATGGCTATAACTAGGGCCAGGGAAGCAAACTAAAAATAAATTTGGCATTGCTCATCTTTGCAGCTCTATATATAACATCTATATATTCTCAGCATCTTTCCTATCTGCTTATAGGAGACAAAAGGTTTCAAAGACTTTTCTTTCCAATCACTCCCTTCCCCAAGGAAACACTGCTGGGTATGGCCAATAAGTCAGCCCACCTCAGCTCCTCACACTGGTAGCACATCAGGCACGATACCACAAAAACAGGACACAGACCTGGATCAAAACCGAAAGAGGAGGGGGAACTCTCCCTGGTTTTATTAATTTCAGATAATTAGTTTAAATTCAGTTAGGTTGCTTGCTCCTGCAAGCATTAAGCCCTAAGTTTCCTAATACAACAAGCCACTCCTCAATATGGTTATTTAAGAATTACTAATATCACTCTATTTGTCTGCTCAGCACCAAATCTGTGAATTGCCCTACAACCAAATCTTATTTAAACAAGCAGTTTAAATGATTTCTTGAAAAAATACCACTCTTTCTCACCCTTCACTAGACTAAGAGGACAAATATATGGAATAATCTTAAGTTATTTCACAAAAACATATTACTGTGATAAACAAAGAAAGCATTTATTTCTTGCTCCATGCTGATGAATTCCATACATATCAGCAGTTTTGCCTCAGATAAGTTCTCCGGGTGGCACAAAGACTAATTAAAATATTCAGCACACCTAGTCTCCTTGAGCACCAAGAGGGCATTATCTGGTTGCAAGGGAAAAAAAAAAAAAAAAAAAAAAAAAAAAAAAAAAAAAAAAAAAAAAAAAAAAAAAAAAAAAAAAACACCAGAGAGAGAGAACATTTTCCCTTTTATCTGGGAACCATAGGAGGACAGCCATTTCACCTAACCTGCCTTGACCTGTACTCAAACATGAGTACTTTGGGGCATTTCTGGGATTCCTCTGTTTTCTAGCTGCAGCCAAGGCATTGCCATCCTGACATCAGAGTGGAGCTGGCAGCTCTCACCTGCACCAAGGGTGGTTTCCAGCGCAGGTTCTTCAGTGGAGCAGGAGTGAAATGAAAAGAGCCAGTAGGACGTTTCTTAAGCAGCAGCCTAACTCCAGCAGGATTCTCTCGCAGCTTTGCCACCAGATTTTTTAGTTGCCATCCAACCTGGAAAAAGAATAAAGACATCCGTCATTTATTATTTCTTTTCTTAAAGCAAACAAACAAGAACAATCCAAATCCCCAAAGTCAGACTGTTTGTTTTCACATAAACCTAAGAAGAGATAAGGGATCCAAAAAAGCCATCTTAAGAATTTAAAAAAAAATTGGAAAGCTCTTTTTTTGCAAGGTTCTTCATTTTTTTTCCAAGTTTTCTACTTAGTCTGTAAACTAAATACTTAGATATCAAGCACTGCTCTTTATACCTCAGTTCCAGTCCTAGAAGGACTAATGGACATGTTTAAATTGAACTACCTCTGTCATGTTTCTTCCTCACATTGAAAGGTGTCGCCTAATGTGCTAAGCAAAAATGTAATCATTGCATCCTGGTTCCCAGATGCAAATGATTGGACAATCACTTGCAAATTACTGGGGAGGGGGCTTTTTAAAGCTCTTTATCTGCTTTTTAGGCATTTTAAAACGGGTCTTAAATGCAACATGAACTATTTTAATATGATGCAAAAAGCATTCAAGCATAAAATACTGTATATTTATTTTATCAAAATACTGCAAAGAATAAAACTTGTCTTGAAAATAAAATGTTAAAAAGCCCCAGATATTTCACGAGGAAAGCCCCAGAACTTGTCTCCTGGCCCCATCAATTCAGGCCCTGTGGTGCAGGGCAAGCACAAGGGCAGGGCTGTGAGGCTGCGAGTCACTCACCACAGTTTGCCGATTAACCTGGATCACTTCATCACCAGCGTGAATCTTCTGGGAGCGATCAGCAGGGGACTACAACGAGGAAAACAAAAGTCACGAGCTGCAGCAGGTCTCCCTCCCATAACAACCCTCACCAAACTAAGTCAAAGGTTGCATCAGCAACGCTCTTCACTATATGTAATTTTCACATCTGCTAATGATTTGAGAAATGCAAAAGAATTAATTAAATTATTTATTTTTATACTGGGGGGACTAAAGGGGAAGAGAGAAGCCTCCATCTGTTACAGGCCAAATTGTACTTAAGTCACGGGACAGTCTTCACTCTCCTTTTCCCTCCAGTTTGTACTATAGTTTTAGATACTAATGGAAGAGGACTGATGAGGATTTCTGCCCTAACACAACAATCATCTTAAACAGCTTTTAAATAAATGCGTATTTTTTTAAAAAAACACATTAAGACTTAGAATGTACAGAACAAAGGACCAAAATCTCTCCAATCCACAAGATAGGTCCTTTGCACTTTCCCTTTTTGTTTTCCAATGTAAATAAAAGCTTCTGACTTATGTGTTACAGCTGGCTTGAATAACCAAAGTCAGCAGATAAAAATACTTGCATAGACAGTTATTTTTCAAATACCTATCTAATATAATACACTTTAAAGTACAATTTTTTGAAACAAAGCCTAAGCTCTGGGGAGCCATTAGCAAGGAGTGCACCAGCCTTTGCTGCAGTTATTAAAAAACACTCTCACTGCTATAACACACCAACTCCTACCAGCCTTGACAATACACAAAGCACACAGACACGCTACCTTGGTACATGCTGCACCCTGCTCACAGGACAGCAACTCCTCCCATTCCCCCCACACCATGAGTAACCACCAGGCACAAGGCCAGCTCTTCCTAGTGACTCCAGAACTAAGCACTGGGATTAAGGACTCCCTTCTCCACCTCATCACACCTTTAGACCTCAAGTAATTTTGCTATGAGAAAGAACTGTAAGAATAAACAGTGTAACAAAGGAAGAAAACATGGGGAATTTGTGGGAGGCTCCAGCTATCATGAGTAACCCCGTTTCTTCATTGTCTTCTTGCTTCCTCTGAGAGGAAATGCCTCTGTGGAAAGCTGCACATATAGGAGTCAACCAAGATCATGAAAAAATGCTGGGACAGAGTCAAGTTTGTGAAAAACAAAGCTCATTTCAAGCTGTCCTTTGGGTGACCAACAGCTCATCTGAGGGAAGGTGGGGGACCCTTGCACAGAGAACTCCTGCAGCAAGTGACAGGTCACAGCACTGGGATCACATCGTGAGAACAGAGGAAAGAGCAAAGTTTAGCTCTAGGCAAACGTGACATGCAAAGCCACACGCAGGATGGCGTAACTCAGGAATCCTCTTGGCTAACTCATACCAAATGGACCTCCCCAGTTCTTCCATTGTTCATTACTGTCAATTCCAGGGTGCAATTCCATTGCGTTCCCATACACCAGCTACTAAAATATCAATCCAAACCTAGCAAGAAAATTGAGCTAAGATCCAGCCTAGGTCATCTAAATGATACCACACTACCATAAAATCATTAGTTGTTCACAGATCTCTCAGTCACTTGCCAAGTTCTGTAGCTCCAAAGGAAGAGGTTTCCCCAAAGCAAGAACCAGTGTTGATAACAAAAAGCTGACACTTAGGTCAACACTCAAAGCTACAGAAGGAATGCAGACCCAAAATAAGACCTACAGGTAGAAGCAGAAGTCAACATTATATTCTTTTGCATTTACCAGATGTTAAAATTGCTGCAAAAGTGGACGTGGTCTCTGTGGCAGTTCCTATACAGAGTTATGCCAGGACAATAGTATCAAAAGCTATAGAAACTTTCACTCTGCACTCTGAACTGCAAGCACAGATTTTCCACCCTCTTCTGCTTGGTCCCTGGACCTGGCAGAGGAACAATTAGAATCACTGGTTCTTTCCTATTCACAGGAAAAAAAAAACATTGCTGCAAAAGCCAAGCTTCTGTGCTCTTTTTTTCTTTCAGTCACTGCTCCTGGACAGTAGTAGCCTGTTTAAAAACACCACAGCATCACCTGCCAGCCTCAGCTGCTGGCTAGAGGTCCATTTCTTCAAGGGCTGCCCAGAAGCCTTCAATAAACTCTCAGCTACAAAGGACTCAGTGTACAAATAAAACAAGGAACCACCTGCAGTAAAAACTAGTTGCCTCTCTTGCCAACTACTTCCTTCCAGCTGACCACTGTTAAAGTCTTTCTTGTTCATAGCCTTTTTACTCTGCAAGGTAACTTTATCATGGGACAGGTCATTGATTTCATTACTCATTACTGAATTTACCACACTACCACCTAAATGCTCCCATTAGGGGAGATTGCCTTTGCCAGTAGAGAGCAAATACATCTAAGACTATGTTAAGCAAGATACCATAAGAGCTCAGAACAGCAGATACAGTAACTTATTAAAGCAATTACTTTAATGCCAAGCATTTAAAGTAATTTGTGTACTTGCAGAAACTGGTTTAATTGGACTAACAGTGAAACATGCAGGCACAAAATATTTACCAACTGTGGATAAACAAATGATGGATCATGCAGTGTTTAAAGCAGTAATGCCATGCAATTCATGTCTAAAACAACAAAAAGTAGTAAGTCAAACTAACTCAAAGCTGCTGTCTGAGATAATCTACATTTGCTGCACTTACATTTTCTGTAGTTCCAGTAATTACATGCAATCCATCATAAGTTGATTTGATGTACATTCCCTAAATATAAGGAAAAAATGAAAAACAAGTTTAAAAGCAAAACAAACCACTTAACTTATCTGATTAAAACAATGTTGGCAACAGAATCAAAACATTATTAAAACCAGTTAACAATTCATATATTCTCCCCTAGAAAAGTGTGTGGTCTAATATTACAACATTCTAAACATCTTCACAGATCACATTTAGTGTAATTTATTGTAATATTTATAATGACTTGAAACACCTAGTGTGTGGAATGAGACTTAGAAACACTCTCTGGTTGGTAATACCAAACACTGCTGGTTTTGCTGCCTTGTCAGTCTTTGGCCTTGAAAAGAAGTTTATTTCCTTACTACCCAGCCTGCTCTAGAGAATTACAGGTTTTACTAGGTGGCCACAAATTCTCTACAAACAGAGCAGACTCACACAGGTGGGCTAAAAGTATTGCTGACATGTTCTTTTACAGTTTCTCTTGGTAAGTCAACACACAGACAGCCTCATAACCACAATGCTTACATAAGCACTGAAAGTTCAAGCAGAGTATTTGTGGCTCTGTATGTTAATGCTGAGTGTGAACACAAGGACAAACTGGATGAAGTGGGTGTTGACTATAAGAGCACCAAATTAAAAATCACAAACAGGCTATTAACTAATAATTACATAGATTTCCCACAGGAGGTGACCAGCATATTGACTGCATAATTTATGAACAAATACATAACTACTTTTCTTTTCTATATCTGTTGTTAGAAACACACTGAGAAGTACAGAACTGGATATTACTGAGGAGTTGAAAGCAGCTTAGCTGCATGAAGTTACCACACTTTAAAACTAGGTGGAAAAATAGATGATCTTTTTGACCCATCCTCTCCAGGCAATTCCCTGCCTGTTTTCCTGTCAGTATCCAATTGGGTGCACTCACCTCCTTGTTCCTTACTTAGGCCAAGCAAGACTGACTCTACTTTGATGTAGCTTGAGCATTAACAAAGAGGTTCCCATAATTTCAAGAATGCATGACTGATTCAGTCAAATCCACTGGTCTAGGTAAAACAATATAGCACAGTAAGACTGTGCAGCTTTCTCTAAAAATGTTCATTTCTCCTGCCTTCAGGGGTAGGGTTGAATGCAAATGCATGCAACAATTTAAATTCCTTCCAACTCATTCTAACACATCTGTTCCCTAGACAGAAAATCCACCAAGATTTCAAATTAAATTTCTCATAACCAGCACTCAGCTAAGCAGAATCCATTGAACAAACAATGGTCAGTAACGAGACACGGCCAAACAGTTAAAAAATACTCATTTTCCTGCTAACAGCAAACCTCCAAAATTCTCCAATCATCTAAATCTTGCTATAAACACACATTAAAAAAAGCATCTTTCAAACCACAAACATCATTTCTCATTGCCTTTTCCCTCTCCCAGCCCCCTCAGAAAAAAAGTGGTTATGGTAACCTGAAAAAAAACCAACTACTAGCTTCACAAGCATTTGTAAATTCTCCAATATCCTGGTTAACACACAACTTCTCAACAACTTAGAATCAGAAATATTATTTGGGATCAAGCCTATTAATGTGTATATCTGTCCCTGGCAGCCACTCCAGCACATCACCTAACACCTGACCTTTAGGATTCCTTCTCGTGCCCCTTTCTTTTCCCCACAGGTTATTATCAGTTTTGAAATACCTTATTATAAATACACACTTGCACTGGTTCACAGGGCTACCTATTAAATACTGGGAACATCAGGACACTGAAGAGTTGCTTCTTACCAGGCCTTCCCCAGGTTTAATGTTGGTTAAATGGACCTCCTCCAGACACGCACACTGGCTCATCAGTGGGTCTGTAGTCGATCGGATGGCTTTATCACAAATGCCATTTAAAGTCTTGGCCTGCAATGAGAACACACAGAAACAGTTAGGAAAATTCTCTGCTGACTTCTTCCTCTTTCAGTTTTCAAAAAATGTAAAGGAAATGAGTTCTAAAATCACTGAAATAGAAGATTAATTTGTACAGATCTATTCCACAGCATGTTTACATCCTTACTGTAACACAGAAACAACCTGTTTCCAGTACTGCTACCTCACCATCACTAACAGATGTCAACACATCCTCTGTCTGAAATAAACACACAAAATATAGCGAAAAATCGGGTGTGTGGTTTGTTTGCTTTAACCAAGATAGAACTCATCAAAATATTGAAACATTTTTATGATTCCTTGTGGGAACAATTGACAGTTTTTCATGTCATTCTGTATTTCTGCTATAAGAATACAAATGGCCATGTGTCACAAAAGTTGATGTGCTGGCCATTGACATATCTGCACAAAACCTTACAGCATAAGGTAGGCCCATCCAGCACTTAAGTGCTTCTGCAGTATTTCTCTCCACTGTGCCTCTGAACTGACCTCTTCTGGAATGCTCACACAGGCAAGGTTCATATTTCCTTTTGACCAAAACATAACTGATCCTAAGCCAACATTATAACTAAAAGCTAATTCTGACCTTGGTGTGTGTCAGTAAAGTTGGAGGCAGAATGGCATGTAACTATCAGAATGTCTAATTAAACATGAAAAAAAGAAGAAAAAAAAGTCAGAAAATATTTGCCCTCTCTACACTCACAAATTTCATTATATCCCACTGTGTTTTCTGTCTTGACATCAACTGAAGTAAGGCTGACACTCAAAGTAGGTTACAAAATCTTAAAGGAGAGGGGAGAGAAGATTAGTACACAGTACTGTAGTTAGGTATCAACAGTTTGGGAGCCTCCAAGGTAAGTCACCTTTCACAATCCTTCAGTCAAAAGAGACACATGTAATTACAGAATGGGGGGAGCTATGTCATAGGAAGACATTGGTTTGGATTACAATGGTCCCTGGAAACAATAGCTCCAACGTTTTCTGTTTCTTTTTACGTCAGATTTATAAAGCAGCAATAAAATAAATCAAAACAATGTTTAAGTGTGAATGTGAGGAACTGCTCAAACAAGGGAATTCCAAACAACAATACCTACTTCCAGTGTGGGTGTGCACAAATGGAAAAAGAAAGATGCAGAAAACTCCCTTTTACATAGTCTCGTTATTTATGAACAAAATTATTTTTAGTTATTGTGCTACTAAATTCCTAAGCATCTATGAGCTACCGGAAGGCCTTATCAAAGAGCACAGCCTGGTCCATGTCAAAAGCAGGAAGCGATGATTAACTGTTACAAAATATAAAAAGCATTCCATTACACTCTGCATTTGGTCACAAGGCTGCTTCAAACAACCCCAGAAACTTAAGCTCAAGTACAGAGCCAGAGCTTCAGCTCTGTGGCAGGGAAGTTCTCTTACATGAAGCAGCATAATAAGGCAGAGCATTTTCTTATTACGCCGCTAAATGCACTTCACAGGCATAATTGGTTTATTTAGCCTGTGATCATTTTCCAGCATTAGTCCTCTCTTGAAAATTTGAGGTTAAATTCTCTTGGAAATATAACTGTGCAATGAAACTTTAATGAATACTTGACTCCATGCTATCACCACACACTATCCATCTGCTGAAACTTCATTGATTTCCTCTACAGTAAAGAATATTCACAAAACAAGTCATAGCAATGTTTACTTGCACAATAAGCATTGTGCATTTGGGACTGAAAAGCTGTTGTCAGTACAGCCAGCATAGAAGCAACTCAAATGAATGTGAATGTAGACAGCTGAGTTTCAACAGAAACATAAACTTACCACAGTCTGGACTTTATCTTCCATGTCAGCCACAGTGCAATCCTAAAAATAAAACAAGAACAAAACCCCTACATTAACCAATAAACATGGAAACAAATCATCTCTGAAAACTCTGCAAAACTTCCATTTAACCTCAAATAGAAATAGAGTTACTCATGCTGCAGGGATTAGTCAGATTAGTTTCACCCAGTAAGGCTCAAAAGGACTGTTAAGCAACTATTTTCTGGCCCTGGTAGCAAGTAATAATAAACCTTGAAAACTAAGACAATGTGGGATTTAATTACAGCAGTTGACTTTTCCAGAAAAGCAGAACCCTGCACAATTAAATCAGATTCTCAGAAGACCAGGTAGATGTGTTTGCCTTACACTGATAAACCCCAAATCAGGTAGTCCTCTGGCCCTAGGCATGAAAATGGACCTAAAGGATACTGGTAAAAATAGAAGTGATTTTTTAAAAAATATCCTACCAATGACATTCGTGAAGGGCAGAAGACTGCACACAAGCCATTATTTACACAGCCCAGCTTTAAAAGTCTTTGAACTGAAACAAGTTCATGTAAAAATCTACAGAAGTCATCACTGTTTTCTGCAAGAAATGCTGAACTGGAGAATGATATTACTCCCAGATTAAAAAATTAAAACAGCATGGAAATAGTATCTACAAGGAGAAAACTCCCAAACATTTTAATAAGTTTAAGGAGTCATGTTGGAGAAGTTTGTGGAGGACGTTCCCCTGATTTTCTCTACTAAATGCATCTGCACAAATCAATAGCAAATGCCATATATCATCATGCAGCCAAAATGCTCAATATTGCAAAGTCCTTCTGTTCCCACTCATTTCTGTTTATACTTTTTTATTATTTCAGCCCTAAAGTTCAACATGGAACTTTAAGTGGAGTAGAATCCTGTCCTTGAATCTATATAGCTATCATCAAAGGTAACTAGACTCTTCTTGCATTCCTGCCTTGCTTTATTATGATATGCTTTTATGCATCATTTATGATTATGCAGAGCAGCATTGGTTCCATGAGAGCCACTCTTGGCATCTTCTTCACCATTAGAACTGACCAACTGTTTCTATAGTCTATACCTTAATAAGAAATATTTCTGAAGTCTAAAAACCTTCCTAAAGATTTTTCAACTGTATCTCTTTTCCACATCAGCAGACTCCTTTGGACTATCCTAGCATATGTGCCCCATCCCAGGAAAAAACTGTGTTGGTTGGTTCTTCCTCCATTAATGCTTTTCTCATACGCACCAACCCCATCTTTTACTATAGCCCATATCAAATTGGCAGAGAAGTAGTCTAACATTTTTTTTTTAAAGGCCAGCATTGTATTCACAACTTCCATTCGCCTGCCATCAAAGGCTGATCTAACAGAAAGATTAGACACCATTATTAGCAGTTTTATTAATACATTCAGCAATCTCCTGTGTCAGTTTCTGTAGCACTCTTGGGTGAACACCATCTACTGCTGGAAACATGCACTGTTCCACTGCACAACCTGCACATCTATAGCTGTAAATCACCGAGTTTGTGCGACTGCACACGGAGCATCCCAGCAAGAAGGGCACTGAGCAGCAGGCATGTGCACCTTGGGGAACCCAGACACCATGCTCTCACAACTGACAATAACTGGGTGGCATCACAGCTCGATAACTCAGGATGTTTCTGTCCTTTGACATCATCCCTTCAGCATGGGGAGGGAATCACCCATGTCACAGGCCGTGGTGCTCCAGAGTTCAAACAACATATGGGCAGAGAATAATGGTTATGAGCAAGTTTGGCAGTCACTGAAATGTGCAGACAGAGCTTCACAGCCACAGCAGTGCCACGCTCTCAGAGCAGGCTCAAAAACAGGCAGTATTAATCAGTGAGGAAAATTACGTCAACTGCCAAGATTGCCACAGTTGCTACATGCCATTTTAGCTATTATCTGTACAAGCACTCATCATACAGCTGGTAAATTCAAGTTTTGAAAAACACTCTGGTCTTGCAGCAGCAGCAGCAGCAGTCTGGCTAGTGGGATCTGTATCATAAATGTGGCAAGTCCTTCCATTACATGCAGTATTTCCCATTTGATGACTGAAACATGCTGCATGGGACAAGATCTATGGAGTCTGCAAACATAGGTATAAAAACCAATGGAGCCAGATTTTTGTTTAGAGTTAGCACTGATAACTGTTTTTCAACATGCTGCTTGGAATGTGAAAGCCTTCAAACGCAGATCAACTATTTCAAAGACTAACCCTCTTTTCAGTAAAGATCAAGAAAATAAGAGTAGCCTTTAAGCTGCAGTCACTTAAGCTACAGCCAGCAATACCAAAATTGGTAATTAAATTGAAGGGCAGGAGGGACAACAAAAAAAACCCCTCAACTCAGAAACACAGACAGCTGAAACTGACCTTCATGGATGTTCAAAGTTAAAAGTTAGCTCTCATTCCCAGAACCGCCTTTCACTAGCAGTCAGCAAAAAGCAAGCACATTACTTCCCCAAACACCCCCCTTCCTTCCCTTCTGGAAAGCAGAGAGGAAAAGAAATCAGCTGACCTTTTGAACAGTAGTAGTGAGGTCCAAGCAGAGCTGAATGATTCTGTTCTTCATTGATGAAAAGTCAGCAATACCTGTAAATGGGGTCCTATAACAAGAGAAAATTCTCCTTAGATTGGAGGGACCAGCCTTCTCCCATCCTACCTTACCAGTGAGGAAGAGCATATGAGAGTAAGTGCTGCAACTCTGACACTGACACAACTGTGAGGATAGTTTTACAACGCAAATATTCCTGACTGCATAGTCCTGCTCCACTCTTGCACCAAAACTGTGAATTTTCTAGCCCTGTCCTTGGGTTTACCAGAGAGTAGACTGCCAACTTTCTGACTGGACAGGGAAAAAATGATTGTCAAAAAGAAGAAAAATAGATTTTCACATGTTACAAACTGAGGTGCAGTGAGACTTAGAGAAGAATTATTATAGATAGAGCAGCTTTAGGGCCTGTAGAGTCCTACCTCTGACCTTTCAGATGGCTGCAACACCTAGAAGAAGGGTTGAGAAATAACTATAGCAGATTTGGAAATGGACAATCTTGCAATTTTGACGACTGTCAGTTACAGAAAAAAATTCAGGGTGAGCTGCCAGCAAGAGAGTGAGAGGAGAGGACCAGGTGAGAGGCACAAACTGTTCACATCACTGCCTGGACACAGATCAACTCCTTGCTTGAGAGCAGGAAAAAGGATAAGAGTGTTCCTTGCTGCCAGGCCCTGTGCAGTTATTCTCCTAACTTTTCCTCTCAGGAAAGCTAGCAAGGACTTTGAGAACTTATGTTCATCTGTTATCATGGACTGCACCTCTGTCAGCACCTGACTTGCTGAAGTTGTAACAAAATAACTCTGGGTCTTTCCAGGCAAAAAAAACCAATTAAATAAGATCAAATTAAAAAGAGAGAAAAAAAAAAAAAAAAAAAGCCAAAAAAAAAAAAAACAAAACAAAAAAAAAACCAAAAAAACGCCAAAAAAAAACCAAACCAAAACAAAAAAAAAATCCAAAAAAAAAAAAAAAAAAAAAAAAGCCACCACAGCAGAAGGATAATCTCTCCCACTTCTCAGTTTTGAAACCACATAGCTAAGGCCATGATTCCAGCAGAACATTAAAACATCTTTCAAGAAGGGACCTGCCAATGACAAGAAGTATTTCAGAAGCTGGGAAAACCATGTCTATGTGAAGCTGACCTAAAAGGGAACACTCACACTTTTACAAATACCAGTCTGAGAACAATGTTACCAGTTTTATTGCTATAGCAAGAGTGGAAGTGCAAGAATAGATACCATAGGTTAAATTTACCCACTAGAGGTCTTCTAGCAACACCAATAAAAGAGTTAGTGACATTATGATCTTTACAGCCAAGCATCTAGGAAAGGCCCTACAAAGAGAAGTAATTCAATAGAGCAGCAAATTAAAATATAACCATTTTATTCTTACCTGTCCAGCCAGGCAAGCAAGGCCTTAGCAGCACCAATAAGCTCTACGACAGAAGTGAGGAATTCATTGGGGGGCTTGCGAGAGGTATTTCCGTCATAGTTTGAACTTTTCCTACGGCTGCTGATGTAGTTTTGCAGATTGTTGGATGACCCTCGCAGCTTGAGAACCAGGTTCTTCATATTGTCTGTTTCAAGGCCATAGTTCTGCAAGGAACATCATTGAGCTTGATAAATATCCTTGTTGAGTGCTCCTCTTGATTGTAAAGCAAGTTAAAAGCTCACATGGGATAAAAAGCCTTGATGATTTGCACAACTTTCTCATGGTTTTTGGCAAAAATGCCTTCAAAGATTTATTCTACACTATAGCCAGTAAAGAATACTTTTGTGGGTGCCAAACTTCAGTTTCTGTCATTAATGAGATTTAAGGACATTTTTTAATCAGAATGAAGTCCCAACGTCCTAATAGATATAATTTACTTGTTAATAACTAGATTGTGTTGCTTTTCTTTGCATTAAAGAAGAGCAAGAGTTTTGTTTCTCTTAAAATATTTTCTATCCTTTGGTAAATAAACACTGAAGTAACATTTCATTCACAACTAAAGATAAGTTAAATCTGGTAAGAGATGAAAACATCAACAGGAAGCAAGTGCAATTTTGCAATCAAAAGCTTGAGTAAATATTTGGATCACCAGTTTTCAGTAACTGTGCTCCTTGGCTACAACAGTGCAATTATTTGCAAGTCTGGGGACAGTGTTAACATCATATGTGGTAATTAAACCCGTTTTTAGACATCATATTTTTCAATCATTTACAAAACCTAAAAAAACCCCACTGAGAGTCTTACCTATAACTTCAGCTTTATAAACTCAAATTCCTGCTTTTATTGACAAAAAAAACCCCTAAACAACAAAAAAACCACTCCCAGCAGAACAAAACAAACACACAATACAAGAAAATCCTGCCCTTCACTATGCTTTTGCTGCTGCAGATTGTTGCAACTAACCTGCAAGCTCCATAGTTCAGTCAGATATACTCTCTACTCTTTCTACTTTCCTACTCAAAAACATTAACCAACTAAGACAAATTTTAATTCCATTTAATTTCTAGTTTCCAGGAGTTTCTGATACCTGCACTCAGGATCACCATCCAGGCTCAAGGGAAGCTTCAGAGGTCCCAGACAAACCCCTCCTGCTCAGAGCAGGCTCAGCTGTAAGCTCAGACCAGTTTATTCAGGATTTTATCTTGTCAGGTCTTGGAAACCTCCAAGGACAGAGTACATAACTTCTCTGGGCAGCCTGATCCACCTGGTCTGACTGTCCTCAGAGCAAGAAAATGTTTCCTTATATGCAGCCTGGACCTCTTGTTTCAACTTCTGCCATGCACAGCCCAGCTCTGTCATCCTGACAGCTGTTCCCCACCATGGTGCGTGCCGGGGATCTGCTGTTGCGCCTCCCTGGAGCCATCTCTTCCCTAGGCTGGAGAAGTCTCTGTCCCTCAGCCTGTCCTCAAGGACAAGTACTCCAGCCCAGACCAAGGTAGAGCCCTTCAATGAGCTTGCTCTGGTTTCCTTGTACCTTTGCAGTACTTAGGGGCAGGGGGCATTTTTAGACTAAGGAGTCACAACTAAAGGGTGATAAACACTTCCCTCCCTCTCCCATTAATGCAGACCAGGATGCTGCTAGGGCACAGTGCTGGCTTGTAGCTCCATTTCCTCCAAGGTGAAGCATCTGTAAAACAGGCTGGAATATTTAATATTAAGTAATTTACAAAATGTAAGGATCTTTGACTCAAAAAAAACCCCACACGTCTACAGTGTATGGAGAGGTTTCAGCAACACAGCTACTTTAAAAATACTACTACCTGCTACGGATAAGATCCCAGTGGGTTTAAGTTACACAAGTGCCTCCCTCCTCCACCTCAGGGCTCTTGGCAAGGAAATACCCTTAAAGTACAGCCAGGAGTAGAGGTTGAAAGGATATGTCCAATTTCAAAAAATGCCACTGTTGCAACAGCAAAGGATATCCTTAAATTTTCCAGGATCACAGAAAGGGAAAGATGTGGATTACTAAACAGCTTTAAAGTACTTGCACACTGTCATGTGAGAACTGATCACCCTTTAATTTTAACAAAGCAAAACAAACAAACAAACAAATCACCCCAAGAGCATTATTTGGATGCATTTCTTGCAGTTAGTTTTATCCTCCTCTTAGAAGACTGAATATTGGTCTATTATTGAGGGAATACTTTTCACAAGCAGGTCTGGATGTGGAGCAAGTTCCTATGACCACAGGAACACATCCACATATCAGAAATTCTCCCCTTAAAGAGGGGAACTAGAGGACGCTGATCCCCTGCTTTCATAAAGGAACAGAAAATACTTTTTCTGTGCAGAGGTATAATCACCTAATCATTCTGATCAGAACCTGAGAGCTTTCATGTAATTAATTATCTCCTGAT
Source organism: Sylvia atricapilla (assembly GCF_009819655.1). Lineage (NCBI taxonomy): Eukaryota > Metazoa > Chordata > Aves > Passeriformes > Sylviidae > Sylvia > Sylvia atricapilla. The sequence goes on from NC_089142.1 coordinate 59,261,013, forward strand.
CTTTCTTTCTGTTATTCAGATGCAGAGGTTCTGCCAGCCACCTGTGGGTACTTGAGATTAGAGGTGGCACCAGCATTTAAGAGTGCACATGTTGATATACCAGGTAGGATTTTGGGCTTGGCCTTAAAACATTCACGCAGCCCTTATCACACCTCTTGCACTTTATTTATACCACGGCTGAGTCTGGTGTGACTCTTCCAGTTCAGGTAGTTTTTAAATAATTCTGCCAAGTAGTTCTCAGTTTTGAGGGTGACTTCAGCAAGACAGGTGCTGCCTCTAGGGATGCAGAGGCTCCAGCTCAAAGCTGCAACTGGTGTCCCCAACAGACTCTCAAGAGCACATTGCAGCCAAGCCCTAAGTCACTGCTCTAAGCTCTCCTACAGCGTCCCCCAAAGGCTCTGCAGAGTGCAGAGTGCTAAACCAGCACTTTGTGCTCCAGGAAAGGTCCTGACCAAGCACCACACTTACCCAGCACAACACAGGGCATGCTACTCTTGAGTGCCAGGACACCAAACTGGACAACTGTGGATCAGTCCTAGTGGATGAAATACCTCAGAAATAGGAGTCATCCCAACCCAAGCTACCACTGCTCCACCAGTCCCCTCACTGTCTGCTCTAATACACAGAAAGCATTCTGCCCCTTCACCAGATACAGCAATACTTCTATCCAAGCTGAAACTCTCTTGACTAGCTCTCACATCACAACTATTCTTTCTCCTTCACTTGCAATGTCCAGTCTGGTGGGAGGGTTGACTTGGGGATCTAAATCATACAAAGAAATCTAGTCCTGTGGTTTAACTCCCTGAAGTAGCTCACGTCAGGGTCAGGTGAGAGCAAGCACAAAGGATCACTAATCAGAGGACACGAGGGAGTGGAGACAGCAGCTGACTTGGATTAATTCAACTTGTCACAGAACTGTAGCCCCAGTCCAGGACAGATAGGAATGTTGATATTGTGGCAGCACACCAAACAACCTTCACAGTGACACACAGCTGAAGTGCAAAGCTTAGCAAGCTTTTCTTGAAATTTTTCCACAGGACTAAGGCTACAAGAGTTAACAAATTATTATTTAAGCAACCAAAAGGTTTTAGATGTTGCCCATGAACCAAAGAAAAGATTACACTTTACTATCACTCCCGATTTTAAACATCAAAGTTGTTTTAATCTAAACACAGGTTGCAGCCAGCGGTCAAGAGCACCCGATGTCAAACATTCCCAGGCTATTACTCATTAACCTGGGGAGCCACATGCAGGGCTGGAGGAGAGGCAGCACCCACACGTGCAGGACGCAGCACATGAGCTCACTCCTTCTAAACTCCATCACATTTAATGAGAAAAAGCAATCTGACCAAATAATGGCTCAAGGTCAGGCAGTCAACATAAGAAAAAAATAACGAAAAAAAAATTTAAAAAAACGTGGCTAACTGAAATCAAAAGAGCAAAGCAGTTGTGTCAGAGCTGAATTGGGCTGACAAAGAGCTCTGCTACAGCCCAGGGACAGCATCCTCTTCCCTTTCATAGCCATGTTCACATGCTGCAATGTGATGAATTGGACATGCTGGCTAATTGAATTGAAATCTGCTCTGGGAAAAAAAAAAATAAAAACAGTTCAAATGCTTGCTAAGATGCTGATACAACCCACTGCAGGCCTATATAAATATTCGAATTAAGACAAGGTATTGTCACCCATTCTTGGTCTTTTCCTTTTAATAAAAACGCATTCTAAAGAATCCTCTGGAGTATCAAATTTCCTAACAACACAAAATTTGAAGGCTCTAAAAAACCTAAAATCTTATATGGTAGTGCATAGATATCCTGTGACAATGATTAAGACCTAAAGGGTAAGTCTTTCTGATTTTTTTCATGTTACGATGTTCTTTTTTGTTATGCTGTAAATATGCTGGCAGAACATGACCATCAGCAAAATTATCAAAGACACAACTATGTCCTTTTTTTGGTTTATGGGTTTTTTCAAGGTTTGGGGTGTTTTTTTAATTGTATGTAATTAGTATCTCTTTAGTCTAGCCTCAAGAAAAATCCACTGCTTTTTTGTTTCCAAACTCTCCCATCATACAGTGTAGGCAAAGATTCAGAAACCAAATCCAAAGAACTCATTAAAAGTGAAAACATTTGCATAGTTTCTTGCTTGCATTTTATATTCATTAGGCCCTCAAAAGCTTGTTTTCTGCCCCTGCTTTTGTGGTTTGAAAAGCAAAGTTACATATGTTTGTTCCCTCCTCCCCAAATACTTCAGTAAACAAAGAAATGCAATCTTTCTTCCATCCTTTCCCCCCTAGCCCCCACCAAGCCATAGTGTCAGCAAAAAACTTGAAATACTCAAGTTGATTTTTTTCCCCTCTTCAGGGGAAATTCAGGTCCTTGGATATAGCCTCTAAACTCCTCAAATAAGTCCTCAACACCTGTATAGAAAACTCCATTAGACCAGTTCAAGAGCAACAGAAATGTGTTTATCCCAGTCTACACTCTCCTGCTGACTCTTGAAGATGCTGCATATGCAGCCACTGCTATGAGGACCTGAGGGAACACTGCTTCACCACCAAAGCAAAGAGAAAGATGCATTAATTTCCTTTTCACACCAGAAACTTCCAGACATACTTCTACCCCAGTGCTGCCAAACAGTACTTAACCCCTAGAAAAACTAAATTAAAATCAGGTTAATTTGGTGTCCTTTCTCAAGGCAAGGCCTATGTTCATACTCTATTAAGTGACTAATCTACTGAGGCTGGAACAAAGGTCTGTATGGTGAATGCTTGAAAAGAGATACTGCAGAAGAAAGATGTTCCAAAGAGATCTTCCTCACTGTCTTTAGAGCCACATGTGTTCTTGTGGAGTGAGGCAACCAAAGCATCCCGAGGAAACTCAGCTGGGAAACTGCCAAGGCAAAACTAGATAAAAAGGGAGATTCTTCTTGGGAACTCCAGGACTGGGAAACCACCAAAACCCCTCTCAGCCTTTCTCTACCAAGAATGGCAACCTTTTAGAGAGCGACATCAGGCTGGCCCAGCCAATGCCACATTTCTACATTGTGAGCTGACAGCTTAGTGGGGGTGGCAGTGGGGTCAAAAAAGGGATAAAGAAAAAAAAAAATTAAAAAATAGTTCCTTTACTTAGAAGGCCCAAGAGTTGGGAAAGTGTCAGCAGACGTACAAAACATCCACTAAACAATAAACGTTCCCACTTTCAAAGAACTAATGCAGGTGGAATCAGGAAATCTCTTGCAGAAAAAGAAGAAAACAACAACAAAAAAATTAGTTGTCACAAGCATTTAGCACCCCCTTGGAAACAAAACCAGTGGTGATTCTATGCAGTTCCAAAAACTCAAGGGAACAGGCATCAAGAAGGTGGCAAAGGGCATACTGAAAACACAAGACTTCTTCCTGCACCTCTTTAAAAGGGAACAAGCACATTTCAGCTGCAATATGCAATATCTGTCTAATGCATTAACTTGAGCTGCATTTCACAAAGGATTTCCAGAAATGGGTCTGAGGTCAAAACTTTTGTCCACAAAGGAAATTAGAAGGAAATTGTAGGAGATAAAACACAGCTTTAGGTTCTGGCAGTCATCCAGCTTTGTTCACTTTATTCTAATATTTTTAAGAGAATAAAAAAAAAGTGCCTTTGGGGAGTGCCACATAGATTACTTCAGTCAGAAGTCAGAACCATATACAGCCCACACTACTAACTTACCAGACCCCTGCACTTGCCCAACAAGCTCCTTCCCATGCCATGAACTGCTTTTCAGTCTAGTTACATTCTCTTATTAGGTTTTCAAGTTAATGCTAATTATTTTTGGTAGCTCAAATACCTAAAGGAAATAAAATGTCTTTTAAGTATAAGAGTAACTCTTTGAGAAACATTTTAGATCGTTTGAAGAGATTTCATTAAATACGCTTCTTCAGTACAATTTGCTCCAGGTTGTGGAGTACAAACACTCCCTGTAGCACCTCTCTGCAGCAAATAAAGCACATATCACAGAGGCAATAAAGACTCTCCATTTTAAGAAGCATATTCTCGCTGCTGCAAGCCTTGCCTAATGTAGGAAAGACAGGCCAGTGCTGGCCAAGGAATCATCAGGCAGGCTTTCCCACCCTCCTCCCTGATGTAATTATACATACTCCTCTGGTGCTCATTACACTGCACTACATTAAACAGGCCTTCAAGACTGGGACCAAACTATGGCTTTGAAATAAAGCCTGCCCTAGTAAAACAATCAAAAATATATTTATTCTTTTCAGAGTATGTTTGTTTTCAAAGTATCTGCAGTTACATATCAGGAGCAGGACAAAGGCACAGTTTAAGTTCTGAATCCAATAAAGGGTTCAAGTGAGACTGAAACTGAGGTGGCTAAACATCTCTCATCTCAAGAACTAATTTTTCTTCACTTCCTAGGTTTGCTACAGAATTACCTTAAACCCATTTCAACTGATGTGAGGAACTGCTAGCCCCTGTCATTTCAATAGTGTGTCTTCCGTCTTCTAAGACAAACTGTGCACTAACAGGAGCCACAAGATCTGACAATGTCGCTCAGACAACTTCTTCCTTTGGAAGTGCAAGCAAACGAATTGAAGTTGTCTCTTATCAGGGAAAAAAGAGAGCTATTAATACAAAACTTGGAAGAACTGAACAAATTCTTACTTTTTTATCACGATGTGTAACAGAAAGCAAGAGACAAGGGTATTCTGGTTTTATCAATCTTGCTTTAGTTATTTGCACAAAAAAGCCCTTTAAGAAATTCTTTGCATATCTGTTCACAACTTAACTAACCAGGGCACACAGGAGATCCACAGCCTCTAGAACCAGTTCCTGGTGTCCAATCCGTGTGATACCCAAGTCTTCAAGGTCCTGGTGAGAAATCTGTAGCAGCTGTTCACCATTTATCTTCTCCCGCTCAAATTTATGGACATACTGCTGCAGGCAATCATCCAGGCCTAACAAAATACAAAAGAGAAACAAGGGGACATCAGAAACAAACAAACAAACCCCCCCAAAAGAAGGAAGGAAAAAAAAAGACCTTGCAGGCAGAAGTTTTAAGTTCATTTAATATACAATGCAAAATTATGAAAGAAACTTGCAGTGTGACTGAGGTTGTACCACGGGAGCGTAGAAATAGAGCACAGAAGTTATGGGGATCTTTAGGTCACCTAAGTCAATGCACAACCTGCCTGCTCTTTGTGGATCAAGCTCAGCCAGTAAAAATGTGTCTTTGTTGTCTGCACAGGCAAAGCGACCAAGTTTTAACTCAAACCCTGAGAGGCATCTATGACAACAACAAAAAAAATAACAACAGTAAAAAAAACAAAACCCCAAAACCAAAAAAACCCACCAACCAATCCAAAGCAAGAACAAAGATCTTGCCTAAAGCCTGTTAAACAAGCAAAGAAACAAAATCATAAAATTATGAAAAGGAAAATGAAAAATAAACCAAAAAACACAAAGGCAAAGGAATCAAAAGGATGTTTGGCTCAAGTCTCATTATTACCCTGATTTATAAGAGTCTGCAGCTTCCTGAAGCAGCCATTGCTTCCCCTTTCTAAGGATCAACAACACACACCAGTAAGAAATTTAATCCATTTTTCTATCCAGAAGTATTTTTAAAACAGTTTAGACAGTTTTGTCCCGGCAATATCCCCCAAATCCTCACTTCAAACTGTGATTCTGTGATCCTGCTCTCTGCAGTAGGTCTTCCCAAATCATTACAGAAAGTGTTTCTGGTTTTCATCTCATTTTACTCTAAGCTTCATGTGTTAATCCTGTTTCCTTGAGTATTCTCCTTATTTCCTCTGTTGTTTAAGAGCCTGTGAGCAGCAACAATCTGGGGGGGCATTTGGGTGGATGTGTTATTTTAAAAATGTTTCAGTGCTCCTGTAACTCTGCTCTCCTTCAATATTTTGGCTAGAGCAAAAGGAACAGACCAAATTACATCTGTTTTGCAGGAATATGCCACACTCATTGAAAACAGATGACACGAGGAAAAATTCAGTAACGCATTTGACACCATCTTCATATTGTTCACAACAGCTACACTGGTTCACCATTCCTTTTTAAAAAAAAAGGTTGAACCTTTACTTGAGTAAAGGATGTTTATGCACAATGCTGGTTCAAAAGGAAACCATTCAGATGGACAGGATATCGAACACAGCAGATGAGGAACATGAACAGCATCCTGAACTACAGAGAAACAAGAGCCAAAAGACCAGCACTCAGTTCCACTCGTGGAGCTGCAGCAGCAGCCTGGAAAATAAGCACTCCCAGCACACTCTATCACCATTAAACACTTGACACAAATTACAAAGAGGGTTTGAGGAGTCACATGAAACATATTCACATCCAAACAGCAGCACGAGCAGCCACTGCTTCCTCACAGTGCCTGCTGCCAGCAGATGTGCAGAGGATGGGCTCCCAAAGGCACAGGCTGACTAAACACACACCACTCGCCTCTCCAAGTCAACGAGGACAGACACCCCTTTACATGACTTGGCCAGGCTTAATTATTAGGGCAATTCAACATCTGGCTGAACAAGATCGACTCCTCCCTGTGCAGTGCTACCAGAGCACACAGCTTGATTTTTGAGCATAATTATGAATGGGAAAACCCATATGCAAGACCAGCAGTCTCCCAGGGCTACAGCTGCTGAGGGTGCACTCCTGTTCCTTCCCGTATGTCTTGGGAAAGCTGCACAAATTTTGAAAATTGAGCCCACTGTTCTCTTTCCCACAGGCACCAAATTCCCCCTAAGGCTACACAAACTCCTTTCCCAGGAAAAATAGTATTAAAAAATGACTGGCCTTCATTGTTAAACAATTTATTTTTTTAAACAAATTCACAACCAAGGCTGACATACAGTGCACATATTTGGCATTCCCAATTTTTATTGCTGCCTCACAGAACACTGTTTCCCATCATTTGCTTTTGTAAGGCCATAGTTTCCATTACAAACTACACTAACACCTAAAATAAAACACTTCATTCAGCATGCAGTTTAGGTTTTATTTTTTTAAGGTTTTTAATGCGGTTTGGGTTTTGCCAACTATCCTTTTAGAACTACATTCTATGCTAAAACATGGAGACTCAAACATATATATCCTCCCCAAGAAATATAACTGTGGCTTTTAGTTTGCCTGTGCATTTTTTAACTCATGGTTGACCATTCTTGAAGGTCTAGTAAAACTTCAAGAGCTACTTTTAATTATTTTTTTAATCAAGAGCCCTTAAAAACAGTATTTTTATAATCACACTGTGTGACTATGTTTCATAAAATAATACAAAATTACACAAATGTTGACCCAAAATAGCCAACACAGTGGCACAACTGCTCAGCTAGACACGTATTAAGATTAAATGACCAAAACTATCCAAAGCAGGAAGTGAAGACAGACCCATAAACTCATGTATTGGTAGATGTTTAAGATGAGCTTACCAACATTAGGAACATTGTTATTATTTTTGCTAAGAAAACTAGGGGGAAATAATAAATATTTTAATTGAGGTTGCAATCACATTTTATAGCCTATAGTTTAATTTTCCATTATATGAATGTTTAATCATAGGCAAATCAAAAACATCATGTGCAAACCATACTTCCAAGAGGGAAGGGAGAAGGGAAAAAGAAGGACTAATAACCTAATCCAATAAATTTTAATAATATTTAAGCAAAGTTTAAAAACCAGCATTCAAACATCACTATCAGTCTAAATGAACTATTCATTTTTCCCTTCTTCCAAACATCTATATTCTTTTGGAGTATTTTCTCCATGAACTTCAGACCCTTATGGAGACTTGGTATTGCCAATTGCAATGTCTGGATATTGCTGAAGAACTTAGATGAACTAAAAACATTAAAAAGCAACTCAATATTACTTAGATAATTTCTTACATTATTTAGAAAGATACTTTCTTACATGCCAGGTCATTTTCATGAGCGCAATACTGGCAGATTCAAGGAAGAAAGTAGCTTTCTGTTTTTCCGAAAAAAATACAATTAAGACTGACATTAAAAAAGTTAACTATATTTATCTCCTTTATCCACTGAAGTGCCTTTTTCAAAGCTAATCTATTTTAGGCTCAAAGTGTGTTTAAATTAAAAAGCATTTGTCTCTATCATGTGTCCGAAATCTTTACATTATTTTTTGCACGTACAACAAAACCATGCACAAAAGAATGTCATTTCTATTTACATAATTGTTAGATAATAAGAAAATGTAGAAATAAAAATAGCAATTGCAGAATATTATTCAAGTTTTAGAACACTAGTAGGAGGGGAGAGGGGGAGAGCGAGAGAGACAGACTAATACAGTTAGTGTTATGCATGTTGTGAAAACCTTTTTGACGAACAGCAGTGTAATTTGAACAAAACTCCCTCCCAAATTTTGGCAGGTGTAGAGATGTGCAATAGATCCTAAGAACTGGCTAGACTTTTCTGTCTAAAATAACCACCATGCAAAGCACCCCGAAGACATTCAATACCTTTGCATTCACGCAAAAACATTAGGACAGAGCTTACACTTAAGGATTTGTGCTGATACCAATCTCAGTCTGTTTCCACAATTAAGAAAGTTATTTTGTATAAGAATTGAGGAGAAGAAAGAAAGAACTTTGAGGGAGTGAGGCTTGGGTCCAAGCCACAACTATCAGTTTTCTATTCAGAGAGAATTAACATTTCTATACTTGGGGGATGTCAGCCATCAAGCAGTAGCATATTGACTCCCCAAAAACTAGAGGTGTGTTTTGTGAGTGGAGTCATCAAGCAGCTTCACGCTTTTTGCTCAACTTCTGCGTTGGACACTAGCAAACAGTTTACCTACCATAAAGCAACAATTAACTAATCTATTAAAGACACAACTGACTCACCTCCTCTTTTCCCTCCTCACTCCTCTTCTTGTGTTACACAGTCAACACAGAGTCTATACTCTCCGACATAGCAGGGCAGAGGGGGCAGAGAGCAAAGCAGAGACAGACCGGGAATGAGGAAGGCACGGGGAGGGGAAGCTGGAATGTGACAGGGATTGCTTCCCGCAGGGTCGAGAACTTGAACAGATTCTCAGGACAGCTCATAAAATGACAAAAGCTGACACCAGGAAGCAAGAGGAGCACAAGCCACTTGAACAGAGGAAGGACTCACAAGTACCAAACCTTTTCCTTCACCCAGCAGGAACATGGAGATCATTGCTCACTGCTTCAAGGAAACAAAGTATTATTATGATCATGTCTCTCCTCTGTTGGGTGACTCTAACAAACAGGCAGCACCTAGCATTTCAGGGCAGAACCAAGGCTCAGCTACAACCCTCACCCCATTAAGAGGCTCCCTGGGACCTTGGACAACCGGTTAGGATAGGACTGCCAAAGTCATCTTTGCCTCGTCACCTTAAAACTGACCTTCCCACCTAAAAAAGTCACTCTTATTCTGGTCTTCTCTTCAGGGTCTATATAGTTGACATTTTCAGTATCCAAAGATTCCCTGCACACATCAATTTCATCCCTCCCAAGCCTTCAAAGATAATCAGTTCTCTGAGAATCCCTGGCAAACCCCACGGTATGTGCCATTATACTGTCATTTACATTCCATATCATTTTATAACAGTTACTGTGATAGCCTCCTCCCATCATTTCCTCTATTTCCATGACTGGGAGAAATTAATCACAGATAAAGCAAGAGGGAATCAGATAAAGCAAGAGGGAATCAAGCCAGCAAACGAACATTAGAAAGAGAAAATAACTACTTCATAAGCAGATGAACCAGCACCTGAGAAGCCAAATGAAAATAAGGAAAAAGGGTCTGCAAGGCAGCCAATAGCTGAAACAGCTCAGTAGGACAGATACAGGGTGAAAAGAAGTAAGAAAAGTTCAAGGAGAAGAAAATAAATACATGTTTTTCTTTAATACAGAACTCAGTGGGAAGGTTTTATACAGTAACATCACAGATGCCATTCTCCTGTAGTATTACAAACCGAACCAGAGATGACTTTAACAGAGGAATTCAAGGTTCTTCAAAAGGAGGATAAAAAAATTAAATCTAGAGTAGTCAGTAGAAATTTATTTCACTAATATTTGAACCCAGGTAAGAACTGACTTCTTAGGATCCATATGCCTGATTGTTAGCTAGCATCAATGTTTTTCACATTAATCTTCCCAAAAGTTTCTGAAACAAAAGTTTAGTTATCAATTACTGTAAGCCACTTTTAGGGGGCAGAAAAGAGCTCAAAGCTCTTAGTTTTCCAAGAAAATGCTTTCAAGAGATGTTTGTACTATTGTCTAGTACAAATGTGAAAAAACTTCCTCATTCCACTTTTTACTCTCATGTAATTCCACAATTAGTCATAACACTGTCACCATCTGAAGTATCAATCACTCAAAACGAAACAACACAGAGTCAAAGAGCAAGAGTTGCTGATTATGACCATGGAAAAATATCTCCTGCCTAACCAGACTGTTTATAAAGTAAGTTCTCCTCATGTGGTCAGTTGTAAGCAGCTCTTCCATGGTTTTGTCTGAGCACCTGCATCCTGACCAAGCAGGCACAATGTGCTGCCTCACCAGGCACTGGGTACAGCTATGCTGAGGACAGGCATTGCCAAGAGCAGCCAGAATGGTACAGAAGTTCCCTGTCAGTCTCCCCATCCCACAGGGATGGTACCAGACAAATTGCTGGGCTCTGCCTGCCAGCCTGGATGCAAAGGGCAGCTCTCTCATTAAGGTCACAGCAGGACAGGGGGAAATGGTGAAGCTTCAACCTCAATAATGAGTGCTTTAGTGTCCCAGATGTAATCCCCCCTGACTGACAGTTGCACAGAAAGGCTTTTGCAACATGTTTCTATTTCCAGTATTTTCAAATAATATATTTAGCCTGGAAAAACAGGCTCCATACTCATGCATTCATCTCACCTCAAAATAAATCCATTCATTCCATTCAAATCCATCCATAAATCCCTTAGCTTTTTTTTTTTTTTTTTTTTTTTTTTTTTTTTTTTTTTTTTTTTAGATACAAAACTGAAAGCTTTGCCTTGTAATAAAAGAACTGGTGGGTAAATTTGGGTTGTAAGCTATCCTGACCAGAAGGGAAAGAGAGACTATACTATGTTTAACCTTTAGTTGCTCAGTGTAGATACAATCTCAGACAGACAGGCCTTGTGTTATGCTAGACTTTTTATCAGTCTGCCCTTCAAAGCCACTGACTGCAACCATTCTGGCAGTGCCTATTACCTTGGTCCAGAGAGTAAATCTGAGCTTTAGCACTTAACTCTAAGCTTTAGCACTTCACAACCATGTAGTAGGTTCAGGAAGAGTCAAAGTAGCTTGCTGAAGCCTTCCAACACTCCAGAAGTTTTATGAGGCAAGACTACTCTCTACAAAAGCCAGAAAAATCTACTCAAATTCTACTCAGAAAATATTTTCAGGAAACTAAGCAGGCATGGAATAAGTTTCATGGAAGAAAATACTCTGGGGAGAAGGCCACAACAAAGGCCTGTAAAGCCTAAAGTGGCCAGAAAGAACACAAATTGCTCATCATCTCTTCCAACACAGGAATCAGAGAGTGAAGCAAGCATATAACAGGTCCAAACAAGTAATAAAGGAGTGATCCTTCACACAGCACTATGCAATTAATGTTCAACACCCATACACAGGTTCAGGGAAAGGTGAAGAGGTTCATGAAAGAAAGTGCCACAGAAGTCAAGCCTAACCCTGACAGATGAAAAAAGAGATAGTTTAAGGCTTGAGGAAGGCTACAAGAGGAAATATGTGTCATTGTTCCATCTACATTGCTTCATTTACCCCTTTTTGTCAAACATTCTGGACAGGACACTTAGCTAGACAGCATAGAACACAGAACTATCACAGCTGTGCCATACACCTCACCAAAATTACGGCAGCTTCTCTTTTAATTACTTTTAGAACTACAGAATGGTTTGGGTCAGAAGCGACCTTAAAGATCATCTATTTCCACATCACTCCCTGCACCCCTCCAAAATGGGCAGGGACACCTTCTACTAGATCAGGTAGCTCAAAGTCCCATCCAACCCAGCACTGAACATTTCCAGGGATGGGGCACCCACAGCTGCTCTGGGCAATCTGCTCCTGTGCCCCACCATTCTCACAGTAAGGGTGAGCTCCTGCTCTAAGACTTAAGAAGAAAACTGCCTCTCTTTACTCGTGAAAGGTACTCCTGGTTTTAATATTTTCTGTAATAGTGACACAAGATTTTCTAAAACGGCAAAACTCTATATAGAGTAATTGGAGTTGGGGAGGTAAAGGGGAAGAAGAAAAAGCTATACACTAATACTGAATTGTGATATCAATTTAAGTCAAAGATAGAACCAAAGCTTTTACAGACTGGTTAAAAAAAATATAGCAAAAAATTTACCCTAGTAATAGTAGGAAATAGATCACAGCGAATCACATGAATCACACAGCTGCTCTCATGGGTTTAGTAATCCAGCTTGAGATATTAACGTCAAATGGAAAATTGCTAGAGTGAATTAATTTATAAATTGTACCTTTGGTTGACAATGAGTGAACTTGCATCAGAAATTCAAAAAGAGATTTGACATGGAGAAATGGTAACGTACAATAAACAGTGATAAAGGCAATTCTGCAATAGCTGAGAAGTTAATGGTATTTAATCCCAAAACTTCAAGTAAAACTCAAAGTAGAGTTGACATTTCTTTCTTTTGAATAGCTCCTTTTCAGATAATTCATGAAAAAATAATTGGGGTGGGGAAAGCAACTTATTTCTAATCTTTTCCTTAGGCAGGGGTCCTTATTATGACATACCTTTAAGACTTCAAATTAAATGCAAAATCAAAATGTAATGTTGTAGAAAAGTGTGCTGTGATGGCATGTTACATATCTAAAAAAACAGGAAGAGGGAAAACATCACTGGAATACAGCATAACATCATACAGGTTTAACCAAAAAAGTCTGTTTATGATAGAGATGCAAGCATGAAGACAGTAGATCAAACACACTACACAGTGAAAAATAGATCACTGTGCCAGAACCAGAGAGAAACTAAAGTGGCTATACCAGGAATAAAATTTAAAAAAAATCTCTTTTATTACATTCCTTCAATTTGAAGGCAGGTATCAGAATACACAAGCAGTCACACTTTTCATCAGCAGAACTAGACCGGATATCTGTACAAAGCTGTGGGGTCCTAGGCCACAACTTGTGTGGCTTTGGTGCCATCACACCCACTGCTACCACTCACTTCACAAAGAGACTCACCTGTGAATATTCAGCCATTAAGTATCATTTGGCTTCAAGGAGTGAAATTTTGACACCCCTGGGAGAGAGAGGGAAGAGGTGAGACACCCTCTTGTTCAGCAGCTACCACTCAACCCCAGGCAGACAGACCCCACATTGCTACCCCAAATACTCATCCTGAGAAAAAAAAATGGGTTTCCAAGAAAGAACAGGAACCACAGACAAGGGTTCATACTCAAACACCCAACAGCATATCCTGCTGCCAGCATTTCAGCTGTAACTCTTTGCTAATCCCAGCCTCCACCAGGAAAAGGACTCCTGACCAGAGAAAGATGAAGGATGAAAAAAGAAGAGAACTGATGCACACTATTTTTTCCTGCTAACCTTGGCACATGTTCTGTCTGCATCAGGGATGAAGTTCCATATGATGCAGTAGCTTCAGACAGAGGGACACTCCCGCTTTGGTTTTCTCTTTTAAGAATCAACTACATCACTCACTGACCAGCTACATTTTGCAAAATCAATCCTTCCATGCTTTAACAGATTTTGTTTGGCACACTACATGATTGAGATGGAAGTAGAGCATACCCATATGTTCTGTGCAGACAGACCTGGCACTCTTAGTTTCAACAGAACACACGATGAAAGCCAACACTCAGCAAATGCATGCAAACACATCATTAAAATAGAGAACACACCTGCTTTAGGCAGACAAGCCCAAATAGCTTCCTAGCTAATGCCACAGGATGTCTTTAGGAACACTTCTGACAACATCCTCCCCCACTTCACAGTAAAAACAATATCCTACTTGTGGCAAGGTGCAACTTGCATTCATCTGCTGGGCGCAGCACAAGCAAGGCAATATGAACCAAATACAACGGCAGTACGTTGTAGGTGTAACAAGGCCCTTTTATTTAGGCAGCATTTGTTGCTCCAGTATAATTTAAGAACTACTATCAACTCCAAACTGAAACAAGAAAGCATCTTTTTTTTTTCCCAATGTACTATTACATGCAAAGGTGTGGCTATTTGCCTGTTGGTTGCATTTAAAACAGTGGTAGTTAAATGGGTTTAGAATGGCTCTCAACTGACACACAAGCACTTCAGTCACTATGACCCAGATCTTGCTATTCTTTACTGTTACATCTAGCAACCCACTTATATCCCCCCAAAAAATCATTTTAAACCCATAGAGATTGGAACAGCATATTGTGGTAGACTACTGCAATGGCAGAAAAAATGCACAATTTAATAAAAAATAAGGGGGCTTTAAACAAAAAACAAAACAAAACAAAAAAAAATATATATATATAAAAATTGTTCATGAATTAATTCATGCAAACTTTTGATAGCCATCATGCCCAGTGAACCAAACCTAGTGTTTGTCACAAGCTAATAAAATCATTTTGCTGGTGAAGACATGACTGACAGTGTCGGCAAATACAGAGCTTTTAGCACAGTAGGATAATCACTTGGTGTGACTTCACAGTTGCACACATTATGTGAAGCAAGATAGACAACCAAATGAATACCTGTACTGAGAGAGATGCAACAAGACTTAAAAAACTGCCAGCTTCTCCCTACGGCCTAAAGAATTCTCTTCTTTAGTGGTTTGTAATTGATATGGTAACTAAACAAAAGATTTTGCCTAAACAGAGCATCACCAGAAGTGAATACTTTATTACATTACACCAGCACACAGCAGCTTCATTAATTTCACTCACTCACTGAATGTAGAACTGTTCCACATACACCAGAATATATTAATATGTCCTATAGACTGATAGTGACACAACACATCATCCTCATGTACTGTGCCAAAACTCTTACAATGAAACTTTCACCAGAGTTTCAACGTGGGGAATCTGTTCCATCTTGGGTTTGAAAACCACAGTTCTCATGGATACACACAAGTTGTTTCCCAACAACTCAAAAAACCACTAAGTTTTCTTCAGCAGGGAAAAAAAAAAAAAAAAAAAAAAAAAAAAAAAGAGAGAGAGGTAAAATCAAAAGCAAAGAGTGGAGAAAACCAGATGATTCCAGTATTCATTCTTCTCAGCCCACGAGGGCTTTTTTTCACACTACATACTCTTTAAGACATGCTGCCTAAGACATTTTAAATTGTACTCAAACAGGACTTTGCAACTTCTATAGCCATGGTAGGTCTGCTCACCTAAAAATTGTTTTGCTTCATTGATGCGAATAACAGCTTTGCCTAAGCACAGTAGGGTTTTGGCAAGAATGAAAGCACAGTAGTAGCTGGCCATTGAAAGCTGGAGAAAAATCTCCAAACATGAGGCCTATGTCCCTCCCTCCATACAGCGCTTGGCTCTATAGGGAATCAATCCCCTTCATGGTGTGTTCCCTCCTGTACAGAGCACACAGGATGACTGCTGCAGAAACAAAGCACCCATGGGCATACCACGGCATTTGTCCCCTTCTGCAGCTAGGTGGGACAACAATTGCCACTTCAGCTTCAGGCTGCTCCAGCGCCCTGACTCACTCTCTTAGCAAGGAGACCTCATGCAGGAGGGCAACACAACCTCCAAAGATTCACGGGATCCCAGACAGCACAAAGAGATGTACAGCTGGTTACTGCCAACTCACTTTTACCAAAAACTGAGGTAAAGCTCCCCCACAGCACCAGAGAGGCTTGACCCAGCCACATAACATCAACATCTTGCAACAGAAGGCAAGCCGTGAGGATGTCTGTGCTCCACTACTGCAGGAGGGCTTTAGAAGCTCAGCAGCAGCAGCTTCAGCCAGCATAATGGGCTGCAAATTGGAAAAACACAGAGGAGGACACAACCCAGTCTGCCATCTCTGCTGTGGAGTCACTGCCAAACACAAGGGCGGAAAGATGCAGGGGGTGGGGGACAGCCAGAAAATGGCACAGCTGTGACCAGGAGAGCTCCTCTGTCTGAGACCAGACTGGCGCACTGAGACCTCCCACACACTCCTCACCAAACTGGCTGCAGACCCCCCTTAGAGACCTGCATTTCCTCACACCCATTAACAGCTCCAAAGAGAAGCCCAACAGAAATCTTACTGCTGCTACTAACACATACAGATGTTTTCACTAAATCAATGCAACCACAGAGGAAATACATTTCCCAGAATTTTCCAGCTCACACAACTATGCTGAATTTGTTGTGTGGTTTCTTTTTAATACCACTGTTCTAACACACACATTTTACAGGAGAATTTTTACTCAAAACAAGTCTTTAAAACACTACCATTTTGCTTGCAGAAGCATAATAGCACTGAACATAAAATAGCTCCAATGTTAGCTATGGAGTAATTCACAAGATTAAAAGAACCAGATTTTTGTTTTGTTTTGTTTAAGAGAAACAATTTAATTTTGTTTTATTGTTCGAGTAGAATACATATTGCAGCTTAATCCATAGCAGGAATAAGAAATTGTTTCAGTCTCCAGAGGCAAAAACTCTAGGAGCTGTGGAAATTATGGAATTTGGACTCAGTCTGTAGTTCATGATGCATGCTGAAGACCACCTCTTTAGTCTCATTCTTCCCACTGTCCATCTCATTCCTCTCTCCAACATCTCTGGTCGCCTTCTTTCTCACCTCTGAATCACTGAACAGGTAAAATTACAAGGCACCTCAGTGGGGTCTCCTGATCCAGCCTCCCTGCACCTGCACCACAGTACCTGCTCCTCGCCAGAAAACCTTCCAGGTCCATAGCAAAAGTGAGGATATCTACAGGTGAGGGGGGGTCTCACCATGTGCTCTGGCTGCATCTGAGCACATTCTGGGAGGTGTGCCAGGGCACCAGAGAAACGCTGCAAATAACATTCCCCCATCCCTGGCACACTAGGAGCACCAGGGAGCAAATGACACCATGCGAGGCACAGGTTCAGGCACAGCTTTGGGGAATTATAGGCGCCATATAGAGGGGAACCAGTAGCAGGACTGCACTTGGCACCATGGATTTCAGGAATATAAGGCTCTTTAATAATCGATAGGACATTGGACAAAAGACAGTAAATGCTACAAAAGAGAGGACAGTGAGGAATACAGTGTGGTATAGGATGTAGGGTTGCAGTGCTAGCAAAAAAACACATTTTAAAAAACATTTAACTCCTTAGAAAAGAGTACGTCCTCTGGCAGCTTTCACTCCAACCCCCACATCTCCTTAATCCAGTTTTCCAAGCAGCAGACATATGAAGTTAAACTTACAAAAGGCAGCTCCTTACCATTGTACTTTTCTAGTTTGTCTAACTTCATTATTACTATAAAGTAATAAAAGTTACTGTAAAGTAATTCACAACCAAATTCAAACAAT
Organism: Sylvia atricapilla; assembly: GCF_009819655.1. Lineage (NCBI taxonomy): Eukaryota > Metazoa > Chordata > Aves > Passeriformes > Sylviidae > Sylvia > Sylvia atricapilla. Next base: position 59,278,535 of record NC_089142.1, read on the forward strand.
TTTCGCAGGAGCAGACATAGGAACACCCGTGGACAACTTAATTAGCCTTTTCCCATATTGTCTTGGAATCTCAATTTTAAGATTAATGCATTCACATAACAAGCCGTTTACACCAGCACCATCACAAGATGAAACTTCAAGGTGTCAAAAAATCAAAGATGTCTAAAAGAGGAAGTGTTTCTGCTTCACAGAGAGGTAACTTCAGTAGAACAGTCACCTGTATTTCCACCTATATTATCTTTCACCTACTGACACTTCAAAGCAGTGCTTTTTCAGTTCATTATTTTCATGCATTTAATTATTCTCTTTGTCTACATGGTATCACTGAATTCTTATGAATAATCAATGTTTCCTCATTCTCAGATTTTTCTGGGGCACTACACAGTTTGGCGGGGTTTGGTGGGTTTTTTTTGTTTGTTTGGTATTATTTTGTGTGAGTTTTTTGTTTGGTTTTTCCTATTTTAAGAACAATGTTACATTTAAAATTTGTTTTAGCAAAACATCATTTTCTCTGTAGGTTACTTTTTTTTTATTAGGGATGGCTTTCATAACAAATTAATTAATCAAGTTTAAAAAAAACCAAACAAACCTCATTCCCATGCTTGTAGAAACCCTTACAAGAGGCACAAACTTGCAGATAGCTCCTAAAACCCTCAAGCCATTCATTGAGAAAATGTGCTACCCCAGTGGCTGTTTTGATCCACCTCATTTCTCCTGCAACCTAAAAACTATTCTCTATTTCAGTTATGCCAAACTTCACATCAGCCACTTTACCACTGTATAGTAACCAAGGGGGAGGAGTTTCTAAATTGGATTTTAAATAAGGCTGGATGGATCGGGTAACATTGGTGAAAGTGGTACATAACCACTTAAAGCCTCTCTTCCAAGCGATTATTAAGTGGACAATCTCCCCTTAAAGCTTTGAGTTCTGTATTTGCAGAACAGATGCATGAAAATCCCATAAATGGTTTGTGTTTGTAATGTCTGACACAATTTAGTCACTTGGGAGCACCCTACATGTGTGAATGTGTGCACGTGGAAGATTGCATGCCATCTTTCACAATAAGGCCCTGATGCTGAACCTGTAACATTACTTTAAATACCAAAAATAGCCTACTCTCATCCTGCTGCGTTAAACGGGGAAAGCAGGCTAGAAACATACAAGTGCATACAGATGCTGTCCTAAAAACAATGGCTGCAATAATTTTTACACCTGTTTTTTTTAACGCCATATACTCCCCTCCCCAATTTCTATTCTTAGGGTCACCTAGACATTTTCTTATTTTTCTTCTACTTACTGCTGCACTTACATTTTAAATAGCATAAAGTTTAAAGAAATGGATTAAGCTTTGTCTTAGTGCTCAGATTTTTTGGTAAATCAGTACCAAGAATGTAAGTAACGAGAAGCAGTAAACGCAAGGTTTCGTGTGAAACTGAGTGTCTTGTAGGTGACTAACATTGTACTTGAAGAATAGGGTAGAAAGAAGAATTAGGTTATATTTCATGAGCATTGTAAAATTTTAAATGCTTTTCTTGTCCCTGAAATACTGACTTGGAAGAAACCAGGACACTTATTCCTAACATTTACATTGTTTTTTAAAAATGTCATCTGATTGGTATAAGGGCTGTTTGAAACTGGAAGGTGCAAAAACTTAGAAGCAGATGTTTGCCTATTGATAAAAAGATATTACATCCAATCTAGAAATAACAAACATTTTATTTAAATGCAGTTGTTTGTTTTGACCAGCTTCAAGCTGTCTGAGCAGCCTCTCTCCTGGATGCATATCGTATCTCACGTATTACTGAGCCTTATTTCCAAACTACCTAAAGAGATTAAATAACTTCAAGTCCCCAGATCAGACTTCTGCAAGCCAATCTGCCACATGGTCAGTACTGTGTAGCAATTTCCAGTCAGTGATTGACTTTTCAAACTTCCAAATCATAAGAATTGCTCACTGAGCCCAAAGCACTTGGAATCATAAATTCAGAAGTAATACTTCGGTGGCTACTTTGCAAGGGAAGACAGAACCTGCAATCAGATTGAACCTCTTCAACTCCTGAGAGTGCCCCCATTTGTTAACTTTTTGGAAATGAACTTTTAAGATGGTGATTTATGGAAGCTTGTTTGATCACTCTTTAGTTTCTCTTACAGGCACTGACTGTAGTGACCTTATTTACACCCGAGTTAATCATTAGGTCCTTACACGAGGTGGGGAATGGTGGGGGAAGGGAAGAGAAGGGGGGGCAGAGGTGGAATGAGGAGGGTTTATTTTCTAAATTAAAGGCATAAGTGATATTTAGAAGTTAGTGAAACAGCAAAGAAAGTATCTCACACATTAATCTCTATTCAGACTTGGCTTCACATCCCCAAACCGAGACCACTACTGAGAGTGACACCTTCCCGTGTTCTCTCTACTGAAACTTCCAGGAAACCCACCAACTCCAGCAGTGCCCTCTGCACCCATCATGGAGACCCCCTAAGCAGAAAATTGTGAACAACTTATTTGCAAGCTGTCATCACAGAAGCCACCAAGCACTCCTGTGTTCTGCTTACCATTAGCTAGAGAAAAATGAGGGCTCTCCATACAAGGGCTAAAACAATTTAAAAAGTAGTATCTTCTTTACGGTGGGGAAATAAAGTCCAAATACCTCTGAAAACTGTTGTAAAACAGCCAGGAGACAAGTAAGTTATGTCAAGTAAGTTACAAGTTACTCAAGCAAGACCAACGTGACAGAATATCATCTAGGAAAGATCACATCAATAGGAAAATACAAGGAATAAAGGGAAGTACAGCCAAAACAGTAAAGCTGATGAGAAATTACTACTGAAGGTTTTCATTGCAGACATTCACCCCAAAGCAACCATTTAACAGACCTCTGGACAACCACACTGCTTCAACTGCATCAGGCACCAAAAAAATTCTACGCATTATTTTCCTCTTAATATTTATTTCAAGTCTACAGAAGTAGCAGTATCTCAAATGCAAGCAATCCACAGCATAATGTTACAAGCAAATAATAAACAGGGCAACACAGAAGTCTTCTTATCCCAAAGTTACTTTCTCTAGATATCCCATCCCTTTAATGTGAAATATGAAGACATTTATTTTAGCCCAATGTTTTCAATTCTAAGAGATATAAAGCTGTCATCAACCTCTTGGTCTGCAGACACTAAACTTCAACTGCTATTACCCATCTCATGCACACACACGAATCCTGCTGAAAAGATGCTGGAATGAGAGCCACAGAAACCAGAAGCATGTATTTACTTGCAAGCCAGAGCTAACAGCAGCTCCTCAATCTCTGCTCCTAGACAGTAAACTGCTCAGGCCTAGAGAGCTTATGGTTAGAGGGAACAGGCCAGACCCCTATCCACCTTCATGCCAAAACCCCCAGCAAGGGAAGCCTTTAGAGAGAACTGCACAGCAAAGCTTCCTAGCAAAGCAAAACCCAACTTGAAAAACAAACAACCCATCCCACCTGGAGGCAAAAATCAACCTTCAGTCCATTTTATCTAGAGTAGGGTTTCCATCAGCCCATACACACACCTCATCACCAAGCCTCTGCTCATCTGATTTATTGTTGTAAAGAACTTCACAGCAGCATAGATAATTACACTTCCAAAGGAATAAAATTTAAGTACAGAATTAAATCACATGCAACATTAATATTAATCACAGTACTTACACAATGACTGCAGGTAACACAAAAGCACTGTCCCCTTTCAAAGCATGCCTCATAAGGTGACTGCTTCCATGTCTTGTCAGCTGTAATAGGTTATGGTCCTTTCATGAGGAGAATAAGTCAAGATCTTGGCAGCAAGAATAATTTTTTTACTCATTATTGGTCTTTGCTGGCCATAAAAATAAATACTCCCCTTCAACAGTATTTCAAAAGTTATTTCATTTTCCAAAAGCAGCAACGGTACACTCTACATTACTTGGTTTTGTGACCACCATATGAACTTTCTGTGCCTTATAACTTTATGTGCTTAATAGGAAGCAACAACCCCTCATGCCCTACAGCCACCACACAATTAGGAGCTTGCCTTTTATAAGTTACAAGGTATTTGTGGATGAAGAAGTTCATTAGTCACAAGAGCTCCTTTTCTTGAACTCAGGCAATTAACGCTCTGTTGCCTGTTTCCATAGTGGAAGAAAAAAAAAAAAAAACAAAAAACAAAACAACATTGCAAAACTACCTGCCTCTTGTCTCCCAAGAAGAAAGGAGTAATCCCTTTAATCTGGTTTGGTGCTTCTCCCAGCACCACGTGGAACTGTTTTGGCTGATTGCAGCAAGGTCCATTACTCACACCTGCCTCTCCCTTGTGCGTGCACCCCTACAAACACCGATCACTGTTCCACCCATGAGCAAGTCGGGGAGTTGCTGCAAGGCAACAGCTGATGCAGTTGCCAGATAGCCAAGCTTCGGGATGACAACCTCCTACTCGGTTACAAAACACGGATGCCTAGCACCTTATGGGCTGACAGTCACCAAGGAGGAATAAGTACAGCCACATGAGAATCGCCAGCCATCAGCACCTGCTGATGAATGACAAGCTGAATGACATTAACAAGCTGAATGACACGACGTTAACAGAAAAATGCTGATGGTGCATCCACCTTTCCATCGTGAACAGATCCTGAGGAGTGACTACTGGATTCTCCTAGGAGATGCTGTCATTATTTGGATGCATAAATTACTTCATTTTGAAAAGCCTCACAACATTTCCATCAGGAATTCTCTCTTCTTAAAAGTTACTCCTCGCATTATTTTACCCAGCCCTAAGAGTGCTTTCCATGAACCAGGATGTACTTACTGTCTTGAGGCACCCAATACAACAGGCATTTCAAAGCACATCACAACTCGGTCAAAAAACTGAGGTCTATCAACTGAGCAGTCAAACACCAAACCTTTGAGCTTCTCCGTAACTTCATAATCCCTTTAAACATCTAAAGCAATTGCTTAAAACAATTAGCTGTCTGACCCATTTTCATTATTTCCTATCTTTTAGCCCTAGCTATGATGCTACTTCCTAAAAGAGCAGAGACCTCAGAGTTCAAGTGCAACACACCAATCATAACAAAGCCAAAGGTATCTTAAGATCATTGGTGGCAAAGCTGAGGGCTCTGTCTGAATCATAGACAAGTCCAAAATATCAGTAAACTGACCAGGAGACTCACCACCTTCCTAAACCAAAAGTAGAACAACAGAGAGCAGGTAAGAGTCCTACAGGTTCCTCCGCCAGTCCATCTGACATCCTCATTTTTTGTGATGCTGAAGAGGCAAGAGTGTGAGCAGATATTCTACCCTCCTAGTGGGGTGGTGTCAAGATATTTCTGACCCTCTGCTGAAGCTCCAAATAAGTCTTCCTGGTACTTCTAAGCCACAGCAAAGCGCCATCAGAGATTTGTCAGGAAGTCAGGCAATTTGGTTGATGGCTATTTGCCTCTTTCTAACAGCTAAATTGGATTTGTTATGGGTTTTTGGGGGAAAAATCTGTCACAGAGTACAATTCTTTTTGGTGCAACTTCCAGACAATGCATAATTCCTGGGTGAAGAAGCATCTCAAGGGAAGGCCCATGCACACATGGCTAACAAAGCTGCCAGGGGGATAACGGGCACAATGAAAATAGTTTAAACCTTAACATAAAATTAGTTTTCAGAAGTTAACATATTTTTGAGAACACCCAATGACAGGGAAGAAAAACAAAGAGCAAAATATAATTCAGTAAAGCCACAAAAGATAATTAAGTTTCCAACTATCATTTCAATGCTCTCTTAACCCTTGGAAAATTGAGGATGATATTGGACAATAAAATTTACATGCATTATGCTCAATTATACATGTGTTAGAAACCACACAGTCCATTCAGTATTCTGCAACAACCAAGCCATATTAATTTGAGCAAACCTGCAAGCATGCATACAACCTGAAAATCCTGGAAATTATGATTTCCATGAAAGGCAGCCCAACAAAAGTCTCCAAACATGTCTAGCACATGACTGACTCTTCTGGAAGCTGGAATTCCTCTCCAAATACATAACCTTTAGAAGACAGTAATAATCTTACTACAATAAAAACTAGCACATATTGTTGCTATTGGTACCATGGCCACGTCCAATGGGATCGTCCAATTGTCTTTTTGGAAGAGATAATTTTGTACACCAAAGATGCTAACAAGCTTGGAACTTTAACACCATCCTCTGGTCTAAAAAGATGTGTTATGAGGAGACAAAACCAAAACCAGCAAGATATAGAAATGTTATTGGCAGGTTTGATTTCCAAGTCCTTGTTTCAATCACATATAAAATTATTTATCCAGTGTTATTGTCTGAAATAGTGTGAAGTAGGTATAGCTAAGAGAAAAGATGAACTGTTTTGAAATACAAGGAAACAATTACAAAGCTTTTATGTTGACACGGGGATTATATTTCACAAGAGATATAACATTACAGCCTCTGGTAAAAATTAAGTCCAAATACCACAAGAAATACTACAAATGTTGATGAAAAAGACTACAAACATACAGAATTTTTATAGCATATTTATCTTTTGTCTCCTCTTTCTTCCAAAGTTTCCATTACAGCTTGCCTTAGGAATGTCAACAATTACTAAGTGTAACTTTTGCCATAATACTTTTATAATTCTGTTTGGTGCAATTGACAGAATACAAACAGAACCCATTACCTTGCAAAGGACGCAAGTGAAGCAGTGAATACATATCTTGACTAGAACCAGACAGAGAGGGAAGAAAAAAAAAGTTTCATGTCAGAGCAGGTATCTATATTTCACTAAGTTCCCACTTTTCCCCTGCAATACTCTCTGGGCAGATCTCCATCCACTACACATGTTTTTCAGGCCACATTCTTCAGGCATGTCTGAACTTGTTCTTTGAGTCCTCTACTTAGGGCAAGTTCTGTTAAGGTGGGGGCAGAGTGGGGAAGCAAGTCTCCATCTCTTTTTGTTCCCTTCTCCCTCTCCACCTGCATGGCCAAGCACACACACCAGCAGTGCAGTGTTGAGATACTCTACAGGTACAGAGTTCTGCCTCCTGCTAAACTTTGAGTCCTTCTCTCCTGGCTTGAAAAGCACCTGTACCAGAGAAGGTCTCTTTTATTTAAAGACAAAATGGGCTTATTGCAGAGCTTTTAATAAAGCATTCACCCAGCCAACTTCATTTGGCTAAAACAAGACTGTGAGATAAATAAACACAATGATAAAAGGATGGCAACTAAGCAACATTCATTTTGCACACCCAAGCCAGAGACACCGGGATGATGAGCCCAGAAGCGTGTACCAACACTTGCTTAGCAGAAGCCTTGGCCCTTGATGAGCACAAATTAAGTTCTTTCCTTTGATCAAGGTGCAAGATAAGATCACATTTATGCCAAAAAGCTCTGACTGCAACAGCACACCATGCACTTTGCTTACCTACACCCAACTACTAATGTCAGAAACAGTCCAAAAAACTATTTTGTCATTACAGTGACAAAGAACATTCTTCCTTCTAAAGGGTGTATAGAGAAGCACACACAAGAAATTACAGTGTTTTAACACAGCACTGATACGGTATTAGAACTCAGCCAGGTGCAGAACGCATGATTGTAGACCAGAGTTACAGAGGTCAGTGATCTGATCTCACCAAATCAAACACAGATGCTCGGTTTTGTCCAGCACGTGTGCTGTTTGATGAAAATTAGCTACATTTCATAATACCATAAATATCTGTTTTAATAGGTAATGAATGTTTAAAGCCAGCGAAACAGATCAGGCTGATTCAGTGAACCTCCTGCAGATCCTGCAAGCTGTGAAGTGTTACTGCTTGTACTCTGAAAAGATGGAGCCAGGCATAGAAACCCACAGGAAATTTCCTCATGCAAAAGAGGCATGGCCCAGGGACCTGAATGATAGACTCACACTCCAAAGTTACCTGGTCATGGGAGTCCAAATGGCACAAAGACTCTATACCAGATCTAACATAAATCAGAGACCCACTGCCAAACAGCATTTTTATTTGAATCTCCTAATTCTTACTGCAGCCCTGTGAACAAACACACTAAAATCTTGAACTATCCCAACACTACAAGCAGCTGAGGCCTGAAGAACTCCCATAAACGTGTGAGAGGATGCTACAGCAACCTCAGTTCAATTAATTCCTGTCCACCCTTCCTTTCCTCTCCTCAAATGTGCCTTGCCATCATCAGTATCTCAGTACCTCTTCCTCCTTTTGACAAGGCTCATTTGGGGTGTGTGGAGCACAGAGCAAAGAGAAACACTGCAGATACACCATTCCTCTAGGAAGACCGTGTGATACCATTAGGCAAAGACAAGGTGCAAATTCAGAACAGATCACTTCCATGAAAAATATATAATGAAAAGCAACATCTTTCACTTAATTCGGAGTCACTGTTTAGACTTCTTCATTAACATGCCTTCTGTGTGAAGCATCAGCGAAAATCTTAGATCAAAGATGATAGAGCAAACAAAAAAACTGAGCAGTCTTGCCGCCTCTTCTGCAATTCCCTAACCATCATCTGTTAGACATGCTTGGAAAGAGCTCCATGACTTAAACCAGGCAATTCAGAAATTTTGATTTAAGAGACAAAAAGGAACAAACAAACACCACCCAAAACCCCCACATACTGAGTACTTGATAATAGGCTGTATTCACACATCACTCATAACTGCAATTCATCCTGTAGCACATGTTGAGAAAAAGCTTTTTGTTGGGGTCTTTTACTAAAGAAAACAAATCATCATGGCAAATTTAAACATACATTTTTATCCGGTGCCCGGTACTTTGTCTTCTTGTAGCTCATGCATTGTGCTAATGAGCGTAAACACAAGGAGAGGCATGATTCTCGTTCAAGAGGTTTTGCATGCTGAAAACGCAGGGTTCCAGGCAAGGAAGGAACACATAACAGGAGTTCTGAAAACCTGGAGCACAAGCAATATTTCATCAAAAATGAGGCTTTTCCTACAGAAGTGTCCAACAACAGATACAAATTACTTCCTGACCCTCAAGTTCTAAAGCAAGGAGAAAAGCAGCATGCACAGTGGCCAACCTCCGCACCTTTAACTGGGCAGTTTCACTACATTCCATAAAGTTACAACCAACTTCCCATTAATATCTATTGTGATTTTAGCTTTTAAAATGTTGCTTTTCCAGACGTTATGCTGACAGCATTCAACTTTCAGATTTTCTGATGTTTGCTTACAGTAGTTTGAATAGCAATTTAATGGCAAATAAACAGAGCTGACTGTGAATATGAAAAGATCAAGGGGAAAAAATCACAACCCACGACCAGTTCAAGAAAGTGCAACACAGCAAAATCCATGAAAACACGATCTAAACACATGAACACAGAGGCCAACTTCGATTTGTGTTTTCATATATATTCATTCATCTAAGCAACAATGCATGGATAGCTTGGAGACTGCAGGAGTACAAAACTTGTTGTGCAAGTTTTTACTTTGTTTCAGCCCACAAATAAGTATAAATAGATGTATTCAGTATATTCCACCTTTTGCTAGTAAAACATTATGGGCAAGCTTGGATGTGCAAAGAATGGTTATTCAATACCATTCTCTGATCTAATTAACAAATACAGAGAGTTTTTAGATAAGCAAGAAAAGGTTAGGAAAGAGGAAAGATTCTTCTGTATCCCAGGCATGGTCAACTCTCCCTGCTATTCCTCACTGAAAGCAAAATGCCCTTATCTTACAAAATAAGTAGGGATTTCTCAGTGTTAGATTTTCCCAAATAATTTGAACACAACGGCATTCACTTGAGAGTCCCTTAAAAGAAAAGTTAAAAAATAACTCCAGTGCTAAGCATCACTCATAATTTGTCCTAAAATCCAGCTCTGGTTTGCAGCTCCCAGCGCGCACACACACTTAACATGACCGACCTTGTTGAAATCTCCCTGGGAAAGCAAGATAGCTCTAAAAAAAGAACACAGGCCCTCGCGATTAATTGCTAACTATTAATAAATTAGCATATTTCTCCTTCTTCTCCCAGACATACCTATAAATGTAGTCGCCCAACAGCTTTACCAGGAATGGAAATCCAAGTATTTCATTACATATACAGGACTCAGTAATGTCCATGAACTACTGAGAAAGGGAATAACTGAACCTGGAGTGCAATAATGAGCCCGAAGCAGACGCCTGATTCCCAGCCAGCTGAGTCTACAGCTCCAGTGACAAAGGCCAGACTGTAATGGAGCCTCACAACAACAGAGGCTTCTAACCACAAGCACGTCAAACTGTCTTTACCGAGTAAAATTTTGCTTGAAGTCACAACTCACACAAGCATGTGAAGCCTGGGGAAAGGGGGAAGAGACAGATCAGGCTGCAGCAAACAAAGAGGAGGAACAGCGATGTTCTCTAAGACGACAGTGACATTTCTCACACAGGAGCTCTATGCCAAACACTGCTTTCCTCTTCCTCACATCTTTTGAGGAAGGACCTTAGCTGAGGGGTTTCCAGTAGCCAGGGGCTTCTGACAGCAGAGAAAGTTTCACCATACCATCAGTTTTGCCAGTGAAATTAAGCCACTTTTATAGTGTACTGCAAATGTGCTGCAACATCTATGGCCACTCACCTGCCCTGCAACAAGCTGAATAACTCTAGGAACATCTCTTGAGGAACACTCAAGAAATTCAGGCACACAAGAGTGCTGTGATATACAGGTGAGGACTTTAAGGCCCCAAGCATCTTACATTGCACAAAAGCAAGATCACAGGCCAACTACAACACTATCCAGATGTTAGTCTCTACCACAACAAGGATCAACTCAAAACAACCCAGAGAAACAAACCTCAAACACATCTTTTCAGGAGAGTTAGGAAACAGTGCAAGCAATACTGTTCAAAGAGCATCAACTCCATGCCAGCCCAGGCACAAGTACATCAGCACAGCATCCTAGACAAATACATACCTTTTCATGGCTGAACATGGGCCCTAAATGCTATCTGAATTCACTGTGCTGCAAGAGAAACCTTAAACTACACCATCACTTCTTCCAGACAGAAAGTGAGGTGGTGCTTAGAGAAAAAAAAAAAATCAGATTGTTTTCAAACACTGATGCTGTAGCTGAAAGTTATCACATCCTTGGTCAAAGCTTGAGAAATGCTTCACGTACACAGCAAATTGCTAGCAATAAAAGCACAACTCTTCCTCTGCAGCTTCAGTTTAACTAGACCAGCTCTTATTCGCTGCATAGCCTGCTATTGCCAGTACAGCACCCTGTGCCAGAAAAAACACCCTTGTTCACAAAAAATAGCAGCATTCTAGTCTGAATTAACAAGAGCAGACAAGCAACTGTGTTTCGTATCAGCTGTAGTTGGTAACAATGAACAGAGCACTTTTTATTTAAAACCTGAATACAAATATCTAAAAATATTTATGTTCAGCTTACTACTTCTTGATAGGTTCTATTTTAAATTCCAGATAAATGCTTCTTACAGTGTTGACCAAGAGATGAACAACTCCAAATCTCAGAGCAAAACTCTTCAGAACAAAAGTTTTGTTTAAAAAAGTTACTTAGAAGCAATTAAAAAAAAAAAAAAAAAAAAAAAAGGTAAATTGACTAAGAACAAGTAAGCTGTCCAGCAGTGGACAGCTTTGGGATTTTGCTTTTAGGAGTTTGTTTTATGGGAAAGGGTTAAGTTTCTATGATTCTTTTTGGTTTGGAAAAGTCATTAAAAAAATTAATTTATCAAAGTTTGATTTGGGGGAGGGGGCATGGGGGTGGAGAGAAGAGAAAGGGAAATGTTCCTGAACAATGTTCCTCAGTTTCGCATTGAACACTAAAATGGACTGAGTTGGACCACTTATTTCCACCAATCTCTACATTTCGCCAAGGTATTTTTTTATCAGTGTATGGTAAGTAAGAATCATTATCTGCAAAACCAATCTCCCCACTGAGAGCTGGCATCTCCCAGCATTTTACGTCATGCTCCTAAAATACATCTCCATGGCACCACAGCACTAGCTACTGGCAGCAGATATCACCGGACAAATAATTTCTCCCAGTTCAGTTCAGATCATGGCATCACTTCTCACAGAAGGCACGTGCAAGAAAACAAAGAGCATAAGCTCCCCTCCAGTCACTTGCTTCATAAAACTAACCTTGAGAATTAAATGCAATATTCATAAGGTAAAATTAAATTGGCCTTGGTCAAACATGAAACCCAGTGGTTGTGAACGACACAGTAAATAACTATTTCAGATTGAAAATAAACGATGAAACATTGTGCTATTAAGGCTGTTAACTAGCTATTAAAGTGTCTATTTTCGTGTGCAGAGATGAAAGTATAACCATAAAGAAAATTTTTCCACATCTCATTTCTTTATTACAGTCTTGTCATGCAGGGAGTGACATCGAATGACACTGTGTACTGAACAAGTCCAACGCTTACCTAGAAACTGAAAAACAACAGCACAAACAAAAGTCACCAGCAGCCTTTAATCTATTCCTTTACATTTCAAAGTACACGTGTTTGCATTAGTCAGAAGATCCACCTCTCAACTACACTCAGCCCTCAGATTATTCTGCATAACACTAATTGAGGGTCCAGCTGAAGAGTTACCTGTTCAAGGAACCTGCAAGTAAAATAAATTATGCAAGAAAGGAAACCAAGCTTTCTTAAGATTAATAAAGGCTTTTTAAATGATTAGCAGGTTTACTCTTTCATCTGGCAAGGCAACAAACTTTCAGGACCCAAGAGAAAAAACACAATGAGGGAAAAGCTTTATATAAATATTCCACATGCCAAAGCAAAAGGCTTATTTCATTGGAACAATGCACTCCTGTTTAAACCAATACCAAGCATAAAAAAAAAAAGAGAGATCCTTCTGGGGAAGTTATTTATATGTTAACGCATAACTTCACAGCACGTTTTTGTGGAATTCTCTCCTCACAAAGGCTGCTTGGACAGTCGCTCACTGGCACAAGCCCCTTCAGGCACATGCTCACGCTCAGGAGGGCTGGGAGTATCCATCCCTCGCTGTCTGAAAACACGAGTCTGCTTTCCAAATCTGCCTCAGTCGAGAGGCGCGCCGCTGCCAAGGCTGACCACAGACAGGCACGCAGCGCAGCCAGCGGGACGGTCCCGAGGCACGGCTGAAATGGCTGCTGGGAGCGAACGCCGCTCCTAATCCGGGCAAACTTTCACCTCCCAAAACATTCCTGACTTCTCATCAACTTAAACGCCAGCTAAGCCTGCGAAAATACTTTATGTAACCAAAGAGGATCACACTAAGACGTAATGCTGCAAAGTAAAAAAAAAAAAAAAAAAAGAGAGAGACGTACACCCCAGAAGTCATAAATCCCTCACCTAACTCATAGCTCACTTCCCTTTTGATTCATTCCGCGCAGAGCGGGAATTGCGACAGCAGCACCCCGGTGGCACTCGGGAAGCACTGGCAGGGTCCAAGCGGAGCACGGCAACACGAGGTTGAAGGTGCCCTCAGGTTTTCCCCGGTAACACCCAGCGCTGCCGAAATGCCCGCAGCCCTCCCGCCCCTCGCTGTCCCCCGTTCGCTGCTGTCAGCACTGCGACCAAACCTCGAAGCAGAGGAGGATGCTCTTGCTGGCGGGAGGGAGAGACACAAGCGCACACCCGAGAGATGAGGGGTGGGAGGGATGGACGGACAGACCGGAGGACGAAGGGGCCGCTATTCACCCCTCCGAGCGGGAGCCCAGCGCTTCAGTCCGACCATCGCTGAACAGGATAAAGAGTTCTTGCTTAGCTGAGCTAGTTTAAAAACTTCTCGCTTACAAACCTGAAGTTTTTTCGAAGCGTGAATGGATTTCGCTTGAGAAGCAGAAAGTTAACTTTCGCGGGACTTTTCCGACCTGAACGACTCTGTGACTCCAGGATCCTACCTGCCTGAAGGAGCACGGTGACCCCCTCCCCATGCAATCAGGCTGGCCAGGACCGACACAGGGAGAAGGGGCCCGGGCCATGGGTAGAGACCCCACTGCAGATATACAAATATATATATACACACGGACCTCAAATCAGCCAGTCTCGCTGCAAAACTTTCTCTTTCCCAGTGTCAGGAAAAGAAACTACCAAGACACCGAAAATCCCGCAGGGCGAAGCAGGCACAAGCAGGCACGGAGGAGCGCCGGCAGGAGGGCGCGGGAAGCCGCCAGCTGCCGAGCACCACGCCGGGGAGCCCCGGGGCTCGGCCGGGGCCGGCGCTGGCCGAAGCCGCGCTCCCCCCGCCGCCCACGCCGCCGCCCCGCCGGGCGGAGGAGCCGCGGCGGCAGCGGGGCACCCCCGGAAAGTTCCCCCGGCGCCCAGACGGCAGGGCCGGCTCCCTCTTACCCTTGGTCCAGTCCACCACTTGCTTCGGGCTCCACCTGGTCACCGGCTCCATGGCGGGTGCGAGCGCGCCGGCACCAGCCCCCGCGACACACCGCAGCTCCTCGGGCCGCGGACTCGGCCCCTCTCACGCTCCCATCCCGGCAGCGCCGCTCCCGGCCGCCCCCTCCCCGGCCCGGCTCCTCCCGCCGGCCACGGCCGGGCCCGCCCCGCTGCCGCTCCGCCCCCAGGTGCCGCGTCCCGCCGGCTCGGGCCGGCCTCGTGCATGGGAAAGTGCTGGGAAAAAAAGTTCTTGGGGTGCCCGCTCCGACAGGTCTGGAGAGACGGCGATTCGGGAGCCGCCCGGCATCCTTCCCCGGGAGCGGCAGGCGGGCCGTGGGGTGGAGCGGCGGCCAGGGCGCTGCACCCCGCTTCGGTGGTGGCTAAGTGTGAGTCACAACCTTGGGGCAATTTTAGCAGCAACTGCAGAGTGCCTTGAACCACGCTTGTCCCCGTATTGGCATTTGGGGTTTTTGTTTCTGAATCCCTCGCTTAAAAGCGTCCTTGGGTGTGGAGGCTGCTTCATCAGAAGAGTTTACTTTTATTTTGCTGCCTTCTCTTGTGAGCTGCATTAAGCCATCAGCTACACCTCAGACTCGCTTTCCTCACGGGAAATGTGTCGCTTGTGTCCTGGCCGCCTCCCGAAGCCCATGTAAGCCCCTACTGAGTGTCGGTCTCTTCTCGGAGGTTAAAGGGCCCACCTCCAGAACTGTGTGTCCAGCATACCGGGCTCTGCCGTTCCCTAGCGCTGAGCACATAATTCGGCCTTGCAAACACTTTTCCATGCAGCAAGGAAACATGAAGAAAACGGGAAGTTTTACCGTGTCTATCACAACACTGTCTGGTTCAGCAGCAAATTCCAGCCTGAAGCTCTTTCGTAGCATGCACAAAAGTCCTGCTGCTCCTCTTCGTCAGCGAGAAAGAAGCAAAGTAGACTCTGCTGCGACAGTAAAACTGTGAAATTTTAACTTGGCAATATTAGAGAGTGGGTAAGCAGCTGGGATTTGAGACTGTCCCCTATCCCACTGTTTCCGTCGTCTCCCATCTCGACCCATCTGTTATCGCCAGTCATGCAGTTGAAATGTAAGCTCTTTGGGACAGGGGCTGTCAGCTCCGTGCGGCGCCCAGCTGTGCAGTGCCCGGCTTTCCCACCGCGGCACAAACAGCTGCCTCTGGCACGCACTGCTGCGGACCCCTGTTGGAATCAGGAAGAGTTTTAGTTCTAGTTCTAGTTTGGGGAAGCAGTAGCTAAAATAAAGAGGGGTGCATATACCTAAGAAGTATAATTTATTAATTTTTTCTTTGGTTACATGGTGGTTGAACGTATATTTTTAGTTCTTTATTATAAGGTTAACTCCTAGCTGATTTCTCTGCTTTCTAGTTTGTGAAATATAACAGCTGTCAGTTAACCACTCTGCCTATTTGAAAGATTAAAATGCAGTTCCTCGCAGCTTTAATATTGGTGCAACAACCAAAAGTTTCCTGATTCCCTATTGAATCATGTGCCATTCGTGCTTAAAAAGCAACAAAACAGCAGTTTTCCCCCCTTCCAGAGGCCTGAGTAAACAGATGGACATTGCTATGTGCCCTGCTAATGGTTTCACATGGGTTAATGTAACAGCACTTGTTTTAACTACGCAGATGCTTCCCTAGGTTGCAAGCAGGATAGCAAACGTCTCTTGACCTTAGTGTTTGGAATACTCACCTGCTGTCATCCTTCTGTCACAGGCCTTGGGCCGTCCCTCTGCCTGATTTGAGTCAGATGAGCACCATATTTTGTGAGGAAGGTGTGCAGAAATGATCACTTGCTAGCAGATTGCAAATCAAACAAATCCATTATTAATATTTAGTATTTTTTGTCATTTTCAAGGTGAGAAATTATTCATTTACTTTTTAAGCAGGACAACAATGCAGTGACTCTGTGGTGTTTTACTACATGACGTCCTACAACATCAACTGCTTTACATCTGCTCTGGACAAATTAAATGGGGCTACAGGGGAAGGCAGCATGTGTCCTGTTTCTAAAAGGATCCTAGGCACATTGCTTACCTGTGCTACTCTTTTCAAGCCCAGATTGCAGCTGCCTTTGAGTTGATCTTTCTCATGATTGCATCACCTTAATCTGATCTTTATTTGAGATGAGATTAACTAATAGTCCACTGGCATGATATAATTAGAAGTTCTGTCTATAGAATAAGATATTCTTATTAAAAAGTAATACTCATTGCCAAAAGAATTAATAATTTAAAAAACAAACAAACAAACAAAAATTAAAAAAAACCCTCTGTCTGATTTCTAGATATGCCAGATTAAAAAATGACACTTCTCCTTTGAATGTCTTCAGATGCTCTGTAGATTGGTTTTAGCCAATTTACTTGGCTGATACTTTTAGCCAGTATCAACTATTAGGAAAGATGTCCATTCCTTTTCTCTGCTTGCAGCCATGCATGGAATTAATTGATTTGCCAAAGACCAGGCTACCAGCTCTCCAGAAGTGCACAGTTTTTCTTTTATTACCATTTTCCGGTGGTAAAAGTGTTTTGATTTGAGAAGATGATTCAGACCAATTGTTTTCTGATTCCCTGTTTTGTTTATTTTCTTCCTTTTTATTTCCTCTTGCAGGCCAGGTTTTCAAAGGGCTCTCAGACCAGTTTGCCTGACAACACAGAGCTCAGTATGGACCATCGTCTTGGTTTCACAATCTTAGGCACAGCAATATGCATCCTCCCATCACCCCAGAGGAAAGACAAAAGAATCTTTCATCTAAACCCACAGCCACACCCTGTCAGGATGGCAGAAGAAGCTACACAGTGTTTGTCACCTTCAGGTTTCTCTCCTTGAAGCTGATCAGCAAAAGGAGGACAGATGACTCTCTATAAGAGAAAGTCTGTGGGAATAAATTATCCTTTCAAGAAACAAACAAAGAAGTGTATTTGGATAATTGAAAAAGCTTAGCATCATTCCATCAGCTATATTGTCTGTACTCTGGATTAACCGTACATTTGTAATTTTTTCTAAACACAATCTGGTTGACCCTGCCTCAGAGGCCTTTGTTTTCCATACCAAATCTGTGACCTACCAGGCTACCTGCCTGGACCCGATTTTTTTTTGCCATATAGATGGTCACATGCTTGACAAAATAACCAAAGTGGACAACAAGGATGGCATTTAAATTTTTAACTAGCACGACGGTGGGAGGCAACAGATGATCTAGCACAAATACCTGCTGGTACAGAGAGAACACACCAAAATTCCTTGAACAGTTGAGAATTAAATGAGTTTGGACCAGGTTATCTCTTCACATCACATTGCTGCTTTTGTCCCCTGGCTGCTGCATCACAGTCTGTCTGTTGCCAGACTTACTACTACCCTCCAGAGCTATGCCTCATGCTCCTTGGTGCTGTGCAGATTTGCAGGGACAGCAGCTCCTTTCTCTAAGAGAGGTAACTGCTGCTACTCATCTCTAGGGGGATGAATAAACTGCTTAGCCAAAAGTCACATAGCAAGTTCAAAAAGTGTGGTTTTGTTCAGGGCCACAAAAAGTTAATTTTCTTACTGGATCAAATTTTTTAGGGGCATCAGCATATTGTAGTTTGTATTTTTAAGTGGAAGGGATGTTTATGTTGGGCGAAGCACTGTCTAAGCAAGTTTTACATTACATTACATTTTAATTACATTATTCGTGAAGATTTATTTATTTCATATTCATAGCTGAAAGCTGTGAAAATTGAAAAATAAAAAGTATGCAAAACAAAAGCCAGTTTATGGGTAGAAAATCCACTGTTTGCCTCTATTGACAATCCACAGATGAGCAATTAGGTCATGACAAGGTCATCCCTGAACTTTTGTTAAGTCATAATGCTTCAGAGACCACATCAACCACTGTCACTACTGTCACTAAAAAAAAAAAAAAAAATTACCTTTTCAAGCATTACCTTCTTCACACAGGCCACAGAAATCAGTAGAACTTTTTGCAAAACAAGAAAATTTTACCCTACATAACTGGAACTGAGAACTTCCCCAGTAAGATCAGTGAGTATTAAAGTTCTTTTCTAAATTGCAACAGGTAACTTAACTGAGTCAGAGTGAGTCAAGTTCAGAACTGGGTTTGGTTATATGAGCATGTAATTAAAAAAACTCATACTAGTGGGAAACTGTTCTTGCACAAGAATCAACATCCTATTTCTCACTTTGATACCAGTACTGTTAATGATGGGTCTCTTCTGTGTATGACAGTGTGGGAGATCTTGGGGTAGCCTGATGAGAGAAATAGGTCTGCCTAGTGAGATTTTGGATATAAGGTTATGCCTGGTCTATCAGTAACCAAAGTTAGCTTAGGACGACTTATATACATGGCTGTATTTATAATGAATCTATAGGATTTTTTCCCCCAAAATGAAGTTCTTGCACTACTTATTTCCTAAGGATGGGAGTCCTGTATTTGGATTGTCTTGTTATCTTCCATTCAGCTTTAAAACTACCTACACAAAATTCCTAGATGAGTGAAAGTTGTCGCTGCCTGCTGCCATAGGGGTATATATATGTCTGCATAAAAATATATGTGTCTGTGTGTATGCAAGCTGATGACTCTGCACAAACTGACATAGGCTGTAAGGTCGATGAGAAGAAGAGAAAGGTCTTCTCCTGAAGTTTTTCCTCAGGCAATATCCTATAAACTTTAACAAGTATATTTATTTCTTTTAAGATACAGGACCTTGAAATGCCATATACTGGTCTTTTTAATTCCCTAGGTGGTTTTATTAAGCAGATCTCAAATCACTGCATAGAAATAATTTCCTCCACTGCACCTGTTGCTAAGGTAGCATGTTTAAAAAGAGGATCATAAACCTGTTATGCAAAATATAAATGTATTAAAAATGTATTTAATAATTATTAGAAATTAGATTACAAATTTATTTTGGTCTACCTTAGATCCTTTTACCTGGCTATAAAACTATCTGACTCTCAGGTAAACAAAGCACAAAAGTGATGTGTGAAAAATTATGAAACTCACTGATATCAACACATAAAGTGAAAGTTAAAGTCAAATGACAGAATTTTGGTACAGAGCAATAGAAAATTCTTCATTTCCCTGCCCAAAAGGCACACAGGAGGAAAGATTTGTCTTGAACATACTTGGTCAGTGAGTTTGGTCAGCTGCAGAAAATTTATGTCCCCAAATGGAAAACAAACAACTTCTGGGAGTTTAGCACTAGCAAGGAGACATTTATGCTGCTGGAGCAGGGAAACCACTTTGCAAAATTACCAGGAGCAGCGTCTGCCCCAGCAGCTGTGGCTGTTTGTCCAGCAGTCATTTATCACAGGCACACAGAGGCAGAGTGGTGGAGGGAGCGAGCCGTGGCGCAGTGCAGGTGAAGCAGGAATGGCACAGCCGAGCTCCTGGCTCAGGACCAGAGGAAGGGGCTGAGGTGCCATTCAGCTCCCTTCAAGCACCACGCTGCTTTGGGCTGAGGAACTGTGAGGAATGAGGGTGCAATGGGCAGCTGGTGCAGGACAAAAAGGCTGCTGTAGCAGATGGGCTGTCCCCACCACTCCCGAAGTCACACACAGATGGTGGAAACCTCCTCCTGCTAAAGGGATACCTGTGGGCCAAGGCAGAGAAGACTGTCTCGCATATATCAGTGGAACTGTCCACACAGCCTGGGCCATATTTGCTTGGAAACTTGCTCAAAATAAGGTCTAAAAGAGATGGATTTATGGAAGGAAAACCAGAGTTATTTCTACATGGAGCATGTAGGAATATTGTGTATTTTTATTTGAAGACCTTGATTCAAGAAGCCTGTGTTCTGCCTAAATTACACTTACTCTTCTTCCCCCTTTTACTTAAGTCCTCAGACATCAGAAAGCACCAGCCAAAGGGATTTAAGGCCAGGCTGGCTAAATGTGCACGTGCAACAGTAGAACCATGAGCTAGAAATATTTCTTTTAAAAAGCTATGTGACCTTGACAAGAAAATGTTCTGCTCAGTTTTGCAGTCTTCCTGCTCCTCCTTTTAAGAGGAAGTTAGATATACAAGTATTTTAATTCACCTGTTTATCTTAGCCTAAATTTATCTGCAGACTCTGAAATGTAAGAAGGGTGCATTAACTCTATCTGCTAGAGTTTTTATTGCAAATGAAAGGGGTTTTTTTGAAAGGCAAAACGTGCAATAGAAATTCAAACAATTCATTTATTTAGCTTTAAAAATAATACCTAAAATCAGAGGAGAAGGTTTGATTTTTTAATTATTTTTTCACTAATTGACATATATTAAAAGCTTTTAAGTAGAATTGGCAGCAGTATCACAACTGGTTTTTTGCAGAAATCCACCTATTCAGGAATAAAAATCCCCAGTAACTTAAGCAACACTTTCTCTAGAAAGCTAGAAAGCCAACTACTATTGTAGTTTCTTCTACAGAATTTTCTCAAATCTTCAGATCTTCAAACATGCTGCAAACATTAATTAGCAGTCTCTCAAAATACCTGTGGTCTTGTGGTTAAGACAGCCCAACACAGTTTCAAAAGAAAGACATTCAAAGCCTTGCTCTGTCACAGCCTAGCTCATATGAGATTAAGACTGATCCTGAAATGCTTCATGATTAGGGATGAGAGCAATTCTGTTAAATTCAATGAGAAGGATGTGCCTAAATGTTTTCATATCAAGGGGATTTAAGGATATCTTTGGCTTCAAAGTCCAAACAACCATCCTGCAGCTGCTAATAGCCTCACCTCCAGCTGTCCATTGGAGCACCTGAGGAGATTCCAAAAATAATTCTATGTACTCCCTTGAAAAGGGAGGCTGAGGCTCGGCTGGCTGAGGGTCTGCTCTAAGAAATAGAGCAGGGGTAGGAATAAAAGCAATAATCTCATAAAATATGATTTTTGAACTACTGCCACAACTGCCTTCTCACACATCTGCCCAGGACCCTGGTCCAGGCTTGGCTCTACAGAGCAATGACTGTTTTTGGACCAAGACTCTTCTGGGTTCAGGTGCTAACTTTGTTCATTTCTCTGTGGCACGTGGGGATCCTGAAATAATAGGTATATTCAGAATAGGTCTGATCAAACCAGTTGGGTGAAAACACTGGGGCTTCTTCCACCACCTGGGTGAGCCGCAGGCTATGGGGCATCTCAGTTCAGCTCCCCTCTCTGCCCCACAGGATTTCAATTTGCTTCCCGAGGCTGTTTACAGGTACGGGTTTCACTCCCTAGTCCAGCCCTAGCAATATTCTTAGCAGACTGGCTCAGCTAGTTCTTCCAAAGGTTTTCAGATTTTGTGGTTTATACCCTTTATGTGGCCAGGCTTCCTCAGGTGTTTTCTGTGCAATCTGAGGAGAAAGCACACACCTCTGTGGCCCTCGCCCTGACAGCAAGTGCTGCTGGGACTGGCAAAGTACCGCTATTAAAAAATGCAGCTTGAAAATGAAATCATAAATGGCACACAACAATTTGCTTGGAAAATTACAGCTTTTTTATCATCACTGCTGAGAAGTGTATACCTGTCATCCCTTTCTTCAATGACCAACACTGAAATATTTCCTGTACATTCATGACAAGCTTTTTCCTTTAATAAATTACTACATTAAACATAATACTTCGCTTAGATTGTGTATTACTCTTGCTTCTGTAAAGAGTTGACTCATTGGTTGTGTTGAGCCTGGGATGCAAAGCTAAGCCCCAGGGAAGAGAAGCTCTGAGAAATGGAGAGGAAAAAGTGGCCATTTAATCCCCTGGTCTATGGCTTTGCAGACTAGGTCTGTCCTTTGAATCAATGACTGCTCTGAGAGCAATAAAAGTCACAAACAAATGTTGGTACCACAAGTGTTGGAAGACCCTATAAATCATATGAGAAAGGTTAAAACAATTATCTGAAGTACAATAGTCCTTTTTGAAACATACTGATCTTCAAAAACAGGTTTACAACCTCCCTTCTGGACAATAATTTTCATAGCAGAAGTCTGGCAAAAAGCTTTAGAATCTGGATTCAGTAAGTATTCTTTGTATCCACTGCATGGATAATTATGTTTCCTTTCTCCCCACTTTCAGGACTTTTTCCTCAGCGTTTGATAATTTAACTAGAAAGTACAGCGACAGGGAAGAGGTTTATCAGACTGGAATAGCAAGTTTCTGCAAGAATCATGCTTTTAGTAAAAGAGCACTTTGGTCACCTCTTCATCAGTAACAGCACCCTAAACATGAAGCAGGAAAATTTGAGAAAGGTAAAAAACAAAAAATCCCAGGGCATACAAAGTCTTGAACATAAAACAAAACAAAACAAAACCAAAAAAAAAAAAAAAAAGGTCATGTAAACAGCTCCAAAACAGCATACTCAGTGGAGAGAAATTAGGCCAATACATCAAATATACACTGTTTGTTGTTGATGCCTGAGGCCACAAAATTATTTGGAGTCTTTGGCCTTCTGTGTGTACAAGATGACGGCAGAAACCAGACAATGGGCTGATGTTTGTTCTTCAAACCCAACCACCAGATGAGTGGAGTTGTTGTTTTTAAATACTTCGTGCTTTGTTGGAAGGCTGGCACCTCTCACATGCTCCTTAAAAGAGAAACAGCAATACAAAGATCTGGTGGGAGTTCAAAATCCTCATTTGGCTCTTAATTATCTGTCCCTACCACACAGGCAGAGATGTATGTGCAACATACTTTTTTGGGGCCTACTGGTTTTTAATTGTGATTTTAGTTTAATTTATGAAACTATCTATTTTTAATGGTCATGGGAAGACGCAGAGACCAAAAACTAACTGAGCAGAGCACAGAGAGGTGTGGTGTGTTGAGCACATTAGCAGCAGTGGCTAATGCCACTCATGTCAAAGGCTCACGTGAAAGCTGTTTTCACTACACAGCCTGGCCAAAGTCAGCAGTTCTGCAATGTACAGACAATTATTTGTAAGGACCTCTGCTTTTGTTTTCCCCAAATGATGCACCTTTACAAGGAAGCAGAAGGGAATTGGCCCAGCCATTAGGAGATGCTTGTTTTAATAGCAAATCCTGTGTGAGCATCTGAACATCAGTATTCAAAAGAAGTACAAGAGGAAGACAGATCTCACTTATGGTCAGCCTTTCTCATGGCTTCCCTCCCTTTCTGAAATCAAGAGGAGAGATCACCAGAATGCAAATATGCTCTCTTGGGAAGGAAGTGGAATGAATTCATTTCTCTTCCACTGTTTTATATGCGAAGTTCCTGTCTACCATTAGCAAGATTTATTCTTTTAAGACCTTCCAGTGTTCTTGAAATACTTATCTTTTAATTTACAACTTGATTTGGAACATTTTCTGATGGTTTTGAGGGAGGACTAAAGAGATTTTGATAAAAACTTGTGCAAGAAGAGAGAGAAAGGAGTGTTTCTGTAAGCTCTTGTATCCATGGTTGAAAACAGAAAAAGTGGGCAGAAATCTCAAAGACCTTTTGGTCCCATGGGACCAAATCAGATGCAATTTTAACCATGACAAAAAAAAGATGCTACAAGAATTAAACGCCAGAAGTGGAAGGGGCACAATTCCATGCGGGATTCCCATCAGCTTTCTGGGGTAGATTCCAGCTGTGAAAGCCATAGGAGAAGCTCCTCCACTCACTGACCCTCTTTGTGGTCAGGATTTGCCCTATAAAGGCCTAATTGACACTAATGTGAATGGATTCTTAGCTCAGTGCCTAGAGCAGGTTTATATATCCTCCTTTGGATCCCTGGCAATTTCCTCTGCGTGTCAAAACGTGAACCTCCTCTCAAAAAGGCAAACATGTACACTGCACATGAAAGCAATCAACAGAAACCTTTCTCCCTGGAAAAGTAGGGAACAGCTAGGCAGCCCAATGCATCCTTTGTCTATGTTCTGAAAGGAGTCAAATTCAATGGCAAAATAAAATGCATATCCCAAAGGCTTCGTGACTCCCTTTTCATTCAGTGTTACTGCACTGAAAAATTATTTTACGTAGCAATATTTATTTTATATTTTAACAAATTCTGTCTTTATCATGACCAATTGCTCTGGTTTTATTGCACTATTATATGTTTGGTATCTTAGTCTGTAGTTAAGGCTGCTGAGTGTTTTTGAACAAAATAGGTTTAGAAATGGGCTACTTGTCTGGTGAAGCTTGAGTCTTTTTCTACCTCTGTGTGTAATCATCTACTAATAGACAGAGTCTGACAGTACTGTATATTTGACTGTTTATGACTATGCTTTGTGTTTACTGTCAGTTAAATCATGGATTTTTCCCACTGCTTTTCTTGTTTTGAAGACCTATGCTATTAAAAAAAAAAAAAAAAAAAAAAAAAAAAAAAAAGAAAACTAACTGTGATCCAGACACAAATATGCCAATTTTACTGAAGCTGCTGATTCAACAAGGTCTTTCAGAATTTGCAAATTTGGGGGCATGACAGATGGAGCTATTTTTGAAACAGTACCACTAGTCATGTGTTTAAAACTGCACTTGTGTTTATGTGCTTTTTGGAATCAAACCTTCATTCAGTGGGTTAAACTGAGATGAGTCATTTAAGGGAAAATATCATATTATGTGAAAAAATATTTCTGCTTCCTGGTAATTCATCACATAGGTGCTTTTGTTAAAATTCCAAAGATGAGTTTCTCTTAGCTAACTCTACCCATTGTTAGTCAAGAAGCTCAAGCCTCAGTAATATAATCACTATGAGATGTAAGGAGATGCAACCCCACAAGCAGAAATAAAAATGGATAGAGCAAATGAGAGATTTCTTACTAACTTCATACCTAAAATCTCTCTAATGTGAAACATGATTCATCAATGAATTTAGCTAACTTCAAGTGAGCAAACAATTCTGAAAATGTAGGTCCGTGGCATTAAATGAAAAGAGGACCAAGCAGAAAGTACTGATGACTGATAATTGACCCCTTTGTCCATGATTTCTGTAAGCATAGTGTAGTGTTGGGTGTTAAGTGTTAAACATCCTGAAACCTTCATCAGCAGTTTCTCCATCAGCAGGCAAATTTTCCAGTCTGTCTTTAGATGGTCTGTTATGCTGCTCCTAACTGCAAGTTCCTCCTCTGTGTGTTGTCCTCATTGCTGCTTCAATATGAAGGTAAAGTCTTTAATCATTTATCAGCTGACACAACTGGTTTGAACAACCCTTAACACTGCATTTGAGAATGCTTACAAAATTTATAAGGCTCAAGTGGACATTTTACTCTTAGTATTTAGTCTTCTAAACAAAATATTTCAGACACATAAACAGGTATGGCATTCTCAGCTCTTTGTCTGTCCATATGCTTTTTCCATGAATGCCATTTACGACAAGTAGGTCTTCCAAACACTAGCTGCAGGAACAAAAATGCAGGTGAACAACATCAACAATAACAGTAAAAACCAAACAAACAGACAAAAAAACTCCAAAGCAAACAAAAAGCTCCCTGTTTAAGTAATACCGCCTTCCTCTGCTGAGTAAACAAAAGTCTCTAATGACTGCAGTTTGGGGCTGTTTTTCACAAATCTCTCTCAAAAAAACCAAAAGTGCAGGAATGTGTTCATAGAGTTAATGGGATTTTACATTTGATTTATTCTTTCTTTTTATGGCAGCAGAGCAATGGCATTTTCTACTATATTTCTTTGCATTTTTTTTTAACTTTTAAAGTTGTGTTTCAGAAGATTTGCTTGCACGTGAAGGCATGAAGTCTTTAAAATATTTGGAACCTCTGAATGACTTCTTGTTGACATCTTTAACATGTTTCAATCCAGCAGAAATCAGATGAAATCTGCTGAAACTCAGATGAATTTTGCCCTGGATGTATACCACTACATTAAATTTTCCCATAGTCCATTGAAACATCCAGTATTCTTGTGCTTATACAGGCAGTTTTGAGACATCACACGTGTAGTTTATGGCAACTTCTGTACAGACTCTCTTGGATATACAGACCCTCATAAAAATCCTAAGCAACCACTGTTTCTAAAGATCAGTGGTTTGAATATTTTAAAAAAATATGTATTTTGAATATTTTTAAATATTTTAATATTTTAAAAAACCTAAGCCACATTTGTGGCTAGTCTCAGACATCCCATGTTGGTACTGTTATTTGCCAAAATCTGATGAAACTCATTTGAAGTTGTAAGTAGAGATTGTGACATTTGCTGTCACAATTTGTGGCAATGTATGCATCATTTTTTCAAATGAGTAAGGATAGTTCACAGTCTTTTGTTGACACAAAAGAATGTTTTGAATGGAAAAGTAGTGAATGATCTCTCATTGATTTCAATATAAATAAAATTAGATTCAGCACTTTGGACTTAATAGGCAATTATGGCCAAATAACCAATTTATAAATTTAACTAAATGAATATTTAGTTAAATAATATCCTGAATATTTTTGGAATCTTTAGTTACCATTGGTTCCTCATTTAACACTTCAGTCTACTGAAAACTAGCCAATGGTTGATATTAAGAGCTTCCAGATCTATTGAGATCTTGGATTCACTTTGGATGTGATGCATTGCTTTTGGGGTTTTAACGGTGTTACAAAATTTACCTAAAACAGGAGGTTACAATAATTACCTCACTCTTCTTGGTGGCTTGAGCAGTGATGTGGCAGATCTTTTTAAGGACTTTTACAAGTGACAGCATCTCTATCCAGGAAGTTCTTGTGCAGTCCTGGTATGTTCAACTTATTCAAAGGACTATAAAATATTGATCTGTTTTTATTTGTCTAAATATCTGGCTATTTACATGCTTCTGAGGAGTAGAAAGAAGGAAGTTGAGGCAGCAAAGTGTTCCATTGAATCAGTCCGAGCAGGCAATATATATTCAATCTGTACTCAGCTCTGAGAAGTTGAATGAATTTATCTTCATTTTTAAAAATCTTTTCTTCATATATGTTAATAATCAATTAAACTTGACTTATTCCTCTTCCTTCAATGTGACTCACAGTTCCTTAAGCACTTTACTTTTGAATTTCACTACTTGAAAAGATTTTAACACCAAAACAGCCTCTGATTTTTGTGGGCTGGTCTTGTGTTTGTTCCGTGGAGCTGTGTGCCAGTGGTGCACTCAGGCTGATACAGATGATGGCCTAAGGTTCACCTGTGCCTCAAGGAGTTTGTCTTCTAACCAGACCAAGACAACCCCAAACTGCAAGAACCTGCCAGGCATTGCAGTGGAGAAGTCAGGTTTTCCTGAGTGTGGAGGTGTGCAGAGAAGGCAGTATTGTTCAGGTCAGGTTAGCAGTACACTGGAGCTGGTACTGACCTTGAAATATTCACATGTTTTGGAGAAGTAAGTAAAGGCTCAAGGGGTCAGTGATCATGGCAGGAGGGTGTTCTGGCTGCCAGGGACACCAGAATAGAGGAATGGAGAAACTCTAGGGAAAAGAGCTTCCAGGCCCAACATATCAAATAGTAAAAAAAGCAAAGCACGTAAATAAAACCAGAAATACTGCAGAGTAAACTAATAATACCAAGCAGGGTAACTGAGCAGTCAGCTTGCAATGCCTACTTTTTGGCAACTTAAACTTTTGTGTCTCCCAATAGCCACCCGTTGTCATCCAGGTCCCAAGGAAAGAGATAATGTAAATGTTAGTCCCCAGAAACACCCCACTCATGTATGAGTCATGCCTATGAGGAGTGAGCAAGACAGCCATTTGGACTACATCCCATAATTCTGAAAATGTGTAAAAAATATTTCTATAGAGTAAAAAAGGAGATCAGAGAAATCAAAAAGAGAATTTGCCTTTTGACCAAGCAGATAATAGAAATTTAGTATTTTTCATTATCTTTGGCCATTTGTCTATATTCATTCTTTCTCAAAGCGCATTTTCTCATCCGGGGCTCAGCAATCCTGTGAAATATAATTATCTTTGCCAGTCAATGTAAGACAGAATGTAGTCCAAGTTTAAACAGAAAGATAATGGCTTTTATCCTTTTTTTTTCTCAAAATGTTTCAGCAGTGTTGACACAGATCAAAAATCTGTGCTGCCAAATAAACACAAGAAATTCCTTGTGCTAGTGGAAGCTGTGGGACAATTCTTATACCAGAAGTTGAGATGGACATCTGTATCACATGCATATTAGCAGAGAAGAAGATTCATATATATATCAATGTCACAAATATTTTAATAAAGTGAAAAGAGGACTCTTATACATTTGTTTCATCATGTATTACAAACAGGAGGATCACTTGCTGAAACCAGTCCTTTTAGCAGAGCATCAACTTTATTTTTTATTACTAGAAGATATTTCCAAAATATTACTGCAAAAGGCACTTTGAGATCTCACTGACATTAGCAAAGGTGTGATTTCTAAAGGAAAGGAAAAATACAATGATGACACTATGAGACAACGATAAGCAGAAGGACTATGTTCGTTTCACTCAATTACATCATGACAATACATTTTGATTAGTCTTTGCATAGACTTTCATCTGAGGAGTTCAAGGAAGTTCACAAACATCTGCATAGTAGAAGGAATATGCTCTTTTCACTGAATTACATCATCATACTGTATTTTGACTTGTTTGTCCTTGCATAGACTTTCGTCCAAGGAGTTCAAGGAAGTTCAAAGATGACTGAGTCTCAGAGAATACAGAAAGTAATAAACATTGACTGATTTATGCACAATAATTCAAAAATCAATAGCAGAGAAAGGTCCAGGGTTCACATTTTCCAACTGCAGCATGCTACTGATTCATGAATACACTGAGATTATGCCTGTCTTGAGCATTAAGGTTCATTTCGAGCATCTGAGCACTACTCAGGTGCTCTAAGTAGAGAAAATACCTAAGCTCATTTCTGAATCATGATCTAACTTTCTTTGCTAGGAGACTTGGTGAACCTTGCACCACAATGGACTTCTGCACCCATTCAGTCAGCAAACAAAAAAGCTCAGTCTCTTGCCTCATCCAAACACACTCATGACTGACTACAAGAGACCAAAGAAGACAAATCTTCTTTATTTCATGGGAGTGGCCACCATCTGCTGATGGCTATAGGTGAAATGGCTTAAATTAGGACACTGAAATTCACCTGAGGCCTGGCTGAAGCCTTGTTTATCTGTGCACACCGGGACAGCCCAGGCTCAAGCACTCAGGCTGCACAGCAACTCAGCAACTCAGTACATTAAGTGAGCTCCAGCAGAAAGGTGCCGTGGGCAACTGGTGGGGGGACACAGGAGGAGAAACAGATTAATTCAATGCAAGGCATTGGGCAGACTCTCAAGTGAAGATTGGACACCTGAAACTAGTCGAATTGTGAGATTGTGAGTCCCAGAATAGCCTGACAAGATGTTCTATAGGTTTTATACTGTCCAAAAAAAAAAAAAAAAAAAAAAAAAAAAAAAAAAAAGAAAATCAATAAAAGATGGGCTAAATAGTGTTCTAGATATCTAACATCCTTGTTTTAAACTTCAGTGTAAACTGTTCATTTTTTTCTGTTTTTGCCAAAATAATATTTGAACAGTGATGTATGCCACAGAGTTCATGTAAATCAAAAGCACTAGCTGGTAGTGGGAGCTGTGAGGGTCAGTTTCTTATGTCTCTGTACTGACATGTGATTTATTTCCTCCGTAACCAAGTGCAGGGTCTGATCAGAATGTTTATGAATTTCCATCATCTGTCTCCCAGGTGGCATTTTCTAGTGGCTGGTATTACAGTTGAGCTCATTTATAGAAACTTCCCTCAATAGGGGCACAAATGTTCCTATACTGTACCCAATAACTTTACACCTTGATAAGAAGTTTATAACACAGTGTTCCATGTTCAAAAGTACCTAGTTCTCTTAGTCTATATTTTATTTTCAACCATTTTAAAAAAAAAAAATCACTAGGCTTTTGGCTGTTTTTTCTTGATTGTTTTTTTTCAGCAATATGTGGAGTGAATTGAAGTAACTCTCTAATGCTATGACCTTACAAGACTACATTATAATGCTAATAAAATAAACTTTAAAAAAATCTTCCTGTTCTCTTAAGCACTGCCTGTTTACAAGAACAAGCTAATTCTGTGAATTAGCCAGGGCTTTGTATGTCATAGAAGAGTTATTTTAAAATGTACTCAGTTACATGGATCATTTTGCACCCGTTTTCATCAACAAATCATTGAAAAATATCATTAGACAATTTGCTCCAGATTTGTAAGCCCTGGGGATTTCAAGGGAAAAAGGAGATAATGAAAGAAATATTACAGATTACACTGAGCCAAGTCTGTTTCCACTCTGTTGCCAGATTGGCAAGTAGAGGAGAAAGTAAAGGGTCCCCTTATTTGATAATTATTTAAGTCCCAATAAGATTCAGAAATCTAGGGAAGGGAGTCTACTAAAATCCTAGATAGAGATGAATTTATGTAGACATTTTTCTACAGTTTCTAGCAAACAAGGATAAGCATTGCAGGAAATGATTAATTTATGTGATATGGGTAGAAGACCTACTCCCAAAGCACTTTCAAAGCACTCAAAAAAGTATCCTCTTATACCTGCAAATATCATTCAGAAATTTATTGCTGCTACTATTCCTGTGCTTACAAACAGTGTTGACAATATATTATGCTTTGACAATAGAGTTGTTATGCTGTGAAAGACGCAACTGCATCCTATAAAAAGGAAGTCAGAACCTACCCTCACAAACTGTAGAGAACCAAGACAAAGAAGCAGAAGACATCAAAGTTCCATTTTTGAACTAACATGAAGGCAGCAATAACAAAATATGTTCTAATCTACCTTGGAGTCGGCTGTGTTCATACAAAGGGCACATTGAACAGGCCTGGCATAAGAAACTAAATGAGTGGTTCTGTCTTCACAACAGCTGGAAAGGAAAGTCAAGCTGACATGGGGGCTTAATGAATTAAAATTTTAGCCCATTAGACCCTGGTGGTACAGCTAGGTCAACATTATTTTTACTGTCAAGCCGAATCATGCCCATATAACTTCTCTTTCTGGGAAGGAAGAAATATTTGCATTCATTTATCTTTTCACTGAGAGGCAAAAGTTCCCATGAAAACCATGAATGACTTGCTGACTGAGTTTAGCAGCAAGAATGCCTAACAATGAAGGCAAATGTGTTGCACAAATTTGTTTATTCCTCCAGGTCCGTCCTGATTCCATTTTACACTATTCCCTGAGGTGGACAAAACTCTAAAGTTTGAAAGTAAAATTAGAGTCAGAGCAGTACGCCATAATTTCCATGTGGATCCAAGTTTCACAGCATGGAAATCCCAGCTGGTTGGAAAACAAGCTAGAAATACTATGAGAATAGATTATTTTTCTGATTGTTGGGTGTGTTTGTTTTATCTCCCTGGGGAGAATGTGGGTTCCCTAAGCCACACTCTTCATTTAGCTTCTTTACCAGGAAACCCTAGAGAGGAAATTCTAAATTATAGCTTTCTACTAACTGTACTTGGCAGCCAAGTCTTGGAAACCTTTGGCGTCTGGTGCTCACCCAGCTGAAGCCAACAGGATTTCTACAAAGAACTGAAGGGATTTCTCAACAGAGGTCCATGAAGATGCTACAAGTATGAGTTATTATGGAGAATTCCCATCCTAAGCATTCTCTTGTGCTTCTCTTTTACAAACAGGAAAAACCCCACCTAGCTCATTCCAGGAAGAACAAGCACAATGGCATTGGTATAGGCTCATGTTTACCTGACCAGGCCAGGTGTAGATATCAAAGGCTTTAGATAGATACTATTCTTTCCCTCAGTGATTTTTTTATCCTTTCTTCACCTTCCTCACTAAATGCAATAAAATTTGGCAATCTTTTAGCTCAACACCTTCCCTTCAGAAGTCTTAGAGAAATGAACATTATTTTATTTCTGTTTTTAAGGGACTTTGGGTAAATCAAACACAAAACTCCAATTCAAAAATGTTTTGACACATCTCACTTTCAGCTTGTTGAAGGAGAAGACTCAATGTTCACTGGCTACCTCAACAAACTACTGCCCTGTAGTCTATTTTGTCATTTGATTTGATATCTGATAATCCACATTTTAGGTGGTGTATTTACTCTCTCATCTTCATAAAACATATATAACAAAAGGGCCCTGCCTGTTCTCTAGGATTGTGTCATTTTTAGAACTACTTATAAGACAACAGAAACATGACCTACTGCATCTTCTGGAGAACACTGAGAGGTAATTACATGTATTAATATAATCATCATCACCTTTTTTAAAGTTGCATCACCTATTTTAAAGATAAGCCAAGTTCAGTCACAGCTGGAGATGAGAGATGAAAGGTAGATGTTGGAGGTAAGAAAGATTTCAGGACATAAATTGGCTCATTTCTCTCCCTGGTGGAATCTGAAGGCTGTCATTTGGAGTAGGACTGTCACTCTGGACATCTTAGATGTTCTTCTAAAACATCTGGATCTCTGCAGCCTGACCTGCTGCAGCTGAACATCCTGTAGAGCCACAGGAGCTCTCCTGCAGTTCATCACAGAGTTCATGCATCTCCAGTGAGATGGAGAGCTGATATGATATGCAGAGCTGATGCCATGTGATCATCTGCATTTCTTCTTGTGGGAAAGAAAGGTCTGTGGGTCCTATTTGTGGCAGAACTCTCATTTATTCGAGCACAGATGAAAAGCTGCATGAAGCTAATTGGTGTTTAGGAACATTATTATAACATGAAAATAAATCACTGAAAACATACAGAAGTGAACTTTTACTTAAACTAGTTTGAAGTTAGTGAATAGATCAAAGAAGTTAAAACAGGAATAATGACTTGCAAAGACTAATGATAGAGAATAAGAACCTGTACAAAAACAAATAAAACACCTGCCTGAACTTGAGGGTGGCAAGGGAATTACCCACAATGAAATGTATTTCCTGAAATATGTTTACATGAAAATTGCTTGGGGGTTGGGAGCACAAAGTACTTAGCTGAAAAATAACTAGATGGGTGAGGTCAGATGGTCTGTTTGTCTAGTCAGCGGTTTGGGGCCATTGCAATGGAAGTAGAGAAAGGGCACTGCAGGTAAAAGAAAAAGGGAGCAAAGGACATATTTTCTTATTTGCCAGAGTCAATAATAACACCCCATAAAGCTACAGTGCTAAAATTATTGGAGCTGATCAAGGATCTCTCACTGCAATACCTTTCCAAGAGAAAATGCAGTTGCCACAAAGCAATTCATTTGGAGCATTATATTTAAATGTAATTTTCTGAAGAAAATAGTGTTTTGTGTTGCTGACTAGAGTTGTTTCATTTTAAGTAAGTTAGCTAAATTGGTTTTCTTTCCTATGGCAGATAACCTCCTATGAGCTCTAGGCTAAGCACCTCACTGTGTTAGGGCTGCACTGAACACTGTGGTTTTACAACATCTCCAGTGATGCAAAGCAGCCGTCACCTGACTGTGTGACCCGGGGCATCACAGGATTCACTCTATTTGAGTGAATGAGAGATATAACTCAACCAGAAGGCTTTTTTCTTCAAAACAGAATGAATGAATATAACTACCATGAGGGAAACACAACATTCAGCTACACCAGACAGTGTTGGTTACATATGATACTGAGTATTTGTGAGCCAGAGTATTACAGGAATTATGACCACAGCTCCTGCAACACTCAGAAAAAAAAAGCCATGTAAATAAATCAATAAATTATTCTTACATTCTTAACTATATAGTACCTATGCTCTTACATTGAAGAACATGTTTGGCAAAACAGCACAAGATGACAGCAAGTTTTCTTTATCTTTTGGTGACCACATTGTCAGCATTTATCATAGCAACTGTCCTGGAACCCTTTCCCCATATTTTTTTTCCTCCATTTCCAAATTTCTTCTTGGAAACACAGTTACTCCTGGTGCAAGTCTCAGGGAAAACTGGTTGCCTATTCTTTCTGAAGACTAGACAGCAATGCTGTGGTTTAGCTAGAAGGAATAAAACTTAGCAAAGTTTTGCTTCAGGAAATAAGCATATCCTTAAATCCCACTGATTTAAAGCCTTCATTCTACACTTGAAGGGAAACCTTTCCTGAGCAGGGGTTTGATGTTTTACCCAATTTGCAGTGATCACTGGGGTAATGGACTGCATGGAGTCCCTTGCAGGTTAAACTCACACTGCAGGCTGTGAGTTTAACACCCTTTCACCATAATGGAGCTCTTCTTAGAAGCTGATCCCCTTCATCACTATTCATAGCTATTTGCCCCTATTATCATAATGCCAAGTGTAGGCAGAGTGTACTGGTAAAGAAAAGTGGTAAAAGCTCTGACCCATGCCACCATCTGCCCACCCCCATCCACTGATATAATAAATTCCTGGAATTTTTCCAGGAATGCTGACATAAGAAATGCTAAATTAAGTATTTCTGGTTGTGCACACTGGAGGTCAGAAAATTTGGACCCTAATGGTAAAAAAGAGGAAATTAGTTAGCATCTCAGAGACTTTTCACTAAGAACATTCTGTTGCAGCACCTGGAATTGAAATTTGGGGAGTAAGCCTAAAACCATCCTAGGAAATATCATGGGCCAGTCCCTGTCATATGAAAAGAGAAGAGCCCTGAGGCCCCAAGACTCACTCCAAAAATATTGAAATACTTTTCTGGAGGAAATCTGTTAGATGCAGGGACATTCACTAGTTTATATCAGCAAGAGCATGTGGGAATTAATGCTGTGGGAATTTGTGATGGACAAGGTCAGCCACTTCTTTACACCTCTGGTGTAGAGTCCATCCACAGACAGAGCAGACATAGCAGGACACATAACCAAGTCCATCTCCACCTGCAAGGACAAGAGCTGTGTCAAAGGGGAGACAGGATCTGTAACTCCAGTGTGACAACAGGAGCAGCCCCCTACAGCAAGTAGCATTACACCTGCTAGTGTAATGTCCTGCAGTGCCAGCTCTGGCCCCTTCAAGTGGGGAAAGATGTGAATGACCTTGTGCATTGCTTTTCATTCCAAGAAGACTTTCCATGGGCAGGGACAGGGATCATTCAGAGCCCACAAAAGCACAGGCAATCCCTATTTCTGCATCACTTGCTTCTTTTGACAGCTAAGCACCAAACATCAATAGTTCTCCAGAATAATTTTTCTATCAATCTTTCACTCTGCTGGTTTACACCACTGTAATTAAAAGGACAATCTGACCTCCCATTTTTATTCCACGTTTCGTAATCTAATCGGCTGTTATCAGCATCTAATGTATTTGATACACAATACAGAAAATTTATTTGATACATAAAGTGTTCAGCTATCAGCTTTAATTTTGTGCTGAGAAGTGCTGCTTTTAATTGTTACCAGGAATGTGTGTCAAAGGGGAAGGAACCAAAAATAGCACTGGATGCAAAAAAAAAAAAAAAAAAAAAAAAAAAAGGCAGCTCCATAGCTGCTATTCTAGCAACACATGTATGTCTGTTAATCTTGAGGATTTGCCAACAGTAAGGGCACATGTTTTAACTTGCTATAAAATGAATGTGCCTATGGGCCAGATTTTTATCTTAGTTATAACTATGTAAAGCAGAAATAAACTTCTTTGAAGCTCTTAGACTTATTTTGGAATTATAGTGCTCTGAGATCAAAATCGGAACTGCATTTTAAATTGAGATGAGTAGAACAATGAAAGAGGCATAAGATTCAGGTGGCAGTGAATACAACAAGATCTCTAACATAAAGCCTAATTTTTCTGTGCACGATGTGATGAAGCAGGGGTGCATTGCTTGCTAGATGGTTCATGTTACTACATAATGAAGTTAGTATATGAATTATTGTATGCAGATGCACTCTCACACGCTATTTCTTTGGCTTCGATTTTCATGAGTTTCTTTCTTCTGGAAAGCAAGTCATAAAACAAAATATAAAACTGAATAAAATGCATCCAGTAATATGCGCACATGTTAAATATACTTGGAAGCATAATGATTATTTTCTTAATCTATTTTCCTTATTATGTGCCTCCTAGAATACAGAAGACAAACAAATACATGTCTTTCACTTCTTACAAAAAAAAAATAATTCCAAAGCCTCTCTATTCTAAGTGGAACCAAAGAAATATGTAAAATTCTGGTATATGCAAAGGAATGCCTTCAGCCAGAATTTTAGAACATCATAGTACCAACATGATGGATGTCTTCTCCTGTTTACCATTAAAAAAAATTAATTAATAATAGGAAAATGCTGGTGGTCAGTGAAGTATCCCATGTAATACATTGACTTTGTTAATCTTGTGAAATAAATACAGGCACTGAGACAAACACATGGGCAAGGAACATAATTAATGGTGGGTGAAATGAATTTTAAGTTCTTTTACGTAATAATAATATATTTATATTCCTACTTGCACACAAATAAAAACTCTCCCTTAAAAACATACCTCTTTGACAGAAATAGCCATTCTGATTGTTTTGCTTTTATGGAGAGAATAAGCTGAGGTGATGAATATTTCCAGTTCATTTAATGGGATATGAATATATTCAGTCCTCCAAAATCAGGCTTACTCTGCTAAGGCAGCATGAGCTCAGAAAAGCACCTTTACCTCTAATAAATGTACCTGACTCACAGATGGGTAACTTTTCACTCAGCCTTCCAAACAAGAAGCCTGGCACACAGAAATAATGACACAAAAAATGCAGTGATATCTCATATCTAGTGCATATGAAGGATCTTTTTCTGCATGTTGCTTATGAATTTGCAGTGTGAATTTGGGTAGTTTAAAAAAATAATCTATTGAGGATATACAAAATTATCCCAGCAACAGGGTGGCTTGTTTTTTCTCAAACAGCTGCTGTACCCTCATGTTCTGCCAGGAAACTGCTTTTGGTGGGGACACTACCTGGTTTGGAGAAACTCGACCACAAAATGTGTATTGTTTTGAAAATTTCGCATTTCTGCTGTTCACATGCAAGTACCCATGGCACACACTGTTCACTAGGAAACATCTGTCTATGGGTTTTCACAGTTGCAAGCATTTTAAAGCATAATAATGACTCTGAGAGTTGATAACGTTGACACAGTTATATGCAGGCAAATTTTAGTGACTGAAGAGAAGTCATACGGAAAATTCATGTCACCGATGAAATGTCAACATGTTGATGTACAGGAAGACAGGGAAGAACATCCAGCCCCATGACTGCTTTGTGTTTAAAGGCCAGGAAGGTACTTCTGTGCAGCAGAGAGGTTCCATCTGTATTTGAAAGACATATCTGTTGTGATTCACAGAATGAGGCTAGGTTGCACCATCTCAGTTTTGCTTTTATAAGCCTTAGGGATTTTCAATAGTCTCCATAAGAAATATAGAAGCATAGTTAATTTAGCAAAGATAATTGGATGATGCCTGATTATTTCTACAAAGAGGACTGATTAATCTGTGTGCAGTAGGAGTGGTAGAGCTGCACAAAAACAACTGCACACAACAAGCACAAGCACGAGTTGAGGAGGGACTGTATCCCTCTGGAGCCATCTGACAGTGGAGTGTCTGTGTTGAGTGAGAATGTAAAACTTCCTGCAATGGCCTCCTTCAGAGTACCTACAGCTCAGTTGTGTCTGTAGCAATAACCACCACAGTATGAGTGGCAAAACAGTGATAGACAATTGGGACAGTCAAAAAACTCAAGACACTGAGGTGCCATGAATGCATCTCTCTCACAGTCTAAGCATAATCTTGATCATTTGGTAAAGCTCTTAACCTCAGAAGCAAACTGTCAAAGTGCAAGAACCTTGTTAAATTATATCAGTGTTGACACTCAAAGGGTGTGCGCAACAATTCCTCAACACCCAGAATAACCCCTCTGGCAAATCAATCATTGCCAAGTTATTCACATCCTGCCACCTCTTTCCCAAGTAAAACACAGAAGGATAACTGTGAGAACCACAGGAAGGTGACAGAGCAGGTTGTGGGATACATATGGTTTGCAAAAGTAATGTCTTCCCTGCCAACAGGTGATACTTGCAGTAGCTGCTAAATACTAAATATCTACTTCCGTGCACTGCGGGTGCTGTCACGTCACACCAGGCAGGGGCATACAGAAGATTTAGAGTTACATTAAAATCTAAAGAAATTGAATAAGCTGGTGCAGCAACATACCTGAAATTTCATCAGCTGGAGATACTGGAATTCTTTCACTATTACATCAGTGTGCTCTCAGGCAAATGAAACACCACGGGGAAGTGTTGTGTGTCTAGAACGCTGCAATCTCTAAGCCATACAGCACTGACAGGGAAGAGGATTTCTGCTACAGGCACTCTGACTCCCTGTGCATAGCCAGAAGTTTCCACAATTACGTTTTGTTGCCCTTTTTCTCCTTCCTGCTGAGTAATTTCTTAATTTACCAGATTTTCTTGAACTAAAAGTACTTGATAACAATAAAATACATACCAGGTAGATGCAATATGTAGGAATTTCCACCTATAATATACTTCTTAATAAACTCAAAACAAAATATAAATTATTTTGAAATAAAAATAAAGGTATAACTTAGCTTTTACTCTCTACTGTAAATATATAGCAATGTAATAACCTGTTGAACAAAAAAAAAAAGTAAAAAAAAATTAATAAGAAGTAAATTAAATTATGCTTTTATACATTTTCCTAGCTTTGTTCACTATAATCTTACTTGGTGTCTCTATCATCTGCTGTGATATTACTCCAAGCCAAAAACAAACTCCTACTGTCCTTTTGCCGGGATTTAGTGTTTAGAAATAAATGTTCTTAATCCTTAAGGATTTGTAGAACAAGCTGTCATTTTAATCCATCATGATGCAACTTGCCTAGTATCTGAAGAAACTTCACTATTTCTTTCTAGGTGAAGTAAAACACGATGATTGTTACATGGGTATAGAACCACTGCTCACTTCTGCTGCAAGAAAATCCAGGTGTGGATGAACCCATCATGTCTTGCTATAATTTCCTATATACAGGAGAAAGGACAGCGCCAGCCTAAATAAGTTTGTCAGTAGCCTGGAAACAGACTTGTTTTTAATATTTCCAGCAATTGTAAGGATCAAGCAATAGCTAGGCTAGTGTAGCCTTGTACAGCTAAGCACTGGCTTTCACCAGATCAACACAGGACACAGAAATAGAAGCCCAGTGTCTCAGTGTCCCCACATACACAAGGGCACTGCACAAGACACATCACCCATTGTATCGGCTGTGGCTGCTCTGAAGCATCTCTCATACAATTCCTGCTGAAAATAATGTTATCCATGTCACCACACAGATTAAAACTATTTTTATACTCCTCATCTTTACGTTAATACGCTTTGTTCATGAAATTAAATGGATTGGGGAGCTGCCATGTCTTGTGTATTTGTGGCACTGGGAGCTGGATGCTGTTCTCATCTCTGTCACTTGGAGCGACTCACATTTGTCCCATTTCATGCAAGACATCAAATGGTGATAATAACAATTACCTGTCTGACAAGAAAGTTGTGAAACACTTTTCATTAATGTTTGTAACCAGGTTTTAGAATTTCATACAGAAGCTTTTCAGACAGGCCTTTTCCAGGTCAATATTTTTATAGCACTGAAGTTCTCCTTTGCAGAACCTGGCTCATTCGAGAGGAAGAAAATGGCTGATCCAAATAGTAAGGTTTATGCCCTTATCTTTCAAATTACAGGGCTGTAACACTGTTTCATTTCTCATTCACTGAGGGGAGAGCCTGTCTTTGGAAGCAGATAATAAGAAACAATTAATTCCTCCCTTGGTTCCATGTATGGGAACAGCTGAGTGTCCTCTCTTTATGTGGTGATAACTGTTTAACCCAAGGACTCAGGAAGAGCCCTGGAAAATTTAGGTTAACAAAATAACAATTGCCTCCACTTGTGAGAAACACTAGCTGAACTATATGTCCCTTCACAGAAGAAGGAGAGAGGCACTAGTTATTGCCAGTACAAATTTCTGTGTTGCTACTTGAGTTCATTTCACGACAAAGCTTTTCTGTGTTGAGAAGGTCACACGTTCTTCACGCGCTTGGTCGACAGCCAAGCCAAGTCTTTGGGGTCAGTGACTGTAGAGGACTATAACCCTTTCAGAGCAATGAGACACTTCCTGATAAAAATGGGGAGCAGCTTAGCTTGGGAGTGCCATGCTTGAGTCCAAGGTCTGCACAGTCTGCAGTTTGCTGTCCTGCTCCCGGTCTTCTCCTCCAGGAAACAGGCAAGAAAAAAAGAGGCATTCACAGCCTTGCAGTTGAGGTCTAT
The DNA here is from genome assembly GCF_009819655.1 of Sylvia atricapilla. Lineage (NCBI taxonomy): Eukaryota > Metazoa > Chordata > Aves > Passeriformes > Sylviidae > Sylvia > Sylvia atricapilla. The sequence goes on from NC_089142.1 coordinate 59,319,009, forward strand.
TTCCTGAGCCCTACCAAAAACTGTCATCTGAATGGAAATACTACAATGTGTCTGTTTCTGTAGTAACTATTTTTTCTTGTCTTTTAACCCTGCTAGTGTAACAGAACAATTAGAAGGACGAGCCTGGAGAATGTTACTATGGGCTTGTTTTGAAATGCATTTTCTTTCTCTCTCTATTTTTAAAGGGGATTTGTAAACCATAGTGTCTGTCAATGATATTGAGCCAGTGAAAAAAGCCAGGAATTGAGATGTGGATGATCATGATGAGATGAGTGAGATGAGGATGATCCCTCATCAGGACTGCCAACCATGGGGTGTACTTGACTCAGCAGTGCCCTTCAGCTCCTTGTCTTTCTGTCTGATTTGGTAAGTTTGTTTGAGATACTGGAAATATGAACACTGTTGAACACAATAAGGTCTTCATCAGCATGTTCAGCAAATACTATGTTATGAATGGTATCTCTTTTGAAAGCCATTTCCAAGTACCACCTAAAGAAACCGACAGAAGACTACTGAATATGAGGATGTATCACTTCAGTTAAGATAACCGGAGTGAATATGCTTTCCCTTCGTGGATGTCTAGCAAGGGAAAAAAAGAGAGTCATTAGACAGTTGGGGGTTGGGAATACATTAATATCTATTTGTTCCTTTTAGATATATACTATCAAGCATAGCACCTCTGAATCCTGTCTTCCATCCTCTACCACTCAAAGCGGTATCAGAGCCCTACGGAGCACTGCTATCAGATGGGAAGTAAATTCGAGTTTCCCACAATTGACCAGCTATTATAAAAATATGAAGAGGCCAAATAAGCTTGCTCATGTTCTGACCCTCTAAACTGCATTAATTAAGAAAATCAGAATGAACAAAATTGACTGGATTCTCGAAGGTGAAAAAACAATAAACTGGCAATTTCATTGCACTCAGTTTCTCATCTTTCAGTGAAAGGATGGGATTTTACTAGTGCCTATATAACCAACATTACTAGCTGTGCAAGTGCAGGCTTTATAGACTGCAAATAGAAACAAAGAACCTGCAACAGCTGAGATAAAAACGAGTCACAGGATGAGTCAGATCGGTGGTTGTGGGAATGGATTTCAGGACTTTTATGAAGCTATGTGACCTGGCACGAGCCCAGGGAAGAACAAGATAAAGAAGATTTGATTGAGGAAGACACTAATGACACATCTGGTATTATATAAGAAAGTGGGAGAGGTTGGAAATAGATTTTTAGAGTCATCATCACAAAGGTGGCAGTTAAATCTATGGGAATAACTCAAGTAATCTTACTTATTCATTTATCTACCCACACACATACACACCCTTGCTGACTTCTTAATTGACATTGTGGCCAGAGAAGGAACACTGAATTCAAATAGAGGCTATTTGTATTTTATTTCTAATCCAGCTGTACCCAAGAGGTGCCAGGAATCTGGTGAGAAAGGCTCCTTTCAGAAAGAAATTGAGCTGCATTTCAGGCCGTGTGAATTATGGTCCCCTAAATCCTCCAGTAATTCAAAAAATACTTTTTTTTGCTCACTAAGGCATCATGGTAACTTAGATGATAATGTGCTACACTATCAGATAGAGAATTTTTTTATTAATCCTGTGCTGTGACAGTTTTAAATAGCAACAAGTAATAATTCCATGAAGAGAAAACTGCCGAATCATCTTTTTCCTTTTAAATTTGCATTTTTCCATGACAACTTTTTATGGCTTACCCTTTCCATTAAAATATAACTTCAGAAAGTCCTCAGCTTCCACACTGTGTTTTGTCACAAATAACTGTGGAGGGGCAGGAGGTACTGTGTCTGGCTGTGCAGTGTCTCTGTGCTGGCCAGCCAGCTGCTACCCCCATCTCCATTGGCCAATGGATACTCCAGGCTTTTCCTCTTCAACAGGGAAACCCCTCTCAGTCTTATTCCACTATCCAAACACTGGCTTTCCTTAAGTGCATGGAAGTTTTATGTCTTTGAGATGTTTATGCTTTTTTTCAAAGTGGCTGAAATGGTTTGAAAGTTTTAGAAGGCCACTGAGGAATAGAGCAAAAAAGAAAAAGGTAATAGTTGTATTGAATTTGCAAGCCTTGAGTTTAAACATTCCACCCAGTTCATGCCCTTGGCTTAAAAATTATATTAATATGTATTTTATAAGAAAAGCAAAATTCTGTTACATCACTTTTTTACTGAGATGTAGTTAATGCTTGTCAGGCATCCCAGGGAGCTACCATTCTAACAGTGCCTGTGCCATGCCTTCAGGACACATAACCAAGCAAGAATAGCTGTTTGATTTCAGTGTTAGTTTAGCTGATATAGTCTATTTTTCCCCATGAGGTAGGTATGCACGTTAGATTAAAAAATTGGGCCGTGCTGTACTGGGTGCAGTCATGGTCCTTCTTGCCCAACATTTACACTTGTCAATCTCTTGTCGGATCTCTGTGATCTGCTTTAGATGAAGTCAAGTCCTCTTCTGCCCTGCTGATGCCAGCTGTGTAGTGATATGTGTAAGCAAGGGAGTATTCATTCCCTGTTCATCACTGACAACTGATTTGGGATAGAGAAGGGTCAGCACAAGCATTTCATTACCTCAAGAATTAATACAAATAACTGAATAAAATTCTGGTTTCATACCTTTTCAAGCACTCTATTTAAAATATTTTCCTACTGTGGACTAGAGAATAATTGGGAGCATCATTATTGCGACTGAGTAGGGAAGGGCTCTTGGGCTGTGTATAATGGAGATGGCCGCTTAGGTGCATGGAGCTGCAAGTGCACCAAGTTCTCATCTCTCTTGGATGTTTCTGGTAGCTTGTACTGGGTTACCTTGTTTGTTCCCTTCCTACTTAACAAAGGTAACACTAGTCTGCACCAGCATGTTTCACAAGAGGGGTGTCTGGGACTGTGGCAGCTCCCCACGGGGCCAGCCAGGCAGGACCCAGCAGCCAGGGGGTCACCCATCTCATTGACCCAGCCAGGAGCAAGCATCCACAGGAGCCAGAGCAGCTCCAGCCACAGGCGCTGGACCTCTCACTGGGGACAAGGATGGGCTGACACTGGTTGGGACAGCAGGTTCTGTAAGCAACTTGGTAGAATTCAACTGCAATATTAGTAACTATCCCAAATGGCTTCATGTATGAACTGTTTTCCATATTATTATTCTGGATATTTCACCTTGCAAATAGTGGATGAAGGTGCACAGAAATTAATTTCTCTGCTTTTAAATTTCACTGTATTTGTCCATTTAAAAATACAATATCCTGTAGCATTCACTGCATAAAACTCCAGCTTCTGGACACTTTCCTAAGAGCTTTCTCCTCAAGAAGTTTTTTATGTTTGATTAACTGGACCCCTTACTGAAATTCCAGTACCCAGTTTGTTGCCATTATTCTCTAGAGAAGATTCCTCTATATTTGCTCATTTTGGTGAAATAGGGAACCTTATTACAAACAAGCTTTGCCATATTATTCAGCTGGATATTTTGACCCACAATATCAACTACTTATTTGCATATATTTTAAGGGATCAGAATGTGGAGCGAGTTACACATAGGAAAAAAGCCTAAAATATTTCTGCCTTCCTAAGCCTGGCTGTTGAGTATAGAAACAGAAAAAGAACATTACTTCATTAACAAGGTTAACATAGCCTGTGTCAAAATATTCTGATCCAAAGATACTGTCCTTATTATTAAATGTCCTGCAGCTGCTTTCATTAAAAATCTCAATATTTATGCTCTGGGAGGTGCTAAAGTGAAGTCTTGCTTAAGACCAGCAATGTAAACAACATTATACCTCCCTTCAGCAGGAACTACTCACACACCTGTCCTTTTTGGAAGAGTTTCAGTCTGATATTTTTATTTCCCTCTGTTTCTGAACTCAGTAGGTTAAGGGCTGGGTGGTTTTTTTTGTTTGTTTTCTGTTGGGGTTTTTATCCTTTTTTGTACATGTGCCAGCTACACCTTTGCTCTAATCCTTACTTGATCTGAGGGTGGGCGTATCCAGTCACAGGAGTGTTCAGTGACCTCAGGGCATAGTGAGTATTTTGCATGCTCTACCTACTTCCACTGCGTTCGGTGCTGTTATCTGAAGCATAACTATTACCTAAATTTGCCAAGTGTTAGGTATGTGACATGGCACATATCTTCCCACAACGTCCTGCTCTTCCTCACAGAACTTATTGCCTCACTCAACTGTGGGAAACATCTCTTTGTGCACTGGCACATTGACAACAGGAGTGAATGTCATAAAATTGGCAATACCCAATGCCAAGAGTCTGCTAGTTCCACTACAGCACAAGTAAGTCTGACTCACTGCATTTTTCATTGTCCCTCTAGGATCTGCAGTTGTCCATACGTGCTCCTCAACACGTCTTTGCAAATGAAGGTAGGGGACAAATTGTGGAGTGAGGCTGGTGTTCCATTCCAACATCCCTCACTTGACACTTGTCTCCACGGTAAACCAAGCAGTCACAAATTACAATAGATCTTATTTTTAAAGAAAGGCTTTCAGCAACCAAGTTTCTCCTGACAGCAGAATCCTACTATCATCAGCACAAAGCCAGGCTCCTTCCTTATGGAGGACAGCTTGGAGCCACTCACCAGCTGAGAGCACTCTGAGTCCTCTCAGGCTTTGGCACTTCTCACCATCACTTGACATTGTTCAAGTACCGGCAGGGACAGGGACAGTGCTGGTGCAATAACAATAACACACTTAAGTATTTTGTAAAGGTTGTGACATGTCTTTTGTAATGTATTTCCAAGCTTCCATAAAGACAGCAAAGCATAAACATGCCTTGTCAATAATGTTGAGCCCTAGAAACAAAATGTTTACAGAACGAACAGTACTGTAGCACATGGTTAAATTCCCACAAATCTCACATCTGTTAACAGAAATAATGGGGCATATCAGTTCCCTGGAAATGGAAATATTTCCTCTGCTTTGTGCGGGATGCCTGAAGACTAGAGGAAACCCATGTGCCTTAGAGGTGGAGCTGTGGGAAGGCAATTTCCTTAGAGCCTCCCAGAGACAACCCCGCCACTCTTCCTCCCCTGCAAATGCTTCCCTACATTTCAGTTAGTTACCTAATCTTATGGCAAGGGATTTCTGCAGTTAATATTCATTAATCTCATTAATCTAAATTTAAAAACACTACAGGATCAAAGATAAGTTTTGTATATTGCAAAGTCTGTAGTATGTCCCAAATTCTTCCCTTATTAGTCAGGATCCTCACATAAGTGAGTGACATAAGTGTGGCCTTGGAGATTTAGCTCAAAAGAGATTCATAGGCCAGGCACCAAGTGAAGATGTAAAATCTCACTATTTCCTAAGCAGGCTGGATCAATACCTCAAATGCTTTAAATTCTGTTGCTGAAAAATGTTGTAGTGAAGCATAACCAGTCTTAGATCATTACAGCATGGATATACTTCCAATCCATAATTCTGTTACTTTACAGGCATAAAAGAAGAATTGTTTGCCAGTGGTGAGCTGCCCATCTAAACAACACATTGGCAATGTTTGAAGTCAAGCACTAGAAACCATCTGAACTTGGTCTATGTTTCTGCTTACAGGGCTAATAGTACTGGTATGGTGGAGGAATTATCTGAGAGGGGGAAGCTACTGCTGGCATAATCCTTACACTAGCAGTGAATGCAATTTGATCGAAAAATATTTCTCATAACCCTTTTGAGACAATGAACAAAAGCTCTTATATGCCAATTATGACATACCTTTACTGAAAGATGAGTAAAACTAACCAGCTTTATGCAACTTTCTCACATAAAAGAACTGATTTCTAAAAGTCAATCCTCTGATTAGAGTGTACCTTAAAATAATAACAACGAAAAACTAAAATTGCTTTACCTCTGAAGTGATAAGGAAGAAAAAAACTTCCTTTAAATTATATTCCTGCAAAACAGATTTCATTGGGTTTTTTCAGTAAAGAGAAAGGAAGTAAATAAATAAGCGAACAAACAAATCAAAACCTCAAATGTCACTGAGATTTTGTCCCAGTGGTAACTGATAGAAAGTTTGAAGTTGGCAAATGGAAAAATTTCATAAGAAACATCTAGTAATTTTAACTGTTAGGTCTACTATTGCAAAGATGATGTTTTGCTTATGTTCTGTTTCAGAAATATTATGTAAAGCATTGGATAGAGAAGTTTCCTGTGACAAGTAGGGAAGGAAACCTTTTTAAAGCTGTCACTGTCTGCCATATAAATTAACATTAAGTGATTAAGTATAGCATTTGGCTATCAGCCATAACCATAAGAAATTCAATCCACTGCACACTGCAAAGGACATTTGTAAAGATCAGGAGAATAGCATCATCCTCCAATTACCAATAATGGTTTCAGACCATCAATAAATTCTGAAAGATAAATTCTGTATGTGCTGATTTGGCACTGCACATCACAGCAAAGTGAGAAATATTTAATATATAAGTAATATCTAATGTGTACACATATACAGACACATGAACATACAAGCATGGACACATACTGAGCAATATTCATCGCTAAAAACTATGAAGAATATTTGGGAAGAGCTTGATTCAATACTGCATGTCTCCCATCTTGTGTCCCATGACCACCATGCTCAAGAGGAATTGTACAGAAGTCTAGACATCTCTAGAGATGTCCAAAGTACTTAATCCCAGCAGCTTTGCTGCAGGTTTGGAGGTAATATTTGTACAATTGGGAAGCGTAAATGATTCAGAAATAGAGAAGAAGAAAATGGAGATCAGGACATCTCATGCAGAAATGTGTTTCTTATTTCACTTTTAGGTGTTTTTAAAATGTACCAAGTCTATTAGCTTACCTGAATCTGAACTACATGCTGAGAACAGTTCATGCTGTTTGCTGACAGGCACAGGGAAGCTGTCCTGACATGAAACACTGTGCACCACAAGATACCAAGGAAGGGTGTTTTCTTTCTTTGTCAAAATGATAAATTAATTTTGATAATTTGAACATAAAATGTTAGCTAAGGAATTAAAAACATCCCTATTCTGCTTTACTTCTTTTTGTTCTTTTTGAGGGTAGGGTCCTTGAAGAATCAGTCTTTGTTGATCATAATATAGAGTAACTTTCAAGTCTGTGTTTAATTCCTAGCAAATGTTTTTCTTATAAACTATAATATAAATATTGATTTTATTTGTTACTTCTGTCATTATTTTCTTCTTTTTAAAAAAGTCAACATGAAAATAAAATCCATACATAAAAATCATAGTGTTCCAAGCCAAGCATTTTCCATGTCACAGTTCAGGTAAGAATTATTTTCTTCTCAGACAAATTACATCACTTCATAAAGGCCAGCAGATTCCTGAACAACAGCAAAACCAGTATTATTAGGAAGTAATTCCTTTAGAAGTAGGGGGCAATGAGGAGCTAATATTCAACAGTGTTCCCTTAGGGTACAAACTTTAGTTACATTGTAGTAGGAGAGCAAGCTGTAAAAAATAGATTACAACATTGCTTTCCAAAACCAACAAACTTCAGTTCCAAGAACTAATTTAAAGCCTTGCTTCATAAACTAAAGATGAAATTAGCCCATGATCCTGTGATGTGATTCATTACCCCATGACCAAACACTGCTCTGAGGTTCAAACTAGGCACAGTAAACCTGGTATAGTGCAATTGTCTTCTACAAATCAATGTATGCAATGTCTTCCACAATCAAAAATTATTATTCCATAATGGTATTTTTCTTCTTAAACTTACCAGTTCTTGGAGTGTTATCATGTCCCCAGTGGGTTCTAATTGCCACAGGGGCTCTAGGAGATTCTGAGCATGCCCTAATACCTCAATAATGTAAGAGTTTTGAGACTTTTAAAGTATGAGGGGTGAAAGTAGGACCAAAAATAAAATAATGATTCAACCTTTTAGAGTGTCACAATTTGAGGAAAGTAGTACTGTGAATGTCACAAATACCAACCCTTATTTTAATAGTGAGCATACATAATTATGCTTTCTCCATGTAACTATATCAGGAACACTAAAATGCCTGAGACACTCAAATAAGGGTTTTCATACACTCAGTGCCAAAACTGAATAATGAAAAAAAAATAAAATGAAAGCTTCATTTTTTAAACTACTGGAATATAAAAAGAATATTTGCTTTCATAGTCTGATATAATGCTTGAAAACTTTAACTGTAAGCAATGAAAATATTCCAAGAAAAATAAAAATAATGAAAAGGCAAATGCTAAGAAAAAAAATGAACCCTCTTTTGCCTTTTAATAAATGAAGTAAGGTTTTTAAAATGGGTGAAGCATTTCCTCCACAAATTTATGAGCCAAATATCCAAGGAAACTGTGTAAGAGAAGGAAAAACAGTTCCTTAATGAAGAAAACAGTTCCTTAATGACTTATTATTTCATTAACATGCATGAATAATTTGTACAACATAAAATTTTCTTGAGACTTCAAATGTGGTATCACCAGTAAGTTGCTATACACTTACAGTGCTTCTTTCTCAGTGACCTGAAAGATCTTGCTTCACTTTTTGTCTCTCTATTTCTTTCTTCATACATCATGTTTGGTTATCGTACTGAAAAAGGAGAGCAGGAAACACAAGACTTACTGTTTTGTTTTATAAATTTGGAAATGTTTCTAAGGGTTGGTCCTACAGGTTCCTGTTCCAAAGCTTTACAAGACTAGGTAGGCATTGCAAGAGGAACTAAATGAAGTTTTGGTTGGTTTGGTTTTGTTGTTTTGGTTTTTTTTCAGCTCAGGCCTGTTTATTTTAAGCCACAGCCTCTGACCTCCTTGCTTCGCAATGTGTGGAAGTTACAATCATTGAACCAGTTTCAGCAATACCTTCCTGAGTTTCCAGACTTAATTTCTTCATATGGAGGAAATGGTATGCTTTCATTAAGCAACTGCATTTTTTGTGTTATGATTAGCTTTATTTGTGCACTGATTAGAAATGGTACTCCATCTCCTTAATCAAAGATGAGATGTTCGTTTTCAGTTCCTGTGCTTATTAATGGTGGCCAAAATTGTGGCAGTCAATTACCCAGATTTATGGCTTTGCCCATCACTAATATCTTAGTCTTGCTGAGATATAAACTAACCAAAATAAAATCAATTAGACTCTTAATGGAAAGGACGTAAAAAGAACAGTGCCTCTGAAGAAAAAAGGTCTACTCTTTTGGCTTGCTTCTCTCAGCTGGTGCTTCTTCAGGCCAAGAGCTGACATCACAGTGCACTTCACAGATCAAAGGTGCTGGCTAGGCAAGGAGGAGGGATGAGCTGCCACTAACAGTGACCAGAGAGGAGCTCTGGGCAGTCAGGTGGAGTAGCAGCTAGCAGGCTTCCCTACCAATCTGGGACAGAGCCAGACCTACAAGCAGGTCAAGCTAAGCTATGACTCTTTGCTGTTTAGGCCACTTCTCTGGGTACATCCTTGGCAAATAAACATGACTTTATTTTGGAGACGCTGATTTCTGAGTCACTTTAATTAACTGCTGTCACAACAGAGATAAAGGGTGTGTATGTGCCAAATCCAGCTGGGCCTGTTGACTTAACCCTGCTGCTAAGCAGGAAAGTTGAAGCCTTGAGATGTAATCTGAAATTGGGAGCATGTGTGATTTCCCCAAGAGGGATGAGATAGCCAGGATCATCCGTCTCCCAAAGGTTGTCTTAATGGGAGACAAAAATAGGTCACTTTTCTGGATGACCACAATTGCTGTTGGGAAAGAAGGAGCCCCTCTTTCCAAGGGGCAAGAGAAGAAAAAAAGTTTCCTCTTCTAAAAGACAGGAAGTGGAAGACAAGACTATGTCTTCTTCTGCAAGCTAGAAAGGAAGGCGTGAAGAGGTGTTTCTATTTGTCTGTCAATTGGTTATTAAAATGACAATCCATTGCGTGTACATCATGGATTATTGTCCTAGAAAAGTAGCTTTTGCAGGTGTCAGCAACACAGGGCGTGTGAAAAAGAATCAGCATGGTGCAAACCAACACACTAGGCAATGGGCAGGGACAGGTGACACCAGAAGGTAGAAAGCCTCTGTCTACTCCACTGATGACACCTTTTAGAATTTGCTGGGTTTGCCATAAAACAAAAGAAAAGAAAAGAAAAGAAAAGAATTTTATTTTAAAGTTTTGCAAAGATGATGTCAAGACTAAGTACTTCAGAGAACTGATCACAGTTCTGTGTACTTCCATAGGAACATGTAAAGTTATTTCTCACTTTGTCTTTTCTTGGTAAGTTCCTCTGTCCCATTATCGACACATATTTGGGTTTTCCCAGGATCTGAGGACTCCGTGTGAGATGATTGGACCTTCAGAACCATTAGAAGTATATGAAGATTATTTCTACCAAGCAATGGTATGAGATGTGCCAAGACCTTTGCCATCTCCATGGAGATCAGTGACATGTAAGAAAGCTTTATGTCTCATCGGGGAGGTTGATGTCCTCCCTCAATGTTTTCATTTACAGAAAGGAGGCTGCTGGTTTTCAGCCAGCTCTGTGCCTTCCAAATTCTGTGGAGGCCTCTCTATTCAATCCCATTGAAATTTTAGTCTCCTCATCTGGGACAGCAAACTGTGTGAAGCTCTTCTATTCTGTAGGCATACATGAATTTTGCAACCCTGAGTGGGAGGGACCAAAGAGAAGAGGTGTGGTGAAAGACACAGAAAACATTGGGAAACTAGATGGAAATTAGGAAAAGAGAAGTAGAGTAGAAGCTCAGAAAGCCATGATTGCTGCTCCTGTTGCCACAGAATGTGTGGAGGTGATGTTAACCCTTTTGACATTACTGCTACCCTAGATCCCATGATATTTTGCTGAGACAACAGCAGTGTTAGTGTGGCTTTCAGAGCTCTCTGCCACCTCATCAGTCTGCATTGGCAGCAGCCTGATTTGCCTTTGCCTCAAGCCAGTCTGATTCCCTTTTACCTCAGCACTTACCAACATGTGCTCCTTGCTACTGAACTTCGTTTGGTTTGGGTTTTTTGTTTGTTTGTTTGTTGTTGTTGTTTTGTTTCTTTCTTTCTTTTCTTTTTTTTTTTTTTTTAAGAAAAATGATGTTTTCCCTTAATAACTGGATTTCAAAAGCTTGGACTTTTACAATAAGCTGATAGCACAACATTTACAAAAAAGCCTAGAGGGCTGGCAGTTTCACTTAAACCATAAACTCAAACCTATGCAGATGGTTTCTAGTGGGCCCAACAAGTGATTTTCTTTGATATAGCTTTTGGGAAGGGTTAAAACTTTCTGTTTGAAAAACGATATTAACTGTAAATTATTAGAGCTGCTAATTGTCACTAAACTGCCGTATGTAACTATGTCCAAACATCAGTCTCTTATTGTTCAGGCATATGCTTCTGCAAATTTGTGTTGTTTTCCTAATTGAGCTTTGTCTTTATTTGGCTGAAACTTGTTGTGACTGGAATGGTTATTCCGGGGCTGTACAGAAGCCAAAATATGGAGGCTTGATTCCAGCTGGGAACTTTAATTGATATTATTATCTACAATGCAAATAACTATAACTCAGTGTACTTCCTTTTCAGTAGGTTTTTCTTGGCAGGAGGAGTTGACCCTTACTGTTGAATTATTCGTTTTCTCCCCACTTAAAATATATTGCCCATTTCTTTATTCCACTAAAATGACAGTATGTTCAAGAGCTTAGCCAAATAAGGCCCAGTTCATGCACATTTTGAACCTGATTAAAACACCTCATTGGGACCTGCATAACATCAAAAAAATACTCTGTCAAATTTTGTAAACTGATAGCAAACTACATATTAATGAATCAGTTAATTATTTAAAGATCAGAAATTCGGTAAGATTTGCCAGTGAGCTTAGTGTAACCTGGACGCAAACAAACTGTAAGCAAAGTAAGAACAAGCAGTAAATCTACTTGTTCAGTATAAACAAAGCCAAGGTGAAGAGACTACAAATTAGGCAAAAAAGAGGAACACTCACTGGTTACAGGCAGAGTGGTAGCAGGAAGATGATGAGCTCGCCCACGCACCCGCCAGAGCATTTGCCTCAGCAGCATTCCAACCACCACTGGCAGAGCTCAGAAGCTGGGTTTCAAACTGCTCCTTCAGGGCGAGCTTCATTCCTCCAGAACAGAGACAGCGTTGCCACTCCTGTAAGGAGATGGACTCCCAGTTTTCGGAAAAGGAAATGTTCTTTTAAAAAAATGACAATTGATAGGGCTACAAAAATTTCTTCTCTGAGTGATACTGGCATCATCAAAACTGGTAAAATTTGCTGAAAACTAACCAGGTTTCATATTATTTGCCATTATCACTTCTGGTGGTGTCATTGAACAATAGGTGGTCTCTCCACAGAGTAGGAGGTGACCCCAATACAGCTTCATATATGCCTATAAAATGTAATTTCTGCTTCCATGGGCTCAGTTTTATCTGTAGGAATCTCTCTGAATGTGGGACATTTGCCTGCAATTTTATTTCCAGTGAAATAGAGACTAACTTTTACAATTTTCTTAGATTGCTTATTGTTGCTTATGGGTAAAACCTTACAAAAGGAAGGCCTTGTAAAAACCATGGCTCAGGCCTTTTACTTTTGCTAAGTAGAAAAGGACTACAAAGAAATGCAGCTGAATTAGGGGTAGAAAAACAAGTTATGCAACCATCATGTGTTCACATCGTGGTGCGTGGTGGTGGGTTGGATTTTGTTTGCCATGTTTTAAAACTATGTAACTGATAATGGGCTAACTACTTAAAAAGACCTGTTTTTTGCAATAAATGGGCTCTCCTTTGCACCCACAAAGTGTCACTATGGACCCTCCCCCACAGCTCACAGACAGTCTGGGGAAGGAGAAGATGGGTTTCTGTTCCACTACATGAGGGATATTTTGCTGTGTCCTTTTGTTTCTAGTTGCTAAATTGTATAGTTAAAATACATTTGAATTATAGTACATACTACATTATGTTATATTTTGTAATTAGCAGCTAAAATGTACCTCTAACTCTTTACAGGAAAGCCAGCATTCTCCTAGCCATAGAATGTTAGATGACCGAAAAGAAATTGGACTATTAAAATGAAAGTAGGAAACATTCAAGAGGACAGTGTTAGGCAGTACTGTAACTGAGAGGACACATGAAGAGCACTTCAATAGATGTCCCTCCCATCACAGCAGAGGTTGAAGAGAAATTTGGCAGAGTATCCTCAGTCCTCTCCAAACTACAAGCCCCTAACATTCCAGAGAGGCCAGTCCTAATGCTCCTGTCTCACAGATTCTCTCTCCAGCTTCTTATACTCCAGAGTGCCCAAGAGATGGAATGTCATCGTTGCTCTTTCTTCAGAATCTCCCAGTATTTCCTAAGCTGACTATCCAGCCTTGTACTCCTTTTTTTCCAATATTCCTCCCATATACAACCTCACCATCTCCAAAACTCTTCCATCCCCAACCTATCCAGGCCTAAGCTCACTCACCCTGTATATCCTATTTCATTCTCCTTGCTGGCCTAATGCACTCCCACTTTTCAGCTTCCCAATCCCTCCTCCAGTTCTGTTTTTATCCTGACCTGCTGGCCTCAGTTCTGCCTCAAAATACCTCCAACCCCTTTTTCCCTCACAGTTTTGGGTATTCCTATTTCTCTCAATTCCCAGGTCATTCTGTTGTGTTGTAACCTCCAACCCAGTTGGAGGTTCTACATTTGCAGTATGTGGGTGAGGTGCTTATCTTCAACCTGTTACATTACTGCCAGCCATTGGCACTTCCTTCTACTTCCTATCTATCTGAGAACAGCCTGGTATTCCCAAACTTGCTTTGTCTAGGTAAGACTGACAATAAACAATAAATAAATAGCAGTCAGGGACTAAAATATTAATTGTTAACCCAAATGGGACATAAAGGATAGAAAAGAATGATCTACTGTTTCAACCTTGACCTCAGAAAAAAGGGCAATTGGAGAAAACCTAAGCCAATCTATTTCTCCATCAGCAAATGACTTACTCATTATTGTTATAGCGGAAATATCTGAGATTGTTTACAAGGATCCAGTACTACAGGATTTTAAAAAAATCCCCAGATTCCATTTCCAGAAAGGAGCACAGTTTAGTAGCATTTGGCTAACATTTTCAAGATTAGATGCCTGGTGGTAAGCACTTAATACTTTAAAACCAGGGACCTGGTTGTCAGGCTTGTTGATTGTTACACAAATCTCACTGTGCCTGTAGTTTGCTGTGCCCCTTGTCATTCCTGGAAATCAGACTGCTTATCTCTAAGCATCAACATTGAATGTGGGTCTCTGACCCAAGGTACTTGAGTCTGAAGGGGTTTCTGTCATGACTCCACACCTGAAAAATTCAAGGGTGGGAACCAGGTGTACCTGCCCATTCCCTGACCTTGTTAGTTTGCTTCCCAAGTTTATTGAAATTGTACATGCAGTTCAGCAATCAGTGAATTGCAAGTAGGTATCACAAACCTACTAAGGGCTCCAGCCATCCAAAACACATGCCATGTGACTGCTTGTATATTCAGAGCTGCTTTGCCAAAGCAAATAGTAGTACAATGCAATTAGCAGTGGCAGATAATAGCTACCACTTTCAGACATTTATAGCTCCTGAGCTCCTGGACCCCATCAGCCATTTAAAGAAGCACAGAAATATTTCCTGTACGTAGAACTCCAGGCTTTCAATGTATGCATGCAACAACTGTGATCAGATGCATCTGCATAGACTATGTTTGTGCAACTGCTCACAATCTTAGTTCTCTTTATAATTTTCATATTTTCCTTTATGACTGCATCTCATTTTTCTTGACTATTCACAGCATATATTTATGACATCTGACTCCACATTTTTTAGCCCCTTCAACTTTTTGTTCAGCATAAAACCAATAATCAACATTACTTCAGAATTGTTTTCCTCTTCCCTTTCATATGCTCTTCATACCTCAGTGGTTCAACAGAACCACTATCTCCCAGACAGTACAGCCAAGCCATGCAGCCAAATTGATTTAGGGGAATCATTCTGCACAAATCCTGAAACTGACTTCAGTTCCATACTGAAAAGATGATTTATACGTGTCTTCTTGTCTATCAAAACAAGCATAGCAATGCCTGTGGGCAGTATGATCTACTAGCACTTGCTTTCACTTAATTCTCATACAGAACAGTAAGGCTTGGATGCTCAGAAACATCCATTGTAATACCCTTGGGACTTTGTGCCACAGAAGATGTTATTAAATTAATATAAACAAAAATGGCAGAAAATTTAAAAAATACATAAGATGTATTTCTCAGTCAAATGAATATTTCCTTAACTGAACAGTTAAGAAATGCAGACATAAGAAAGCCTTCATGAGACAGCTATCCCATAAAGTCTTTTTCTTCTCCTTGGGATTCCAATCTTTTTCAACATTTAATACCTACAAGATGATGATATTAAGGCTTTTAAGTGGTTGGAACTTGTGTAGAGCCCTCTGTCTTATTCATGTCCATGCAAGGGGTTTTGTGAAGAAACAGATCCAGTTGAGGGAAGTTCAGTACAATTACAGTGGCATAAGAGACTAGTCCAAAATAATAAACACTTAGAAAGGATAAAATTATGCAAGTACAAAGCATTCTGTAAACATCTTTTAATCCTCAGATATTCCTATGCCAGTTTCCCCTCCCCACTTTATAAACCAGACTGTCCAAGGCCACACAACAAGTCAAGAGCTGAGCCAAAACTGCCTTCTGATGCTTGAATTCCAGTTTTGCAACCTAAATGTATCTCTCCTCTTTTATACTTCACTTCTCTTTCCACACTGCAACCCCTACTCTAATCCCTCCTTTATTAAGAACATAGAAAGAAAGGTTATTGAAGCTTTTTGACCCCTATGCAAATCCAGTCCTTGGGCTGCCAAGGAGCTTTGCAGAACTCAGTGCTTTGCAGCTGTGCAGTCTCCATAGTTCAAAGTAACTTTAACCCTAGCAGACATCAGATACAAATTTCTTTTTCCATATCTGAATGGCATCTGGATTCACAAAAAATCTACCCCCTTAGCAACAATTTTGTTTGGTGCCTTGATGGGGGACAACCACCTTAGAGAACAGACTCCCAAGAACACAAGTAAGCAGTAATAAACTAATAAAGCTGCCAGAAGGGCAACTACAGCATTTCCCAGGTTGGAGACATGTCTAGGTTCACAGTCATGCTGTTATCTTCAAAGACAAATTGTTTCTATTCCTTCATCATAGCAACAGCTTCCTTTCCTCCCAGTTCAGCAATGACATCTTGCATCCTCCCTATCCGTAAAATACATCTCCGCCTCTAGCATTGTGCTGATGAAGAATTCTGCTTTCCTGATTGATTGCCAGCCAAGACTGCTCAGATGCAAGTGAGGGTGATTCAAGCTTTTGGATAAACAGTCTTAAGTTCCTGCATACCTGAATCTGAGCCAGATTCCTGCAGTAGCATTGCTCACTAGAGCTAGCTACCATCTCCAGATCCCAAGAAGCATTTGAACTAAGCTCTCTTGAAAGGATCTCAGTGTTGAGACATAGCATTAGTACAAATAGAGAACAATCTCCAGCTTTGAGTCTTTGGTAATATATAAGGCTGCGCACTTCTTTTCTGTATTTATCATACAGACTTTTTGTTTAACATTTGTCTTCTTCATGTATCAATGGCACATTTTAATAAATGAAAAGCATTAATGTGCTGCCTTTTGATGAAGTAGCTGGTATATCTAGCTTCAGTTTTGCCTGACTTCTATCAAAGACTCCTTTAATTCTAACCACAGATGCACAGAAATAAAGAGGATGATTTCTTTTGTTATACTTGGAGGAGATCACAAGCTCTATCAGGTCCCTAGCATATCTGTTGCATTTTCTTTCTCCAGTGTTCTTTCATCTTTCTTCCCAAATCTTCATCTAAAGCGCACTTATTGCACATTTCAGCTAGACAATGCAAAATCTGTTTGCACTCTTTCCATGTTCTTAAGCTAGAAAAAAAGTTTCTCAACATGTGCCTATCCCATAGGCACAGGTTGGACACATTTTCTAGAGGAAACTTTTTTGAAGAGCAGAGAATCCATCAAGCTTGGTGTGATCATTTTTACACTAGCATAACACAAGACAACCATGTAGTCTTTCACTCCCTTGTACTTGGCACTAGTGTGGCCACATCTCAAAACCTGCGTTCAGTTTTGGGCCCAAAAGAAAGACATTGAGGCCCTAGAAATGTTCAAAGAAGAGGAAGGAAGTTGGTGAAGGGCCTGGAGCACAAGTCCTTTGAGCTGGAGTTGTTTAGCCTGAAGGAAAGGGGGCTCAAGAGAGACCTTATCACTCTCTACAGTACCTGCAAGGAAGCTGCATCCAGCTTGGAGTTGGTTGCTTCTCCCGATTAACAAGTGACCAGACCAGAGGAAATGGCCTCAAGTTGTGCCAGAGAAGGTTTAGATTGGATATTAGGAAAAATTTCTGACTGAAAGGGTGATCAGGCATTGGAAGAAGTTGCCCAGAGAAGTGCTCAAAAGGCATGTGGATGTGACACTTGGGGATATCATGAACAAGGTGGTGCTAGGTTAATGGCTGGACTCAGCAGTCTTAGAGGTCTTATCCAACTGTAATTATGCTATGATTTTATGTGTGTGGCAGATACAGGGGGCTGGAAGTGAGAACTCAGTCTGAGCTGGGCTTGGCCAGAGCTTTCTGAAAGACAAGTGAAAGGCAATGCAAGACGAGGCCAAGTATGCTGTGCAAACACTATCCTTTTCTGTGTTTCAAAGGAGGCTGTTCAGAGCTGGTTGTCAACAGTCAGTAAAATGAAGACTTGTTATGGTCAGAGGTGTCGTATCTTCTGCTGTTCTCCTGAAGATTTTGTAACTTCACTTTAAAAATTCATCACCTTTGTGACACTTGACTGAATGGCATCTGTGAGTCTGTTCAAGGGCCCACAGATTGTGAGGGGTTTCAGAAATTCTCAGTGATTCTTTTTGCCCACTTCCCTTTGCCTGGGAGTAAACTACTTGATTATTAGTAACTGCAGAATATATCTATCTGAAGAAAGAAAGTGAGGCTTTGAACAATAGGGGTGTGATCCACCCCACAGAAGAACAACCCGGGCTTAGACATGCTTATCTATCTCATATGGAAAACTTATGCACATACAGCACTGCAATACCTTTATCAGTTCGTGGACCTAAAGCAAAAGCAAGTATTTTGGATGGCATGAGACTTACATTGTTAGGTTTATTTTAAAATGTATTTATCCTCAAAAGACGTTTTTATTATGTATTGGAGATAATTTAGTTCAAATTTAAAAACTCAAGAGTGCCATGAGACAGGAGTCACATCCAGTGTTAATGCTGAAAGATCACTGGCAAGCACAAGCCCATTTAATAAAAAAATGGAAACTTCACAGAGTTCAAGTATTCTTCTTATCTTTTGCTGTTGAATGACCAACAAAAGGAAGGGAAGTGACTCACTATCACTGAAACTAAATGGAAGATTCATACTTTGTTCAGTTCCAAGTTTAGCTATAAATTATTCAGGAAAAGTTGTTTCCTGACAAAGAAATTGGCCGTTTGTGTTCACAATATCCTAGCAATCCTAACAGGTAGCACCTGTATGCAGAAGAAGAAATCAAGACCCATTGCTGAAAAATTAATTTGTTGCTATCGATCCATTGAAGAAGGTTGTTCAAAATTATAGTTCTGAAAGTGAAAGAAAATTTCATAAAATCCCAACAGCTTTGGTGCCTGAGCTGCGCATAAGTGCAATTTTTCAAAAATTGAAAAAATATCTAATTAGTCATATCTAAACTTTCTAGATTGCAGAAATGCAGAATATTTTCTTAGATGACCTTGAGAACTTAAAAAATGACAGAAGGGAATCTTCAGCATTTCTTGCAGCAGGTAGATCTTGGGCTATGTCAAAATAATTCAAACTCTTCTTGAAATAATACAGGACTATAACTGAAATAAAATGTAGAAATAAGATAAACTTTTATTTGCTTAAGAGGCCAGTTTTGCATTGAAGTCAGCAGAAGTGCAAGGTGTCACGAGCCTTTTCAGCAGTACAGCACAAGCACTTGAGCTGTTTGAAAGGCACTGATACCCAAAACAAGACTAAGAGACACAGTTCACAGAGTACCCCAAGTACTCAGGTGTTCAGGGGGCCCCTCCTGCCCTAGAGGAACCATGTCACTGTTCTATCAGCCCAGCTGAAGGCAATGCTGCGCCCATGCTTGTTGTGGAAGCAGGATTCAGCACAATATACCACAGAATTTTAAAGGGGTAGAAAGTGATTAATGTTAGAAAGTGATTAATCTTAGCATAAGCTCCTGATGCGCTCAGACACCAGCTGGATGCAGCCATCTGCATGGAGGCTGGCAACAGCTGCTGCCACAGCCTGGCAGAGGAGCTGTCAGAGCACAGGGAGGAGCCTGTGCAAATCGGGAGTGTATGCTGCAGGACTTCTTTCCCTTCTTATTCCTCCACAGGGAGAGAGAAATTTATTGTACTTTGGAAGAGAAGGAGGTATGCTGAGCTGCTATGAAAGAAAAAACAACCCCCCCCCCCCAAAAAAAAAAAACAACCAAAACCCAGGAGTACTTTACAAAACAGTTTGAGCTGTAACAGAGACAGAAATGAATTTGATATCCCATGAGTAGCTGCTGTAAAGATTTCTCACATCCATCTTCCAAACAACTCAGATTCCTGACCATGAGAGCTGGACGATTTTTTTTTTTATTTATTCTTTTTCTGTCAGATTCAATCTTGAAGTCACCTTTCCGAAAATAACATCTATCAGGATGCAATAGGAACTTTGTATACCTCTTTGGGATCTCAATTATGGTCCTCTCTTTCTGAGGAAATTACAATATCTGATTTTTCTTGTGGTTTCTAAGTGGATTAATTTAAATGAATCATTGAACAAAGTGTCTTGTAGTCCTAACATTATATCCACTCTAGTACCTCAACAAGTTCCATGGATTTTGGGTTAAGTGGTACACTTATTTAATATAGATGAGAGTCAGTTTTATTTCCTATCTACAATAAGAGCCATTCTTTAGCAGTGCATGAAAAACCTCACACTCTCATCATGTTCTTTGCCCTCACACATTTAACTAATGCAGTGATATTACCATGTAAATAAGTTACGTTTTCAGGAACATGGTATAAACATTCCAATGAGGACAGGGTAATAAGTTTTCCAAATTAATGTCACTCTTTTTTTGAGGCTACAAAACCTTATTGTGTTTTAGAGATTCAAAACCTAAAAAAAAAAAGAGGTCATCTTCTCTATCACCTTCCTCTCTCCAGATAAAGGTATCCAGTACATGTTTAGTGCTGTGCATGTTTACTCTATGTGTTGTAGAAATTCCTTACTTTCCTCTCAGGGAAGGTGTTGGAGGCCTGGCTCAAGCATCCAGGGCACCAGTGTGATCTCCACACAGAAGGTGCCAAGGTCTTGTCCAGAAGTAGCCTTGGCTGATGGGTAAAGGCATGGCTTACTCTCCATATGAGAGTTTGAACTAGGAAATAACAGAGATCCCTAGTTTGAACTAGGGAATACAAAGACTTCAGGATATGGTTGGTTTGCACCAAAAACTGTTTGTTGCCATATTAATTTTGGATTTCACTCATGCATGCATGTCCTTTACAGCTCTGACCAGTGCCCATCACAATGACAGTCTCATGCAATAATGTTTAGAGATTAGGGGAAGAACTCATTCTTGCAGTCTAAAGACAGAAAGGTAAGACATTAGGTGAACTCTTCTCTTCTTTCTAACTTCTGCTTTTAAAATGGATTTGTTTCCCCAAAGGAGAAGAAAAATCTGGAAGTGAGACACAGCCAAATTCTTCCTAGCCTCCTTCTGACCTTACTTCCCAAGTAACTTTCTGAGAAGAAAAACGGTGAAATGCTTTCTTACTTGGCAAGTTCTTATCGTTTTCTCTAAACAGTACATGTACCCACAGTGTCTCTTTCTCCTTTCAGCTGGAGATCTTAAATATTCTACATTATTATTTGACACAAACTAAGGCAGCAAACTGTGATTCTAACAAATGACCAGGAGTACGCATCTTCAAATGTTTCTCTGTCCTTGCTCAGAAGAGATGTAGCTGAGCAGACCCCACATGGTAAATACCCCCAAGCACTACAAGAAGACTCTGCTCTCAAAAAAGAGGAATCATCTGTTTTGAACAGCATTTGCATTTTTTCATTCTCCTTGGCAGTATTTTTTTTAAAATCAAGCTATTTTCAAAAAAGCTTCTTTTACTTTCTTTGACTGTCAATAAAATTCTTCACATGAGCAAGCTATCTTGCAAAGACAATGTTTTTCAACTGGATTAACCCAAATTGAGCATTTAATTCACAGTGAGACATTGAAGAAAATGGCCCTGTTTTCTGAAGTTCTCAGGAACTTCACCCATACAGTATAAAAGAAATTAATGAACTAGAGCTTTTTATTTAAGTGCTTCAGTTTGAAAATTCGAGCACTTGAGTTTAAGCTTGTGTTTTTCCTTAAATTAAAAGCAATCAGAAGTGTGAAGAGATGTTGCACCCTGGCTAGTGCAAATCTGTCCAGATCAATTTGTCCTGCTGTACCAAAATACAACACGTTTTAGCAATCTTGTGGTTTCTCTTTGTTAAAAGCTGTCTATAGTTAGACCTAAAATACCAATATTAATCCACAAAGCTCTTTGTTTCTAAAAAATACCACAAATCATTATCCTTTGTTAGTACAAGCCAGATTTTGCTGCCCCTAGTAGAAGTTTTGGGTTTTGAACAAAGCTGCTTTCCTCATGAACACTGTGCTCTGCTGACCTGGTGGAGAGCTGCAGTGGTTAGAAACAGTGAGCCCTGTGAGTGCTCTGGCATTGTCTCACCACTCGACAGTCAGGTAACTTAAGCCCTCATTTTAGTCCTCATTTCTACAGAGGAACCCTAACCTTCAGTTCATCTGTCAGAGAGAAGCTTCACTGACTTCTATGCAGCTCTGAAAGGAGGAGTTTCACTCACCTCCAACAATTAGACCGAGCTCTCTGCTAAGATCAAAGTTGTCTAGTTGATGGAAAAATCTTTCCTTGAGGAGTACAATTCCTTTTGGCCAAATAGCATCCAAAAGTGTTGGAAGTACTTGAAGGGACAGTAGCCTAGTTCAGTAAAGCACCTAAGCACAGCCCTGGGAGCAGCATAGATTTGGGAAGCCGAAGCCACAATGCAAACCCACCACTCAACCAGGGTCTGCAGGCTGATGGCAGCAGGCAGGGGAGATTTACACAGTCACATGGCTGCTCCCATTCACATCCCAAGAAGCAAGTTTAGAGCCTTACTCAGAAATGATTTAAGGTTCAGTTCCAGCCCCTTCCAACACAGTCATCAGCAGATGACCTCTTGATGAATCTCAGTGGGAGACAGCCCTCAGCAAAGGGGAGAGCAGAGAGCAAGAGGCAGCAGGTGTCTGAGAAAACTTCTCACTCTCACCAGAGTGCATCATCATTATTGGTGTCATTACTGAAACGGGTCTTGTGCCAAACATTAGGGTCTTAATTGCTGATCTGGATCAAAAGAGAGGTCCTAAGGAACTAAGTGATGAAAATCAACATAAGCAATCAATTTACATTTTTTAGGAGATAAAAAGAAAATATTGTAATTTATGAATTTTAGAGATGGATCTAAATTCAAACCTCACATTGAAGGAACAGATCTCAATGAGAATATACTGTCTTGCTACACATTATTGTATTTAATAAACCCATATGCACAACCAGCTCTGGGCGTTACTTCAGGCTGGGATCTGCCTTTGCAGTTAAGATAGTACTACTAATTCTTCTCTCTCTGGAAATTAGCTTGTATTAAAAATATTTGGAAAGTTAAAATGCAAGAAGCAGAGAAATAAGAAAAGGCATAAGAAAGAGGAAAGAATAAATAAAATTCTATTTTTATCATATGAAGTCCTCCAGTTTTTTTCTCACTGAAGAAAGAGGAGGGAGATTAGTGGTAAAGAAGACTGCTGATAGCAATTTAATACAGACCCGTGTCACAGTATGTTGCTGTCCTCCTCATCCTCCTCCCTCTAGCCTGACTCAACAAGGGCAGCTGCTAATCCTCCCATTTTTAGCACAATGCAAACCTTTCTCTGTTCACTAATCCATCCCCACATCAGCAGCATCAGCTGATGTGCAGCCCCTTTTGCCTACAACTGCAAACCCCAGTAGTCTCTGCCAGCATGCCTGATCCTGTATACACCTCCTGCCCGAAATTCAGTGCCTTGAAAGGGTTATGGGGAGAGCAAAACACCGCCCCTTGAATGGTGCCTCAGGAGAACTTGGGCAGCCTGAGTTTTAGTTTGTTTTCTTTAAAAAGCAGTTCAGTCGAACAGAGCTCAGATTTACAGGACAAAGGGGGAGAAAAAACTCTGCTAAACTGTCATTAATCTCACTGCAGTGGTGGAAAGAAATTCCATTTGTGTTCTAGGGAGGGTCTTTGCTTTATGATCCAGCAAATGCTGGATGCTACACGGCCGTTTGAACTTGTGCCAAATTCAATAGAGACGCACAGCAGTGGAAAACAAAGTCATTTAATTCTACAGTTAACTAAACTCCTACTATAAATTGCAGGGATATACCGTACAATTAAATCCACAGCTTTGGCACTTAGACTACTTTGAATTTCAATCCACCTAAACTTTTTATAAATAAATCCATATTTTTTGTAGTCCATAACATGCAGAGAAGGAATATCTGTAGAGTCCAGCAAAAATAGCTTTTCTTTGGTCTTCATTCATCTCTAAGACTCTTTTGCAGCATTTTAGTGATATAGAGGGCTGGGTACTGATACAGGTCATGCAAGAAAGGACACCTCTGTGAAACTGAAGAAGGTACACTTAAGCTGCATGAAACTGTATAACATAAAAAGGGCAGATCACCACTAGTTTAAAAAAAGTGAACAAAACAAAGAACAAACGAACATAAAAATCTAAAATCCAAACAACTCTGCAATAGTCTGTACATAGTAAAAAGAGATTTATAGACAAGGCATCACATCCATTTGTTTGGTCCTGAGAAATTGTGGGACACATTGAATTAGCTGTTATATAATGCATGGTATAAAACACAGCACATAATTCACTCATACACTTTAAAAGCATTTGAATTTTGAAATTCTCTGTGGATATCAATAACATAAGAGGCATTTAACCTTTACAAAGAATGAAATGTTCATCTAAAATTCAATTTATTTTTATTCAGATGTAATAATCTCTGCCCCACATCCAGAATATAAATTGTTCCTCCCTCACCCATTATGTTTTCTCCCAAGGAAAACTGTCCAGGCAGAAAACATCTCCTCTTGTGCTTGCAAACAGCTTGCTCACAAGCGGCAGGACAAATGCACACATGAAAGGACATGGGCTGTAGACCCATCCCTGCACATAACACGAGCTGGTTCAAAGCAACTGGAAGCTGCTTCTGCATCTTTGGCAAACCCCCAGAGAAAATGGTCTCAGAAGTGGGACATGGCCTTGGTACTGATGGGGAGGGTTACCCAGCTCCAGGGACAGTTTATTGCATATTCCTGCAAGTTGTTTTGCACCATGGTGTGTACCAAAGGGTTTTATTACTGGTAAAACCAAAAACAGCCCAACCAGGAGAGTGTCTGAGAGTTGAATTATATCAGCTCTGAGGTGGCACACAGTAGCAGCAGTTAGGAACAAAACAATCATAGGAGGAAACTTAATAATATAATTGGCTTCTGCATAAGGTCAGAGTTGCTACAAACCTCACCCATCTGTGAAGCAGTCAGATTTTCTGCTTGAGTTCAGCTCTATCCAGTAAGCCAAGGGAAAGAGGAGTACAGAGGATGTAGACATAAAAAATTCTGGCTCTTGGCTTTGGAAGAAACAGGAAACAAAATTACATTGTTTGAGAACTTCCTACAGCATGATTTTGCAAGGCAGTCAGATTCAGCTATCAGCAATACAGAGCACTGCCCGATTACCTTAGAGCAAAAATATTCCCAGTACAATTTCACCTTCACAGTTCAGCTTGCTGCATTAAAAAGTGAAGAATAAGGAATAACTCCCTGAGAAAATGCTTGAAAAGGTCATAACAATAACGTAGAGAGTGATGCAATACAGCAGGTGTTTGGAAATGTGGCATTGTATTTACAAGCATGGTGCTATCTACTGCAGATTTCATTCAGTAGAGGTTGCCCCAATAGGCCCAGGTGTGTAGAAACTTCAGGACCTTATCTCCTTCTCACATTAGACTGCATGTAAGACAGAAAATACCCCACTGCCCCCAGTCTGCAGCGCAAGAGAATTTTCCCAAGCAGGAGGAGGCGGGAGATACTCACCAGGTCTTGTCCCGTGACTGAAGGGAGGGGTATCCGGCACATGCACCCAGACTCAAGCTCAGGAGCAGGCACAAGGCTCACAGGTTGAGAATCAGATTAAAACCTGTCTGCTAAAGGCCTCTTCAGATAACCTTGCACAGAGCCTGGCACCCGCGGGCAGTAGGGAGAGAGCTCCTCAGTGACCCTGTGGGAGGACAGCCACCCCTCGCACAAGAAAGTGATTTCCATACTATATTTGTTATGCAGGGAAAGTGAAGGCAGCCCTGGACAGACACACTAAATACAAAATGGCTTTCTCAACCGTTTCTTTAAAAAAAAAGTTTCATTGTTTTTCCTTAAAGAGAGAGAGAAAAAAGCTTAAAAAGTTTTGCCCTCTGGTGCCTGGCACTCTGCATCTGAAAAGCCTCCTTCACTAATGGTAAATGCATATTATGCCTCCACATATGGAGGCATTTCCCCAAAGCCCAAAGTCTGTCTCTTCTAGCCAACAAGGAGATGAAGTATCCATGGGTTGATTAGCATTTTTAAAAGGAACCGGAAGTTTTAAACATGAGCTTCATTTAAATAAGAAACAAAAGCAAGATTTAAACTGAAATTAAATTCAGTGACACAAAAGGCTGGACTGTGATACAAAAATATAAACAATGTGATTCTTAACAAGACACTGATTCATGTTTCCCTTCTGGAAAAGAAATTTTTATTTTTTAAAATCAGTACTGGTAGGAACATATAGTCTCAGTAAATAACATTTGTTACTTTTCTCTTTCCCCCACTCCCTTCCCACCCAGTTACATGCTTGTAAAGAGAGAGTGATTACAGCATATTCAATGTCCAGACACTTGAGAAGATGTTGCAGTGAACACAGACCACCCACTAACTTCATCTGCCTTGTTTTTGTAAGTCCTGAATTTTTTTCAGATTTTCCACTGCCCTTTATAATGAAAAACGTAAGGTTTTTTTCTTTACTAGTTTTTATATACAAAGGGCAAAATGCAAGGGCAGGTCAAGGAGACTTTGTTAAATGCCAAAAAATCTGAGACATCCCTCCACACATGTTGCCTTTCCTCTCAATTTGTGTGCCATCAGTCACAGCGCCCTGTTTTCTTTTCTACTCACATTGTAGCTTCAAGATCCAAACTGGTTTCTCACTAAGTTTACTCTCACAAGCCTGCTAGACAATGACCACTGTAGCTTTCCTTTCTCACATGAAGCTTACCTCTCTTAAAGGTAAACTACACAGGTAAACAGAAGTGAAATTATCCCAGAAACATAGAAATTTTGTTGGGATTCCATGGGTCAAAGCTGTTATAGAGCTTTCTTCCCAGGGTCCAGAAATTCTGTAATAATAAATAATAGTAATAATAAATATTTGCTTGCTTAACATAGTTTGCATGCTATCACACTGAGCTATGCTCTTGGAGGGGTGTGCAAATGGAAGCTTACTGCTGACAGGGACCACAGAAACAGAGACAGTTTAAACTATATTTCACTGTTGAAAAAAAAAATCTAGATAGGCTGCTTGCTAGTTAACATATTGGCTTGCTGTTCACTTCTAAAGGTCACCTTCCTCCTGCTGTGGAGCCTTCTGCCACATATCTATCCAGTCCAACAATTTTTACCAGACAGTTTTTGTCAGATTAGGTTAATTATTAACACAAATCATAAAAACAACCCCATCACAAAATCCTTTTATTTTACTTGCAAACTGGGTACATTACTGACAAAAGCTGAACAAGCTTAATCTACCATAAACAGCGGTCATGTGTTACATTTACATAGCTTTTGTTAGGAGTGCTTCAGAAAAACACACACAAATAGGGATCACTTCATCCTTCACTAGACTTAATTTGGAATTCTTAAACGGTATACAGTGATGGTTTGTAAAGCAAAGGACACAGGACAATTTTAGTGGAATACAGAAAAATATTTTAAGCAGGTCAGGCATGAACAGAAACTGAAATATATCCTGAGTCACAGAATAAGTCCCTTATAAACAGGGCCATGTGAGTCTTACTGACTGCAAATGGTCAAGGCTTTGATTTTCTGCTTCACAGTTTGCCAAGGTTCAGACCCACACATCTCATTTTATCAATAGATAAAGATCTACCTCAGGGTAAAGCACAGGCCCATAGCTGAAACCTAACAGCCTGAATGCGAGATATCCTGACTTACTGAACTGTGTGGATATCTTTACATGATAATCCATCTGTAAATGATACTATGAATTTCCAGTTGCTTAATTTTCTTCCCTTGACTTACTACTGAACTGCCTACTGCAATTTTCAAGCTTTCTGTGGAAAATGGTTGATTTCTCACGGGGAAAGGCAAGCTAAACACCTGAGAAAAAAAAATACCCCACCACTAAAACTCCACCAGCATAGAGACTATATCCTCAGGGAAAATTTCGGAAGCAGGCATTCAGAATATTGCCTAACTGAGACGACTTGTAACAGCAATTATGTTTAAGAACCAGTGCTAGGGGAGCAATTTTTATTTCTGTACTAACACTGGGTTTGAGGGGCATTTTTTGAAGTTTGGGTGGTTTGAGAGTTTTGTTCAATTGATTATTTTCCAATAAATTTTTTTTCATTATTCTTCTTGATGTATTTCCCAAAAGATCAATGAAGAGAGCATTTAGCTTAGCCATTGTCAACAGGTCAGATAAAGATGGCTCTGGTGGCAGGCTTCAGTGAAACACCAGCAGTCAGAACATACTCTCAGGACATGCTTGCACACACTAAAGCTCACTCTGGTCACACAGGGCCTGTCCTTGAGGAAACAGGAGCTGCCTCAATTGTCTAATACAGTAAACACTAGGAAAGCAGCTACAAGACCCTTGAGGATAGACACCAAACTATAGTTTAATAAGACCAGAGAACGTTCTGGACTCTTGGCAAGAAGATACTTTCCCGTTGTAGGTACCAGCTCACTTAACACTGCTAACTCCAAGCCTTACTCAGCTACAAAACGCAGTTAATCAGAGTTTAAATTAGCTTTCCTACGTCTCCTGGGTAAACTCTGTCTGCACCCCTGCCAAAATACACTACTCTCCTCCCCTGCATTTCCAAACAACCCCTCACCATAGGTATTTCCCCTGCAGCTTCTCACAGGGCTGTGCACACAGCTGTAAATTGCACAGCCACACCAAACGATTGGAGGCAGAAGTGAACGCACAGAAGTGTTGGTTGTGTATCCTGGGAACAGGAGAAAGCTGCTAGCCCTGCCTCAGCACTTCTGCTCCTAGCTTCTCTTCCCCTTCATCCAAAAACTAGACCTAAAAGGAAGAAATATTTCTAGGATCCAACTTCAGCTTCTGCCACCACGGCCTGATGGGTGTCTGCCCAGCCAGCCCCTAATCACAGTCGTTATTCACATTCATTTCAGGGACACGCTGCAATGCCGGGAGTGCTATCCTTCCACAGCGAGGGCGAACCGAAGCTGCTGTGGGAATTCAGCAGCTGCCCAGAGGACAGATAACAACAGGATGTCATTTATCCTCAGCAGCAGGGTTGGAGGTCTTGCCGAAGCATTTAGAGGTCAAAATTAGTTACCAGGCAATGGCTGCTTAGTGATTCATGCGAAATTAGCCGTGACCTCAGTCAAAGGGACTGCGGAGAAGTGTTCACGTGGCACTGAGACACTAATTAGCGCTGCCACTGGACGGCTCCATGCAGGTCACAGCCGGGTCTGGATCACACGGTGAATTACCCCATCCTACTAATGACTCCAGTGTTAATAAAGTTTGCTCCCATGGAAAATTTAAGTCAGAAATTACTGCCTTATCTGATGCAAATACAAGAGGGAATGAAGGCTCTGCCCCCTCCATGAGCGCCAACCAGTGCCTGATCAGAGAGGGAAAGCAAGAACCCAGAAGCTGGACCCTTTACTCCCAACCACTCTTTAAATTAGTCCTTCTTCTTATGTGTTTTCATCCCCAAAAGGCCCAGGTTTTGTCCTGAAATATGGAAACAAGCAGATAGCAAGCAATGTGTGGGATTAGTAGTGAGTGCATAGCAAAAGTGTAAGATTTGGTGCCACTGTCAAGACACATCCAGACTTGAGCTTCCTCACTAGCTGACCACAGCATGGCTGAGTGCAGATGAGAGCAAGGGCTGGGTCTATTTTTCACCACATTAGAAGGACTTTCAAAAAAAGTTTGTATTTTGACAATGTGATTTCCTTGAAAAAAAAGAAGTTCTGGTGTTGGATGTATGCAAACACATTAAAAGTAAAAACACACCACTGCTTCCATTCTGCATTAAACTTGATCGAACCTCATTTTTAGATCTTATTTAGAGATTTCAGAGAAATCAAATTCTCCACCCTGTCATACTCATTTAAAAACATTAAAGCCCAGGAGTACCAAAGGAGACACATTGTAGCAGCTTGAATTTTCTTATTTGATGGTGTGGGTAGAAGGCAGAAAAGACATATTCCTGAGAACATCTCAGCTTTACAGAAAGTAGAAACCTAGAGCAGCTGGGCAAGAACCAAGAGCACCTGAAGTCCAAGTCTACATGTACCATGGGATGCAGCAGAACTCCTGATGCTGGGCAGCTACAGCCTGCTCTGGAAGCCCATATCCATTTCATTTTGGTAGAAGTCTCTCTTTTCTTCAGACCTTATTTATTTATTTATTTATTTATTTATTTAACTTCCTAAGATTTGACTTGGCAGAGAGAAAAGCAACATTTCCCAGGAGGGTAACTTTAAGCCAGCCAGTAAAACTTGATATGAGTTCTTAATCTTCAAGATTTGTGTTGACATCACAAGCTGTGAAAGTGGAGCCAATGAACAGGGGAGCTGAAGTTTGGGTTACATGAAGTGCTCTCTTTTTGTTTTTCTTTCTAAGCTATTATTGCTTTTAGTGCAAAACTAAAGAATTAAAAGAATTTTAAGGGCATGGGGAGTTGCATCTTTAAATAACAACAGCAGAATGGGATGGCCTTGGATTTCAAGTCAGTACAAAAGCAAAGGCAGAATTAAGAAGGAAGCTGGAGGTACAGAGGTGGAGTAAAAACACTGCAAGACTTATGTAAAAGAATAACACATTGGCCAAATACAAGGGATGAGATTCTGCAATGTCCAACACACCCTAATCAAAGATATTCTTTCTCCATGCCTCCAGAGGAGCAAGGAATACACAAGATGGGGCAGAATGGCACTGTTTGCTAGGAAAAAATGCTAATACAATATATCACTACTGCCCATTGTGTCATCAGGTCCAGGTAATGCAGCAGCCTGGATGGTGACAATATTCACCCTCCAGTAGATTCTGGAGCGTCCAAGGCTCCCCAACTCCATGCAAGGAGGAAATAGTCTAAAAGTACTGCTGCCCAAGAGAGAAATGCAGTTTTGTGGCCATAGCCCTTGACTGTAGTTCTGGGGCTAATCCACTGCCTAAATTACGGCTCTGGGACTCCAGGTACCTGGCTGAGGCAAGAGGTCCCCAAATCTGTTGACTTTTCGGATTTATTCTAGTAAGACCAACCTTTTGAAAAGCTGAAAAGTGGACCGTGCACTGCAAGCAAGATGCAGAGCACTGGGAGTTCAGTCCTGCTCTTATTAATGTCAAATAAGAGTTTTACTGTTGGCTGCAATGGGAGCAGAATGGCATCCTCAGAGCCATGCAGAGGAAACAAGATTAAAAAGGCAAACTTTTCAAATCTAAATAAAACAGGAGATGTAAGACCATACATTTTCCAAACAAAAGTTACTGAAATCAAGACTTTAAAGTGCTAGTTGTCAGTTTTGAATGCAGCTCTTTCCAATAGCCCTTTTGGACACATCAGCTTACAGTGAGGTTATGGAATTCCAAATCCTTTTACATAGGTTGAGGCAAGTTAGCATCTTAACATTACCTATTCTTTAAGAGGGTAGGTAAGATACTTCTAACAAGAGAGGAGAGGAAAGGGTGTAACTTAACAGCAGGAGTAGCTTTCCACATTTTTCACACTGTTTGCCACCAACCTTAAACACACAGAAGCTATGTCCTGAAAGTTCTTACAGCAAAAACATGATACCACAGCATGAAACACACCTTCTGCTCATTTGCAGAAACAGATGTCCTCACTGCCTTGCCAGGCTTGACAGAGATACACAGAGCCTGGAAATCAGTAAATGCTACAAGAAAACTAGTCTGAGTTTTATAGGCCTGACTTCAGTTTGTTGACATGTAACTTAATGCCTCTCTTGAAAGAACTCATCAAATATTTCAAAGAGAGCACAGATTTCTTTCATTACTTTTACAGAATAAAACCCATACAATAAAAATTTATCAAAGTGGAAAAGGGCAAGCCTGTGCCATTAAAAGTTTAGACTCTGCTAAATGCTCCATTCTTGCTATGTTTGCCACTTACGCAGTCAAATTAATGACCCCAGACAGCAGAGTAAGCAAACTTTAGCCAAGGGGTAAAACAACTGTATCTAATCACAGGTAACAGAAGACTTTTTTTGACCACTCAAGTAAAACTCTAAGTAAAAGCCTATTACGGTTGTCCTCAGTGCTGGCAGGACAGAGAAACAAAAAAAGCAAACAGAACTCTCCAAAGCCAGTAACACCAGCAGAGAAAATGTTTCTTCTGCTACAGAAGTGCTCAAACCCATTTTTCCCTCACTGCTAAGGCTGAAGACTGCTATTCATTCACCTTTTTACGCAATCATAAGGGGTCAAATGAGGGTAGCAAAGGCTGAAAAGCCAGAGCTAATGTTAGCACTGTGTATTTTTATGACCTTTGGTGTGTTTACAGAATACAGAAGCTATTGTCTGGAATACTTTCTCTCCATGCTGAGGAGGACGGAGCTAGGGAAGAGGATTATGAACAGTTCTCTGTTTGTGCTTGAATACCAGAGCCAGCATCTCCACAGTGCTGGATTGCTTACCCAACTTAAGAGCAGACAAGAACTGTTAAGTAGACACCAACATGTAACAATGAAGGAGAAAGCAACATTATATTTACCAAAAAAAAAATTATCAAAATAAATTTATCAAGATAGTTCTTAGCTTTCTGCTTGAATTTTGACCGTCATTTTAGAGCTCACAATTCTATCCTTTCATATTTTGGGCCACTTCTGGTAAATACAACATAAAACAACAGAAATAATAGTATTTCTGCTGCAGCAACTCAGTTTTATACTTTTTCTTTCTTCTCATACAGGAAATGTTCCTACAGAAGAGCCATTCCTATTCCTTGGATGTAGAGGTTCCTTATCACTTTCATCAGCCATATCCAATACTAACTGAATGAGGAAATGTTGCTTTTACAAGCTCTTTGGACACAGGTGCTGTAACTGGATGCTCATCCTAGTGCAGTCTGTTTTAATGGAAAAGTATTCTCAGGTCATAGAAAGGCCCCATAAACATGGAAAGGATAGATTTAGACATGTTTATAAGTTCTATATTTTTCTAGCCATTTAAGAGATAGGTTGGTATATAGCTTAAGCAAACTTTCTTCAATATGCAGCAATTCCAAGGCACTTCAGTGACTGCCTTCCTTTCTGTCTTTGTTATTTGAACCGGAAATTTTTGAAAGCAAGGAAGGTCTTTCAAGGGGCTTGAGGATTTTTTTGGCAGGATGTTTGCACAGCAGATTTCCCACCTGGACTCCCACTAAACATGATACTTCCAGATATCAACACTACATTATCACTGTTTCTGCTAAGCAAAAAAAGGTCTTTTTCCCTCCCCCATGCTGCAGTACTCAGGTCAAAACCATGAAACAAAACATTTTTAGAACACAGAAAAACTCCTGACCATCAAGTCACACCCACCTTTCCATTAAAGGTTTTCCTGCCCTTTCAGCTTTTGTACAGCAAGCAGATGATACTGGCTCAAAGCTAGAAATAAACTAACAGAATAGAGCAACATATCAACCTTCATTGTATTAATTAGTAGAACAATCAAAACTTCAAGAGAAAAAGGACAAAAGCCAAATTCCATGCTGACTTACCTTGCAAGAAAACATCACTAGTCAGACAGGTCCCTCTGCCCTGGGCTGTAGTATAGGATGTGCACACAGTATTCTATCACCATCTTCATGAACTTATGAATGCAATTGTTGAAGCAGTGCTCTTCCCAGGCCCCCTCCCTCTGGGGTGCCTTCTGTTAATGGCCCATCAATGCCTTGCCCATGACTCATGTATAACTCCCTCTGGGAGCTATCTCTCTTTAATGGGCCATCAAGGCCCTCCTGTATGACTCATCATCCCATTGTGAGATGCTCCGCCCAGGGGGAGGAGCCAAGCATTCTCACCTGGATATAAGCTGGGATTTGGGACAGTACAGGCAGCTCTTACTCAATGGATTCCCAGAGGGTCAGAGCTACCAGACCTTTTCTACAAGATCACTGCTTCAGGAAGACCACCTTACCTGGACTGCTTCCATCACTCTGCTCAGGTTGTATTCTGACCCTGTCAGTGATCTTTTTGTATTATTCCATTTATTTTATTTTAACTTTTTTTTTTTTTTTTTCCTTCTTCTTCTCATTAAATTGTATTTCTGACTTGGAGTCTCTCACTCATTTTGCTTTCAAACCACTACACCCTCTAACTTTAGAATAGTTGCTGCCTGCTGGCACTGTGCAGCCACAGCCTCTAGAGCAGAAGGTTCCAGACACAGACCCCCATGGGCCTCCCCATAACTGGACACCAGAGGTAGTCAGTGTGCCCAGCCTCCCACAGAACAACGAGAGGTTGTTTTGCGTCATCTCTCCTCTGGCACTCTCAGCTTCCAAAAAACCCTGGAAAAACCCAGTTTCTCAGAAAACCCTTCCAAGATAAACCCTCTTCTATCCCTAGTTCCTCTCCAAATACCCTCCCCAGTTCTGTACAAATTATATGCACTTTAGAAGTTTATTTGCCTGGTCAGGATCTGCTCAACAGACAAGCATGTGGGGCAGGAGTTCTTAAAAAAAAAAAAGCAGGTTACTGGTGATCATGAACATGTTGTCCTTTGTGAAAGAAATTGTTACAGCCTTTGGTTCCTCTACCAAGGCACCATTTCACGTGTTCTAAAAAAACCCCAAAAACCTCACATCAATCCACGCTCCTTCTCTTCCAATTTAATTTAGCATCCTTTAATAGATGCTAAAAAGTATCCATTGCTGAGGGAAAAAACCCACCAGTATGTTCTTGGCAGTCCATAGCACATCAATAATCTGCAAGCCCCTGACTTCTAACTAATGCCTCAGACTCTACAAAGGCCATAATTAATTCTGTGAATCTCAAAATTTTGGGATTCAAATAAGCAACTTCACTTTGCATTGCTTCAGACTACACAAGTACCAGAAAAACAAAACCAACTTTCCAAAAATCCCCAAACACAGTGGGGAGGAAAAGAACAGATATTAGGGTTGGAAAATTCTGGCTGAGAAGGAGAATTTAAAGATATTTCCACAAACTTGAATGTTCCCAAGAGTCAGTTTTGTAACATGATCTCAGGGCTCTGAAAAAGTTAGCAAGCTGGTTGGAGAGGAAAGAGGATGTGAACACCCTGCAAATGCTCAGACACTCTCACAGGACATTCACAGAGTGCTCGGAAACCAGCTGTCACCCCAGCTCACATTGCTCATATTATTGACTTTTGTCACCTCTTCCAGGCAATTGGTCACTGCCTTCACACACCATCACATGTACACATCTCACACATCTCAGCAGCTACATAGGGCATAAGGAGACTGACCTCTGCAACACTTCTCCAGAGTTGCCCTAGAGTTGACCTGGGAATTGGTAATTGGTAGGCAGAAGAAGTTGAAGCACCATCAAATATTCCTTAACTGCTTGATCAGATCTGGTACTTGAGCAACAAAAAAAATTTTTTTTTCTGTCCTCCACATGAACTGTGCTTCTTGGTGTTGTTTAGAAGGAGCCTTCCTTGAGCTGGGACTGGAGTTATTACTCTGGCTGCTCTCTGGCCAAACTAGCCCAGAGCAGGGGGCCAGAACATATTTAGGCTGTGCTTCTTGCTCACCAAAGGCAACAGCTGCTCTGTGGAAGATTCTGGATGGAAAGTTCTGAGGACATAAACCAACAACCACAGTGACTGATATAAGTGCAATAATACTACAACTCTCCACCTCTGGATCCTTGACACAGACCAGGAGCCAGCAGTTTTGCCATTCGGAGATGTATTTCCTACATGCACTGATTTTAGCAGCATCCTGGCTTGCCAGCAGACCTGTGGTTGCATCATTTTTGGAAAAGGCTCTTTATTATATGAGTAGAAGCAGACAAAGAGGTCTGAGACATAAAGAAAAGCCAGATTGACAAAATCAGTTCACATTTCATTGTAATTTGAACTCTAGTAAATGCAGCCCTAAGAACAAGAGAAATCTGGATGAAATCCAGTAGATTGTTTGGCCTGAATCAGTGCTGTACTAGAAGTTGGGACAGGGAGAAAAGGCTTTAAACAATGCTTGCATCCTCTCCATTTGCAGACTAACCCAACACAGACATAGGTCCTGGACATGTTTAACCAGCTCAAAAATCTGTTTTGAAAGACACTGCACAGTCTGTCCATACACATCCTCCTGACTGCATTTGGACCTCCAGCCTTGCTGTGCCACCCAGACTCAGTATTAGTGCACCCACACACAAAATAAGCCTCTGAGCACTCTGCCCCTCTGAGTGGCAATGTCAGTCTTCTTTACTGACTTCTGCCATGCACGACTTCCCTCTCCTCACCTCCCTGCTCTCACTCCTTGCTTTGCAGTGTTTTCCCTCACCTCTAGCCCTCAGTTTCTCTTCCTTCATAAAACCTGATTTAAAATTTTCCTTCTAAAGTTAAAAACTCTGTTTGCAATATTTTGATTTAAATAGTTAAGACTAAGGTTTTAAGCATTTTGGATATACACTGACTAACTAAAACAAAGAATGCTTACGTTGGCACTGGTTTAATACCTTCAAAAATTCACATTCAAGCTGCTATCAGATAGGTCATCTGTCAAACCTTCACATACCTCCCTTAACTGTGTCTTTAAGAACTTTAGTTTTTTTTCCCTATGCAGCCATGGTTATTCAAAAATATTTAAAATTATAGGATTTTATTAGAGGTGAATAATGCTTGAAACATTGAAAAACCAAAGGGACTAGCATTATTTTCCAACTATATTTTTACAGTCAAAATAAAGGCTTATAGGAAACATAACACTGAAATTGTAAAGAACAAATTATTTCTAAAATGACCAAATGGCCATCATTTTACATTCTTAAATAATAATGTATTGCAAAGAAACCAGCAAACTCATGTGATTACCAGAAATAACTACAATAGATCTCTAGCTCAATTTTCCTGGAAAAGCAGCACATACCTTTCCAATTAGTAACTCACAAACATTGCCATGTATTTCCAGCACATAAGACCACAGGGCAGCCCTTCTCTTCCATTCCCTGTCACTAAGGCACACCAGTATTAACCAGCAGACTTCTGGTAGCCTGAGCACAGCCAATCAGCTGTATCCCAACATAAGTCCATTTGCAAAATACTTGTCTTTAGTCTTGCCAGTATTGCACGTGGGCCATAACAGTATAGACAAGAACTGTTGCAAAAGTGAATAGTTTTAGAAATGGCTTCTTCTTGCCTTCAGTGTCTTGTGGACATCTTTGGGCATCATCTTGTAATATCCTGGAATACTGGAGAGTTCCCTCTTACATAGGTCTTCTTTATGACATGACCCATTACAGAAAAGGAATGGAGGCCTCTAATATAAGAAATGATACCTCCCAATTTTAATCACACCAAGGAAGGAAGGAATTTCAGTTTCTCTTTTTCATACTCTCTCAATGAAAAGGCATCATGTGTTATTCAAGATTAACCAGTATTTTAATTGTTAACCAGTTGACTGTTAGATACTGTTGCAGAATATTTGAAAATGAGGTGTGAGCAATTTCAGACTGGGCCCTTGGCCTGCAGAATCTGTGGGCCTCTGTGACGCAGTGAAAATTCAAGTTGTAGTGCAGCAAAAATTTCACCCCTCTCTCTTAAGGTATTCTGGGTTCTAACAGGTGTTCATATGTAGTTTTATAGTGTTCATACGGAAGCCTCCTTAAGGTATCAGATGTGTACATTTTTAAAGTGCCTTGTAATGTCAATAAAGTCGTAAAAGAATAAATATGAAGAGACAAACAATAAATGTCAGTGCGACATGAAACACGGTCTCGGTGTGAGTGTCGTACTCAGCCCAACCTTAAAGAAGGGTCCCCAACTTTAAGATACCACCAGGACTGGCACATTTTTTCACTTTCTGAAGGATCACAAGATGGAAGTGCTAATATTTTTAGTAGTCCTAGAGTAATCTTGAAGCTTTGTTGCCTTCAAGTAAGTACTTTTCTGGAGATCCAATCATTTCTTTCTTAAAAGAATTAAGGTCAAACCATAACATTAATCTCTTTGCAGACTCTTATTGTTTTAGTCAGAGTGCCCATACCAAAAGTATCAACCCACAGACAGGTAGAAATTGCATTTCAGGAAAACTGGCTGTCTACTCCTGCAACAGTTGTGGGGATTACAGGATGCTCAGAGCAAAAACCTTATGATGGACAAAAAGGCAGATTAGCCTGGCCTAAGCTAACATGAACATGAAGTGTCATAGAGAGTACTGGCACCCTTGAAAAATTATTGCAGGGCTACAAAAAGGGGTAGGGTAGTAGTCCTGGGGAATACTATGTTGAGTCACAATGAGAGGAGGACAAGAAAAGTGGGGAGTTCCATCAAAAGCCACCATTGTTGTGACCTACTGGCACCAGATCAGAGGATGATGATGGAAGAAGAGAGATTTTTATTTCCAGTCTGACAGAGCAAGTGTGTTTTCTGATGTCCAAAGTAGGAGTTAGATGTTTTGTAAGAAGCAGTTTCAGCATCACAAGGCACTTTCCCAGGCTTCAAATGAAAAATGTGACTGGCCAGGATCAAAAGCATTATTCAGTCATGGCTGATAAGCGTGTGCTCTATGGCACCTGTCCTGTAAATAGGGTTTTTCAACTTTCAGAACACATTGTGGCTGATGGATCACCTACCACAGGGAGTCATGAGACAGGCCATCTTTCTGTTCACCATGGAAGTGAAGAATAATGACAATCTGGAACTGCAGGTACCTATAAAATGTATTTTAGTTGGAACTTAGTGTTCTTTCAATAGGCCAAGGAAGCCTTGACAGGTTAGTTCTATTAAGCCTACAAACCCTTAGAACAGGTTAGTTATAGCAGCACAGTAATAGCAGTTTCTTTTTTTTATGGATATTTCTTCCTTCCTTTCCTTTAACTTGTCATTTCCAAGTCCCTCTTTTTCCCCATTACATAGAATTCTCTTTGGCAAAATGTTTAAGTCAATGACATTTCAAAAAGTGCAAATTGTTGTCCTCTTTTTTCAGCTAGTTAGAGCTACATTAGATTCTAAATGCCTCTCACAAGTGCTTGACCTCCTCATTCCCAAGAAAATCCTTCCAGTTTTAGTGAAGGAGAACCATTGTGCACAAAGCAGATGACTAGCACTGAGAATACTTGATTGTTTTCCAGCTTCTGCCATGTGCTTCTTGGGTGTTTTCCAGGAATTCATTTTACTTTGCTGTGCTCAGATCTCCACGCATGAAATGGAAATAATATTATCCAACAGCATGATATCGGAACCAGATACTATCATTATTCCTAAACCAAAGGAAACAATCACCACTTGGTTTTGTGGTTTTAATGCCCTAAAAATAAACAAGGACTATATACCTCTTCCATCAGAAAATAAAACAAGTAAATGCACTTCATTCACAGCATTATTTTCCCACTTGGGAATAAGAACTACGTTTAGAAACTCAGACGAGTGAGAGATGTCATTTATCACAACATAAGAAACTCACACAGAAATGGCTTGATCTCAGCAATCTTAGCACTGTAAGCAATCTTTACACAGACAAATAAAGCCCATAAGCAATCACTATGCTTTGTTAGTGAATAGACACTCAAGGAATCTGATTCCCTGGGGCACTCCAGGGAAAGAAAGCATCAAGACTAAGGGGATAAGAAAAAAATGTCATCTCCCAGTGACACAAACCAAAGTCATCAATGAAGACATTAACTGATAGAGACAATTAAAAAAAATATGGTATTTCCTGAAGAATTTGAGCCTCCTCAGTGACAGAAAAAAAGCTGGATGCCATGTAGAGTTTTATAGAGCACATAGACTACTGCTTGCTGCCCTCTTGTCCCAGAGCAGCTAAAAGGTTCATGTTAGGAACAGCATTCACTAAATATTTAGCTTTTTTTAGAATGGACTTTCATTTCACTGATGATCAACAATTTCCTTTATATGGGATACATCTTCTGTCACTTTGGCTAATGCTTCACATAGCCAGAGAAGCGATGTAAGTTTCACTTACAATTAATAGAAAAATATCAGTATGAGAAAAAAAAGTGTTTCCATGAGAGCATAATGTGCAGCTTCCTGTAATAGACTACTTTTTCAAATCCAGCAGCAGGCAGTGGATCTCTTTAGCATTCACTGGGCTGCTAGACATGCAAAGATGAAGCATGCAGAAACACAAAACTAATCACTGTATTCCTATAGATGTACAGGAATGACACATTTGCTGTAAACAACTGGACACAGGCAATGCTTTTACTGCCTAGGACAGCCAGACTGATCTCCCGACTTTTCCTTTTCTGTGTGTGCAATCCACTCACTCCAGGCCTTCTAGGGCGGCTGAGGGACTGGACTCGGGTCCCATCGTCTCCTGGCAGAGACATAACTCTGCCAAAATGGGCTGTGATGACGATCTGGCTCAGAACTGCTCACAGCCCGGCACAGAGATTCCAAGCTCTCTGCCAACAGGTTAGAGTGCAAGAGGGATGCACACGGAAAACAGGATTACGCATTTAAAATAAAAAAAGAGGGGGAAGCATGCAGGGCATCTGTCCAGAGCTGCGTTTGCCTGCCCTGCAGACACAGGGAGCCCCTCGGCGCACTGATAGCGCTCCAAATCCACGAGTTTTTCCAACCCGAGAGGTACCAGCGGGACAGCCGCGGGCCAGCGCTGCCCCCCAGCGCTCAGCCCCGGCCAGAGGCGGCTCCCAGACCTGGCCGCCTTTCCCGGGAGCAGGACTTCAGGGAAGGATATATAAAAAGCTATATGCTCGCAGATCTAGATATATTCTATTAATAGATCTATAGAGTTAGATCACAGAACTATATATGCATTCTATGAATATATCTGCAGCAATATGTATTTTTATTACACATACGCTCCCCTGTACAAGTAAATACTTACACTTGTTCCACACAAAAGCACCTTTGCACACACACACACAATGCCTTTTTTTTTTTTTTTTTTTTTTTTTTTTTTTTTTTTTTTTTTTTTTGTGGTGGTGGTAGATATCTGCACATGGGACAAACAATACAGTAATTAATACATGAGGGTAGTGCTAGGTGTCACGAAGAAACACTCACAATTCAAAGAATTCTCATATCTATGACAAATTAAGGTTCTGACATGATCAAGATGGTGCTTTACCTCCCATTTCATTTTCACAACTGAATTTCATATCAACAAGGAACATCTTGCTCTGTAAATACATGCTCTCTCCCTCTTCCCTCCCTCCACTGTTACTCTTTGCCTAAGATTTTATGATTATTTTTATTCTCAACTTTCCATAAGATACAGGTTGGCCTTTTATACACAGCAAGAAAGTCATAATTAAAGCTTGACACTCCCTTTAGCTACCCATGTTCCTGGGTCACATTTTTCCTCCATAAAACTCTTATGAGAACTTTGAAGCATTCCTAAAACACTTCCCAACGAACAATTGTAAGAGTTCTGCTGCGAACAGCAAAAGCCGACTGGAAATGCCTTCTGGGTCCATAGGCACTCTCTAGAAAAATCCCATCAGGGATCATAACTGGATGTGACACTGTTGCCTTGGAGTGAGAATATGGGCACTGGTGTCACTTGTAGATGAACACCAGTTAAACTCTGTATTTCATATTAACCCTGATAATATTTACAGAGATTGCCATCTTGTTCAGGTCATGGAGGAAAATGTTTTGCCTTCTGCCCTTCTCCAAGTCATCTGCATCCCACTGTGCAGAATCCTACAGCGGCAAGTAACTACAACAATTTTCCAAAGATATGACCTAAAGTTAGGACTTACTTTTGTTATTTAGAGTATGATAATTTTATGTTCTCCCCAGACAGGATTAATCAGAAATTTGCCATGTCTTGGTTGGGCTCCAGCACCTCTGACACAAAACTGCATCCCCACCTGCACCCCTTTTGCAAAACTGCAAAAGGATTTTCCCCAAGCCTTCAGAAATATCTCACACCAGATCTTGAGGATGACTCAGCA
Organism: Sylvia atricapilla; assembly: GCF_009819655.1. NCBI lineage: Eukaryota > Metazoa > Chordata > Aves > Passeriformes > Sylviidae > Sylvia > Sylvia atricapilla. The sequence goes on from NC_089142.1 coordinate 59,360,596, forward strand.
AACAATCCTCACCTCTCTTACATCCCCTCATAGAAAAGTGTTGGAGTCCAGGGCATTCCTCTGGGCACACTAGGAGGCCACAAAACTCGGCAGAGAGGTTTGGGACTCGAGCAAGAGGGTCTTGTATCTGTACAGGGGGGTCTTGGAGCTGTACAAGGGGGTAACAGACCCTGGCCCAGAGTCCAGGAGGACACTGCCTTTGACTTCAGTCCATGGGAATGGCTTCCAACATTGAGAGAAGAATTACAAACCACAAAGATGTGAAAACACTAGTTTAGCTTAGTGTAGGATGAAAAATTATGTAGTTTTGAGTTTTTAGAATATAGGTACACGGGGGACAAGATGGAGAATTCAGGGCAGTGCCCTGAATTCTTCCTTCTTCTTCCTGACCTCCATTTTCTGGTGATGGTGGCACAAAGTAGTTTAAGGAGATTGGGTCAGAGTAGAGTTGACCCCTTTAGTATAGGTGATAAGTATTGGAACATAACTGTAAACAGGTGATAAGTATTTTTCTGTATAAAGAGGCTGCAATGTCCCACTGTGGCAGGAGTCACTTTGTGTCCTAGCTGCTGTTCAGATCTCAGCTGGGCACGGAGAACATTGTGAGATATGAAATAATAACACGAGAAATTAAGAAAACAGGACCTAGAAAACCCCAATTCTTTCTTGTGACCTGGTTCAGGGCTTTCAGAGGCAAATAAACCTCTTAACCACCTTAATCTCAGGTGAAGAAACCCAACCCGAGAAAAAGAAACTAATCCAGAGGCCTAATTACCAAGACTAAATCCTCAGAAACCATGCAATAATACAGCATCATGGAAAACCTAGACACTTGGAAAGTACAAGAGCTGGAAGGGAAGGAGCAGTGCAAGGAGTTAGCCAAGTCACAGTGTGGAAAAGATAGGCTGCTTCAGGAAGAAGACAGTGTTCTCTGTGAGCAGGCAGAGCAAATTGTACTTTCTCTCTGATTTAATTAGGGCAAAGAACAACTTCAGGGATCCATCAGACTTCTTTCTTTAATTAGGAGATTAAATGATGAACTATATGGACAACTGCTTTGATATCCTATAGTAATTTGGAGGTTCGTACATCACGAACTGCATTAAAACAAGGACATGCAACATTTAAAGTGTGTGACACATTTTAAAATAAACATATTTGGGTTGGACCACTGTGCACTTTCTAATGTACTTATTAATTTTGGCTGTATTCCAATATCTGGGCCAGAACATCTGATGCTTTAAGTTTATCCAAATAAGTAAAAAAAAAGTCCTGGTTTATATATTGCCCAAATACAGTGAAAGAATTTTCTGTGTGAAGCTAAATATGCTGGTATACATTGTATCCTCACAAGGAACATGAGTCAACAGAAAAACTAGCTTTACTGCTTTATTTTTAAAGTAAAATAATATCCTAATATTTTCTTAGCTGTTTAGGCACATTGGGTTCTGTAATACAAAGCAAAAACATTTTAAATTTTGAATGCTGCCTCTGTTACAGTAACAAACCAAAAACAACTTATCTAAAGCAGGATTTGGGATTTTGCTATTAAAGGGCTGGAGTCTAGTCACACTAGAAACATAATGGACTGCCACAGTTCAGTAAGACAATACCCTAATCCCTTGGACTTTCTTCAGTTAATTTTGAAAATCACTCTGCCGTTCATAATGCAGCACTTTGTCTTCACATATCCATTTTCTGCTACAGCCGACAGTATTTATTACTGTTTGACACTCCATCACTCTAGCAGCTGTTTTATTTTGGTTTTGATACTGCTTGTGGAAAATGCAACATTTTAAAGCAGAAAGAAAGCAGGAAAAAAGAGAGGAAACAAGTGCTGAACAATGAGAGACTTTGCACTCATGTGAAGGCAGCCCCACCAGCATGGAAATAGATGGACCAGCAGATGTGAAATCAAGGGAGGCTTTCCGGTGTTTGCTGAATCATTTCTTCCTTTGTTATCGCTGCAGGGCTTCCTATCAGCAAGTCAATAGTGCATTCAGAGCACAGCTAAAAGGCCAGATCCTATTCACTGAGGAGCCCCAATTAGCCATGTGATGTCAAGGGACCTTTTCACATCTAACATAGTAACATTGTATCAAAATAAAGGTTATCTGCTTCCAAAGTTGGAGGAGGGAAAGCAAACTGGAGCACATCCATGCACCGCTATTTGGGCCTATAACAGATTTTATACTGTGCATGTCAAGATCTGTTCTGTTTTCTCATTTTTCTCGATCAGATAAGCATTATTCAGCAGGACTTCCTTGGTTTTATTTTAAAGGAACAGAACACAAGTTAGATGCAAGTCCGTTCAGAGAATGAATACGCAAGTTTTACTGAGAATAAGATGGACTGAATTTACAAGAGTAACAGCCATCCTGTCTTTGGGGTAATTGAATGAGGATCTCCAGAAAACCAAGGCTGAAAACTCATTCTGACCTGTTCTCTGAAAACTGCCTTAATTGACCCTCAGTAGCACAGGCAGAAAAAGAGATGGGGAGGTGCTCTTGCTTAAGGGTTATAGAAAAAATTAAGCAGGCATTACATACATAGTTTTTACTGACAGCTAGCCTTTAGCAAAAAGACGCAGCTATTGAGGGCTAACTAACTCAAGCAGCCACTTCTGCATCTCACCTGAGCACTGGTCCCTATCCCAGGGCAGCCTGAAGATAATGACACCAGAGGTCTGACACCTGCACCCGACACTGTCCTGGGGGGAGCCCGATCCCCATAAGAGACAACTACACACCAAAGAAAATGTGCAGATTTGTAACTAAATGTCTAAGTCCTAGTACTCCTAGAATGACTCTTGGTGACAGCTTACTGTCCATGGGAAAAAGAAAACCAGCTTTCAAGATGACAAACCTGCCTGTAAAAAATCTGCAGCAAACAGGGTGCAACACTGGTTTTGCATACAAAGCTCAAGCTCTACAAGGAGTGTGTCCAGGTATACAGCTCTGTTGTAAAAGGAGGTAACTGAAACACGGACTATATAGCTCCCTTTTTTTATAATTAAGATTACATTTGATAACCTAACTATAATTGTATTTTAACAGATAACAAGTTTTGCTTGCATCAAGCCAGTTTCTCTAAACTTCTTCTGTGTTGTAATGAACTGGATACCTCTGTAGAAATATGAATAACTTTCTACATCACACTTTCACTATTTTCATGGAGATTTCAAAGAAAAAGGACTAAACAACTCAAGACTCCAGGAAGTGTTATCTCACAAGTAATAGAATTCAATAATATTCAGTTAGGTTAAAAACAATGCCACCTTTGAAAATAATTCAATAATTCCATGTGAAATGCTCTATTTTACATCAGGGAGAAATAGTTTTTCTCAAGTAACTTTTAATCCCCTTAACTCATATAAATAAAAGTTTACTCTCTCTCTTTCTCTCTCTCTCTATATATATATTTATATATAACTTGTATATAAAAGGTTACTATAAACCTCAGGGCTTAAAGTTTCATTATGTACAACTCCAGACAGTCCCATCTTGGCTTTTGGTGACAGAACATGACAAGTACACAGAGCACACAGACAGCCCGAGCAATGCAAGCTACTAAAAAACCCTGAACCTTACAATAAAAGTCTACTATATCAAGTCCCTATAGGAATCTAAATTGAAAGTACTAATCAGAATTATTTTTACTCATCACACAAGCCACATACTGATTAAACTACACAAGAGCTCACTAAATAGCACAAGGGGCTTTTTTCTCTTTTTCTACCTTGAATAAAAATTCATTCCCTGAACAATCTTAGTACTTCTCTTTCCTTATTCATTTTTCTAACGTGCTCAATTTTTGTAAGCCATTTCATTAATTTTTGTGAGGCTTTGAGACAAAGCATTCATCCTGATTAGTGACAAGCAAGGAGTCTACATAGCAGCACAGCATGGAAGAGTACCAATAACACAGCACCTGCAAGAATTACCATCTTTTCTTTCTGTACAGGACTTACAGACCAACATCTATACTTCAATACAGCCACAGCATGTTTTCCTCTTGTCCCTAATTGCACCTTTCAAGTAGAAGCAGATAAGCTATATCTCTATATCTTCTGTTAACAGGAGCATGCACACCAATAACTCTCAACTGCAGAACTTCAGGATCAGGATTTTGATTTTTACGGAAAGAGACATAAACAAACAAATTAGCTTACCCCCACACTTCTACAACAAACCATCTCTAACTTCCTTGCATGAAGTAATAAAACCAATTTTTAATAGTTTACCCTTTCAAATAAGTACACCACCCCCTCTCAATAAACTACCCTAAGTAGTTTTACCCTAAGTAGTTTTCTGTCACCTGTATCTTATTCTCACCAAGAAGATTAGGTCAGCTATTTAAGATGAGTTTTTTCATACCACCACTTCAAAGACAAGCCAAGCAGGAAAAGAAGGTGATTTATGTACTTAATCTACTGTTTTGCTCCCTCTATAATAAATGTAACTAAGCTGTAAAATACTCAGTATATATTTTGATTGCAATGAAAAGAGAGCTTCTATTTTAATTAGAGCAACATTTTAAATTAAATATGCTACTATTTTAAAGTGTTTAAATTTTAAAGAACTTTTAAAGCATTGATACTTCTGAGTTCTTTTGCTGTTGCAGACTTTTTAATTTGCTTAACTAGTTTACTATCCAATCTAAGTGCACAAACTCAAGAAAACAAGGGGAACTGAAATGGAAAATCAACTTAATATTACTCTTTTCTCTCTTCCATTGATTGCAACTCAGTGATAGGAAAAGCTGAACCTTGTGTCAAGTCAGAATCCGAGAGTTGTAGCTTAGGGTCTGCCACACTAAGGTCAAGAAGCATTTAATATGCAGAGTTATAAGCTAGTACACTAAATGATGCCTACTTGTGGCTCAGTAGTACTTTCCAAGGCTGTGATAAATAATCAGGAAGGAATTACTTCTCCTGAGTTAAGTCTGCCTGTGTGTCAGTCAAGGAGCTCTCTGACTGACATAACTGAAGCAACTAAAGTACCTCAGGTGTTTTCAGAGAAGCAATTGCTGTTAGCAACTCACATGTCTGAGGTAAGAAAAGTGCTGCCTCTGCTCTGGTGTCAAGGTAGTGAGCCAAGTGGATTTTTTTTCCTTAGTTTTCTGCTAAGAAGTAGCAGGACACAAGTATTTGTCCTCTATGGGCACGGCTGTGAACATGAATTACGTAGACTGAAAAAAAAGGGTTTTTTAATGGGAACTTAGGCAGAGCATGAGCTCGCCTCTTGTTTCTTGTGCCTGAGGAAGCTGTGACTCACTTTCACTTATTCTATATTCTGCTGAGGAAGCCTTTATACCACTGTGATAGACTAGATAAAGGAAGACGTAGCTGAAGATGTACTCAAAAAGATAGGGAAGAAATGCCCTTTTAAAATCTTTCAAATACAAAAGTAATTCTGGAAAAACTTTTCTACTTTTTTTTTTTTTTTTTTTTTTTTTTTTTTTTTTTTTTTTTTTTTTTTTTTTTTTTTTTTCCTAAACTGCATTTGTGATTAAGTGGCTGTGTTGCATTTTTTCTGGTGTCTACCTCTCTAGAGCCAGGGTACTACAATTTCTGTATTTGAATTGACCAGAGCACTCTCCCCAGTTTCCCATACTTCATGATAAATACTGCTGTATTTTAGTAGAGGGAAATGAAGTTTACTAGGCTAAATCCCACTCCTAGTACAGTGGTCTGAATCTGTTAATACTGGGCATAAGTTCTTTTACCTATTCTAGGAGAGGCTTTTCAGGTAAGTGCTCAGCCTTTTTAGGGAACTTTCCAATAAGAGAATAGGAAAAAGGATAGACAGCTAGCAGAAGTGGAGTGGTGGTCCTGTAGTGGGTTCTTTACATCTTAGGTGTAGGGTTTTTTTAAGGCTTTTCTTAAAGCACCAACACTTTCATTCTTAAAGCAGTATTTACTCCATACCTTTATTTTGTTAGGCATTTTGCTCAGGAGGAAGAACTCTTCATTATGTTTTTTAGATATGAACGGATAAAATCTATCTCCTTTTTTTTCCTCCCATGTAATTATCTTATATGCCTCCTTGGAAAAACTGTTATAGTATTTCTCTTTTCCACAAAACCTAGCATTAACAGTATAGTGTAGAGTGAAGGTAGGACTTTTGCTAACCTGGAAATGTAAGGTGTTACTTTATGGGTTTGAGAGTCATGTTTTTGGAGAAGTGTATTACTATCATTACTATTACTAGTAATGATGCCTAAAAAACCCACATGCACCACTTTCAAGATAATGGAATTTAGCCATTTCAATAATAACTCTAAAATGCACGCAAGCTATCTTTATTCCTTACTTGGTGCAGCAAAGCTTACATAAAAGTGGTCTCTGTACAGAAATGATGCAGAATTAGTGCTCTAAATATCACATTTTTAATGGGTTTGGTTTGTATATAACTATAGTCTAATTAGCATTAACCTGCTGTCTGAAGTTGGTTTTCTTTCTGTAGCATTTTCTTCTTTCCACTTTTCTCCAGGTCTTCCTCAAATCTCAAAGCTCATATGTTGTGCAGGTATTAGGGAAAGAACAACATGTAACAAGTTACAGCAGATGAAAACTCAATACTAATTTCCTAGCAGGTAACTCTGTGTGAAGGATGGACCGGAAACTTACCAGAATTTTAAGGACTACAAATAACTTCTGATAAAGAAACTGTGCACAATAGCATTTATTGTACCTTCCTTATTAGAGAAACAGTTGTTGCTTCTTTTAGTCTCACTAGCAACAGAAGCATGAAATTTAGCTTTGCCCATGACTGAATCCTTGTGTTCCAAGTCTAGCCAATCTTTTTTCAAACAGATTTGAAGAGAAATCCCAGGGAATTGGCAACATCAATTAGAGTCTTGCAGTCTGATCCTATAATTGGATGCTGCTTTGTTTCTTTCTGTAAAACTTCAGAGGATTGCTCAGATCCACCAACTCAGGCAGACAATTTGGTGTTAGATTTGAGAAGAATTACTGTACTGACTTATTAGGACCAAATTTTTCTATAAAATGCTTTTTTATTTGTGTTGAGGTTTCTTTCAGAGAGAATTCTAGTATAAGAATAGCATGTTGAGTTAGAGACATATCATACTTCTTTTTCTCTTTCAAAAGTTGATCCCACTATGAATGTAGGAGTCAGGAATAATTATCATTTACAGTTACTCAGCATACTTAGAAGATCCAAATGCCATATATTACCTTTTTACTAGCTCATGAACATGTAACTGTAAACCAAATTATTTTCGGAGTCTTTTGGGCAGTAGCATATGCTTGTTTCCTTTCCTTTTTATTGTTGCCTGCCATAGCATATTTTACTAAAGATTCTTCTTCTATTTTGATTATTGTTGCCAGTTTCCTAGCATCAACTACAACTTGTTGAGTATTGAACCTAGAGAGAACTTGAGGTTGTTTTTTGGTGTTTTTTTTTGTTGTTGTTGTTGCTTTTTATTTGTTTGTTTTTAGATCATTTGCCACACTTTGAAGAGAACCCAGTAGTCAGAAATGACTAGTGCCAGGGTTCCTTTTATTAGTATTAGTGTTTTAATTACAGGGCTGTCAGACCTATTAAGCAAACACAGGTGCTATAGCTGACAGACTTTAAGCCTATGTGTATAATGCACTTTATTCATGTATAGCCTCGGCCTGGTTACATTGTATTGCAGATACAGCCCTACCTGATGCTAAATCAGGGGGTACAGAGTTGTTTAAAGAAATCTGAAAATTCACCAGTGCTTAAAACTAGGAGTTTTGAGAGGTGAAAATTAAGACTGGAGTCCCATTTCTGTGTGTTGTGTAAGAGGCGGTCATTTTCCTAGGCTTTAGGCAGCTTGTGACTGAACCATATTTACTCAGAATGAACAAAAATTTTTAAAAAAGAAGAAATTGAGTCATTAAACGAAGAAAAATAATGAGTTTATAAAGGCACTAATCAACTGCTAGGTTCCCATTTCATATCTACTTACACTTTGTACCATTTCTCCATACATGAGTAGGAGATATGCTACGCTATCTTTAGAAAAGGTGGTTCACCAGTTGCATTTATTTCAGCAGTGTTCTGTATGAACACGGCAATTGATGGGCAAAAGCTGAGTTCACAAGTTATCATCCTCAGTATGCAAAGCACACCAGGGGTGAGTACCTAAACTGAATAAAAATCAGCAAAAACTGTAGCTGGAGTGTAAATTATATGCTAATAATCTGGCTTTACTTTTGATGTGGCGTATATAATTAGCATAGCAGCATTGCAAGTAAAGGCAATATTTTATTAATATAGATTGTTAGCAGAAGGGGGGGGGGGGGGTTTAAAATCACTTCCACCGGTGGGAAACGGTAGAGGGAGATAAAAAGACTGGCTAATGAACCAGCCACCTCTTTTCAGGCGCTGCGGAGGGTTTTTGGGAGAGCCGGGAGTGGAGGACGGTCAGCACCCCGCTCCCAGATTTGTACCGCCAGACACCCCGAGCCGGCGCCGCGGGGAGCGGCTGGCTGCGGCCACACTGCCCTCAGCGGTACGCAGGGAAACAAGGAATGCCGAGAGCAGGGAAGGGAAATGTATTTCCCAAAAGAAAAAAAAAAAAAAATTAAAAAAAAAGAAAAAAAAAAAAAGAAAAAAAAAAAAAGAAAAAAAAAAAAAGAAAAAAAAAAAAAAGAAAAAAAAAAAAGAAAAAAAAAAAAAAAAAAAGAAAAAAAAAAAAAGAAAAAAAAAGAAAAGAAAAAAAAAGAAAAAAAAAAAGAAAAAAAAAAAAAAAAAAAAAAAAAAAAAAAAAAAAAAAAAAAAAAAAAAAAAAAAAAAAAAAAAAAAAAAAAAAAAAAAAAAAAAAAAAAAAAAAAAAAAAAAAAAAAAAAAAAAAAAAAAAAAAAAAAAAAAAAAAAAAAAAAAAAGAAGACGAGAGGAGAGAGAGATATTCAGACAGGCCGGGCTGCTTGAGGGAAAGCGCGTTCCTTTCCGCCGCTCCCGGCCCGCCAGGTGGCGCCATTGCGCGCGGGAGGGGCCCTGAGGGGCCGCGGGGTTCTCCCGGGGCGGCCGGGGCCGGGGCCGGGCCGGGGCCGGCGGGGCGGCAAGGGCCGGGGCCGGGGGCCAGGGCCCGGGGAGCGGGCGGGGCCGGGGCCCGGGGGGGCGGGCAAGGGCCGGGGCGGGCGGGGCGGGGGCCGGGGGCGGGGCCCGGGGGGCGGGCAGTGCCGGGGATGGGATGGGGCCGGGGCCCGGGGGGCGGGCAAGGGCGCGGCTTCGGCCGCCGGCTGGGAGTCCTGAACGCCCAGTAATGGAGCTGCCCGACAGGTGCCTCTGTTGGGGACGCAAAGAGCTGAGCAGGGCAGCCTCCGCGGGGAGCCGGGATTGCCGTGCGGGCTTTTGGGGCAGCAAGGGGAGGAAAAAACCTTGAGGACTGTAAGTGCAGAGCGAAGAAAAAACAATCATCTTCTCCCCTCTTTGAGCTGCCCTCAGCGATCTTCAGCTGTCGCTCGGTGGCTGGATGACCGAGGCCAGAGTTCACAGAATCCATAGAAACTCTGTTCGCGTTGAGTTACCTGTTACCGATGGCTCACGACACCTTTATCAATCTCCATAGAAACTTTTTCTCCTTCATGAGGCTTTTGGGCAAGTGTTTGTGTCATGCTTCTTTACCACCCAAAGTAGAGACTACAGGCTGTGTCCCCAAAAAGTCAGGAGCCAGGAGCTGGTAGGGCATTTTCAGATATTTAACCTATGAAGTGTGACTGCTGGTGCGAATTTCCCTTTGGGAATGCACTTGTGAAGCATTGGGTGAACACCACCAGCATGCCAGGAAAACTGTGGCTCAGGGAAAGCTTTGTTCAGAAGCAACTTTCTCGTTTCTTTGCGGATCTTGTATTTGGAGAACACAAGAATAAATCTTAGCATGTCTTTTTACAAGGTTTTTAACACAGTTAAACCAAGACAAGATTGCATTCGAAAACTTTTTTAAGCTTTGGGGAAAAAAAGTTAATGTATTAAGCTTTTTTAGTTTTTTACATTGTTTGTCTACTTCTTGCATTTGACTTATCTCTGTACCATCCTCACTGTGGTTTTGTATTGGCTATTCAAGAGACTGATATTTTTGTAGATTTTCTTGTCTATTTAGTTATACTGACTAGATGCTATGAAGCTTAATACTCAGTTCGGTCAAGGTTTTCTGGCCAGCTGGGCACACACCATGTTTTAATTTGCGTAAGAAGTTTTAAATTATATAATCTTGTTCTGTGAATTTTGAAGGTAAGCATAAGACTGAGATTCAGCTTACTCTCTTCTGTCTATGTTTTCAAAAGAGGGCAATACATGGTTGACCTTCATACCCTGTGATTTTATTGCTTTTTAACATCTTTTTTTATGCAATTTTGTTTATTAAATGTTTATGTTGTCTTTGTAAGGCTACACAGATAAGTGTCATTCTTGGAGGAGGAAGAAATGGATTTACCATCATTCCTTTTATTCAGTTCTGACCAATGAGTCTTGCAGATGGTCTAAGTAATGGCTTATTTAAACTAGTGAGCTTGTCTTCATGCCTGGTTTGAAGCATGCAGATAGTGTTGCCAGTAACATTCAAGAAGGACAATGTTTCCTCTTGTAGAATTTGAGCATTACACTCAAGCTATCACTTTTTAAAACTTGTTTAATCCTAACTATACACACTATAATGGAATTAAGTAATTTTTTTCTAGGTCATCTGGAGAGAAATCCAATCGTTCATAGAAAAAGCTAACTGCCATGTCAGGAACATATTCTATTACAAAATAGAGTTAACGGTGTAAATAGTAAATATTGTCATTATAGTATGTATTTTCAGTAAACACATTAAAATGGGTACATACAAATATACAGAAGGCATAGCTGTGTAACTTTCTCCTGCAACAGTTTTAAGTAGCTAATGAGTTTTTGGTTTTGTTTTGTTTGGGGTTCTTTGACAGGGTTTTCCTTATCACCCCAGGTAAGGTGGTGGGTATTTAAAATTCCTTGGACTTTTGTGCTGGCCTACATCTTGTGTGTGTATGTGCAGTTATCTCTGTTCTGCTTGTTCTCATTTAACATTTCCAGTGCAAGGCTTTCATCGACTGAGCTGTTCTTTTCTAAGTCACAAGCATGTTTTTAGAAAGAAAACAGACTTTCTGTATAGTTTGTGCCACCATGGACTTCTGGTGTCTCCCCTTTTGGGGTGTAAATTGTATTTGTTGCCAAGTTTCTTGGAGAGTGAGGACATGGTTTATATTTGATTGAGGCTTGAGCAACCACAGACTGAGCCCTTTGGGCTACGAGGCCTGTGGGCCTCTGTGGTGCACGTGAAAATTCATGTTAAGGCATACCCAGGGAATAGGGGGTTTCTAGGTGTAGTGTTGTGGCATGAACAGTTCAGCTACCTTAAGAATAAGATAAATAGTGTTTGTTTGCATTCTTTGTATGGCCTGTCATTGTAAACTATACTAAGAATCTATATAACCAGTTGTCTGAGAGAAAATAAACTGAGAACGCCATGATAACCACATTGGTTCAACGTGTCTTTGCTCTCTGTCTGGACTCTTTATTATTTAGAACCTCTGCTACAGTTATTGACTTGAGCCTCACTGTCCAAGATCCACCAGAAGAAAGTAGAACTTTCTTCTCTAGAAAACTCTGAGTTACTTTCTATTGAAATGCAAGGAAGATACAAGAATTTCATGTCTGCTAGACAAAAAAAAAAAAAAAAGTGTAAATGATATGACTGCAATGAGGTCATTGACAGAAAGATCTAAACTGGAAAAATAATGCTTAGCAGCTGAATGTGATGTCATTGTGATAAGGAGGCATATTTCAGCTCTGTGGCCCACCTTTCTTGAAAGTCTTTTTCATCAGTAGTCAATTAGACATTGAAGACATTTAGGTTTAATCAGTATGAAATAAACCTTGGCTACTCCTTAATTTCTGTGCTTCTGCAGACTGAGGCTTTGGAAGCTATCACAGTACAGGTGCATGTGGTGAGTCTGGACCAACCACTGCAGAAAAATGTGTCCAGTTCCGTATACACCTGTGGCAAGGGCCTGTGCCTAGGACATCTGCCCACTGATTTTATTGTCTTTATTGTGGTATTGCATGATCTTACTTTTGATAAAAAAGTGATCTTAAGTATTGGCTAAAATTTTGATTTCAAGTCTTTGCAGATTGTTAAGATAATGAATGTGATGGTCTAAGTCTAAACTCTTGAGCCTAAAGTAAATTATAGAAGCTTGAACTGAAATTGCTCATGTTCCTATGTTATTTGCTAGAGAGAGTAAAGAGACATTACAGAAATAATCCTAGTGTATTGTGCTCAGTTTTGTTATTCTGAGTTACCAGAAAGGGAGAAATAATTCTGCTTTTGTAGCCTTATTGTGGCAAGTTGGAAATGTAAGCTGTATGGCAGGAGAGGAGAAGTAACAGTATGTGAAGGAATGATCCAAATTGCTGTTTAAGGTCTGCCCTCATTGCTCTTAGCCTGTATGTAAAAAGCAAGCTGGTAAATACTTTTTTTAAAGTAAAATTGTTCTCAATTGATCATTTCTAATGTTCTTATTTCAGGTTTTTGACCTTACATTTGTTTGTTCCTCCACAAATAGCAAATAAGCCATCTTCTGCTGTTGATAATGTCTGAAATTTACTGAATTTTTCTTGAAATAGTTAAGTATATTTTAGAAAGTTTTAGTTCTTTAGTGCTGGGATTGATTTCTAGGCAATTTCAGTACATATATGTTTTTATAGACACATCTACCAAAAAATAATTTTTTTTTCCTCATTTCAGCTTCCCTCAAACAGTAAGTGGATATGTTTGTTGTTGGAATTTACTATAAAACGTTTCTTATGTCTTCTATCATATTTGCAAGCTGAAATCATATGGATTTTCCATCCTTGCAGTTGTGCTGTTACCTTGAAATGATGGAAGCATGGTATAATTGCTACTGTAAAACCATTGTCTGACCTTTATTTTAAAAGAACTGTCTTGTTAGGAGCAGAACTAAATGTAACTATGCAGCTATAGGAAACAATGGTTGTCCTACCTCAGGGTTGTACACTGCAGTCAATAAACAGGATGCCACAAAGTTCAAGCTTCAAGATTAGAACCCCACTCAGAATAAGAAAACATTAGTAAATGCTTTCTGGCTAGGCTTATTAGAAATGCCACGGTTGGTGTGACTTGTACTGCCAGCACACCTCAGCACCAGGTTATCCAAATCTCCTATGGCAAGTCTGAGAAATGTTACTTGAAGGTAATTTCCAAGGCTTTGTTCTCCTTTCATGATTAAAACAGCTTGTTTTGAAATCAACAGAGATTTATAGTGCGCCTCTGAGAGGAAGTAGCTAGCCTATAAATTAAAGCTTCAACTGCTTTTTTAAATAAAGTTGTTTTGAGGTTGTTTCTGTCGTGTTGTGCTGAGAGAGTCTGACACCATCATGCTTGGATAAGTGCAGGAGTCAGTCAAGCTCGACCAGCAGGAACTGCATAGTAAACTAACTAGAGTTCCAAATTTTGAGGCTATCATGAGTAACATGTGGTTACAAATGATTCAAAATTTCTCTTTCAACCTCTGAAATTTTTAAAACTCGAAAAGGAGCTCCTTATGTGAACATGCATCTGTAACAAACTTAGGAAAAGTTCAACAGAAAATTTATCTCCATACTTTTTTTGTTACGGTTTACGCTTTTAAAATGGTTATAGAGGGTAAGAGGACTGAAAATGCAAATGAAGGAGAAAGATGAGGTAGAGTTAGCAAAGAAGCACAAAGGGGAGAAATGAGCTAAAGTTCAGTAAAAATGTAAGGTAATCCTTGAAAATGCACTGAGAAGTTAAGTAGAAATGGGCAAGGTGCATGGAGGATGACTTGTAGTTGTGCATTCAAAAAAACTGTGTGGTTAATATGTGGAAAACTGAGTGACATCCTCTTACCTGAAGCTACTGAAGTTACTGATAACAGACCTATTTTCCTCTGTTCTCTGCCAACTGGAACACCAGTTCTCCCTCCAGACTCTGGCATGTTGTTTTCTCTGCTGAGAGGAAACAGGGAATTGCTTACTTAGATGACAGTTTTCTTAAGGGCATTTGCTGGTATGACACTTGTTTGATCTATTAAGTCTCTATTTGGACTTGTCCGAAGTAGGAAAAAATCAAGCATACCTATTTTACCTTCTTTTATGGAGAAAAAATTCCACAAAATATACAACAACAACAACAACAACAACAACAAAAAAAAAAAAAAAAAAAAAAAAAAAAAAAAAAAAATCAAACCAGGAGACTAAAAATGTATTCACTCCTGCTTTTCTCTCTATAATTGCAAACCTAGGTGTTTGCATCCACATATAATTCATTGATGTGTTGGAAAGCCAGTGGGATTTCATCTGCAGAACTAGTGGTTTTGGTATGAGTTTGACCAGTTCTGCAGAGCACTAGAACAGCAGAAAGTTTGTGCTGTGCAGGAAGCTGACGCTTACTCTGCTGTGCAGCACAATGAGAACTCTCCTGGTTTTGGCATGTCAGGAGCAACACTAAGTCACTGTACTAGAGAGCCTTGTGGGGCAAGGCCACCTTGCCCAAAAATAAGCTAGTGTTTCTGCACTAACACTGTTTTGATGTTACAACATTTGTATGTTTTCTTAATTAGACCATGTAAATATAATCTGAGCTGTTTCACAGTGTTCATTCTGTAGCCTATTAATCATTCTTGGATGACAGCTGGCTCCTTTTGAGATGAGGGATGTACTGTGCTGCTCTTCTCCTTTCTACTGCTGGAATTAAAAGAGGCTGTTAAAAGGCTTTGCTACTTCAACATTTTAAGTGGTAAAAATACTGTTTTAAATGTTTATTACAGACCTACAGAAAGCAGGCTGAAAATGTAGGGGAAGGGAACCAATTAGTTTCAGAGTCAGACTCCGTTGAGGTCAAGGCTTTGTGGAGGTATCTCTAAGTGTAAATCCTACCCCTCCTTCTTTGAGTTCTCCTTTATTGGAATAACTTTTAAGCTTCTGGAAAAAAAATATTCCTGAAAAGCAACTGAGTGGGAGTTTGTGATCGTTTTGAAGCCAATTTCAAAACTTTTTTTACAAAATTTCTGCAAGTGTGTATTCCATCTATTTTACTAGGGAAAACTAGGCTCGCTTCAATTTCACTAAAAGGGAAGTTGTCAGACCCTGGCGGACTGTTTGTAACTGTAGTGCTTCAGTAAGCTTTCCAGAGTGCAAGAGAAACAGTTACAGCAGTTACTCTTGTAGTGTAACACGTAACTTGTAAAGCCTTCACAATAATTTGAGCAGAGTTGTCTCCTTCATATTTTATTTACTCTTAATTCCCACAGGAAAAAAAGCCCAAATAAACAACTAAACTCCCAAACAAAACCAAACTCAGAAGTGAAACAAAGGCCTTGTCCCTCCTGGTAAGTGTAGTGTGCTTCTCCTGAATCATCTGTGAAGAGGGACTGCCAGAAGGTTGCACTGAGCTCTGTAGTTCATAGAGTATCAGCACCACTCAGATTAGAAGGAACCTGAGGAGCTTGTCTAGTCCAGGCTCTGGCTCAAAGCAGGGTCAGGCTGTGAGCTCTGAGTAGCTTACTAAGGTTTTTATCCCATGGAACTTCATAAAGGGCTAGAGACCGCGCAGCCTGTCTGGAAAACCTACTCCACTGCTTGGTTATCTTCACAACCGAAAAGGCTTTTTTTGGGTTGTGCCAGAACGTCCACTGCTTTAAGTGAAGACTACTGCCTCTTGACCACCTGCTGTGTAAGAGGTCTGCAAAGAACTTTATTCAGCTGTTTAAAAACAATCAAATGTCACTGAGCCTTATTCAGTCATTTTACTCTGCAGACATTGGGTATCCTCCTTCCTACCCATGGCCAGTATTTTTTTTTTTTTTTTTCAGTCTGAACAGACACAGTCGTAAGGGGGAGGGGGGTGGGGTGGTAAAACAGGAGGAACTTACAATTACTTTTATAAAAAGACTTAGTAATCTCTCTCATATCTGTAAGAATGAGGTTGTAGGATTCCAGATCTCCTCTAGTATTTGGTTTATCTTCATTTATGTTACCTTGTTTGTTGAATAAGCCCACTCCAGTTTGAAGTCTCTCACTCCAGCCTGAAGTAGGATTTTTCACTGTCCCTGGAGAAGCCTTGGTGGCTCATGTCTGAGGACAGCTGAGAGACCATCAAGGCAGTCTATCCAGAGCCTGAGCTAGAGCTGTGACTGGAAAATAATAAAATCCAATTCAGATGGGACTGTCACATCTCTACTGTGTCAGTACAGTTGAAAGGACATAACCAAGCAGGGAAAAGCAGCAACTAAACACAAACCTAAACTTCAGTGCTTCTGAGATCCTTGAGGCTCTCCCTGGCAAAGGTGAGTCATGTGGTGGTTTGGTGTAAGAGGGAACAAAATCTGTGCTCCGTAAGTAAGTCCTTCTGTTTGACAGAGCTGCTCCTGCTGGGATTTCTTAGCTAGGCAAGATGTTTGTGCTTCAGCAGAGGCAGGTGCTCCGCAGGTCTGGCGTGGTGGTGGAGGCATGGGGGAAGTGCACCCTATCCGAAGCTTAACCTAGCAATATGCCCTAGGTAGTCAAACAGAAATGTCTTAAAGCCCGGTGATGGGTTTTGGAGATTTTCGGGTGGAATTGTGAGTGGCAATATTCATGTAGTAAGTGCACTGTGGCTTGTGACTGATTTACATTACGATTGTCTGGGTTTTCTCCTTTCCTCTTGATAAACAGTACTGATTGCTTGTGGCCTTATCGAATTATGGATTTTTCTGCCTTCCTACGGCTCCGCGGATTCTTTTTCCCGCTGCCTTTTCTCAAGGCGGCATGCCGGTCCCAGTTTCGCAGGCGGGCCTTGCTGGGGGAGAGGGAACTCGGGAGGCCGGGCGCGAGGAGGCGAACTGCTCGGCGATCCGGAAACAGTGAAAACAGTGTCCCAAGAACTCCTGGCTTTGCCCGCCGGTGACGAAACGCAGCGGCGTTTTCACACGTCGCTCCCGTAACCCTTTCCCTGCCGGCCGCTCCGGGAGCAGAGGGAGGACGCCGGGCGGGCGGACGGCGCCATCCCGGCAGCGCCCGTGCGGCGCGGGCCGGCGGGGCGGGCGTGCCCGGCAGGGGGCGCTGTAGCCGCACTGCGCCGCTCCGGCGCTGCGCTGCGAGGAGCCCCCGCGTGTCCGCCATATTGGCGTCCGCGCCGCAGCCGCCGCGCGTTGTTCCTCCATCTCCAGCGGGCGCGGCCTCCGGAGCCCAGCGCGGGAGGGAGGGAAGGAGGGAGGGAAGGGAAGGCCGGCGTCGCCGGGCGGGAAGCGGGGCGGGAGGAGACGGAAACGAGCGGGGCCTCGCGTCCCCCCCGCGCCCCGCCCCTGCGCCACCCGCCATGGAGAGGAGGCCGGGCGGCCCCTAGCCAGCAGCGCACGCACGCACGGACCGAGATTGCCCCCGCCCGGCCCGGCCCGGCCCGGCCGCCATCAGCGGAGAGAAGCCGCCCGGCTCCCGCCTCCGCCCGCGACATGGAGGCTGTGAAAGCCTTTAACAGCGAGGTGTGTAACCCCCTGCCGGCGGCCTCCCCTCCTCGGTGCCGGAGAGCGGGCGGGGGCCGCGGGGCCCCGGCGCCTTCCCTGCCCCCTCCTCGTAGCGGGGAGGCTGCGGAAACCGGGGGAGCTCCGGGGGGCCCAGGGGTGCGGGAGCGCTCCCGCAGGCCGGCCCGGGGGCTCCCCCCCGCGTCGGGCGGGAAAGGGCCGTTGTCGCCGTCCCTGGGAAGCGGGAGGGTGGAGAGGGTAATGGAGACGTCCCCCTCCCCCCCAGCTTCTTCCGCCGTGAGGCTGGGGGCGGCTGAAGGGGAAGAATAGATGTGGCGGCGGGCTGGAGGAAGAGGGAGGACGCGTGCGGAGGCCGAGGAAGAAGAGAAAGCGGTCTCTTCCCTACGCCTGGCCTGCGGAGGGGCGGGTGATGCCCGGCCAACTTCACGCAGCGGCCGAGGAGGCTGCGCTGGGCGGCGAGAGGGGTCCAGGCTCTCCGGGCACGGGGACTGTGCCCTTCCACGCCTTCTCTCGTCTCTCCTGCCAGCCTCTTCCTCTTCGCTAATTATATGTGTATCCAAACCCTGCCAGCGCGCACTTATAGCACCTCGTGCAGCTAAGCTTTACATCTGGGGAACAGAATACAAAGCATTGGAGGTTCGTCTCCGTATTTAAGAGTAGTATATTCTCAGTGGTCAGAATAGGAGCAGACATACCCTACATGCTGCACAGAGCTCAGATGGTGGACCGAGGCACTGTGCAGAGAGCGGGCTATGGCATTCAAGAACACATGCATAGATACAGGCTGAGGTGTTGGTACTGCACCTGGCTTCTCTTTTGTGCTGAGAGATGGTGTTTATTTTATTGCAAGATGGTTCTTGTGGCCACTCTGCTTTGTTGCTCTCATTGTGAGAGTATCATTTGTATTTTGGAGTTGATGCACGAGCAAGAGAAACAAATACATATTTTTCTTAGAAGTCCTACATTTTACAAAGTAGTTTTTTAAGTTATATTGACCTTAGAAAGTATCAGCTCTCATTACAATTGTATTACTTTTACAGACTGCTCACGTACAGAAGCTCCCCCGTTGTCCTTCTCGCTAGCCCCAGCAGGGATGTGGTATGGGTTTAATGGTTTTAAGTAATGCCGTTCATTTTACCTGTAGAGCAGTGTGGCGACCATGTGTTGTACTGTGCATACAAGCACAGTAAGATAGATTTTTTAAAATGAGCAGGTACTCTCCAGTAACTCAGAAGCAGTTGTACAGCTCTAACTGATGTGCAGTTTCTAGGTGTTGCACTTTATGCAATTTGAATTCTTGAGTAGAAAAAGCACATTGTGGGCACTAGAAGAAAAATAAACACTATAAACTTTTATTCCTATTTTATTAGTTGATTGGTATATGTGCTGTATTGTTATGTAGGGAAAAGGAAGAATTTGGTCACAAGAACAGCACAACATAAGTTGTTCAGAACATTTTCCTTCTGTAGACCTATCAGTAGGAGAAGTTGTCCTCTTCATGTTGAAAAACAGCTTTTGACTGACTTGCTGAGCACTCGGGTAGAAGTACTGTAAAAATAAGTCTGAGAACTTAAGGTGCAGCAGCCATGCTGAAGGGAGAGCTTTAGATTGTACCTCAAATTTTCTAAATGCTTAAAAAATGGTAGATAGTAGGTTGTTGAAAAGAAAATGCAGAAGATCCTGACAGTGTCATTTAACCAACTTATCTGCTATGGATAAATAGCCAGCATCTCTGATTTAAACCTCTGTCTGTATTTGCTGGGCTACAATGATGGGAGAGGTCTTAAAGATGCCTCACCTTTCCCACAGCCATGACTAAACAAACCCTGATCCTGGAAATAAATGGTACCAGACTTGCTGCAGTTCAAGAAGCTCAAGTGTCATTGCTAGCCACTCTTAATAAATCTGTACCCAGTGCAGAACCAAACTTTAATTTAACTTTCTGTCATTTCTCTGGTTTAACTTACCTATACACACTTTGCAATTTAGAGCTGTGAAATGATCACTGAATATTTGAATTAGCTAAAGTGTATGAGTCTATATATTGCTGTTCCTAAATGGTTTTTGATTAATTTACAGAAATATTGGTACTTAACTTGTAAATCCGGTTCTTTATTTATATTATGTTTTAAGGTCATACTAGCTCCAGAACTGACGTCTGAGTCCTGTTTTAGAATTTTTTGGCTTTAAAATAGATGTAAATTAAATTAGCAGCAGATGGGACAGAATAAATTGTATAAAACTTTTACCATGCTTTCTCTGATGCAGTTTGCATTCAATTAATAATTGTTACAACAGTTATATAACTTACTGGTGAAAACCAGATGATGCTTTAGAAGGAACATTCCAATACATTTAAACATCAAGTCTGTAGGTTAGGTGCTTCTGGGGTTGATTTTTTTTGTTTAGTCTTTTTTAGAGGAAGGAGTTGTGTCTGGATTCTGTAGTGAAGCTAAAATAAGGCAGCTATCCATCTAGGGAGTACAGCTAACTCCAGAACTGTGTGTGAGCTGAGCAGTATCTTGTGCTGTAACTATGCTATATGGCAGTCAGGGATTGAAGTGCTTAAATAGGCTTGTCATTAATTTGATTAGAAAAGAGAATTTCAAGTTTATTTGGACAGTAGCTACTGGAAATAATGGCAACTATTGCAGAAAGCTGTTCGAGATGTCCTAAGTGATCATATGTAGCTCTGTCTGGGCTGTACTTAGTTATATCTTACCTGTATATATAAAATTAGTTCTAACATTTAAAATCTTGAGAAAGTTAAATTTAAACTGAGAAATAATCAAGATCCTAAATAAAACATGCTCAGTATTGGTGTCATGTAATGTTGACATTTTCCTATTTAATTAAAACTGCTTGGCAACTGCAAATTGGAATAATATACAACTAATTTAGGATAGTGTTGAGGTAATTGTCAATGTTTTGTACCACAGAGCTTATATTGCTACAGTTGGCACCATGAAGCTTATCACTGCAGAACATTTTCTTCCAGGCCTCAGTTCAGGCCCTGAGTTTTTTTCAGAAAATCACAAAAATCAGATTCCAAGAATAGGTCATGGACAGAAGAAAATGTCTAAGTGTTTCAAATTCCCTATATGTTCTCTAAAATACATTTTGTTAAGAAGAATTAGAATGGGCTAGAGGCAAGCATGTATATCCTCACATGGATGGCAGTGATTTAATTGCAGATTGTATATAATTAAAATCCAATATTTGTTAGATTGTTGCCTCAGTGTTAAAAGTTCTGTCATCATCAGCTCTAGCTGGCCATTGTCACATTGCTTTCAGGTACTCTACTTGAAGCTGGTTTGAGTGCTATACTCCACAGAGTTTTCTTGCAATAACTTGTCCTATTTGCTGTGGCAGACCAAACTATTTTTCACTTTATAATGTGAAGACTGTATGGAAAAAGAAGACCAATGGATGTTTTAATTCTAAACACATTTCATTATTTTAAAATTATTTCTATGTTAACATATAGAATAAATATAAATAGTTTCACAGTCACATAAATAGTCACAGGATTGTAATTTATTTTAGGGGAACAGAGATCACAAATTCTTAAAAATTACTTAAAATTTTTAAGTACAGCATGAATGGAATATTGAAGTTATGCTTTGTTTAGCCATATAATGTATCTGTAAGAATTAAATAATAGGACTCTTGAAAAGAGAGCAAATTCAACTTAGATATTTATTTCTTTAAAAATTGTAGTAGTAATTCACTGTTCTGTTTCAATTAACCACAGTATTTCTAAGAATTTAAAGTTATCAATGTCTTTATTTGCATACAGGCACACATCTCTTAATGTATGAGCTTCATCAAGTCTTGCTGATCATGATGTTACTGATAATTTTGGGTTTGCATTCTCTTCAAAAACAGAGCAAAAATATCTCCTGAATAAGCTATGCATGCTTTGGTTAAATCATTGAATATTTGTATTCATTTTGAGTTGCTGAGACTGGTACTAGCATCTTGATTTACAGCCGTTTAGAAGGTTAGTAATGGTAAAACCTGCTCAGGAGAGTTGGATAGTGTACCTAGATTTGGAATTTACATTGTTGAATCCAGGCACAATAATTGTTACCATGCAATGCTACAAATTTCAACTATATTTGTATTTGTCAGGCAATGCAGTATATTATGATGTTGGAGAGGCAATTGAGAAAAGGACAATTGCCATATTAAAAAAAGGTAAAGTAGAATAAGGCAAAGCTGCTCCCTTGAAACTCAGAAACAAGAAAGTCATGTGTCTTCTGATTCCTTTTAGAAATACCTTGTTCTCTGAGCATGTCTTGTATGAAAAGCACCATGTCTCTTGTTTATATGCTTGGGTGCTGATACTTTCACGTACAGTGAATTGAATAGAAAACTCTTAAGTGTCATCACGAAGACTTGGAATATCCAAGTCCTTAAAGTGGGATGCACATAAAGTGCTGTAAGATTAAGGTGATGATTACTGTTTCTATAAGGAGTGATGTCCGTTCCTGTGCCTTTTCTCTTCTAGGGTGTGAGAGTCATAACTAAAACCTCTGCAGCATTGCTGGATTGGTGTTCAGCTGTTATTGACAATGGAAATGGTTGTCTTTGCATAGTTCATTGTAAAGTACACTGAGCTTTGGTGTGCATAATGCTTTTGAGAGTCAAGTAAGATGATACGTAAAGTAGCTATTGCTACTTTTGCATTCACTGTCTTTCTGAAATTGATCAGTGGTAGGGACATAGCAGATGCTGATAATTTACTGATAATGCTGTTGTCTCTATACTTTCTTGCACTTCATATTATGTTGGCCACCTTTTTCATGACAATTCTTGGGAGGTGTATTTTAAGGGTTAGTGAGGAACAGTTCAGTGGTCTACAATTTCAGAAATGTGACCCTTGGAAGTAATCACATTTTAAATATTGAGCATTAGAGTATGGGTGCGTAAAACTACAGAAGGCTAATCTAAATATTCTATTTCAGATTGCTTTATTTGAATAAAATATTTTAAGTCAACAAGGCAAGTTTTTCATGAAAGAATGCCAGTTGACACTATAAAAGCTAAATGGTATGCCTCACGAAGATGCGAAATGGAGATTGATGCTGAATAACTGGGGAAAAAAAAGGGATGCTTATAGAATGAGCAGCCGGGGCTTTGATTAGTGCAAGTAGATACTAGCAGTTATGTTAAGGAACAGTGAAAAGACACATAAGCTACTCCTATCAAGATATTTTTCTTGGATTCTGCTGTATGTTTCATGTTGGCTAAAGTACCTGACACATCTGCAGGATATTTTTTTCTTAGCTGCTGTGACAATGACAAAACATGTACCTGTTTTCTCTGTCACTGTGTTTTACCAGCCATAAAAAGAGTATGACCTTCTTTCATATCCTCTGCTGTTAAAAGACTGCAGCTGTGATAGGTTTAAAGCTTTCTTCTTTTTTGTTTATCTGATACCCCATTTATGGTCTGATACTTGTATATTTTATTGTAGCAATTGGCATGTAAGCTCCTGGTTTTCTTTTGTTAGAAGAAAAAGTGATACGTGCACCTGTCTGCATGCAAACATTCATACATCTGAAAAGTTGTTTCTGTTTTTCATTCTTAACCTCTGGGGTGGATGTGAAAAATATCTTGCATTTTACTTTGCTGTATAATCCTTTAGTATTTCCCAGAAAAAAGCCGTAATATTTATATGAATTCCCTTAAGATGCAACAAAATATGTAAGAACTCGTTAGTTTCCTGTTTACTGTCAGGAGCATTAGGAACAGTATCAGTGAAATGTAAGTAATTTTACTCTGTGTTTCCCAGCCAGAGCTGAACTTTGCTGGCTCTCAACAATTTATTTTTTTTAAAGAGTGTGGGGAAAGAAAGTCCTTTTCTCTTCAAGACACAGTAAATATTAAATTTATGTTCACCTGGTTAAATATCTCCATGTGTACTGAATAAATATTTGCAGTTTTAATGTCACACTTTCAAAGACTGATCTGACCTTTGTTTTCATCAGTCACAAAACGTTGACTTCTGGCCTTGTAAAGACATGCTCATGCAAGTGTATGTTAAAGGCCTAAAATGGTAGGGTTTGGTTTTATTTTGGTGCACGTCTTGTTCCGGAACCTAATTTCTTTAGAGAAATAGTATAGGACAGATGTTGATAGGTTTTCAGTCTTAGATGCATAGACTTTAAATTTGTTCTTAAACTGTGATCAAGATCCGGGCCTTGTGAGCCTGAAGCAGTTGTGTAACTCTCCAGATTCTGCAAACTCTCTGGAGTTGTAATTGGATAGTTAGACGTATTGATCGTACTTGCTTCTCATTTAGAGAGCAGTGAGCCATTTTGCACTTTAAAACAAATGCCCTTCTGAACTCTTATAATTTGAGATCCTTTGATTGTCACCTGCTTACCAAAATTATACCTGGGGCTACAATCTGTCATTTGACTGAGTACTTGAAATTATCTTAACAAGGCTTGTTTGAATTTGCCGCTATTTGATTCATGCCCCGTCCTTGGAAGTGTTCCAGGCCGAGTTGGATGGGACTTAGAGCAACCTGGGCTAGCGGGAAGTGTCTCTGCCCATAGCAGGGAGGGTGAAACCGAAAGACTTTTAAATTTTCTTCCAACCCAAACCATTCTATGACCAACAGTCTGTTTTCCTATGGCAGGTGTAGAAGTGGAGTCTAGTAATCCAAATGGCTTTCTCACAGGAAAAATGCCATTCAGAAGAAAGGTTTTGGATAAGGCAGGTTTAAAAATACTTTGAGGTACTTAAATTACTCCCATAAGAATGTTTTTTTCGCTTAGGAAGAGGTCTTCTATTTTCTTGTCTGTAAAATTGGTTCATCATTTTGCCTCTGGGCAGCCACCAAAAGATTCATCATGAGTGTCTCCTTAAGCCTTGGTTGCATCCCACATTCATAACCTCAGCAGCCACTGGTGTAATTCCACTGTGAGGCCCAGGATAGTGGTGCATAATTGGCTGTTCATATGTGCATCCAGAGTTCAGTGAGCTTGGCTTTGAAAATTCAAAACCAAAAATAACTTCTGAAAAGAGTTCAAAACAATATTAGTTCTTGTTCCTGTTGGGAACTTTTTGTAAGGTGAACGTATATTTCTATTCTTCCATTTTTTCACTTCTTTGGAGCTACTTCTCTGCAATATTTCTTGGCAACACTGGCAACAGCAGTAGTTGGTTAGTAATCTTGTTAACCTTGTTCAAGAGCTTCTTCTACACTTTAGGGTTACATGTTCCTTAAGGCAAAACCATGATGTCCATTTACTGCTGTACTAGTACTCATTTAACCTATTCTTGCCGTATGTACTGAGCAAAAGGAGACATTTTGATAAATATAATTTGAAATTAATTGTTAATATTTGGAGGAAGTAAGAAGAAATGAGTGCATTGTCACCGTGACCTTCTCTCTCTCAGATTTATCCCTACCAGAAATGCCTATTTCTTGTAATACCTGCTGTTTCTGTTCTTAGGCTTTGGGAAGTGAGCTGCCATTTGTACAAAGGTGACTTCTATGGATGTACAACAACTTATCATTTTGTTTCCACTTGTTTTTTGCAAAAGTTTGCCTACATAACTTAGCTGGTTTTACTTGGTACAGTTTTTGATGGCATGAGGTTGTTCTTTTCTCCTGCCCTTGGTTATATGAGTGGGTGGCCGATGCTTTGACATTCAGAAATATAATGCATGTGTTTAATTTACTAAACTACGTGTGTGGAAGGTGAGGCTTGGCACCTTTGTTAACGTGTTTGCTGTTGATGGTTTTGAGGATTGGCAGAGAGTGTTCTGGTTCCCATTTAAAATGAAGGCACTAAAGAAGATGTGCCCCAAAGAAGACTGGCAGAGCTGTGGTCCAGGACGCAGTAGTGGCAAGGAATGGTGGTTTGGCTGGATGGTGGCTGAGCAGTAAAACAGTGGAGGGTAACAACACCTGAGAGGTTGAAGGCACCTGTTTTTTGTAGCCTTGAGCTGTTTTATTACATGATACTGTTTATAATATTAGTTTTGAAAGATTCAAGTAAATAGTGCTTTGTAAAAAATTATAACAGCTGAACAAGGTGCACTGCCTTTATGCCAGGAAGTGAATAGCTGTCTTACATATTTGAATTGGAATTTATTATTGAAATAGCATGCATTTTTGGGAAAAAGTAATTTAGAAGATCCATCATCTTGAGCGCTTCAGTCTAAGGCTTAGTATTTCCAAATAATTAGTTTAGACTTGAGTGGTAATGGTTTCCTTACCTTTTTTTTCCCTTCATCTTCAGTACTTAGTAGTTACTTTCAAAAATTTAAGTAGAATTAATTATATGCATTCTTTGTTTTCTACCCTATTGTTTTTTCTCTGAAGTGCAAAATACTGTAAATTGTTCTCACTATAAAACTCTTGGTTTAAAAATGTTGGCTTTCTGGCAGAACTTTATGGAGCTCTCGGTGCATAATCTAGAAATTAGTATGATAGATAAAAATGCAATTCTCATATTTTGCTAGTGATGTGATTGCGGTTTTAAAAAGAGAAATTATCATACTTCTAAGTGTTTTTGACTTAAGAGGGTTAGTCCAAAGAGCTTAGAAAATATATTAACCAGATTGTTGGAACCCAGTGGAAAGGCCTGATCAAATCAAAGTCTTTCAGAATACTGAATCTCCTGTACATATTAACAAAACAAAGCTGATTCACATGAAAAGAGTAGCTTCAGATAACGTGCTGATCTTCATAACTTGGTTACTCAAGTTATGCACTTGAGATCTGCACTTGCTTCTTAATTTTCACAAGTGTGAAGGGGAGCACTTAAGCACTTAACAGGAAGTGAAGACTATTTATATGACAAATATATTGGTTGGAGAAATCCAATCCAGTACAAACTGTGATTATTTTTTAAATTTTGAATCATTAAGTTTCATTGTGCGTGCAGGGGGTTTAAGCTATATCCAAGGAGATATTTTGAAATCAACATAGCAAGACAGTTTTTGTCATGAGCTCTAAAAACTGTTGGCAGAGAAAATGCGTGAGTCTGATTTTTAAAATGTTTAAGATATATTCATATATTTCATATCTCAGAATTGTAGAGGTGTGATTGTAATTAAGGCTTCTCTAAGGCTTTTAACTCTGTGTTATGCCACACCTTACCAAACTAGTGCATTGGAACAAGGAGAGAGGGTACTTCTCCAGTGTGGGCAGCCCCCAAGCTCGCATCTGGAAATCTGTGAAGGCTGATGTTGTGACAGAGGCTGATACATTTTCCTCCTGATGTAGAATTAGCTATGTACTAATGATAATATGTTAATGATGGAAATTAGCCATATGGCAGGAAAGATGGGAACATTGCTTGAAGTGGAATGCTCCTGTTATTTTCCTTGTTTTCTTGTGTGATACTCATCTGTATCTTTTGATCACTCCTTCCTTTCTGTTATTGGAAATTCAGGCCTTGGTGAAGTGCTCACTCTTACCTACCTATTTCATTTGGTCCATTTAGGTCTTTCTAAGCTTTTTGTTCCCATGCAAAAACATCTCAAGTTACCATGAACAGAAAAAGGGGAATTGTATTTTATGACTTAAAAATAGCTAAGAGCAAGTGGAGTATGTTCTAGAGACTATCTGAAGTAAGCATCTGTTCTGGAGTTGTGTGTTCAGGAAAATGGAGCCTAATCCAGGTGGTTTCTTTAAATTCCAGTTTTATGTTCATATTTGTGCAAAGCAGACTGTACCAAGAGAACTTAGAAGCTCTCTTGGAAAGGAGTGATGGTGAGGATTTAAACAAAATTGTAAATGGGCTGGTGGCTCAAATACGTAAAAACTAGAATGGAATTTTGTCATTCCATCTCAAATTGTTCGGATTCAGTAAACTTGAAAGTCATAATCGTGTTTTCTTAAAACAAAGGAAGAAGGAGAAGCACTACACAAATGCAGCGGTGGTAACACCTAACTTCATGTGCTTCGGTATCTGATGGGCTGGAGGGTTTGCTGTATTACTTTTGCATCTTACTTCATTTACTTGCTTGTGCAGTAGTTGGTGTGAATATTTAAATGTCCTCTTTAAGCATAAACAGTGGTGTATAATGCAACTGATATGTAGGGAGGGGCTGAGTTTTTCACGTGAGTGTCATTGGTTGCTTTCAATTTATTTTTAAGGAACATGCACTTAAATATCAAGAAAATTGACTATTATTTTATATTTGTTAATTAAAACCATGTGTCATGGACTTTGGTTTTGAAAACAGTTGTATTGAGGTAGTTGCTGTTGTGTTGCAGCCCACTCATTCTGTACTTTTTAAATTTTGAATTTTGGCAACTCATCTTGGTTGATAACTGAAAGAACATAATTTTTTTTTCTCCTCCAAACTGAAATGCCTTATGCTGAAAGGAGCATCTGCCATTCTGGTCATCCTGCATGCACATCTATGGTATATATTTATATTTATACTAACATTTATATGCAGCGCTGAGGGTAACAAAGAACTGGCAGGCTTTAAATAACAGTTCTCATAGGTAGGTCCTACTGAGCATCAAGTTAAAATCCTATTCACTATGAGATGAGGGCATGCAATTTGAGTAACTTCTCCAAGAAATTAAATTTCAGGGGAGTATGTAAAATGTAACTTAGAAGTTTGTTGATAAGTGTCCTTTTTTTAAAAAGCAATAAATTACAATACTCTTTTCTTGTTCTTCACAGTGTGGCAATATATAGTAAGCAATTCAGTGATTCTGTAT
This sequence comes from Sylvia atricapilla, assembly GCF_009819655.1. NCBI lineage: Eukaryota > Metazoa > Chordata > Aves > Passeriformes > Sylviidae > Sylvia > Sylvia atricapilla. Next base: position 59,388,822 of record NC_089142.1, read on the forward strand.
TTCCAATTGGATTTAATTTATTTTAATGATAGTGAAATATGAAAGAAATTAATCTGAATTATTAATGTAGTATGTATTTGGCTTGACTTCTAAGGTTTTTTTTGTTGTTGTTGTTGTTGGTTTTTTTGTTTTTTTTTTTTTTAATTGAAATTGCAGATACTTGTTAGTATATGTGATGTCTGGTGAGTGTCATGTCATTATTTGATGTCTTTTTAGTATTGTGCCATGGTAGCAGCCAGAGAAAACTTAAAAAATATTTCTGTGGAGAAGTTTGTAACTGATATCTCTCACACTGGTTATAATCTCATACTTAAGAGATGAGCTAAGTCCTGGTTTATCAGCATCAACATGTTTATTCCCTTAGCTGCTGTATCAGCATTACAGAGATTTGTCTGTGTGAATACCTGTTCCTTTGTATCTCATAAGACTATAGGTTGTTCACAGCTTTCAAGCCTTCTAAAATCATGGCAAAATTAGATGAAAAATTATTTCCCAGCTCCTTTTCTTGTCTTTATCAGATGTGACAGAGGTATAAAAAAAAAGATATATTATTTATGAAGCTTTTAAAATTTTAATAAAGTTAGTACTTCTTTCTATTTTTTATTCAAAGTTTTGGTACAGGAACAGCTGTCTCGCTCTTTTGCCTATTGAGTAAGAGCACTGAAAGATGTTGGAATTAAGTCCTGGGCTTTGTAGGAGTGCAGTGTGCCATTGCCTTCCTCAGATATGTGTAGTAACTTGTTCTGCAAGTGACTGCTCATCCTCGGGATGGAAGTTCATGTGCATCATGTCTGGTCTTCACTCAAGATGCTTTAGGCTGTAGCTTAGCAGCGTGTTGCGCTGCCTTGTAAACTACAGCTGTGTGCAGTAGAGTTTGCTTTTTACAGGTATTTACAGTAGATTTTTTTTTTTTTAAGATTCACTTAAGTACTTCTTTAATTATGACTGTAATGATAATACTATTGTTTGAGATAGTGAATGATGAAAATTTGAAATATGCTGATAAATTCCCTGGCTTTCAGTCGACCTTCTCTTGAAGACCACTTTTCTTAACATAATTAAAGAAAAAATACAGAGCAGAAATTCACTGCTTTATGTATGGCATCAACCTGATCTTTTGCATTTCCCCCCAGTCCCAACATGTAATTCATATAGCTCATTAGATCTTCCAGCAAACCTGTATTTTTTTCCCAAAGTTTGGAAAGAGGTCTTGGTTTATTTAAAATTATATTGGGGAAGAGGAGTATTAACAATGCTGTTAACCTTTATGTACACTGGAGTATGGCCTTGTATGTAGTGTCTTAGGTCTCCCCATCATTACTTTTTGCTGTACAAATCATTACACTGTTTTAACAGATAGAGGAAAATACAGAATTGTGAATATAATTAACTGACTTTAATTGCTGATACAATTGCTGATCAGGCCTGATCCTGGTACATGGATGTACATTTCTGTAGGAAAGAGACAGTCTTAGAAACCACTTTTAGCGCTATTACTTTGATCATCTTTAAGACTTCTAATGCTATCTGTGTAATAAGCTGTTATGTGTTTTACATAGACATTTGGCTGTCATCTGATTCTTACTTTGCAAGAATATGACCCTGGGAATTGCTTTCATTGAGACAGATTGGGATTTGTAGCAAGTATATCTTTGTGGAATCATTTTGTCCCTGAAGTGCCATTCAGATTCGTGTCTTCCCTGTAAGGTTTTCCTGTAATTTATGTTCAGCATTTAATTAAACATGTTTATTTCTATCAAAGGTTTATTGATTTTCCCCCACCTAATTATCAAAATGCCAGTGTGTGTAGGACATGGTTGGATGGAATCATCATACCAGAAACCAGCAAAACAACTTCCCCCCACAGAAATCCACTGTAAATTTTATCTGGTGTTTTCTTCAGCTTAAATGGGTTGAGAAGATTAATGTTCATTTGTATTTTGTAGTTTCCTGTATTGTTGGCGGTGTATTTGGAGCTAAGCATGTTCATTCATCTACCATGCTTGAGGCAGGCAGAATAGTCTTGTCCACAGCTTTCTAGAATAAACTGATAGATCATTAGATGGTCATTGACATTGCAATCAAACAGTATGGTACTCTTAACTGTGCTGTCTTGGAAAAAACACCAGCATTTTTTACAGTAACTGGGAAGTATTCTCTTTACTTTGGCTATGCTTTTTCTCTCAGAGGAAAATAAAATTATTCCCAAAACATCATATGAGAATCATGCATTAATGCTCTTTCTGACTTCATTATTTAACACTTGTTTTTTTCAAAACCTGAGCTAACAGTTTGAAAATTGTTTACCATACCGGTACAGTCAGACTCCTTGTGACTTGTCATTGGTTGTGAAACTGTTGCCTCATCCCCTCTTGTTCTTCCCTCCACATTGTGAAGAATTTTAGTTTTTGCTCCTTCCCTGTCCTTGTGTGATATGCCGTCCACATTTAGGGAGGAAATGTTTCATCTTTAATTTTCTGAGTAATGGGTCATAGTTCAAGAATGGATAGCACAAAACAAAGCTTTGTGTAAATTTTTAATGTATATTTGCAGTTCTGTTGAGGTTTTTTTTAATCAGGGTTTATACTTTCAGTTTATTTTAAGTCACTCTATCTTAACTGAAGCAGCATTCTCCCAGATGTTGTGTTTGTGTTGCAGCAACTGCTTAGGAAAGTCTTTGTGTCAGAGTGACTCTTGGGTGAATACATAGATCACTGAACAGTGCGCTTTTCTGGGCAAATATCAGGAGACTCAGTAAATGGTCTCTAAATGGTAGGATAGATGGGAGGTAAATTTTGGTTTGATTGCCATCAGCATATTCTTGTTTCTGCTGCAAAATCAGTTACTGAATGAATAGGAAAAATAGCTTGCAAGTTTTTTTTTAATTTAGGCTTTATTATGTATGTACATCATCAGGAGGTGATAGATGTGCAGTGTTTGGAAAGAAATTCTTAGTGTACATTTTAAAAAGAGATTCTACACTCTGTGGTGCTTCCCACAGCAATGCCTCAGATTTCAGCAGCAAATGTCTGTACTTGGTGCAAAAACATTCTCTTTGCAAATCCTTACAACAAGGAACTTAGGAAGATAACTAGAAAAAACCAGTTTTAGTTGGTGGTCAAATATCTTTCAGTAGTAATCAGACATTTAAAGATACTGATAAGTTTTTGCCTTTGAGGAAATGTTTCATATGAGTTGATGTATATCCAGAAAAGCAGTAAGTGGCTGGTAAATGGAAGATTTTTTTCATAATTCACATAATCATACAGTACTCAGCTCTAAAGCGTGTTTTTCTGAAGTTTACATATGGGTTTCTGTCTGCTCACTTTCTTTGTTCTTCCAGCTAGTAAATGTGAACTAGCCTGTTTCAAAACCTCTGAAATTTTTGGCTTTATCTGGTACTTGAAGATACAGTGTTTCACTTTCGACCCTCTGAAATGAACTATATTTCTACTATGAAAAAAATGCAGCTGCTTGATGTGATAAGGCTCAAACTTCATTTGAATAAGACCTTTTAAATGGAGAGCTACATTTTATGCTAACATACAGAAAGCTGAGTGTAGTTTACACAGTTATTTAAAAGAGTAGGTGTGTTTCATAATGGTATCGGGGCACAGACTTAGCAAGTTCATGGTGACGGTTTAGGTTCTGAGTCAATTCCCTCTGGGCCATGCCAGAGCTGCCCTTCCAGGCTAAGGACGACTACACTGGGCAGTTTGGAACCACATCCACCAGTCTGACTCTTGCTTGCTCCCTGCTCATCTCATGTGGTATGCTTCTCGGGTAAGGAAGATCCATCCCAGTTGATCTTTGCTACTGAGGTTATATTGACATATGTTTCTCCTTTGTAATCCTGTTCACCAGCTGAAGAACCTTTGTTCTTCACTTGAAAGTTTCTCCACAGTTTTTAGTTATCCCTGATGATTTCATGCCAGCCTTGGAGATTGTACAGTTGAGAGTGCCCTGTAGGTTAGTACTGTTGCCACAATAATAATAATAATAATAATAATAATAATAATAATAATAATAATGTGTGTCTGAATGTCCATTTACTGCATTTACTACTGAGATTTTTCTGGTTTACTCTTGAGTTGGTATCTTCAATGCAATCTCTCATGCATCAGCAGATCTCTGCTGAATGGCAATAGCCAGCTTCAAAGCCACTACTGTCCACTATTTCCTGTGTACTTGAGCTTAATTTGTCTGCCTGATTACTTGGTAGTGTCACTGATGTTCCTCTTCACCTTTTGACAGTCTGACTTTATCCTAATCACAATATAGGTGACAGCAGGCACAAGTGGGTTCAGTTGGGACTTCCCTTTACCATGCATCAAATCACTTCATTCAAATTGTTTGCTGGCTGTATTTAGGGAGTAATTGGTTGGGTTATTTGTCATGCAAGGGCCTGTTTAGGAAAGCTTAGTTTCTTGGGAGCCTTTCATGAGAGATCTTTGGTAAATGTGTTTTGATGGTCCAGTTGGTCTTGTATCAGTCATTTCTCATTGTGCTCATGCAGTCTTTCACAGAAGAACAGTATACTGAGATGTGGCTTTTCCATACAAAGATGCATGGAATTATCTGTGTCCCCACTAATATTTCTATTTTGATTAATTTATGGGATTTTTTTCTTGTACAAATATTTAACCTAGCTGATCCATTGTTTCCTTATTCTCCCTTTGAACCCTTGTCACAAATTCATCTCGCTTTTTCTGTCTTTCAAAGCTGTAAGATTGAGACTGTTTTAAATGAGAGTTCATGAATCATAGCTGCCAAGTCTTTCATTCTTGAGTTCTGTTCTAATACTTGGTTATTTTTCACACTGTGAGTTTATTTACCTTCTTGTAAACACACTTCAGGAGGATTCTGGTGTGAGATCAGTTTTTCTGTAGTGTGTAGATCTAAAATAAAAAAAGGGAGGGTGGGTGGTGGTGGGTGATGTCTTTTTCAGTAGGGCTTTATCTCCTGTGAGTATTCTTGTAAGTGCTGATTGTACTGGACAAGCACTGTAATAGATTTGCTATTCCTTCTCTCTTCTGCAAAGTGCTGATTTTCATGCTTTCTCCTGTTTGTTTCTCAAACTTGATTGCACTGTCTTTGCATGTACATTGCCAGCCAGAGTTTATGGTCACTCTCACTCCTCCCCATCCCTTTGAATATTACTACTGATTTTCTCAAGTGCATAATTTTATTTCAGAGAGTTTTCCTTGACTTTACTTTTTAGCCATGTTGCACTTTTTTTTTTTTTTCCCCTGGATTATTTAAAGACTTCTTTTATGTGAGGACAAGCAGTTACCTTCTGCAAATGAGCATGAGTGTCTTACAAAACTAAGGCACTGGTCTTAGAGACCAATATGAAGTAGTGTCTGCAGGTGTCCACACTGAGATTGATACTATTTAATATCTTTTTTGATGGCATAGACAGTGGGATTGAATGCAACCTCAGCATTGAGGTGCAATTAATTAAATCCACACTTGAGGGATGACATCCAGAAGGAGCCTCACAGGCTTGAGGGGAGAGCCCATGCAAAGTGAATATTGAACAAGGCCAAATGCATGATTCTTCTGCACCTGGGTCAAGGCAATCACCAGTCTTTCTTGAATAAACTTTCCAGAATGAAATGTTTTGTAGCAAAAGCTTCATAAAGACAATTAAGGAAAAATAATTTTTGAAGAGTTATTTCTTTTCTTGTCTTATTCCAGGTACTAAATTTGGGATCTGTATGTTTTTTAAATGGCTGTTAAAATTGGTAACAGATGTGTCCATTGTCCAAAAAGCCTCTTTCTACAGAAGTACTTTTTTACTCTTCTTATTGATTCCCTTCTACCACCACCTTTCCCCCTTGAATCATCAGTCTTTAATGCTAAATTTACCTCTTTGCTACATGGAATAAAGTATTGGGATGCTGGCAACAATCCATGTTATTCTGTTGGCTTTTGGCATATTCCTGATAAGTGGTGCTGAGATACCTGACTGCAGACAGCCTATGTCTCAGAGTCAGTTGTGTGCAACTCTTGCTTGTTTCCCAGCACTGTATCATGGCTTCCTTGATACTTTGAACTGCCCTATTAGGGCCCAGATTATTTCAAAGCTGATGGTCAGGTGTGGTCCCTGTGAGTACCTGTATGAGTCAGTGGTTCTCTCTCCTTACAGTTGTGTGTGTTGCAGGTGAAGGAGCTCCTGTGCCAGTCTCATCTGGGACTGTTTTTATATTGGCAAGGTTGGCTTCTTGAATCTAGGCTGATTTCACATTTGCTCATGTACCTATAAATTACTTTAATTAGTGTTTTGGGCTTGGAAATGCTGGCCAGGAATAACCAAAATGACTCTGCTAAGAAACAGTATATAATATAAACAAAAAGTTTCTGGTGCTGTAGTGTTCCCGGAAGCAGTTTAGCTGTAGTTGCACCACATCCAGCAAAACAGTAGCCAGGATGAGTGATTACATTTTGGTAATTACCTGTTAGTAACTGGAAGCTGAACAGTGAGCTATTCTCCTGGATAAACTGGCAGCCCAGGATTTGGACAGGAGCACTCTTTGCTGGGTTAAGAACTGGCTGCATGGCCAGGCCCAGAGAATGGTGGTGAACAGTGCTGCATCCAGCTGGTGGCCTGGCACCAGTGGTGTCCTTCCAGGGTCTGTGCTGGGGCCAGCTCTGTTTAGTATTTTTATTGATGACATGGATGAGGGTATCGAGTCTTTCATTAATAAATTTGCAGATGGCACTAAGCTGGGAGCGTGTGTCAATCTGTTGGAAGGTAGAATGGCTCTTCAGAGAGACCTGGAATGGTTGGCTGGATGGGCAGAACCCAATAAGATGAACTTAAATAAGTCCAAATACCAAGTCGTGCATTTTGGCCACAATAACCCCCTGGAATGTTACAGGCTGGCAATGGTGTGGCTGGACAGTGCCCAGGCAGAAATGGACCTGGGAGTTCTGGTGACAGCGGCTGAACATGAGCCAGCAGTGTGCCCTGGTGGCAAGAAGGCCAGTGACATCCTGGCCTGGGTCAGAATGGTGTGTCCAGCAGGAGCAGGGAGGTCATTCTTCCCCTGTACTGGGCACTGGTCAGGCCACACCTCGAGTGTCCAGTTCTGGGCCCTCAGTTTATGGAAGACCTTGAGATGCTTGAGCACGTCCGGAGGAGGCAACGAGGCTGGTGAGGGGCTTGGAACACAAACCCTGTGAGGAACAACGGGAAGCTGGGTTTGTTTAGCCTGGAGAACAGGAGACTCAGAGGTGACTTTATCATTCTCTACAACTCCCTGAAGTGTGGCTGTAGTCAGGTGGGGGTTGGTCTCTTTCTCCAGGCAGCAACTGACTGAATGAGAGGACATAGTCTTAAGCTGCACCAAGGGAAATATGGGTTGGATATTAGGAAAAAGTTTCTTACAGAAAGGATGATAAAGTACTGGAATGATCTGCCCAGGGAGGTGGTGGATTCACCATCCCTGGAAGTGTTTAAAAAGGACTAGATGTGGCACTCATGCCATGGTCTAGTTGAGGTGTTAGGGCTGGGTTGGACTCAATGATCTTGAAGGTCTCTTCCAACCTAGTGATCCTGTGAAAACAGAGAAGGAACTGATTGGAGACTTGTGGGGTTTTGCCTCTCTTCTTGCTTTCCCCCATAATGCTGAAGAGCATTCATATGCCTACATTTTAGAAATGTATTGCTTTTTGTTGTGTGAGCAGCATGTAAATAATTCAGAATATTTTGCAACAGCAATTAGCATTAGCATTAGTGAGAAGTAGTAACAGTTGTTTTAAAAGTGGATGTCTAGCTGTGAACTGGTTATAATTTCACAGTTTTAATGGAAATCTTTTCAAGCTGAGAAGACAGACACATAGGCTTGGACAAACCAATTTTTTTTCACTTCGTGTTTTGACAGCCATAGGAGGTTTTGGTTAAATGTGGTTTTGACAGAAAAGGATAGAGAAAAAGCACGCCACGTTTGCAAGGAGAACAAATCCTTGTCTCTTGGAAACTCAAGTATAATGAAAGAATATCTGCTTGTTACCTTCAGTGATAAATTATAAGCAACTTGGGCGCATGACTTAAAATTGTCTAATCCTTTCCACTGTGTGATTCTGTTCACTCTTACAGTTTGCTTTATAAAATATAAGCAATTCTGAACTACGTTTTCTGAGCCAGCAGTTTGCCACAAATTGAGCAAATATTAGGAAGTTGAAAATATTTTAAATGTCTGTATGGGTTTATGATGTTGCATTTCTCAGGCCATATATAAGAGGAGAGGGGTTTTGACTTTGTTTCTGTTTCTCTTACTGTTTTATGGAAGAACTCCAATTCTTCTTGTCTTTAGGAAGAAAATAAAATTTTGGTTATGGATGATCATTCCTATTATCAGAACTCCAATTTTGAACTAATATACTTCTAAACATGTGTTGTAAACAAAAATAGAATGTAAGTCAAGATTTTCCTTAAATCTGGTTTGGTGTTTTGTGTCTGCTCTTTTTCTGTCTGAAAGTAGCAAATATCAGCCAGTCCCTTCTCTTATAACACTTAGAGCTGAAGGAGAAAAGAACAGCATTTTATTCAAAATCTTGTATTGTGGGTAAGTGGAGATTTTCACAGCAAGTAAATAGCCCTGGGAAGGAGTTGCTTCTAATTACAACCCATCAGTCATAGCTGTGAATTTAGTTAGTGTGAAGTTTCACTGTGCAGCAAATTTCTGATGAATACTTCTCATGCTGGATTGCTTCTGCTGGGAGATGTATGTACCAGTCAGATGAACTGAGTTAATACTGCATCCAGGGAGAACATTGTTGCAAAACTACACTGCCTGTGGTGGTTTTGCTGGTTAGATATTAGTGAAGTTATGACTCTCTGCTTGAAATTGAGAACACAGCTGGATTTTTGTTCAAGCATTTGTAATACTTCTGATATGTTACTTTCCTGAGTTAATGCAGTGAAGGAAGGAAGTCTATAGTTTTTTACAGTCTGTTTTAAGTGTCAAAATTGCTAAATGCTCATGCTCACTGGGCTTGATTTTGTTGTTGTTTGTTTGTTTGTTTAATGGAAAATGAAAAGACCTGATTCAGCAGGCATATGATGATGCATATACTAAGTTAAGGTCTTGATACACTTTCATAAATGTATTCAAGTATATCAGTGTCTTTGCCCTGGGAAACTTAACAAGAGCTATCATATTTGCATGTTGTAAGTATTTATTTTGTAACTTCACCTAAAATTTCTCCAGTGTTTAGTGGTGGTAAAGCTAGATGTATATATAGGGACCATTACTAAGAAAAGCCGGCTCTCCTTTAAGCATTTTAAATCTTACCTTATGTTATTGAGCTTTTTTTTTTTTTTCCTTAAATGGCAATGTCTTTTCTTGCATAATACATAAAATCTACTGAAAATTAAAAATGATATTTTCTTATGGAAAAATAATGTATTCTACTTCAGATTATATTTCTGTTTTTTTTTCTTGCAGTTGTACTCGCTAAATGATTATAAGCCACCCATTTCTAAAGCTAAAATGACACAGATCACCAAGGCAGCAATCAAGGCTATAAAGGTATGAAATAAATTAACTTCTTTTGACCTCTTTTACATTTCTTATATATGTCAAAATAATTTCATGAAATAGTCTAAAGAATATGCTTCAGAATTTTCCACCTTCCTGTGTACAATTTCCAAGTTATGATCATATGTGATTTCCAGGAATGCAGCAGAAGGCTAAAAGTGTTGTGTGACTTTCATTTGCTCGTTGTCATATGTGAGAAAGAATTATACCAATTTGACTTTATCTGAATTCTGTCAGATCTGAAAGACAGGGAAAAAAACCTTTCCTTTTTAAACTCGGTTTGAAAAGGAAACTCAGTTTAAAAAGGAAACACTGACATGCCTGTTATGACAATTCACCCTTCATTCTCCCCTCTCTCCCTTCTTTCCTCCCCAAAATTTATGCATGCCTTTGGATCAATACAACTGTTCATTTTTCTAAATTCCTAGCATACCTTTTCATGGATATTGTTCCTAGACTTCAGTTTTCTTGTTGCTTGGATACAGATTGATTTTAAGTTCTAGTCTTAGTGCACTCATTAAAGATTATTCCGGCCACAAAGAAAAGCTGCTAAACAACGGCACAGCAGAAAAAGTCACTGAAAAATGGTGAAGGAAAGAAGTGTGCCACTAGTGTTAAGCATTAAAACAGATGGAAACTCAGTGAAAGCTGGAGAGGTAAAAAAGAGGACAGACCAAATTTATGCTCTTCCTATTTACATTCCTTTGCTGACAATGTAGATTTGCTTTGAGATAATGAAATCCATATTGGTTTTTTGTGTAATTGGGAAAGAGTAATTTGATGACTGAAGAGTGAAATTCAGTGGCTTTCTTAAGTATGTCTCTGTAAGTTAAAGCCTGTGTGTTGCGGTATAATGTAAATGCTGAAAACTTGTATTGAACTTGAACAAGTAGTAAATCATAATAGGTGGTTCTATTAATTAAGCAATTAAATTATACCAAAATGTTTGATTGTGTACTCAACTTGGAAATCCTACTTCCACTCTTGTCATTTCAATGACAACATTTAATTGTATAAAGTGGTTATCTCAATTATTGCTGTGATTTAGAGCCATTATGATTATATGTGAGATTTAAAAAACCAACTCCATGAAAGACAGGCCAACTTTAAAGAAAACGTATACAATAGGTGCTATTAATTAATGAAATGCAGAGAAGTTCCATGTTAAGTAACATTAGGTGAACATCTTTAGTCGTATGCAGTGAAATAACTATGTGTTTTGGTGGAACAATTATACTATTCTCCTAGTTCTCAATAAATAAGCATGCTATTCTATAAATCCAGCATAAAAAACCTTCAAGGAAAAGAAGACACATTGATATTAGCTCTTTTATATGCTATTAAGTGTTTTAAGGAAGATTGCATATTCAGATGCAGGTATTAGATTGCTGTTTAATAATCCAAAGTTTCTGCTTCTGGTTTTGCTATCAATATTTGAACAAGTATATGCATCTTCACATTTTCTCTATTGAAATGCTGTTATATTTTTCAGTTCTACAAGCACGTTGTACAGAGTGTTGAGAAATTCATTCAAAAGGTAAGTTAGTCAAGTGAGGGCTTAAGTGCACGTATGGTTTAATACTTTTAGCACATATTAGTTTATTTCCATTTTTAGTCGCATTCTGTTTCTGCTAATAATCAGCAGCAGATCATAACCCATGATGCAGAATGGCAAATACTTTGTTCTCATTTTGTTCAGATCTTACTGGGTTTGAATCACTGTGGATACTGTTTTAAGACTTCTGTGTATATTTATTTAATGTTAAAAGAGACTGTCAGTGAACAGCTAACAGCGAAACAATTGACAGTTGTTTGGCTAGTGACAGTTGCTTTTGCTTTTCTGCCAGATTTTTCCATTGAATTTAAAGCTGAAGGGAAGATGACCTTCAGCCTCATCTTTTTTGTAGCAGGAGATGAAGTGTTTCGGTTGGTGCTCCTTGCAAGTAAATTAAGACAAAAAATATGCATATGGCTAGAACTAGAATTACTTTTTGGGAAGATGGTAGTATTCATTTAAAGAATCTCTCCAGCAAAGAAATTTATAGCACTTCTTTTTCTTGCAGCAATTAATTATTCTTGGGTAAAACTGCATTTTGCTTCCAGTTGGAAATGCATGAATTCAAATTTTTGAATCTTCCTTTCTTATCTGTGTTGTACCTGATTGTTTGGTTGGTCATTTTGGTATTGAATTTCCTCTCTCATTATAAATAGCAGTAAATTATAATCAAATTGCAATATTCAATTTTGACAAACAAGCTAGAGAAGTTAGACTGTTAATGTTGCAGTGTTGGATACCATTTTCCTTCTGTTACTCTTTTTACGAAGCAGTCCGGATTGCCCTGTATTAGTAACCTGTCTTGCTCATTGACTTCTATGCCTTGTTGCCCACTGTACTCTGCAGTGCCTTTTGCCGGTGGCTGGACTGTGTAAACACGTTTCAGCTTCAGCATGGTGTTTCTATCCATCTTGGAACTATTTATGAATGAAATATTTAGGTACTAGTACATCAGTCCTGCGTGAAAGAAGTGCCGTGTATGTGTTCCAAAGCAGCAGTAAAGACTAGTAGTGTACTTTACCAAGACTGCTAGTTTTTTGTCAAGTAGTCTTTTGGGTCCTTGACTCTGACTTCTGCCATCTCTGAGAAATAGAGTTCATGACCCTTCCACAAGCTACTTTGAGTTACCTTCATATGTTTGCCTTTAGTGTCCTGTACTGCTCGACAAGGAAGTTCTGCTCTGTTCATTGCTGGTTAGAGAAGGCAGATGGTTCTTCTTGATAACCTTTTAATGATCACCCTGGATTAGATGATTCTCCCTGCTGGTCTTGCTGAGGGGTTTTTAATTATTTCATTAACAATTTAGTGAAATGTGACACTTATTAATAACTTTAAATAATAACATTTTGCTTTAGTAGAATGAGAGATTAGTAGATGAAAGCTATGTATTTGATATTAAAGGGCTTAAATTGTATGTTTGCAGAATAATTGGATGTTTTTCTGCAAGCAGTCACTTCAAGTTAAAGCTCAAGATGACTGAATCTTCCATTAAAATCTACTGTAGACCTGACAAAAGTGATGTCAGTGCCATCTCAGTTAGTTTGTTCTTCATCCTTTACAGCTCCAGTATTTTATTTCATAATTTTGTGCGGTTACTGAAACTTCAGATAAAATAATTGCCCATTATTTACATTCTTCATTCTATGACACTTAACTTACTGGTCTGTTGTTATTTTGGTTGTCTGTTTTATTCTTTGGCAAAATATCACTTCAGGGGTCAAATTATCACATTTCATATATGTGAGGTTATTCCACTGGAGAGCCAGACTTAATTTTTTTGAGTAATCAAATTACCTTATTGATTACTCTCTCAGAAAGTAAGTAAATATTTGTGTGTAAAGGCTGTCCCATCTGAGATTAGGGATATGCAGGTTCACTGCCCCAGTTTTAATTTTTACTTAATTTTTTACTTGTATTTTATTGCCTTTTCCATATAATGTATATAATTACATTATTACCATATTTTGCTTTATGTGACATGTTTTAAAATATTTCACCTAATGTATGCCCTGAGTTTTCTTTTTAAAAATGCGTGAGCTTTATTAATTTGAATATTGTGAAAAGTTGTATACCTGTTCTGTATGCAGAATACTCTTGTTTAATAATTTGAATAAAATTTTGGAAGCTACAATACATTGAAGTGATTTTCTGAAAGCAGTGTATTATATCCAGTTTGAGCTTAATGATGTACATATATTCCTAAAAGGATGCCACACATACATTCTAAAAGTGAAGAATGTCATACTTAAATACATTGAAGAAAGGTTCTCTAAAGGTTGCAGGTGTTGTCAAATCAACACTTTTCAAAACAGAAGATTTGTATCTAGGGATAATGAATTTAATATTCTGAAGTGTTTGTTTGGCACTTCATTAAAGATTATTAACTTAGTGTGTTGCATAATATGTCTACAGGACCAGAGAGGAAAATGATGTCCTTTCCCATGTTTCCCATAACACCTTGTGTGTCACACACCCAATATTTATTAAGTGAATCCATAACATAGTGTATTCTGATGATGACTTTATTATATTTTTGGACCACGTTTTGTTCTGTCTTAAAACTGGTTGCAGTAATGTGGTGTAATTACTCTGCAATTAAATGGCAAAAATCGTAGCACTAGTTACTAAGAAAGTGAAATTATATAAGTAATTAGTATTTTAGTTAGCATACATGCCTTATAAATATCATGGTGTTTGTAAGTTATGCAAGTTTTTCAGAGTTGTAAAATAAATATCATTGTTATATTCTCAACCAAGCAGATGTCCCCATAAATATTTTTTTCTTCTGCAGGGGAGGATATACCACACCATAATTACAACAATGTAAAATAAAGTAAACAAATTTTGACTTTAATATTTTCTTTGATCATAAAGAAGGAAAAAATTATCCTTAATTACATTTACAACTACTACAAATTTACTGTCAAGAATTTGGTCATGCTTTATGCAGTACTTTTAAAATAGAGTGTACATTTTTAAAGGATATGTGATTTGCTTGTTAATTTTTTTAATAGATAGATTTTTAGAAGTTAATTCTTTAGCAGTAAGAAATTGATTTTACACTTTTTACATATCTTCAGAATGCATATGGATGTGACAATTTAAACATTAGAGGTTAGATGCTTTTCGGGAAAGTTTCATTTTCCATGACAATTCATTAAATAGAGAACATTTCAGTGTACTTGGACACACATAAAAATTAGGGAGGATTGTTTATACTTACTCTACCTTTAATGGTTTTGGTTATTTTTCACATATGGTATTTTTGAATTACCATTTTTTATAGTGCAAGCCAGAGTACAAGGTGCCTGGTCTGTATGTCATTGATTCCATTGTGAGACAGTCCCGGCATCAGTTTGGACAAGAAAAGGATGTGTTTGCGCCAAGATTCAGCAATAACATCATCAGCACTTTCCAGAACTTGTACCGTTGTCCTGGTGATGACAAGGTAAACCACTTACAGATCTTTCTAGTTAAAACAATCTTTGGTGTATCATCTATAAAGAATAAAGGTTTTAATCTCACTTTCTGGAGGGTGTCTGCTTATAAACTTGCCCTGTATACGTATTTCTTAATGCTGCTTGTCTTAGTGCAGGGATTGGAAAGATACATCCAATGAAATTAATTAGAGTTTTGAAAAGGTTATCTTTCCTTTGATTCTATGATCATCCAGCAGCTAAATAAAGTTTAACTTTAATAGTTTGGCTCACTAGTTCAGCTGTTCCCTTGGATCACAGTAGTTGAGATAGCCACCAAATTCTGATTCTAGAAGACTGGCTGGAAATAGCTGAGTGCAGGCAGTTTAACTTCCTTCATATTTGTCTCTAGTTGTAAAAGAGGTAGTGTTTCTTTTTATTGAATAGCTGCAGGAAGGTGGGGAATGCTAAGGGCTTTATCTTCACAGAAATTTGTGTAATAGAGTCATTAGGTAAAGTAGTAAGTGAGGCTGGATGCTTCAGGGAGAGTTATACTTAGAATAGTTACATGCATTCCTACAGCTGTATTTTTCAGCCAGAGATATGACAACTGAAGGCATCCATGGAAGGTGATTAAGGCACATTCAGCCATTCTGTTCTCTTAGGATTTCTGCTTTTTTAGAATGGTTAGGACCTCTGCAGGAAAATGTGTCAGGACCTGCAAATTTTGCTTGGCTGCAAATTTTGCTCGGCTAAGGATGTCTCTCTTCTCTTCTTCAACTGAGTTCTGAGGTGTTGCTGAACAGGTTATTTAAGTTAAATGACTTTTTTCCAATGTAGTGTTAGGTTTTCTGTGTGATTAACTTGTACTGCTTCAATTCCACCGTGTTTTTTTATTGTGTTTTATATAAGTAGGCACGATTTTTTAACTGATATTTTTATTCATTCAGTTGTATTCCTTCACCAGTATTAGTGTGTTTTGTTAACTCATTTGGCTTGTTACTTTAGGAAATACACTAATGCAGAAATAGCCTGATGTATTGAAGAAAGAGATGTTGGAACAAGGATGGATGCAAGTTTGTGTCTGGTCTTGAAAAATATATAGTAAATTTATTGTAGGCCATGAAATAGCTCTCCTTGTCCTGTGATACTTCAATGCATGGCAATTAATGTATTGCATTAGAGGTGTTTGATGTGAAGAGAGGTAGTAAAACCTAGTCTACTTAGTGTCCATAAAAGTCCTGTTAGGTTCATTTCTAGGATATCTTTCACCTCAGAGGAAAATTGTACTTTTCAATACTAAGTCTTGCTGCTGTGTTGCATATGGATTCAATATTATTGGAAGGACTTTGTGCTGTTAAAGTAGTTATCCTATACATTGCCTAGGAAAAAACTGAGCTGTCAGAAACCAAGGTATGTACCTAGTTTGTAACATTTTGATGTTTAATCTCATTGAAAGGCATAATGGAGAAACACAGCAGTTATCTTCATATGAGCAAATGTAGAATTTGTTTTTAAATCAAGCAGAAATGCAATAGCATTTCATTTAAGGTAACAACAAAAACACCTCACTGATTCATTCCTTTGTCTGTCCCAGAGAAATTGCAAGGTGTGGGTGAGACACAGAACTAGTTTTATATTCCTGTTCTGGAGAGATGAGGGAAGTTGGAGCCTCTGGTGGACTTGGCAAGGACTGCTTATCATATAGACTTCAAAGAAGGGCTCAGATACCGAAATGCTGTTTGGAAGCCTTCAGAGATTTCTTTTAAGGGAACTCTAAATTGCATCTTCCACACAGTGAAAATTCAGCACTTCTCTCTGTTATAGTTAGATATTCTCTTGTAGTTCTGGCTGAACAGACTTCTTTTCCTTTGTTTTGAACACTCTGGCTAAGTGCTCTGTGTTCTTGGTTTATAGAACTGAATAATTAAACCTGTGGCATTCACTGTGACAATGAATGCCAGATCCTATGAAGAATTTTCTGTTTTTTGTAATGCAACTGATTTTTTCCCGAAAATAAAGCAAAATCTTTCCTTTTGGTGGAAGTGAAGCTTATTGAAAAAAGTCTAGAAAGTCTAGAAGCAGATCAAAATAATGATCTGTTTGTGATGTAATAGAATGCTTCTATTGTAATAGAAAACAATGTAATAGAAGTATAAGCTGAACAGTGAGTTACAGCTAATGAAATTGTAATAAGTCTTAATTTTGTTTTTGTTTTTTATTCTCCATGATCCACCTTTTTTGATATAACTATATATTTTCAATAGGCAGGTAATTGTGTTGCAGTTTAAGCTTTTAAATTCCTCACTTCATCAAGAGAGCTTGCAAAATACAAAGCTGCTTTTCTAATAAAAATATTTTGCAGTCTTAGTAGTATATGCCCATTTTTCAGTGCGCATAAATGGGTTTGGTTAATAGGCAGAACAGAATTGCATTTATATATGCTAACTATAAAAAATTAGGAAACTAATAATTCATTATTTTAATTATTAGTAATGCTTTAAAATGCTTCCTTAAAACAATTTTCCTTCCATGTCGTCTTCCAGGACTACAGGCGCATTTTTGGTTGAGAGAATGTTGTCAGCTGTGCGCAGTAGCTCTTTGCTGTTTGCTAGGATCACTCTCAAGTTCATAGTTTAGACATCTTTGCTGTGACCCAGTATAACTGTCCTTACTGTTTGCAAACCTAAAAGTCCTTCAGTCTAGACAAATTAAAGTTGCTTGCTGAGAATTCCATAAGCAATAACAATAAGAAAAATAAGCATGACTCAGATCTTCTGTTTTTTCTTCATTTTAGAGTAAAATTGTTAGAGTGCTAAATTTATGGCAGAAGAATAATGTGTTCAAGAGTGAAATTATTCAGCCTCTCTTGGATATGGCAGCAGGAATTCCTCCTCCTGTGGTGACCCCCGTCTTGCCCAGCACTACAGCTGCTATGAGCAACAATACACCAGGTAAACAAAACCAGAAGGAAGTCATACTTTGAATCAAAACACTTCTGTCAGCTTTGGTATGTTGCTTGTTAACATGCTGAAATATCTCACTTAGATGCTAGAAAGGAGTCTATTACAGACACCATCAAGATCAGGGAAACAGGAAAGCAGTATTACTGATGTGGGCTTGATCGTTCTGTGCTCTGAGCATCTGCCTTAGTTATGTAGGTAGATGGCAGGAAAATGGATTTTTACCTTTTCTCTTCATCTAAATTTTTTCTTTCAAGGTTGGGATATTTGGGAAATTGGCCAGATAGGAATGGCTTTTGGCACCTGCTTTTGTAACCCCGCTTTTGCTGATCCCATGCTTAAAAGCAGTGAGGTGGACAAATTCACCTTGGTTTTCACTGGCAAAGCAAATACGTGATATTTTCAGATCTTGGAGTGCCTTTTCTGCATCTTCCAGCTCAGTATTTTTTATTTTTATGTAGTATGATTATATTAAATTGTTGGAATCATAAGTCTTAGCTTCTAATGCAGATTGACTTTTAAAACTCTAATCTAGTCATATTTAGCATTCATTGGTGTATCTCTACTTGTGAGCCATAAATGGAAAGGTATTTTGCAGGTATGGAGGATTCTTGGCATGAAACTAATTATCAGACTGCTGATTTAGTTCTCAGTGTTTCTCTTGAGAAAAAAAAATAAAACAAGCAATCCTCATGAATCCAGCTGATGCATCTTGAAATTTTTAGTAGAATCTTTAAGACTCCTCCTGGGGATAAAGTGCAAGTCCAGTGAGATTTAGACTAGCAGATAAGTAGATTGCTTAGAATTACCTTTTGGTATATGTCATTTCCACTGAATATTTTGGACTACTATGTGAAACTTATTTATTTTGCCTTCATCAGTGTTTTTATTAGTAGTCCCAATAGTGAAAAGAACTGTGAACTACACTAACACAAAGTAATTCTGCTACTTGAGGAATGTTGGTGTGAGTCTATGTTATTTTTGTGTGCTCTCTGTGAATGTCAGAAAAATAGTTTCAATTTATGTGTTTTTTTGGTGTTTAATAACAGCAGGTTTCGTTTCTTCTCTAACACTATTTTGAGTTTCTGTGTTAAAGTATTTTGGCATATTGGTTTTTCTCTTTTTTAGGTACACCTGTGACTCCAGTTACCCCAGCCAATGTGGCGCAGAGTTTACCTGATCCTTGGGTGTCTCAGATTGCTAACACAGACACTCTTGCTGCTGTTGCACAGATTTTACAGAGTCCTCAAGGCCAACAGGTAACTATTTTGTAGAGAGTTACACTGTAGACTGCCTGATACTTTGTGTCTTTAAGGTACAGGTAAGGAATGCTTTCATTAGTATCTCCTTTATTTATGTCCAGTATCCATGTTAACTTTTCCATAAGGTTGTTCATCACAAGTAAGTTCCAGGTACATTAAAACTCCTTGTTACCTTTTGTAACCATCCCTGTTTAAAGCTAGCACCTTTAAAGGGTCAAAAGTGTGTCAGAAGGTGATATCAGATAAGATGATGTGTAATACATACATACAAATATACACTGTCTATATAGATGATAAATACAGATCTATTGCAGATGACTAACTCAAGAAGAACAATAAGATGTCATGGATATAGATATAAAATAGAATGCAAATTAAAGCATATGTCTCTGTTGGATGCCTGAAGAAGAGCTAAATGTTGTACAGAATTGCAGAATGGTAGCAAACTTGTTCAGGAAGATACTGTGTATTGATTCCATTTTTTCTCTTTCCATCAGCTAAACATAGATTTTACTTTGCAGCATTAAAAAATAAGATTTTGGAAGTTACTATGTTCTTCAATTTTTAAATGCTGAACTCCAAAAGTGTCTTGATGTCCAGCATCACAAGAACTGTTTGTCCTCATAATCTGCAAATACAGAAGTTAAGCCCACACTTGTGTTTAAAAATGTAGATGATTTTTCAGTCTGTGCTAGAGCTATAGCACCTACATAACTTTGACATTATGATTTTTATTTGGACTGAGGTGGTTTTACCTGCTGGCATACTAAACAAAAATCTCATGCATATGAATGAGAAGCAGTGGCCAGTGAAAACTCTGGTGCTGGCAATAACAGCTTTACTTAGTGAAAATGTTTCTACACTATTTGGGTAACTAGAGTTGTCTGTAATTGTTCATAAGTCAACTGAAGGGAATATTTTTTATTCCCTTCAGTTTATATATCTGATTTTTATCTCATTACTTATTATTTTATCTGATTACTTATTATTAAATCTGGTATTTATCTGATTACTCTGGAAGAAACAAAATCACTAAAAAGCGAAGCAAAATGAGTTTGTGGGATACTTTGTAAAATATGAACAAAAAAATAGTGCACAAACTCTTAAACAGGGAAAGGATATGAAATGAGAAGGGTAAATATGTGGAAAGTCAGTGATATAATTTTAAAGATTGTTGCTTAAGAGAATATAGAAAAAGAAAATGAAGCAAGAGAAAAAATGAAGATGAGAAGGGCATTAGGATTTTAAAGAAAGCAGATCACAAAGAAATAACATTTGGAAATTTAGCTCAAATAGTCTTAAGCAGAAGAGAAGAGACAGGCTGGGTACACAATAAATATGAACATGCAGATGTCTAGGATTGGTAGAGGAACTGTGATATTTGTTTACATCCTGTCCATCTCTTTTCTTGTTCTCCAAACCATTCCATCTGCCACAGCCTCTCCCTCCAAAGGCTCCCCAGCTACAAAGACCTTGATGTAATCCTACAATTATGTTTTATGGGTGAGAATGCATGCAGGTAAATTGAGAGTCTAGACATAAGAGAGGGCTAACAAAGAAAGATGTGACCAACAAGAATGTGAAAACAGCAAGAATGGTGCCCACCCAGGATTTTTCCACTCTAGTGTCTCCATCTCTGCCTCTTCAGTTTGATTCCTTTCTACTGAGAGCAATGCACAGGCTGGACCAATATCAGTATCAGACAAAACGGGGCAAGGGGGGAACTCTTCAGCTTTGCCTATTGCAGTAATCAGAGAAAGTTGTTGCTGAGGTAGAACAACAAGTGAAGCCTTTTCAAAGGCTCTGCTGTGTAAGAAATCTGTATAACTTTTTAAAAGAATAGGGAAAATTGTTTCACGTTATCAGAAAGTAACTCTAAAACAATCTTGAAAAAGGGTCACACATTTTTGATGCATTGTGGAAAAGAAATTCAGCCTAATTGGTTTATGAATTTTCTAGTGAAGGGAGGGATTGAACCCTTTAAGAGTTCAGTGGGGAAATCTATTTGGGTTGAAGGTAAGGATAATCAGGGACTTATATCAGCAAGTTTGAACTACCTGAATTTGCTCAACCTTTTTTCCACAAATATCTAAAGATAAGACTCTAGGATTTATCTGGAGGAATGTCAAAGAACTGTTTCCTCTAAAACCACAGTGGTTTAGGAGAGCTTTTTTCCATAGTAGTATTTTTTAGTAGTTAGTATTTTTTCTTAAGGCAAATCTGTACATTTTTGTGGAAATGTCCCTATTCAACAGACAAATTGATCTCCACATGAAAAAGCCTTTTATTTCCTCATTAGGACAGCTTCTCTAGAAGATTATATACAGATAAGAATTTGAAGTAAGGAAATCAAGATAGACCAAGTGATTGGTTTGTACATTTGCTTTTTTTATGTTTTATTAACACAGCAAGAGAATTGTATTCTATCAACCCTCACCTGAGTTTCACCATGAGATTTCACCTGTGGCTTGTGCAGAGACACCAGTGCAAGCTCTCCCTATGGACAGGTTGCATTGGCGTAAAGTGGAGTTCTTTTCTCTGTACAGGTGTTCTTACAGGACACAGATTATCCTAACATAGGTGGGCCCTTAGGAAGCTGGAGTAGGCTAACAGATTTTTTTCAGGTCAAAAGGAATCAAACTGGAGAAACAGAAGAGGGGGAACCCTAGAAAGCAGAAAATCCTGAGTGGTGACTGGCATCATCATGCAACCTGTCAGAGCAAGTTAGGAAGAAGAAGCATCTGCCTATCTTATCAGCCCCAGAAAACAAATTAGCCAGTAAGTGGGAACAAAATTTGCTGTAAATGAAAACAAATTAAGACAAAATAATAGCCATAGGTTAGATGATACTTCATTCCTGGGAGTTTTTTTACTAAGTGGAAGGGAAAAGTCTATTTTGTACTTTGGTTTTATTGCTTAAAAAAATCTTATTCAATGTATTTGTTATTTTTTTCTCTTTTAGCTTCAGCAGTTGATACAGACACTGCAGATACAGCAGCAGAAACCTCAGCCTTCGCTACTTCAAGCCTTGGATGCTGGTCTTGTTGTCCAGTTACAGGCCCTCACAGCACAACTCACAGCTGCAGCTGCTGCTGCTAACACACTTAATCCACTGGAACAGAGTGTCTCTTTTAATAAGGTAGAAGTAGAATAATAGAAATTGGGAAAAGTATTTATTTTTAAAATATATGTGAAAAGTTATTTTGTATTTTATTATTTGACTCTGGACATTTTAAAAATACATTATATACTATAAAGTGCTACAGCTTGAAAATACAAAAAAATGTTGAGACAGTACTGTAAATATTAGTTTTGTATGAGTTTAGGGCTAAACAGCACATTGTAGAATAGCTGGAGTTGGAAGGGACTCACAAAAGTTACAGAATATGGTAATGGATTTGATTTATGATTTAGCAAAGTTAAGCTGTTGTTACGTATTTTTCGCCAGCTTTTGTAATACAGCAATGAGAATTGTTTCTTGCAAGGTAATAAATGGAAAATATGCAGGAATTAATATACACTGTTCTCTCAGAAGAGTAAAAAGTTGTATTTGTAATTTTCTTGCATTATAAAGTATGTGTCAAGAAAATTTTAATCTTAGCCATTAAATTATGTAAGTGAATAAATAACCCTGTAGAGAAACTTCTGTGGCAAAAAAACCCAAAACCAACAAAAAAAACAAACACCAACCACCCCTTCCCCAAAAAAAACACAACAAAACCCCAAGAACCCCCAAACCAAACTACAAACAAAACCAGAATGCAAGAATTTAAGAATACTAATATAATTACATGCCAGGTAGCAACAACCAATTGCAGTCATAGTAGTATAATACCTGTAATAAAGAAAAGGAAGAACTTCTGCTGAAAGGATTATAACTAGTTAACTGAAGAAATAAATAAACATTGTTCTATTATCTGTGGAAAAAACAGTTTGTGTGTACATAATCTCTGTAGGATTGTCCTGGAGTGAATAAATAGTAAGAGTAAGGAAGTTGGAGAAGCAAAAAACTTTTTTATTTTTCACTCAGATAATCTCTTTTTATTGGAAGTAATGCTGTAAAAAACAGCATTAAAAACAGCTGTAAAAACAAGTCAAGAGGTGAATGGCCTGTGCTCTTGCTATACCACAGCTGTAACCATCAACATGAGAAGGGTGTAATCCCAGGGAATGAATGCATCAGTTAATAGGGACTTCTGTAACATTTACAGACAGAAAGTATTTTATAGTACAGCATTATACTGCAGACTTTTAACTCCAGCATTTCCATGGATTGGTATATTCATAGATGTGACTGTCTTGAATTTTGGACAGCTTAAATGAAATGAAGGAATTCACATTCTGATGAGATGTTTGTATATAGACAAACATAAAGAAAGGGCAGATTTTATGTTAAAAAAATCACCTCTTTTAGTATGATGATCCAAAGGAAACTGTGAAGCATAGTTTTCATTCCATGACATCATATTTGTGAATTGGATAACAAATATAAATAGTGCAAGAAAATAATTTTGATGAATGCATAAATATCCATATACTTTTAAAAAATCCTACTTTGGCAGTTCTTCCAATCCTTTGTTTTTAATCTCTTCAGTCTGTAGTATCCTGTACTTAATTGTGCAAATTTATCTGCATTATGTGAAAGATTCTTTTGGCAACATCAAATGGGCATGTTTTCTGATCTTGCTACAGAACCAAATACTTGTGTTACAGTAAAAAAAAATTGATCAACATTTCCTATGCATTTACCCTTCTCCTTTTAATTTCCAAAGAGAATATCCTGATTCTTAGGAACAAAATTGTTTCCTTTCAAATAAACAGCTTTTTTCATGTCTTTAATACTTTCTGTTGCTTTTTCTGAACGTGTTTTCTTCTTAGGTAATTAAATTAAAGTAACACATGTAGCATAAAGGGAGGGTTCTATGCTTTTTATATGCTTATGTGTATAACATTAAACTTGGTATCCTAGTATTTAATTTGGTTTAATTTCTATTACTCTTATTTTAGAGAGTATTCTTCTACAAACTATGTAAAAATCAAGCTCTTTCAATTCAGATTTTTCGTTTCAATATGTCCGATGTTACTTGAACCAAATGTAAACAAAAATCATGCTGCACATTTACCTGTCTTGGCTGGGAGTTCTCTTGATTTCTCTGGCCTTGGTTTATCTAAGTATTTGTTTTGTTTGTCATGAACTGGTTACTAGTTTCTATTTATTTTTTTTCTCAGCCCTATAAGTAGTACATATTCTCTTATTTTCCTTCCTGCTTTGTCATGATGGAAGATACATGATGATTATTAGTATTTTAAGTTTGAGGTTGTTTTTCTAAAATGCACAATTTTTTTTTTCAGAGCAGTAGCATTTTATAAGTGCCTCCCTGGAAAATATACTAACAGTACAAACAAAAAAGGCAGTCACCTTGCTGTAAATGGATTAGATACATATGGTGAAAGTTGTTCTGGATTTTGACATCCCATCTCCCATAAGCTTGATGGTCTGCGTTTCTATTGTGTTTTCTCAGAGATATATTCAGTCCTGCTTTCATAAATATTACATTGGGAAAAGTGATTCTAAGTATTCTTGATTGATCAGTGATTGATCCATCTTCTAGTTAGCTTATGATGCTTTGCTCTTCTTGCTGGACTCCAGTAATTGACAGTAAATAGATTATCATGAGAAAGAAAATGGGTTCCTGAATCATCGTGGCTTCCAAGTTGCTGAAGATGTTTTTGCCTTAGTATTTCAAAATGACTGTTGTATGTTCTCATCCTCTTGGTTTTTTTCTCCTGAGCTTAAGGTTTGGAAAGAAGTGATGATGGTTGGTAGTATAGCATTAGCTCTGCTTTTCAGAAAACTTCCAAGGTGTGTAAAGATACATGGGCATGGCTTTAATAGCATGGTTCTATCATTAAATAGTGAAAAAAAAAAGGCAATTTCACTGATGAACAACGTCTGTTGTATTTCTTTTGCTTGTTCCTTAGTTTTTCTCTTCAAAGAAAGTATAGTGCTAGTAAAATACTTCCGAGCTTTTTAAAGTTAATAGGCAAACTTTTTTACTTAAGCAGAACTCCAGTGTAGACATCTTCACTGATAACACAGGAAGTTTATCCAAGTTTGTCTCCCTGTCAGATACCTTTCTTTTTATCCATTAGAAGGATTATTCCTCTTACATGATAACTGCTTGCTTTGATTTTTTTTTGCAGACTATGTGAGAAGTTGTTTTCAAGGAGCAGTATATTTGAAGGAATTCAGGTTGTCTAAATGACACATGTGTGTGAAAATACAGTAATTCTTTGTGAAGTAATCAAGCTGTAGGTCTTCTCTTGATATGAGCAGAGCAGTTTGATGATTACCAAAGGATTGAATAGTTGGCCTCTTCGTAGTAATTTCTTCTAATTAAAGGTACCATTACACAAAATTAATCTTTATTTAAGCTTTACTCCAAAGTAGCTCTTAGTTACTGTGGAAAGAACATGTACTTTTCCAGCAGAGCTCAGGAAAGCTGGGCCAAGATTTGATGCACTCAAAAGTTGGGTTGCAGTAGCAGTATGACAGTTAATTTTTTATTCAGAATATTTGCCCAACTTTTTTTTGTTGTTTTTCTAAGTTGAGAAATAAGAGCATCTTCCTACTGAAAAGGAAATATACATAAAGGGACATATAATGAGTCTCCAGTAATGCTTATTTTGTTTTCTTCTAGAAGCTGATGGACAGGTTTGACTTTGGGGAAGAATCTGAACAAAATGAAGAGCCTAAAAAGGAAACTTCCTCTTCTCAACTGTAAGACCAAGCTATGCTTCTTATGGAAAATGCTAAAATTTGCCTGATGCTAGTTAAAAATTAGGATTAAGTAAGGCAAATACTTATTTCAGAGCATAAGTACACTGAAACAGTAGAAAAGGACAGTTTTCTAAATTAACATACACATTTTACTGTAAATCTGTGTGCCAGAATATTTTTTGACTTCAGGATAAAGCTAGCATGTTCTTTGTTTTTTATAGTTATATTTATACAGTTGATGGGATTGTGATGATATTAGAAGGTGGAACTAGCTCCATTGTAATCATTATTTTACATTTTAGTTAAACAGAAAGCCAGTTGTGAAGATCTATTTGCTAACTGTTTAAACAAAGAGAAAAAGTGTAGATTTTTTGTTTTGGGGTGTTTTTTTTGTTTTGTTTTGGGTTTTTGTTTGTTTGTTTGTTTGTTTTAATTTAAGTTATTTCATTTTAGGCCGTTAGTACCAGAATCTGTGAACAACTCACTTTTTCACCAACTAGCTGAACAGCTACAGCAACAAAATTTAGAACATCTCAGACAACAGCTTCTGGAGCAGCAGCAGCCTCAAAAGGTAAGAACTCCATCTTGTGGCTGTTGTAGTAATTTATGTTCTCTGATTTAAAAAAGCATATTCCAGGATAAAAAAAACTGTGTTGTTACTGACAATTTTCCTATCATTAAAGTCTTTGTCACTAGCTGACTATGTAACAGAGGCTTGCCGAATAAGTGGCATAAGTGGGTAAAACTGATTAAAGCAGGAAAAACCCCACAACTAGATGTGTGGAGAGTACATTTTGCTTCTCCTAGGAAAGAGCATTCATTGGCTAAGTTAGACATGACTGTACTTGGCTTGTTCAGCTCTTTATATGGGAAAGAAAATGCTTTCCGATGCTTGCAGAAGGAATAAGGTGAGCAATGAAGTGATTAAGCTCCTGTCTCTGAAGGGAGGACAGAATAGAGACCGTGGGTAACTTTAATCTCCCCAGGTTTTATGTCTTGACTAAATATTGATGAAATAATTCTGTTGAAGAATCTGAGCTAAAAAATACAGTCATGTATTTCCCGAGAAATTATTCGTTAAGAACTGATGCTTGAGACAACCCAAGGTTCATTCTTAACTGTATGAATTGTGTCCTGTCTCTGCTGAAGGAACTTGGCTTATTTCTACTGAGATTAGTCCTCAGTACTTAACTGTTCTTTTCCTCTCCTGATCCCATTAAAACAAACAAACAAAACAACAAAAAACACCCACCACCAAAACAAACAAAAAACTCCACCAAAACGAAAAACAAAACAACAAACAAAACAAAGCAAAACAAAATTAAAAAAAAAAAAAAAAAAAGGCATTTTGTCTTGATCCTGGCCAGGTATAAAGTGGACTTACTGTGGAGTATTTGGATCTGGTTTCACAGGAAAATGGAAATCTCAGATTGAAAGAAAACAAAGGATCACAAATTTAACAAACATCTGTAAGATTTTAGTTCAAGCTGTGCAATGGTGAAGTCATAGAGCCATTGAATAGTCAGGGTTGGAAGAGACCTTAGAGTCATCAAGTCCAGCTGTCAAACAGCACTGTAACCTGTCAACTGCCACTGTGTAACCCCTGAACCACTAAACTGCATCACCAGCCCAGATCTATATACCTCTTAAACTTCACCAGGGACGGTGACCCCACCACCTCCCTGAACAATCTATTCCACTGCCTGAGCCTTCAATCCGAAGCTCAGCTTTCAATCAAGAATGCCATTTAAGCTTTGAATTTGTGACTTTATTAATTTAATTTTTACTAGATATTATTCCTTTATTGCTTTATTATACCATTTTATTTTCATTTCTCATTTAAATACAGTAAATGAAAAGGGATATACAACATAGCTACAGACTAAATAGTTTTGCGTCATGGTGGATATCTAGCTATTTCTGTCTTTAAACACTAAAACGGAATAAAGCATTGAAGAATGATCTGTTTGGGGAGCTTTTGATGTTTCATATTAGAAAGGAACTGTTTAATTTGAAAATAAAAATATCGAATGCTTACCTTATTGTAAAATAAGCAAAATCAAAGTTTACAATACATTTATGGATAGAACATTTACTTGATTCTCCCCCTTACTATTTAATTATCTGTTACAAGACCTGATGAATTTTCCCCTCTGATTCGGTCTTGTCTAGTCACTATGGAGAGAAAGTTTTACTTTCACCTCGATAATAACTAAAAGATACAAACTGCTGCTGGAACTACTTTGTAGTGACTGAAGTATGTTATGGGTAATATTTTCTTTAATTCCATGTGTAAATTACATTGAGAAAGATCAAAGAGAAAGAGAAGGAAAGATAAAGCATAAAACAAAATTATTAGGCATCTGATGAGGACCAGAGGGAAAGGAGGAGAGGACAGAACATCAAAACAGAAAGAGCAGCAAAAACTGTAGGCATTGATATCAAGAAACAGATGGTTTAAGAATAATTAAATATAAGGAAAATGAGACAAAACATTCTGTTAGAAGGCAAATAAATTAACTGAATTATAGTGGAATATATTTTTACAAACTTACTATAAGATTTTATTAAAAAGTAAAAAGATAAAATTGTTACTACTAGTCATTCTGCTAACTTTTTGTCATTCTCTGGGCAGATAGAGCATGTAGGACTTTTTAAATTAAAAGTTAAAATATAGTGAGGATCACTGAAATGTTTATGTGCAGTAATGGATTATAGATTTTAAGTGGCTTTTCAGAATTATTCTCATATAATTTCTGAGTATTTTAATTTCATTTATTCTAGTTCTTGAATTTATCTTGTATCTTAGAGTTATTTTTTCCAGATCTGTACTTTCAGGCAGTGCACAGTCTGTTACAGCTTTTTCTCTAGCAAATCATCAACACCTTGACTATTCCACAGTCATTATTTTTGGTGTTTTTTTCAGAACTCTTTCTTTTGTTAGATCTCTTGAAATTACCATTTTGACAAAAATGACGTAGCTTCCTCCCTTATCTTTCAGTAATTGCTCGTCTGAAATAGTGCACTAAAAAAATTCAGACTAGTGTAAAATTTTTAACTAGTTCAGTTGGTATTGCAAATACTTTTATTATATTAGTATCGAAATAACATTTATTAATGCATATGCATGGAGGACAAGTGGATGTTTTTCAGGGTCACTGTACACATGGCTTGTTTGTCCTGTGAATTTCTGTTCTGAAGCAGCCAAATTAAGTAGTGATTTGTCTACTTTGTGTGTTCGGTAGTTTTTTTTGATTTAGCAAATAGATAGTAATCTTGTAATCAGGAATGTTAATTATTTCAAAGTTTTGTGTTTAAGGATGATATTATAAAAAGGGAATGGAATGGGTTGATATCCAGTTCAATTTTCATATTGGTGAAAAGTGGGAATATTATTTTCATACAGTATTAGATTTGTAATTGCAAGGGGCTTTTTGCTGTATTATTAATTGTTATTTAGGCGAGCCCTGAAGAGAACCAAGAAGGAAATTTTGGTTCAGAGCATTCTGCATCACCATCACAAGGGAGTAGTCAACAGCAGTTTTTGGAAGTGGAAGCAAATGTAGATGATTCAATGGATATTCAACAACAGGTAAAATAATTTAAAATTTTATTACAGAAATTGAAGGGAAAGCACATACTAACGTGATTCCAAGTCATATATATTGTGATTATATTTACGTATTATTGAACATCTTTTATGTCTGACATCAGGACATGGATATAGATGAAGGTCAGGATATTGCTGAAGAAGAGATTTTTGAACAAGAAGAAAAGAAATCAGCTGTTCGTTCAAGATCAAGAACTCGTTCAAGATCTCGTTCAAGGTTTTGTAATTACCTTTATTTAGTAAATTAAGCTTTTCTGAAAAAATATTGCAATTCGTGATTTTCAGTCTTAATTCTGTATTTTCCAAAATTGTCATAAGCAGTTTTTGGCAATGAAAAGACACGTTCATTAAATATTTGTGTGTTAGATGCAGACTTCTGGTATGACAGTTCGTTTGCCATATCTGTGGTTTAACTGGAATTTTTTAAGACCTGTTCAGTTTACAGAACTAACTAACACTAGGCAGCTGGCTTTTTGTTCCAGAGAATTAGATACTGTAGATACAGAACATTTTGAATGTGTTTTGTTTTAAGGCGTATATTCTATTCCTCACCCAAAGGCATTAAGTTTATTTCCTGAAGCAGCTTTAGTGAATATAATGGGAATATCTGTGTAGTGCCTGAAGTTTATAGTTAAAAGACAGTTAAGTCAGAGTATTTTAACTCAGCATACTAAAATTAAGTATTTTTTAGGTCACCAAGAAAACGAAGGTCTAGATCACGGTCTGGTTCTCGTAAGCGGAAACACAGAAAACGTTCACGCTCAAGATCAAGAGAAAGGAAGAGAAAGTCATCTCGGTCATACTCCAGTGAAAGAAGGGCTCGGGAAAGGGAAAAAGAACGTCAGAAAAAGGGATTGCCTCCTATACGGTCAAAAACACTAAGCGGTAAGTAGCACCTGCTTAAATGGAAAGAAGGCTTTGTTTTCATTGACAGAACAAGATTTATCTTGACTGCTTATGTATTTATAAGTTTAATTTCTGATGTTTCTTGCAACTTAGGGTTGTTCTTGCAACCTTCTTGTCATCTTAGACTAGAACAAGTATTATACTGTTCTACTGATGTTTTTACTCTCACTTGCACCATGGATTTTGCTTCTCAACAGAGAGCAGTAAAGGCTGTATCTAAGTTACAGTCTTCTTTCTCTTTAATGTTGTCTTTAACTTGGCATTTGGATGTGTCCAGCAGTTGGTCTGAAAATCGTTAAAACAGTGAAGTCTGTGGTGCACATTTCGAACACTTTGTTCTAAAACATGTACATTGTTTTTTACATAGATTTTCAGAGGAATGTAGTGCCAAAACAGGTGGAATTTGGTAGTGTAAGACAGACTGTAACAGTGGTACCTTAAGAAAGTATTCAAAAATCAAGTGGATTTCAGCCTCTTCAGAGTGCTGCTGTGCACTGCTTTCATTTGTATGGAGAATTTACATACTAAAAAAAAAGAAGGTAGTAAGAAGACAAATAACTTCCTCCACACAGTTGCTTAAATCAAAGGGATGTATATTGAGAATTTAATTTTGTTTAGATAGGGTATAAACTGTTTCTGATGTAGTTTTGCATTTATCTTTTGTCTTTGAACTATATTGTTTATCTCACAAGCAGCTCACAACTCATTTTTGTAAAGAAAAGAGTGTTCTGTTCTCTTCACATTAATATTTTATGCCATTCCAAGGTGACTTTAAACTGGGGACTACTACAGTTTAGATGTGCTTTTTTCCCCTTCTTAGCTGTTTTTTCACATGAAAAGAGACAGATTGGTTTTATGGTGTAGATTTCTCCCAGCACTCCACAAGGCAGGGAGCCATAACCAGAATGGTTGGGAGCTGAGAGAGAGATGTTAAGGAACCTAATGAACAGCAGCACCATTTGAGGTCCTGTGAAGTTTAAAGGAGATATTAAGTAGGCTAAGTGAAGAAGTGGAAACTTTGGGGGGAGATAAGTGATTAAATAAATAATTCACCTGTCAAGTGCTCTACTTCATGAAATTTGTTCAGTGACAGCCACTATTACTACTTGCTGAGATCTGAAGATTGTTTCATAGAGCTTAACAACACGAGATATGAAAGGGATATCTACAAGCATGTAAGGAACAAGTTTTGTCCAAGAGAAATCTTAAAACTGGTCATTCTCAGCACTGCAGAGTACTGATGTCAATTGAAAATGTCAGTTGACACAATGCACAGCTCTGGTTTCCATTTTGGTGCACCAGGATTGGTACAGAAAGGAGATGTGATGTATTAAGATAATGATGAAGAAATAATATTTCCTGGGTTAAGGATAGGGCAGACGAAGAAAAGCAAGCTGCACGTATATATTGGGGAGACAGAGGAATTTGAGCCATGTACAGATGGGAGAAAGAAGTCTTAGCTCATGTCAGTGAGTGTTTATGTTTGGCAAGGAGGATGGGTAGACATTTGGAAGGCAGGGATCTGGGCTCATGGTGGAATTAACAAGAATCAGAAGTATTATGGATGTCTTCAGCCTGATTGGCCTCAGATAAGTTTATCTTTCCAGGTTGTTGCTCATGGTAAATTAGTAGTATTGTTGCTATTTTCAGGTGAAGATGCAGTGCATAATACTGCAGTATTAAGTTCCATCTGTAATACACTTTTAGCCAGTTCAAACTTAGTCTTACTTTGTTAAAATTGACTTGAATACAAGGAGCATGAGTTTTTTAATGGAAGGTAGAAGAGAAATATTTTGGGTTTTTTCCACAAGTAATTTATAATTCAGTTTACCTTAGCTGAAAATCTACAGAATTTTATAGTTTTATTTCTATGGAGACAACTATCTTGTTTAAAAGAAAATGAAACAAGAAGAATTAACACTTGTGGTGAATATGTTTCATGTTGTTTAACCCTTTATCGTTTTTGTTAATGTACTTAGTCTCTATATAGTAAGTAATAGATTTACTATTCTTAGGTTTTTATCAGTGATTCCTGGGTAGTTATAAAACCTTTTACATTCATGCTATAGAGTATTTCAAAAGCTAACATTCAGTATTTTTATTGATATGAATGTGTCTCTTGACAGTTTGCAGTACTACTCTTTGGGTAGGTCAAGTAGACAAGAAGGCTACACAGCAAGATTTAACAAACTTGTTTGAAGAATTTGGACAAATAGAGTCAATTAATGTAAGTAAGCCTAGACATGCTTATGCCTCTGAATTCCTTACAGCTGCTCAAACTTGTATTTAGGAGACTTTTCTATGACAGTTAAAAATTGTGGCCATGGTATTTGCGCCCTGGTTTTGATCTACTCTGTGTTGAAGCACTAAAGACTTTTTTACACTTCAAGGTAAAAAAGCTCTTCCTAAGCTCTAGTACTTTATGCAGTTTTGAAACCAGGGTTTAACTAAAAAGTTATGGTTGTTCTGTGATGTCTCATGGAGCAGGTATGGGGTTTTTTTTGCCTAAGGACACCTACAGATGTGTATCCACATGGTTCTTTGTTACTTTCACAACAGCAGATTCCTCAAGTAAAATCCTTCTCAGTAAAACATTTAGTAGAAAAGAAATTGTACTGTAAACAAAGGTTATTCCAAAATGTGACATTATTTAGAGTGATTTAGAGTCAAGTGTTTAGAGTAGTACCTCAGTTGCCAATAATTCAGCTTCAAAAGAAAGTATTTTTCTCCTAAAACAGCAGATCTATCTACATGAGAGAAATCTGGGTTTTCCTCTTGCTTCAGCAGTTTTAAAATGCTTCTTGTGCAATTTAATTCATTTCAGATAATACTTCTACTGTTTTCCTGTCATGTTAATATATTCAAATATGTAATTAATAAGGAATACTTTTTGTGACTTTACAGAATCTTCTAAAAAGTTTCACAAGTGAAAAAAAACAATCCCATAGCCAGACATTTAAACCTCATTTTGATTTGCAGGGCCTATCAAACAAGGAAAATAATGTAACAATCATACATGTCCCAGTGCCTATTATATTCAAAGGCAAGCCATATTGTAGATAGTTCATCCTCTGCATTCCACAAAGCTTAAGTACCTAGAATAACAATTTTTATCTTAATGCAGTTCTTATAAAATATCTTTACAGTCTGGTATCTTTCATGTTTGTTATGTTACTGTGTGCGTTTAAACAGTGTAAAAGCACACCAAGATTTTTAACTAAAATGGATGTAAGCAATTATCATACTGTTGTGGTTTGAAAACAAACCAAGTGAGAAGCTCTAAGTCAGAAATAAAATTTAATGAGAAGAAAAGAAAAAAATAAATAAAATAAAATAAATGCAACAATACAAAAAGAAAAAAAAAATTGACAGAGTCAGAATAAAACCTGATCAGGGTGATGGAAGCAGTCCAGACAAGGTGGTCTGCCTGAAGCAGTGATCTCATAGAAAGTCTGGTAGCTCTGGTTCTCTAAAAATTAAGTGGGTGAGGGCTGCTTCTACTGTCCCAAATCCCAGCTTATATCCAGGTGAGAATGCTTGGCTCCTCCCCGTGGGCAGAGCATCTCACAATGGGATGATGAGTCATACAGGAGGGCCTTGATGGCCCATTAAAGAGAGATAACTCCTGGAGGGAGTTATCTATGAGTCATGCAGCAAGGCTTTGATGGGCCATTAACTGAAGATGGTGATAGAATACATCCTAAACTACAACCCAGGACACATGCATAATATGTAAGCTTGCAAAGATTACGTGCTATGTCATACAATAAATGAAACATGTTATACATGCATAAATACAATAAAACAGTAGAAAAAAACCATTCAGGAATGAAGAGTCTACCCTTCAAAAGTGCAATCTACTTTTAAACGCTATTTTGCTCCTCTCTGAGAGGTTATTGCTCTCCCAGAGAGTTTGGAGCTTAAGAAGAGGTAGCAACCTCTGCTTTTCTGAAGTTGTCATAATGTAGCTCCCAGTTTTTGTCTGCTCCTTGTTCAAATCTTTCATGCCATTTATAACACTCATTTTTCAGCTTGCTGCTGTTTCTTGAAAATGTTGTAACTGAGGTAGCCTGCCAGTATCACTCTTACGTTTTCTCAATGCCCAAACTTAATGTGGCTGGTTAAGGGAACAATTGTTTCCAGTATAAGCCTTTCCTTCTATAGTATTGGTATTCAATTAGTGTCGTTTCATAATCTGAAGTACTGATATTCCTACTTTTTAAGACCACTGCTGTTTTTCCATAGATGATTCCCCCAAGAGGATGTGCTTATGTATGTATGGTACATAGACAAGATGCATATCGTGCTCTTCAGAAACTTAGTTCTGGGTCATATAAAATTGGATCTAAAATTATTAAGGTAAGGTGATTTTGATCTTAAGGATGCTGTCTGTTTCAAGCGCAGTACAATTCTACTATGATGATTTCAAATGTACATTCAAATGTACAATGTGGAGAAGAAGAATGAAACAGTGTGGTGTAAAATGCAGCTTTTAACAGGCAATAGGAAAGACAGAAAAATAACATTATGACTTGATATTTAGGAAACATTTGGACAACAGTTCATGTATGTACAGCCTAAGTTCTGTACCTGACCATTTGGGTCATTTAATGTTAAATTTTATAGTTGTCTTAGAGGTAAATAGAATTAAATATTCAATGTTATGGAGGTTTCTTCTACCTGTTTGATACTTTAGGGTAAATTCTTGAAATACTGTATTTTTAATTTCTCCATATATATGTTAGCATTCATGTAGAACAAATTTAAGCTTTCTGATGTAATTAATCATACATGTACCTATTGTAGAGGCCAAGTAAGTTTCTTGCAGGTTCGTTTGAAATCCAAACATTGTTAAAACTTTTAACTAATAGACACTGAGGATTGTTGTGCAGTGAAACAAATGTGAAAGAAATAATCTGAAATATTCTGTTGCCAGGTTATATGATTTAACCAGATTGTCTGATTGGGTTTTATTTTCAGATTGCTTGGGCTTTGAATAAAGGTGTGAAAACAGAATACAAGCAATTTTGGGATGTGGATCTGGGAGTTTCCTATATTCCATGGGAGAAAGTGAAATTGGATGATTTGGAAGGCTTTGCTGAAGGTGGCATGATTGACCAGGAAACAGTAAATACAGGTACAGGCATTAACAATTCAGACAGACAATGTGTTTATTTTGGTAATTGCAAATTCTCAGAAAATTTATTGTTTAGGAAATACATATTCTTTTTTCATTTATGTAGATTTTTCTAGTTCTTTGTTTACAATACAAATGGCACTGTAATAATGAAATCTGGATTGTATTTTTGGATTAATAACTAGTTGATTGTCATAACAATGAAGAACTGGTGACAGGGTAATTATTTTACACCAGTTAATACAGGTTAGCATATTTTAAGAGTTATGAACTTTCTGTGCACTGGTATGTAAAATGTTAATTTGTGTAGAAATTGTTATCTGCTTATGGTTACAAAAGTCTTATATTCAGGTATAAGTCTTAAGTTGAAATTAGAACTTGTCCAGGTAGGCACAGCTTAGCAGAACCTTATGGTATTTTTTCCATGAAGTCAGAGAGACAGAGAAACGTGTAGTGTTAGTCCTTCTGAAACCCAGTTGAACAGTTTGTTAGGTTTATGAAAATTTACTTGTACTGTATTTTTTTTAATGAGACCTATACCAAAATAAACAGTAGATGAAGACTTTTGCAATAGTGACAGTGATTCTTCAGGTCAAAATACAATCTTGCTTTGAGTGAAAATTGAGTATAAATGACAAAACTTTAAACATGTAATGCTACTGAAATACATTCACTATGTTACACTTAAAGTACAAAATTTTTGAGTAAATGGCAGATGGAAGAAATGGAGGTTGTGGTGAGATTTGTTTAATATCAGGATTCTTTCTCATTGTACTGTTGCCACGTGGTAGCATACATATATTTGCTACAGGAGCTTTTAGAAAATGGAACATACTCTATATTGCAAATTGTTAACAGAATTGTTGGTAAATAAACTTGGCAAGTTTTGAAAAAACAGTTGTATACAGGCAAAATTAAACAGCCTTGCAGGTAGATAAAGCTATTTTATGTTCCTTAAAATACACAATAATAAATAGTTGTGCTCTTTTTTTTCATGGTAAGTTCAGGAGGTATTTATAATGAATCTCAGTAGATACTAGATTCGAATTTTTTGTTAAAGAAGGAAGATGACTTTTTAATACCTAAACAAAAATAATACATTGTCATTTTATAATAAAATACATCATTTTTAAAGAGTGGGAAACAGCCAGAAGCTCAGAAGCTGCTAAAGAAAATACTCAAACGACGCAGAGTGCTACAGTTGATAAGAGTACCGTTATTACAACACAGACAGAAGCTTACACACAACCAGTCACTATGCTTCAGGTTGGTAATGTCTGAGTTTGCAAAAGCCCCACAGAATTGGTGGGCAGACTTTTTATTCAGCACTGGTAAACTTTAATGCTTAGTTTAAGTTTAATTTTTGATTTAAGTCCTGCATCCATTAGTGTTCATCTCTGCAGTATTTTAGAATAGAATAGTTGCCATGGTTGAGCATAATCTTTAGTTTCATGCAGTTGCTTAATACAAAAGTTTTTGTGCTTATATTATTAGTGTTTTATCTTTCCAAATGTGTATAGACATTTTCAGTTGTTGAACTGACATAAAGTTATATGAATGTTAATATATTTGCATTTACATGAATTGAATTTTGAGCTTTTTCCTCTTTGCAAAAACTCTCTTCAGTCTTAGCTGTCTCCTAATGTACACTGTGATCAGTATATATTTTAATATACATGTATATATTGCCTTTATACTACTTCTAATTACATCATTGTAAATATGATGCACTGTAACAAAATGCATAGCACAAACAGAAATTCAAGAAATTAAATAATTTTCAGAATTTCATCAGGATTAGCCTTACAGTTGCACACACTAAACTTAATTTTCCAGTACTGTTCTAAAATACTTAAGTTTTTCTAGACACTAGAATCACTGTTTTCCAAGTGCCCCAAAATTGTTACACTATCTACATTTTTCTTCCTTTTCTCTGCATTTCTGCATTCACTTCTCTGTGATAGGTACATTTTTATTCTTGAGTAGACATACTGTTAAACTGTGGTTTTGTCTGTCTGAGAATAAAGTAAAGATAATACAGAATTCCTTGTCCTTGTTTGCTCATAGTGTAGCATTTCAGAATGCAATCTAATTCTTCAGTGTTTGAAATATATACAAAGCCTTTAGTACATTTAGTGCTTGATGTGAATTGCAATTAAATCAGTTTATCCCTTATAATGTCCTTGAGTACTGTTTAGTATTGAAGCTTCTTGTTTTTCTTTCCATGAAAAAAGATTCCAGTAGCTCCAGCTGTGCCTGCTGTTAGCTTGGTTCCACCTGCGTTTCCTGTCACAATGTCTGTCCCTCCTCCTGGTTATAGCCCAATTCCTCCTCCACCCTTCTTGAGAGCAAGTTTCAACCCTTCACAGCCACCTCCAGGTAAGTCAGTAAAAATGGAGTGTGTATTGAGCATAGGTAGTTTGTGTGCCTCTGTGTACCTCAGAGTTTTCTGTAAGCTACTGGTTTACTGTCTGAATGAGTTGGCCTTTGACTCCTAAATTTCATACTAGATTAAAATTACTTATATCTAACTTGGTATTATTTTTACCGATGTATTTGGTTGAGAATAGAAAGCATAGCTTTTTACCTTTGTGAAAAATTAAAATTTAAAAATACTTAAAATTGATCTCTTTGCTTTTGAAAAGATTAAAACTCTTTGATTTTCTTCTTTGAATATTACTGGCAGATATCACTTAAAGATGCACCTGCAGAACATCTGTAGTGAAGATGGGGCTGTTTTTGAAAACAGTAACCACTTGCCTCTTCCTATTCATTTGTTATTTTGCTAGTGCACAGTGCTGCAATTTCTTGGGGTAAATAATGTAGGCAGTCTTTTACTGCAAAAGTTTATTTGGTTTTCATGTAATCATTTGTCTTTTTTTTTCCATATAGGTTATATGCCTCCTCCAGTCCCACCTGTTGTCCCACCACCTGTTGTCCCGCCACCTGTTGTCCCACCAGTTGTTCCAACGTGTAAGTTTGATTGCTGTAACAATTGTTTTGGTGTGATGAAAAGTTTACTTTGTTTATATGCTCCTTGTTATTTAATCAAAAGCAAGTTAATCCCATGTAATGGGAAATAGCAACACAGAAGTTGTTGTTTAGCTGGTTTAAACAGACATTGAGAAAAAGACTTCCAGAGCTTATAATGTAGACTGAAAAATTATATCTAACATGGAGTTACTGAAGAAAGTTATGGCAAATTGTTAGTTATTTGTATGCATAGTTCAATATTTGGACCTTTCTAACACATGTAGCTGTTACTGGAATTATTTGGTCTTAGTCACTGAATAATATGTAATAATTTATTTTAGTTTAGCATTCTTAACCGTATTCATTTAACATTTAAAGATATGTTAAAGTACTGATTGCTTAGGTTTGCCCACAGCTCATGATCTCTAGGAAAAAACTCTAAATGTTACATTGCTAATTGAGGATAAGAAATTTATTATCAAAAAATGTACCAGTGAAGGTAATTAATTTCACTTCTTTTGGTTTATCAGCCAAAACTAAACTAAATTTGAAGGTTTCACTATATGATTACTATGATATGCTTCTGTTATTTCTCCACAGCTTTAGTACAACCTCCATTACCAATTGCACAAGAGACAATGAAGGATGTTCCTTTTTCTGGCCTTGTTCTACCAGTTGGCACAGTTACTAGTAATCTGGCTACTCCAACATTATCTGCTGGAAGTGTTTTTAATCCCCTGCCAATCAACAAACTAGAGTCAGATGA
Source organism: Sylvia atricapilla (assembly GCF_009819655.1). Taxonomy (NCBI): domain Eukaryota; kingdom Metazoa; phylum Chordata; class Aves; order Passeriformes; family Sylviidae; genus Sylvia; species Sylvia atricapilla. Next base: position 59,427,739 of record NC_089142.1, read on the forward strand.
CAAAGGATCACATCTCACAGACCTTCAAATTTCTTCCAGTGAAAACAATAGATCTGGTAAGAAATGTTTTCATTATGTGATATGATTGTGTACAGGAAGCATCACACTCCGAGGAATTTTTGCAAATTACAGTCCATTGAGCTAGTAACTGCAGAATAGGAAGTTTTGGACTGGGTAGGGTATTATTCTGAATTTAATTTGGGGATGTGGTGAGAACCATCTTTGTTATCATTTAATCACTGACTTCTAGCAGCTTATGCTTAAATATGTTTTTCTCATAGACTCAAGAAGTGAAGCTGAGTCTGGGAACCTATTAGAAAACTTCTTAAAAATGCAGTTTGATTACACAAGTAGCAATGAAAAGAAGCAGGAGAGGATAGGACAGTATAGCATCTATAGGATTTCATTAAAGATTTTAATAGTTTCATCGCATAAATTGGGTGATGACTTCGGGGTTTGTTAATTTTAAGCTGCTCTACAGTCTTTACTATGTCAAGATTTTCAGTTCTGTGGCATAATGTCTGTGTATCATCAATGTGATTGAAGTAATATATATTAGTTATAGAAACCAGGACAGATCTTGTCAGCAGTATCATCACCAAATGCGTTACCTGAACATGGATTAAACTGCATTTTGTATTGAGTGCCGTGTGTTACACTGGTATTTTTTGTTAACTGTTCTTCTTGTTGCTGCATTTCAGTGCAAAGTGATGTCTCAAGTAGCTCTGGACTTGTTGGAGGAGTGCAGCCACCCACTGTCTCAAGCAATTCTGGGCTTACTGGAGAAGGGCCACCCCCCACTGTGTCAAGTAGCTCTGGACTTGCAGGGGGAGTACAGCCACCCAGCGTTTCAAGCAGCTCTGGACTTGTAGGAGGAGTGCAACCACCAACTGTTTCCAGCAATTCTGGTCTTGCTGGAGGAATGCAGCTACCTGCTGTCTCCAGTAGCTCTTCTCTTGCTGGCGGGATTCAGCCAACTAATGCCTCAAGTAGCTCTGGACTTATGGCTGCAGTGCCACCACCAAATGCCTCAAGCAGCTCAGGGCTTCTAGCTGGAGTTCATCCACCTGGTGTCTCAAGCAGCCCTGGCCTTCTGACTGGAATGCAGCCACCCAGTGTGTCCAGCAGTTCAGGAGCTCTGGCAGGAGTACAGCCACCAAGTGTTTCAAGCAACTCTGGGCTTCTCATAATGCCACCACCCAATGTTTCAACTAGTTCTGGACTTATGGGAGTGCCACCACCAAATATTTCAAGTAATTCTGGACTTCTGGCAATGCAGCATCCAGCTGCTGTTCCAAACATGCCTCATTTAAATATCAGTAGTCAAAGAATGCCAGGAATGCCTCTTATAGATATCCGTCCAGGCCTAATGCCTCATTCGCCTGGACCAAGGTTTCCATTAATGCAGCCAGGAATGCCACCACAGCGTCCTATTCCTCCTCCTGCAATCCTTGATCCATCTCTCCACCCACCACCACCTCGAGGTCCTTTTCCTCCTGGAGATATTTTTAATCAAACAGAAAGACCTTTTGGAACACCAGGAAGACAAAATATCGATAACATTTCTAATCCAGAGAAGAGGCTACCACTTGGAGGTGATAACATTCAACAGGAGGGAGACAGAGATTATCGCTTTCCTCCAGTGGAAAACCGAGATAATCTTAACAGGCCATCTCCAGTGGATGTCAGAGATTCTGTTGGACGACCACCAGTTGATCCAAGAGAGGGTATAGTAAGGCCTCCAGTAGATGGAAGAGAGCATTTCACAAGACCACATATAGACATTAGAGAAAATTTTGGAAGACCAGGTATAGATAACCTTGGCCGAAGAGAGCATTTTGGTTTCAATTCAGACAAGCACTGGGGACAGAGAGGAGATTATGATGAAAGAGAGCACCATGCCTTCCCTATTTATGGTGGCCCTAAAGGCTTCCATGAAGACAGAGAGCGGTTTCGGCATGTAAACTATAGGTTTGATAGCAGAAGTGGTCCCAGTTGGAATAGAGGATTTGAACAAGATGCTCACAGAGATTTTGATGACCGCAGAAGACCCTGGGAAAGACAGAGGGATAGGGATGACAGAGATTTTAATTTTTGCAGAGAAATTAATGGAAACAGGTTTGGAAGAGACAGAATGTCAAACAACTGGATCCCGCCTCCACATCCACGAGTTTTTGAATATTTTGATGGGGCCACTTCCCAACGCAAAGCTGATAATATGCCCCAGGTAAATGGTGAAAATACAGAGACAGAAAGTCAGCCACCAACTGCACAGGTGCAGGATGATCCAGAACTTTATGAAAAACTGACATCTTCCGTCGAGATAAACAAAGAGAAGAGTGACACAGAAGCTGATATAGAGAGTGAACCAGTGGTAGAAAGCACAGAAACTGAGGGGACATAATCATCACTCAGTAGGTAAAAGATACCTTTTGTAAAGTTGTCATCTCTCTGTAATAGATAAATGGCTGACTGGACCGTAGCAGTTCACTTTTGTCTGCCAGAATTAAGTTAATCTGATGTTCATGTTCATCTTTCACTTAAATAACTGTACAACTGACTTGTATAGAACACTGTTCTTAATTTGAACATGGTAGGTAAACGTTTTTTGCTTTGGGTTTGTTTTTTTTATTATTTTATTTTATTTTATTTCTTTGGTAAAGCATAAACTTGCCCCCAGTTGCTTTTAATTTCACAATGATAAATTAACAGCTTGTCAAACAAAGACTTCCTATGGAAGAAAATGGAATTTTTAGATACCACCCTTAGTTTGGCTATCGAAATTGTTATACTTGAAAACAGGTGCTGGTGTATCTTGTCCGTGTTTTTAGACTGCTGCAGAATTTTAAAGTATAGATAAAGCTGTGATATTTTATGTTCCTACAATTCGGCAGAAAAAAAATGGCCCATGTTACCTAAGGAGCATAACACAGAGATTAAAAGTGATTTTGTAAAATCTACACTATAGTCTCTGTTTTCTCTAAAGTAAGTGTTTGTGATTTGTTCCTCGTACTGCAGTGGGTTTTAAAAATGAAAAAGTACATTTTAATGTTGGGTGCATTTTGTTTTTAGATTCCAATAAAGCATATTTGTTTGATAACAGTGTTTTAGGTATTGTATTTTTTTTTAAAACCTGCAAGCTCTAAAAACTTGGAATCAGCAATGATATGTGCTTAGCCAGTTGTTGCAAAAGGTTTATATTACTTTTGTAAAACCAATGCAACAGTTATATGTGCAAGAAGCATATGGTTTTTACATCAAAGATCATGCAGTCATATTAGTTCATGTAAATAACATGTATGTAAATATCTGTGTAAACTGTTTGTAGATACCACCTTTTCTGTGCGTGCCTGTGTATGTGCAAGCACTCACAGAATGCTGTAGGCACTTCAATAAAATTGAAATGAAACTAGGTTGTGAAAATTTGCCTTTCACCTTCTTTAGGTAGTAAGATAGAACTTATTTCACTGCAGCACTGTCAGGCTTGTATTTATCTGCTCATAACATCATTGTTACAATATTCTTACTACTTCTAGAAGGTGGAACATATATATGTAAGAATATGCAGTAGGATTCTAGCTTACTTTTTAAAATGCAGATATGCATGAAGCCAAAACTTAAGTGAATATTTGCATTTTCTTATTTTGTAATATATTTGATGTTCTGGATAGATAGTATTAGTGTTTGAGTACTTTGTGGTTAATTGATTTTAATGACGCAAAGTTCAGAAATGTTGCATGAAAAGTAAAAAGCTGATGTTGGTCTAAAAACCCTACATGTTTTTAACAGAAATAAGAGTTGGAGGTTTGTGTTTTGATGGAATAACATTGAAGTTGAATCTCTTTAAATTGTTGAGATGAATTGGCTGCTTAGGTAAATTAGTAGTGTTATTCTTTCCTGTTTCACCTACTTTGCTGCTTGTGTATCCTTTCAATTGGAGGTGAAAGATTAAGCTGTAGGGTGATGTCAGATTTTCAGTTTGTTCCATTTAAGTGCATTTCACTGTCTTTCAAAATAAGTTTTGTTCAAATTCTGTGTCTGAAAGCATCTTTTCACTCAGTTTTAAGAAAGTTACTTTCCTCTTGCATAATAAGATAATAAGGGTAGGTTCTGTTACATGAATGCCCCTTTGGTAAAAGAAACGTTTTTAAGCTTAGATTAGACTTTTGATCTTTAGCATTAAAGCATTAACTTGCAAGTTTTATTTCCCCTTCTGCTTCCCTCAAAGGGGTAAACCTATGAAAACATCACATGAGTGTAAAGCATTAACATGCCTTTGAACCTAGAAGGAAGTTACTCATATATGTAGTCCTCTTCTTCTGGAAGATGGAGTATTTTTTCATGCTGTGTCATGGTTCAATTTTTCAGTTCCAGGGACTTTTATTCTGGAGAGTAAACAGACAGCTTAATGAAGGTAGCCCTTGGAAAGAATGGACTTGAATGAATTATTATCTATTGTGCAAGTGGTAGTCATTAGGTATGCATTAAATCACCACTGCTTTGTAATGGACCTTGCTGATGTGTTTATTACCAGAACGTGTCTTGGGAGTTGAGATGAACAATGTTGAAGGTAAATGTATTGTCTTGGGCAGTCTCTTGCTCAAGGAGCTCGACCGATGCTGCTGCACCACCTACTCATAGTGTTCTGGTCAGGCAGATTTGCTTCTGTGAGAGCCCAAAAGCACAAAATAACTCTAAGGATATTTTTTGAACTTAAGGGGTTTTATTTCATTTTAATATGTTCAGTTTGAAAAGGCTTCAGTCATAGACCACAGAAATAAATACTCAAAATCAAACACATATTGGCAGTAGCTTTATTTTTAAAACATTTTGTTAAAATCCTCCAGAAAACTGGAAGTTTATCTATTGTTCTTCTGAACTGGAACTGGCAGTGTGCCAAGTTGTTCATAGTATGAAAATTTAGGTAAATTACCAGGTGAGAATTATTAAACAATTTGGTTGATAGTTGTATAGAACGATGCATTTACTGAATCTATTATCTTTGTTAATATCTTTCAAACATTAATAAATTGGCTACTGTACATATGTGTTACACCATCAGTTTCTAAACACTGGGTTTTTTGTAGAATTAAAGTTTGCTGTACAGTCTTCAGTTGCATCATGTTTACAGCTAGAACTGTTCTATTTCTTATTTAAATAATGTAGCATGCATATATGTATTACCAAAAAGTAGCCATATTCAGAAATTGAAGGGGCTTTATATTAGTGAAACAGTCTGGTTTCTTTATCTTGCCAGTAAGAAGTTTTAAATGTTTCAGAGCTGGAGTGAAGATTTTCTTTTTTATTGTAGATTAAGCCATCATAAGCCAACGTGTACACTGAAAGGAACTGTCCTGACACCCAGACCAATTCTTTGATGTGATTCATGGGAGTGAATTTTAATTTTTGCTTTTGCAAAGGAGAGAGTGAGATTGGGACAGAAAGAAGATGGGGCCAGGCATTGGGGTAGCAGTTCTGGCTTACACCTGTTTAAAGCTTGCTGTAGTGATGAAAGGCTGTGGGTTCTAGCAACTGTGTGTGATTCACATCAGTAACAGATATTTCAGGTAGCTTTGCAGGCAACACGTTTTTAGGCATGCACATTTACTTGAAACCCGTATGCATCAGTAAGCTGTTTGATGTGTTTACCTTTTTAAGCAGGCTGTGGTTCTTTCACTGTAGTGCATTTGAATAGAACACTGTTTCCATAAAGATGAAATGTAGCCTTCATTTGCTACAAGGACACGATTTCTTTGCTGAAGCCTTTTCCTCTGAAGTACTGGTAGGCTTTCCTTTCATGTGTGGTACAATCTTTTGTTACAGACTCAGGGGAATGCATTCTGTTAGATTCCTTTGCTTCAGTAGAGCTCTGTAACATACTTAGAACCACTTCAGTGATTTGAATGACTTTATGAAGTTAAGGAACTTTTAGCCTGAGTAAGTCAAGATGTGAGTACTATAATCAAGCCTGTAGTGAGGCATGAACAATTGGAAAATTATAAAATAAACTTAGGTATAGAAGGTATTTATAAGATGAGCCAATTTATTACAGAAGTCTCTGAATGTCCAGTTTGAGCAGTTTTGACCATGTGCAAGGGTATTTTCTGCTGGTGAAACTGCATGTGCTCTTGACTTTTTGCCCTAACTCACATCTTTGGGTAATTTGATTTGAAACTGATAGAAATGGATCCTAAATTTAATTCTCTGTCTTTCCAGTAATGGTGACTTTTTGTTGCTTAATAATGGGAGAACTGAACAGTCAGAATTGTCAAATGGTTTGGGTTGAAAGGGACCTTAAAGATTATCTAGTTCCAAGTCCCATGCCATGGGCAGGGGCACCTCCACTAGAGCAGGTTGTTTAAAACTATGTCCAGTCTGGTCTTGAACACTTTCAGGGATGGGACATCCATAACTTCTCTGGGCAACCTGTACCAGTGCCTTACCACCCTCAGAGTGAAGAATTTCTATCTAATCTTAGTCTGCTCTACATCAGTTAAAGCCATTGCCCGTTGTTCTATCCCTTCATGCTCTTCTAAAGAGTCATACTCCAGCTTTATAATTTTAAAACCTATTCAAAATATCAAAAGTCATCAAGAGTAACTGGACAATTTTTTGTTACTAATTCACATTATTAAAGAATCTTTCTTCCCCTTTTTTGTTATTGTTGATTCGAGTAATTAAAGGATCTTTCGTTCCCTGTTGTGTCATCTCCTGCTGATTTTTTTTTGAATTTTGCAGTAGTCAGATTTTTCTTTCAACTTCCTTTCCACAAGTAGGCATGCACTATGAAGGTATTTACTGGTGTAGATGAGAGATTGTTTTAAAAGGCATAAAGGCAGGATGTTCTTTTTTAATTTGAAGCTGCTTATTTGAAGAGAAATGTCAAAGGCATCTTTCCTTAATTTTGACTAGTCTTACATTTTCCTTGAAGGGCTGTCACAGTGATATTGTTCACTCTGCTTACTTGGTACAAGTTCTTTGGGTGCACAATAAACATAATTCAATGGGTGTGTGTACATGATATTTCATAGTCAAGAAAAGTCAAGTAGAAGTACTAAAAGAAAATTCATGGAATCTCTTTGACTATTAACTTACATATAGGATCCGAAAAGTGATTCTTGTCAGTGATGAAAGTCTGTTAATAGGGTTTTTGTTGAAATTGGTAAGGTGTAAAATTGTATTTGCCATTATTCTTTTATTCCTATCTTGCATGAACTTGGTGAAAAAGGGTTGTCTCATTGAATGTCCTACTCTTAATATCTTTTAGATGCTCTGCTACCAAAGATTAGAGGGGGCAGTTCTAGCAGTCTAAGCACTCTTACAAATGAAGAGGTTGTTAAGATGTCTTGTACAGTTGCGGATGAATGTGTTTTCTCTCTCAGAGTTTAAAGTGCACATTTCAGCATTTGCATAGTAACAGTGATATTAGTGGTATCACTGGTTTACTAATCTTATTCTGTACTCTGCCAGTTTTCTTTTTAAGTTTAGTCACTAATGCTAATTTTAAATTTTCTTGTCTAATGAAATCATACTAAAACCCTCAGACAAGGGACTATTTTGTGCTTTGCAAGAGTATGGTCAGAGAGCTTTGTAACTTGTAGATAGGCTAGTTGAAGATTTTTTTCCTCCTTGATTTAATGTTTTAATGCTGCACAATTCCTCTTGAATGATTTTCTGTATGCATATCTGTGTCAATGGATATGTGCTCACATTAGCATGTATTAAGGTTTCTATTGAAATCCAGAAAAACAACTTCTTCAAAGCAGATGACTTGATGTGTTTCTCAGACACTTCACAGGTAACTTCACAGCTCTATTGATTTGTATGCTAGAACATTAAAATTGTGTGCAAGCCCTGTGCAGGAAATCCTTACTAGGTGAATAGGTGAAGGGTGTTTAATGCACATAGAATTGTTAACTCAGATGTAGGTTGGTAGGATTCACCTAAGCCATAGTGGCAGGGACTTTGGATCTGAATGTCACTTCTGCACTAAAGAGAGATAATATTGTAAGTAATGCAGCTTTTTCTTGATAACAACAGTAATTAAGTAGAAATAAATTGTATCTCAGTGTATAAAAATGCACCCTTTCTAAAAATGCATTCACCTTCATCTTGTCAAAGGAAGCTCTGTCACTGCCACCTCAGTTGATCAAGGGAAAAAAGTTTTGGATTTATGCTGTTTCTGAGGTAATCGCATCTCATTCAGCAATGCAGTTTTAAATGTGCCTTAAGTTTGACCTTTTGAGAAGGACCACCTATTTTAAACTTCAGACAAAAATGTGGAGAAAATCAATAAATTTTTGTCTGTAGAATTTGAAATATAATTTTGGTTTCAGTGATTTTCTTCCAGAAAATCTTTGTCATTTCAGTTGTGTAAATACATAGTTAGTGTACACTGAAGTTTAGAAATATTTACTGACGGATGTGCTAGTTTGTCCAGTTAATTTTCATTTTTTTTCCCACATGCTTGCATTTCTTTTTTTTGTCAAGTGGTTCCATCGCAAAATTCCTCTTACAGTAAGTTAGAAATACCTTTGAATTATGTCATTTAGTTGCATAACTGAGATGTTTAAATCTAGGACAACCATAAGTCTTTGTCTTGAATCTCATGGATTTTTTGTGCAGTATGGGTACCAATGCAGGTAATTCACCATTGAGCACCCTAGTGGTAAAGCTGTCTGTAATTAAAAGTAAAATATTGACAGCAAATTAAAATTTTTACACATTGTTTAGGAATTTTGCTATTTATTAAAAGCAAAATAATGGCGTCTCTTAAATTCTGTGTTGATTTAAAAACACCATATAAAAACTATGAACTTGAAGGGCTGAAGTTCTATGAATTGATGAAATGGGTGAGGCACCCTTTCTTTTTGTTAGAATGTAAAACTTTGAAGTGATCAGGATAACATGTTATTTTTACAAAATGTTGAAGTGTAATTTTAAAGTTTTGTGTGCATACTGCCGGTAGTTTCTGTGTGTACACTTTCATACATGCTTTGTTCCTGCAATCCTCTTTTCATGATCAGAAGCACTGTGGAAAACAGGACAGTGGCATGAAATAGCATATTCTAGCAGACACCAAAAATACTGTACAGGGCAGATCTATATGTAAGCCACTGGACAGATAATGTTTCTTTTTTCAGCAGCAATAGCTTGTTAGCTTAATTTGAAATGCGAAAAAATGCATTTAGGAAGCATTAATAAACTTTTCTCTTTTTTTAGATTCAGTAGAAGTTAATGTGTGCATTCTGATTAAATATTTACTAATTAGCAAGCAAGCAAGCATCCAAAGATTTTAAGTACTCCTGAGCATTTTTCTTAGTATTGCTCATACCTCAGTTAAAAATAAACACCTCCTTACCCTGTCCAAACAACAACAACAAAAAAACCCCACTAAACTCAGGTAGGTGTAAATAATTGTAAGTTTACAAGGTTCTTGGAGGTACAACTTGGCACAGATATACCTGTTCTGGTATCTTTAAGTAGTAAATACTTTGTAACACAGTCAAAAGCATCATGAAGACCAATCTCATGTGCAAGAGATGTGCTAAACTGAAGTTTTGGTGTAAAATTCAAGATTATTTTGTTCCTTGTTTGTGTTATCTCCTTGTCCAAATACTGCCCTTGTTCAGGGTTCCACTCTAAATGCTGATTAGAGGATGTTGTGATGCCTGTGTAACCTGTTCAATAAGTAATGCATTCTATGTATTGCATCACTATGATATGGAGACTAGTGAGAAGTTGGGAGTGATACTGTTCAAGGCAAAAGCATCACAGAAATCAAAAGGAGATTACCAGATTGTGTGAATCACCAATCTCAAACACTACTATTGAGGAATGTGTACTTAGTACAGAGATAATTACTGATTACTTTTAATTATCGCAGTAGCTAAAAGGATGCATTTCACAATATTATCCCAGTTTGACAAGTGCTGGCTGCAGCATGTCTTGCTTTCTGCTATCTGCAGAAAAAAATTTTCTTGATTTAAGTTCTTACATTCTTTCATGTTGTTGCTAGAGAATTTAAAATTATGCTGCTTTAGTCTAAACCAGCATGTGCTATATCGCCTCACTTGTTTACCAGTGAGACATGACTGTTTCATTAGGTCCAGGATTTCAAACTCTGTCTTGGATGTCTCAGTTTCTTTTTCAGAGGCCTTTAGAAGAGCAGGTGATAGAAGATTATATCATTCTACTTTCCTTGAGTTTTCTACTGCTTTTAACACAAAGCCTTCCAGGGGATAACTTTTTTTCTTTTCAAATTCTCTTTCCTGTGCAAGTATTTATGAGCAGGCACTCCTAATAAAGATTTTATTTGGATCCAAAGAGTATGATGAAATAGATTGTATAAAATGACTGAAAAAATTTGCAAACACTCTACTTTTCTAGTTCTGTACTAGGAAATTCATAGAGTTCATAGAGAAAGAAAGCAAGGAAATTAAAGCTATTTAAATGCATTGGTCTTACCTTCTGGCTCCCAAAAGACTGTACAAAGTAGATCTTTTCACTGTAGCATGTAGAGCAGCCCTTTAATACATGGTCACTGTTCTTTGTTCAAAATCCATGATGTCCTGTAGCTTTCTTTTCTTCATCTGCATATCGCTTTTTTTGAAAGCTTATGTTTTATTTAAATAGTTTTTAAAAACAAATGCACTAGGTTAATAAAGAGTTCTTATTTCATTTTAGGATGTGCTGCTTAACTCTCCACAATAAATTTCCTTCTCCATGAAAAGTTCTTATATTTCTGTATTAACCAGAATAGAAGTAATGAATGACATGTAAAAAAAAAAAAAAAAAGAGAGAGAAATAAAAAAATATTCAAAGTTATATAAATTTGTCGTGATAGTCTGGTTCTAGCATGTTCAAGAAGGTACCTAAAATGGCGTTTTTCACACATCCTAGCAGATTATCTGGTCTCTAATATGCAACTTGAAAAATTATGCACAAGCTAGAGCAGCCTCGGGAGCTGTCTGTCCCGTGCAACTTGTACATTGTAGTGAATACCTGAGTCTTGATTTTTCCTTTTCCATTTCTCTCCTTGTCCCCAGATATTCTAATTATTCAGAGTGAAGAAATTTAACCAACCAACAGATCGGCTGAAAGCTATGAAGAATTTCACATTTTCCCAGTTTGGAGAATTAATTTGTTCTAAATGCCTCACATCTTGATACATTAAAGTAGACAAACATAAAACCAAAAGGAACAAATCTGTTTAAGCAACTCTGTAAATATTTCTAGTGTTTTTAGGGTTAAAAAGTCTGCTAAAGAACTAGGAATATTTTAATTCATGGGCTGTTTCACCATATGATTGGCTTTTTCTAAAAACCAGCTACTTAAAAATTACATTTTCTTAGTGGCTCTTCTCAAGAAATTTCATCACTCTTCTTTTGTCTCACTTTTTTTTTTTTTTTTTTTTTTTTTTAATTTCAAAACTGGGTCCTATTAAGTGTCTTAGAATGCAGCTTTAAAATTACACATCTTGTCTTACAGTAGCAGTCTAGCATTGACTTGAATTAAATACCTCAAAATATACAATACATTAAATTTATTGTTGTGGAACTATCAGTGTATGTTCATATATCCATTTTAAAGAAGCTTATGGAAAGCTTAGCTGGAGAACTTCCAGTCTGCACTAGGAAGGTAACACAGACTTCAATATTCACTTTTCCTTTTGCCCTGCATGCTTTACTTTAGGTCTTCCTGCAGCTGACACATACTTATTTTGTCTTCCATCTTTGCTGTGTCAAAGGAGTCAGAGTTAGACATGGGAGTGTTCACATACAGATTTAAGTGCACATCATCTCTGAAAATCAGCTGAATATTTAAAAATTAAATATTTAGTTGGGTTCTAAATCTAGCTTGCTGTGAAACATTTGGTTACACCAGGTTTTTTACACTATTTGGTGTCTTACTTTAAAAACAATAACACAAAACAAAATACTATTGCATATATAAGAAAAGTTCAGTCTTGGTGATTGAGAAAAGAGAAGGTTCCCAGTCATACTGTAGAAAATGATGTGCTGGTGGAACTGTGACAGGCAAAACCTTAAGTACTCTGACACTTGGCTAGAAAAAACACCAACCACAACCTTTCCTGTAGGGCTGTGAGGTACCACAGGGAGTGCAAATATGTTCAGGTAAACTGCTGTGTCTTGCCAGGTGTGCAGGCTTGAAAGTGTAATGACACACGAGGCCCCTGCTCATCGCGGGATCAAGATTGTCTTTTCTACCTAAGCCACAACAGTGGTATTACTACAGCAGTCAGCAAAGTAGTCTTTTTATCCTGAACTTTGTCACATGTTTAATATTTATAAATAGGACAAGCATTTAAAGTTAGTATGTTTTTCAATATAATAATTACTGCCAAATTAGATTTTGTGAACCAAGTACTCTACTTGAAGGGAACCCAGTTACAGGCAAGAAAGGTGAAAGATGATGAAAGCACTGCAGGTGCTTGCTTGGATTGTTCTGGAACAGAATTGTATCTGAAGATACTATAGGCAGGTGGTTCCTACTTCAGGGTCTAACTTGTTAGGAAAAGGCCAGAAGTTGATTCTGAAACTTGTGGTTCTGACCTTCCAAAATACTCTCTGTAAGTTGATATGTCAAATACGCCTTACATCTGCCTTTGCTTTCCCACTCCTCATGCAATCTTGACCATGCTAGCTGACAGCCAGCACAAATGTGCTACATCTCATTATCATCACTGTTCCTAACAAGATTCTTGGGTCTCCTCCAGTGTCCTTTTGAATCCTTCAGATGCCATTGTTACCCATTTCTAAAGACATTGAAATAGGAAATTTAGTGTTTCTCTTTAGGCACAAAACCTCTACTGGAGCGATCCCAAATTTTTATTTTCACCTTGATTTCTTTTCTTAGGCAGAAACACCTTGAAGTGAGCATTTCAAAGCTGGTTGTCATATTATGGTTTCCAGTGTCTTCAGTCTGGAAGTTAAGTTTTGATGGGTTTTGAAGGAGCAGTTTCTACATACTCTTACTGTTCCTCTATACTTTTCCTGCCTAGAGCAGTGGTGTCTAGCCAGCCACTGCAGCCTATTTCCTCAGCTGAAGAGAGAAAGTCCAACATGTCCCCAAAACATGCTGAAACTTTCTGCAAAGAGCACCTTCTCAGGCTGTGTGCAGTGAAAGGAGCATGCAAAAAGAAAGAGCCTGCCTTTCCAGGAGACCTTATCCAGTTTTTGAACCCTTCTTTGCAGCAAGTCTCTGGGTTTAGGAAGACTAGAATAGCAGCTGGATGAGTTGCTCCCCTTGTTAAGTATTATCTGTGCTGGTGCTCAGGAACCTTACATGAATTGCAAGGTCAGCAGCTGGTTGTGCCTTTTGTGAAGGGTGGCCACTTCTGCCGTGTTTGTTCTGAACACTTGAAGTACCAAGCAAAGCCTTAAACTCTGCTGGCACCTGTGCAGTACAGGAATTGCTAGGTCTTGTCTGTGACACGTGGCAAATGCTCCATTTCACGTGTGCCTTTTTCTGTTACTTCTTTGAGAACAATACTATTGCTTTTCCACTATTTAATTCTCTCCTTCATAAAATAGAGTTTGATGAATGCAGAAGTTGTGAGAGGAGTTCATGTCCCTTACTCATGGATATGGTGAGAATCCTATGCTCTGCATCTGAGTGCCATTACAATTCTTGTTTTCTAAAAATTTTAGAAAATTTAGCAAATTTAACAAATGTTTCTTGGATCATGATATTTCTATAAAAGAACATATATTTTATGGCTGTATAGACTGCAGAAAAAAATCTGAATTAGATTCTTTTTAATATTTTACCTTTTATCTTTATACTTGTATAATGTGTAGCTGTACCTTGATTCTGTGTACCGTGTGCTCCTTCACAAAATGCATTAGTACTTTATTAACTCTCTTCTCTCAAAAATTATATTTTCTGCATTTATTTCCATCTGAATGTATCACAACCTAATGGACTTAGAGGAGGATGCAAAAATGAGCAGCCAACTGCACAGGAACTGGAAAATACCATCTAGTGGGACTGAAGAGTGGATTGTGGGCAAGAAAAAGAGAGGTCTTTGAAGCTCAGTCATCTTACCTGTGGTTACAGATATAATATTTCATTCCACATTCTAAACTTATGAACAGTTTTGTAACCAAATCCATAGGAAGTAGCAAGCTGTCAAGTGTCAGAGTATCGTAGGATTTTTCTTTTGAGAGAATGTTTTTTGTGAAAATTGAACTGTATGGCAACTCCTCCCACAAAGGTGCAAATGTTGCATTTGAAAAATTTCCTAAGCACTTGCTGATTTTGTTACTGATGCAACCAACCTGGGATTTTATATTCTTTTCTTTAATGCTTGAGTACTGATTGAAAATGTTTTTAGAAGTGTCGGCAGTGACCAAAGGAGATTACTGTGAAGAATAGTGAAACTGAAGGAGTTGTGAGGGATGTTAAGTGAATTTACTGGGATTTATATATGTAAGCACATGCTTATAATGTAGAATTGGTGCCTAATTAGCCAGCTGCTGCTGAGGGTTCACACTGGTACACTTTGGTATTTTGTTTTACTTTTGGTAATTTCAAATGTGCAAGAGTTTAGTTTATGTCAGCTTTGCAGACCATGAAGGGTCACATGTAACCCTGTCAGCATTCAGGAGGTGTCTTATAAACTAAGGAGAAATTATTGCTAGTCAGGATGTTGATGAAAGTTTTGTTAAAGGGGAAAAAAGTGATTTTCAATGCAAGAAATGATGATTTCTTTTTTTTTTTATTGAGAGTAGGATGTCTTTCTTAGTTTGATAGAAACTATAAGGAGAAATAGATGAGATAGCTGAGTTAAAATCTAAAAGGTTTTGCAGGTATTTATTTTAATTTTTGAAAAACATTTTCATCCCTCTTTTTTTACTCTTACTTGTAGTTAAGATGTTTTTTCTTCCCTGGATTTTACTTGCACTTCATTATATGTATTTCCCAAGCCTGATGACTTGCTGCTGTGAAACCAGCAGAGGGTGCCCAGCACCTGTGTAGTCATGGCTGTTTCTTCCCAGCCCACTGTGGTGCAGCTCTGTGGAAACCAGAGAGTTGCTGCCTTATGCCCTGCACAGGTGAGGTGCTGTAGATCCTCAGTACAATTCTCAGAGTCATTCACTGTTGTGCCTCAGTGCACTGCTTTCTGTACAATTCCTGTCTGGACATGCTCACTGGGGTAGTTCTCACCCACTGTTGTATCCTGTGTTGTACACTAGCTGGATTTTGTATTTTGGTTTTTTCATTTGATTTATACTCAGTGCATTAAGAGGAAGCCAGAGGTTTAGTCTTAAAATGTTGAAAGGAAATCCCAGAAAACTAGAGATTTTCATGTGATAACCTTTGTAAGTGACTAATTTCTTATTCATCTCTTTATAAAAAGATCTTTCCTGTCTCTTCTCTGAAGTTTTAATTTCTTTTTGTTTCTCCTCATACTGCAGTGAATATCTTTTCTCTCTGTCCAAGAACAATGCAATTGTAGTATTCTTTGTAGGTACAGAGTATGGATTTAATTATGTTCTTTACTGTGAATTAAAGGAAGGAAGTAAAGGCAAGTCTGGTTTTATTTGGGGGCTTTTACAGTATAAATACCCTTTCAGTTTTTACATGGACATGAGGTTTTTCAATAAGCTGTTTTGAAAAACCGCTGCTTAAAAAGAAAACCAGCTAATAGATTTTTTCATTGCCTCTGATAACAGAAATCCTAATTTGTCTCAAACAGTAGGAAAGAGGGTTTTTTTCAGTTTTATTTATATCAGCAAAGAGAAAGAAACTTCTGTAAGTCCTTCTTCTCTTGTTAGAATCAGTTGTGTGAAGAGGGGTCAGAGTGGTTTTTACTTGGCAATACCTAGATTTGATCCCGTTGAAGTTAGGCTGTTTGCTGCTTGAATTACCTTGATCGGGGTAGCACGGTAGGTCTGGCACAAACCTCTGGACAGGTCTGCCTGTGTGTGGAGCCAAGGGCAGCATGTGTTATTCATAACCTCATGTTGTCACTTGTCTGTCTTGAAGTCTGTCACTCTACCAACTGGCCACTGTCTTACAGAGAGCATGACAATAAATCTCATGTGATCCCTTCACCTGTAAAGAGCTCCACTTCTGCATTCTTCTCACAGCAGAGAGAAGGAAAAGTCTCCTAGCTTCCGGATTTCTAGCTCAGGCTCTCCAGTTCCTGGTGAGATGAAAGAGAACCTTCATTTGAATGTTCAATGAATAGTAACTGGAGAGGTGGCAAGGGGGATAGCTTGGGTGGAGAAACACAGCAGGCACGTTCGTAATGAGAGCAATAGAGGCTGCTCTCCACAGCAGAGTCAGGGCAATGAGGAGATGGATGGGCTTTTGTTGAGTCACTCTGTTCACATGGCAGATGAAGGAATATTTGTGGGTGTACCAAAGAAAACCATGTTGTACATATAAAGCAAAAGACAAACCTCATTGGGTAAGTGACTGCAAAACAAAAGGAAATTTGATTAGGTCTTCAGATATGGTTTGCAAATTATGACTGCCTATAAAATGGGTGAGAATTGAAGATAACTAAAAATTATCACTTTGAAAATAAGATACACAATATCTATAATTCTCTTGATAAGAAATCAAGATCTGAATTTAAAATGAATTATATCATTGCTAAACAAATTTATGTTGATATGCTATATTTTTTCATCAAAAAATATAATGGTTCTATTTAATTCTAGATCAGAATGTTTAGGTGGTCATTTTAGTAAGAGTAAACCTAGCTACAGGAAGAAAAAAACAATGAAAATGACAAATGGAAAAACTAGATTCAATAAATTATTTTTCTCTCTTTTTTTCTGATTTAAACAACTTGAAAATAAAAACTAAAATTGTTCCAACTTAGAGCAGTCCTTCTAAAGGTAATTTTGAGTTTCCATGTTTTGTGCTGCCACTATAAATGCTGGACAGGTTCCCTGCCAGGTTTCCAGGCCCCTATGTCAGGCCACAGCACCAGGAGGAGCCCCTGTGCTCCATGTGCCCGTGCTGTGGGTGGGGCTGCTCAGCAGCCATCACCCTTGTTTGGTACATGTGCTGTCCTGGGAGAAGACAGTTGGAGCATGGTGCTGGTTGCAGATTCTGTCCCTCTGTTGGCCATTTACTTTAGAGTCGGACTCAATGGTCCTTGTGGGTCCCTTCCAACTCTGAACATTCTGTGAATCTGTGTGAAAGTTGCCGTACCAATGAGGTGGGAAGGAGCGAGGAAGTCTTCTGTCCACCTCTTTGCTGGCCAAGTAAACACAGGCGCATATAGCACTCATTCTTGTCAGAGCAAAGTACAGGCTTTCCTTGGGATCTTCTAGGGGAGGATATGCTGCTGGGTGAACAGTATCTGTTTCCAAAGGTCAGCTTTATTAAAGATACTTCAAGTATCAAGAAAATAATTTTTTTTCAGGTACTCATGTCATTAAGTTTGAGCCACCCGCCCTACTGCTGCTCATCCCCAAGTGGGCGTGCCTGTAACAAGGCAAGGTGAGATCTCCCAAAGGAGTTGCTTGAAACAAAACCTGAGAGTCATTATGCTGAGAAACAATTATCTGGACAACTTAGCAAACCTTGAAAAAAAATGCTGCTTCTCATTTTATTTTATTTTATAGCTTTCCTAGCTTTCTTTTAAGGCACTCATAAAAGTCTGAGAGACCCAGGAGAAATCATGGTATCATTTGGAAGTAGTCAACAAAATTACTCATTGTATCCAATTCTTAACCTCCAACATGGCAATGCTTTCACTGCCTGAAAATGCGATAAGGTTTTGAGAGCAGGAGCTGTGTATGTCTTCTATAAAATGTTCCTAATTTTCCCTGTTACTCTGAAAATTTGTACTTGCATGTGAAAGTAGGAAAGGAATTGTCACAGAAAAGGGTCTGCATTACTCAGGTTTTTACAGTTATAAGGACATTGTGGTTCCCCGTTGTGCTCCAGACATGTTCTATATCCCTAAAAAAATTTTGATATTCTAAAACATATCTTAAATATTCAATGCTGACAGAGCTAGAGACACTAGCTTACATTAACTTAGAGATCACTGTGGAGTTATGGCAGAATCTGTTCCTAGACTGGCAAAATGCCTCACCGGTTTCCCAAATTCCTGCTGGATGTCAAATGAAGCAGTTGGTGATCTCCTGTGACACATGGGACCATCAACTGTGGTGTCAGGAGTAGATGCTCATCCTGCTCAGCAGCTCCCTGAGAGGGAGAGGAAGGCACCCTGCGAACTGACCAGAGCCAAGTCCAAGCAGTCACCTCTGACTCAC
The DNA here is from genome assembly GCF_009819655.1 of Sylvia atricapilla. Classification (NCBI taxonomy): domain Eukaryota; kingdom Metazoa; phylum Chordata; class Aves; order Passeriformes; family Sylviidae; genus Sylvia; species Sylvia atricapilla. Next base: position 59,446,008 of record NC_089142.1, read on the forward strand.
TATCAGTATCCACCCATACTCATTTCAAGAAAGTATGAAGCTAGGTTTAGTAATAAGAAAAAAAAAATATGCTGCCCAAGCATATAAAGAGGTAGACAGGAAAATAACCCTGTGTTAGAATTTATTTAAAATTAAGTATTTACTTAAGTTGGATTAGATTCTCTTCTAGTAAATAAATTGAAAAGTATTATATCATTCCTTGTCAGGGGCAGGTTGATTTAAGAATGCTTATGACCAGTTCCTGACAGTTCAAATTATGCTACTTTTACAGAGCAGATAGCATGGTTTTTTTCCTTTTGTCTCCTGTGTAAGTGGATGAGATGGATGCTGCTTTGGTAGCTATTGATTGCACATCTGCTTTGTGCCCCTAAGGTCTCAATAGTGGCCATGGAAAGCAATAATTAAACATACTTGAATGTGGTGTGTAATTTAAAACTCTCCTGCCTTCTTTTCTACCCTTTTATTTCATTCTTGACAGTCTTCAGGATCAAAACACATTTGAAGAGGTTGAAAGGCAACACTGCCAAAACGAGAAAGCATAAAAGTAATCCACTGGAATATGTCTGTTGGAAACACGATCAGATCCTGAGATGAGTACAGTTGGTCAGAGTATGATGCTAATTACACCAACATCATGATCAAATGGGTTTGATCCTTGTACAAGCTATTCACTTAACAGTTGGAGTCACTGATCCTTGTTGGACATTTCTTGAAACTGGGCTGATTTCCTAAAGTTTCACATTGAAAGTTAGGGAAATATTATGCAGAAGCTACCCTTCCACCCGCAAGCTCTTACTTGATGGCGTTAATAACCTTAAATGAATTTTAGAATAATTCACGTAAAGGAGTTTAATTGTCTGTAATATTCTGTGTGATATCTCTCACAAATAGTTAATTGAGATTGTCCTTCCTCTCATCTGTTTTCAGTGGCACTTCACATTTTTCATAGAAGCAGATGATAGATTTTTCATTAGCACTGTGAGATATGATAACTTCTTTGGCTTTTAATTAGGTTTTCAAGAAGTAAGTATGTTTCCCAGGCTGCAAGATTTTGACTGAGATGCATTTTAGTGAAGTTTCACTGATTATTGAACCATATTTTAATAACTACAAATGAGTGTCCATAAGCCCAGATACAAATAAATATCTTGTCACCAAGATCCTTGAAGTTTCAATTACAGTATTCCAGGTATCTGACTGCTTTTAGTCCAGTATGATATTTAGCTTGACTCTTTTAAACAGACTAATATTTACAGCACTATTAAGTTCCTATTGGACAGTCAGGATATAGATGTAAATAGCTATGCATCCTTTATTTGTCTCCTTGTCTGCTTTTATTTTATATGAACATTGACACTGTATATTAAATTACTTGCACTGTTTAAACCTAAGGCTCAAACAAAAATAAGTTTTGTATGGAAGTTGCCATACAAAATAAAGCTGTCTTGTAGTTGCATCCAAAAATTGTTGTGTCATCACATCAAAAGAGGTCTTCTCTCCCATAATAGATTATTTTTGTTTTGCAGGAAGTGAGAGTAACAGTTTGTGAAAAATCTTTTTTTTAATCACAGAAAACAAATGCTTCTAACTTTATTGGGTCTCCTTAGCTTATAGTTGTATAACGATGGAAAGTAATCAATTACAAGACACAACAGTCTGGCCTTCAGTTGTAAGAGTAACATAATAATTTTAGTCCCAGGGGTTACTCAAGTCCATTATTCCCTTCCTTTGAGGCATCTATTCGTCCTGAGTGTGATACAGCATACAGCATAAAAGCACAAGGTCTCAAAGACACAAATATTGTTCCCCATCAGTTGGGTGTAAATCCTGATGGAATTGCACATGTTAAGTAAAGTACATTTTGAATCAAAATCTTTGATGGTTCTTGGTAATTGTTCTGAAATCAAACTACCTAGGATTAGATTAATACAGAATAAGCATTCTGTGAGTGCTTATAAATATGCACTTCCATAGTCTTTCATGATGGCTTATCTTGTCCCTTCACACTCAGTTAATATCTCTTACATTCACATTTCCCTTTTTTCTAGAACTGCCCACACCATCACCTTGTTTCTCAAGGTACTTAAGGCAGGACTTAACTTAGTGTCCAAAGATTGTGACTTGGCCTAGTTAAGTACAATACTGAAAAAGACTGTATTTTTTTTGAATCATGGTCAGTTGTAAAAATGTGCTACTTTATCCTTCAAGCTCTCATGCTAGGATATTTGTAAAATAAGCAAATGAAGTCATGAAATGCAGAATTTTATGGTGACAGTTATTGTGCCTGCAGATTGTCTGTAAATTCCTTCTTTCTTCTGCTTCTTTCATGGAGATCAGAGGGAAGTACCATACTAACCTCCATAAACCTTGATTTCTCATTGCAGCTTCTCCTTCTTATTGTATCTAATCACCTGAGTATTCTGACTAGCATGCTCCTGTTTCCATTCCAATTTCCATGCATTCCTTGTTCCAGATGAGAAATGTTCGTGCTTTATTAGTTGTTGGAGAGGATCTAGAGCTCTCATACAAACACATCAATGATACAATTTCAGAAAAGTCAGGGGAATCAGGAATTTCTATCTGTGTTAACACCCTGTCTTATGTAAACAACTAATTCCTAGGAATATGATCCCATTATATTAATTACAGTTTAATGAAAGTTGGATTGAGTGCTCTAAAGTAAAGATCCCATGTGGCTTCCTGTAGGTTTTATGTGATACTGGAGAAATTGCTTTATGTCTCAGCATTTTGGTGTTTTGTTTTTTGTTTTTTGGGGTTTTTTTTTAATTTTTAATTTTATTTTTTTTTTTTTATTTACTGCAATACTTTGCTTTATTTGTTTTGAGTGTGACCTGTTAGCTGAGGAATGTTCTTGCCTATGTGTGTTAGGTTTCATAACAGAAGTGCTAGGAACAGATTTAGGCTACTACTGGTAATGGGAAGATTTGTGATGCCTTTTCCTTTAACAACCTGTGTGCTTTCAGGGTGATTTTGACTGTTAAACCAAGACAAGGATGCTTTCATGTAACTAGGAAATTACAGACAACTCTTCTGTCCTTGGAGGCTCATGATTATTTTCTGTATCCTCAGTCCCTACTTGACATAGTTTCTTCAGAGTTTATGCTGCCATAAGTGTCTGTAATAAATGTTTAACATGCAGCAATCTAAGGATGGCATGATGTATAGCAGAAAGAGGAATATCTACTACATTCATAGCACAAAGCTGGTGCTGCCATTCCACTGTGAGACTGAAGTAGATGCCAAATAGGACAATCTTAGGAAATGAAAGAAAGCAAGCATTTTCTGGAAATTGATGATATCCCACTTAGTAACATCATTTGACAGAGAAGTCACCTTCAGATTTATTTTACTTCGTAAGTCATCCTTACCCATGCAAATACGATCTGCAGAGGCTCTGGAGTGACTGTGGAATCAAAGGATGAAATAAGTCTTTTGAATGTTGCTTTTGTGGTCATTTCTATAATTACATGTGCTCCTTCCCTCCCCCAACCCCCTTCTCAAAGTAGTTAGAGGTACAAACAGCTATTAAATTTAAATTAATTTCAAAGAGCATTAGGCAATGAAATGTTAATGCTGCCTCAGTACATTTGGAAAATAAAAAGGGAATAATCAAGATGTTTCATTGCAAACATTTCTGTGTCAGTATTGTACTATTTCTTTTACTTTTTTTCCTACAGGGACCATTAAAAAAATTCAAATCTCAATGTCTATAAATTGTATAGTCTCATTAGTTGTCTACATTTATAATTAAAAGCTAATGTAATATGCTGCAATTTTGACACCATACCTGGAAAATCGTGGAAATCATCATTACAATGGTTGAAGCATGACCTTTATTTTACTCTAACCTGAGGAAGCTTTTCAGAGAGCTATAAGGCTTAAAAGGAAAGTAGAAAGAACAACTGTGTAATTAACAGGATCTGTTTAATTCCATTTATAGGTGGTTTTGATTTTGCCAGGACAATAATTATGGTCTGCATTGCCAAGTGAGAAGGAATTTCCAACATACACAGTACATTGTCCAGTCTTTACATGTGATTGAGCATAAGAATGGACCTTTGGATATGTTTGCCTTGCTCTCCATTTTGTTATTTTAAGAGAGAGTAGTTTGTTTTTATAGATAATTTTGTTAAAGGTTAAGAGAAGTGGAAATGTTTCACTCTGCGCTTTGCCCGCTGCAGTTCAGAAAATGGATTCGCCCAATTAGAAGGAGCACCTTCAAGCAGAGGCAGGGCACTTTATGCCAGAGTTGCTGTAGTCAGGCACAGGGTGTTTGACTGTAGGACTGGGGTAAACCCATGGAGGGGCCTGGTAGCAGCGTGCAAGGCCCAGCACACCCAAACTGCTCCTGCCAGCCATGCAGCTTCTCCCTGTGTGGATCAGTGGGTCCCACTTGCCAGTTTATATGAGGAATTTGGTTTTGAAAACTCCAGTTAATGTCAATTAAATTCTGTGCTTCTTAACAAAAGAAAAAAAAAAAAAAAAAACAAACAAAAAAAGAGACCTATTGTAAATCCATTACTGTACAGGTAAAGCCACTTGAGGGTCTGCTCAGGATTCAGGATTGCCCTTCTGTGAAGGATAGGACCTTTCACAATCTTTCTCTCTAATCTCTGCTTCTCAGCTCTTAAAGCACCAAAACTTGTGGGCCTCACTCCTGATGTTCCCACAATGATGCCAGTCTTTCACTCTCACTGTCATACTAGAGTTTCTGATCCTATTTTCTCAACCAGCTGGGAACAGCAGCTCCTGCAATGGCTTTGCACAGCTTGTCTTCCCTGGCAGAGATTTGGCACTGGTGGCTGCCAGCTGTGCCCCCACAGTGGGAATCTCTATGGTGCAAGCTGTTGGCGTGTCACCCCTTTTCCTCTGCATGCCATTTGTCTTGTCTAGGTACAGCCTTGGTGACCAGCCAGGTCCCTGCCAGGCACCACTGCAGCCTCAGCCCTGCCTATTGCTTTTAAAGTCTGCTCAGCTCATTCTAACACATGCACTAACTCATTCCTACAGTGGCCCCACAGCAGTGTAAACCCGAATCCTCTGGATAAACCATGATCCTATGATCATACTGCTGGAAACCACTGGAAAGGGTTATCGACAGCAAAGGTGGATAAAGGTACGACTGAGCATGAGCACATTTAACAAGTATAGAAAAGCATCCAGCGGTGACTGAGTGGGTGCCCTCTGCTAATTCCACCCAATAGAATTAACCAGTTAAATGGATCTGAAAGACTCATCCCTTGTCCTGCAGGCTCCATCCTTCCTGGCAAGCATATTGAGACAAATGACATTTGCATCATAGAATTCATAGAATGGAAAGCTCTGATCTGGGCCTGGTTTCTGTGGGCGAGCATGAGGCTGGACAGGTTCTCACACGGGATCACCTGGGCTGTTTGCCTGCTTTCAGGGAGAACCAAGCAAACGTCTTATCTCCACATGGGTTTGCCTCAGCCACTGCCATCGCTTCTCGTGACACCATTACATTCAATACCTGCAGGTAACCTGCTGCCTGGCTGATCAGCCTCATGTTAGAAAGCTTTTCTCCACAACTGCATACTAAATCTTGTCTTCTGCATGATGAACATGGAGAACAATTAGCTATCATCCTCTTCTCATAACAAACTTTTACATATTTTAAATATGTTATCATGTCTTCCCTTAGTCTTCACTCTTTCTAGACTAAACAATATTTCTTTCAACCTTCCATTCTTCTACATCTGTTATCAATTTTTTGTGGCTTTTACCTGGACTTCCTCCAACTATCTCTGACATTTCAGCCACCAAAGGCTATGCTCAAGTGCTAAATCAATCTCTGCTGAGCTGCAGGTGATGGCAGCAGTATTTTCAGTGGCAAAGTTTATTTTGCACTAGCAAGGTTGTTCAGTGCTGCATTTCTTTTTCTAACACTTTTGCAGGATTTTTCTTACATCTGTCTTTCTTTTCCCTGCATGTTTGCATGCTGAATTCTGTGCAGTTCTTCCAGCATGTGTACTTACTGATACATCTTAAATTACTCCTTTGGGGTTCAACGGTAATTAATTATCTCCTGGTATAGCATACTGCTCACTTACTGTTCACTGGGTTAATTTGCTGCTGTGCTTTAGTGCTGCCTTTCTGTAAACTAGTCCTCTCTTTTGAATTCTTTCCCCCTCCGGATTGCCTTTGCCTGGTGGTGTCCTTGATTAGTCTCTGAAGCTGGCTATGAGTGCTTCTGTAGCATTGGTCTGCTCTTCCCTTCCAAGGAATGGTGAAATCTCTCATTTTAGAGTCACTTTGGTTTGATTTCCTTTTCATCACTAAATTCTAAAAAGTTCTACAAAGCTGAAGTTAAAACTAGAACACCCTCCCATGTCTTTTATGGCCTGCTAAATTACTTCTTCAGCAAATACTTGAGTATCATTTTCTCCAGGAGAAATAAAAGAGGTGTTTAATACCAAACTTTGTCCATATTCTAATTTTGAAAGTCTTCTGAGTTTTTGTATGCTTCCATGGAGGAGTTCTTTCATCCAGGAAGTCAACAGAAGATTGTTTCAAAGGTCGTCTTCACTCCTTGAAGTAACCAGGGGAATATTTTTATGACCTACAATCTAAACCTTTCTGCAAAAGCAGTTGCAGCTGAATAACACAGCTTGACCTCAGAAGCTGAACATTGTTTTAAATCATATTCTGCAGCTGTTTAAAATACATCTGGAAGATACTTCCTGAAGAAACTACAGGAGATTCTGTGCCTCATCAGTATAATGGCAACCACAAAGCAATGAGATAGAACCAGCTGTTTTATCCGTAGATAGATATAGATATAGATATATAGATATAGATATGTATCTCACACTACCCTTGGAACAGGTTGTTAACGTGCAACATAATACATATAATCTCTCCTAAGCAGTGAACAAAGCAGAGCTAAGACTGGTGGGAACTTCTACAACCTAAATAAATATTAAAAAAGAGATGAACAAGATAAATCTTATGTTGATAAAACACCTGATGAGAACATTGGTCTCAGAGTGAAGACTTTATGGTTATTTTGTCTCTTATTGGGCAGATTGAAACCCATCATCTGCAGCCTTTTTTTTCCTTTAGGGAAGGATCTCTGTTGTTCAGCTATTTGAGCATATTTCTTATTTTTTTTCTTTGAAAAATATTCTGTAACAGTTATTCCAGACCTCTGCAAATAGATGACGAATGGCCACATTTTAGTTAAACCAGAATGTTTTTAAAACCATTTCTTACCCTGTTTTTAGTGCCGTTTTATAGCTCTGTGGGTAACAACAGCATATTTCTTTCTTTGTAGGTTCCAAATAGTAGAAATACTTTAGGGGAATGATTTTGGGTTCAGTTTGTATTCATACAGATAGCTTATATATCATGGGTGTTATATAACACCTGTAATTTAAGAGTTCACAATGAAAACAAAACATTTGTTATATTCTGAGGCATTTCCAGGGAGTGAATCACTATGATTAACTGAATAGGCCATTAGCTATCACTATTACTGCTCAAATACAGCTGAAATAGCATTTATTTAGTGGTAAAAATATTTGGCAGCACTGCACTTGCAAAAAAAAATATAAAAACAAACCCAAAACTTTACATTTGGAAAGTCCTCTACATTCCTAGGAATCTCCAAAGAAATTGTATTTAAAGGCACAGACTCAATTTTCCTAGGCTGTAGCTGTACAAGAAATATATAAGTATATAATTTAGGTGAATACAATCTTATACCAACACATGTAAGAATTTGATAACCAAAGTAGCTGTGTACATGAAGTTTTTTATGGATTGATTATGCATTCTCACTCAATCATGTCCATTTTTTTGTACATATTTACTTCTGGTCAGATGCATTTGTTCTCTGCAGTACATACGTTTTCCCAAGTATTTGGATGACTGAGGAAATATGCTCTGCAATCAGAGAAAAAAAAATAAATACCTGTTCATTTTAGCAGAATTACTAATGAAATAATGATAGCAAAATTTTTCCGTTAGTGATGTGAGCAAACGAGCCCAACCTAACAGATACTAAGTTACTTACAATATTTTACTTACAGTTTTTTTAATCTTGTCTTGTTCTTTTTTGTATATCTTAAAAACCTTCTTTTGCAATACCTACTTAAAGCTTTGCTTGCAGTAAAAGAGTTTTCCTTTGTGATGAATTTTTGTTCAAAACAAGAAACAGAATATTTCTTCAAGGTAGCATTAAGGATCTTCAGATTACTTTTTAATTTAATATTCTTAGCAGTTGAATCTGATCAGAAACCAACTATCCTCTGAAGTTACTTTATCTTCTCTGTCTCAAACAACTTGCTAATGTATCTCATGTTTTCTATAATGTCAGATCTCTTCAGAAATGCTGGTGATAGTGACAGTAAGAAGATACAATAGTAGTTTGCAAGAATATTTCTGGTTTAAGTTTTTTGGTGAACAGGAATTATATTCATTTGGCTGTGTTGCTTTCTGGAGATCTTAGGCATCCCAAGCAGGCTGCATTCCCCAGCTGATTCTGATGGATAACTTTCTGTGGATTGGGTAGGTCTGTGGTAGAGCTGAGGAGCAGACTCTAGTCTAGTGATTATCTTTTTTTAGAAAAAAATATCATCTCTTCACAACTGAAGTTTGAATTTTTTTTCCCCTATTTCTTGGCAAAAATAGTGTCTATTGACAACTGTACACTTGAAAAAACCTAAATGTTTTCAAGGGCCTAATACTGAATGCCTGATAATTCTGGAACTTCACAAGATTTTAGAAGTGGATGTGTGCAAAAGAGATCATTTTAAAAGCAGAGGTATCAAGAGAATGCAGCTACCTCTGTTTAAAAACGGATCTGTCTTTTTCAGAGCTAATGAAGAATAATGGTAATGGAGATATTTCTTGATATGGAGAGTTCAGAAACAAAAGATGGAATCAGGAGCTGGAAATATAAGTTTTTGCTGATTATGATAATTATTTATACAGAGCTAGTCCCATTGTTCTTTGTTAAGAGGCATTGTTCTTTTTTTTTTTTTTTAAGAGCCAGATCTAAGCATGCCAAAAGTCTAAAATGTAATATGAGAGAAATTTAGGAAAAAAAAAAGTGTTAAACAGTTCATCCAGTTAACCTGCTAGGATGGATTTTATAGTAAGTCATGAGGAGATCACAGCAGCCTGTTGTCTTCAACAGGTGAAGAGCCTTGGCAGTGCTCTGGAGCTCTGTGCCATAATGACTATCTGAGGCATTTTTTATATGCTGTGGCATTTAATTGGAGTAACTGAAATGAATGAGCAGTAACACCAATGTAGATTGAGTCAATGTTTTTAGAATTTGCAGAGAGGCAGCTGACTAGAAAATGGAGTTAATGATCTAAAACAAAATGACCTACAGGAACATTATCTTCCGCTTATTTAATGCTGGACTGATCTACCATCACTACAGAGACATTTATAAAATAACCAGATTGTGGAAGTAAGAGGCATTCCATTTATGTAGTTTGTAAATTTTAATTAAGTTCCCAAAATTATTTTAGTTCCAGGCCCAACAAGAGAGAATCAGACTGGAATTACTGACTTTCTGATCAATAGCAGCTGAGTTCACCAGAGAAACCACAAGTTATGACTAATTCTAACTTGGACCTAAAATAAGATTATTTAAGTCATTAATTAAAGCCAAATATAAATAATTGCATTTAAATGTAGACTGATATTTTTAAGATCTTTAAGAGAAGCTCCATGTTATAAGGTTCACCTTTCCTGGCTATTCATGCATTTCTAATTCACCAGGGACATAATTCCTGCACTGCAGCAATTGGAAACAGTATTTCCGCTGCAAAGTGAAAACTATGAAGGGCATGTGGGGAAGTGGACTGATGGTCTCCAGTACATTGGCTAAGACCAGGCAGAAGATACAATTGTTAGCAGAGTGCACAGAGGAAACACGTTCATTCTGCAGATTGACAAAACCCCAGCAGGCAACTGCAGGTGGGTGTGTACCTTTCATTCAAAGGAGATGCTGCCAAGATCATGATAAAATTTAGTAGTACTAATGTGAATTCAGGCATTCGATGAAGTAAATAAAGTTTCTACAATTACTTTTTGAAGACAGCAAAACAAAGGAGAATAAAAGGTATGTTTATTAGTTGTGAGATATTTCTGAGCCACTGGTACAGTTGTGTTAAAAAAAAAAAGATGAAACGCTATCTTAGGACATATCAAGCAAGGTAACTCCAGCAGAGAAAGTGAAGTTATCAGGGTCTTAATCATAGAATCACTTAGGTTGGAAAAAGGCCTTTAAGTTCTTCAAGTCCAAACATTAACCCAGTACTGCCAAGTCCACCACTAAACCACGTCCCTAAGGACCTACATGTTTTTAAATATGTCCAGGGATGAAGACTCAACCACTTCACTGGGAAGCTTGTTCCAGTGCTTGACAACCCTTTTCATAAAGAAAATTTTCCTAAGATCTAATCTAAAACTTCCATGTTACAACTTTAGGCCATTTCCTTTTGTCCTGTCGTTTGTTACTTGGAAGCAGAGACTCATCCTACCTCGCTATAACCTCCTTTCAAGGAGTTGAAGAGAGTGATGGGGTCGCCTCTGGACCTCCTTTTCTCCAGGCTAAACAATCCCAGCTCCCTCAGCCACTCCTCACAGGACTTGCGCCAGACCCTCCACCAGCTCTATTGCCTTTCACTGGACATGTTTCAGCACCTCAGTGCTTTTCTTATATTGAGGGACCCAAAACCAAACAAAGGACTTGAGGTGTGGCCTCACCAGTGCCGAGCACAGGGGGACAATCCCTGCCCTGCTCCTGCTGGCCACACCATTGCTGACCCAGGCCAGATGCCATCGGCCTTCTTGGCCACCTGGGCACAGCTGGCTCATGTTCAGCTGCTGCTGAGCAGCACCCCCAGGTCCTTTTCTGCCTGGGCACTTTGTAGCTACTGTTCCCCAGCCTGTGGCACTGCCTGGAGTTGTTGTGATCCAAGTGCAAGACCTGCCACTTGGCTTCATTGAACCTCATACCACTGGCCTGTCCAGATCCCTCTGCAGAGCCCTCCTGCTCTCCAGCGGATCAACATTCCCACTAAGCGCAGTGTCATGTACAAACTGAGGATGCTCTTGATGCCCTTCTCCAGAACATCAATAAAGATGTTTAACAGGACTGGCTAAAAAAACACTGGGTCCTGGGGAATCTCACTTGTGACACTGCCCACCAGCTGGTTGAGCTCCATTCACCACCACTTTGGGCCCAGCCAGTTTGTAACCCAGTGATTGGTGCAGGAACTCCTGCCCGAGCCAGGAGCACCCAGTTTCTCCAGGAGAATGCTGTGGGAAATGGTTTTGAAGTCCAGGTAGACAACAAGCACAGACTTTTCCTCATCCACTCAGCAGGGCATCTTGCATGGAAGGAGACTGAATTGGTCAAGCAAGACCTGTCTTTTACAAAGCCGCAGTGTCTGGGTCTAATCCTCTGGTTGTCCTGTATGTGCCATACGGCATGTACGGGCACTCAAGATGACCTGGTCCATGACCTGCTGTGGGACCAAAGCTAGGCTGACAAGCCTCTAGGTCCCCAGATTCTCCTTTCAATCCATCCTGTTGATGAGTGTCCCATTTGCTAACTTCCAGTCATCTGGGATCTCACTGGTAAACCAGGAACTGGTTATAAATTATAAAGAGTGACTTGATGAGCACTTCTGTCAGCACTTTCAGTATCCTTGAATGGATCCCATCCAGCCCATAGACTTGGGTCTGTCTAAGGGGTGTAGCAGGTCACTAACATTTTCCAATTGGATTACAGAGGTTTCACTCTGCTCCCTATCCCTGTCTTGCAGTTCAGGAGCCTGGGTACTCTGAGAACCATGGGTCTTTCTATTAAAGACTGAGGCAAAGATATTAAGTACCTCAGCCTTTTCCTCATACTGTGTGGGTATGTTTCCCCACACATGCAGTAAAACATAGAGTTTCTCCTTGAGAAGCATTTTTATTGTCTTTTATAGCTGTAGCCAGATTAAGTTCTAGTTGGGTTTGGGCCCTTCTAATTTTCTGTCTGCATAACCTCACAGGATCCCTGTAGTGATCTGGAGTTCTCTGCCCCTCCTTTAAGGATTATAAACTTTTAATTTTCTCCTGAATGCCAGCTGAAGCTCTCTGTTCTTTCCTGAGAGCTTGTCTTTTGACATGTGGGGATGGCCTGCTCCTGCACCTTTAAGATGTTTTATTTTTGAAGAATGTCCAGCCTTCCTGAATTCCTTTGCCCTTCACTACTGCCTTCCAAGAGACTCTGTCAACCAGTCTCCTAAACAGAACTTAGTAGGATAAAGTCTCATCACTTATGTTCCAGTAAGATTAAATCAAAAAGTGGAAGACACTGAGAGGCAAGCTAGGGACAGAACAGGAAAGCCAAGACGGAAGAGGATACTAACGGATATTTACTTAACCTGATGAAAGGAAATTTGGGAAAGAGATTATGAACACAGTCTCTTTAACCACCTCCTAGAAGTGCACACTCAAAAAAAGAGAAAATATCCTTATTGTAAACACAAACCTCAGGGTTATAACTTGATCATGAAAATACAGGCTTCAAATTAGGAAAAAAATATTCTAGTCATCAGAGCAATGGACTTCGGAACAGTAAGCAAAAAGATTTTATTTAAAAAACAGGATAGAGCTTGGCCAGTTAATGCAGTTAATGGAAAGGAATTGGAGAGGCCTCTGCATGCTGAGACCTTTCTGTCTCCTGTTCCCCTACTTCGTACACCCCTCCTATTCCACATAGTAAAGGGCTATGGACTGTTTTGCATGCTCCAGAGTTTGCTGTCAGAAACCAGATGCTCATAGGTATTCAGTAAAAAATTAAGACTTCAGTAGTGAGAGAGAAGAAAAATCCTGGGGATTTGGGTTGTCTCAGGATTGCCATAAGCCATCAGTGTATTACAGCCCTGAAAAACACCCAGAGAGGTGTACGAGCTTCCAGTCCGTTTCAGGGTAGGGTTACTGATTTGGACTTCAGCTTCACTTCCTCCAATGCTGCTGGAAGCCCAGCTAGGAGTTACTGCTTTGAGACAGTACGGGGAGCTAGTATGTCCTGCTGGCAAAAAATTTATGAGCCAATTCTAGCTGATATTCAGTGATTGTGCAATGGCTTTTTATTTGCTTTGTCCCAGTGTGCCCATTTATAGGAGAACACCAGCCCGACGACTGGGAGGCAGCGACATCCAACCCACCTCGTGGGTGAGAGGGCGCTCACTGTCTCACTGGTGCCGAGCGCTCTCCTCCCGGTGGCTCACGCCCGGGCACAACAGCACGTAGGGACAAATTCCATTCTCTGGGACCCTGGCAGCAAACAGCTCCTTGAATCAGCCACAGGCACCTGCGGGCTGACCCAGCTCCTGCAAGCTGAAGAGGTCCAGGTTATTTTTAGGTTTCGCCTGCAGGACTGGTGCAGCATGGCAGCAGTGACACCGTGGGCTCGCAGCTCTCCCACGGAACGTGTGGCTGTTGGGGGGATGCTCTCGCCATGCCTGCCGGCTCTCGGCACCACCCCACGCCGAGCTTGTCCTCACAGCTTCACAGCTTCAGCGCATACCAAAAGAGCTCGCTTGAGCTGCCCCTGCTGTGTTTATGGACGTGCCTTTGCCTTGAAGCAAACCAGAAGCATTCCCGCTGCCGAGCTCAGCTGCGGAGAGATTAAGGCTGTTCTTCATTAACACCTTGAAGTGTTGTTTGCAGTTTCCAGCTCACACCGTCTGCTATGCCGTAGCCACACCAATGAGCACTGTTTGGCTTGAATGTAGATTAAGTGTTCTAGCGAGTATGTCAAGAGTTGGCTCATGATCAAGTTTCAGTCATGTAAATGTGTAGGCATACCCCCAAACAAACTTAAATCTTTCTCTCCATCATGGCAAGGCAGAGCAGGAGAACTGCGTCAGCCAGCAAAGCTGGAAGACAGTATATTTGGATGCTTCTTGTCATGCAAATGCCAAATATTCAAAAATAGTGCCTTCCAAGGTGAGACTGGCTTTAAAATACTGTAATCTTAAAAGCTCTAGAAACCCCTTTTATCTTCTGCTTTTCTCAGATTCTTCTGAGCCTACCAGCACCTAAAAATCACATTTTTTAACCTTTCCTTTTCATCTGTGAGGATAGAAAAATGAACTCAAATACTCCTATTCATGCATGAACAACTCTCTTCAGAAGGAGAAGCTTTACTGAAAAACATCAGATCATGGAGGTCACGAGACACTCACAGGAGCTGGTAACACTGGATTTGATAAAGCTAGGGACTGAATTGGCCAAACTTCACAAGGCTGTAAGAATAATATTGTTCAGATTACAGAATTCTTGCTGACAGAAGATACATATGGAGTGAAAAACACCAGGTATAGATTACCTGAAAGGAAGGGAAGAAAGTAAAAAGGTCAGAGGGGGCTACAGTTGTTGTCTTGTGCAGTGCAGTACAAGCATTTTCAGTCACACACCACGAAAACTGCTTCAAGGCTGTGAAATTCTTCCTTCAGCCCAGAACTCACCCACTCCCATAAAAAGTTATGTGATGCCAGCCTGTATTTTGGAGGATTGGCAACTGGATTATCACTTGGTACTCTAATCAGGTTTTACCTACAGAATGTGTGTTCATTTCTAACTGATATCACATACACCATCATATTCAGTGCAGAAAAGCTTTGAAAGTTCTTCAAACTTACACTGCTTGTGTTTAAAGTACACACTGCTTTTTTAAAACAGTTTCACGTGGTTGTTAGACTATCAGATTCTTGTTAATTTTAAAATACACTTCTAAATAAATTCTCTAAAGGTTTAGAGACTTTGTTATCCATTAAAATTTAGTTTAAATTCAGCACATTGTAACTTCCCTTTAGCCTTATATCTCAAATAACTTTATGATACCAAGACTCTTAGATATATTCTAATACTTAATATTTGCTTTTAATTTTTTAAATGAAGTATAAGAATCTTTTTGCATACAGATACAGAAATCTTAGCAGTTCAAATATTGAACGTTACTGCATCATTTTCCCCCCAAAACTCCTTAGGTTGAGTCACAAAAAACAACCTCATAACTTTCAAATGTCCTACTGCCTCTTCATATATGACAGCATCATATGATGTTCCAAATGTTATTATTATCTTGATAGAGGCTTCTTTAACATCAGGGACAAGGGCTTCGTAATTTAATTCAAGTATTGCAATGATCAGCATTCCCATAGTGCAAAGTTTAAGAGGTCTGACCTCAAGGAACAAAGAGATTGAAGTATGTCATTATCAGTAATCTAGTCTTTACCCACAAACTTTCACTGAAATTTAAAGTCAGTTAAATTATGTAGGTTTTAGCTGCTTGCTAAAATGAGGAAGTTTTGCACTTTCTATTAATCTCTATTTGATAACTGCAGTCTTAATTACACTGAGTGTTACTAAATTTCCCCTTGTCAGCCAACACATGAACGTTGCACTATTTCAATACAGACTCCTGTTTCTCCTTTTGAAAAGAAGGCGTAGGATTCATCTCACTTCATTCTTGCAGTGCATTTACACTGCAAAGCTGACTGCTCTGTCTCTGTAGCATAGAGTGCGAGTCAGACACCCACACACCTCTCATAGCTGCTCCTGCCACGTGTGTTAGGCACTTAGGCAAGCATGGCACAAATTCTCCTGCCATCACTGACTGGCTCCAGATAACTCTGGCTGGATACTGACACTTATCACAGGTCTGCTTGCCATGGATTGCAAGGAGAACAATGATGATCTTTTAAGACAGGAGTTATCATGACACATCTTTCCATGTCAACAAGGGATCTTCTGGTCCTGAGCAAGCTGCTGCATGGACTCTCAGTTATGCTTCTGACTGAACAGTTTGTATCTCTTTCCCTGTCACTGTTAGCAAAATCTTGACTGAGAAATCCTAGGTCTTTTGACAAAAAGAAAAAAGTAATTTTGATACCTGTATGTATTTCTCGATAAAATCTACTAAATCTCTATAATTTATAATCCCTAGAGCTGTTCTCAGTAGGGGGCAGACATCTGCTTTGTCTCAGCTTCAAGACTTTCGACTTCCTGAAAAATGCAGTTTTTTTGTGGGATTTCCTCCCTGCTTTGGCAGCCAGACAGGAGGCTGTACATCATGAGCAGTCAGGCTGACTCTCCTGCCCTTTATCCTATTTTCTTCTTTTCCACTGGAGGAAGTTGGGAGTATTTGTGGGTCCTCTTAATGCTGCTGTCTCTCTGTCATCACATATTTTTCAGAGGAAGCCAGTCTCACTTTTCTTTCACTGGAAATCCAGTGGGATATATCCTAAATATCAAATCAAATTTTGTGTTAATTGAAGGTAGGCTTTGTGTTGTATTTCAACTTCTGCTGGCCTCCAGTTCCTCCAGTCCAGAAGGAACTGGGGACTCTGTTTCCACCTTGGGGAGCAAGTTATTTCACTTTTCTGAGTAGCACAGATGGCACAAACAAAATATATCCAAGAGCCAAAAGTAGAAAAGGTCTACTAATAATCCAAATTAGTTTAAGAGGAGTGATCTGTGCCTCCTGTATTTGTGGAATTGGCTTGTATCTCCATGAAGATTACCATGTAAATGGTAACCTTTTCTTTGCAAAGCTCAATATGACAGTTCATGTTGGTCTTGTAGTCTTATTCAGTATGTTTCTGATCAAGATATCTTTTGCAAAATAAACAGTAAACAATAATTTTGTGGTCTAGAGTTTTGTGAAGTTGAGCAATTGATTTGTTTCTGAACTGTAGTGGTATGCGTTTGATGTTTTCTCAGTGGAACATTTCACTGAACAAAATTCAGTTTTAAATGTCTGCGAAACAATTCCATTTGTCTAAATTGAACAATATTTCAGTAAAGTACATACTTCATAAAAGTAGCCATATAGATGTGAAATCAATTGTTAGCTGTGTTATCACTTGAAATCTTCTGTCCATAATGGTTCTATTTTCAAAATATTTGCTAGTATTAGCAGCTTTATTTGAACAAGACTGTATGGCAAAATATTTCAGTTGTTACTATTCTTGTGTGCTAGGGAAACTGGGCTAGAATAAATTATTGTTACGTGAATGCATAAATTATTTGGAAACCATATTCACAGAGTAGTTCTCAATGATACACCATTTAGTAGAGTCCTTCGAGTGTTTTTTTCCTTGTTCCAGTAATATTCAGTATTCTCACTGATGGCTTGGATGAAAAGTTAGAATGTACACTTAATAAATTGATAAAGCAAAACAAGCATTTTGGAAGCAAGGCTGTGGAAAATGACAAAGTATAGAAGGCTGATGTTTAAAAATAGATAAGACAAATATCAGGAGGTATCTCGTTGATCAGGGGTGAGCAAAGAGATGTCTCACATCACCTGCTACCTCTATTGATTTAGTGATTTCCATTTGTGTGATATTTACAAGCATAAAATTATACATAAAAAAAGTATTTTTTGTAGCTCCAGAAAATTGCAGGGTATGTAACCAAAAACTTAGCAATGGTTCTGGAATTTATTGCCTGGCTTTTGTATATACCTTAGACTGAAGCAATTCTACTTCTTATAATTTTGCCCATGTCAGGACTGATTAAAAATTACTAGGGTCTGCTGGCTTTGTGTACTCATTAAAAATTACTAGGGCCTGATGGCTTTGTGAATGGTCTTTGTGAAATAAATATGTGAACATAGTCAAATGTCTGTGGTAGGATATAATGTATTCATAGTCATAAGAAGTTTTGGTCTTCAACTTACTCATAGTCCATGGAAAAGGATGGACACCTTGAGCTTACCTAGGGAGTGGGGTAATCACCCTTCACAGGTACCTCTGCCTCTCCTTCTACATATTCTGCAGCAGATTTATATTGGAGGTGTATTCTTAGTCTTTCCTATCTTAGTCTGTGATACTAAAAGTTTGATTTTCTTTGGGCTTCACTGAGGACTATCTGGAAAAGTTATAATTGGAAGAAAACCAGAATAGATAATGCAGAGGCCTGTTTTGACCCTTGCTTCCGTGAAGGCCATTCAGTGAAGGTTTATGAAGGTTTTATACTTGTTATGAATACGTGATGGACATGACCAATATGTGTTAGAGATAGTTCTACAACAACTTCATACAAGCCACTTATTAACCTGTTGAATTCTTACTCATTGTTTTTTAATCCTCTAGGTTGTTTAATCTGTATCTTGTGTATAGTGTGCGAGAGAGACAATGCAGGACTTCAATCCAGAAAATCTGCTATACAAAATTAATTTTTACAAGGATAATATAATATCAACATTTTTAAAGTACTAAGCTACTGGACATTCATTTTTTAAATAATGGAATGTTTAGTCTGAGATAATGTTTTAGGAACTTTACAGTATAAGGCCTTTCTCCCTCATAAACATTGTGTGGCTAACAGAGAGACTGTAAAATTTATCCCAAATCTTTTCTTAATGAAGCATTTGCTATTGCATGGCTAAAAAATAAAAAGAAAAAGAAAAAGAAAAGAAAAAAGAAGTCTCATTTACAGGACTTTTTAAAAATTGGAATTAAACTCCAGCAACCAGTGATGACTAGTTATTGTTCCTTTTGTCAACAGGCAAGATGAAGGAAGTTCTGGCAGCTTACCATGTCCCGGGCCCTGCAGAGCTAAGTGAGAAGTGCGCCCACGTTCTAGCACACATCACATCCCATCGGCCTTGGGTCTGGAGTGCCAGAAGGATCTCAGCGCTGCGCTCGGAGACGGCTCTGAGCACCTCAGTGCCCCGGTTTTGACAGAACCCAGGGATGGCAATATTACACACCAGTATTACCTGTCTGGGGCAGGTTTAATTTTATAAATTAAAACAATAAACTCTATGAGTTTCTAGACCGTATTTGTGCTGTTGAGGATGATCTGCTCAGATGAACAGTTTTGCATCCATCGAAGAGACAGGTTCTTCTGCTGGACCAGAAGATGACAGTGGACTGTATATTGTACCTAATATCATTTATAGCATCTCCTAGTGCAAAGAATTGAAGAACAGATTGCAAGAAAATCCTGTAGGGAATAAGACATGCTATGTTTTGATCTGCAGATTTTTTAAAAAGTTCTGTTTTTTTAAAGATAACCACTTTTAGATAACACTATGTGTGCAGTCTATGTGCAGCTCTTCACTGTGGCTATCTGTATTCCAGAGAGGATGAATTCCTTGTAAGACACCTCAACCTTTTAAAATTTGTCATTAATCCTTAAATTATGAGATTATAATGAGAAACTAGAAGGGAAAACTTCTAGGGCTTTTATTTGACTGAATGTCTCCAATTACTTCCTGTTAAAGTCCTAAAAGGAGAAGGAAAAGGCAGGAAGTAGGAATTAAATAAAACCTCCCCCAACTGCGTTTCTCTTTTTTTTTTTTTGGCATATGCACCTATCTAAATATGTGTTTGATCTAATATCTAAGGAGAGAGAAACAGCTAAAAGTTTGCTGAGCCATCACAAAAGGTCTGTGTTTTTGGGCAGTATTTGCTAATTTTGTCTCTTAAATAGCTATAGAAAAGAAGGAATATGTATATGCCCCACCATATGTGAAAAGGACATCCTTGCCATTCCTTTATTTATTTTTGCTCTTCCAGAAATTAAAGTGTCAGTTATTTGGAATGCTGTAGTCTGTGGTCTCTTTATGTTTGTTTTATGAGAGCCTTTCAGCAAAATCATTCCCATTACTGTGTAACTGCATGGTGACCACAGCTTTGGGCCTGTATAATAAAGATCTAAATTCAAATTTTTTTCTCATCATTTTCTATATTTTTATGTTGTATCTGCAAGTCTTTGATTGGAGTCCTGCTCATTGCTGTGCTTAGAAGATTTGACAAAATTTTTAGGAAGGAAAGTGTTTGTATGGTTGGACCTTGTTCTCCTTTGTGTTAATATTTACAACAGATTAGAGGGCAGATGCAAAATGTTAACAAATCAAAAAAGATGCTTCAATTCCATTTGCACGTGAGCCCCCAGGACATTAAGGAGATCAGACTCTTTGCATCCCAGATTTAAGGCCATGCTCAAGTATTTGGCATCTGGTCTCTAGTAATTAGTAATCTTGCAAAGGTATTGGAGGAAAAAGCTGCAGAAAAGTTGAGTCTAAGCTGGCTTTGATTTGCTGTGTGTGATATATTGTGCTGAACACAGCTGTGCTGTACGGCAGACTTCAAAACCTAATCAGATTCTTTTTACTTTTTCCTTATTTTCTTCTCCAAAGACAAAATTTTAAATTATAAAAATGTTCTTCATGAAGCAATTAAGTTTGTGTGAGCAAAAACTGCTCATGGCATTTCAAAAATGAGTGGTCCTGACAAGGCTATCTTAGCCAGCTGCATTATAGGAGAGGTTTGTCCCTTTATGGTTAGCTCATAGCCAATACCTGAATTCGTATCGACAGAACACCTCTGACCTTTGAAATATTTTAGTTGGGCATCACTATTATCCTGCATCTGATGTAATTGGATATGGATGGTGGAGTGCTCACTGCAGTGACATCCACACCAGTGCATCTAAACACAAATAGGGGCAGACAGCAGCATCTCAGAGCAGTCTGCTGATCAATTTCAGCTAATCTAAGGCTGAGCTCCTGCTTACCTTCTGCCCTGCTCATACCTTCCCACAACCTCCCTCAAAGAGCTGCACACCTAAGAGGCTTCCTGGTGTGACTGAAAACAGCCTTGTGTAAGAGTTTAGCTCATGTGCCAGCTCTGACAGCGGGGAGAGGGTGGGAAGGAGCACCTTTGTATCAGCAGTTTAGTTTTAGGTTAGCTTACACTGATAGAGGGCCCATGTCCTCAGGTGCCTCTGTGAATTAGCTGATCTTATTACCTAAACTTCCTGTTTCAGGATATTGCTTCCCTATGGCTAAGAAGTGTTTCTTGATTCAGTAACACCATAAAGAAAAAAAAGCACTGAAAATTAACTAAATCCTTAGAAAATTAATGACATCTATTATTAATAGTCATTAATGACTATTAATGACATCTTTAAAACCACTTGTGCAGTGGCGGTATTTGTGGTACCAGAAAAATACAATGCCGCAAAAGGAATACATTCTTGCCATTCAAATTGCTCTGAATATCAAAATGTTTTCAGAAAAACAGAAGTGAAAGCTGTGGGCTGTAACAGTCTGAGGGCAGCACAAGCCTGCTGTGCTAGCAGACCCTTAGCTATTAATGAGGTTTATGCTCAGTATGTGGACAGCTGGACCCACCAAAACTGTACGTGCTTGAGCTTGACCATGGCACCATTTGAATATGAATGACAAGAATGGATTGCCCCAAGAGCAGGGCCTTAGTTTGGAGAAATGGCTTTTTGTCTGTACAGGAGGCTGCTGAAGTTCGACTGTCCTGTTGGGTGAACTTTTCTGATGAGATGGGTGACTGTTGCCCATCTGTTGCAGGAGTGATTAAAAACCAAAACACAACAAAACAGGCAAACCTCTTGGCACTCCAGTAAGGGCAAAGGTTGAAGCTTTTTGTTCTCTGGATGAATCCCCCTTTGAGATGCCTCTCCATGCTTTCCCTTGGCATCTGGACAAGACCTGCTTTGTGAAGGGACATGAATATGGAGAGACCTGCAGAGCACCCGTCTCCTCAGTCTGCTTCAAAGGAAAGTTTCAAAAGTCATTATTTTCTGGCAACTTTAAACATCTGAATGGGGGCAGTGCTGGCTTTACAAACAGTATTAGCTGATTGTGATGACTTGGAGCAATTCAGTATTTGCTCAGTTAGATACTAAATGTGCACTGTGCAGCTTAGCAGGCAAGAGTGTTGGTTTTGCTGACTGAATGTAATGTGTGAATATGGACTTCACATTCAAATCAGACGGTCTTAAGTAATTTCCTTAGCAGACAATAATCCATTCAAAGAATAAAAACATCTGTTCAGGGCCCAGACCAAAATAAATTGCAGATTTAGAGACAGGTCTTTTGTCCAGCATTGTTTGGGCACTAGACATGTAAGAAACACTTGACTCTCGAGGTCACAGCTGTGGCTTCGACTACATGTCTCTGCTCCAGCTGAGCACACCAGCTCTTACCTGTGGCTGTGATAGGACTGGCTTTTACAAACATCAGCTTGCTTTAGAGTGCTTACAGTTACATTCCCTTGGGTTTGAACTATGTGTATGTGTTTGCATATACCAGTGTTGATTCAGCCTATACATACACAGAGAAGCTCACCAGTAGTCATCAAATGGTTATATCTGTTAGCTGTTAATCAAAAAAAGCCCAAGGTTTTTAGAAACTATGATCATATTTCATAAGCAATTATGTACCTTACTTTTTAAATTCTCTGTTGCAAGAAATTCATCTAGGAATCTAAGTTTAGTTTGGATATTAGGAGAAAGTTCTTTATTGTGAAGGAAGTGAGGCACTGCAGTAGGTTGCCTAGTGAGATTGGATGTCCCATCCCTGGAAGCATTTAAGGCCAGGTCGAATGGAGGTCTGAGCAACCCGGTCCAGTGAAAACTATCCTTGCCCATTACAGCGATTGGTACTAGGTGATCTTTAAGAACCCTTCCAACCCAGGCCATTCTATTCTATTCTGTGAAATCTTGTCAAATATTAACGAAGGAAGTCTCAAGGAAGTTTGCAGGCAGAGTATTATTTATTTTAATGTGTAAGTAGATAAACCAAGTCACCAGAAAGCTAAGTGATTTCATGGATATTTCACAACAAGTTCCTCCACTGCAATCAACAAAAAAATCCCTAATGATTGTGTGAGGAAGCCGACATATTAGGAAGTTATCACATGATTTTTGTCACTCCCTGCTGTGTTTGCTTTCTACGTGAAGAGAGCTCCTCTGTCAGCAGCTTCACTTCACCTCAGCTGCTCTGAGAGTTCTGCACCCATCCCCTCTACATCTTGCAAGAAACAATTATGTTGCATTACTCTATATGCTAACCTTAACTGCCCTCCAGGAATCGCTGTGAAGGGCCAGATCTTATCACTGTTTTCTTGAACTCCGTGTCAGAGCTGGAAGTTCCACTTTTCACCAAGGCTCCCCATTGCCAGCACAGAGCTTTAAAATATTTTCTACCTTTGTGTTACTACCACTAGAAATAAACAGAAAAATGTTTGATCAACTTCAAAAGAAAAACCAGTCTGAAAAAAGTTACCACCTTCCAGCTCAGAGGGAAACAGGTCAAACTGTTCAATGAAATGTTCCTGAATGTAGAAGCAGGGGGCAATGCTTGCAGAGGGCTGTGGGAGCTGTGCCCTGCCTGACCTGCCTGCAGGGACCTGCTGCAAGAGTTGCTGGGAGGCAGAAGGCCCTGTCCTCCCATGGCCCCACAAGGCACATCTCATGGCAGATGAGCTTTGGCAGGAAAGGGGGAGCTTTTCCTAGCTCATTTTTACTCCTGGGAACAGCACAGCCATCACAGTGGTAGCAGGCACTGAATGGGAAATGGGCTGAAGCTGTGTGTGTGTTGGCAATATGCTCCATTTTCAAAGCAATAATTAATTATTGTACTGAGTCCCTGAGGCATGTGGTGGATTCACTGTCAGTGGGACTACTTAAGCCAAGCTTCTTGACCATTCAAAGGGTGGTGATGTCCTGGTGCAGGCAGAAGGGATGTGCTTGATGTGGGGACTTGTTGCTGACCTGTGCCCTGTGGAGGATCAGAAGGACCTCAAAGCCAATGATCAGATGACCTGGAGCTCTCTGTTATCTAATCCCAGATTCCTTTCACAGCCACCACTCTCTTTTGACACCAATATTCACTTTGCCTTCAAACTAGGGAGTCTGTGCTCTGTCTCCATGGGGATCTGGCAGTGCAGGTCTCTAACCATCAGTGGGTGTCAGAAAAATAGCAATTTCAGTTGTATCTTGTAAGTCAGCCAAATAGTGACGTTTTCTTTAAAATCTCAACTGTGTAAGTTCAGACTGAACAATAACAACAAAAAAAAATCCTTACTCTTACTTAGGCACAGAGCTTCCTATTAAATCCATTTTAAACTACAAGTTAGTAACAAGTTACTGAAAATTGCTGAAAGCTATTGCCTTCAGTAAAATTCTGGAAACTAGCCAAAACCAGGAGAGTGTTTGCTTGGAAGAAGTTTTGTTTTGAAAAATGGCCAAAATTACATGTAATATCCAGATCAGATATCAGACCCCAGAAGTCTTGCTTTTATTGTGACACTGAAGTGTCATGGATACCACTGATTTGGACAGTTTCAGAAATTCTTTCCCCAGAGCCTTATGTATAGCAGATTTTGTCAAGTGGAATTCTTATCAAAAGCCTTCACAAAGCCAAGGTTCTGCTGTTTATTTTTGTTTTATTGTTTGTTAACAAAAGAGCTGCAAAATAAACATCAGAATGTAAAAGTGAGTCCGGGTGAGGTGAGGCAGAGAGCTGCTTGCTTTCCAGCTGGGAGACCCTGCCCGATGTCACACTGCCCCTCCCGCTCCCCAGCACTCGGTATATTGAGCAACTTATAAATGCTGTTCTGAAGTTTGTCTGTCAAAAGCCCTGCCCAAAACTGTGCTTGGTTCTCTGTGGCTGATGTGAGGTGCAAATACCTTGGCATTCTATAGCCCGGGTAAGAACTGAAGCACTAGCAGACCTGGAGAATAGGCTTTCTGAAGAAGTCTAGCCACAAGTTGGCAGAGATGTGAGCTGTCATGTTGTTTCCTGCAATCACTCCTTTCCACAGCAGGGGAAGCAGGAATGGCCTCTAGTGTAAGTAAAGCCGTCCCTGCAGAGTTTGAACAATAATTGCCATCTCTATCTGGAAGACACCCTTAGGAGTCTTTTGTTGATGTTGTTGGGGGTTTTTTATTCTTTTTTGGAGTGCATATTGTGTACATCAGCCAGTTCTTTTTCCATGGACATTCTCACAGCCTCCCTCGTGCTTTCCACAACGACACAGGAAGAGAAAGACTCGTTAGCATAGCTTTGAAATTGTCATCATCTCTTCACTCACTAGTGCAGCTTAACTTCACATAGCTGATTTCAAGTGCTGTTATAATAAGAAAAGCATGACATTTACTTAGCTGTTAATGTAATGTCCAAAGAGAAGGATATTCATTCCTATTCCAGCTCCACATCTCAGGCAGTTTTACAGTCAGCTTCTGCAGGGAATACCAGAGCCATGGTTAAGGGCAGTCCATCTCATCTCCAGGACAGAATACTGGATTTCCCAAACGTCACAGCTTATAAAATACAGTCAGTGATGAGGCTTCATTTTCTGTGCTGTCAGTGTTCTGTGTTTGTTTTTAAGGGTTCCCAACCCGGACATGGTGATTATTTTTTTTGTCTTTATTCATAGGCATAAATTCAGGAGCTCCAGAAACACCAAACAACATATATTAGGTGATAAATCAAAGCAGTCTTGGAAAGCATCCTGTGCCGTGGCAGAGACAATCAATAGGAGAACCTGTACATAGCAAATTAGTTCTGTAATGAAATACATTCCAGGCCCTGGGTCCCTCTTGTGTATAATCACTGCATTATTTCTTCTTGTAATAGTACAGAGTATGTGCCTGAACTGATTTGTAGGATATACTTGTGCTAAGAATTACACACTGAATTCCTTCTGTTCCATTGCCTCTTGAAGTTCGTGGCAAAGCTTGCACAAACTGCAGTGGGGCAATGATTCAGAATGATAAATGTGTATCACTGCATGCCAGAGACACAAACTGCTATGCAGAAAATCACGGATATTTGCCA
Organism: Sylvia atricapilla; assembly: GCF_009819655.1. NCBI lineage: Eukaryota > Metazoa > Chordata > Aves > Passeriformes > Sylviidae > Sylvia > Sylvia atricapilla. The sequence goes on from NC_089142.1 coordinate 59,471,683, forward strand.
CATATGGAAACTCTCATCTCATCATCATGACGTCCCTATGTAACTGAACGTGCTCTGAGCCAGTGTAAACATAGAAATTCAAGGGAGAAAACAGTGTCCTGGATGATGAAGATATCCATGATGTCCTGTGAGTGTGTACAGTCACATAGCAGTTCTTTCCCTAGTTAAGTCAGTTAGAATCAATTAGTCCTAAATACGCAAGGTTATCAACAGCTGAACCCAAAAAACAGAAGAAGCAAACACAGAGATACAGAATGGCACTATTCATTTTTTTCTGCAATTATAGTGCCTCTGATCTTTCTGCATCCCAAAAGGAAAATTCAGTTGTTACCTTAAATAAGTTTCCAGCAGTTTCTGGGGCACATCAGGCTTTGAGACCAAACAAAAGCTCACTTGCTCCTAAGATTCCTGGTTTTTACTCAAGAACAATGAAAAATAATAGAAACACATGGAGGCCATTTGAAAGATGAAGCCTCTTCGGCAGCGGTAGCACTTCAGATGATGAATGCTGCCATTCGAGTTTGGAGAGACAACTTCAAAGTCATTGACATGTTTACCTGGCTTGGTGCCCTGTAGGTCTTTCCTGCCGTCCCTGCTGTGTTTCTGTGCACAGGAAAGGTAAAACCATGCTCTGAGTCACGGCAATGCTATGAAGTTGAAGTCAATGACCAGTCGTGCTTCATTTAAACCACAATGAATGTTGCTGGCCCTGGAAGTGCTGGTCAGTGCTTTGTGGCAAAGCTGTCTTTTGGGACAATTTGCCACAACAGGGCCAGTGTGAGTATGTGGCCACCTCTGGTCCTTCGATGCCCACTCCTGGCAAAGCAGCTGCCATGTTCCAGGGCAAATCAAAGAGGAACCTCTGAGGTCCGAGCTCCAGCAGCACGGAAAAGCATTCTGATGTAGACAGCTACTGACTGCAGCAGGAAGTGTGGGTTATATAACTTCCAAATGCAAATGAGAAGGGTCTTGTAATAAAGTTTAACTTCCATCTTAGGCTTTTCGCATTATTATGCTATATAAAAAATACAAATTCTTTGCTGTTCTTTTTACTACCACATACTCCACTTAGCCTAACTCTTCATTCTTGTTCTTAAAAAGTCCAGGGTTTCAGAAATCATTTCACATTTGTTTCAGAGCATCTTTTAAAGTGCCATACTTGCTTCTAGATTGTGTTTTTCAACAGAAGTTCTATGTTCTTATGGATGAGGACTGTCACTTAGGTGAGTTTAAAAAGCAGTTCTCTGCCACGTTTGGCATCTTGCATCTCCAAGGTCTTTCTAGAGCACTTCATGCCCACCCCAGTCAGGGGCAGGATGGTGGAGCTTCCCTTCCCTCCTGAGCTCCAGCACTTGCTGCCCTTCCCGCCGACCCGTGGGCCGCGGTGGCAGGTGCCGCTGCCGGGCCAGGAGCAGACAGTGTGTCCCGGGGGATTTGCCAAAAGGGAAAGGCTGAGGCAGAGCCTGGGGGCTGGGTTGTTGCCACTGCGGACTCCAGACGGGAGGGATCTTTGGCAGCATTCCCGGGTCTCTGAATAAAGGTAAAGGGAGCCAATTAGTAGCTAAAAGAAATTACGCATTCAGTCAAAGTTTAGACAAGACAGAGTAACTGATGGCATTCATTGGGACACTTGAATAAAAACACCCCTCAAAGGAGCTCTTGCTCAAAAGCAAGGGCTGTTTGCCCAAGTAATTTTCCTTCTAGCTGATGTAAATTTAAAGCATCTAAACTTTTTCTTCTTATTTTTTTTTTTCCTGTCAGCTGGCACTGTTAAACCTTCTCATACTTTAGGAATCGAAGTGACTTAAGATTTGTTCGCTTTCCCTTTGCTTTTTCCTGGATCACTTCTTTCGAGTTCGGTTTGGTCGGGGATTTTTGGTTTGTTTTTTTGGAAGGTTTTTTGGGGTTTTTAATCAGGGTGTCCGCTGTCCCGGCTCCCGGCCGTGCCGGGGTGTCCCGGGCTCCCGCGGGAGCGATCCCGGCGGCGGGCGCCTGTCGTTCCCCGCAGCCGCCACCGGAGGGCGCCCGCGGCCCGCCCGCCCTCACAGAGCTGCGCCGTCCCGCGCCGAGTTATTGCAAAGTGTTCGAAGAAAACGGAAAAATGCGATCTGGGGAGGCGAGGGCTGGGGCAGGAAAGAAGGTTTCTGAACAGCTTTTGTGCTTTTGAGGAGGTCTCAAGGCTTTCATGCTCCAGTCACATCATCCCTTTCCCCTGTTACTTGAGGAAGCCTTTCATGCTGCCACACGGAGGGGAAAAAATTGAAGAAATAAACAGAAAAAAATGTCATTTTGAATCTGGTTCTGTATTTTACAGCCCGTTCTGTCGTTATTTCCACGGGAAGTGACATATTCTCCTGCAATTACCATTAGCAGTTTTATTGCAGAAATTTTCTACATTCCTCAGGGTTCCTCTGCAGCTGAGGCCGTCCCTCCGCAGGCTGCCCAGGGAAAAGCAAACACCGGCACATGTCTGTGCTCTCCCAGGCTGGGCCCGGGGCTCAGCAGCCAGCTCAGGGATTAGCTTCTATGCTGGGCACTGGGGCGTTCGGAGCGCTCGCTCCTTGAGCCGGGCTCTGTGGCCGGCAGCGGAGGGATGGCTGGCTGCGGAGGCCAAGTCAAAAAGCAGGTAAAGCAGCCCCCAGCTCTCCACAGCAGTGCCTGGGAGCCCTGACTAAGCTGGCTTCAGGCTCTGTCTCTACCCTAGCAGACAAAATCCCCCACGGGAGCTCCTCGTGTGAGCAGCGTGACAAAGGTGCTTTTCCCACAGGATGGCTTAGCCCAAGCCGAGCTGTGAGTGAATTCCCTGCTTCTGTTCCTGCTGTCTTTGAGCTGCGTGGTCCGAACTGACTTAGCCTCATGGTGTGTGGATGTAACTTGACAGGAGAGCCTATTTTGACCAATTCTTCTTATGTCAAGAAACTGAAATGTTTCTCGAAATGGCCAATAATGAGTCGAAATTAACTTTGAAGCATCTAGTAAAGGAAGACTGAGAGGGAATGTGAAGCCAAATCTTTCATCAGCTCTCTGAGGTGCCACAATATTTAACAGCTGCAGAGCACACTAACTCTTGTGGGGCATTCAAGAACGAGCAAAAATGTTTCCTGAAGCAGGGGCTGTGGATCTGTAAAGAAAACTTTCGTTGTCCCCTTGCTGTCTGTGTGAAGAGTGGAAGGTGGAGAACTGAGAGAGGAGTTACTCAGCTGTTCCCAGCAGAAAAGAGAAAAGAAACTTGCCCAAAAGAGAAACTTCTTTTCATCTTCACACAGCCTGGGGACCTTCAAACTTGTAGAAGTCAGTGTGATTATTCAAACTGGGCAAGATGTAATGTGAGCAGTGAAAGAAAGTGCTGCAGTCAGGCAGAGACTGAAGAATGTAGGTCCCTGGCACACTGGTTAGAAACTGCTTTCAGGCAAGGTTCAATCCAAAGACTGATTGAAATAGCAGGCTATCCAATTTGATTGTAGCAGGACACAGAAAAGCGACTGAGGAGATTATAATTCAGTGAGAACAGAAGAAAATACTGAGACCCCCTCTGTCTGGTGGGGTGTTTCAAATAAAAACCCTCTACTTTTGGTATTAAACATGAAACACAGGAACATTAAGCTGCTGAAGCCAAAGCAGCTAAGCTAGGTTAAACAGCTAGCAGACATGCCCTGCTGGAGCAGGGGTGGAAGCCTGGGTAGTAATACTCATTCTCTTGGAAAAATTAGTATTTTCTTCCATTTAATCAGTGGTTCTGTCTGCTTCCCTGTATGTTCCTCAGCTACTGTAGCTCTCATTTTCCACATTGGGAAGCCAAGGACAGGCCAATCAGTGAGAAAGGCGGTGGACTCCTTCATGCCTTAGCAAAACCAAGACCTTTCCCCTTCTTGTGTTCCTTCCTCTCTTTCATAGATCTAGATTCTCCTTCTCTTTCCAGCCTTCTGTACCATTTTCTGACATGCTCCTGCGCCTCCATCTTTATGCCAAATCACCACATTTAAACATTTGGAATTTAAGTTGGCCTTCCTCTCCCTCTAGAAACAACATTTCTCTGTGCCTTCATTTGTGGGTCTGTGGGTCAGCTTCAAGGAAAACTCATAAATGTGAACCCTTTGGTTGCTTCATGCGGCTCTTGTACAACCAGAGAGGTTTCAGTAACACATGTGTTATGTTTAGTGTAGAGAACCATCTCTTTCATCAGTGAAAACACAGCCCCTCTGCCTGATAGGCTGGCTCCAGGGTTTTTACTGCATGTCATAGGAGAGGGATGGCTGCAAGCACATAGATGTGAAGGCTGGTTCAATGGGTCCGCAGCTGTGAAAATATATCTGTTGTTTCATCCAGACCCAGAAAGAGTGAGTGCAGCCACAGAGCAAGTTCTCTTCATGTAGGTAAAACCTCTCAAGCTCCTCAGAGCTGTCTTCCAACGCAGGAGCGCTGAAGGGGTAGGGATCTCCTTCACCCAGCCCACATCTATTTTTGCAGTCCCACTGCTGGTCTGCCGCCAGTGGCCCCCAGCACAGCTGTGCTTTACCAAGCCCCACGTGAACCTTCTCTAAATGTTGCCAGAAAGTGCCTGCAGCCACCTTTCCAGCAAAAGGAAAGGGTCACATGCATCATTAACAAGCCATGTTTACACAGAAAAACCAAAACCCCTTCACAGAATGTGACGTATGCACACAGGGAGGCCAGTTGCCTTTTTTGAAAACACAGTGACACACTTGAAGGCTGCCAGATTCTGCAACTCTTTCATGGTGTGCAGATGGTGAAGCTTTTCAACAGATTGAGAAACTTAGGGAAAAAAAAAAAAAAAAGAAACAAGAATTAGGAATTACAAAAGCCAAACACAAATCCTCTGACAATTGTCGCTGCTTGGAGTTACAACACATGCAGAGGATGGCAAAACCACTGTCAGTGAATCACCATAGAATGCGTCGATTTGCTTAATTCCTCAGGAGTCATGGCATGACTCATTCCCAACCTGAAGACCAAAGGAAGGTTTTGAAGGAAAAATGTTGGATAAAGCAGGTTCTTTGCAAAAGAATGAGGACAGTTCTTCGCAAAAGAATGAGGACAGTTTTAGTTACAGTCTTTGATATAATTTCGTTAATGCTCTGTGATGTGATTGCAAAACAAAGCCATCCCTGTTTGGTAACATCAGGCACTCATCTTTAGCAGAGAAAATTTGCTACATGTGGAAAGGGCAATGCTGAGCAAGATTTCACTTCTTTCACTGACAAGTGTTGTCTAATGTTTGGATATGTTCTTCAATGCAGTTTTGTAATTGGTGTGCCTACTCTGCAGGCAGGGTCCCAAAGAAGCGAGGTGCTGTAAAAATACTACTCAAAAGACAACATCCTTCTTTTTCAGTGGGGTATGTCAAGCCTTGCATCTGATTCACATGGGAAAAGAAATTTTGATTGTATGAGTCATTTCAGCCTTTGGATATGTAACAAAATGTACAGTGTGATCTGATGCATGACTAATGTGTTTGTGTATTTAAGAGTCTGTGGGTGCTAATGGAAGTTACAGAGGCATATCTAGAAAAGAAGACACTTCTGAGCATATTGGTTCATTACTTTTCATCTATACATAATCAGCGGCTGTTTCATAGATCTAAAAAAACTTCTCAATGTTTTGTGTGTTTTAGGACTGCACTTCAAAAGTAGCCTACATCAAGTCTTTGTTTAAACATCCCACTCATCTACCATTAACCATCTCATTGTGTTTCATTTCAGTTCATTTGCAAAGGCTGTGCACTATCTAATTAACACAAATTTTGTTGCTTGCTGCAAGCTTCCCTTCTCCAAGCTGTCACTCCCAAATATGTTCATGAGAAATTTCAGCCTTTGTTAATTGCATTTGCAAAGTGACCTTTATTCTCTCTGGATACCTTCATTATTCACAGGTAGTTACTAAGTAACCTGTAGGAATGCTACAGGCGTGTCATCTCTTATTAGGACTTGTGCTCCCTGGCTGTTCAGCGTTGGTGTTGTGGGACTAATGGCCTGAACCCTCTCTGGTATTGGCTCTACCTTCCATTTGGAAAGGACATTCCTGAAACAAACTTCTTGATACTTTTTAATTATCAGGGATTTTCTCATGACAAATTCAGTTTGAAATAGTAAGGAAAAAAAGTGGAGAAAAGTCCTGATAATTGTCATTTTCCTTAACCAACAGACTCCTTTCAGGTACTGGAAGGCCACAATTAGGTTACTCCAAAGCCTTTGCTTCTCCATGACTACTTTAGGTTTACTTTACACACGTACATTTTTCAGCTCTCTCATGAGCTATCCTGTTGACCCATCTCCTTTCCTTTCCTGCTTTTAGCTGTGTTTTGCACAGGCACTACCATAATACTTGAAGACCCATCACATTGCTCTGGCACACACTGTAATGAGGTGTGTAGGCAGAACGGACCAAAAATTAATTTTAAGCTCAGGGTCCAAGCCCATTTCACTTGAAATAGGTAACATTATCTCTGTTTCATCCTTCTGCTGTTAGTACTGAGCAGAGTTGTCACAGCATGAAGGAGCCAGGGCAACCAAAAATACTGTCTGAGTCTCTCTCAGGTCAAATATAGTGTCACCCCAGTCCTGTGCTGAATTTAAAGCAGTTTCAGTAGTGATGCCAGACAGTGACTTCAGTACCTAATTCTGCACCTACATTTCTCTAACAGAGAAATGACATAAACAAGAAGAAAAAGAAACTTTGGACCTGTCCGCCCCAGGACAGTAGGACCAGAAAGCACTTTCAATGATCCCACCACTGCCTTTAGACACAAAAGAAAGGAATGACGCCTTCCTGTCAAGTTTGCAGTACTATATCCAAGTATTCTCAGCCAGTGACAACTCCTTTAGGTGGTCAGCATTAACCCATTACTGGGAGGACTTTTATGCCACCATTACTCGAGCTGGTTAAAAACTTTTGCTTCCTTCTCTGGAAGTGTTTCAGACCACTTTGGGTGAGGCTTTGAGCAATCAGGTCTAGTGAAAGGTGTTCCTATCCATGGTAGGGGGGATGAAACTAGATGGTCTTTAAGGTGCCTTCCAACTGTGATTCTATGATCTGTCTGCCTTTGAACAAGAACAAAGGCCAAATGGATGTAGCAAAGGAGACACAGAGCTCATCCTCTTCTGAAAATGCACGTGCTATGAACAGTGACCTCTGTGTCAGCCCACAGCGCTAAACTGTCCTTGGTAACATTACAAAACACCTGTTCCATTCATATTTTATTTGTCATGCTATTATAATCATTGCTCCACAGAACAGCAGAGGAACACTGCCCTTCCATTCCCAGAAACCATACAGATCTGTACGCTCGTGTTGCAACTGCACCACTCATAAATTGGCTGCTCAGCAGTGTTACAAAGGCCAGGTGTGTTGCAGTACTTTTCACTTTCAAGGCAGTGCATTTATCAAACACTGTTTCTCCATAATAGGTGACATTTATGCCACTTGCAGAGTTGTGACATTACCTTGGCTTTTGCCAGCAGCTGACCTGGTGCTATTCATTGCAATGCCACCGATTCCTGCAGGAGGCATGGGAGGGTTGACAATCCCTGCAGACTTTGCAAGGGTCAGGCACTGTAACAGTGATGTCCAGCTGCTGAACCTAACTGAAGGGGAAGATGTGTTCATATAGAAACAGCGCAGGCAGTGTTGCATTTCTGAGGAGCTGCTAAGTGCTTACTCCTTCAGGAGCCAGCTGTGGAGCTGTGGTCTGGATGCAGGCCCTGGCATACAGCAGACATTGAACAGGGATAAGTTTACTCCATATTTATATCTGTTTACCCCTGGTAAAAAGTCCCAGCAGATTTTTGTTTCCTTTTTATTTTGTTGCAAATGTATTTTGGGAAAGCAAATTTATTCATGTGTCCATGCTGAGGCTTTATTTAGCAACCTGAGTGCCATTTTTCATTTTGCTTAAGCTGCCCCCACCTACTGCATTGTTTGAACTAAATGGGCAAAGAAAAGGGAGATATGTGTGTTGGGAAAGGAGTAGAGAAACTGTGTCTGGTTTGGTGAGGTGATTGCCTGCCTGAGACGAAAGGAATCTCTTACTATTGTGCCAGTGCTGCTGGAAACTTGCAATAGCATTTGATACCGAGAAGTCTTGTGTGCAACTTTCAGTTAGTAGAATACAGACTCACTGGCAACACGGGTTTCTTTTTTTTCTGAGAGCAGTCTGGTGTTTGATGTCTGAAACCAGATGCTGTGACAGTACTTTGTCCTGCTTCTGATTTAAAAATATACCACTTGCTAGGCAGTGGTACCAGGGGCAGTAGCTGACAATGCCCACGGACAGTCATCCCAGAAGCTCAGGGGAGACTGCTCTTTCCATGAACATTAATTTCTTTGCAGTGCCCCAGCCTGCCAACTCACAGAGAATGTGCATTAGTGCAATTGCAGGAGGTATTTCTCTGGGCTGTGCTTCTCCTTGGTTAAAAGAAGGTCAACTTCCTGCCAAAGGATACAACGCCAGTTCACACCAAGTGTCTGAGTAACTATAGCAGAGTGACACATGGTGACCAGAGTTAAAGTCCAGATCAGAGTGATGAGCATTCCATCTTGCAAAAGAAACATCGCTGGGCTTCCCTTTCACCATAGGCTGACCACTTGTCACAAAAGCATTCTATTTCTAGGGCAAAAGTATTAAAGAAAATTTTATGTCCTTACTGTGGAGTGGTATAGGAGCAGGAATCCTTCCCTTACGTGTAATCCTAAAGCATGTCACTGTGATGAAACCCGCCCCATTATGCACTTTGTGAGCCTTGCAAAATTTTGGACTTTTGGTGTATGACTAATACTGCTAAGTCTGTTCTACCACAGGCAGAGAGTATGTGAGGAGCTAATGGAAAATCAGAGCTTGCAATTGTCCAGGTTGAAAATGCAGAGTCAAAAGGCATTGCCAGTGCTGAAAGACTGTATTTGTGTCATCATGCCAGTATGCTGATCCATCAGTGCTGGAGCATGTGGGATACCTCTGTGACAGCTTTCACAAAGTCATACATCAAATTACAGGCACACGCCAGTGCCTGCGGAAAAATGGCTTTTGCAAAACTCATTTCTCCCTGACTACACATTCAAATTCTGTGAATGAATCACTGTAGATAGAAAATAGATAAAGAAAATAGAGTGGAGTAGCGTAAAATTGGAAGAAGTACTTCCAAGCGTATTCAGGGTGATGGTTTCTAGTGAAGCAGGTAAACAAACATCTCTCTCCAATCTCTTCCTCTTCCATTCACTATTATGGTGCTGCAGTGGTGAGAAGTTATAACAACCTGGTCATTTCTAAAATTTCTTCAAAATAATACAGCTGTACTTATCAGGAAAAGCAAGTCAGTCAAGGGGAATTTTGCCAAAAGCAAATGTTACTTTGGGGAAAGAGATTGGATGTGGCTTTGGATTTGGCTCTACGGCCTTATGAGGACACAAAAGGCAGGGTTCGCTTTTGCATTCTGCCACATTCACCCCAAAAGGATGGTGAGGACCATGGATAACTCTGTGCATCCCAGGGAAGCCAACCCAAGGGGATCTCCTGAGCTCGTGTTTGGCAGATATAAACAGCCAAGGCAGGGGACAATGTATGAACATCACACCAGTGACAGAAATGAGAACAGACAATGCCAGAAAGACCTGAGGTCATTCTGGCCAGCTTGATGTTTACTGGCTTCCAGTTTGTCTTTTAAATTTTGTTACTGAGAACATGGGTTTAAAGTGTGTTCCAAAATCAAGAGAGATGAGCAGTAAAAAGATTGCATGTAGCAAGTGCAAACTGAGGAAGTCCACTGGCTGAGTAGTGAGATTGTCTTACCACAAACCCAAAGCTAACCCCTTGCTAGCTGAGTGCGAAGGGTTTCCCCAGAGAGCACTGATACAGGTATCTGGGCCACCAAGGGTCCCCAGATACAATGCTTTAGCAGTACTGTTTCTCACATACCATGAGCTACAAAAACCTCTTTTACAACAAGGACCTGGAAAATAGAAAGGTGAGGGTGGACACCTGTTTCTCACAGCATACAAAAATGGGTATGAATAAAGCTTAGAAACTCTATGTTTTCTCCTGCCATGAGACTTCAGGAGGGTTGGAGACACGGTTTCATGGTTTCATGTGGGGCTCTGACACTGAGAACCCTGATGTAGATCTGTAGATACAGATACAATGAGTACAGAGTTGATCATTATTCTCACATCAAACATTGCAAGGTCAGAGTTTGGGAATGGGTCTAATTTCTTGCATATCCTGTAGCAACAACCAAACTGTCCCATAATCCAGACTGATGGATAGGCATTAATTTCCACTTCCTGAGGATGTAAGCCACCCAGAAATTGGAATGCCAGTAACAGCAGAATTTTTATTAATTCAGTATATAACAGAGGAAGATAATTGCTTCAGATCATAGATAACTGGGCTAAAATAGCAGTACACCTGGTGTGAATCTACACTGTAAAGGCTTTTCCTTATAACTTACTGGTGTTGAAAACTTGAATTTTTAACAACAAATGGTCTTCAGACTTAACATGATAATACTTAATATGATGATACTCTGTATTGGTGAAGGATTACTAAACTGCAGAATCAGAACAATTTCTCTTTCTCACATTATGCTGACGCTTCTCTACTGTTTGCTAATCCATCACGACTCTTTACATCCTAGTCCTTCCTCTTGCTGCAAATGATCCCTGTCTAAAAACACAGGAAGACGCAAAGACAATGTTTTCCTTCCCTTGATTGCTACTCTTCTTCATGTGATTTTTCTCCCTGAGTGGGCATTCTGTAGCACCAAATTCATGCTGGTGAAATGTGCACACATGTAACATCCCAGCTCATTCATGGTGGAAGGAGCCAGAGCCTTAGCAGGAACATATCTAGGTCACCAGTGTGCAAATAAGTAGGTCAGTAAGGAGTGGAAGTAGGTTATCCAATTGTTATGAGGGATGATGGCTGCCCATCCACTTCCAGGGTACATTTCTAGAACACAATAAGGCAGCATCACAACTGACATTGACATTGACTGGTGCCCCCCCTGGGGATATCCACAAAGATGCCAGGAAATAAATGGACAAGGAAACAAAACTACCCTGTCACATGGGAGAGGGCACACCCAGGTCTCGATGCAGGCATATTGGGAGAACAGCACGTAAACTGCCTGGTGAACCTTTTGCTTTCCCATCCATTCTGTGCCTGATTAATGGACAGAAAAAGGACTTCACTTTCCAGGGCTTTATTCTGACACATTTCATCAGCTCTATCACTGGAGAGTATATAGAAGACAAATAGTTTTATCCTATTATGTCAGGACAAATTGCAGCCTGCAGGCCTGATTCTCTGCACCATTATGCCTGTTTTACGCTGCTGCAATTTTACTGAGCACTGATGAGCTCCACCAAACTAAAACCAGCATGACAGCATGAAGATGCAGGTTCTTCCTCTTCCAGAGAATGGAAGATAGAGCTCCAAGGCTCTGCTACATTAATAGCAGTACTCCCAAGTACAGCCTCGATGAAAAGTAAAGCCAGACACTGCCCTTTAAAGCGTGGTTATTTCCAGGGCAAGGAACAGAATGATGTAGTCAAGGTATTGTGCAGTAGTTGTGTTATGGCAGGTCCTGGCTTGGCTCTCAGTTTTCTATGGGAGGGACAGGTTACAAGAAGAACCAATGGCATGTTTCCAGTGGCTGGTGGCTATTTAGAGCAATGTCTCCCCTCAGCTCTGTGCCCATTTACCTTTCAGCCTCGGCCAAAAGCATTTCACAAAGCGTTTGAAAGAAGTTGCTTCTGCAGTATCCGTTCTGTGGTTTCCCTGTAAAGAAACAGCTTCTCAGAGTGAGGTGGTGATGCCACGTGGTAATTTGTAAGGGCAAAGGCTCTTGCAGGCTACTCCCAGTTGTTTTTTCATTAGGGTCCCCCAAAGCACCTGAGTATCAGACATGCCTTGTCCAGAGTTTGTCCTGATTTCTTAAGTTTCTCCAGGCTGGCCCGATGCAGCAAGTGAGCTAGAAGAAGGAGGAGAAAAGGATCAGATCATTTACCATCCAGCTGGCTTATGTAGTGTCTTTGCTTTCAGTGAAGCAGTGTCTTTCAGTGTTCTACCTTCCTATCCAGGCTGGTTTGGATGTAAAACCAAACTGAAGGGAAGAGGGAAAGGAGTGAAGACTAACATTAATCCAAATAAATCAGACAAATTATATATATTCCCTTTGCCTCGCTCCAAGAATGAACTCTGTGTCCATATTCCAGCTTTTAACTGAACTTTTTGAAGTACAAAAATATGTGAGCCCTAAGCCTTTCAACATCTGCAATGAGCTCCATCTCACCAATAAAGTTTTCTCTGATAGTTTGACAAGAATAACTGAGCAACACATGCAGAAAGGGGGAATGACAAATGCCATGTTAAACAAAGATAAAATATAAATTACTATAGTAATCTCAGCTGTATAAAAATATGGTGAGAGGAGACTAGGGTGCTCTTTGGCATAATTTTTTTAATGAGAATTTCTTTAGTACACTCCCCTGTAATATCTGTTTGCTCCATTAAATAGCTTTCCCCTTGCTCCCTCTGCTTTGTCCTAGCCCTATCTTAGGGTTGCAGAGCCCTGACAAGTATCAGGAGCACTACTATTATCTGCAGTTTCCTGGGTGCAGCATGACATGTGATCCAAGAACATCATTCCTCTCCACTTCCCATCTCTCTAGATAATGTAGATAATGGCACTCCACAGAATTCAGTTACTATTCACTGCTTCCAAAAACCCTTTGCTTTGCTGGGAGCTGGAAGCTGCTGATATGTGTGATTCAGTATGCTTCCCTTTGAGTTTATGAAGTACCTGTGGTCTTTGTAATGCACAGTTCTTGAACAGCAGAAAAAAAAATAAAAATAAAAGAAAAAAGAAGAAGAACTAACTCAAATGTAAGATAAGCAAGTAAGTGAGCATGCTTGCTTGGAAATTGCTAGGTTTTTATCAGGAAATAAATATTCACAGAAACTTTAGAAACCTTATTTTAACAGCAGCATGTGTCACTCCCTTTAAGGCTTTTACTTAGGAACAGATAAATATAACAGATAATATATGTATATGAAATAGATTTGAGGACAAATAGTTGCTATTTAATTCCTGATAGAAAATTTTAGAACACTTGAATAGATTAAGTCCCAAATTCACTGTAAGCTAGGTAAGAAATATAAATCTCCCCACAGAATCGGCTGAATTGGAAGGGACCCACAGGGATCAACCAATCCAACTCCTGGCCTGCACAGGACCATCCTCTAGAGTCCCACCTGTGAGCATTGTCCAAATGCTTCTTGAAGTCTGTCAGGCTGATGCTGTGACCACTTCCCTGGAGAGCCTGTTCCAGTGCCCAATCACCTTTTTACTCTTTATCTAATGTATACTCACTAATTCAGGGGGCACAGGCTACAGCTATACTACTAAATTAATTCCCAGAACCACTCTCTCACTGGACTGAAGCCAACCATGTCCCTGGTCTTAAATTCTCCTGCTCCCAAAAACAGGATGTTGGACTGAAACTGCCTATGGCGAGTGGTACTTGGTCTATCCTACATGTGCCCAGAGACAGTTTGGGAGAAAAAACTTTGCTGGTCATGACTCAAGTGACCTAATAAAGTCAAGCTTAAACCCCACCAATCAACTGCAGTGAAGAGTTTCCTGTTGCTGTTTAACTTAGCCATGTACATACAACCAGAGACAGTTTGTACCATGACAGAACACAGTTCATGAATCCCAGTTCATCTTTCCATGGCCTGAGACCTTGGGTACACTGTAAAGTTTAGGATACTATTGCGATACTCTGCAAACCCTGGTGTCTATTCAGAGCAAAGGAAGCAGACATTAGGTAAATAAACCAAACTGTGGTGCTGTATAACCTTACAAGATGTATGTATGTGGCTTTAGGCTATATTATTCTTGTACTTGAGCAGCTAAATTCACCATCACTAATGTATAAAAAAGGCATTGTGTTGACACATTTGCAGAAAAAGTCCAAGAGTGACTGTGAGTCACATTTCACTTGCACTTGCATTTCTATACAGCCCTTTCACAGTGCTCCTGCTCTAGGCAGAACTCCCTATGATTAGTCATCTCATTCAAACTAATTATTATGGCAAGAGAAGTTTTCTGAGTGCTTGAAGAGAAGGCATTGATTTTTTTGTGGGCTGTCTGCTGTCGTGACGTTTCAGAAAAGACAACAAAACATGCAAAAGAGGAAGAAAAAATAGAGTGTAAAGAAACAAAACTAGGGAAATATTTTGATTGCAGAGGAAGCTGGCTAGTCAAGGAGTCTCTATCTGTGCATGATGGTGTTTATTTTCTGGTTAAATTTAGATACTGGGTATTGGACAGCAAGACAATTGTGAAGGCTTTCTAGCAGGTGGGGCTGGTTTTATGGCCCATTAAGCTATTGCAGAATAACCATAAAGAGTGCATTAAATCAGTACCTTAGGCAAAGGTAGGCAGAGTTGCAAGTTCACATGTACATATTTCATACACTTACACTTTTTCCTTTTGCATTGAAGGTGTTTGGGCATTTCTTTGTGCTGAAGACAGAGTGTGCATTAAGGATTCTCAAGCCAAGGGAAGGGCAACAATATTGCAACTCAGCATAGGGGATCTTCAGTAGGCAAGGGAGACTTAGACCTTCCTTCCAAGCTATTTCAAGAATTATGAAAAGTAAAATGGATTTTGACACTTTATGCAATTTTACAGAGTGAGAGAATTAGAAATGTGTCCAGTACAAACAAAAACAGGCATACACTTTTTTCTGTCACCATGAAGAAATTAACTGGAAATCCACAGATTTTTATTTTTTAATTGTTCTACCTTCATGGAATTTAGGAATAATAATAAGTGACCAAAAAAACCCAACATGTGCACACCAGAACAATAGAAAAGAATTCCAAGCTAAGCGTAGAATTTTTTTATAAGTTTTTATTAAAGTCAGCAGCTTTTCCATCCATCTTGTGGGCTTTACAGCATATTGCTTGGCCAAAGTAAGGAATTGTTCCCTACCCTACAAGGTAAACAATGCTAGATATCAGTTTCTCTTCACACTATTTCTGACTCTGCCCAATCATATATTGGCATATTTTTTTATGTCAGTTATTTAGGTAAATCCTACATTTGGGAATGACCTTTCCTGTTACTTACAGGGTGAAACCCCTTCTCAAAAATCCACTGTGTTATCACAAATTGCACACAAATATTGGAGGTCTTTATTTGTAGGTAGTCTGGACTTTAGATTACACTTTGTAACACCATCTACTTGAGGCTTGGAAAAATCCTAATCACATAGGTTGATTGTATTCCCCTGTAGTTCGTTGTGACAACTATTTGTTCAATGTTTGCACAGGGATCTGATAACAAAATAAGCTTCAGGCTGCTTGCGTCCTGTGCATAAAGCATTAGATTTTCCTAATGCAACATTAAAAGGCTGCCTACCTCCAGGGACTGTTATCCCTAGATATACGCACACCTATAAAATGGAAGCACAGGAGGCACAATTACACTCCGCTGTTTTTAAAACTCCCTCGAATAGCACAAAGTCATCTCCCCCAGTGACAAGATGCAAAGGCTCCCAGAAATAGTAGGGGTGTTGTGTGCTTGTTTCCTACTTCTCTTACCATTCATTTTATCTCCATAAATACTCAGAGGCTGTGGCTGGCATTTTCTGGAGACAAAACTCATCAGCCTTCGATGTTCTTAATGCAGAGACTGTACTCTTGAGGAGGCCAGTGCTGACACACTTGGTGTTTCAGTCTTTGCTTCAAGCTGTCTCCTGTTAAACTATCCTCATGGATGGAAAATGTGTGCAAACCAGTTCTCTCCTCCTGAAACCATTCAGAGCCACGTGGAGGGGTGGTCTTGAAAAAAAACCTCAACCAATACCCACCTATCTCTAATATTTATATATATATATTAATATTTATATATTTATATGTGCATGTAATTATTAACAATCATCTTGAGAACTGAACAGAACTTTTATAGCAAAGTAAGTAGCATCTACTCATTTGACAGATAGTTTATTTTCACTACTTCAGTTCGAGAGAGCGGGGGAAGAAAAGACAAAAAGCTCAAAGGGCCTAAACTGCTCCTGGGTTTTGAACTACAGCCAGCATATAATATCTAAGGCTGATGCTTTTCAAGAGCTTCCAAAACACATACAAGATGGAAAATGAATTATGCAGTCAAATCATGACAGTGTTTTTTTCCCAACAACTGTAGTTACTACCAGTTGTTTTGGTGAAGCCATGCTGCACAGATAGGAGGATTTTTGTGGAGTTCTGCAAGACAATCAAATCTGAGGCAGGTGGAGGAGAGAGATGTTATGTTCTAGGGGATTATTTTCTGGGGATCTGCTGTATCTTCTCTATAAACTTCCATCATATTTTCCTCTATTAAACTTCACCTCCAAAATCAGCATGTCCAGCTCATTTTGTGTTCCTGTCATGTCCACAACCTCGTATCATTAACAGCTTTCTCAGTCCAGTTTTCCACAACTCCAGCCTCTTTGCAGGTTTTCTACCTTTACTTATCCCAGCAGCTGGGCAAAAACCAGTCTTTTGTGGCTTTTTCAGAAGCCATGTAGAAATTGCTGTGCAGGTAGCCATCTACATTATGCCTAATTGTCCAACTGCTTCTCCTAAATCCCTTCAGAGAGGGAGGTGATGACTGCTTTTCTAATTCTAGAAGCATTAATGCAGCCACTTCTCCATCCCCTTAAGAGTTTTACAATAAATGTGGGTAGTTTGAAA
This sequence comes from Sylvia atricapilla, assembly GCF_009819655.1. NCBI lineage: Eukaryota > Metazoa > Chordata > Aves > Passeriformes > Sylviidae > Sylvia > Sylvia atricapilla. The sequence goes on from NC_089142.1 coordinate 59,488,439, forward strand.
ATATCTTTCACCACATTTGTTTGAAATTGTTTAAAAAGGTCAAAAAGTGTTGCAAGTAGCAGCAGGGATGATGAGGAAAACTGATGGATGGGTAGCTAGATATCAGTTCACATAAGCCTTTTTTCCTTAAGAACCAGACTGAAAGCAAGTTACAAATGTTTGAAAAATGATGCTTGGTTGTGCTTTGTGGTTAACAGACCTGGGGTTTATGCTGTTGTTGCCATGGGTACACTGTTATTGTGTACCATAATATAATAGCACCAAAAAGGGTTAGTGCCAAGAAATAGATAAGAGGTAGGTCTGTTGTCACATCAGCTTCCATGCAGTCCAGGGGATACGATGCTGTGCTCTAATTAATGCTGACTTCAAATGCCTCAATCACAAATTAACATGCTCAACTGACTTGTGGTTAAGAGAAAGACAAGGAATGCGTTCTGATCAGCCCTGGCCCATGAGAAACACCAGCACAATCCAGTCCTTCTAAATCCAGAAACTTTTTTACTCACCTTCATCTTAACCATGGTTCATTCTTCCTCCCTGCTTCCAAGAAGGAGCAAAAAGGAGGTCAAGTCCTCCTCTCATTCACACTGTCCAGACTGCTCTCTCTGGCCAGACATTGTACTTGTCTAGTGTCCCTCTGGGCATGCTGGTGCTCACAGAGCCCTGGGTGGAGCAGGGCAGCAGTGACCTGCCTGCTCACAGCCAAGCCCTCAGAGGAGCCTGGGAAGCTCCCTCAGCCTTGGGGTACTTCTGCTGGAATGTCGCAGGTGTAGTATTAGTGCTCATTCCTACCACATCAGGAATACAAGCAAACTGCACCTTCCTGGCAATGCTGATCTTTTCAGAAAGTGGAGAAAAATTCACTTCTCCCAAATAAAATTCTTTAAAATCCTTCTCTTTGAGGAGCGATGTGTTTGTTTTCTGTGAATATGTGAAAAAGAAAAGACCAGAAAGGAAATTTAATCTAGAGTACATCACAGTCAGGAAGAGATAAATACTAACGGATAATGAATGCCTGTAACCTTGTTATTTATGGTTTCCAATTGACAGGAGAGTGAAATAATGAATGATTATAACAGCAGAGGAGACAAAAACCTGGTAAATTAAGCTCAGTGAACATAAAAGGAAGATAAAAGGCAGTTGCCTACCCAAGGCCTGAGTCTGATGACCTAGCAGCATCTTCCCTCCTACACTCCTGGGGACTGCTCCCACATTAGCTCCTCCTCCTGGCCCAGACACTGAAGGTGCAATTAGCTTGCAATTGTGGGTTGTGAATCATTCCAAGAAAAACTACCCCCTTCATGCAGAGACTAGTGAGTAAAAAGGCTCACAGGTCACCTAATACAAATGGTCAGTGCCATGAAGTGTCATCTCTTCCATGCTGACAGGATCCACATTTGTGGTGGTGTGAACCACCACTGCTGCCCAGGATGTGCTTTAATTACAGCATTGCCTGTGGCTTCCAGCTTGCTCCTAGCTTCCTAGCAAATGCTCTTCTCTGAACCCACAGTCAGTCCTCGTCTCCCATCAGCTCCTTCCTCTAGGAGCTCCTTGTGCTCTCAAATACTCCATCCAGCTTCCTACTAAAAGTATACGTATGTCCCTCTCTTCCTCTGAAAGTCAAAAAGGAAATAGGTACTCAGATTTAATGGTGACGAAAACCCCTAAAAATCCCTAAGAAGGAAAGAAAACAAATCAACCATCCAGTCTGCCTTTTGCCGGCCCTCTTAAAGAACTAAAATGATAACTATAGCATGAATCCAAAATGTAAGACCAGGAAATTTGGGTGTCTGCCTTAATTTTGGATCACCTGGTTGTGACTGATGGCTCACCAGAGTCATCAGCCACAAACTAGACCCTTATTGTCGTGTTACATTATTGTCTGCAAAGCAACTGCACAGACTAGCACAACCTTTATTAAGGCTCTGTTCCTCACCAGGATTTAATTGTGAAAAATCTGCCTTCTGCAGAAACTTGTGATCTGGGATTCAATGGCACAGGCTTATTATGTAAAAGGCTACCAGCCTGCTCACAGGCACATAATGCTGACCCTTTTCTCTGCTCAAGCATTTTCTGGAGCAACTGCTGGCAAACAGAAGAAATTAGTCACCACCAGGCAGCTCTATGAGTCCAAATGCTACAGTACATAGAAAAGAGCAAAAACACAATTTTCCTGTTCCAGGAAGAAGTTTAGTCATGCCCAGTAGGTTAGGCTAGGACACATGGCATATCCAGAACTCTTCCAATATGTGCAGTCTTGCATCTCTCAACCCTTGTCTGTATCTGGCCAGGGTGTTTTGTTTGGTTGGGTTTTTTTAAACTTTTCCAAGCAACCATTAGCTTTTGAGATGCACACGGCCTTCTCCTTTGCATATATAAGTGGTCAGACTTTGTTCAACATTTTTCCTATTTTTTGCATTTCACATGCTAATAAGATTCAGAGACAGTTACTTCTTAGACTGAGAGGCCTTCAAAGAAACTCTCTGTGTGTTGGAAGTTTAGGGCTGGACTGCAAATGACACCTTGGTTCAGGACAACACGTAGGCACATGCTTCGGTTTATTAAAATCTGGAGCCTAATTAGAACACACCCTTCTTTTTATTGAGCCAGCAATGAATTAATGTAAAAACCAAGTCACAGCTGCCTGACTGTGAATGCTGCAACAGACAGGAACAGGGAATGAAAACCATGGAAATGGGTGATAAAGTTACAATACTGTGCATTAAAGTTCATGCCAAAAATCTTGGCCAGATAGTGTCGATTGTATCAAGAAGTGAGACGTTCTAGTCAGTTTACAAAGCTATGTCTGTATGAAGAAAGATACATTCAAGCAAGCATTGATTACCCATTTAAAAATAATATTTTAAACATGCTTTGGCAATATTGAGGACTCAAAGTAAAAATGTCTAGAACGTTGCTCATATAACATTGCTTACATGCTTTCTTTACAGATAAATACAGATGTGAAATTGCAAGGAAGAAAGCACCTTTAAAAACTTCATTTAAACACATTTTTGTTTTAAAAGCTGATGTGTAAAAAAATACCATCTTTCTGTGTAATAAATCTGCCCTTTTTTCTATTTGCAGTCATGTCTGCTGTTAGCAAGGGAGAGAACAAAATCTACTCTTTTCTTTTTCCTAGCAATAAGGGGCTAATAATTTCCAGGGGACCTGGATTTATTCACTGGCAATGTAACAACAGGAATCAATAGAAGGAGAAGAAGAAAATACCAGAATGAGCACAGACACTAAATGCTGACACCTAAATGAAGTGATAGAAAGCACAGTCACTTTTAGGAACTGTCTTGCAGGTTGACATGTGCCAATACAATCAGGCAAGTGAAGAGTCTGTAAACACCCTGCCCTGGAAGATAAGATATGATGTGACTGTGGTATCTTTTGTACCAGTGATGGTATCAGCACCAACTGGTTAGGAGAGAGGGGGTTGAGTCAGCTGGTGTCCTGGTGGTTCTGCCACTTCTGACTTGAAAAATTATAATGTTCAAACATGATAAAAGCTTGAGAAAGACTTTGATATGGACTCTCACCAGTCATCTCGCTAATGTTTTGAGAATGGGCTTAAACTCAAAGTTTTTGTATCCTAAAGTGAAATTGTTTCTTGAAGTGAAATTAGTGTTTTGAATGACCCACGGATTACACACAGGGAGCTTTTAAGCAGAGCCTTTGAAAACTCTGTGAAATTAGGGAGGATCTTGGGTTTTCCAGAGGCTGCCATTTCCAAACAGGGCAAGCAGTCTTCACCAGAGAATGCACTCATGTAGCAGTCACTTTTAAAACGATGTTCCTCTTTGGGCTTGAGATCAACATGACAATTCAGCATAAAACTGCATTGGCTTTACAGGCTTCAGACAAGGGCTTCTGAGGGGGATTTGTTGTGCCAGAAAAATGCTGGCATGCCAGATTGGTCTCAGAGCAGTGTTTTTTTGAACAGTTGGGCCAGGGCATTTTCTGTGCAGGCAATGGGGTTTTGAGGAAAGAAGGACCTGACAGGCCTGGCAAGCCTCTCCTGCCCCAGGGGAGGACACATGGATTTGGAGGTGTCATACAGGGGGGTTCTCTTAGAGACTCCACACACGCCTGCAGTGCACTGCTCCCTGACTGCCCTGGCTGCTGCAGTGGCTGGAGGACAGAAAAAACCCCATTTTTGTTCTTGTATTGTTTGCATGAATTAACAGCAAGGGGTTCTGAAATAATACCAGACTGGTGATGAGCCGAGCCATGTATGCTGCAGGGTGAGTGCAGGGGAGGAGGGGTTGTGTTTGCAGGAACTGCAAGAGACTTTAAGTCAAGTTCAGCAGAATTGGTCTATCTATTGCTTCTTTTAAAGATCACAGCATCATTGCTTTCATTTACATTATCAATGCAAAGAAGTGGCCTTATCTTGCAGTGATATAGTCCTGGTTACCTAGTCATGTGGAATATATTTCCTGAGAATAATGACATGGCCATGGGCCTTGTCTGCAGTAAGTCTTACATGGGGGCATGAACAAGAGAGGCTTAGGGAGGTCGCTCATTTTCCCTTCAAGGCCATCAGCTTTCTATTTTCCTTCTAGTTTTTCTGCTGTTTTTTAAATTAGAAATCTGCAGAACTGCTGCCTCCATTTATGTATATTTTTACAGAAAGATACCTTTCATTCTTGATCTGCAACATCTTGAATTAAACCATACTTCATCAATTTGAACAATACACACCTTCTCTTTCAGTAGTCAAGAAAACTACTTGGTGAATGGGACAATCCACTTTTTTTCTCTCAAATATCCCAGCTCAAGCTCTTAGAAGATCTGCAGGTATTACTCTCCAGCTCTCTCAGTCCCACAGCTAGGTCATCTCTGGTCCTTCTCCACACCTGCACTGGAACTAGTGGATCTGCAGGGCTTTGGATATGCTTTGAATGACTTTGCCTTCCTGTTCAAATCTTCTGCCTGGAGAAGCCCAGACCCACTGATGTCAGTAAGACCAGTGCTGGTTTCAGTACAGGTCCTTAAGATGCTGAGCATGGCTCCAGTGGAACTGTTATCTAAGTTTTATTCCTTCGTCTCTTTCCCTCTTTACATGCTTTTGCCTGTATCAAATATTTAATTTTATCTCTCTGGATTTTTTTTATCATTTATCTTTGAATATACATATGTGCATATGTACTGATATACATCTGTGTATATCAAATACAGAGTTATGAATAAGTTTACATAATTTGTTTTTGATGGGGAAAAATAAAAAAAGAGGAAGTTTTACACCAAAAAGTTGGAAATTACAAAGCAAAATAATACAGCCTCCCAAAACACACATCTGTGTTTTGATGATACTCTTGTCTTTAGGAGCTTTTGCATGGCTCTGTCAGCTTTCAACATCTCTTGCCTTAACATTTTGAAATTGAGTGTGAATATTTACTTCGAACAATTAATTATGAATTACCATTCTGCAGGATTGGTAAGGAAGCTTATTCTTTGCAATATTTCCATTAGTGTGGCCAATTTTGTTAATGAGCCAGCATCATCAATAATTTAAATATTATTTTTCAAAGTATGTTTGCTAAAACAGATACATAAAGGGGTCAGCCAGCAGAGGGGGCACAGAAGCCAAAACGTTGTTTTGGTGATGTATCAGAGATGAGCATTTTCCCCTGCGTGTGTTTGTGTGTGTTGTGCATGTGTGCTCCTGCAGAGAATAGAAGAGAAAGATTTTCATATTCCCTTAATTTACCTTTACTCATTTACCCGCGGTGAAAATGTGTTCTGTCTTAATTACAAACACTCTTAGAGACTGTGTTTCATTAAATATGTTGAAAGAAAGTGCATTTGCAGAGGATGGTAGAGCATTTGCCATCTGACGGTTTGCATCATGTATGTAATATTTCAATAACAGAGATAGAAATTGTCTGTGTGTGCCTTCTGATGAGAAGAACAGAAGGGATAGAAAGATTCTAAATATTTGGGGGTCCCAGGCCCCTGACTGGCAGAACACCATGTTTTTATGAGTTGAAATTCAGGGCAGAGGCAGGCCCAGTGATGCCCAGCTGCTGCAGCCGGATGGAACACGGACAGCTGCCGGGGAGCAGAGAACAAAAGTAAAGCCAATGCCCAGAAGCCACATATACAGGGAGGTCAGGAAGGGACAGATAAAGGATTTCACTACTTAAAAGGGAGAGAGAGAGACACACTTGTAGGACAAACAGGAACACCAACCACTGAGAGGAAATCCATGCAAGCACTGAGTCAGTCAGACACCCTGCTCCTCAGCAAACCAAAGGCAGGAGGATGAAAGTGGTTCGGATCGAAGAAACTTCTAATGTAACACTTCCTAAAGAGGGAAAGCCAAGGAATACAGGGGCAAAAGGGGGAACTTAATATTCTTACACAAATAACACTTTATTGTGTACCTTGGGAACCTGGTGTGCATGAGGAACAACCACAGATGGTGCTCACTAAAGCCTGCTTAGTGAGGTAGACACGGCAGCTGAAGGCCTGTCAGAAGCCCTCCAGTAATCTCACAGCAGAATTAAGATTTGAACAGCAAACTTTGGGTCTACATAAGGAATCCAACTGCCTTAAAAGACCAGAGTGTTTCCATCCCTGTTTTGATTTTGGCCCATCTCCATCTTTTTTTCCTGCCAAATTCCCATTTACTTCAATGGATATTTTGCTTGAGTGAGTCATGAGGTAAGGGCTGGAGCTGAGACCACAGAACATTTTAATACACAAGTCTTCAAGGGCCGTATTATTTCGTGATGTTTTTAGGAATTTTAATGGTGGCCTTAAGAGTAAATTTACAGTGTGTAGCATGTGACAGTGACACCAGCTTTAAATATTCATGACAGCAGATGATAGTTTCTGGTATGACATTTTCTTGTGTCTTTTTTGATAGGCAACTCGTTCAGCACTTTGCAAATGTAAAGATTTTAATCTCTGGAGTACACTACAAACTGGATTTACCACTAATACGAATTTACTATAAACATAATCCCTAACAGCAAAACAAAGGTGTGTGCCTGAGAGGGGCAATAATGCCTCCCTCACCACTTCTGCTGTGCTACCCGTGCCACAGATATGAGCATTTTTAATGATATTCAGCTTTTTAAAAAATTCCTGGTTCCAGAAGTTATTTGAATATGAGACAATTCAAGTTTCTACTTACTTTTAAAAGTAAGTAGTTAGCTCTCAGGCTTGTGAAAAATAAATTGGGAACACAATCCTGGCACAATCCTAAAAGTTTGAGAGCTAGCTGTTGAGGAACAAATACTTTTTAAGAGCTTCCATATGACTTTTTGTATGACTTTTTCATGTGCCATATCAGCAGTACTGCCACTGATTATTTCCAACAGCTCCCCATGGATTCGTTCTGCTCCATCTCCTGCTCAGTGCACAGAGCCAACACCATGGTCACCAGCTGATAGTCTGTCCCTGGAGTCTTTACTGAGGGGTGTTGCACAAAGGCAAAGTAATATTCTAATTGCAGTTGTGTAAAGGAGAAAAGCAGTTATTTGGGGGAGGGAAAGGTGATCTGGAAGAGGATAAACACCCCAACCTCAAAGTAAATGTACTAATTATGCAACAGACACACCCCCCCCCCCCCACCCCAAATTCATGGAGACATTGGTTAGAACAGAACATGGTACCGACAGCTCCCTGCATAAATTTCAGTAGACTCTTTCCACCCTGTGAGGAAAGTCTACTTATTTATGAGTGATTACATTAAACACAATGAAGAAACCTGATTTTTGACTGATACTTGACCTGATCTCTCTCTCTTTTTCCCTAACATCATAAAAAATGCTTAAAATATAATAGTTTTGCAATGTTCCTCTGCTTTCTTCTATCAGTAATGACAACCAGGTATATTCCTAGTTCACTAGACACTGCATCTAGCTTAAATGCTCCCTGAAAGATCAGTAGGAGAAGCCATACTTGTGGAAGTTGCCACTTATTTTCGTCTTATATGTATCTAGTGTTTCATATTTTAAGAGTTCATAGTCACAGGATAGGTTTCTTCATTGAAATGTCGCAATCACAATTAGCTAAGCCAGGCTGTGGGGCAGGAGTGCTGTCAGTATCCCTCACTGACTGTACACATAGGTGTGCTGTGATGGACAGGTAGTGCTCTCTGACAGAAAGCGCTTGTTGGCCAGAAGAGTCTCCTCTGTCCTGACAGACTATGATGCCGATGACTCCATCTCTCACTACATTACAAAAAAAAATTTTGCAGGTAGGAAACCAGCAGAAAACTCTAACATAATGTATTGTCTAAACAGCTGGGTCTACCATGAGCACACGTCCTCTGCTTCTTAGTTCAGCCTCCTGTAGAGATTCCCTTCCACCCAGTTGTTCTGCTATTTCGATGCACTGGGCCTTTCTGACAGAAGGGGTGTAGCCTGCCAGGGACAAGACAAAACTTTAAGGGCTGGCTGTGGCACACACTCGCTGAGGAACAAAGGACTACCACAGTGTTCACCACGCTGCTGTCTATGGCAAAGAACTTTTTTGATCTACTTTTTCCCAGAGAGAAACCAAAATAAAAATTGTCAAGGGAACGACTGACTATCCCAACACCAAGGCCTCCTCCTCATACTCCCAGCTGCCCCGCGGGGAGAATGACAGGGTTACCAACATAACAAAGGTTAATTATGTAACACACATCAGAGCTGTGCTTGCACGGTGCAATAGTGGTAATAAACACACCAGGACAATCGAAGGCAGCAGACAATTGCAGGCGGTGTGGCTGTCCCTCTCTGCTCTCTCACCTCTGCTGTGCAGAGACAAGCGCCTGTCCCAGCCGCCCTAAACATCTGCCAGGAATGGCAACTGTGCCGCTGGAAACGTTCCCTTTGGAGTTTGTTTCACTGTATAACCCCTCTTAGAAAGGCTCTCCCAGGTGGTTTCAGTTCCATTACATACTTGCGTGTGGAAATACCCGAGAGGTGTGATGTTCCTCCTGGGTTTAATTTCTCCAGCTGTTGCATTAACCAGCTAGGTAACGCGCAGTAAGTTTGTAAATAAACGAAGACTAAAATACAGCAGGGCTTGCTCGGGCAAACAGAGGAGGATGGGGTGGCAACGCCTGGATCCCGCACCCTTCGCTTGCCACTGCAGGGGCCGGCGGGTCCAGGTGAGCTCGCCCAGCCCTGCCCGGGGCACCACCGCGGCGGGCACGTCCCGCAGCCCGGCAGCCTCCGCCGCCGGGACACGACTCCTGGGCACCCCCGGTACCGGCCCAGCCGGGCACGGCCCCGGGAACCGCGGGGCGGGGTCGGGCTCTCCGGACCGCCGCCCCCGCCCCTGCTGGAGGGAGGGAGGGAGGGAGGGAGCTAGGGAGAGAGGGGCGGGCGGATGGACGGAGCGAGCGAGCGGGTGGGGAAAGCGTCGCTGTGGCTGCGAGGAGCGGAGTAGGGGCAGAAAGTTATCCGCTGGCGCGCCGCGGAGACAAAGTCCTCGGGGCTGCTCCGCACCCGCGGGCAGGTAAGGGGGAGTTGGGCGGGGGGCTGACAGCCCCGGCAGGCGCTGCCAAGTGTCTGTCTGTGGTGAGACCTTTTCCTCCGCTGCGGGTTCCTGCGGCCAGGGGCGGGCAGCTGCGCGGCCGCGGGACGGGGTCTGGGTCTGGGTTCCGCCCGGCTCCGCGGGCTCCCGCCGCCCCGTCCCGGCCCCCCGGGCTGAGCCCCGGCTCCGCGGGGCGCGGCCGCTCCGGCCTCGGGCGCCGCCGAACAAAGAGCCGCGGCCGCGCTCGGCTCCGCGCCCCGCGCAGCGCTGGGCACCCGGGGGAGCGGGCTGCGGCCGCGGGGCTCTCCGGGGCTCTCCGGGGCTCTCCGGGGCTCTCCGGGGCTCTCCGGGGCTCTCCGGCTCCGGGCGTGATGCCCGCGCCGGCGGCGATGGACGGGATAGCCGGGCTCCTCCGGAGCCCCTGCAGGGAGCCCGGCAGCTGCCACATGCGTGCGCTGTGCCCGGCGCTTCGGGGGTGCTCACCGGGGAATCTCGCTCCCGCAGTGCCGGGCTCAGAGCCTCAGAAAACGCCCGTCAGGAGTTTAGCAGAATGGAAAGGTTTGCTGGCGCGGATCTTGGTTTAAAGATGATCGCGGGGGGCGAGCTTTCAAAGTAAGAGGTGAAAACGGAAACAGCGGCGTGAACAATGACAGTTTCAAAAGGTCGGGGTTTATGGAAATAGTTTTAAGCCTGGTGCAGATCGTTTGGCTATTTCTGTACCGAGTTCTAATAACGTGGAGTAAATTTCTCCTTTTCGTGTGTCTGCAGAGTTCTTGTCATTTCCCAAGAGAGGAATGTGTATGAATCTGAGGGTATCATGCTGGGTTTTGTGCATGGCCAGAACTCCCACTGAAATTAATTTAACGTTTTGTTTTAAGTTACTAGTGGGATTAATAGCCATTTTCTTTAACCAGCTTTCAGTAAGGCTATACAGGAAAATCCTCTTGGAACCGTTGGGATCTTTGTATATGCAAAGAATGTGAAAGGAAACCAGTACTTTGTATGACCTTTTTTATCTAACTAAACTTACAATAATGTGCTTCTGCGCTTTTGGCATGAGTGAGACTTACAGCCCTCCAAATGGGTTTACTTCTGTGGCTGTTCCCTATGGGAGGCAGCGGATGGTCCTAGCCAGGCTTGCTCTCCGTAGCTATAAAAATATAGACGAATTGCTCTGGGTCCTTTGCTTGTGGACCCGGTGCACCCTCTCCTTTGTGCCACTTCATCCGACTCTGTGGAAAGCCAGTTCCAGGACTCAATGTAGCAGAAACCTAATCCAGCCCCAGAGTTTTTGAGGGGATTTCTTTCCAGCTCTGCCTTCCCAGAAGAGTGTCTGGGAGAGATGCTGAACCCCAGTGCTGTGGGGAGAGGGAAGGGAGATGGAGGGAGGAAGGGGGTGACCACCCTATTTGGTCTAGTTTCATTGTGAGGTAACAGTAGCAGGGCTGAAGCTGCAGAGTTGGGCTCTGATTGTGTTTTGGGTGGTTTAAACTGCTGCAACATGGGGTTGCCCTGGCAGCCCCTGCCTAGCTCTGACTCTTTTCATAGCAGCATGAACACTTATGCAGTCCTGTGGTGATCTGGATCTGGGCATTGAGCAAAAAAACAGATATAATTTTTAATCTGTATCAATTCCATGTTTTGGTTCATTTGGTAAGAGGAGGAAAGAGGGAGCAGAGAAGGTAGGGCAGCTTTTTTTAAGGTGGCAAAACTTGATTCTGCTGCCAAAACTGCCTGTGGAGCTACAGTGTGACTGTAGGTGCTCCCAGGTGCCTTTCCCCCTCCCAGCCTCCCCCTGGGAGCCTGTTCCCGTGACTGCATTTAGCCTTGGGAGCCTCCACTCTGGGTAAAAATGAGCCTTTGCTAATTAATCCATTAAGTGTAATGGAGTAGTTTGTAACAGAAGAATTAAACAAGTGCCCAAGTGTTTGCATAATTGTTGCTTTGGACAACAATAAACGCTGTAGGTAGAACAGCACAACATGCAGGGTTTTATAAAAAGTGTGTGAGTTTGTAAGCACTTACTGGATTTTGCTGCTCTCTGCAGTGTCTGTCTAGCACTTAATGCACAGGGTGAGCCAGAAGTTTTACAGTCAGTCATGACAGTTGTATTAGTAAGTGATTATCACATGGGCTTGTGACAGGAATGGGTGCTAATCAGCCAGATGAAATAAGATGAGTGTGTTTCTCAATCCCGGGGCTGATGGAAAAGAAGAAACTGAATCCCAGTGTAAGACAGCAGAGTCTTTGCTGCAGCAGAAGATGGGGAATCTGTTCTTTCTGTTCCTGTTTACAGCATCCCCACACATTGCTTATGCTGGCTCTGCTGACTGTGAGTTGGATCAGATCACTGATCAGGCTGAAAATTAGTGCTTGCAATTGGGAAAAAACCATCAGCATGCTGACTGCTGTCCTGTTTCAACACTTGCAATAGCGTCATCTGAAGGCAGGAGGTAGCAATTGATGGCCAGAGATGGGGGATGCTGTGAGACCTCCCCCTTGCATAGCAGTGTAGTTTTAGCTGATGTTAGATTCATGGTACAGTTGCTTCTTCCATCCCCATTGTTGCAATCCCTTGAGGAGCTGGCAGAAAGTACTCATGTGGTGCTCAGGACCTGGGCTTCCCTCACTGGCTCACATTAGATCCCCACTGAAGGTATTCTGAGTGTCTGGAAGTAATGAATTGCTGCAAGGATGAATTACTTGTCAGTTTCTACCTACAGAAGAGAGACAGTCCACCTTGCCTGTGGCCATGGGATTGAAGTAGATGATCTTTAAGGTCTCTTCCAATGCAAACCATTCTATGATTCTATGATATATTTGCCTCCAGGGCTTGATGGTATTGATTTGTGGGATTTGGATATTCTTCTTGGGTCACAGTACAGCTCATCAAGAAGCTGACCAAGACTTGGTTGAAAGACAGGTTTTTGTTTGTTTTTAATAGCAGATGTGCTTCCAAAACCTGCATTTGCTATCCAGATCTGAGCTTTCATGCTCAGCTAATGATACTACCACCAAGCACTGCTGAAGGCCTTATTGAATTGCCTTCAGTAGGATGTCTGCAGAGGTCATGTGTGTGCCCTGCCCACTGACTACACAGGTGAGCTCCACGTGCTGTCTATTCACATTTGCAGTGACAATTTTGCTCCGACCTTGCCTTTGATAGTGCCTAGGCACATTGATAAGGATCCTTCATGCTGCTGTGGAACACCTTTATGGATTAATAGGGTTGCTTTACCACTTAGAGCCAAAGGTGAGATTCTGATGGTGTCAAAGTGAAGTCATTGCTTCTGCAAATTTAAGACTAGTAATAGTATAATGATAGTGGATGGGAAAAGTTTCAACAGTTTCTGTATATACTCTTAAATTCCCTGTGGGAGTTTTTTCCATTTCTGCAAAGTAAATTGCAGTGACACAAAGTAATGCACTGGAAAAGTTTGGACAAATGCTACCAATGAGATTATATAATACAATAGTGAAGGAATTTATTATGAAGCCTGTTCTTGATTCAAAGAAGAAAGATTTTCCCTGGTGGGTTGTGGATAGTTTATAACTTCCTCTCCCGTCCCAAAAGTGTATGTGTCATATTTTGCAACCAGAGAAATATATGCTTGTTCCTCTTCAGCAAATAGTTTGTGCGGACTTTAATAGCAGTTTCAAAGCTTGGAGTTCATTTCCTGGGATAGCATAGCTGGAAATAGGGTTTACTGTTGATAGTAATTAAAATATGAGCACTCTTCTGGCTTTGTTTCTCTTTTTTCTGGTCCATATTAAATGCTGGGGTGACTAAATTTAGAAGTGTTTCTAATGTCTATAGATGTTGAGACAACAATTTCCTAGGTGATATCAGTGCATTCATTCTCCCTTTAGAATTGTGTATTTTTTCTTTGTTTTAAAGCAAACTATTTGAAAAAGAGTTATCAAGTAAGAGTAATAAATAGGTTGTGCATGGTGTTTTTAATCACATTTGGCATTGTATCAAGTATGCTGTGATACCCCATTTGCAAAACAAATAGGTGTTATTGAGAAGCCTTGAAAGTTTTGATCAAGGAGGAAGATGACAGCAAAGGAAACAAGTTTGCTTTGCTTTATATGTAATCCTTATCACTTCATTTTTAACTTTTTGTTTCTTTCTTGGTTTGTTTAGTTTGGTTTTTCTTTCTTCTTTAGTATAGTGTTTCTTATTCCTAGCATCTGTGTGCTTATATCCCAAATATCTCAGAAATGTGTTTCTCCACAAGCAGCAGTGACATCCTTCCAAGGAATGGAGGGTGAGGAAAACACTCGTGGCACGTGATCACCTCGTGAGCAAATTGTCTTTTCTGCTGTGGGGACGGAGTCAGACCATGCCTGGGCAGCAGCACCATGGAGGAGCGCTCAGGCTCATCACTGCTCACCATGAGCTCCTTTTCCCTGAGTGATGCTGTGGCTGCTCAGAGCACTGTGGGGTTATGCAGTCCCACACCGCTCGTGTGTCCATAATCTGTCCAATGCACTGTTGGCAGAGGAGCCAGCGCTGTGACGTGCCAGCTTGCCAATGACTCTACGAGAGGCTCAATTTTGAACATGCCAGGAGGCCCCTTGGCTGCCTTGGTGCCTGGTTGTGTTGTGTCATTTGCTAATGTGGTTTCTTTCTTGCTGGCCTGCATCTTAATGGAGTTCTTCAACCACGCTAACTGATTGTAATAACTTTTGCCTGTCTAGACAGGGCCTTACTGTGTCTGATTAGATCCCAGCCTTGTGGCGTGCATCACTGCCTCTTTCTTATAAATGTGATGAAAAAAAAAAAAAAAAAGGTGCACATTAATAGTGCTTAGTCTGTTTTTTTGCTTTGCAGTGTTGGTATAAAATATTTATAGATGTTTACTTTATGCCTGGAGGAAAAAAAATTTAGCCAAATGTCTCTAGGATGCAATTTAGAAGGGAACCTCTTATCTCCAGTAAGGAAAGAGCAGACAAATGTTCTCTTTGAGGATATTAACTGAGGTTCCACTGAAGTCAGTTGCGGAAGTTTATTGCTCACTGAAGTCAGCAACTTTCTCATATAGGTAAAAAAAGAATTTCTCTGAATCATTAATAAAAATCAAAAGGAGGAAAAGTGGTTTGCCTGCCTTAAGGTTTTAGTTCCTTACTGCTTTTTGGAAGCGTAGTAAGTTAAATTCAGCTTTGGTACTCTTGATATTTAGGCACTCAAGAGGAAAGGTTGGACAAACAGTTTCCTACTGTAATAAAAAAAAAAAAATTAAATTGGTATCCAATTTTAGAGAACTCAATAATTACAAAGTATAGGGTTTGAGATAAATTTGCGTTGATAGTAGTCTGTCTTGTCTTTTTCTTCCATACCTTCCACAGAAAAAGAATGATTCATGTTTTAAAGTTTCTTAATTAAAAAAGAAAAACTGCTTTGGCAGAAGAAATGAACTTCTGGTTTTGATTTAAAAAGTAAATCAGACGATAGTACAAATAGGCACGATTTTCAGTAGCTCTTATTAGTATTTTAAACTCTGTGTCATGGTAACAACTGCTTCTATTTTCCTTGTACTGATAGGATGGATTTAGGCTGAGTGAAGAAGGGAAACTTGACAAAAGAAGTTAGCAGACCATTCTGGTGTCTCACAGGACTGGGAAGTAAGACTACATTTTTTTGGAGCTGGGACGAGCAGTTGCAGCTTGGTTTATGTGCTGTGCCTGCCCAGAGGAAATTCCTACTTTATAGTGAGAGAGTGGCCAAGGACTAGAGCATATTATTCTAATTAAATCATTTATATTCCATTGCCTTCATTTGGAAGGCTCTGTGCATCTTCTGAGTTTTAGATGTCATCTGTAGGGACACTGTGAACAGCTTGTGTACTTACATGCCATGATGTCATCTTCAATCGGTACAGTACAGTTTAAATTGCTGATTTATTTTGATATTAGTCACTTGAAAATGCTCTTAAAAAACCTACGTCTCTTCAGAGGTAGAAGGTATGTTTATATGTGATAACCGTTTACTGAATTAGTTTCCTTTGTGAAGCACCACTATGTTATTAAAATGGCTGTTAGATGGAAACATTTAATGCAGCCCTATTAAAATAGGACATTCACCTCTCTTTCTAGTTCAAGAAACTAGACTACTGTAGAAAGAGTGACTCCAGAATCTGGAACTGATGTTGGTGTAGCCATGCTCCCACTGCAGAGCGTTCCTCTAGGTCAGATGGCACAAATTGAATCTTAACTGTCCATAGATGTGATCTGTCCATTATTGGTAGCGGTACCAATAGTGAGGGGTGGTTTTTTTTTTTATGATTTCTAATAGAATTATATCATCATTTTAGTGTGAGATACTTGGCAGAGTTAACTCTCTATAATTAACTTGTGCGATCATTGTATACATGACAGCGGAAAGAAGAGAAACTTGAACCACTAGAATACTTTTGTTTGGAATACAGAGCTTGTTAAGCAATTACCAACTTTCAGGCTTTACCAACTGACTGCAAGGCATCTTGTTTGAAAAAAGAAATTGTTAAAATAATTTAGTTTTTTTCCTGTGGTTTTAAACCAACAGGAATGTTTTATTTGAACTAAAATACTTTGTATACATATATCACTTAATCAGATCTCCAGGGGAAAATATTTGCTTAAATATGTTCAAGTTTTCGGATGAGTAACTGGCTAAAGCCAGAAACTTGAAAGTTTTGAAGGAGTTATTGGGCTGCTTTTTTTCAGATTAATTTTTACTGACAAATAGTGACTATGGTGTAGCTACTTACCTGTGTAACTGTGGTCTCCATTTGGCATGCTGTACCTATAAAATGCTTCCTTGTATGAAAAAAGTTAAATGGTGCTAAGTGCTGTTATGCTCTTTCATTATCACAAAGAACAAATAGCACCTGAAAAGCTAAGTCATCAGAAATAATTGTAAAGGTTTTTTAACAAGAATATAATTACTCATGCTGATGTTTTTGTGATCTCATGATCATGGTCGTGTTATGAATCTTTGTCCCTTCCCTTTGTGTTTTTTATTAGGTGATAACACTGATTTGGTTACTGAAAGTAAGAAAGCTTTGCCTTAACTAAGTGGGTTGGACTCATGTAGTTCCAAATTAGGGGACAATTTTTAAGTTGTATCACAATCTAATAGTGAACAAGAGTAAAGGGAAATATCTGTACAACACTTACAATACTCTCCCACCCATAAGGTTTATCTGTTTATAAAATGCCAGTAATGCATTAGACTTTGGACAAAAGGAGATGCTGCTAGTAGGCAGCTTAATCTAGAAATATTCCCTAAGGGAAGTATGGATTGCAATGGGTAGTAGGGATTGAACCGGGCTTTAGTGTGTCATACCATGGCTGTGATTTTTATTTTTTGTAATTAGTCTGTGGGCTTCTGGTTTTCTCTGCGTTTGTGATTTACATGTCTCCAGCCTGGTCAAGGTCACCACAACTAAGATTATTGGGATTTGTCCTATGGCTGGCAAAGTGATAAAACTATTGTTTTAAAATTTGCAATTGAGTTGACATTTCAGGGACATGAAATGATGTGAGCTTTGATTTTTGACAATTGCTATGTAGGCTACTGATGTGTGTTGACGCTCCCTTCTTGCAGAGCAGATTTGTTGTAGTTGGCATATTATTGCTGATAGTTCTCAAATTCCTTGCAGTAGTCCTGCCCTCCCATTGTTCGTGTGATGAACAGCCAGTTCCTATGCTGGCAGCAAGGAGGGAGAAGGTGGGGTGGTGGGCAGGTGACTCTTACATCAGCCGCTTGCAAGTGTGCAGCAGATATCGGCAGGGCCTAATTAACAGCTGCAATTGCACCGCTGGGAAGTATCTGCATGCTCAGAGGAGTCTTGCAGTCTGCTCAGAGTAGCCTTTATTATTTTGCTGGGTATTGTGGACACTTGAATCCTGGTAAAAATATTGTCTATCTGATTATTTCTCCAGAATCAATCCCTTAATAGCCATTGCATATATTTAAATGCCTTCCTGAGTGTGTCTTCCTGAGGACCAGATCAGATGAGATTTGAATTCAGATGATGAAATCTGTGTCTTTTTTTTTTTTTTCCCTCTGGTCCAAACGGAAGTAGGAAAAGGAGAGCTGTGCTGTTTTTCCCATTATTGAGAGAGACACCTCACCAGAGCACCTGTCTGAAATAGTTGGTCCATATTGATTGTTTTAAAATTCTGACTTGGGGACATCCTTTCACCAGTGGTGAAGACTTTTACCTGTTTAATTGTCCTTTATTAACAAAATGACATTGCTTTTGTTGCTTGAAATGAGCCTAAAAGAGCAATGAAGTGCTGAGAGGAATATAGAACAAAATAGGAAACTTGGAATCAGTGCTCATATACTGCTTCATTTGCTAAGGCATAGAGCTCAGGTATCACTTATTTGCGGTGTTTGTTGCTTCAGTAATGGAAAGGGAGCTTTCTGCCTTTCTAAGGTGATGGAGCCTGCTTCATTTTGTGAAGTAGTAGAAGGCTGTAAGAAAAATACCAGATGTATATATTGTTGTTTGATCTTCCTATGGAGATAAGCAGCAATATTGTCATCGGTGCTACCTAATGAAGGGAGAGAAAAATTTGAGTGTTACAGTACTCTAATTGATGCCCAACAATTAATTATAGCATGCTTGAAGTAGTTTTCCCCAAAATGTTTTGCTTTTTCACAGTGCTCCCAAAACTGGGTCTTTGAGAAGTGTTTTCTTTCTCAGTTTTTCTCTGTTGGGAGATACCTTTTAGACATCGTCTTTCTGCCCTCTATTTCTTTTGGATCCTGACGGCTTCTACATTTGGTCATGGAAAAGATATTTCCCATAGTAGAGAACGACATTAGAAAAACAAATCACCGAACAGTTGCGGTTCTCTTGTTTGACAGTTTATGGAGCAAATGCTGGCTATGCACCATTTAGCATTCTCCAAGACAAAGTACCCACACAGTGCTGCCAATTTCATTAGAGAGCTACACCAGCTACTTTTAAAATTTGGTCCTGTTTACATAGGAATTTCAGTTTTACTACCATACCCATCAAAAGGTTATTGTCTGCACACAGGGTCACTGTTTTTAGCAAATCTGCCTATAAATCTAAGTAACCAGTAATTAAATGGAAGTCTGAATACCAGGCAAGGAATAAAACTAAGGGTCTCCCTGTGGATTATGAGTTATGATTAGTATGGGCAGGTTTTAAGCACCAATCAGCCAGAAAAATATATTGTAATTCATCATTAGGATTTACCTTTCCAAAACCCAAAAGTTAAATTTCAACAAAAGGCCGAGATTACTCAAGGAAGAAAATGGTTGCCATGAAGTGATGATTTCTTTTTCCTCTCAAAGAAAGGTAGCTGGAATTGGTGCAGCTTTTCCAGTTCATTATACAAATAGGAATAAAAGCCGGATGCCTGGGGATGGCGTTGAGAAAAGTGTGTCCAATAGCTTTGTTGTTTTCTCAGCTACACACTGGTCCTCCATGTCTGTCTGCTCTCTCTCTTTGCTCCCATTTCCATGGCCCAAGGTCCACAACAGCAGGTTAAGCAGGGTCTAGAGTTCACATACTAGACACATGAATTATATGTCCACAGTGTATCAATCTCTGCCAGAATCTGTCTACAGCCAAGACATAATGTATAGCAACACTTTTTTAATGAGGAACATGCATCTGTTACACGTTTAGCAGAGGATATTTCTGGAGCAGTGTTAAGAAAATATGCTTTGATTTTACAGTCCCATACCCCTCTGTCTGTCGAGATGTAATTTTTGAGTCAAAGACCAGACATAAAGGCTTTCAAAGGCTGTACTGGATAGAAGCCTGGCAGCTCTACCCACTGTAAACAACATGTAAGTCTCATCATTCCCTTTTCTGCTCCCTCACCCAAGCCAATAGGATGTGCTCTTCGGAGGGTTGAGGAAGCATTCCCAAGAAACACTTGAATAAAAATGCTATTTTGTTTAAGAAACCTTGTGCAGATGTGTAAATTCCTAATTTTCAAAAGCTGTTGCAAAACAGTGTAATTCAAGGCAAAATCCAAGTGTATTGGTTTAGTTAGACTCTCATTGCAACACTTTTCATCATCTTCAGGTGAAAAACGTCACACCCGTGTCAAAATATTGACACTTGAATCAAAAACCGGCCTTAAACGTTTTTTTTTTTTGGATGGGTAATGCAGATAAATAGGCATGAATGGCCCCATGATTGAAGTCAAGGCTTGAAGGCAAAGCTATGAGTGTGGTGGCATTTCCCTCTCTATGCTGTGGTGAAAGCAGCCAGGAATGAGCTCTGCCTTTGGTTTGTGCCAGCACAAAGCACTGTGAGCGTTGCCAGGTGTGCCGAGCCTGAGGTCATGGCACAGAGATGTCCCTGCGGCTCAGCAGAGTTTATTAGCTTGGCCCAGAGCCATGCTAAGTGTTCAAAAGGCTTTTGGTTATCTCCAAGTGTGGGCAGGGATTTCTTGTGTCTGTTCAGAACAAGTTTGAACCTGCTGGCATTATAACCTAGAGATATATCCCGTGGATCTGTGTCTTTGATGAAAGGAAACTGGCATGCTTTAGTATCTCACTTCTCTTTGACTACCTTTGAGTTTGTTAATGATTTTTTTTTTAACTTTTCAAAACTTGCCTCACTGTACTGAAAAATTAAAATAGGAGGAAGCAATTAGAGAATCATTTGGGTTGGAGAAGACCTCCAAGACTGAGTCCAACCTTTGACTGAGCATCATCTTGTCAAGACCACAGCACTAAATGCCTCGTCCAGTCATTTCTTGAACACCTCTGGGGATGGTGACTCCACTGCCTCCCTAGGCAGCCCATTCCAATGCTCAGCTTCCCTCTCAGTGAAAAAAATTCTTCCTTGTGTCCAGTCTCTTCTGGTGCAGCTTAAGGTTATGTCCTCTCATCCTGTTGCTCTTTCTGTGGGAGAAGAGGCTAAATGTCACCTGTCTACAGCCTCCTTTCAGGCAGTTGTAGAAAGCAATAAGGTCATCCCTTATCCCTGGAGAAAAGGGCCTCCTTTTCTCCAGGCTAAACACCTCCAGCTCTCTCAAGTGCTCCTCATAGGACTTGTGCTCCAGACCATATCCATTGCCCTTCTTTGGGTGCAATCCAGCACCTCAATGTTCTTACTAAATTGGAAAAACTGAACATGGGACTTGAGGTGTGGCCTCACCAGTGCCAAGTACAGAGGGACAATCACTGCCCTGGTAGTGCTGGCCACACCATTGCTGATCCAGGCCAGGATGCTGTTGGCCTTCTTGGCTAGCTGGGCACGCTCTGGCTCATGGTCAGCATTCCCAGGTTCTTTTCTGCTGGGCCACTTTCCAGCCAGTTCCCAAGATGGTGGCCAGCTAAGTCAAAAGTACCAAAAAACTTTTCTGCACTGTTTCACCTTCTTCATCAAGCCTTCTTTTTTGAGCCCTGTACTTGTAGGTTCTGCAGTCTTCAGCATAAACCTTATTGGAAGCAGCTTTTCCATGTGGGAAGGCTAGCAGAGGTGAAAATTTTGAAATTATACAACTGCTCCCTTCCCCTTATATCCCCTGCAACCTTGGTCTGGCTTGGAAAGAGCATTTAGAGAAAGGTAGATACAATGGAATAAGCAATTTTTCTGGTGTTCATGTCTAGCAGTTTTGGGCTTCAGACCCTGCCTGCTTCAGCTGTGCTTGGACAACATTGTGCAGGTTCCTGTCGGAGCAGTTGCCAGATGACCTGGAGAGGAAGAGATGCCAAGATCTCCTTAGCTGTATAGTGGAAAGTTGCATTGAGCGAATGGAGATTTAGTGCAAGTTAGAGACAGAGATGTCATCCTCATCAGGAGTACTAGTCAAAGGCACTTGAAGCCAAGAATTAAATGATGCAGAATTCATGTGTACTCAGGATTTCCATGGCTCTGTCAGTTAAACAGCTGCAGAGAAGAACCCTAACAGAGTGATGGCACGGAAGGTTTTCCCATGAGCCATTCTACTTGGATGACTTGCATGACTTGCATAAAGCAGCCATTTCCATGGTGTCAGAAATGAAGTTTTACTTGATGCAGTTACCTAGGTCCTTGGTGTGACAGTGTTTCTCTGGTTAGGCAGCAGAAGGCATAGTGCTGTACATGGAGAATAGGAAATTGTGTCCTGTCCATAAGAGGTGTTGAGAGTGAATCTCCCTTTTACTCTAGTTCAGTTTGTGTATGACATAGAGATCACTTCTTTGCGTATTTCCCCATGGTATCTCAGCTCCCAGCTCTGACTACTCTCATTTTGCATCTGGGTAGTGGGAAACTGTTGACTCCACTATACACATCAGAAGAAGTTAAAATAAATCACTTCAGACTGACAAAGGTTTGTTTTAAAATGAGGGGGGCCTTCTCACCCAAACCTCCAAAACATGTAATTTAAATTTGTTTTCGGGAGATGAACAAAGGAGCAGCAATTAAACAAAGTTCATGCAGTTCCTGCTGTCCCATGTAGCAAGGGGAGTAGAATGAGATGTGTGGAGAGCTTGTGTCAACAGTGCTAGTCACTGCCCCGTGGTCTTGGGGAGTAGAAAGAATCTCGGGCCAAAAGTTGAGCATTTATGTGGGCTGCTGGTGTGCTCATGTGAGGATGGACTGTACTCTAGCAACAAAATAAGTCAAAGTGCATGCAGGGTGCTGTTTCAGAATACCTTACAGTATTTTGCTCTACTTAATATTTTAAGGCTTTTACACTTTGGCCTGTGTTAGCATAAAAATAAGTACAAGACTATCAGACTTTCCCCACAGGACAAAAATTCCATTTTCCAACCACCTCTAATTATTTCCATTCTGCTGTCTGGAAAGGATCTGGAGACAATTTAGGAAGCCAATTTAAAACTGACTTGGGAAAAAGTCGTTTACCCTCCTGAGCCTCCTTCGATGTGCAGTCAGCATCATGTGATCAATAGGAAATCTCATGCTCAATGATTTTGATGCTCACAGAAGAACCTTGAGACCATGAAGTTTAGCCTGAGAACCGCTTACCTGTATGTACAATTTTTGTAGATGTGGTGGACCAAACAGCTCGCTTGTTGAAGAGCTTTGAGTGGTGGGGAAAGTGACAAAGAGCCTTTAAAAACAGGCAGAGGGTGGCTGTGCTCTTGGAAATGCCTTGTCATGAGGCGCGTGGTCAGCCATTCCCTGCTTTCTTCCTGTGGGAGCTTGGGTGACGTTGCAGCTTCCGAGCCCAGCAGTGACATCTCCAGCCTGCAGTCCTGAGGGTGCTGCAGGGCAGCATCTGTAGCTCCAGCTACAGGGGGAGGGAGGCACCAGGAAAAGTGTGTGTGCACATCTGGTACCAAAGTACCGCTCCTCCCAGAGCTTCATCCGATCCTTGCTCTGTGCATGGATACAGAGTTTTCTTCACCTTTTCTTGTGTACCAGGTCTACATACATCATCCTAAATGTCTCTTTAATCCTATTAGGGCTGTGTTCAGCTGGGGTTTGGATTTGTCACTAATGAGTGCTTGAGGTTAGTAATTTTCAATTACACTTTTCTAGCTCTCAATTAAAAAGGTGGCTGACATTTTATATGGGGAAGTTGAAAAACTCTTATTTTTTTCATTTAGACTGGCTGCAAATTACAAAATCAGGACTCCTGGGCGTACAAAATGAACATTCTTGGGAAATATTGTAAAACGTGTTCTTCGTGGTTAACATTTAGAATTTTAAGATTTTTTGTGTGTGTGCTTTATGCTATGCTGGCAAATTGAAAAAATATTGGATTCTTATATGGAGAACCAGCAATTTCCCACAGCCCTGCTTTTTCAGTGCTGAATGCATTTCATTTTGTGTGTGATTTTCCCCATTTGCCAACTGACTACATCATACAGTTTTTTTGGCATATTCTTTCTGTCTTATGACCATCAGCAGATATTTTGAGTAGCGTATTATAAAGCCGCAGATACTTTTTGCTGCCTTTTATTTTGCCTGTTGCCACTGGGAATGGAAAAGATTTTATTGATTTTGTGGCATCAGATGAGGCTTCAGTAGAGTCTCTGTGCCTGACCCCAGTACCCGGTGCTGGTTTCCCTCCCTGTTGGCAATGGAGGGATGAGCCTGATGATCTCCAGTGTGTTCTTCAAAAGTAGCACAAGATTGTTCTGGAAAAGTATGAGGAAAACGATTGATACTTGTAAATGGTTCAAGATGCTCTGCAAATCCTTCAGGATGATCTAACTGTCAAAGAGATGGAGCTGAATTTGAGGCATGCTGCTGAAATGGAGAGTAACTGGAGCAAGGAGAAGATGGGACCAAGCAGAGTTCTGGAAGTAGTGATTGCAGAGACATGGAACATTCTTGCACAGCAAGCTAGTGTTTTATGGAAACACGGACTCATTGCCAAAAATTGAATTACAGAAATTGGGGGGGGGGGGGGGTGTAACACTTCTGGATGCTGCAGTTGTTGTAGGGCTCCATAAGGATTTTTACCTTCAGGTCTGGGCATTGCAGCAGTAGGAAGGAATAGAGTGTATATAAACTATCGGGCACTTCAGAGCAGTCTAAAAATATGTCATGTTTAGGACATTGTGTTTGTTTGGGACAGCATTTGTAACAAGAGTAACAAATTATTGCATACTGGAGGCTGTTTCAAGTGGTGTAAAGTAAGATGTGAATGTGGCTTGGCTTAGTGGGCATGGGGAGAAAGAGCTAACATGCTAATCATCATTCCTGAAAACTGTAACTGTTGTGTGAGAGGGGGTATTATTTAAGACACTGTGAGGGATTATGAATGATAAAAATTGAAAATAGTAAGCTTAGTAGGAAGTCTAATCTGAATAAAAAGATAATCTTTACTGTCAGACCTCATAAATAGTAGAACATTTTTTTGGGGAAGGGATAGGCACCCTGTTCCTGGAGTTTAAATTTAGGCTAGGCAGGAGATCCAAATATGCATTGCTGCGAGGGAACTCTTCACTGGCAGGATCAGGATTGGCTTCAGTATTTGGCCATCAGCAATGTTATTATTGTGAAATGTTTCCTGGAATGGTACATGGGGGGTTGGTACCATAAAACAGTTTAGTTTTTGCTGGTATATTTCTAAGGGTGGAAATATTGGTGATGAATTGTCACTGTCAAATCTCTGAGCCAACATTTTTATTAGAGAACATGTCTTGCAAGACATCCACGTGCACAATTATCTCTGTAGGAGAGAGTGTCACGCAAGGCCAATACTGATAGATCATTCACTAAACCCTGTATTGTAAATGACTGTATTCAGAGCTAAGAGCGAGTGAAGAGGGTGGGGTTTTATTGCTGCTTTCAAGTTTGACTTTAATCTATCACATTTTTTCTCTTGCACATTGTCCCAGACATAAAGGAGAGGATATATTCCATTCAGTGAATTCGGACTGATTCTTGATCAGTGGCTACTTACTTGTATAAAACTGCTGTAGAAATTAAGACTTCTAGCTTGCCAGCTATGAAGAGTAAATAATGGGGTTAAATAATCAAAAAAATGTCCAAATTATTTAAATTGCTTACATTTGCTGCTACTTTTTCACCACCACAAAATCATAATACAAGATTTTTCCAGTGTCTGAGCTGTGCTTGACTAATGAGCCCATTTAGACGTTTTGTTTCTTTTATAACAATTTACTGCAGTTTGGAACAGTGCTGTATTTTCTCTGGTCCACATGCTGACCTTTTATTTCTTGCAGTATTTTGCATTTCAGTGGGACTTGTACGCTATAGGGAGGACACTCTCTCAGATAAAACTTGTTTGGTAAATACTTCAAGCAGCTCTGTGGAGTTAACTGGTTTTGAATCTCCGGATGGGAGCTTGACATTAACTTTTTGTTCACTTGTATTCTCTATGTCCTCTTGAGATAGGAAGTTCTTATTGTGCAGTTATCTTCCTCAGACAAAGAAATTTTCATGGAGAGCTTTTATGTTTTGCTGTTGGCTTTTTGCTTTCATCCTTATGAATTTCTTTGCAGAATTGTTGTAGTTGAAGTTGTAGAAACTGGATCTATAATACATTGTTTGCCATATTTCAGTTAGTATTATGGTACTATTCAAAATTATTCATTATTGGTTTGAATTTTTTCCAGTCATTATTGGCATTTTGTAATAATAATAATTTTATAATATTATTTATTTATTCTTCTATGTATTATTGATATATAGACTATATATGTGTGTGTATATATATATAAACTTTTGCAGAGAAAAGATAGGAATGATTAAATGGTGCCTTCAAAACTTCATGGGAAGTTTATGGAGAAGTCATGTCAGTAAAGATACTCTAAAGTTCTCTCTGCTGTGCCTTATCCTGGTTCCTGCCATGCTTTCTGAACTAGTTTTGGATCAGGAGCCGTAATCTCTGAAGCCTTAAGCGCTAAACCCTGAAAAGCTCCAAGTTCGTGGTTTAGCCATGTGAGGTCTTTGCTATCACATGGATAATAGACATTCCCTTTTGCATTCCCTGAATAAAAAGTGAATCAACTAGAAGCATGTTTGTACTAAGCCACATCAGAGTTATCCTCTGAATTAAGGCTATGTAATAGGTCCTTTAAAAGTAAATTTGTACAAAAAGGTCTGAACTTTTTGTTGTTAGTTCAGATATAATTTGACAGCTCTTGTTTCATCACTATTAAATTTACAGTTTTATTTTATCTGAATGAATTGGAGTGTGGTTAATTTATATGCAACTTTATATACCACTAAAATCTTCCATATGGAATTTAGATTAGATAAGGTTCCAGGAAATGGAAGTCTTAGATGTGAATGACTGTAAACATGCTTAAAAGAGTTATTCTGTAAGGATTAAATAACATTTAGAGTTAATTTTCCTGATTTTTTTTTTTTCTGTGAGAGAGCACAGCAAACAAGTTCTAAATTCGAATGCTTGGCATTATGATAATTTGCTGACTCACAGTATTTCATGGGCTATGCCACTTTACACGGTAGTGCAATGGATGATGATGTGCAAGAAAAGTCAGCAAAACAAGAATCTCTGACTGATAGCAGCCTACACTTCTGGTAGCAATTAATTGGTCTGTGGTGCCTTCTTAGCACATCTTGTTGCGTTTTCTTCCCTCAGGGGTATCGCAAGATGGCTGAATGTGGATAAACTAGGAAGACTGGCAAGCTGAAGATATAATCTGATTTTTCTGAAATTTCTGTGGCTGAAATAATCAAATCAAACTTTCCCATGTCTTCTTGTTAAAGATCAAGAAAATAGTGGGCTGTTTTCCCACTGTTCCCACTCACAAGTGATATGTTTATGTGCAATGTGTGTGGAAACTTCCCCTCTCTGCCTCTCGTACAGGTCACTGGCTTCTTGAGTACAACTTCTCCAGAGCAGTTAATGAACTTTGGAGGGTTTTTTTGTTTTTTAAAATGAACTAATTATTTTAATCCCTTTCCCCCCTCTCTCCCCATTGCCAACAAGATTTTAGGATGTTTTCTGTCCCCTGGTAATCCTGTCAGTTTGGAGTGGTTTTCAAAAGACCTCTGAGGACTTGTTCTGAATCTCCTGTCTTTTATGCCTTGTTCATCATTGGTGCATCATTCCTTATGAAAAATCCCCAGAGTTCATCTTGCAGTTTATCGGGCCATTAAAATAACGAATAATGTGTAAAAAACAGTGAAGGGGGTGTGGGTGAGGCTGGGATGTGGAACTAACTACAGAACAGAGAGAATTTCTCTGCCAGGACAATACATCTTTACAGATATTCTAACTTGCTTTCTGGGGAAGGGATCATATAAAGTAGCTTTCCTCTGGGTTTACATTCTGGTGCAGAGCCCATAAAAATCAATGGAAGTCTTTTCCTCAGTCTCTTAATGAGTAATGCCTGCAATCTTCTTGTAGTGCACAACTAGGTACATGCTGCTTATGTTTCTGTTGCTATTACGTAGAGATTACGGGACAGTCAGAGCTGAGATAAAAGTTCCTAGCAGTAATAGTAGCAGTCTTGTGCCAATATCCTGGTGCTTCCACCACACATGAGCCCAGGGACTGGCAGGAGGTGTGTCAGTGGTGGTTGTATGAGGCTGCCTGGCTTCACCCAGCCCTCAACCCATTCCTGCCCTCCCGGCTGCTCTCCTGGCCTGCCATCAGTGACACGATTAGGCAAGGGCTGGAAGGCACAGGTTGGCTGGGGAATGGTAAAGTACAATGGGAACTTAGGAATCAAGTGGGCATGGGGCCTCTCACATTTACATTAATTTATGCACTACTGTGATGTCAACACCAAGTAGTTTGAAGGAATTAAATAGTTAAATTCAAAATTCTTTATGTGCCGAGCAGTGTCTAGATGGTTTATAGCTGCAAGTAAGCAAAAGGTTTACTTACAAAATTGATTTATATGTTCATTTATGTTCTTGAATATTGAGAACGGGGAGGGAATTAGCAGTGTTGCATGAGCTACACTAGCACATTTTTCACCTTATATGGAGAACTGCCTGCCACTTATCAAGCAGGGTTAGATGTGCTGTTATTGTCACATTCCTTAAAGTTGGAAGAAATCTTGTTTCTCTGACTGAAGATTCAACTCATAACCTTATGATTTTGTTGTTCAAGTACTGTTTTTTCATCCAGGAATTGTTGGGATGGGCAGCGCTTCTTGAGAAAAATAGCAACGTGCACATTTTCACTGCTGTGTTGTGGAGTTCATTCCTCAGCTCGGGTGGAGAAACTTAGATGCTTGAGAGGGAAAATATGTTTCTGTTTGGAGTCATCTGGAGTTCCTCCTGGCTGGCTTCTCTGGTTCTGAAGAGCACAACAGGAGGGAAGGTCCCAGGAAATGAAAGGGGAGACCTGCAAATTGTGTGCACATGGTATTTAAGGGGGTAGATCTCATTTTTGGTTTTTTCTTTATCCCTGCTGAAGGTAAAGTGGCTGGTGTTTGAAACAGCCTTTTCCTGGACTCGTTGAAAGGATAGTGACTGAGCTGTTGGCTGTGAAGTCATTGACCTGCTGGTGATTTGAGTGTGAGATGGAATAAATGAAAATATGAAAGCGGAGACAAATTCCTTGTTTAGTCATTGATATCCTGTATTACAGAAGCCTGATAAAAGACTGAATACTTGAAAGGTTAAGAAGGTGACAATTATCAAATTTCCTTTTATGATAATGTGCCATTGATGGTTGCATTCACTGAAATACTTGCATTTGAAAAGTGGGAGATCAAGTCTGGCTTAGTGCAAGCTCTTCATATTAAGGGACTGCTTTCTATTTGAAATATTTCTGAGGTTGTGGCATTCAGTAGGAGAGTGAGTCTCACCTACTGCTGCTTCTTGGTTTTTTGGGTACCTACACTATTAGAAGTTTTTTAGCGTGTGCTCTGCCACTCTTGAGAACTTGAGTTTGTGTTGTGATTGCTGCGATTTTTCTGTGGTACAGCTTTAGAAAATAAAATACTTCAAAAGGTAGTGATTAGGTGCAGTGGTTAGAAAACCTTGCTTAAAATTGTTGTTGCTGGTTTCACTTCCATGCGGATGCAGAAGAGTTAACTGGAAAATGATACTCAGGTTTTTCTTTCTCCATAAAGGCACTGTTGGCTGTATTTTTTTGAATAATAAGACGTAAGGAAGAATTCATGAGCCTAGTAACATTTGAAGCCAACAGAAACAAAAGGGTAGTTTATACGGCTGAATACTTTGAAAAACCAACATTTGGAACATTTAGCCAAATGGTTGCATTGAAGTATCCATGCAATTTTGAAAGTGCAGAGCAAAAGATGCAGATTTGTATTTTCTGTTTTCTTGTTTGTGGTTTTTACCATTCTTCCCCTTTTATGGCTCACCAGAATAGTTGCAGATTTCTTATCATGTATGGATATAAAAGAACTTAAACTACACATATTTATTTTTAGGACTCCACCCTTGGGCTTTGGATTTTGTGAACAGCTATTTCAGTAAATTTACATCTATATGTGGAAACTGGCAGATTGAATACTGTGCAAATCCACAGTTTAAAAAAAGCAACTGCTATTATAGGAGGTAAATGATATCATAAGAAAGCCAAGTAAAAAAGATTTCATTTTTGTTTGCTGCTAAAGGAATGATCAATGCTTCCTGCTGGCTTTTGCACCCTGCAATTGGAGACTCTGGTGTGCAAGTGGTTTGAATAATGCTGGGGTTTGTGTCTGGTTGGCGCTGCATAATGCTGGGGCTGAAGTGACTTAAATATACAGCGTGTGGGCCAATCTTGAAGCCCTTTCTCAGGCAGAACACCCATTGAAATCATATTTAAGTGTCGTCAGTGAAAGCTTTGCCAAACAAATCATTATGGATTTGACCCCAAAGTTATTACTACTAAATTTCATATGTAAGCCTTTCATTATAGTATTTTTTAAGAATGGAGTGCTTGAAAGAATCCTGGAATTCATTATAACTAAGTTTTTAACAGGGTATCAGCCTCTTAAATTACATTTTCATTACTCGGAGCAGTTTCTTCCTCTTTGTTTCTTTCTCCTTTTTTTGTTGCTCAGAAAGAAGTAGAAGAGATACTCAGTGGCTCAGAATTATTTACCTCAGGCAAGCAATCTACTGAGGTGCCTAAATTAGGAGCTTAGTCTTCCAGCCTCTCCATGCGCACAGTGGAGAGGGCTATATACAGAGGGGGATTTGCTCAATGTCGTCTTTTGGATGTGACTCCATTATGCCCAGGGGTGGTGCAGGGTGAGCTGATTTAGGAACCCAGAGGAATGTGGTTGCTTGGCCAAGGACCTCTATGATTTATGATGTGAGTTGTATATAATTTTTTTCAAAATTCCTTTTTAGGAGTTAGCAGGTTAATTTTTTGTCTGTCTTTGCTCCATGCATGATGGAGTTTGGCAAGAGAGCTGTGTTCTTATAACAGAAAATCTGACATTGTTGTGGGACCTTTTCGAGTTCCTCAGTCTCTCTTGCTCTCTCGTATTCTTTGAGTCTCTGGCCTTGGTCCCCTTTTGAAGGCTGCAGGTTTCATTCAGGTCTCATGAAGTGTTTTGTGAGTCATGATGTGGACTGATGGATTATGTGACCAGATGCCTGCAATGCCTGGCTGCTTGTAGCAGGACTGGCTGAGCCAGGTGGTCCCTTCCTGGCCTCAGATCCCAAGAGAGGGATTTTTCAGCACAGAATCTGGATGTTTTGTACTTCATATAGCTAAAACTGCAGTAATCCAGCCCTCCCCTGTTTAAAATACCAAAGAAACAACAACAGAAAGGCCAGGCCATTAAAGTTTTAAAGCTGTTTTAATGTCTTTACACCTCCAACTGCATTGCACAGTATTAGATATAGAATATGGTCGATAGAGGTAGTAGGAGCACCCTTAAGCATGCCTCCCATATTCTCACATCGTATTTTCACCTGTGTTTACACACAGGTTTCTGGCCAGCCTTCAGTCATTCAGACAAAAAAATTCCAGAGTGTTTTTCCTGTTTCAGGCAGAAACCTCTTGGAAAGATTTTCAGCAGAACTCCAACTGTTTTTAAAAGAATACATTACAGAAATTTAGAGAGATTTGTCAAGTTTATTTAGCCAGTCATTCTTTCAAAGCATTGTTATACCTTCAGGGAGTAGAGTCAGGGTGCTTTTTGCAGCCCAGTGGAAATTAATACAGATCTACCTACCTGCCAGAGTTGGCGAAAATTGTTATCTGCACGTGCTAGTAAGAGCAGCTTAGAGGTTTGCTGATACAATCACTGGATACTCCCACTTATAAAATGGGCTTCTACCTCACCAGCCTCTGTCTGTGCCTGGGGTGATGATGATGGTGGGTGGTACCGAACACCCAGCTGGGTAGGGCCATGCCTCTGCTTTGCTGGAGAAAAAGGTGTCTGGGTGTTTAATAGTCTTCCAAATTCATTAAAGCTTTATGCCAAGGCATTATTGAGGCAATAATTGAAACATTACAACTTTTTTTACAACTCATCATTCGTGCAGTTAATTCCAATAAAGCTGAGAGTAGAATTTATACTTTAGTCCTTATACTACCCTCAGGAGTGCTGGGGCTGCGTTGTGTGATGCCCAAAGTTTGGGAACAAGGTTCAGAAAAGAACTTTTTTCTTCTACTTTTTTTTGTCCCAGGTTGGAGGAGACTCTAAGGGGTTGTACTGATAATTCATTGTTACTTTAAAGGAGCAAGTGTTGAAATCATGAGTTCCGTAGAGGGGATGGATCTCTTTGCTTTGTTTAAAAACAGCTAAGCATAAAAATACTACTGGGGAATTTTATAAAGGTTGCAATAAACCAACAAAAGCAAGAATCTAATGCATGACATCCTCAAGCCGTTTAAGAAATCATGATAACACAGGTTGGTGACTTGAGGCTGATGGCAAGACTAAGGTCATGCCGTAGTTATTCTGCAAGGTGGGAAGGAAGTTGTTGCTAATATGAAACATTCTGCATTGCTCCAGAGTCTAAAGGCTTCATAGAGTTTGGGTTACCTCCTTCCATTTTCTTGTTCTTTCACTTTTATAAGGACATTGCTTCTCCGTATCTCAAGCCCTTTTAAAATATTCATCTTGGTCAGAAAGCACAAAATACTCCTCCTAGTGAGAAGTGCTTTAGATCTTTGGCTTCTCAGTCATGATCCCTGAGACGCAGTAGGAGCTTTTCTGAAATGGACAATTTATATTTGTAAGGTGGATAGGAAGAGGGAAGCACTTGCCAGCCTCTAGTGCTGGCCAAGTTAGCAGGCTAAGAAGATCAGGATTGCAGCAAATAGGTAATTGTTTGCAGATTATAAATGACTAGGTGGTTCTTACGATCTTTCTGCTTATTTGTTGCACTAACCCTGATAAAGAACAATATTTCACCACCCTTCAAACGTGCATTCACATTTCACACCCAAAGGTGCATGCTGCCTTGCATGTCCTTGCAGTATTCATGATTTAGCACAAAAACACTATTCAGCATTTTCAGCCTCTTCAGATTATTAGGATAATGTGTAAAGACTGTTCCTTGACACAATGACTGCCCATTTCAAAGCATGTTCCCAACAAAAAGGCCACTAATTAAAACTTGTGTGAGTGGAAGCGTTGTCATCTGCATCAACTTCACTCTCTTTACTCTAAAGAAAAAACAGTTGTTTTTTCTTTAAAGGTTGTTAGAGTGAACTAAAAAAATTAGGCAGTTCAGGACCCTGTGTTGTAAAATCTTAGATAAGAGTTAATCAGTGTGACAAATTATGGGTTTGTCTGCCTGTCAGGTGGAATTAATGGTAAGTGACCCAGGGAGTTTGGTGCTGAGGTGAGAAGGAGGAGCTCCAGTGGTTTGCTTTGTTTGATATTCGAATTGTTTGTCTTGATGTGTTGAATTTTTTCAAAACATTTAAACAAAAGAGACAGAATTTGGGTCTATATTTCAGGTCAATACTTTGAAGCTATTTTCCCCCACCATTTCTGTTGCTTTTAATCAATTATGAATGTTCTGATGTAAATGCAGAATTAAAATGGTAAGCTATTTTCTTGTGCACGATGTAAGGTCCAAAAATTTATACCAAATGACTGTTCTGGAAGAGGGAAAATAAAATACCTGGGGAAAATGAAAGAGAGTATTTTCTGAAGCATATCTTCCTGCATGTGATCTGTAAAATTTAGATATCTAATTGTTAAATATGGTATCTAACTCCAAATGTGAGTAATGAGGTGTTGATAATGTTGGTTGCTTTACAGAAAATATGGGGCTTGCCTTTCTATATATGCAACTCTTTCCTATTTTTTGTTAGCTTCATCCCCAGAAATCCCCAGCTTTTTTTCAGTTTTCATTTCTTTTGAAGGGTTTCTTTTGGTGGGGGGTCACGGTGGTGGAGCGATGGGATTTTATTTGTTTGTAAATTTTGTTATTTTATACTTTGGGTTAGTTGGGTTTTTTTGGGCTTCTTTCTTTTATGGCCCTGAAGGTTATATTGGGTGTATCTGGTATATCAATACCAGATATTGGGTGTCTTTCCTGGGGTGTTTAGCCTAAGCTCTGACAGAATAATGCCACTGCTTCTTTAAGCCATAGCGTTGCTTTATATAGATCTGTCCTGATTTGTAGTGTTGCTTTAAATAACAATAAGAGAGTTCATCTCCCTTTCAGAAAAGGTTTATGACTGGTCTCTGCCTGGCTAGGAATGTTTATTTTTCCTAAGTTGCCTCACTGAAAAAATGTTTTGAAATTTAGAGTCCCAAGCTGGTGATGGGGCTTATGCATCTATTGCTCATGTTCTCTGCACCTCTAATCCCTTTAGCACTAGAAAGCTGTGGTTTTGATGGATCTCACATAGATCAGGCTCAATTTTCAATTTCTCTCTCCTTTCCCTATTGGTCATCCTATTTTCAAAACTGTATCATTGAAGTGATCTATGGGTGTTGGCAAAACCGTCAGAAGCCTCAGTAAGATTTAGTTACTACTCCTAGTCCTTTGCAATAACGCAGGCTTATTTTCTTTTCTCCATAGCTGATGATAAAATACCTTTGAAATAAACAATTTGAGAAAAAACCTTTCCACCACCTGGGATAATGGCAGAAGGGGAGGGATTCGCAGTGGATTGCTTCTGGATGCTCTTAAAATGGCATGCATCAGCTTTCTTAAAAATGTTAATTTTAGATGTAAATTTTAAAATGCAGCATCAGCTTTCTTGCTTGACTTTTGTTGGAGCCATGTATTGATTATGTATTAAGTTGACAGAGGCTGATGGAAAAATCCTTTCTAGCCCTGTACCAGGGGTCTGTGGGGCTGTGTTGTATCCTGTGTGGTAGCTTGTGCTTGGAAAGTGAATGAATAATGCCAAGTATGGGAAGAAGCATGCACAGGAGAGGAGATGGTATGAAGCATGTAATTTGGGGCATGGAAGGGAAAGCTCTGCTCTTCCCTTTCTGCCCAGCCTGGTTTTCTGGTCTGCCCCATGTCTGCTTTCCTAGTGTCACTTTCTGGTGACCAGGAGAAGGATTAGGCTGCTCCTAAAGCTGAGTCACCAACTCTACCTGCCACTTTTCAGGAGACCTTCCTGGACAAAGGGAGACAGAGCAGCAGGAGATTATTTGCTTGAAATCGCCTGGGGCTTTTGTCACTCAGCCTGTGGGAAGGAAGTGGTGTCCACCTTGGTCACAGGGCAGTGGACAAGGAGAAGA
Source organism: Sylvia atricapilla (assembly GCF_009819655.1). Taxonomy (NCBI): domain Eukaryota; kingdom Metazoa; phylum Chordata; class Aves; order Passeriformes; family Sylviidae; genus Sylvia; species Sylvia atricapilla. The sequence continues at coordinate 59,522,958 of NC_089142.1, forward strand.
TCATGATACAGGAATGATTTCTATTCATGTGTAGAGATCAGGAGGGGATTTTCATGGAAAGAGAAAAGTTAGCCAGTCCATGAGGCTGTTCAGAACTGCAGACAGAGTTGTGGCTCTAAAGGCAGATGAAGCATGAGTTTATCCAGACCAAGGGCAGTGTGAGTTACGGTGCAGAGCTACAGTCAAGGAAGGCTTACCTGCTTTTCAGGGCTAAAAGTCTCATAGTCAGGCTGTAGACCAGCCTGTGGCTGGAGGAATTTTAGTGAGATCTTAAAAAAGAGTGAGGAAACCTTCAAATAAAGTTTTCTTTTTGACTGTCTTCCTAGGTGGGGACACTGAAACCACTGGCTGGCTGCGAGTCTACCTGGTTTCAGTTGTGGTATGCACTTAATGCTGTGTGCATTCCCATCGAGTATCAGTGTCATTCCTGCTTCCTTGCCCAAGCCAACTAATTCAGGACTGCAGGTCTTTGGCACAGTTTTGCAAGTGCATATTGAACCTCCAGGCTTGGTGTGTTTATTTTGTAAAATTACAATAACTAAAAAAAAAAAAAGTAGATGACTATGAAATTCAAGGCAAGAAAATGTGAGACTTCCTGAAGAATAAAGTAAAATCAAAATTATCTCAGAAGTTTAAGAATGAAAGCTTGGTGTTTTGTTGCTGTGTTCTGGGCTCTTGCTTCTTCTTTTCAAGTTGAATAAAGAGGAAAGCAGTTTAATGCAGAACTAATTAATGTTCATTTCTCTAGGGTTGAGTGATCTCTGTTCAGTCACACCTTCTTCAGGTAACTCAAGTGCATTAATCAATGATCATCTTTCTAATTAAACTCCTGAGGAGAGAGGGTTTAGAGGATGATCATTAGTTTTGTGTAGAATCAGTGTATTAAGGGAAAGTAGAGTTAACAAGATGTTCCTTTTTCTTATATGATCAAAGGTTAGGAAGGTCAAAGTTTCTGTTCGTGTGTTGCCTCTGAAATGCAAACTGTCAACAAAAATAAGAAAAAATTCAAGTGCTTACAGAAACATACATTTTGAAAATAGCAATAAAGGTGGGGAAATAACTGCTGTGGATCATCCCAAACACAAATATCTGCTTGGCTCTGTTCTACATCTGACAGAGCAGTTAGGGTAGATCCTGAAACTTGGTTTGGGAGTGGGAGATTTCCTGAAACAAATGCACAGGGAAGTGAAGTTCAGCTTTCCTTGTGCAGACAGCTTCTGCCTTCTGGGCAGAGCTGCATGCTGTGGCACTGTCCTGCCTTTGTAGGCAGGCTGAATGGATGGTCTCAGTCCATGGTCCCTTCCCAGGGACTGGAGGATTTGCTATCCCTGAGCAGAACTGAAGCTCAGTGTGTCACGGGCAGCATGACAGTGGGCAGCGTGGGCTCCCGGGAGTTGATTATATGCTGAATGTGTGAATATATTCTCTGTTGTGTCCAGTATGACACGTGGTGCATTTAGAATTTTTCAATGGGGCTGAAAAAGTTGCAGGATTTTTATTTATTTGTTTGTTTGTTTTCTGTAAGCAGGGGCAGCTTTCCAGCAGGATCTGCTGTCCCCAAATTTCTCTAGGGGAAAGGGGAGGGATGGCAACCCAAAAGAACCACATGGAGCAAACTGATGGACTGCTGCCGAAAGCTGCAACAGCTGCCACAAGCTATTCACCGGTGGTTGGTTTAACATAGATGTCACAGATGAAGTTAAAATCCCTCTCTCTGGTGATTGACCAGGCAAGGTCTGGATGTATATCCTGTGGAGCTGATTGCAGGGCATTTTATAGCAGGGTGCTGTGCTGTACTTGGTTTATCTACCAGTGGCTCACCCTGGGGGAACCACATGAGTAATAAGCGTCGCTTCTCAGCTCCCTTCTTGCCAGACCTGTTGAGGTTTGGTAGCAGCTCATACCTCCCTTTTGACACAGGTGTGCTGCAGATCTAGGGAATGGAGGTGTCTTCCAAATTGCTCAGCGCCTCGTCATTGTACACTGGCTTTAACCAGGGGCTGTACTTTAGAATGACGATGCCTGGCAACCCAGCAAAAAATTCCAAAAGACCCATTATCTGGTGTTTGCTCCCTGCTGGTGCGGACAGCACCTGCCCTGAGCTTGATCAGCCCTTCCCAGATCTCAGTTAAGGAACTACATCTGTGACTTAAGTGTTGCTATTGTGTGTATAATATAATTCACTCTTTGTTTACAGTAGGGCTGGAAGGGCCCATGGTAGCTTTGTACTAAGGACTTTGCTTCAGTGCCATGCCTGCTAGCCATTTGCTGGTGTTTATTTTTGTGTACCCCCCTGTTCAGCAGGAGAATGGAAATGTGAGTGCAAGATGAATGACAAACCAAGGTTGTTACCATAGCACATACTGCCTAATCTATGCTGTTGAGACTTACACAGCTATGCCTACCTGTCTGTCCTTAACTAAATGACAGAGCCTAGGGTGTTGTATATGCCATGCTTAGTGTATGGGATTTTTGTCCTTATTAGTTGGCAGGAGGCAAAAATCTCAGTCTGGATGTGTGAGGTTTATGTGACTATTATTTTAGTACAGCAGTTCTTTCATTTTTGATACTACTTTATCTTCTTTTTTTTTTTTGTGACACATCAAAGATTTTTTTTTTTTTAGATTGATTCCTTTGGAAGTGCTTTGCCCTTGGTAGAAGTTTAATGAGAATTGTTGGTACTAAAGACATTTTGGGGAGAGGAAAAGGAGAGGAGTGTTATAAGATCACTGGTATAAGATATCCATTTCCTCCTAGCCTGCTGGAAAAAGATACTTGAATGTGTAAAGGTCTGTATGTATGGAGCAATATTCTACCCTATGGATTTTTCTTATGTTAAGCCTTATTATTCGAGATTCTGCGGATCCAAGGAGATGGGTATCGCAGATCTGGCAGAGCATTGCTGAGAAGTTTGTATTCACCATGGCAAACTTCCTGCAATATTTGATGGACTACTTGTGGAGGAGCACTGTGACCTCCCTAAGAGGTAGCTTACTGGGAGTGCTGGAAGAACTTCAAAAAACTTGGCCCTCTACCCTGGCCAGGAAGTTTTCTTCAAACAGAGCAGGGCACCATCCTTAACAAGTGTTCTTGTAAGACCTGACTGGCAGGGAGGGACTCTTGTGGTACTTTGCCATGAATTGATTCTTTTGTATCAAAAGTAGTATATTATCTGCCTGCTATAAATGTTGTGTTCTTGTTTCTGCCTGTTCCAGTGCAGATAGAAATGTTTTAGGTGTACACTTACAAATCTGTGACGACTGAGTAGTGTGAGATCACCCTGGCTGTATCAGCTAACAGCCAGCTGCATTCCCCTATAGTTATGGGCCAGCAGAAATCCAGGAGATTCGGGTTTGGCTGTGAGAGCAGAGTTTAACTCTGCATTGTTGAAATTACATGTCTTTCCTGACACAAATCTTACATTTAGCTCTGTACTAGGTGTCACCCCATGTCTATCAAACCATTAGTAGAGAAGCCATTTCTGTGGAGAGCTTGAAATGTGGTTCCAGCCAGAAAGGAAGATGCTTGAGCAGCACTCTTCAGTGAGCTGGTACATGGGAATAAAATGGGCACTTTTCAGTTCAGGGATTTTGCAGATGAGAGAGAACAAGCTGTTGCCCCAGGTTTTGAGTCTTAGTTGCTGATGCTCAGGAACTGAACCCCACGGTGAAGGAAGCCCTGTGTGGCTTTGAGGAGTGGAGCCATGCTGTGCCATTGTGTAGGAAAAGGAAGTATGACAAAAAATAAAGGTCGGGCACAGTAGCAGTGCTATGAACTTTGGCAAAGATGATATCTGTGACACATGGATCGTGGCAGTTTTATCTGAATGCCATAACCATGGTACTTGCAGCCTTGTCCTGCAGCTCTTGGCACTGTGCCTCTTACAGCCATGATTAGGAGGGCTTTGGTGGTCTGAGCTCTAAATGTTCCGTGTAGATAAATACACCTTTCCCCACCAGGAAAGCAGGTCTGTGTATTGTATTTGGAACTTAATAAGTACATTTTTTTTGTGTAACAACTAAGAATTATTAGTTACATATTATTACTCACATTTCTTCTTGGATGTAACTTGCAGCCTGATACTGCTTTTTATTTTGCTGGCCTGCTGTTAATTCGTCCATTTTGTATGGTGGTTTTGCAGCTTGTGTTATTTGCTATTTTGTTTGCATTTTATTTTAATGGAACAGCCTTTATTTTCGGTAAAGTCAGTTTAGGACTTTGCTCTAACCTCCCCTGCCTTTGGAAGCATGAGTATGATAAAATTCTTGTGTTAGTTTTAATTATGTGATATGTCAGCTTAACCATTGTAGATATCAGGATATTTTTATGACAAGGTGCTTTGTGCTGTGAAGAAGCTGTTTAAAATCAGCTGTGCCAATTTGAACATCAGAGAAGATATTATAATACAGTCTGACACTATGCAGAATGAAAATGACAGACTTTGTAGAGCATGAAGTTCTCCTTGCCAGCTTTTGGGAGCTTAGTTAGTCACTCTGCTTGTTCAGTGCACATGCACTGAGGCTGACTGGTGTCTGTCTTAGCATTTTTAGGTGACGTGGGCAAAAGAGCAGCTGGTTGCTCCACATCAGTCTCCTCAAAAGCAGTGGCTGGCTCTTCAGAGTCTGGCTTAGTTGGTGCAAGAGAACTTCCATGGGAGATCTTTGTACCTGATGTGCAGATATTTTGCAGAGGTCTGTGCTGGAATTTGATAGAAGCTTTAAATATGAACACGTGGAAACAGACAATCCTACTGTGGTACAGGCACGGTTTGTGGTAGGGCCATCACTGTAGAAAAGGGACTGTGATGGTGCTGGCCTGTTTCAAGTCACCTTTCCTGGTTGAGTGTTTCCTAGATGGAAACCTGGACAGCTTAACAACAGCTCTTCTTGAAGCATATGTTTGTAATGTGTTGTTCTACTGGTTTCTGTTTTCCATTTGTATGTAGGAAGAAGTTTTTAGCTGTGAGCAGTCAGTGCAGAATGAGTAAGTGAGGTATGAATTGAGTGGAGATGTTTCTAGCTGTTTTTTTTTTTTGCTTGAGAGCTGTTGGCTTGTTCATAGGAGAGGTTAATGATGTAGTTGGCGGTGGTTCAGGACAAACCTTATTTCTATTTTCTGTATCTAGGGATACAAGTGTTAACAAAACAATTTTTGTTTTTCAGATTGCCAGCACTACAAAAACTTCCAGCAAGAAGTTCTTCACCTTGTGAAGCCACAAGGACACCTCAACCCCTTTCTGTGCTTTCACTCATGATGCAGAGGGAAAGAAGACATTTAGAGAGCAAATAAATTATGCAAGGTTTGTTTGTTTTTGTTTTGTTGCTTTGTTTATTTCTGAGTCGGTATATTGCATTATGAAACATTATAGGCAAAGAGCTAGATAGAACCAGGTAAAAATTGTTTTGGTCCGTGGGTCTTAATGTTTCCTATTGGCTGGGTGTTTTTGAGGCTTTGGAATCAAACAGTAGAGACCATGAGCAAAGGGGGAAATGTAAGCTGCGTGAATTGTTTCTTTAAGGCATTAATCCAAATTTTAATGCCCATGACTTCAAAATAGATTATATTTACAAAACTTCAGTCCGGACAAGCCTCCAAATCTCTAAACAGCAGAGATGCAGTTTTCTATATTTAGCAGAGCAAGGGAGGGGTTTAGGCTTTTTTCTGCTTAGCTCACAAGAGTGTATGATGTGGTAAATTTATCAAAGGAGAAGGAATGGATGAGCAGTTTCTGGTGTAGAGTGCATTGTCCCAGAATTAGACAGAAAATTATCAGCAAAGAGAGCCCTACTCCTGATGTCTCACCTGAAGGACAGAGTGGCATTGCAGTTTAATTCCAGAGATCATCAGATGTCTGTCTACTGTTGTTAAAAATGCCATGAATGGCGCAAGAGAGAGAGAGAGGTGCTTTGGTTGAGGGTTTGAAAGACCTGGTGCAAATGAGCTTATGATAGGGCAAGTTTCCTTCATCCTGTTTAGTTTTGTCATCTGAATTAAAGGAGTTATTTTAGAGATTTTAAGAGACTTAATCATGATGTTTTGTAAACAGGTCATGAGAGCCTTTAACTTTTCATTATTTTTAATTGCTTCAGCATTGTTTGCTGTTACCAACAGAAGAAACTTCACGTTGTTGTCAGTACTGTGCTATCTACTACACCATGTATGCTACTAGTTGTCACAAAATCCAGACTTGCTTGGACTTTGTAGCAGGAATCCACTGCACAACCCTGACAAAGCCACCTTTTAGGAAGTTTAGGCCTATGTGCAATTTGCACATCACAGGGTAGGAAAATGGTTAGACCTCAAGACATCCTGTTCATTCTCATTCCCCAGGAGTTTGTCCAATGCGATCACATCCACTGGCAAGGGATGCTGTTTCAGAGGGATTTGGTCTCATTCTGTCCTAGGACAGACTTGTTTTTCTTTCCTGACAAAAGTGGGGCAAAATTGTGCAGAATAAACAAGGGGAATCTGTTGCAGAGGTACAGGTTTTTTTTTCCCTGATGGGCACATACCAGGCAGGTGATTATTAGACCCGATTGTTATATAGTATCCAAACACTTAAATATTAATCCCTGTGTTCTCAGTTTACTTTATAACGCGCTCATCTCTTTTAAAATCAGTACATAATGGAGCATTGCTACATTTTCTTAGACTTAGAAAATGTAAAACTTAGAGTTTTGCTACATGCAAGGGATTTAGGGCACTGATGCCACAGAATTAAATATGCAGAAACGCTGCATATGATATTGTTTGGCTAGCAGAGTATTTGGCCCATTCTTCTCTAAAACTGGCTATTTTTAATACTAGCGTAGACATTCAGATATATTATAAAATGAAAATGGATTTGGAGGTGTGGTCAATGTTCATGATTACAACTGGTCTAGAAGGACTTCTGAATTCTGGAGTTTCCCTCCTCAAGGAGGTAAAGTTATACAAAGAAACAACTCAAAAATAGTCAGCTTCTAACTGATCTTGATAAAAGGACAGCTGTGAAACTGTGCCACTGGTTGATACTATTAGCCTTACTATTCCAGCATGTTGTGCCATTCTTTATTACCATAGGTTAAAAGTATCACTGAGATTTTATGCACTGGAGCACTCATAAAAGTCGTAATTTGCTATATTAATCAATCTGTTGGAGGCCTGTGGGTGGTTTTTTTTTGTTGGTGGTGGTGGCCTGTGGGGGTGTTTTTTTTTTGGTTTTTTTTTTGTTTGTTTGTTTTTTTGTGGGTTTTTTTTGGTTTTGTTTGTTTGTTTTTTGTTGTTGTTTTTTTTTTAATTCGTTTTGTTTGACCTGTAAGAAAAAGAAGTATTGAACTTGAGCCTAAAATTTTCTGTCTGTTGGGGCATTTGATCCCACAACGATTAGAGTCTGCTGGTGCATTTTTGCCATGTTTCAGTGCTTTGAGGGGGATGCACTGTTTATTCTCTTGCAAGTTCTTAAGCTTTTTAGCAGTCAGTATGTTTTGTTTCATTGTGCCCACATGCCGCTCTTCAAAAAGCAGTGAAAACCCAGGGTGAGCTTGTCAGGGGCGGAAGGTGAATTGGTGAACCACGTGAAGGCACGAAGGAGAAAATTACGGCATACAGATTCCTAATGATAAACACACCAAAAGCATCCTAAAATTATAAAGCAGTGTGGTGCATTAAAGCTCTAATTTGCATTTTGGCTAAGGCGTAGCTGCATTTTTGGACTATCCCTTTAATTTGGTTCTTTTAATTACCTGCTGATGAGTTCCTGTGGTGGAAGCAGCAGGAGCTGTGCCTGCAGCAGTTTCCTGGCATAGTGGTTTCTATCAGACAGAGCAATGGGATTCCTAGGGTTACTTTGAAATATGGGGTCCCCTGCTGTAAACCAGCAGACTGACACGAACAGGAATCTAATTAAAAAGTCCAAGATATTGAATAAAGCTCACAAATGCCATCTGTTCAGCTTTTCTGCCTGAAATTACTCTATGAATTGCAGTAACAAGTTTGATTGTTCCTATGTTTTTGTAGCTGAGTTTTGTGACAGTAGCCATCCATACAGGCAGAGTTGTGCAGGCTCTGTTAATGTTAGTAACTGCTTGGACTTCTTGAAGTTTGGAGGATAGTGCTGGATTAAAACTTAATCTCATGAGGAAAGCACTGATACCCTGCAAAGGCCTTGCACTGATTTACCAGCCTAGACAATGCCTGCAAAGGGGCAGCACTCCATCTGTAGACTTTTGCAACAAATTGTTCCCAGGTTAATGTAATTTAAAAGAAGGCCTCTTTATTTACCTCCTTTGCAAGTGAAAGTGTTACTGATGTGGTTGATTGCAGGAGAAAATGCCAAACAGAAAAAGTTTGTAGACTGAGAAGGGAAAAAAACCCAACAAGTTTGTGCTAGAATGATCAGGAAGCAAATCAAATGTGCAAAGAAAACCCACCAATATTTTGACAATAACTATGGAATGGGGTAATTTAAAAAACCTCTTTCAGTGATACACAGTGTTGGTACCAACAATGTGCATTCAGCCTTCATACAAAAATGAAGTAGGGACATTACAGAAAGAAACTTTGTGGTTATTTGGGCAAGCCCCTGTGCCTGTTCATGTGCAGTATACAAGAGGAAATGTTCAAAACAGTCTGAGGAGGCAGAAGAAAACATGGGTGTACTGATGGAAGTCTTGTGGCCTGCTGTTAAGCTCTGTATCCAGGAAACAATTTCTTATTGACAAACAACAGTGGATAAACTCGGTAATTTCCTAAGAAACTGATTTCCTTAGAAAATCTATCTGGTGTAGGCATTTTTTTGCAGTATTATCCCATAAGAAATATGTAAGGCCCTAAAGGCTTCAAAGTAAGACAATATTACTGTCTCCAAAGCTACCTATCTGTAATTCCTGCCTGCCCTTATTTCCTAGTTGTACTTTGCTTTCCCTGTTTCCTTGGTGTTCTCTGCCACAGCCCCTTGCACCATGGCTTACATGTGCCCATGCACATCCACAGCTGGTCTACACTGTCAGTAAGGATCTCCAGCCTCACTAAAGATGACACTAAGAAGTGAGGCACACCTGACAAAGTTTAAGGATGCTGTCTCCATCCACAGGGCATTTCTCCCTCTTACGTGTATCCGGTTTGACACCTCTGTGAGCTGATCCTGCTGACAGAGTGCTGGGATGAAAGGATCAAAGTGTCACCTCTTCCCTGTTGGGCTGTTGGGACCATGTACTGTGGTACTATGGGAGGGGGAACACTGCTTCCCATGGGATCACACAGGGTGCTGACCTGTGACCCCCCTGGGATAATTAGCAGTGTGTCTGCTCTCACTCTGCAGCCAGTGATGTAGTTCATCCATCATTCTGGAGAGCCCATCCTCCCCTGCGAGGTGTCAGGGGCAAGTTGGGGCAGTTGGTAATGCAGCTGATATACAGAGAGGTTACTCCAGGTTTTTCCTGGTCTGTATGGCCAGGCCTTCAGTGGGAACAGTGTTGCTCTGTGTGTGAGCACCAGAGCAAAAGGAGTATTTGTGTTTATATTTCTCTGAGAGGCATTTTACTGAGGTCGCTGTTAGTCTGGACAGATACTTGTTCTCCCACCTGAGCCTTAGCACTGCCATCAGCAGTCTGTGGACATCCTTGCTCATGTTCTCAGGGCTGCTGCTCTTTGTCTGCTCAGAGATGTACAGCCCTGACTGAGGATGGGCTTTCCTTTTGGCTCCACCATTCCTGTCCCCTGTGAAATCTCACAGCATGATCTACTGGTGTATTGTCTTCTACTCTGATAGATCAGAGAGATCTCTTTTTTCTTTCTTAAGATTATGAACATCAAATATTCCCTACAATCATCAGCAAAATTTGCATATAGAGTAGTCTCTTGAAAACCATGTTATACTTTCATATTGGAGAATGACATTTTAAAATCATTGACTGTGTAATACTGGATAGCATTAAATAGGATAGCAAAATGATCTTGGAAATTGGAGATCCAGAAAAGAAAATCATGGGTAGTGGATATTGAGAATCTTTACTTCAGAACTGAGTCAGTATTTCTTCTTAGCATGCTCATGCCTTGCAAAGCTTAGATGTCTGATAAAAGCATTGTGGACAGTATTAAAAAGAAATTTATGAGGGATTTCATTGCTCTAAAGGATAACTTAAGATATCCTTAGATATCCTTATCTAAAGGATAATTTAAGAAAACATTGCCTCTTTCTATTTGCTATTGCAAACAAACTTGGCGCTTAGTCCAAGTGCAAACATTGCATGCATTTGTGTGAGCTGAAATTTTAATTACTGTTCTGTCTGCCTGTTGTTGGCACGGAAAAAATAATTATTGATTGAATTGAATAGAACAGGTGTGCCCAATTTGAAGTTTTTATAAACTAATTTAAAATACTTTTTTATTTTTTCAGAAAAGAAAATATAATTCATAATAATTCACAAGTACTGGAATTCACTGCAATTCCCTGTAGTGATGCTAATCTGATAGATATTCCTACAGTGTTGCAGAAGTTGGTTTTCAGGTGGCTGGGCCAGTAAATATTGCTCAAGTTATTCATTGAGGCCTGGCACGAAAGCTCTGCTCTTCTTACAGGGGTACAGCTGCTGTTTTAGGTTTCCCAGAGCGGGTAGTTTGTGTGTAAATAACAGTTGTCACTGGAGTCCAGTATCTCATGAAATATATTTGGCCTTCAGGTATGTTTCTGCCGTTGGACTTATCAAGCCATTTGATTTCCAGAAGTGCTGTTCCTTTGAAGTCTCCGAAGCCTATCTGAAGAGGTGACAATATAGTTGCAAAACACCCTTTGACTAGGGACCAGAGCCAAATGGTGCCACCCACTCTCCTGCAAGTTCTCTTGCACACTGATCACTGAGGAACTTACCTCAAACATTAAAAAAACCTAACCAACCAAAAACAAAAACAAAAAACTCACCCCTGTTTTAGGAAGTGCGGTGCTCTTGACTGCAAAACTGAATTTTAATTCTGTGGATCTTTTCCTGCACCGTTAAAATGCAACTGGTACAAGAGCTGATGTGTTATGTTTTGCTGGGCATGAAACAGTGGGAAGGGCAATGTCCAAAGCTTTGTCATAGGGAGTGATAAATCAACTACCCAGGCACTGAACCTTCAGCTTGTTGGTATAGCAGGGGGAGGGACAGAAATTGCATGGTCGAGGACATCAGAAGTGGCAATTAAAGCGATCTTATTTATTGTTTTAGTTTTCTACCTCAAAGCTTTTTCTGCTTTCTGAGTTGGCACAATGGATGAAATTCTCTTGCTGTTCATGTTAACAGGAAGTTTGGCATCAGCTTTCGTGGGACCAAGATTTCACCCAAGATTTCAATGTTTTAAGGTAGTTTGAGCATTAATACAGCATCTGTGTATTTTGCAATTCCTTGATTTGTAGGCAATAGTGTAAGTATTAGGTATCTTCCTTCAGTCACTTTAAGAAAATTCTATATTTTTTTTTTTTCTTTTTCATTTTTTGTGTACAGGAAAGGATGTTTTTACTGGCAGACTAACCAACTTAAGAGAAAAATTAACATTATCTTGACTTAAGTTCTACAGTCATAAAATAGATATAATTTATTAATAATAAAAACTTTTGAGGAAAACATCTGTGTAGAAAAAAAAGTGTTGTGGAATGACATGAATGTTCTCCTGACTGCAGACTTGAAACAGCTCTCCTAATTCCTTTAGTGGATAAGAAAAAGACTTGCATGAAATAATTACTTTTAAAGTCAGTGTAATCTGCTTTTGTAGACCCCTGTGTATTCAAATTAGTATAGGATAGTTCTAATCTCTTTTCCATAGAAAAGAATAGTCTAGGGATGCCTCACAGTTTCTTAGCCTGTGGCACCAATGTCAGATATGTTTTTTAATATACTGTATAGAGATTTGCATATGTGACTTACGTATATATTATTTTCCATTAAAAGGCTGTATCATTAAGGGTGGGTGGGAATACTAGAATATTGAATAATAATGAAATAGTATGCTGAGATATTTCTTCATTTTCTGGCTATTTTTAACTGGTAAAATTTACTTGGATGGAAAGCAGTTTTCTATACTCTGCATTCAGTTAAACCCTCATGAGGTATGTCCTAGCATTCCTTAATAAAATTCATGTTAAAATGTTATTGAGTTCATCTGGTTTCCAGGATGTGGTCTTCTGTTGCACATTGACAAACCTGATTGAAACACAATTATTTCTTTGCATCTGTTGATATCTTGCTGGAACCCGAATTAATAAGTGCTGTTGAGGACAGGAACTGAATTTTTACTCTATGCATTACCTGACACAGTTGGAGCTTGTGGGAAGGGAACAGATGCTTTTCAGCCTTAGCAGAATAACACATGCTAACAGGATGTTATGTGAATTGTGCTAGGGTTAGTTCATAGAACGATGGAAATGTTTGGGTTGGAAGAGACCTTTAGAAATCATCCTTAACAGTTCACCCCTCTGCAGTGAGCAGGGACATCTTCAACTAGATCAAGCTGCTCAGAGCTCTGTCCAAGCCTGGGCTTGAATGTTGCCAGGGATGGGGCATCAACCACCTTTCTGGGCAATCCAGTGTTCACCACCCTCATCACAGGAAATTTCTTCCTTATTTCTAATCTGAGTCTGTCCTTTGAGTTAAAACTGACTCATGTCCTGTCAGTGCAGGACCTGATAAAGTCTGTTTTCATTTTTCTTATAAGCCTCCGATCATGAGGGAGGAAGAAGAGAAAACTTTGGCATGAGGCTCACTGCAACTTTGTCTCCATGTAACCTACTTTTCCCCAGCCATTACTTGAGCCTTCACCACATATTAATCTTCAATTTTCCTGTTTTCACAGCCGTTGCAGGTCTCCCCCATCTGTCCATACCCACTGTAGATGAACCATGGCAGGACTGAGCAGCTAGTACCCAATAAAGCATATTTCCAGGTCTCAAATAACCAACTATTCCACACTTTGTTGCCTCGTTTATCCTTTTCTCCTCTTGGGACCCAGAAGCCTAGGAAGAGGGAAGCCTTTTTGGTGCTGGTTCATTCCTTGCGTCAGCAGCATCTGGGTTGTTTCAGGAGCTCAGCAGAGCAATTGCTGTGCTCGAGCTTAGGAAACGATTGTAAGATGTCTGTGTTGGTTAATTTCCTGTGTGTCATTTCCTGTGATATTTCTACAGAATAGCCCTTTCTGTTACATAGACATAAATCACCTGTGCCATAATGATTCCATAGAAAATGGAGCAGTGTGTTACACACGCAGTGAGGCTGTAGTGCTGTCTACTAATGCTATTAAATGTACTTTATATAGTGGTATATTTCTGGAAAATCAAGAGTGAATTCCTATGGGAGTAACAAAATAACAAATTTATGGACATTTGAATCTTATTTTGTGATAACTCTATATGTATTTCTATCTTTTGAAATGCTTTTGGAACAAGTTGAATTTTTAGCTAGCATACCTTTCTCTAGCTTTTACATGCTGTCATTTCTTTACTGTTGTCTTTGTCCTCACTAGAATATTTTTCATTTCTTCTTAATATAATGTGAAATCAGATCAAAGTATTAGCAAATAGCACAGGATTGGCTGTATACCCAGCATCTCAGACTCAGTATTTATCCAGACTATATATAGCTAATTGATTAAAGTGGTTTCAGGTTTTGTGCAAGTCAAGAAGCTATTTATGTGTGTTGGAATAAGAGCCATAGTGTTGAACAAAGTTTTGATTATTCCCAGAAGTTGGAACTAAAAAGATATTTGATTTCCAAGACTTTAGTAGAATCAGTAAAGAAAGATGTGTAGTAAAATCCAGGAGATGAAGGGTGGGTTTCCTAAGTTCCTTCACGGAACTTCTTGCGGAAAACAGAGAGAATGACAATATTTTAAAAATTAATAAATTGTGAGGTCAAAAGTGATCACTGTGATCATCTAGTTTGATTTCCTGAATAACACAGATTGTGTGACCAATTTTTTTTCTTCCTGTAGAAACATTATTTCTTGTATTTTTGTTAAAAACAAAACAAAACAACAAACAAACAAAAAACAACAACAGCAACAAAAAAACCCCACCAAACTTCAGTCCTCGATAGATCACTTCATGACTGCTGTATTTCTGCAATTCTCCCAAACCTTGTTTCTGCTGCTGCTGGTCAGAGCTGGAGGCTGGCTCTCCTAACTGGACCAGTAAGCCTGGTCCACTGTGTCCCATTCCAAGTTCACAAGCAGAATGTGATGAAATAAACAATATATGGGACATTACCAGCTTCTTGTTTGCATGTGTTTTGACAGACAATGTACCCCATGAAATCCTTTTCTGCTGAGTTAATTATGCAGCCTATAAGAGAAGATGCAGCAATAGTGCTTAGGGGACCTGAGCCCTGTCCCCCTCGTGGCCATCATTCTGCCTGGAGAAGCATTCTTGTCCGTGCACCCATCTCTCTTCTCCTTGTCTTTCTCCCTGCCTTTGACTGGGGACAAGGATACGACTCCAGCGCAGCTCTTCTGGATTTGTTATGATAATATGCCCTCTGTGATTGTTGGATGTACTTTGCCAGGCAGTAGCAGGTGGCATTCTGCAGTAAACAGCCTGATTTTTTAACTAGTTACCATAGCAGAAAACTGTAATAATTTCCCTAGACAAAGTCTTGGCATCACTGAACACTGTGGGGATTTTGCCACCATCAAAGGGATCTGGGTCAGCACTCATTCACTGCTTTTTCTTTTTCTTTTTTTTCTTTCTCCCTCTGACCTTGGCAACTTTGAGAAAGATTTACCCTCCTGGGACAGAGATGCCAATCTGATTGTATTGCTGAGTGTTGCCTCCTGCAGCAAACAGTTGGGGTTATTAACAGTCCTGGTCAGAACCATTTCATTAAGTAAAATGTTGTGAAATTTTTAATACCGAGGTTTTATAACTGCAAGGATTTGGAAACCTTAGTTACCGAGTTAGTGCTTCTGTCTAGACTGGGGAAAGAAAAGAGTGAGTGTTACACTGTGAAGTAGTAGCTTAGATTTTGGCAAGAAGTAACAAAATGTCCTAAGAAAACTGTCTTTGTCATGAAGATCAGTTCATATATAAATGCACAACTGTACTGTCAACTAGCGGATGTTCACTCCAAACACTTCTACCAGGAGTGTATGGAAAATTTATACTGTGGATTTTCCCAAAATGTAGTCTAAATCTGAGAAGGCTATTTTAAAGCAAATACAATATAAAAAAGTTTCAAAGCCATTCGTTTTAAACTTTGCATTATTTATATGGAAAATATTGCTTTTGCCTATTTAATGTAGGAATTAATCCAACCTGCTGACACTTGCAACAATCATTTTTTGTTTCAATTTGGCACAGTCAGTTACTGGAGGCTTTTAGCACCATTGTAAGGGATAATAAGGTCATTTTCTGCCCATATTGCTATTTTTTGCTAATTTGTCTGTATATGTAACCTTCCAAAGTAGCTTGGCCTTAGCTCTCGCTACGCTTAGAAAGATTTCCATGACATCTATACAAAAGTTTCCTCACTGAAAATCAAGCTGACTTATTTCTCATGTATTCTTGATGAGGCTGGCCAACAGCTGATCCAAAATCTCTTTATACAAGCCTTTTATATACTGAAAGAATACTCTGCATTCCATTTTTGTTCTTTTTTTCCAAAGAGGTTTGCCCTTCCTTTTTTATTCCTTCAAAGTGTCTGTCTTCTTTTTAACTAACTGGACAAAGTAGTTCTGCAAAAGTTCTAACAGTATTGATGAAAGAATTATTGTATTTGAACATTTTAACAAATGAAAGAATATTTTATTTTTGTTTAAAAATTGCTGACTAAAAATTGCTGTTTAGTGGCTGTATCTCTTTAGTTGTAGTGTCATTCCTACTTTCCTCATGTGGACCTCAAAAAGTATGCTAAAAGGAAAAACAAAACTAACAACACGATGATTTGCACAAGGAGATGAAATGTAAATTAATTGCTGCTTATTTAAGAAACTGTTTGTGCCACTTTCAAAGCTCATTTTTTTTCCCCATACCTGCTGTCATCATTATATTTTATTCTGTGACTTGTTTGTAAGGCATGCTTTTCAGCCAGATGTAGAAAAATGTGGACTTTGTTTTGCTTCACAGTTGCACCAATGTGAAAAATACAGGATGGAGCTGTTGTTTTTCTGGTAGAGATCAAGAATGTGCCGCATGTTCAGAGGACCTTATCACCTAAAATCAGCAACTTAATGTGTAAATACACAGTGAGGATATTGTTGGCTCAAGAAAGGAAGATGGTAAATGAATGAAGTTACAAAAAGTTGCAATACATTTAATTGGATGATGGGGCTTACATTTCTGTACCAGCCTTCTGCAAATCGAATCTCCCACCTTGCGCTTTTGAGGAGGGGAGTGTGGCTTTTGGATGTTGTGCTGCTGTAGAGTTTCCACATGAAAATGCATTCAGACGTTTTTGGTTAAGATAATGGAGCATTTGGAGCCAGGCTGTGCAGTACTGGGTGTGTCAGGGAGCAGCAGTGGTCCCGGGTGGGGTTCCTGCTGGAGCTGCAGCCAGTGCCAGGGCCTGCCTGGGTCACCAGATAGCAGCCAGGAGCCACTGGAGCTTCTGCAGGAGAGGGGTTCCCTCCCAGCTTTGCCCCTCTGGTGCTGGCTTCTGCTGGAGTGCCTGTGGGAGGGGCTGGTGGGAGGATAACCCTCTTTGGAAAGTGGGGTGCCCAAATACATGAAGAGTTGTCTTTTGAAGTGAACTGCTCTTACTCTTAATGTCCTTAGAAAAGGCTGTGGCCTTCTCCTGAGTTCAAATCTTCGAAATGGTTGTAGAAGGGTCTGGTGCAAGGGGTGCAGGCAGGCAGCACCTTTCTCTGTTCTCCTCTATAACATGGTTGCATGATGGTTTGCGTCAGCTCCAGAGTTCCTCTGCTCCTCTCAGCTGGTGGTTAGGACATGTTTGTACTTGTCCTCTCTATTTTCAGGGTGACAAACGCCCATCAACTTGGTTGTCATGAGTGCGTTTAGCCTAGGAGACTTTCTGAAGTGGGGAGGCAGCTAGCTACAAATGATTTTGTTGTAAAACAAAAATGTTGTAAAACAGATTTTGACTTTTTGTCTGATTTCAGAGCATCAGTGCTACCTCCATAATAACTTAAATATATTCATGCTGCATTTTGTTTTCTGTAATAAACTGTTACAGTGGAAGAAAACCTAGCTGTTCAAAGACTGCTCCAAGCTAATTTTGATGCCACGACACAGGTGGAATGAAGAAATGGAACAGAAGTCGATGTTCTGCTAGTTGGGGTGGGCAGAGGAACTTGGAAGTCCAAGGATGTGAGTGGGAGAAAGCAGGATAAACGTGCGGGATGGCAGCATGGCCATCTGTCTCTCTCACAGGCATGGACCCAGGACATCCTCAGCTCTCCTTGTCCAGGAGATTGGTAGCAGGCAGCTGTTGCAGACAACAGTGTCCATCTCCTAAGGGCCAGGTCACACAAACTGTGCGAGTGATGCAGTGAGATAAGGGAGAGCTGGGTGGGTGTGATAGCTGGGCATGTGGGACAGAGCAGCTCCCCTTTGACAGGATCTAGCTTGCAGCTCATGTTCCTGAGCATCCAGCTTCTAAACAATCCCTGAAGTAGAAACCCACTCCAGGTGAACCAAGTGGGGCATGACCTGAGCTGCCTCACATGGGTAATTGGAAGAGTTTTAGTGTACTCATTACTGGGCTGCAGTCAGAGCAGGAACAGGGGTGTATAGCAGTAGTTGTGTAGCAGATAGAATTTGTGATGTTGATGTGAGAATAATGGAAGATAGGAAGAGAAGTGATGGAAAAGAATAGCTAGAAAAAGAATATGGGAAGCACAGGAAAGAAAATAAATACATGGTGTCATTTATGTTTTATTAATTACTTGGTGAGAAAAAAGTAACCGAGATGTGTCTCTCTGAATGAGAGCTCTGGTGTGTAATTTGGACAGCTTGATGGCACCCCCTCGTTGCTTGGATTGTAACATACCTACCTGAATAGGCTACACCAGGTTATGTCCTTGAGGTATAGAAATTATTTGAATTTTCAATTAGGCTTTTCCTTACAGAAAGGTATCTTTTGTGTAGTAATGCCTGTATGCAGATGTTTCTTATCTTCTTGGAAAAGGAAGTGGCAAACTTATTTCAATGCAGACAGGATGCACTTATCTGGGGCTGTCCTTTTTCAATTATTGCAAGATGTGCAGCTTGTCACTAGAGAGGAAAGGCTTATTTTCAGAAAAAAGTAGCAGTTGAAAATGTCAATAAGTTATTTGGATTAAAAAAACAAACCTGAAACAACCACATAGAATAGATTTTTATGTCGTGCTTTCATGGCAAGAGAGGAGGCACGTGTGTGTTTTGACTGCAAGAAGAGAACAGTTAATACGAGCACACTGCCATCTCAGGCACTTATTGACAAGGGGGTGAATTAGTCTCGAAATGCCTGGGTCATTCCACTAACTGCAGCAGGAACTTGGAGTACTGGTTAATTTACTAAGTTGGCTCCGAACAGAGAATGTGAATCCCACCATGTTCTTGCCTGTCGCTGTAGGTGCCCAAAACACAAGAGACATCCAGTGGGTGTCCAGGCAGTGCTTTTGTGAGGTTTGGATTGTGTGGCAGAGCTGCTGTCTCTGAGTAGGAGTGAATACTGGCTCTCGTGCACTATTTAGTTTCTGCACAGATGGAGTCAAAATGTCATCTCAGGCTGAGTTCTCCATGGTTGTTTATGGCTTGTAGCGGTTTCAGGAAACGCTGCACTACTAATGTTGCTGAAATTCTTGGATAATGCCATTTCCGCCACTTCAGGAGCCATTGTTCTGGTGTATGAAGGGCTGCAAAGCGTTTGTCTGATGCAGGGACAGCACAGAAATGGTGTAAAGATGTAGTGGGTTTGAGTTTTTTTAAGCTTTAATTTGTCATCTATCACTCTGTACTTGTTACAGGGCTTAACCAGTAGAGTTTAATCAAAGCTTTTGGTTGACAGAGATATATATATATATATTTTTTTTTCTTTAAGAATTTTGAAAATGACCAAGATGTCATTTTCAAATGGGCTGTTTTTACAGACCATAGCAGCTTGTTGATGTGTTAGCAGCAAACAAAAGTCTGCACACAGTGTCAAGAACCTGATGATTAGAACAGAACCAGAAGGTTCATACATTTGTGGTGGACTCAGAAGAGGAAATATCTCACTTTTTTAATTGCAGAAAACTCATCTAATATTATTATGCACTGCCTTCCTGCAAGTTATTCTCAGTAGCAATGCAATTATCACCATTCAAAGTGATAGCAAAAACCTTCCCCCAGCATTCCTGTGAAGCTGTGAATCACACTTCTGCTGAGATGCCTCTTGATAGACTGTATGAACTATTGTAGTTAGAGATATTTAAGATGATTTATAGTATGAATGTGAACACAGTGTGAATTATGAGTTACATTTGATTTGCAGAATATGTTATGTCTATTGAACTAATGCTGTCACAGAGAAGGGCTTACCTCTTGTATTTACAAGAGATGGTTTTGTCCAGTTTTCTGGCTAGACTTGCCAGGTCTGCTTGTTAATTGAACTGTTTTAACAACCCCTCCCATACAGATTAAGTAAATTCTTTTCATTTTGGTGTTGGAGAAGGTTAATGTAATCAACGATGCAAAACAGTGGTATTGAATCTGGTATTTGAAGGCATTCCTCTTAGGAAAGGATTTTTAGCAAGTCATTATTATTTCATTTGTGTTTTCTACTTTTGTAATTATGATTTCTCAAATCTAAGTCCGTTAAAGTGAAATTAATCTAAACCCAGAATGTAAGTTGTTGATACTTAATAATTTACTTGCCCAGAAGTGGCTTTGTGCAAGGCAGCCTCTGCTACCTGCTGTTAACTATTGCAGGATGTGTCTCTTTCTCCTTACCTCAGAAGATCCTAGAGCAGGATTAAATGATGTAGTTATGGTGCTCAGAGGCACAGTATTTGGTTGGTGGGGTAGTGAGTCTTCAGCTCCTGTTTTTCACAGACTGTCTGGTTTATAGTGCAGTTCCCAGGATGTTTTTGTGCAGCTTGGACATAAGCCTGGATGGGCTGCTGGCCCACCCCCATGGTGCAAGAAATGCTGGAGGGGTGACGAGGTGTAGGTGAGCAATCCTGGCCTCAGAGTGGTCTGACAGGCTTCTCCCTTGCATTTTACTGCAGTCACGAGTTCCACGTCTACTACTGTGGCCATGTTGCTTCTAGGCCCAGCCTGAGGAGGTCTGCACTGTGCCAACAGCTTCTACTTTTCTTTCCAAAAGCCAGCTCTTTGGTTCAGGTGTTTGTGCTGTGTCTGTACCTGGTGTTCAGCTGTGGCCATCCTTGGCCCGGAGGTTGCTGCCTGTTCCTCAGACTGGCCTGGCTCCTGACCTCCGGGAGCCATGGTCCTCATGCTGTGGGGCTGCTCAACCAGACTGCAGAGGAACAGAGAGGAGGAGTGGGGAACAGCATGAAGCATCTTTGTTTCGAGGCATCTAAGTTTTGATGGACACTGGACTGGAACACTGTTGTGCACGTAATTAAGGGATGAAAAAAATGTACCGTTTTTATTCTTAGTGGCGTAGCTGGTGATGCTGCCAGAGGTGAACAGGGACTCCTGTTGCCAGAGTGAACATATAGCAGGAGCACAGCCACGTGGTCCCATGGGAGCAGCGGGTGGGTGCTGTGCCAGTCACAGGGCTTGGTGCCACCAAGGCCTGAGGTTCAGCTGACTGTGTGTGTCCTTCACTGCTGGGTCCCAGGTCACATCCACAGTCTCTTTTCTCTTACTTCATCTCCTCTGTCTCCTCATCGGTTAGTCCTCTCTTTTGCAAGTGTGTGGGCACAGGTGTTTATTTTAGTGACTGGGTTTTTTTGTAGGCAAGGGCAGGATTGCCCTTTCTGTGGACTGACTCAAAAGTCAGTTTCAGGCAGTGTGTTCTTCTAGCCCTGCTTGGGGGGGGGAAACCTCAATCTGTTCTTGGTACCTTTTGATTAGTCAATACTACCACTGTCACTGTTCAGTACAAGGCTTGACTGGTGAGCTGCATCCCCACACCAGCTGGGGAAAATGACAATTTCACCCCAACACAGAATATGCTGTTTTCTTTCATATATTCTTGTACTTCACAGATATTTCTCCTGGTCTGCACCAAGCTGTTTTGTTGTCATGCTTTCTTCTGACTTAGTCAAATGTTTATGTGTAAGACTTGATTAGTTAAAGCACTCGGGCAAAATTAACTGAAGTAGAGCTTGCCTTTTCCAATGGCAAAACAAATCATGAGGCAGTTTGAGTGTAGCCAGTGTTTATCTTGCTCACAAGTGAAGGGTCAGATTAATACTTGGCACACTGTTATGGTTTTCTTTCCTTTTTAGTGCTTTTGGATGCATCAAATGCCTTAATATACAGCAGGCACCATCAAAAGCTAGCCAGATCAGTTGAGTGATTTCAGCAACAAGTTTCCAGAAGACTGGATCACCTTTAGATGCCTGTTGTATGTATTCAACATACATTTTCCCTCTGCTTCTCACCTGGCAGCTGGGAATGTATTTTGCCTCTGGCTGCTTAAAGTTGGGTATCTAACTGGCAACCTCTGCTGTCATTGCTACTCATTAACTCTCAGTAGCACTAGTTGTTCTCTTCTAATATTTTGTGGTGGGTAACATTACCTGTCAGCCCAGTCTGCCTTAGAGCAGAGCACCCCAGCTTCTTCCTTCCTCTGCACATAAGCAAGACAAGAACCGACCCCTCCCCAAAGTGGGGAGCAGGGGTCCCTGCAAGAGAGGTGTGAGGGGATTTTCTCCCTGAAGAGGTTGTGGCAGGTCTTCAGCTGAAGGCTGTCTAGCCTTGTGCCTACATGCTCCCCTTCAGTCTTTCTGGACTTTCCTCAGCCCACCAGGGCAGCCCCCAAACCCAGGGTGGTCACAGGAGGACGTGTTACCTCTGGTAAGAAATTGGAAGTGTTTGTGTTTTTTAAAATATCAAAACAAGAATTGCAGTGGGACAAATCAGTTTGGAAACTGTCCTTGCTATAAATGTGATCCTTGGTCTCTGTTGCCTGTAAAATGTACCTTGTCCATTTCTTGCCCCTTTTTCACGTCAAAGCAACAGACTGGATTTTTATCCCACCAATTTATTTCAATCTGTGCAGCAAAACCAGAGATCTCTAGCTTTTTTTTTTTTTTTTTTTTTTTTTTTTTTTTCCTTTAAGAATTCAGCAGAACAGTGTTTTTGTGCCACTGATCATGAACCAAGCGGTGCATTTACCTGCAAACATCTGCATCTGTCATCTGCAGGGGTTTCTGGTCCCCGTGCCTGTTGCAGGTTCAGTGGCTGTGTAGTCATGGGTTCCATAGAAGAAGGTTTGGTTAGGGCCCTGCAGAGACCTGCTGCCTCAGGTCCCTGGCAGCCCCTGGGGATGCAGCCAGCACTGCTGCTTGGCCTCAGGGTGACACAGCTGTGCCCTCTGCCACCAGGGTCTCAGGGCTTCCCTCCTGGGGTGAACCTTGATAAAGGGCAAACCACCTGGGGTTGGTCAGGTCAGACCCTTAAAAACTCAGGGGGTGGTCTAGGCTGTAAATTCTAGTTAATAAACACTCTGCTTTAGTGGCTGAACAATGTGCGAGACCTTTAAAAATCTTTATTTGTCATCCCAGTTGTACTACAAGTCAGTGTCACCTCTCTGTTTTTATTTTCTTCTCTTTCATCCTCAGATTATTCCTGCAAACAAAGAGGAAACAATTCTGACAATGCTTTGTCAAAGGTAGCTAATAAAACAATGGAAGGATGTAGGCTGAAGCATAAATGGGATATTGTGGCAGATGTAGATGATTATTAACCAGCCAATGTTTCCGCCAAGGATTCTAATCATAAACACAGCATGGAGTGAATCTGGGTGTATTAATAGCAGAGGTTTTATGGAAAATCAGAATGTGGGCTTTCTTTTAAACATTCCATTTCCTGCTTTAATTGATAGAGTGTGAAGCTGTCATGCAAATAAATTTGGAAAAGATTATTTTGTATGTCTGACATTAAGTACATGATATAGACCAGGAACAACATGTTGAAGGAGGGTTTCTTGAAAAGTATTCTTACAGTGATGCTTTTTTAGAGATGTGACTAGTGACAAATACTAAACTCAGTGATATAAAAAAGCCAAGTGTCTGTGGTAGAGGAGTAACTATTTGTGTCTGTGTAACCTATGTTTTAATGTGACTTTGCAAGAAAAATGAAGATATCAGAAAGATCGTTACACTGCAAAACTTGTGGGCTTCCTGTTGGATCAAATGTCCTCTTATTTAGTTTCAGTTTCATATTGTCCTGTGTTACATCTTGAGAAATAAAATGCCAGGTTTGTACTGTTATCACTAGTTTAGAGTTGAAATACTTTAAATGTACACCTTTCTTTCTGCAGTTCTGCTACAAGTTTGGTCCATCACTCTCCTTTTCTAAATTTTTGAATTTCACCCAAATAGAGCAATGAAAACTCTACTTGACATGTTATACCTCAGCTCTATGAACATTGAGTTCTAATACCATTTGCAAGCGTCAACAGTTTGTCTTATAGCATCTTATATTTTTGAAGTGTAAAGTGTTGCTTACAGTGGGATAGAAAATGCTGGGAAAGGAAATAGTATACTGTTATGATACATTAAAAAGACAATATAATTGTCATTGCATGTGTTGTTTTTATAATAATTTGTACTCTGCCAGTATCAGCCAATACATTTCAGAAATTTTGTGACAGGAAGGACCCCAGGATAAAATTTGAGAGTAAGGGAAAGTAGCAGAAGTTTAATCAAGAGATGTGGACAGGTACTAGTTTCTCCACTGGTCATCCCTAGATCTCCAGGAAAATGGGATAAACTGTAAAGCCAAAGAGGAACAGCAGTATTGACCTCGTGGAGGTTCCTCTTGCTGCAACGTGTATTTTTCTGCAGGAACAACAACAGGTCCATCCATAGCAAAGCATTTGCTTACTGCATGTGATCTCTTGTAGCTTTGGAGCTTGTTTTCTGGTGGCTAATTAAAAAAAAAAAAACTTCATTGTTCTTGATCTTAATTTTTCCCTTTCTATTTTTTTCTTATTTTTCTTCCCACCCCACTCCCCTCCCCCCATGCTGTTTCTTTGCTAAAGAAATCTGCTTAAATTAAGCAGTTGGTGCCAAGTGAAATTATTCAATTATTGGCACTTTTGGTCTTTCCTTTGAATAAACAGAGCCTTCCTGAAGGCAGGGCAGTTCCTCAGGAATTCCTTTATGGTGAATTAAGCAGAGCAGTGATGAATAACTGGGAGCAAAGGACAGTCTGAGCAGCAAACCGAATTGATTATCTAAGTCCTCAGCTGACTACTTCAGGGCAATTTTGGATGGGACCGATATCCCCTGAGGCTTAGGTGGAGCCTAATCTCACCCCAGGGAGCTGCTGTTGTTAATGTGTCCTGTCCTGTTATCTGCCCTGCCTGTGTGCAGCTGGGGAGGGCCAGAGCTGTGTAGGAGTTAAGGGTTTACAGGAAAGACCAGGAGCTGGTGGCTTTGCTCATGGTGCACGTGGAGTGGTGGTGGCAGGACATTCCTGTGGCACACCCAGCCCTTTGTCACCCTCTGGCTGCCTCCTCGCTGCCCCTGTTCCCATGTGAGTGTGGTCCTGCCAGGCAGCCAGTCCTGCCGATGGTTGCACGTGGTGCCCTCCCCTCTTGGCTCGTTCCAGTAGGCACCGGCTTTGCCACACAGCCATGCCCTATCCAATGCCTGAGGGGTCCAGCAGCTGAGGAGCCTGGTCCAACCTGCCCATGCCTTCAGCTGCTCCTGTGCCTCAGCACAGAGCATGCGCCTGCCAGGGGAACACAGCAACACTTATCTTCCCATCCTGCTGTGGTGCTCCGGGAGAGATTAAAGGTTCTGTCAAAAAACCTAAAATGAGCCTTCACCAGTGTTTTCTTTCTACAGTAAACCTGTGACCTGCTGTATGTTGTTACAGGAGAGAACAAAGCATCATAGCATGGACTGGTTTTAAGTGCACTTTACTTGGTAACAGCCTAATGTGCTCCCTACCATCTTGAGAGACTTGTCATTCTCAGCAGTACTTTCTTTTATTTTTTTCTTTGACTCCTTCTGGCTTCTGAGGTTATCAGTGTAACAGCAGAACATCAAACCAGTCTATAGGAGTGTAGAGCATGATCTCCCCCCACTGTGTCCTGTAAAAACTAGCATCCAGTCTGATCACTATCTTGAAAGGCTAAGGTGAATCAAAGCTTGTTTACTGCACACATTTTTTTTCTTCCACTGTCCTTCTGAATGGCTTTCTCTAGACTAATTTATAGTGCCACCCATTATTATCCATCTGATTGCATTTGAAGAGGCTCTGCATTTAATATTGAGTGCTTTTTCCTGATGAAACACTTTGGGGACTGTGATTGTAGATAGAATGAGGAAATGGTATGTGGAACTCAGGATGAGAGCAGGAGAGAGTGATGATTTCAGCTGTTCCTGCTTGTGCTGCCAGCTCACTGTCCTGCTAAAAAGCTACTCCAGAACTGTCTAGGATTTTCAGAGTTAAGCTGATGATATAATATGTGGCCTCTCCAGGAAGCTGTACAGACTTACTGTGAAATAAGCTTCAAAATGGATTTAGGAGCATCCCCACTGTTGCTTTCCAAAGAGGATAGGCTTTGGATGGGTACATCTTGCTTCCTATTCCACTAGAGCAGAGCAGCACTGGAAGTAGCAGCCACCAGGCTGGGGAGGTTTCTAGGCAGGGGCAGCAGTTCCTTATTCCTTACCTTTCTCTGAAAGAAGAAAATACGAAGGGTGAGCTCACAAGCTTTAATCAGATCTGCACCTCAAGTGCCTGTGTACCACAGAAATGTAATGCCTGCTGTGGAATGATTTTGTTTCCTGATTATTTATTTTTCAAAATTTTGCTCCTGGGGGAAAGAGGAGCAGCAGTGGATGGACAATACACAATACACAGCTGTTAGAGCATCTCTGTTCCTCAGCTCACTGTTAGCAGACTGGCATGCACCATTTGGATTTGGATTTGGATTTTCAACCTCTTGTAGGCAATTGCTGCTTCCAGTGGCAAGTCCCCAGACAACCAGCAAAGATAGCTGAGAGTTACTTTTCTCTTGGAGGACAGAGGAAGGGAAAGGATTGTGGTAAGCTGTATTTCATTCTCTTGGATATACTGAACAGAAGCAAATTGTGACACTGGCCTCTGCCTGCTTCTGGGATTAAGTTCTCAAAAATATTCTCTGGGGCAGTATACTTCCCTCCAGTAAATATTTACTAGCTGCATCTTCATCAGAATTAAACAAGGAACTACCTTGCTGTAGATGGCACATACTGATCGTGGAATATGTGCTTCTTGTTCATTCAGATTGTGCAGAAATGGTGCATAATGTGTGGAGATACGGGAAAAGGGGAATGACTGGGCGGGAAATAAAGTTCATAGGCTGTCCGGATCTATTTGCTTTTTGTCTTGTTATGCCCTATGCATCCTAAGTCAGTCTGATGGAGATTTTCAGGTCTCCTGGTCCAGAGGTCACACATGGAAGAGTTTGTCACATGCTAAATTTTGTATTCAGTTTCTTTGCTTCTTAGCACTATTTGTTGGAGAAACTTATAGAAGGAGCAGGGGAAGCTTGGCTGGGCTCTGGCCAAGGAGTTGCAGCTGGTCTCCTAATTAAAGAAAAAGAAAATGATATATAGGCCTGTGGGGATCTGTCAGACACAGATTTATTGGGCAGGATGGAAGGGACTTAAAGCTATCACCTCCACTCTGTCAGCCCCTCCTCACACAGTGCACATGCACTGAGTTTCATGATACTTTAGCAACCTTGCAAAAATCATCATCTGGAGCACTCTTATCTCCATGGTCCCTGCTTCCTTCTCTGTTTGCAGTTCCTCTAATTTAATGGATGCAAAATGCAGGAAATTATGTGCAAGATAAATGTATCCATATCAAAATAAGGGATTCTGCAGGTTAGAGTTGTTAAGTCTAACTACCTTTGCTGTCTTCTAGTCCTCCTCAAACAAAAAAAGAAAAACACATCAGGATTGCTCTTGATAAAAAGGAGAAGCTGCAGCACCAGTTAGTTGGGATATTTAAAATAATTTTAAAACATGAAAAGTTTCAAAAGTGAAGTTTGTTGATTCATGCTGATTTTTGCCATATTTGGGTCCCCAGTTCTTGGGACGTTGCCTGGAGAGGATGAGAAAGAGGGACCAGTTCATCCTAAGAGTCTCTGCACTCTTCTCTTGAAAAACTTCCCGTATGATCTTTGTTAATGGGAAAAAAAAAGGCAGGGGCGCCAGAACCTTACAAACAAAGAGGACAAAAAACGTGCTTGTCATTCATTTGTGCAGTTAATGTGCTTTAGCTACCATCCTTTGGACTTCTTGATGCTTTTGCTCTCCCTGCACAGTCCAGCCCTTCCACAGGGGCTGAAGGCAGAAGTATGCAGAGAGGGTGCAAGTTTTGTACTAGTTGCCTAATAATCTCACAAGTGTAGGAACGCAGTTTGTCCCAGGCTAATCTGAAGAAAGTTCATAGCTGGCAGTGAAATCCTGGCTCGGCAAGAAGTGATCTCATCCCACAATGGTCTAGTTGGGATTTCACCTTCAGGAATGTGAAAGAAAGTTAAAAAAAAAAAAAAAAAAAAAAAGGTGCTTTTTGAAGGGAGTAAGCATCAGTTAAGCCTTTAGCAATAGTTGAAGGTACAGGACCTCAGTGGGATAAAGA
Organism: Sylvia atricapilla; assembly: GCF_009819655.1. Lineage (NCBI taxonomy): Eukaryota > Metazoa > Chordata > Aves > Passeriformes > Sylviidae > Sylvia > Sylvia atricapilla. The sequence continues at coordinate 59,550,667 of NC_089142.1, forward strand.
TGTGTTAAAAGTTAAGCTTGTGCTTAAAATGCTTTTCTAATATCTTTTGCATGTAGAAACCCGAGTGTTCCAGTTGTGTACTCTGGTTGCAGTATTCTGCAGTGTATGCACCACCCCAACATATGTTTCTCAAAGCTGGGAGAACCATTGCATATTGTGTCATTCTTCATTTCATGACACTGTTGATGCAAACCAGGACAGGAAGCTGTCTGGGATAACCATACATCACTTATTTCTGTTTACTTTTTTACCTTCTCTCCTTGCTCAGTTTAAGTTAGAAAGCATTAAAGCAAAAAAGTAAGAATATAGAAGTGGATAAGTGCTTTCCTTTTGCAAGAAACTGTACACATTTTCTTTTGTCTTCTGTATAATGTAACTCTTAAAAACAAAACCAAAAAAATAATAAAAAGATAAAAGAAGGGTTAAAATTGTTTTATAGGTAGTTTCCTTTTTGACCTTGCTGCCTGACTGTGCTTACAGGAGAAGCAGATCAAGAGATCTCAAGAGCTGCAGCTTCCTGGGATTGTCTGTCAGAGGAATGAAGAGCAAAAGAATAATTTTCCGTCATGAAGTATGTGCCATTATATTTTCAAGTGTCCTTAAAAGACTTTTCTTTGGACATAATCAAGTGGATTCAAGGACCCAAGAGGTCAGACCAACAAATAGATATCAGTCCTTACGCTGTCTGGGTTTTTTAAATGAAAGTCAGCAGTTGATCTCAGTAACATTTCCTGTCTTAAATAGTGGCATGCCTTTTGGTGCTGGTTTGCTATTTGGGTTATTTACATTAGGAAGTGGAGTGGTCTTTAGAATTAAGTATTTCTTTTAAGAAGGATTCTTCCTTTATGGTAAATATATAAAGTCCTCCCTTCAGCAAGCAGCTGGAATCCAGCAGCAGGAGGCAGTAGGATTGATCTTCTACTTTTCCTTAACGCCTCAGTCCACTTTTCAGCTATGACTTTACTGAGACAGTGCTACCTTCATTTATCTCAGGGCCAGGAGAAAAGCATTTCCCTCAATGACCTTGAATTTCTTCAGACTCCTCCATCTGCTGTTTCAAGCTTGATGTGCTCATCTTCCCAGCAAAAGCAGAGCCCAGCCACTGACTAGCTTTGCTAAACAGTCTCTGTTTGCAGTCCTGGCAGCTCAAATGCTTCACTCCAAGTACATGGATGGAGGGCAATTATGTTCAGCAATTTTCAACAATATTTTTATTTCTTTAGTTTTGGCAGGTTCGCTGTCATGTAAAAGCCAGTGTACGTGCTTTGCTGTAAATGAAATTGGTTCCTGGGGTATCAAGATGGAGCCCTTGAATGTTCTTTTCTCTGCTGCTGTGGTACCTCATCTGTATTTGAGTAGTTAGCTGCATATGAAGATACTTGTTTTCAACTAGAAAGTTAATTTGCAAGTAGTAGCGCCACAAATTCATCACTTCCCTTGCTATATGAGTGGACATAAAAAGACTGTACCCTGCCCTTGGGGGTTGTGTGCAATCTTCCCTTCTCATTTCAAAATTGTGTTTATTCTGTTCTGGAAAAATGACAACAACAAAATTAGTCTGCTTTTAAGGTGGGTATAAGATACCTCAGAGTTAAGTGGCATTGCATATAACAGCCGCTGTGAGGAACAGCCTTGGGAAAAGAGGGCTTTGGGGTTTCCTCCTCATGCCGTGCCTGTGCGAGAAGGCCCTCATCTGAGTGCAGCTATTGTACAAACATGAATTTTGTCTGATTCTTATTATGCATTCTCATTACCTTCATGTGTGGCCTGGGAGGGAAGTGGGAAGGGAGGGCAGAACAGACCAACCCACTTCCCTCCCTGGTGGTAAGCCAGAGTTTTTAATGTGAACTGATTTGGGGTAGGACAAAAACAGACCAGCATCTGGTGTGTCTGACTGCAGGCTTTTGCCCTGTTCAAATCCTGTATGTTGTGGGAACTGGGCTTCCTCAGCATGGAAGGGTTTAGAGTGACTTGTGCTGCCATCCTAAGAATCACCTATGTGTAGTAGTAACGAGTGTGTAAAACTCATTTAGGCAAGGCACAAGTTCTCTTCCTAGAGCTAGGTTGGTTCTCCAGGGGTATTTACCATGCTAAATTTTGTTTTGCAACTGAGAAACTGTCATAGTTATCTTTTTTGCACATCAGTAAGTCATGTTATAAGGAGCCATTCCTATTTAAACATGTGTATGATTGTACCTAATTTTAGAAAATTCTTCTTTTGACACTTTTTTGTGTACATTTACATGTGGCATTTTCATGGCTTCCTAATTTAAGTGTCAAGTTTTGGGATTTTTTTGAGATTTGAGTTATATATAAAATGGATAAACAGTGTATTTACTCTATTTTGTTTACTCGGTTTTGCTACTCTGTTTTGTTTTGTTTACTCATTTACAGAATGTCTTAAATGTGGTGACAACAAAAGGGAATGAAGAAAGTTTATCAAAGTGCGCAGTTATTTAATGGAACTAACAGAAATTAATTCGAAAGCCTTATGGAAGTGTGACTTGGCTGCCCTCCTTTCTAGCCCCTTCCATGCCACCCAGTCAGGTGCTGTGCCCTTGTGCTCCAGGATCACCAACCACAGACACTGAAGATATCCTAGCCTCCAGCCCCTTATGAAAAGTCTAAGTGATAAGTGTGGAGACAGCTAATGATACCTAGAAGCTCTGTGATGTTGGTCAAAAAAGGAATTTATTACGGGAGAAAAGGAGCAAGTAGGACAGTGATGGGTATTTGGGGACAGAGATGAATAAAATAAGTTAAAATTTGCCAGTTGGAAAATATTTTTTAAGTAAATAAAAAGGAGGCACACTAAGATACATGGTCTGAGCACCATGTATCTTTGTTTTTTTGGGTTTTTATAACATAATCTTGGCAAAATCAATTGTCCTAAGTGCTTTAGACTCCCCTCACCCCACACTGTTACAGATGTTCAGTAAAAACTTTGTGAACACAGAACAGTCTGTGAATTTTGTCCAGGTTTGAAAACAGTTTTATGGACTGATTGTTGCTGTAGTTGCAGGTTTTCTCTTCTGTCTGTTGGCATTGTAAGAAAAACAAATATAGCTTTTGAAAAAAAAGTCAAACCAAAAAGCCAAAAAACAACCAACTAACCAAAAAAACCGCAAAAGAAAACCCCCCAAACCCAGGGATGCATTCTCTCAAGGGACTTCTCAGGATAAAGTAAAATGGAGAAATTTTCTCCCAAAAGCTGGAGGAAGAAGAATATTTAAGTTATACAATCTGTCGGGTAATGCCTTGTGCCCCTTAAGAACTGCTTATCTTGAGGGCTTAAAGCAAGGAAAAGCAGAGTAGATGCCTCCCATTGAACCAGCAGAGAAAAGAGAGCTCTGCTAGTTATTTTAACTCTTGGTTAGGCAAATAGGATTAGTTATGAAAGATTAAAATTATCAGATCTGAATTTTACTTTAATATAAGTAGGACCATATGTCTTTGGGAAACCCCATCTGGTTTCAGGCAATCTTAGTGAGAAAATGAGACAATTTCAATACTTTTGTCATTTGTTGTGGGGTTTTATTTGGGATGAGTGGGGGGTTGCCACAGTTTCAATTTGTTCAGTTCATGAAGTTCCTGTTGGATTAATCCTCTGTAAGTGAAATGTTTTGTTTTTGTTTTCCCACTTGTCAGCTTTACACAGTGTTTTCTAAAGGGACAGAGACAGCTTGAAGATTGAATGCTCTAGCAAAAAAAAAAAAAAAGGGATCTTATAGTCCATCACTTCACATAGCCTTCATTGTCTTCAGAAAAATCTGGTGTGACCGTTTTTTGGAAGGAAAAAAAGGGCAATGGTGAATAATGTAACTAAGTTACGTAAGTCATGAAGATCTTCAATGTATTCTTGAAATGCAAGTTTCTCAGTTATCCTGTGTTCATGGGTGGTCACAGGTTCAGTCTTCATCTGATATCCAGAGAAAGAGAAACAGATGAAACTGTGAAATAGGTGAATTAAACTCAGCAGAACAGCTTGGTTGTCCTTTTTTCCAACGTTTCCCTCTTTTCTTCAGAGTAATTGCATTGATTTCACTGAAGTTACTCCTGATGTGGGGATGACAGTCTGGCATTGTTGGGGTTTTCTTTGTTTGTCCTGCAGCTGGACTTAAAGGTGTTACCAGCCAATTTGTTTTAAAATAGTACAAAAGTTAGGTATTTGTTTGTTTGTTTTCTCCTTTAAAAAAATAACCTAATATTAATTTAAAAGGAAAATGTTATGTATGACTTCATGGTTTAAAGTCAGTCAAATACGAATTCATAAGGTTTTGCATTTAGTTTTCCTGAGAAGAGGTTGATCTTTTCACTGTCTTAGCCACCCCCAGTTCTGCCGCAGACCGGGAGCTTGCAGGATAAAGTTACTGTTTCATCTGCCACCTCATTTGGATCCTGAATGGCTACATCACCTCATAGAGTACAAAATAACAATATGAACCAGAGCAAACAATATTGAGCAAGATGGGTATTATAAGAGAAAGTGAAAGAACCTGGTGATTCTAGTCCCTGGGGAGGGGAGAGGAAAAAAGCAGCACAATGGCTGAGCAGTACAAGCCAAGTACAGGAAGAAAATTGCTGTTTATGGGCTTCCTAAGAGTACCTACATTAAGCTTGGTGTAGTATGAGAAATGCAATAATACAGAGGGAAAGGGAAAATTGATAGTTCTAAATATAAATCAGTGCATAGCCAAAGAGCCACACAGTGCTTTTCTCCATGGAAATTGCATTTCCAGGATAGTAAATGGTATTTCTGGAGTCATAAGAAACTTTGTTTCCCAGAGCAACAACACTTAGTCCGTGTTGTACACTTGCCAGAAATGCCATCCTCTGAGTCAGTGCTCTGAACTCAGGTGTTTAATTAAAACAACTTCCAGTATTTTAGTAAGACTGCTCTCCCTGCCGATTGTACTTGAGACAAACTTTATCATAATTGTTTCTTATTTCCTCTACCAGTAAGCATGAATGACAGAGGCATGACCAGATCTGCTGTTTGCACTCCATTCTTGAACAAAAAGTGATAGAAGCAGGGAACATCTTTCAAGATCCTTCTGTCTTGTGCATTGGTTTATTTTGGTACAAAGCAGGGGAAAAATGCTACATGCTGTAATGGGTCAAATTTGATGCTAAGCCTGTACTTGTGGAATAAGAGAGTTTTCTATAGAGACTGCTTAAAAGGGAGATGGATCTCCTTCATGGGAGCAAAGTTTGACTTGTAATTCTATCCCTAGAAAATGCACATGCATCCATTTGTGTTTGTTTGTAATTCCTTGTATTTCAGAGCCAAGGAAAGACATTTTGCCTCTTCCAGCCAAAGGATGTAAATAAAGCAGCTGCTTTCTTTCACCATCTATAGTGGCCATCACAGAAATCTGTAGGAAGCAGGCATGATAAAGAGCACTAAATGGGTGAACCAATGAGCTCCATTTACTAGCTCTGGTTTTTAGTGATGCTGGGCTTCTCTCCATGCCAAGGCAGAGGGGCTCTGGCCTTGTGGGGAGCTTGTCAGCTCAGCTTTTGCCAGAAAGCTCTAATCAGACTCCTGCCATGCCACTGGTTGGCATCTTCGTTTTCTCACCAGTCTGTGGCTAGCAAACCGTGGAAGGCATTTGGCTTAAGGGGCTTCTTAGCCGCTGCTGCCAGAAAGTGTGGAGATGAGTTTTTGGTTCCCCTCCTTCTCTTGCATGTTTGTGTAAGTAGTTCTGAACCTCACCTCTTCTGCAGTAACAATTTTTTAAGTGATGGTAGCAAAAGAAAAACCACAAAAAACCCAAAAAACCCTCAACAAATACCACCTCCCCTCCCCCCACCTTCCCCTGGCAAAACACCAGACCAGCCGTTCTCCTGCTTTTCTGTCTCTAAACTCTGGTGAGGCCACATCTGAGATACTGTGTTCACATTTGGGCCCCCCAGTACAAAAGAGAAATGAAGGCTCTGGGAAGAGTCTGATGAAGAGCCATAAGGATGATGGACTGCAACACCTTTTGGATGAGGAAAGGCTGAGAACTGGGATTGTTCAGTCTGGAGAAGAGAAGGCTCAGGGAGATCTCACTGACATGTAGAAATACCTGAGGGAAGGGTACAGAGAAGATGCAGTCAGGCTTTTTTCAGTGATTCCTGGCATCAGGACCAGAGCCAACCTGAAGCCACAGGAGGTTCTCTCTGAAGATCAGGAAAAACTTTTTACAGTGAGGCATGACCATTGGCTAATTGACCATTCTCATGTCCTAGTATAGGATTTGTTCATAGTTGAAATTATTTGCGTGTGCCTTGAAAAGTAACAAGGAACAAACTCAAAAGTATTTGGAGTCTCTGCAAGGGTCACTGCTGAGTTTTCCCTTTTGTTCATGTTGAGCTTTATAACTGGGACTGACAAGGCATATTAAAAGCACTGTACTGTTGTCACACTATTGTAGTTTTGCTCAGTTCTTCAGATGCTGTTGGGCCAAAAAGTGTCCCCACTACAGAGGGCTTGCTGTCTGTCAGGGACATTGAGCTATGACAATTCATCTTCACATTGCAAATACAGACCACCACATGGAAAATGAGGTGCTCTGCATTTTTTTTCTCTGTGTATGTGTTCATTTATCAAATTCAGAGTTGTCAGCTGAAGAAGTTTGTTGTGGAAAAAATGAAAAATGGTAAGTTACCATTACAATACCAAAACATGTTGTAGGATTTTATATGGACTTCCCCCCCTCTACCAATTTCACATATCAAGAAAATTACTTTATTAAACACATGATTTTAAAAAACTTTTTACTATCTCCACTTACTAAAAATAGTGATTTGACCAGATAAAAATATTATGCTGGAAGCACTTTGGAAATGCAGAGCTGAAGTTCAATCTACACATTTGATTTGTTCCAGACACAGTGAAGATTGAGATCCAGACATTCCTTGTTTTTGAATATTGTTCAAAATCTAGGTCCAGACATGAATCTTGCATTGGAAGGTTGACCAATTTATACATATATCTCTGGGGGGTATTTAACAAGATTTAATTGGACCTGGAAGGTAATGACTGCTTAATATTTTTGATGAATAGAGAGGAGCTAAGGATTTCCCGGGGGTGGTCCTGTGGTCATCTTGCATTTCACAAATACATCCTGCAAGAAGAGGTTGCAGACTGTCTCATGTGTATTGCAAAACTAATGCCAGCATTGATAAACTCAATATGTAGTGAGTGTATTCAGTGAAAAGTATTCTTTTACTGTATTTAGCATAGTTAAACAAGGTGACAGTTTGCTTAATGTAATCTTTTCTTAGTTTTTTAAAATTTACTTAATTTTTTCTGCAAATCTGAGATTTTAAAGGTGTAATAATCTGGATTTAAGATGGGGGATATGTTTCAATATATTGCCTCAGTTTACCTTAGCAGCCTGCTATAAGGTCAAGAATTAAATACCTGGAATGAGGCATATTTTAAGGACTATTCTGAAATGAAAAGCAGGGACTTCTTCCTCTGGGTACTTTCACTGCTTTTGCCGTGATCCAAAGCCCAGAAAAGTCTTTTATCTTGTGGTTGGCTTGGATTGGGGTCTATCTTAACAATGCCATTATGTCAACAATAATATTTCAGGAAGCTGAAAAGGCAGCTTGATAAAGCGGGAGAGAGCAGTCAGGAGTCAGAAACTGCTGCCACACAGTAGACTGTTCACACAGCATGAGTGTTGTTTAGAAAGTGTTGAGCACTTTGGAAAAACAGATCTGCTGCAGCACGTTGCTTAGGGATACTGAAATCAAAGAGCATCCAAACATTGTTTTGTGAGTTGCCTTTACTGCAAATAGAGTTAATGTTTCATTATATTTGGAAAAATGCTATAGAATTACCTTCTGGGCCTCATGGAAAAAGTGAAACAACAGGAATGTTAGTTGTAACCCCCTTCTCAGATGCCAGGAAAGAGTCTTTGAGGCTGCCATAACCTAACAAGATATCCTGTTGAGGTCAAGAGCATTTTTCTTTCCTTCCCTGATCTTTCTACCTCAGGCAAGGAGAAAGGAACTTAAATTAGTTAGAGCAAATAGAAAACACAACATGCTGATGCCGGGCTTGTTAATTCACGTGAAACTGGGCTGCACATGGGGAAAGGCTTGTGTCTTTCCAAGCAAGGCTGCACGGAAAAGCCCTCTGCTGTGTGCCTGGGGGGGAGCAGGGTGGCCGTGCCTGGCTGACTCCGCTCTCGGGAATGTGAGAGGGGCTGGGCTGGGACGAGGGTATGCAGAACTTTACAATGACCCAGACATTATGAACTTCTGCACATTGGGGTATTAAGGATTACCTCCCTAAGTGGCTTAGCTTGGGAGGCAGTAAGTATGGGCAAAGAGGGCCTCCGAAACCCCTGGTCCCTGATTCTCTTTTGTCTCTGAGCTGGGAATTAAGTCCAGCTCTGCTGCCCACCCTGCAGATCAGACTGGAAGTGGGAAAGGATGCCCAGCACACAGCAAGGGGAAGAGGAAATCCCTGGCCACATGACTTTGTGCAGATGGTCTTGGGTTTCTCACATAATCCTCTGCTTTTGTTTCTTGGGAGAGACCCCACCTCTCCTTGCCTTAGTGTAAGCCCGTGTAGGAGGCTCAGTGGGGGAATCTTGCTGATTTAATCATTCCTTTGCATGTTGCTTGCCTGTGTATGGGACAATTGAGCCTGTAACAATCAATCTTGCACGCTCTCAAATAGGAAGATGCTATGTATGATCTAAGCTACATGCTGAAATGTGGTTATTGGAAATGAATTTTATGGCTGAATAGGCCAGCATCATGTTGTCTCTCTGCTTTTTTGGGCTTTGAGTTAGTTATTTAATCACAATGTCATGCCAGCAGAAGATTTTATGTTTTTCCATTTAGCTCGCTGACTTAATCTTCTGCTTCTGGAAATGTTTATATGCAGATGACAAAATAAAGATTTTGTAAGTAAACTGGTGGCTTACTTTTTGATCACATTAATTGAAACGCTTATCTTTGTAGCATCTCATTAAAGAATAAGAAAGGATTTCCTGAACTTCTATTATATGCGTAAAGGTAATTAATTTTTGCTGTCTCTTATTCATATTCTGGTTGCTGAAGAACAGAAGTAATAATATTAATTTGGAAGTGTTCCCCTTCCATTTGTCCTTCCATCAAATTGGCAGTTCTCTATAGCTGTTGTGTTCCAAATGGTAGTTTACCAAATATTTACATATCTTCCCTTATAGCTTTTGAATGCATTTGTAAATCTCTTTCTTCTCACACATGGTCTGTGTTTTGGTAAAAGAGGTCTAATGCAGACATTCCTAATTACTGCACTAACATTCCTTACAAAGTTTACGTGAGGAACTCTATTCAGATCTTAGGTTTTGAAGAAATTCCAACTTTTTGGAGACTGTGAAGAAAATAAGACAGTCCTGTTGATTTTAAGACTCGCATTTTTTTCCCGTGCTGAGAAAGGCTAGGATTAGGTGAGATAATTGCTGCTGCAGAGCATGTTTGATTGTTCCTAATTGACTGAGAAATAATCCATCATAGGTAAAGCTACTGCTAGTAGTAGCGTTCCCCTTCATTTCTATGTATGTTAGTGGTGGGAATATGTTTGAGAGATCTGGTATTTTAGCTCTGAGTTACTCGTCTGTAACCTCTGTGCTGCTACTCTGTTTTGTTGATACCTGTCATCTAATCATATGGTAGATGAAATGAAAAAAAATCAACAAACAGCTATTTTGCCTCCCCCTAACTTCCCATATGTTGAGATGCTTACTGCTGCTCACTTAGCATTCCGACTGCAAACTGTGTGTTTCAATTTTCTCTTTAATGTATTTTATTTCTCTACTTGGTTCGGCGGGTGTAGTGCTTAGCAGCAACACATACCCTCTTTGTTCAGACTGAAGGCTTTAAAAAACATCGAGATGATGCTAAACTGAGGTGCATGTTATTGTGGGGGCTGGCGCCCTCCGTCTTTCGGTGTAGGGTGGGGATGATAGAAGCCTCTTGCCTGCTTAACTCATGTGATTAAAATGGGACACATTGTGATGTTCTCCTCAATTAGCATGATCGGTTCCCGGGGAGCAAGGGAACGCTGGCTGGGGTGGTTCGCATTTTCCTCTCTAATGACTAGAAAGAGTCTTTTGAGAATTGCTAAATAATTCAGGCCATTAGGAACCTGTCAACTTAAACAATGCCCCCTCTGACCAGAAAAATGGTTGTGAGCAGTTGGACACCCTGGCAGATGTTGAACTTGTTCTCATTGTTCACTCTGCTTCGGGCAAATAGCTTTGCAGGATTTGTGTGCTCTGTTGAGGCAGTGCATGTGGGTGTAAGCAACACATGTTAGCCAGACTTCATCTAGTTTTTATACCCTAGTATTTCTTTTAGTTAATTTAATGATATTATAATAAGCTGCTAATATTGCCATTTACCACTTTTAGTGTGTTTGCCAGCTAGCTATAATGAGAAACCACAATCAAGACTCAAAAAAACCCCCAAACAAACAAAGAAGGTAAACAACATCCCCATCCCAAATTTGACTTTTTAAAATATTCCTTCTGTTATGTTAATTTCTTATTTTGCATTTTGAAGTGATTCTCTACAAACAAAATGATTAGAGGTATTGTTAAGCAGAAATTGCTGTATACTCATCTAACCCTAGGATCAGAAACTTCTGGGGAAACATTCTTGTCTTGAGACATCCTATAAAATCATACACATACACAGGACTACTTTAGTTGAAATTCATTATGAAACAATCTGTTTTATATGCCTTTCAGTTCATGTTATTGAAGTAAACAGTGTTTTGACACAATTTTCTTAGAAACTTCGCCATACTTATCCTTCTGTGACATTTATTTATGTCTGCACATTTTTCTAACTTAATTGATGAACCCATGATCAGTATTCTAAAGAAAAATGATACAATATTTATTTAATAGATTTGATTAGGAAATAACCCCTTAAAGCTTCCTACCCCCTGGCAACTGTTTGTGCTTCTGTCTTGAATGGATGACAGCAAATAGTCAATTTTGCACAAGCAATTAGCTGGTCTGTTGGATCAGTTAATGGAACAAGCAGTGGTAGTAATGCAATGGGAAATAACCTGTGTGCTTTGTAAATATTTATGTTGTAAGACCTCCTAGTATATTCTCGTGACAAATGACTCCACCTTCAAATATTCTTACACGTTTAATGGGCAATTTTTTTTTTAAATGGGATGTGTGAAGGCTTCAGTTCTCATTTTGTAACAAAATGTATTCCAAAAACCTTTGCAGTCATATTTTTATGAGATTTGTCCAAGGTTTAGATTTTTGTTCCCTCAAATTAACTGTTCTAAATTGAGAACCTTTTTACATGTATCTATTGCAGTAAAAGAGCTTTTAATTATAGCTTGGAAGATATAAATATCTATTTAATTAAAATTATTTGGCTAACTCAAATTTGTTACTGTTCATTGGATATTGAAAAAGGGTATTGTTTAAGTAGAGTGCTTGCCAAAAAAGATGCATCAGTTCTGCAGCAATATACCAATAGTGGTATGTAGCAAGTGCTGTTAAGGAAAGGTTCTGATCTTGGTATCAGTGTTTCTCACTTTTTTTTTTTTTTTCTCAAAATTTAGTTAGTTTTAAAGAACAGAAGACTATTAAAAAGTGTGACCCTTAGAGGTTGTGCAGGACAAGCCTCTCTGTTAATGTGGGTACCACTGCTTCTGAGGGAAACCTTTGTCTCAGGGGTTAACCATTGTGAGGGCCTTGTTGATCTCATATGTTGCAATGACAACCCTGTCAAAACAACCCCTCATTTTTATTACTGAGCATGACATTATATGGTGTGGGATTATGTGGTCTGTTTGGATCAGCTGTCCAGCTGTGTCATCTTGCCCACCCCATCCTGCTCCCTGGCAAGATGGGGTAAGAAAACAGAAATCCTTGATGCTGTGCAGCCACTGTTCAGCAACAGTGTAAACAGCCATGTGCTATCACCACTGTTTTGGTCACAAATACAATGAATACAGAGCACCATAGGGGCTACTATGAAGAAAATTAGCTATATCCAAACCAGTCCCAAGTGCAGGATTGCTGGTAGGTCATTGCATGCCAGGCTTCTTGAATCCGGCATGCTTAGTTGTTGAATTTGTGGCTGCATAGTTAATTTTTTTTTTCTCTCCTCTCTTGGCATTTTTCAGTAATGCTCATGCCATGTGCCTTTGCCTATGATGTGGTCATGCATGTGATCATGCTTTATCTTTCTTAATTTAATTATACTGAAAGGAATAAGACAGTAACTAGGGGCACTTCTATTCCCTAACTATTCTCTGTGAGACTTGAAAATAGATCATAACCACAAATAGTAAACCCTTGTCTACAGCAGTGCTAAAAGAACCATGCAACATAAAAATAAAGGAAAAATTGCATCGTGCTATAAGATCAAATGTGTTTTATTGCATCTCTTAAACGGCAGTGGATTCGCACTGTTTTGGACACAAGGTGTGTGTGGAGAGTGTTGGTACAGCAAGCCCCTCTTCTCTGGAGAGCTGGGCACTGGAACACTGACACCACAGGGAGGTGGGGAGGGGGAGGATCCCTTTGATCTCTTTCATCGCAGCATTTCACAGGGACAACAGGAGACTGACAGAAAAGTAGTAGGCACTTAGGGCATTGTAAGTCTCTGTGATAACTAAGATATAAAACTGTGCTTATGTACATCATGTTTTCATTGCTCAACATCTATTCTGACCTCTAGCCAGAGCTGTTAGACTTGTGTGGGTGATCTCATTCAGTAAGTGAAATGGCAGGCTTTCTGGTGAGCAGGAATGGGCTAACACACAGGCTTCTGTTTACTCTTTTCCCAAACTCCTCTGAATCAGAATTAAGTAATGAATGACTTCAATTGTTTTTTGTCGTGTTGCATCTGATAAACATTTTGAGATGAGACCGGAAAGTCAAGTGTGTGAGCACTGGATTGCTGGAGGTTGAGTTCTCAGAAAATGATCTGATGTTTTTATGGAAGAATTTAATGTGGTGTAAGGTTTGCCTTCACCACTGGTTGAATGGGAGACCACCGTGTTTCTTGTGCGGTTCCGCTTCAAGGCCAAAGATACCAGGAATGGATCTTAAGTAGGGTTTAATGAGAATATTTCTTTAGCAGATGTTGCATGATTCAGATGTTTCAGTCATGAGATCAGCAAGGCTTTGAAACTCATCTTTGGTTATTATCCTATTGACAACAACATGCGATTATTTTTTAGCATTAGTTACATGTAGTATATCGTATCTTCCCAGATTTCTTGAGAGCTCCACTAGAGGTTTCTGATATGAGAACCAAATTTCCTACTTCAAAATTCTTTAATTCCTACATAGATTCTGTTTCAGGGAGCATGGGAACCTGTTTTCGATTTCATGGGAAGGCGCTGTGCACATCTGTGTACTGTAACAATCTGTGGTTAAGCCATGATTGGCAAGACACTGATATCTTTCCACATGTGCTCATCCAGCACCCATCTGTTGAGTATTAGTTGGGGGACCTTATGGATCAGGGATTTTCACACAGCTCAGCTGCATCAATGTCAGGTGAGCCTTGCAGGAGAGGTCAAGAGGCAAAATGGCATTTCAGAAACACCCTGGACTGTGCCTTGGAAAAGGTATTTTATATGTGTGTCATATGTATATAAAAGTAGGCTGACTTTACGGAACGAGGCGTGTCATTGTCTCAACAAGAATGCTGGGGATAGTGCCTTTTCTCTCTTTTTCTTCATGGATTTCCATTGCTTAGCAAACAAAATTGTGATGACATTGGGATGTCTTGGAACTTTTGAAGTAAAATCTAAGATTTTGGAGTGTAAAAATTATATAAAAGGTTTAAATACCTGTAATTAATTTTGAGGATTCATTTCTCTTCATCTATAAAATTAAGTGGCTTTGAAACATCTTTATAGATGGAGACAAATGAATTCTCGAAATTAATACATACAACTTTGGTTTTAGTTCCATTATGGACTTCTTTGCACAAACAGCAGTTTGTTTTTATTGCAAAACAGAGGCATTAAGAGCCATTAAACTACCAGAGACATGCATTAACACAAGCTAGGGGGTTTCCTCTTGCTGTACTGAAATACCCCTTAATTTCCTATGTGACCTAGCAGCTCTTTAGAAAATAAGGATAATGACACCCTTCCCTTTGCCAGCAATGTTGATGATAATACTTTTGTGGAGGATTGTGAGGTGCATAAATACTTCTCATAGTAGTGAGAGATTCGTCTATTGTTTTCACCATGGGGCATGTCTACTATTTGTTGATCTCCATAGAATATTTCATTATCAAGTTGCCCCACGTCGATAATGGCAAGGCAGCAGGTGAGAAAAGGGGGCAAGCTGGATGTGGAGAGCTAGTTTGGGGAGTGTAATACGTCAAGACCCTCATCTTGTAACCCGCAAGCTAGACTGTACCACATAGGTCACGTAGAAGTCAGTTATGCCTTTAACATGCAATGTCTGTGTGCTCAGAGTAATTAGGTATATTGGAGGTGAAATTTTGAAAATAAAACTTATTTGAAGATGAACTTGGGGTATCAACTGGAGTCTTAAGACCAAATTTAATGAATGTTGTTTGCCTTGTCATAAAGAGAGGGAATGCATTGATGGAACAGGCTGATAAAGAGTGGAAGGGATAGTGAATACACAGGTAGGTTAGAAATAATGTGGTAAGTAGCTGAATGACCCCTAGGACTGCAATGATCACATGCAGTGAACTTCAAGAAGATGAAAGTACAGGATTGAGCATTTTGTACTGATAGCAGGAATATGCGTTGACATTTGAGGGTAACCCTCTGCAAATGGAAGTGGAAGGGAAAGGACAGCCTTATTACCTGTTGCTGAAAGATTGTGAGGCATTAATGTGATTCAGCTGAGTCCTAGGTTGTGTTAGTCTAGGTATATTTCATTGAGTTAAGGAAGAATCACTTTTTTGAAAAGGGTGCTGGAGAGACATCTTTGGGAATAGTATTTAGCTTTTTGAACATTCATCTTTTACGATAGATAAATTCAACAGAATAGCTGATGATGGAAGGCTTCTGAACTGGTTGGGTAGTAATTTTATCTAAGGAATCATTTGAACATGGTTTTGTTAGTGACCTAAGAGATGGACTCAAGGGGGAAATGCTGTACTCTGTGAGAAAGGGGATAGGACCAAGGGCCAGGTGTTTCTCCTGAGAGAGACCTGGTACTTTGGCTTGTGAGCTGTCCTTCCTTCCATGTTAATCCCGGGAGCTGGATCTGTCCTGTTAGTGAAATAATTGGACCAGAGCAATGCTAAGTGAAAAGAATGTAATTGTACCAGGAACATGAAGAAGATAATAGTCTGCTTTGCACCAAAAGTTTTTACCAGAGCAAGCAAATGTGAAGCCTGCAGACCTATTTTCAGTTGTAGAATTTAGGAGTATGAGCATAAGTCACGTAAAACCTCTATTAGGTTTTACAAAAACTGGCCTATGAAACACACGTATGGAAAACGTAATGGAGGTCAGTAGAATTCAAGGAAGGATTTGACCATTGTCGTGATGAGGAGAGTGTATTCAGTGATAATATTGTTAACCTGCGAAGTTTGAGAAGAGATCCAAGTTTTTTCCAGTGGATGAGTTGGTTATAACTGGGTTTTGGAGATCAAATAGAGTTTTGTTCCAAATTACTTCAAAGCTGCTAGGTTCTGGAGTTTTCTCTATGGTGAGTCTCAATAATGGACACAGTGAAACAGGGGTCCACTTTTAGGTGGCAATTCCTCTGTTGCTGTGCAAATCATTATTTCATTTTTGTGGACCTACATACTGATCTGGGGCTTTTGTGGGTTGCTAAAGCTTTTTATTATAGTGTTCATGTATTTCTTTTCAAATGAACACGTCATCTGCAGTGTAACTTGGCTGCATTTTCACACTTGGCACTTGAATGTAACTCTGCAATTTTATTAGAATATTTGAATAAAGGCATTGTTTTTTGGCCGAGTTTGTTCACCAACTGCTGCTGCAATCAATGAAGTTTGGAGCTTTTCTGATAATAAAGCAATTGTTCATGCACCTAGCTACACATTAATAGCCTGGCTCTGTGTGTTGAAACTTGGGTGATGCTATTTGCATGTGAAGAGACACATTTTGTCTAAGGTCAGTTATTAAAAACTGGTTATTAAAAATTTACTGGGGAAGGTAATTCTTTCCATGGGAAAGTGTAAATATCTGACAAAAGAAAGTGGCAAGGAAGAGAGCGTCAAGAATTCGTGGTTGTATCCGTGATGCTGTTGCACAGGGTTGCTAAACACAACTGAGAGCTGCTCCTAAGAGTGTGTTTTTGTGACTACAACATTCCTGCGATGGTTTGAGGAATTACATTTTTGCCAGGGTGTCTCACTCAAGGGTGTTAGGGTTACCTACTTCCAACTAACAACCTTAGGGAAAAAAAGAAAAAAAGCCAAGGGGGAAAAAACCCACAAAAGACAGGAAAGAAAGAAAGAAAAAGAAAGAAAGAAAAAAAAAATAAATGAAAAGAGGAGGAGACCCTGGAGCTACCTTCAGGCAGGCAAACGCCTTGCAATTCAGCAGATTTCCAAGCAGCTTTCCTGTGGAAGCAGCCTGGAGGCTCAGGAATGTGGGGTCAGACAAGAGCTCAGTCACGGTGTATTCCCCGGCGGCTGCCCGGCATCGCGGCGGGCCGGCCCGCATAATCGTTCCAGGCGGCCCGTGGAAAACCACCCTCTGGTTAAGCCTGCATCCTGCTGTTCCACCAATGGAAAAAATTGAACGGGAGGAGGGTGTGTAGCCTGCAGACAAAAATACATCCAGCCTCGCGCAGGATCTGTTTTTAGTTCCCGACGGCTGTGCGTTCTGAAGTGTTAGGCACAGTTTCCTGGCATGCCCGGGGCAGTGGGAGGCTGTGTCTGCGTGTCCCTCTCCCCGCGGCAGTCTCGGGGCAGCCGGGAGGCTGCGGGCAGCGCCCTGGGGAAGGTAAGCGGGGCTGGGGACCGGGACGGAGATGCTGGGGGAGAGCAGTCAGTTCTCTGCTCTCCGGCTGCCGGCCAGAGCTGGAGCGCTGAAGGAAAAGCGGGGAAAGGACTTGGGAAGCCTCTGAAAGCGGAGGGCAGAGCGGGCTGCTGCCGTGCCAGGACTCGCAGCCCCTCTGCCGCCTCTGCCGTGGGTGGCTGCGCACAAGGTGAATGGTTTTCTTCCAGAAAACAGTTCTTGGTGGTCATCTCTCAGACTCTATTGCCTGAATTGCTAAATAAGCCACTGCTGTAAGCATTTTACATCTCTGCTATGATAGGGCTGGATTTTTTTTTTAAGGCAAAGCATGAGAAAGTGTGATTAACGGTGCTATGGCTTCTGTTATGTTAAAGTGACTCTTCCAATGCAGTGAATTGAATAATCCCTCTGATTTTTTTTTTCTTTAATTATTCCATCTATTCTCAGTAATAGTTAGAGTGACTTACAATAAATAGTGTACCCAAGCAACGCTGTAATGTTTGTGTAGTGTTAGAGGAAAAAGTTTGGGTCAACACTACTACCTCTGCTGAGCTGGGATGGTATGGAAAACCAAAGCTTCTGCATCTGCCAGAGGTAGTTCCAGCACAGGTTTTGATCTTTCTACGTACATTTTTAATATATAATTGTACACAAATAGTGAAAATGCTATGTTCCGTGGCAGACAAAATAAAAATGTGGAAAATACCCCAAAAATGGAGAAGTGCCTTTGCCCCTTTGGTTTCCTTTTTTTTTTTTTTTTTTTGTTTTTTGTTTTTTGTTTTTTTTTTTTTTGTTTTTGTTTTTGTTTTTTATTTTTTTGTTTTCAGAGCGGTGATGAATTGTTTTTGCAAAGCAATCTGAGTTTGCAACTTTGTTTGTGCTTGCTGCTGATGTGGTCACTGAGTTAATTTTGTACACTGGTGACTTCATTCTGGAAATCATGCATCTGTTTCTCTTTAGGGTGGATGATTTGATAAAGTTTTATAATGTATAGTAAGTTACAATTTAGAGGCAAGAGCTGGAATTTTTGTATCTGATCACCTTCAGTGGGAAAGGGGCATCCATGTATCATGGGACAATGGACTCTGAATAGGGCACTCTGTAGCTGTGAAGCTAGAAAGCAATTTTTTTAGTGAGGAAACCTAATCCTCAGTGTACTCTTTTTGTTCTTTTAATGTGTGAGTAACATGCTGGTACTACAGGGGTACAGGGAAGGAAGCCTTAAACTGTGTTACTGCTGTAGAGCTCTTGGCATGCAAAAATCAGGGTCTGCTTTCAATTTTCCAAGGGACTGTGTCTCAAGTTTACTTTTGGTGTCTAGCTCCCAGATCCTCTGTCCTCTTCAGGAAGTCCCAGGGCTGAAGGTAGGAAAGCATTTACTTTGGAATTGACACCCTCAGGTATTTATGAATGTGTAAACTGAGAAGTAGAAAAGACTATGCCAATTGTGGCCTGGTTTCCCCCTTCTGCGTGTAGAGCAGACTGTGTGATAGGTGACATGCAGGGAGTTTTGCAGCCACCCCAGCCCCTGTCCGTCAGCCTAAAACACTCTGTGTTCTGCCAGTTCCTAAAGGAGGTTTTTCTCTGATGCCATAAGTTAAGAGTTGTTCCAATAGACTTGGAATGTGTTATGCCAGAGAGTCTTTGTGGACAGAATGTGTTAATGTTCCTGTCTCGGATTGTTCTTCCTTTCTGCCCTTTGCTTCTCTTCTTTGGTAGGGTCTATGTGGCTGCTGATGGTGTTGTGAACTGTGTCCTAATCCAAAAATAAACTTTATCCTATCTTCTCCAAAGCTGATGTTTTGGCACCTACAGTTTTGCAGGGATATGTGTGAGAGAATATCCCCATAGCTCCCTGCTGACTGTGGTTGTATTTGATAGCATGAACTGGTTGCTGCTGAAACAGACAAGAAAGGAGGAGGGCAAATGTTCCTGGTGGAGAACTGGGAATCCCAGTTTGAAAGCCCAAGTCTCCCCTCCTGGTGTTACCAAAAAGAAAGAGGGCTGAGGCAGAGACCTCTTCAGGCGTTTGTCTTAGCAAAGCCTGCAGACTTGTGCTCAGTCTCCAAAGTGCTGGAAAGCGATGCTGGAGCCCAGGATCCCGTTTGGAGTGTCTTGGCTCCTTTCAGGTGCATCATCCTCCCCACCCAGCCTCAGGCTTTGATCCCCTGAAAGCACCGTATAACTCTGCCCCAGGACCTGACAGTGTGCTTACAACCCAAGTTGGTGGAGAAGTCTTTCAGATCACTGAGTTAATTTCCCCTCCGAGGGCACGAAATAAACCTTTAGACATATCAACTCTTTAACTACTGCAGCTACTACATTAAGCCAAGATGTTAGCTGGCTTTCATGGTGGGTTCTTTTTTTTTTTCTTTTTCTTTTTTTTTTTTTTAAACAAGCTTAATGGCTTTTATTTAAATGGATGTGCACTTCAGCCATTGTGTATAAATTCAATAACATTTACAAATGGTGAAATTTGTTTTTCCTGCCAAAGAAAAATAAGCCCCTAGAGATTTAGACTGTATCAGCACTGGTGTAATATGATAAGGATCTTCAGGCTTGATTCAACCTCTCCTATTGCACTAACTTGAAAGCTATAAAGCCTAATTCAATAAAGCTTCCAGTGTCCTGGACCTAGAGTGATGGGCTGAGCAAAAGAAGGGCTCATGTCCGTGGTACAGGATGTTTAATTCTGATGGAATATAGATGTGAAGCACTGTAGATCTATTGGAATTAATATTATTTTAAGAGTAGAAACCAGAAAAGAAGAGTGTCCTTTTCTTGCTTAAACTGTAGAATTAGAAGCCCATCTGCAATGTAGGTATGATTCACAACAAGAAAAGAAGTGTCTGGGGTCATAAAGGCTACTGATGTTTAATGAGAAAAACAATTTACTTTAGTTTGATGTGTAAGCTACCAAGCAGTTCCTAATACAGGAGAGTAGAACTCTACAGAGACTAATGAGTGAGTGAGGAATTCTGGCTTCAAATTAGATTTTTAAGGCAAAATAGTCCTATTTTTTTTTAAATACAGGCATACTTGTGGTGTTTTGGTTATTCATTCTTTGAATACAGTGGTATATAATGCAAAATATTCTGCCAAGAATACCATGGCATAATTATTATGGTATATTTTTATAATAGGAATGTGATTGAGATTGCAGGAATAAGAAATCTGCTTCTGATTTGTGGAAGCATGTGACCAAAGTGCGTAGTTTGAAAAAATACAGTAAATTGTTTCCAGTAAGAAACTGCACATTTAATCCAGCTACAGTGTTGTGCTAACCTGCTCCCCTCATTAATTTCACATATCCGTCCATACACTGCCATGCAGGAAGGGGAGGGCAGATTCACATTCTAGCACTCTGTATTACTTCCATATTAAAATCCAAAGTAGATTAAAAGTTAATTAAAGCTTCAAACCTGTAATTCTGTATCCATGTAAAAATTCACAAAGCACAGTGATTCTTTGGAAAACTTATTAACACATTAATATCTGGAAGCTAGTTATATACAATCTCAAAGGTTTTATAAGCCATTTAAAATGGACAGTGTTTTAACCTTTAGGTGAAAGAGGATGTAAAAGTTGTTTAAAAGGAAATACAGGATTTGCTCAGGCAATTCAAACAAACAAAGAATAACACAAAAAGCTTTTCCTGATGTAAAAACCTACCAGTGTAATTGCTGTACAGCAAACCCTACAACATTTCTAACTTGGTCCGCTAAAAGAAAGGAAAACAAATTGGTAATTTCTTGTAAGTCAGGGGATTTTCTGTTTTGTTTTATATTGTTCTGAAATAGTTTCAGATTCTCCATTGTCGCAGCTGCTCTAGTTCTGATGACAGTCTCCTGGGGTGCCTTTAGGAGCTGTGCACTGAGGGCAGCTGCCTGTGTAAGGACCCTGGTGCTGCCTTTTCTCCCTGCTCTGTGTGCACATCCAGAAGTGACCACACTGGCCCCACTCTGTGGCCCAGAGCTCTTACCTGCCCTTGTAGAAATGAGGGTTTTAAACACAGCAGAAAGCATGTGACTCCTCTTGCTTCACTGCTAGAGAGTAGTTGATGGGATATACTCTGCTTTCAGAGGTGCTTTGTATAAGATTTTTATCACTGCAGAGTGAGTTGAAGCTCTGCCTTTCTTTGGCAAATGCTTCTGTTTGGGTAGATGGCTGTGAGGGGCTGCCCAGTGGCAGGTATTCCAGGATTGGTCCTATCCTGTCTTGAAAAGAACTGCACTGGTGCAGGTGAGAGTCCTCCTGTTAGCGAAGAAAGTCTGATGAGTTTGTGATATGTGCTTGCTGCTTAAGCTGTAAGTAAAAATAAAATACTTAGTTAGTTTATTTCTTTCTTTCCTCACGGAAAGATTTTCTTAAAAAGTTAAAACTGCATCCTGCTGTGTCATTGTGGAGAACTGAGAAGATGGAGGTTGCTCTTGTCTCCCAGGTAACAAGTGACAGGACCAAGGGAAATGGCCTCAAGTTGTGCTGGGGGAGATTTATATTAGATATTAGAATAAATAATAAATCTTCACATGAAAGGGTAGTCAGGCGTCGGAATAGGCTGCCCAGGGCAATGGTGGAATCACCATTCCTGGAAGGGTTCAAAAGGCATGTGGATGTGACACTGTGGATAAGTGGTGAACTTGGCAGTGCTGGGTTAAGGTGATCTTAGAGACAGTTTCCAACCTTAAGTGTTTTGTGATTCTATGTAGAATCTTTTTTTATAGGGACGAGACTATAAAGACCTAGCTAGCTCTGGGTCTTACCTATTTTTTAGCTCTTAATCTAGCTCTCTTTTTAAATGCTTTTTCCTTTTTAATGATAGGAGGTTTTAAATTTAATCTCTTCTGCTGTGCATGGCGAGTTTTGTTCTTGGTAACACTGAAGACTCTTATGAATTCTGCATTTTCTAATGAGCACTCAGTGGTGCCAATTTGATGGCATGATGTTAGCCTCATCTGTACTCATCCATACTGTTTTTTGGTGGTTTTTTTTTTTTTTTTTTTTTTTTTTTTTTTTTTTTTTTTTAATACTGTTTTTGCCACTCTGGCACAGCTTTGTTTAGTAAAGTGAAACTCAGCTTCCCTATAACTCTTCAGTAGATTTTTGGAGAAGCTTCAGCGGGAGTAAGTGCTTTGTAGGCCACCTATTTTTATCTGCCAGTGAAGATTTGTTTTCACCAGCCACCCAGAGGAAAAAAGGCATCAAAATACATCAGAAACTTAGCTTTGATACGTGTGTTTGTCTCATGAGGGTTAACTTTGTGATCTAGACTAAAGTTTAACATTGCTAGGGTTGACTTGAGTTGAGATCTTTCAACATCCTAGGTGGTGGGACAGAGACAGTCCCAGTCAAGCAAATCTGCTGAACCTCTCTAGGACAATGCTACCACAGCCTCTTGTGTTTTATGGCTACTGTCTGATGCTGACTGCAGTTGTGGAGCATTGAGCCTACTGATGGCTTTCCATCTGGAAGCTTGCCATTTTCTGACCTGTAGCTTTAGAGAGTCTCAGCCCAGTTAGAGTGACTGTATGGGAAGCAGATGGCTGACAGTAGCAAAATCATGTTTGGTATGTGCTTGTGCTATAGCAGACGAGAGCCTGTCTCCCTTGACTCAGATCTCCCACCAATTGATAACACAATAATTCCTTGTTATATCTCATAAGCAAACCTAGTACTGGAATATTATTATTATGATTCAGTTTTGCTTGAAATATGGTTAGTGAGTGAAGTTTGGAAACCTTTGAGAGATGAAGACTGGAGAGGAAAAGCACCCCTGCAATTGCTGAGCACTACTTGTACTTGTGTTCACCTTAAAGAAAGTAATTTTCTCCTCCAGCATTCGTAAAGCAGTCCAGCTGTGGCGGTAATAATAAGGGAATAGAGGAGGCAGGCACTTCTCCAAAACAGCTCCTGAGCTTGTGTGTTTGTGTTGTGAAGTGAAAAAGTCTAGAAGTTTATGTGGAGAAGCCCCAAGGTGGGGAAATATATTTTTAGCTCTAGGGTTATGACTGGTGTTAATGTTTGGGTGTGGTGGGGATGGTGGGGTTCCCGGATTAGTATGTTTGCCTAGCTGGGTTTTTTTTGAATGTGTCAAGGGGAACCAGGGTGAAGATTGAAAACTTCTTTTTTAGGAAATGTGGTTATAATTGAAAGTAAATAAACTCTTAATAGTCATCTTCAGGCACGGTGAGCTGCTTTCTAATTATGCTGATTATAATTGCTGAAAATATTCATAGAAACTGGTTTTGCTTACAAGAAGTATTCATCTCTCTGCATAGGAAATGAAAGAAGCACATCTACAGCAGTGGATTGCTATGAGAAATGCAGCTGAAGCCGAACTCTGTCCCCTGCACTGTAATTTCCAGGGCTTCTACAGATCAAATAGTGTAAAACTTGAGTATTTGGAGTGAGCACAGCCAGAGTTTCTCCATGACCACCACCCTATATCATGCAGCCTTTGGGCATAAGCTGACTTGCTCTGCTCTTCCTCTACTAATTGGAAGTAACAGAAATGAAATTGCTTCACACAAGTGTGAGGCAAGAGAAGGGCATGACAGCTGATTTCCAGGGTGATGGTCTTTGTGCAGCCTCAGAGATGCCCTGATGGGTTATTGCAGCAGTAGCACAGATGTTGAGCCTGTCGTAGCTTTCTGAATGGCTGGGATGCTGAGAAAAATCCCTTGGGGCTATTTCTATGGAATTTATTGACTGTTCTGCTGTAGTGCAGACTGATTCCTGCACAGACTGAGACACTGTTTTGTAGACACTGTACCCTGAAATAAATTTATTCCCTCACCCATTGTGTGGCCTGTGTATTGGAGACGTGCAATGGACCCTGGTAGCCACGGCTCAAGCCTTGATGAATTGAATGTCTGTCTTTGAGGCTCATGACAGCAGCTTGCTCACTACCTACTCTGTTAAAAGGATTACCTAACCATTGCACAATCACTATGGATACCAGATGGTCTTTTTGCGTGTTTCTTTAGACAAATTGAGTTCAGTGTTTCCTTTTGAATAGATATAAACCCCCCAAAGCTGTGTTATTGAATATACTTTCTGCTCCCACATGAGGAATTCTGAATGTAAACTCATTGCTTGTTTGTGGTCTCTGCTTCTTGGATATAGGAAGACAATACTGCTGGGTGTTGGCAATTTGTTCAGGCACTTGGAGCTTAGGAAGTTTGTGTGTTGTCTTCTGCTGACCTTGAATCAATAGTCTTTTTGTTCAATCCAAGTTGCATATGACACTTTAAAAGCTGTTCACACTGAGGAGTGCACTTAGCAGCATAGGCAAAACCTGCACAGGCAAGGGCATCATGAATAGCAAACTTCCAAATTGTTAGAAAGAGTAAGAAAATTACTGATTTTTTTCTTCTTTGAGTGTAAGATGAAATTTCTGTGTCTTATCTGTTTTATCAGATATCTTTGTGATAACAGGCATTAATTCATGTTTATAGGTCTGTAGCATCTCTATCATGATCTGTCTCTTCTAAGTGATTTATTTGCTATCATTTTTCTAGGCTTGCTCTTAAGACTGTTTTTAGTTCTACTTGGCAACCTTTACCTTTGTTTTTGGTAAGGTTAGCTACATACCGATGAATTAATTCAAACTCTTTCAAGGTACTTATACAGTAAATAGCCACAAAAAAGTCAACGAGAGTAAAACCCAGCATGTTTAAATCAAGTAGCTATTCAGCTGAAAATCATGAATGGTAGCCACGGAATTTAGGCAGGAAGGAAAAATTTTGGTGGTGGTGTGTTAAGAAGGGTTTCTAACTTAACTCTGTGTTCCAAAATTAGTCTAACATCTTGTGCTGCTTCTTTACTATGGAGTGCTTCAATCCCTGGACTGCTGGTTGTTCTGTGAGATCCAGATTTGGACCTTTTGCTTTGAGTTGTGGTCTTTGTGTGCTAAGTGTAGAGCCAATACTTTCAGTGGGTTCGGAAGAGCTTGGGTCTTGTTACCTCTGGGTCTGCACAATGCTTGGTGCAGCCTTTTCCTTGTTTTACTAGCAGATTAACTTAAAATCAGAACAAATCTAAAGAGGGAGGTTATTGGGTGGGTTCTGGAGTGAATTACATGATGGCCTTTCACTGCAAAGGTCGTGGTTGGAATCCAGGCATGGGGAAAGATAAACAGATGCTGTGGGACATTGCTCTGATCAATCCGGTCCACATTGTAGTGGACCACTGCACAATACTGTGAACTGTAACTGGTTCTCCGAAAGGAAGACTGGAGAGGGGTAAAAGTTTGTCCTGACTTGTCAGTGAGAGGAGAGAGGGACTAACAAAGAGGAGAGAAAATGAAACATTTACTCAATGATTTATTTCTACTAATTCAATGTCAGTTGTTAAAGTATGCTTATTAAAATGTATGTCTAAAGTCCAGGAATCCCTTTCATCAAACTTCTCTTAATTTGTAACTTTCAATTTTTTTTCTTTTTTATTCACTTTACATACAGTTGGAGTAAACTGCAAGCTGTATTTGACTGAAAACCTTTTTTTTTTTTGTCTTTCTGGTGTTTTCTAGGAGGGCTGTATGCAACTTGGTTCTGGTTTTGGCAAGCGTAGTGGCTGGCCATGAGGACAATGCAGATTATGCTGACTGCTAACCGTGCCCGTGTTTGAGAGCGCTCCTACAGGTTTGCTCTTTCTTTTATACTGTACTTTTAATCTTAAAGTGATAAGGGCTTGAAGTAGGGATGTTAAAACACAGAAACTCTAGAAGATAAGATTATGGTTTCACAATGGCTTATTTTGACAAATTTTTAACGAGGCAGCAGTGTATCCTCCTCCGGGTGATAGTCTGAGATCCGATGTGTAAAGAAGCATAGCGCTGATGGGAAAAGCATTTGGTGTTGTTTCTGTACATTACAAACACTGGAGATTCATTCCGAGCAACAAAAAGAACAAAACTGCCTTTTTTTCTTTGGGGTGCAGTTTATGTAGGTTTGAAATCTTCAGTCACCTCAGTGGGGCAATTTAACTGCTCCAGTGTGTGCTATTCACTGCAAACACTGTGAAAAATGGAAGAGCATTTTACTAAGCAAACTATCGAACTGTGCTGTGATGAAAGAACATAATGCAGTTCTGTGCTGTAGTGGAAGATGAGGCTGTTTGCTAACCAAGTAAATTTTTTTCTGATTTTTTTTTCTCTAGATTAGCTCCATTTAAACACATAGCTGGGGTTTACTGAACATTTTATTGAGGCAACACTTGGTTGCACAGAAATCAGTCAAGCTGAAACTGCAGTGGGCTTGTCTGCTGGCAGAAGGGATTTCTCTGAAAGTACAGTTCACTTTACATCTAAGTTATGATTATCTTGCTGTCTCCCTTTCATTATGCCATTGTTCTTGGGAGCCAGAGATTTTGTAAGTTATAAGAAAAGGACGTTGCCAAGGGTGTGGGTGGAGGATGGTGTTGACATGATTTCAATGGAGTTAGATTCCAGCTTTATAACAGAGGGGTAATGAACTATAGAGAAAATAGTCTTTCCTAGCTTGCCCCTAAAATAAGTTCAGTTATGAATTTAATGTTGTACATGGCTATTTAATGGCTTTTTTTGAAACAATTGTTTCATATCATTTTTTTAAATAGGCGTTTTCCTGTGTGGAGGGTAAAAATGGCCTGTTACTTTTTGCTCTGTCTTTTAGCCATTGTTTCTAATGAAACTCTTCTTAATTTAGTGGAAAATGGGGAATTCAGAAAGCCAATACAGTCTTCAGGGATCAAAAAATCATGCTGCTACTACAGCTGGTGCCAAGCAGAAGCCTTGCTCTCTGAAAATTCGCAGCATTCATGCTAAAGATGAAAAGTCTTGCTCTATGCATGGATGGGGACATACCAGCAGTGGCTCAAACTACAAATCAAGGTCCCTTGCCAGAAGCTGCCTTTCACACTTCAAGAGTAGTCAGCCTTATTCCTCTAGACTTGGTGACACTGTGATGAAGGTCTCCAAAAGCAACATCCATGCCAAACACAGGACAAATGCCTCAGGGGACTACTGCCAAGGGAATAACGCGATGTTTTTGCCGGAGAATGGATTTCACTATATTGGCCTCCAAGCTGGAAGTAATCATGCTGCCTCTCGAGAATGCAATGGCCACATCTTAAATTGCTATGGAAAGAATGAGAGTCTTGCATCAACCTCCCCATCAGAGAACAGGAGGAGTCCAAAAGTTCTCATTAAAACTCTGGGGAAGCTGGACGGTTGCTTGAGGGTCGAGTTCCACAACAGCAACAACAGCAAGGTACCAGCCGAGGAGTCCAGTGGGCCAGTGCAGTTGCTGAGGTATTCCCCTGCCTTGGAATCTAAGCCAAGTAACCTGCTTGATGTCAGGAGGAACTCCAGTGCAGACTGCTCTTCAAGCCATCGTCTGTCACCTACCGACTCAAGGCTTCGGTCTAGTAAAGGAAGCTCCCTCAGCTCTGAGTCTTCATGGTATGACTCCCTCTGGGGAAATGCTGGGGATATCAATGAGCTGGATGGTTCCTATTTGACCAGGAGCACTCCAGATACAAGCATTCATGCCAGTTTCCCAGCAAGCGACAACAAGAAGTCATTCAACCAAAGTTCATCTCTTTCCTCACTCCGTGATCTCTATAAGGATACAAATTTGGAAAGCACTCCTCCACCTGGGATCAGGCTATCTGATGAGTATATTGACACTCCTGGTAGCCTAAGCAACCGTGTCTCATTTGCCTCAGACATTGATGTTCCCTCCAGGGTAGAGCAGGGAAGTCCTGCACATTACACCTCCTACACCCTCCCGTGCAGAAAGTCTAAGCCCCTTGGTGAGGATGCATCCAAGAAGGATACATTAAAGAACCGAATGCGACGCATCAGTGACTGGACAGGAAGTCTTTCAAGGAAGAAAAGGAAGTTGCAGGTATGTACAAACCAATCTAAGTGTATGAAAGTTGGTTTTATATTCCTCTTATAAGCATAGTGATTGCGTGATATTTGTCTTTTTCGCAGGTTAATTACTTGCTTCTATCGTTTAGTACTTTGTGGAATTTTGAGAAGTTTTACATCCCTGATGCTGTCTGAAATGTTAGCAGCAAAAAAAGATACACATTATTTTGTGTAAATTTGCCCTTCCTATTTTCCTATTTTGTCACCTTCTAAGTTAACACTAATCTTTGCAGCCTAATAGCCCTGTGAATTTGCCCTTGAAATTGTTGCAGTACTTGAAAAGTGACTTGGAGTTTAAACCTTCTTTTTTATTTCAAGTTTGAAAATACAACCTCTCTCTCTATATGCTATGAATTAGCATATATGATCTGAAGAGTGTGGAAGGGGCAGTAGAAGGAGGGCATTGTAACTATCTTTGCAGATGTTCCCTGTCTGTTTTACTGGCTTCACCACTCACTTTTTGGTCCATTTGTAACAAGGCAAGCAGCTGTATTGACCAGAGGTGCTGGTTCTGCCTCCACCACCTCTGAAGGCATCACATGGAGCAACCTTCTCCTTCCTATGTATCAGCTTGGTTCACCAGATGGAGAAACTTGAGTTGCCATCTGGCTCACTGGGAGATGGTAGTGTGAAGAAGGAGATGGGAGGGGAGAGCAAGAGGGAGGGAAAGGATGTTTCTTTAGAAGAATTTAAGACTAATCCCATTAATAGGAATTTAGGATGCCTGTGGTCAGGAATGAAATTCTCGTCTCCAGCTGCAGGCCCCAGAATTGGCTCTTTAAATACCAGGCTGTGCCTGGTCTCTGTGTGTGAGTTTGCAAGCTGAGATGAGACTGTTTTTGGATTTGGTTTGAATTTTTGGGTTTTTTCTTTCTTTCCCCCATCACTGAGCCCCCCCCCCCCCCCCCCCCCCCCCCCCTGCCCCACTCCCTGGATCTTCCCTGGTGTTTCTCATACAGGAACAGTCACTCTGCTTCCCTAAATGAAGGATGCTCCCTTTCAGCAACATTGATGTGCTGGCCACTTCAGAAGTTAGCAGAGAGCGAAGGGCACACGCCCACTTCTGCAATTTAGGCAGCAGCTAAGCAAAAGAGCATAACACATGCTTTATGTGGCACATAGAGCAAATGCTGTCTCCTGTGCTGGAAATTCAGACAGGTCTTGTGCTTAATCATGTGCATCTGTCTTTACAGTGTAAAACTCTGACAGACCCTTAGGCTCAGAAATGAGCTCAGTGTAAGGTTTGCTGGTGTGTGTCGTAGCTGGGGGCTACAGAACTGGGAAATGAAAATGAAAGCTGTTTATTTGAATCACTTCTTTTGTGAGTTGGTGCTCATGTACTTTATCAGATGCCGTCTTTTCACCTTCTTATTCAGCTATGAAAGAGAGGGCAAAAAAACCTGGAATCACTGAAGAGCCTCAATGCTGTGTTTCAGGATTCTTTACTGATTTCAACATCTGTAGCTGTTCTGGTTTTTACTGCCAGGCTTTACATATGATTTCTGCATCCCAGACCTTTAGTATGTATTACTTACTTATGACATTTTCAGAATGGCATTTGTGGTGCGCGATTCATAGCTGTTTTGAATTCGCTGTGCAGTGAACTGACTTCAGACACAGCAAGGAAATTTGGCTGGTGAGATTGCATCAAGCTTGAATCAGATTCTGGTAGAAGGAAAACAGCCCTAGCTCCAAAAATGGTGGTTTCTTAGAAAAAGGCATAGGAAATGGTTAGTCACTGATTTTAATCAGGCCAATATCCAGCAACAGGAAGGGTAAGAGGGAGGTAGTGAATGCTTTGTAGTTTTGCAGTTCCTTGTGTGGCTTTATTGGTTCTTTTCCATCTTTCACACTTTGAGTGACCTGCCGTCTCTTCTAGGGGTTGCTGGGTTGTAGTTTGGTAATGCTTATAGGGCTCTTAACAGGTCCATTAGCTTAAAAAGACAGAAATGTCATGCAGGGTTCTGGTCTGTCACATGGCTGGTCCCTGTTTGTGCGACTTCATCTCGTCAATGGCAGCATCTGTGCTTTGCTCTGAACAGCACGTCCCTTCCTCCGTACATTAGTAATAGCTGGCTGTGAGTCACTTGGGCTGAACGTAGGTGAAAGCTGGAATATCTCCCTATTAGTGGGCCCAAGTGCTGCTGGTGGTTGGTAGTGCCTCCAGCTGCCCCAGTGGGAACAAACCAACCAAGCACCCTGCTTCATGGGAGCACAGGCCTAGGAGGGACATGTTGGGATACTGAGGCCAGACCCTTGACACTAGCTAGTGGAGTTTAATCCCCTTTGTGAACAAATTGCAGCTTAAACACAGATAGGATTTCCTCCATCTTGAAGGCTCTTTCCCCAGTCCATCTTATTCAATGCTTGCTAATAGGCAGAGTAAATGTAGTCCCAGACAGTTTGTTCTGCTGTCAGTATTGCCTGCTACATTAGTTATTCTTTCCTATTTTTTAATCTGTTATGATTTATTTAAAGGGAGAAGTGGTATCTTTTCTTGGCCTGCATTCATAGGGCTATACAGACTCTCCTTGGTCTTCTGTGTTAAGATTGGAGATCTATTTCCTTTTCGTTCTGGCACCCTTCCTCCTCATCTGGTTTAAATCATTCACAAACAGATTTGCATATGGGATGTTCCAGAGGAGTCCTGGTTATGCCCAGACCAGTTACTTGGCTGTTTCATTATGTCTGACTTGATCTGATGTATTCTGGAATTGAGTTTGCCTTTCTAATAATGATCTTGCATCAAGACTTGCAATCATCTTTTCCAGGACCTAGTTTTCCTTGCATGAGGGTGTCCTAAAGTGTTCCGTCAATGCATTGCTGGTGCTGTACTGCGGCACACATCTTAATTTAGTTTAATATGTGCTTAAATGGGATTGGTGTGAGCTGAAAGGTGTGTGTGATATATGTGAGACCTGTAGACAGAACTAACACTTGCTGCACAGCCAGATATGGCTAAAGATGGTGGCATAAACTCTGTGCAGCTCTTTAACATGGAGAACATTAGAAAATTCTATGTAAAATGAAAATCCATCCACCAGAAATAGCTACTGAAGAAAGGTTCTTGAATTAAGTAAAATAGCCCCACTTCAGGAATCATATCTGAAATTTTATGACTTTATAAGCCAGAGTCCTGAAGTGGGCTGTAAAGAGAATTTAAAAGAGAAGTACTTTGAGTCAACCTCTATTTGACTTGAAAACTGGTATTAGATTCTTCTTTTAGCATGGGTCCTAATGAATGTAGCAGGCTGTGGTTTTTCCTGTGCTGTTCTTTACAGCTAATTATTACATGCGTCACTTTTTTAAATTGGTATCTTAGCCACTTTATCTTTTGCCTTATTTTTAACTGTTCATCAAACATGGTATACCTCAAACATTGAGAGGTCTCCTTGAATGCAGCTGAGCAGAAACAGTGGTAGTTTTCTATCATCACTAGATTCAACAGAGCAAAAACCAGCAGAGAGCCACCTGGCAAGGAAAGAACCTGGACCAGCAACATAGGCCAGATCCTTTTCAGTAGTGGCAGATAATGCTGCAATGACAGCTTCTTCAAGGACCAACAGAGACTGCCAGACACTGCCAATTCAGTTCTTAAGAAACGAAAAATACAAGTGATGATGTCCCAGTGAAGTGTATATATTAATTTTGGATTCTTTATCCATTTCCTCTACTCTGGTACTTCTTCA
Source organism: Sylvia atricapilla (assembly GCF_009819655.1). Taxonomy (NCBI): domain Eukaryota; kingdom Metazoa; phylum Chordata; class Aves; order Passeriformes; family Sylviidae; genus Sylvia; species Sylvia atricapilla. Next base: position 59,582,237 of record NC_089142.1, read on the forward strand.
TTCCTACCCTTTCTTTGTATGAGGAGAAAACATAGGATTTGGTTAGTGGCTGATCATTGACAGGTTGCATCCAACCCATTTCCTTAAAGTTTGTTGTTCCAGTGGTGGGCTTTCACAGCAGACCCCTTCTATGTATTTGCCTTGTGTTGTGTCTCTTACTAGTGCTTTGAGACTGCAAGAAATACATAATCTTAATAAGCTGTGTACTATTGTTTTCCAGGGGACACTAGCAGTTCCTGGAGAACAGTCAAACAATTAAAATGCTGGATTTTGGCACACAAGTACAGTGCCAGTGATAAAAACAAGGGTGGAGAAAGCTTTCAGTTTCCCCATGAAATGCAGATTGCCAGGGCAGTGGCACAATCCTTGTTTTACAGTCACTTTGTGGTGTTGAGGTGTTACATGAAGGATTATATCCTGGCTTGCTACCCCGTGTGTGAATCTTCCTCCCTTTACCATAGAAGAACCAGCTGAACTGTTGATGTTTAGGGAGTTTCTCTTGGACAACACTGATTAATACTCTGCCACAAGATTTGAGGAAGGTGCTCCTTTACAAGGAGAACTGGATCACCAGCCAGTGATCTGAAAAGCCAGACTTGAAGTTCAATGTTCTGTAAGGAAACATGGGTTTCAGTTCAAACTGGCTTTTGTGAGGCCACGGACAGCAGTGTCCTGCTGCTGGAAAAGTGGTTTGTCTGGCACTGCCTGGGAGGGTGTATAGTCCCAGACTTGGCCGCACACCGGAGGTCCTGATGCTATCAGAACGCAGCACAGCTTTTCTGCTGCAGTTTTGAAGAGCGTCAAGTAAGAAGCAAAGAAACAAAAAAAGAAACAAAAAAGTAGTTGTTTTCAAAGCTGCTGGGGAGAACAGCTCACAGGAGACCAATGTTTATTTACTTTGTTCTTAGTACAGTAGTCTGTGAGAAAATAAATGCTTTTAGAGAGGCAGTCTAAACTTGAAAGTATAATGGCTTTATTATTACCAAGGGTAATAGCTTCACTGCTCAAATCGTTTATTGCAATCTCTTCTTTTTTCTTCCCTCACACTTTTACTGCAAAAGTCAACATGTCTTTTGTGGTTTATGTTCTTAAATACTGGTTGCTTTTAAATAGCATAGGCAACGCTTGAGTTCAGAAGACAATAAATGGCTTCTTAGGATGGATGGTGTGGTTCTCAACAGTGAAGTTAGTCCAAAGAGCTCTGTTTTGGGTAGTAGGAAAATCCCTGTCCATCCCTGGACCCTGGGAGAACTGCGACCAGACAACATATTACTTGGAAAGGCTTAAGAGACAAAAGGTCCAATCTGCCAAAAAAGTCCCATGTTGACAAGCAGTGGCAAGAAATGGGCCTACTCTAGCATCCATATGAAAGGCAAAGTTGAAGTCATACCATGAAGCCTGATTATTTCAAATAAAATTGGCCAACCCTTTCAATCCAAGGGTTGAACTTGCACAGTGCAATTAGGAAAAAGGCCTGTCAGTGCTTGATGGGATGATCAAACTTTCAGGGTGTTCCCAGCAACTCAGAAAATACACAGCTCTGCAGTCTGGAGACTGGATTTAAGCCAGTCAGCAAGCAGGTCTTTCTTTTTTCAAAATCACTTATTGTTTTAGATTAGATTTTAGTCAATTGATCAATTCTAACAAGCTTAAAATACTCTCAACTTTTGATCTTTTTTTTTGTTGGCTAAGCACTCTTTGTATGACCAATAGAAAGTGGAGGTTAAAATCAACGTTGTTGTGCTGAAGCTAAACCTAGGCACCTTGCACCAATGTGATAGCACCAAAGTATCGAAAACCCTATAATAATAAAAAAATCTGTTGTGTCACTGTTCCTGCTTGTGCTCAGACAGTCGATGCAAGCCATGGTGCCTGTGTTTCAGATGGAGGATGTAGCTTCTCCTAGAATACCTCAGGTTTAAGACAGTAGGTTCTAGTGAAATTTGAGATTACTCAAAAGTGCCAGAATTATCAAAGTGCTCAGATTAGTGGATAGGATTTGATGGGGTTCTCCTGAAAAAATTGAACGGTAGCAGTGGTGGTACCACTGAGGCAAAGGCTATGATGTAATGGTGAAAAGATGAAGGAACCAGAAGTGGCTAAACATGAATCAAATTTAATTGACAAATGAGACATGTCTTTTGGTTGTAGCTCTGGTGACTGATTGCAGATAAATTCCTTTTATGCCCAGGAGCCAAAGTATAAAGATGGGAGTGAATACTTTGACAGCAGAATGGACAACTTCACTACGGACACACTGGCACCGTCACAGCTCTCCACTTTACTGTGGTCTCCTGGCTCCAGCCATGCCCTGTCCCAGAGAAGCGAGTCCACCAATGCTGTCAGCAGTGATGCCTTGAGGCAGAACATTTATGAGAACTTCATGCGAGAACTGGAGATGAGCAGGATGAACCTGGAGAATACTGAGACCTCGTCGGAAACAGAGGACTCCAGTGGCGAGTCCCTTAGTTCCTTGGAGCAGCTGGATTTGTTGTATGAGAAAGAGCAAGGGGTGGTGCGCAAGGCAGGGTGGCTGTTCTTCAAACCCTTGGTGACCCTGCAGAAGGAGAAGAAGCTGGAGCTGGTCACACGACGGAAGTGGAAGCAGTACTGGGTCACGCTCAAAGGTAAAACCACCTCGTTGATCCTTCACTTTGGCAGCAGCAGTTCTTTTTTGTTGTGGCTCAGCAGCATTTCATGCATACTGGCTTCTGTTAGTGGGTTTAGGGGGATCTGAAAATCACAGCTAACTTTAGAAGGTGTACCCACCAGCTAAAGTGGAGCGTGTGCCTAAGCAGCCCACTGAGCTGTGGTTCTGCTCAATGTCTTTGGGATTGTGTGTGCAGCCTTGTGTTTCATAATGGGAATTGTTTTGTCTGAATTCCTAGTTCACATCAGATTGGGGACTTAGAAGATGCTTTTGGATGTTTGGAGGTGAAAGACTGAATTGAACCAAAATTTAAGGGTCGGGAGAAGTCGCTGGTGCCCAACTCCTTGTTACAAACACTGTTCCTTAGGCTCTGCTATGAAATTTACTGAAAGATGGGGTAGTTTATTGTAAAAATGTTTAGTTCATTTCTAGCGCTTTAGGTGGCAATATAATGAAGAGGTGAACTCCCAGTGCCAGAGCATTTACACAGACAAGCATGTGTGGTTCAGAGCAGAGGAAGCAGAAGCAGCAGCAGGGAAAGCCCTGTGGTGCCCAAGACAACCATTCCCAGGACTTGAAGGTCTCCCTCCTTTCCCTGGGTGGTCTTTCACCTTCCCCATTCCCAGCAATACCAACCCCTTCTGGCTTTTGGCATGCCTGGCTTCCCATCTCCTGCAGCTGCTCCTGTTGTGAAAACAGCCCCATGGGAGGGGAATCCACTCAAGTGAGCTGCTGCAGGTGTGATTCTTGTGCTCCGTTTATGTCTCGGAGGGTGCTACAAGAAGTGTACAGGTGTCAGGAAGTGTGAGAAGGAAAATAATATCTATTGTGGGGAGGAAGGGAAAATTAATGGGTGAGTCAATGGCCTTTTTTAAATTTTGAACTGTGTCCAAAGGATTTGCCTTTCAGTAAATATAATACCAAGTTAATGAGTAAGGAAATGATCAAGCTTGATAATTTCCTATCATATCTAGGACTAGAGGAGAGAAAATAACAACTTTCCAATAGATTGCCCTTTTTAAAATTGTGCATGGGTGTAGACCTGTAGAAAAATGAACAGCAAACAGCAAGTGCTGGTAATGTTGTGCTTAATAGTGCTGACTGAAAAGAAGCAAACTTGCTAGAAGGAGGCAATTCTGCCTAATAATTCAGACTTGTTATCAAGGGATCAAAATGTGGGCAAGTTTAACAGTTTAAACCACTTGTCCTGATCATCAGATAGCATGATTCATGCTTACAAGCAGTGTATACAAAGAGAAAAACAGTACCTGAATTCCACCCTCTTATTGTGTGTGTTTGTGTTATGGAGTATGAATATAGTTTGATCCGCTTCTTCTAAAATTCAGTTTCTAAACAATTCTATCAAGACTCTAAACTGGAATATGTGGTATTCTAGTAGTTTGTGCATTTCTGGGATAATGAAGCTCTGGAAGGCAATTTAGGTTCTTCATGTTCATTTTTTTGGCTATAAAATTGGCTTATTGGTGACCCTGAACAAATTGTGTCCCTTCCTTTGTACTACCTGAATTTCTGCAGCTACAAAAAAAAAAAAAAGAACAATAAAATCCTTTGTAAAAAACTGTATTAACTTCTAACATTATAAGTGTTAGATAACAGTGCTTTTTACTTCAGTGGTTGGTATGGCTGCATTCATGGTACAGAGTCTCTTCCACTTTGCTAGCTGTTTTAAATACACCTTCCTCATTTCCTTGATCTCTTACCTTTGTTGTCCTGTGGAGACTTCTGATTCCAAAATAAACTTGCCTGTCTGGATATCAAGGCATACTTCTGTTTTCATAATATATATCAAGATCAAGGCTCTTGCTTTGGTTCTCTTTATACAAGTTTTTGAGAAAATCTGTGTTTAATTTGTTCTTGAAATTTAAATAGCCAAGATATTTTAAAGCATGACTTAAAATAGCCATATATGTAAATGGAGAACAGGATGTTTATTTGCTCTCTGTTGAGGTGTGTTTAATTATAAATATGCAGAAGGCTTTTAACCATCTGGTTACCTGTCAGACTTAAAAGTATACATGTCCTGAAGCCTCTGCTCCACTTTCAGGGCTACCAAGACCTGAGTCTGAATAGTAACTGTGTACCAAGAGAAACTCCCTTTTCCATCTGTCCTGCCCAGTTAGTTTCCTTTAACAGGGAAATTGCTTTCCCATCGCTCTCCCCGTTCAGCTCAAGTTTTAATTAAAATACTTGGACAATAATCAGTCCCAGTGGGCCTGACAGAGCTTGTGAAACTAGCTGCTTCAAGGGATCACTGGACTTCACCCAAAGATACACCTGGGGTGCCATACACCCAAGCATACATGCATGCCCTTCAAAAATTCTTATTTATGTACATATAAACTCTCAGGATAAAATACAACTTATCTTTAGTTAGAGCAAATAGGAGAAATATGGGAATATGGAAGTATTTTAAAATCTTAAAAACTTATAACTTTAGCACTTTCCTAAAATGCTGAAGTAGAAGTGGTTGTATGTTGCTGCTGCTGCTGAATACAAGAGAAGACTTGGGTTTGTTAGTTTAGTTTGCCCTGATATGTTCAAATGACATTTCTGTTATGCAGAGTGTTACAAACTTTGTCCTTTTTTTTTCCAACTGCAGAGATTTCCAAGTGTTTCAGTGGCATAAAGAAGATAAAGTGAGGGTTACCCAAAGGAAAAGATAGGTCCAACTTTATAAGATTTGTTCTTACCCAAAATATTCTGCCAGTCACTTTGGACATTAACAGGAAAAGGTGCATTTATGTAGTATAGAGGTATTTCTATGTATTAGATTCCTTACTCTAAAAACTTTTCAGTCAACAGAGATTCGATCAGAAAACCTCTGATACAGGTTTCCCTTTGTAATGGTATTTCTTCACTGCCAAAGGCAACATTGTGCTGCAGTCATACTGCTGTGGACTAGGATCAAGTATCCTCTGCTGAGATCAAATCTCCTCCACTCTCCTCCAGAAGTAATTCCACTTGTTATACTAGGGATTGTCATCATCAAGGATGAGGTTTGTTTTCTGGATGCAAGCTTCATACCTTAGATATTACACTATTTACAAGACTAAACATGCTCAAACTCAGCCCCTTTAAACTGTTTTAAATTACTCAAAATTGTCTGAGTCTCCAATTTTCAGCTAGATTCAAGGAAATCTGTTTTAAATTTGAGAAGTTTATTCACTAAGCATGTTGTATGAAAACAAAAATTTCTGCAAATCTTTTTAACAAATATGTAAATTTCTTAAGTGGCTGTTATGAGAGACAGCTTATTGGTTCAATTTAATAAAGAGACACAAAAGCCGATTTAACTGAGCAGGAGTTAATCTCTTCTACATGCCTTAACATTTTAATAGGCTGAGTTTATTGATAGAATATTGCGGGTCAGAAGGGACTTTTAGGCCAGCTCCCTGCCATTGACAGGGACATCTTTCCCTACAGCAGATTGCTCAAACCCCATCCTACCTTTGATGCTTCCATATTGAGGTGTCCTGGTTTATTTATTAAGTTCATAGATGTTTGTTGTGTCCTTATGAGATGTCTGTTTCAACTTTTCTTTGGCAAATTCATCATTAACTTTGCCTGTTGTTTTGTGTAGAAGATCTTCCTTTTTAATCTGTTTCAGAAGAGGAGTGGAACTGATGTTACCTATCTCGGAAGGGTGTCTTAATTCACAAAAATACTATATAATGTTGGGAGATCCATAACATCCTTTCTCCTCATTTTTTTTTTGTCCCTCTGTACTGCAAAAGGTTGTACTCTACTGTTTTATGAGACCTATGGAAGGAACTCAATGGAGCAGAGCAGTTTGCCTCGATACGCCCTGTTTGCAGAAGACAGTATAGTTCAGTCTGTTCCAGAACATCCCAAGAAAGAAAATGTGTTCTGTCTCAGCAATTCTTTTGGAGACGTCTACCTATTTCAGGTAACAGGATGCATGCATACCTTGGTGATTGTTTCCATTTTAGGATGTGTTTGTGAGTCTACATATGCATCTATATGATTGTATCATGCACACATCATGTTTGTGCCTTTGGCTTAAAAATAATAGCGCAACTGCACTATTGCATCACACTATTATAATTTTAAACGTATGGTGACTTCAGGTATTACACCAGTTGGCCCAGTCAATTATGGTTCAAAACCAAAAAGAGCAAAGATCACAAATCTGCAAGAAGCTCTGGGTACCTGGTTGATCATAAACTTCTAAAAAATGAACTTTTTATAAATTTTTTCATATCTATTAGCACTCCACCCTTACAGAATGGTGTGGTCAACCATCTTTTGACCACAGAGAGTTTTCTTGAGCAAGATACTCAAGAAAGAGAGCTAAAAATAATCAAAATATCTTGGCTGCTCAAGTGCACCACTTGAAATGCTAATAAAGTACAGTATTATGTGGAACTGCTTGTATAGAAGTATGTTCATTCATAGGCACACTTGTACATATCTCCAGAGATACTTTGTGCAGATTGCATTCTCTTTATTCCATGTTGCCTCTCTACTAACTTGGCACTTTTTAAGTAAGCAAATACATCTCTTCAGAATCTCACATGTAAAATCTTCTCTCCCATTCTAGCAGTGAAGGTTTGCCTTTGATATCTGTTAGGGTTTACCTTAATTATCTGGAGAGGTGAAAGATCAAGTCGCATCTTTCCCACAGCTTATGTGGTTCTTGTGCTCCTGGGACTTTTAGACCTTGCATGTCTAAGAAGCAGAAGCTGATGGTTGGGGACAAGTCATGATGGAGTGCAGGAAAATCTCACACTTCCTTTATTTACTCAGTTCTAAAGAAAACTTTATTTCACTTACTCAAGATAAAGTGCCTAAGACGACAATGAACCCATCAAGCGCTTCATGCCCTAGAGCTGTTGATTTTACTTTTTTTTTCTCCTCTTACCTGCTCATAACGTTTTACCATTGATTGGTTTCACAGGCAACAAGTCAGACAGATCTGGAAAACTGGGTTACTGCCATACATTCAGCCTGTGCTTCCCTCTTTGCAAAGAAGCTTGGGAAAGAGGACACTGTCAGGCTGCTGAAAAATCAGACCAAGAGTCTCTTCCAGAAGATTGACATGGATGGCAAAATGAAAAAGATGGCAGAGTTGCAGCTCTCAATTGTTAGTGATCCAAAAAACAGAAAGGCCATAGAAAATCAGGTACTGGAAACTATTTTTTTATGAGAGCTTATTTATCCTTACTTCTTGCTTTGGTCTCTATTTGTGCTTTCTAGTAATTGTCTTGGGCATAGCTGGCACAGAGGCTGTAATTATTGCCAGGTTTCTACAGCAATCCAGAGCAGTACAGGAGCCAGGCTCCTCAAAGCTGCACATCGGACTGCTTGATTTTAAGAGCACAGAGTTATTTCTTGTCTTTTCTGTGAGAATGTAAATAATTTTCACAGTTTTATGTTAATAATATCTAGCTGTTACATCACATACCACAGAATATACAGTATGTTCTGTGAATAATTTATTATTGTATTGCTGAAAAGATTGGAGAGTAGGTACTTGGCAGTATTGTTCTGCATCTTAAGACAGCACATGAGGAATACTTAGTCCTTCCTCAACTTTATTTGTGTAGTGGCAGACAAAACCATGTGCTTCCAGTAGAAATTTAGCCATGACTAGTGATCACCTGACTGTGTGTGTGGTGGTGAACAAATATAAAGCCTTACTTTGCTCTCAGTTCTAGCATGTGAGCCAGGATACCTTACGGAAGTAAGGGGATACCTTACGGAAGTACATCTCGCAGTGTTGATGTCTTGCCCATGCCCCCAGTTTTGCAGGTAGTAGCAGGCCAAAGATACTTTAATTATTTAGACATGCTTAGTGTTCAGCCAGCGACCTCACTACCCACTCTTAGTGGGTAGTGCACTCTTGTGCACTAAACTTGTCTTATAGTTTAGCCTAAATAAGTCTATGGACTGAGGCTGCTGTACCTTTAGGTTTTTTAGGTCATTTACAGAACACTTCTGATAATTTGAACTGATTGACTGGTCTTTGAGAGCCCATCCCTACCCGTCTTTTTAGTCAGAGTAACTATTCCTCTGTCAGTACTTCATGCTGCATATTACGGCCTTTGAGTAGCAAATAAAGTTTATTTCCTTTGAACAAATACAGCATAATTATTTTTCTTTGGTTAGCGAAACACTGGTAATTTTGGGGATTTGATGCTTAAAATTCTTACTCTACTGGCTTGGACTTGATGAAGAGCAGACTGACTAGTACTGGCTTCACTGCTAAGCTCTTGTGGCACACTTGAGTCTGAAGCTATATGAGCAGAGTTCAAATAACATGCAGGTTTGTGTAGAGATTTGTGGTGCAGATGTTCATAAGCCCTTTGAGTGCTCAGATGTTCATAATTTATTTCCAGGTCACTTTATTTCATGGTCCAGAGCTGAATGAGGTGAATGGAGGAGGAAAAATATTAAGCATCCTTTTATTGCAGTAGGCTTTGAGACCTAGAAGAATATACAGATTTCTATAGATGTCTAGTGCTTGTAACATGTGATGCACTGAGGAAAAATCCTAATGTGTATTAACTTAATTTAGCCCTTCCTCATCAGATACTCCTGTTAGTAGTTCATTTAAAGTCAGCTGAAGACCATTAATGATATATCTTAATATCTGCTATTTAGATGTTCTATCCTTGAAGGACTGGAATTGTTTTCCAGCCCTGGAAGAAGTTGGCTTCATTCTGTAGAATTGAAATCCTTCTCTAGGGCTGCAGAAGATTTATTCCTGTTAATCTTCTGCCTGTGTGTGTCTCAGAACATTGAATGGGGGCAGACCATTTGCACAAAGAATGAAATGGATCATTGCAAACATCCAGTAGTTGGCAAAGAATAAATTTATAGCAAGATTTTTCTCCATTCTTGATCCCTTTAATCTCTTTAAAATCTCTCCTTACTATTGCCTAAGGTTTGCCGACAAAATCACTTCAGAGAAAAGTCGATAGATAACTTGGTTGCCTAATCTCCTAATTTGTTGTCTCAGATTGGCTTTTACAAAGAAAAAAGAAAATCTTGATGTAATTAGTAACCAAGAATTTTTAGTATCCTTAGTAAGCCAATGATTTGGGGAAAACATTATTCCTGAGGGAAGTTTGCATATATGTAGCTGTAGTTGTTTAGTAACTGTGGCTGTTTAGTTGTCTTTTGCCTATTTTGAGAAACAAGAGAATATGAATTCTGGTTTTGATTTTGTGTAAATTTGATGGTGTTTCAGTCATGTGGTAGATATTATTCCTCCATGCTGAAGTACACAGTATTGCCAATACTGTATTTCTTACTCATGCCATGCATCTTGTGCTGAAAATCTTCACTGGTTTATTTTGGGAAGCCAGCGGAAACAGTGTGATTGACTTCAGAAATACTGTGGTGGCTTTTTTTATGTAAAAAGAACTTATTTTCACTGGGGAATTATTTTGGAAACTCTGATTTCTATAGCCTTTCTCCTTTTCCTTCCTCTTCCTCAGAAAAGCAACCACCAAATGTCAACTTGCTCTTTTCTCTAACTTCCGTGTTGACTTAAAACCAATACTTCTCTGCTGAAGACTTAATAATCCTCAAGGCTTTAAAAGCAGCCAAAACCTTTTTCTGTTTCACAAAAAACAGGTTGTTACCACCACCTGAAAGGCGGTTGTACTAAGGAATCCTGCACTTCTAAAGTTGCTACAGGTATTTTGATATACACGCTTCTTTTGGTGTTCAGCAAATGGACTAGAGAAGCTCCTCTGATACTATCTGGTGAATTTTGTGAATTTGAAGGCAACTAATCGATAAAACCAGGGCTAAACAGAAGGGCAAACAAACAAACAACAACAAAAAGACGAAGTGTTGCTTTTCTAGAGGAATTGTTGTTTTGTATGTTTTTGTAATTGTTTTTAACGCTATCAAACTGTTTGGGAAATGTTTTCCGTCTTGTGGCTTATATGAGGGATTCTCTCTATCTGGGTTTACTGGCCCGATAACAATAATAATATTAATAATAATAGGCTTTGTAAGTGTTTAAGAGAAAACTGTAGCCCTTCACAAAGTTATTGGTAATGCTGGTCAGTTTAGAAGACATCAGTGAAGCTTCTGCAAAATGGCAGTGTGGCTGGAAATCTCACAAGTCTGCACATGCCACCTACAGCAATGTACATTTTTATTACTATGAAAAATAAATACGTTGTGTGTGATGATATCCTCCCAACATGTAACTTCTCCCCTCAAGTGAAGAGAATTAGGACAAAAGGTAGCAAGTGTGAAAATATCCTGGTGCAGAGATGAATTTGAAAGCTTTTCTTTAAAAATTTTCTAGTTTTCCTAGATGTTTAACCTGCTAGAGAAACTACAGTGTTTGCTGAGAACACAGAGCCCTGTTAGTGAAAGGGATTATTAGCATTTATTCACAGCTCTTTTAACAAAATATTGCACATTAAGGCAGAAGTGAAGCTGCCTCTCCCTGCAGAACTGGTTTTAATGGGGTGGAAAATCTATCTCGCAAGAGAGGGCACTGCAGCCCTGTGTGTAATTGTTTGTGCACTTGGTACATAAGTCTATCCTGATGTCTCACTTTAGAACAATAGTATGATTAATAGTTGCTTGAAAGCATTATGGAGTTTTGTCTTCAAATTTTAATATGTTGGTATAATCATGTTTTCCAAGCTATTCAGAGGTTTCTGATGTGATTCATATTTTCTCTGCATATAATTCTTAGCTTTTCAGAGGGTTAGGAACATGTGTATTTACTTGCAGGCAACTGAAATGGTGAAGCATTAATGAGAAGAACAGGCATGTGCTTGGAAATACTTTTTTTGTAAGTTTTCATATGTGAAAACTCCACCTAAAAGTAGTTTGTCCGCTGCTATATATATATAAAAAAAAGGATCAGTAAGATGGTGGTTTGTTTGTTTTGTGTAGTCATTAAATCCATTAGTACTTTTCTTCTTTCTTCCTTTCCCTGTAGTGGTCTTCAGCTTTTTACAAAGAGCATAACTTCATTTCTTCATTTTTAAAATTTGCTTGACACTCTTTTCTCTCACATTTGAAGAAAGATGATTGGAATAGGTCTGGGAATTTATTCTTTGGCCTCCACAAAGCTCAAATTTCATGTCTTGCCTTTTTATAAAGCATATCATGAAATATTTTCTGACATTGAGATCCAAATTCTCAACAACACTCAAAGACAGTCTTTTCAGGGACCTTTGCTAACACATGCCATCATTGCTGCAGACTGGAATCTCAATACACAGTAACTTCTCATTCTTCCATATTGTCTTAAACTGAAAAAAACCCCATTGTTCAAGCTTGTTAGAACAGATCTTCAGTTTACGTGGCCTTTGAACTGGCTAAAGCAGAGCTCTGCTTTCTGAGAGGTCAGTTCAATTTCATTCCAGGTCCAGTTCATTTCATTCAATTTCATTACTCTTCAGTAAGGATGCTCCTTCCCTACATCATTAGCAAAGTACTTCTTAGTAGTAGTAGACTGGGAGTGAAGTGAGTTGGCAGACACTTTCCTAACAGAAAGCTAGGGAAGTTCATCTCCATTCTCTCTGCGCTGTTGTTCCTGTTTTACAGATGGGTGAATTTCCTTCATTGTTTTGCAGTGATTAGCATAAAGTAATGAAAAATGAATGTGGAGTTGCATAGCATTATCTCATACAATGGAGCTGGTGGGGCAGCCTGTTCAGAAAAGGCTGGGGGTCTGGGTTTTAGGGAGGGCAGCTGGATAATAAAATTCAGTGGCTTCCTTACTCATATCCATAGCTATAGACGTCTATGTGGTACCACCAATTTCCACTGGATTTTCAACAAGATGTAAATTGGGTACACATGTGTCCACTTTTGTGCTATCAGTAGTATTGGAAATAAGATTACCTCTTGTCTATTTTGGTTAAAAATGATGAAAATTCTGTTCCTCCAATGCAACCAAAAAGATGACATTTATTGTGAAAAACCTCCACGGTCTTGTTATTTCAGGAAGATTTCTTAACCTTTTTTAAGTCACCATGCAGATGAAGAATAAAGTGTTGCTAATTGCACATGAGTGTTGTTGTACTCTATTACAATGCCTTCTTTATTTCTTTAAAGTAAAAGTTATGATAGCATCTCAGTAGTGTTTTTTGAAGTAATGGAATTTCTGGAAGAGTGATGTTTTTTTCTTCTTCGAGTTCTCTTTAGGAAGTAATGACAATAAAAATCTGTTCCATGTCCCCAGAAACAAAGTGACTCATTTTTCCAGATGGATACAATATGAATTGTGTCTGAGAACCAGGGACTGGAATGCAAGGAGTTTGGTGTTGTTTGCAATGTGGTTGAAAAGCTGTACATATAGAACAGCAGCAGAAGTTTCTTCTCAATCCACAGAGTTCCCTACATCAGCCTGCAGAAACACTTTCCATCTGAAAATAAGATATTGTGTAGGGAAAAATTGAAAATTTTTATTGCTATAGATAATGAATTGTATCAGCAAGACCCTCATACTTCTGCATGGTATAAGAACTGCTACTAAAGAAAATCAATTTTGAAGGCTTAAATATGGAGAGAAGGCTCGCCTTCCTGTGCATCTTTTCTTTTGTGCTCCTTTGAATAGGTGCCAAATGAAAAACTGGTGTTTTGTTATCAGGTGAGCTGTCCAGGAAGTTTTTTTCCATCCTTTTGCTAGGTCCTTGAGATATTGTTACAATGGGTTGATGTGGTGTCTTTTCTGGCTGAGATTTACACCATTCACACACTGGTTTGGGTTTTATTATACTGAGCTCTTTTTACTTTGTACAGAACACGTTTGCAAATGAGACAGTTCTTCCTCAGCCCCCCAAACGATACTGTTTGCACTGTAGTGTACGAAGGACGAGGGGCCAGGGGCCATCCCTGAGCCACACTGCCTTCACTGGGACTGTTGAGCTTTCCCTTTCAGTCTGCCCACCCTAAACCTTTTCCAGCTGAGGTGCTGGTGCCACTGCAAATGTTACCTGCAGAGAGAACTGTAGAGCGTGTAGGATTTATGGATCCCCAAATCACATGCTGGAAACTGTTAGCATGCATATATTCACCCCTTGCTTTCCCAAGTTCCCACTTTAAAGTTTAGGTATATAAAACCTAACAGGTTTATTGACCTGAGAGAGACCTGCTTTCAAACAACTTCCTTTAGCTCCTCTGTTTGTGTGACTTCAAATGTAATTAATTTGCATTTTTTCTTAGTGCCTGAGCAGATTTTTTCCTTAACCTGGAGGAGAATTGACTATTTATGTTCTGAAAATGATCATTACTGCTGAAGTACTGCCAGAAGTACCATGCTGATCTTCCTTTGTGTGTTAGCTCTTAATAGCTCAGTCCTGCACTAAGTCTTTGATGCAAAAGCTTACCCCTCACGTAATTACTGTCTTGTCCTTGCACTGTGCTTCCTTCCATGAGTTCTCCTGGTCCAGGCTAAATAATTCTCAAGGCCTCCCACATTTTACTCCTTTTTATCTCTCTACCACAGCTTCCTCTTCCACTCTACCTTACAGGATCCTGCTAGGTTCAATACATTTATTTTAGTGTCCTCCTCTTGCCTTTCTCTCAAGCTCTTTCATGCTGCCATTAAACTGAGAAATCCTTGCTTAACATTTACCTGGACTGACAATGACATCCTCCTTTTCCTCTGGAAAAATCCTTTAATGCTTTCACATTTCATATATGCTCACTCATCTTGGTATACCTCACTTGGGGCCGTATCTCTTATCTCTTTTTAGACTCACTTCATGCTGCTGTTAGCCTTTGTCACCCATTCCTGCTCCCACAGCTGGCTGCTGCATCCACTTTTTCCTGTTTGCTTTTGAGCAGATTTCAAAAGGGCTGTTTTTGTCTGTGCATGATGAAGTTAAGTCCTTGAGCCTTCTTTCGGGTAGTCCTCCCACGTGGGGCAGAGATTTGCCTCACACAATAGCAGAATAGGGATTGCAGCAGCGAGTCTGCAGGCTGTAAATTAACTTCATGGACCAGGTCATACTGTGCTTTGAAGTTGTTGCTTTTTTATTTGTGTGCTTCTCCCGTTTATTCTTCAAGAATATAAATCTCTAGGAAAAATTATCATAGTTTAAAAGCCTTAGACACATAGCAGCTGGTATTGGTTCACGGTCTCCAATTGGTTCCAGACATCCCTGGTTTTGATAAGACTACAAGACAATCCCAGAAATTCCTTGCCTACAGCTTTTGCTAATACCATTAAATGTAACATTGTGTTTACTGATGCTTTTGGAGCTGATTAGCCAGTATCCTCTGTGACTGATAAACACTGTAATTTAATTATTTCTTCAGAATGCTCCCATGTTGTACCTCACTCCCCCTTCTTAGATTATCTTTATTTTAAAAGACAACTTCATGCAAATGTTTTATGAGGATTTTGGAGAAGGCCTAAGACACACAAGGATGCCTGTGCTCAGCCTGTGTTCAATGAGGACAGGATGCTCCACTCCAGCAGTGCCCAGAACAAGGCTTGCTCTGTTCCTGAGCTATTAAAAGTTGACTTGGCTGTGTACCCACAGAGGTGTCATCTCGAAGGGAAAGACATTACCTGAGCTTGTAGCTTTTGGCTTTGTGAAAAGCTGACAACCATGTTTTCATTCTAGTTAGATGTTGACACAGAGCTCATCTTGCAATCTCCTGTTGGAGTGGTCCAATGCATAAAGAACTGGCAAGCAGAAGAATGCTCTGAGAAGCGTCTGAGCACAAAGAAAGCAAAAAAAAAAAAAAAAAAAAAAAAAAAGGAAAAAGGGGGGAAATTAAACCCAAGGAAAAGAAAGATTATTCTTTCTGGAGTGCAGAGGATGTGTGTTTCAAATGTTTGTGATGAGAGATTAGACAAGGCATCTTAGTTATGTCTATCTCTGTCCATTTTCACTAGACTTCTGAGAATTGATGTCATGATAAGCTTTTGTAAATTCTCTCTTTTGCTTTTAATAGACATTCTTTGAAAGATTTTTTAAGTGCACTGTAAATTACAATTTTGCATTCATACCTGTACCAAAATGGTATGTTGTCTTCCATTTCTTCACCCTACTCACCAAATAAGATTTACCTCTTACTTCAAAAAGTAACTGATGCCAAAATTTGTGAGCACATGTGTAAGGAAGCTGGACTGAGTGGGATCTCTATCAGTTGTTGCACAAACCTTAGCTCTATTTTGTTAACAGGGCCTATTTTGCCTTTTCTTTGGTTACTTCTTAATTCTGGGACGTAAAGTGTCAAAATACTTGCTTAATTCTTGAAATATTTGGCAGCCTTATGAGGAAGCTGAACTGATTTTTCTTCTAAACGAGCCTAAAGGGCATAGTCCACCTGAGGTTTTTATATTTGTCAGCTTGTTTCCCGAGTCACAAAGGTACTTGTCCCAGTCTTGGCTAATCTCAGTGTGAGGTGGCAATGTCCTGGGCATGTAGGGACAGGCAGGTGTGCCAGAGAAAGGTATGAAGCCAACACTCATTAGAGAAAACATGACTAACTTTCTCCACTGCCCTAAACCAGCTGTTGAACAGGCAGCGTGCAGTGACTAGAGCTGACATTGGAAGATCTGTGTTGGCCTGGGATTTCAACAGTCACCAGTAGACGATCTTGGTGTACCTTGACCTAATAGACATGCCTTTTCTGCCTTCTCATTTATCAGCATGCTTTGCTACCTTTTTTATTTGTACTACCTATAGGTATGACTGTGTGCTGTACATACAGTCATATTGTACAATCTGCTGGGCAGAGTTTTGCTGGAACTACCAGCATGGAAGTTGGGGAAATGAAGAGCAAAATTTGACTTCGGTGCAGTGCATAAGAATATGTGTTTAAATAAGTGTATGTTTTAGATGAGTGTGAATATGTTTGTTTAAATGAGTGTGTATCTACACAAATACCTTAAAATCTGTCATCTAAACCTTGGTTCAGAGCTTTCAGTCTAGTAAATATTTGAGTCTTAACTTTACTAATTTTACACTGAAACTGGGTTGTTACATCTTCATGTACCTGTGCTAGATATATTTTAAGAATTGCATATTTACATTCCTACTTTTGGTACAGTAGTTTGCATAAGGTCAATACAGCTGTTTTTTGCAGTTTGCCTGGGTGTAATTATGTATTATCTTATTAGTCAGAGCAAGAACCACGAGTATTGTCTCCTGTTTACAGTTAGAGGAACCGTAGGATGGTAGTAAAGAATAAAGAGAACCTAAAACTGTAGCTATTTTGCTTTGCACAGTGTGTTAGAGTAGCTGTTTTCTACTTTGCTTTCAGCCAGCCAGCTACACAATCTAAGCTAAAAAAAGCAAGACTAATTTCCAAAAAGGAGGTGGTGGGATGGACGAAAGAAAAAAAAAAAAAAGGCAAGCCTTTGTGAACCACAGGGTTGTGTCTTTATGTAACTGTTTTTGTGGCTATCAAACTATCCAAAGTTCATAGTATGTTCATCTTGTCAGTATGTGCTTAAGACCACCAGCTTTGTTTTATTTCAAGTCATCTTTAGGGTTGATGTAACACAATATGACTGAATGTGTTTTGGCAGAGAGTAACTAATCTAATTCATATACTACCAGATGAAAGCAATTTACTATGGGTTTGGGGTAGCGCTCGAATTTTCAGTGCAGCCCACAAAGACATTTTTCCCCCATTTAATTGTTCCTTTTTATATCCAAACAGATCCAGCAATGGGAACAGAACTTGGAAAAATTTAACATGGACCTTTTCCGAATGCGATGTTACCTATCCAGTTTGCAAGGTGGGGAGCTCCCAAACCCAAAGAGCCTTTTGGCTGCTGCCAGTCGTCCTTCAAAACTGGCACTGGGGAGGCTTGGCATTTTCTCTGTCTCATCCTTCCATGCACTGGTAAGTTCAAATGCATTTTCTTGGGTGTGTTACACAAAATCACCATGTGCTTAGATGTGGAGTTGTGTTGGGATAATACATGGATGCACCCACGTGCAGCCCTGTACCTTTCTCACCCTCTCTGCCTGTTCCTTGACTGCAAATACATTTTCTTCTACAGGATATGGCCATGACTTTTTTTTTTTTTTTTTTTTTTTTGCCCCAGAGGACTCCAGTTTTGGAGTCCCTCCGAAAAAGGAAGTATGCTTAGAATAGGCTAAAGCTAGAGACAATTCGAAATTAAATGTCACTTTTTTTAAGAACTGTGGGCTGTGTTTCTAATGAAGAATGAGTGAGATCCTCAGCTGCTGTAACCTGTTGTCACCCCATCAGCTTCAAAGGAAGTAAAGCAGTAGCAGGTTCACCTCTGCTCTTTAACCTTGGCAGGGCTGCAAGGCTGACCTCGGCAGAGAGGGCTGGACCACATCTGCTGCATTTAAAGTCTGAAGAGTAGTACTGAAAGACCTGTCAGGGAATGTGTTCCTCTCTGCCAGTGTTTTTATCCGTGTAGTTTGTGCCATTCCTTGTTAATAATTCAGTGCCATAGCATTTATCTCCTATGCTTGGCAATTTGGAGAGTCTGTCGTCCTCTAGCAGTTTCTTATCTGAATGATAGGTTATCATTCTTCTTCAGAGCCTTTTCATTAACTTTTGTTTTACAGAGCAATGTTTTCTCAGATTCTCCCTTCCTATGGCTTCTAATTTTCCCCCTGACAAAAAAATTATGCTGCCACACCCCTGGAATACTGAGACAAGCATCACTGCTGAAAGTTTAAAACATTGTCCTTGCACTTTGTTACAGTGAGATGAACTGAAGTAACCCCCATTTGATGCCTCAGCTTGAAATAACTGTCAATACTTTGCAGTTATGTAAGTGATACAGGAGCGTTTGTCTCTGTTTAAATAGATCTGCTCCAGGGATGAAGCTGCGCTCAGGAAACGTACCCTGTCTCTGTCGCAAAGAGTTCGAAATAAGAAGGGTTTATTTTCTTCTCTAAAAGGACTGGACACATTGGCAAGAAAAGGAAAAGAAAAGCGACCTTCCATAACTCAGGTAGATCTTAATTGCTGGGGATAGCATAGAATGGCTTGTTTCGTCTGGGGTTTATCCTGCTAGGTGCTATTGATGCACAAGGTAGAAGACATTGTCCATCAAACCTGCATCCAAGGTTTCAGTAGATGTGACAAACCTGCAATGGGATCATCACCTGGGAAGAGTATATGTCTACTTTGGGGGCGGGGGAGAGGATTTTGTGATAAATAAGAGGGTGAATGACAGGTTTTGACCCAGTAATTTAATTATCATCAGCATAAGAACCTCGAGTTGGAACAAAACTTCCCTTCTAGCACATTGCAAACTGTTGGGAAGTGGGGTTTCTTTCAAGATACCCTCTATGCACATTCCTTAACACAATGTGTGTGTTTGTTTGTGACTAGGACTCTGAAGCACTGTTGCAATTCAATATAGAGTGACATAGGTGAGTTTTCAAGGGAAAAAGAGACTCTGCAAAGACAGACATCTTTGCCGTGGCCTCTTAAAGCAACACACACTTCCTGGAAGTGCATTTTAGCCACCAGGAGAAGACTGTGGTCATGCAGGGAGTCAGCTCTCAGTATAGGCAGCTGACAAATAATGCCAGACCAGTTTACTGAGGACTTGGCACAGCTTTGATGTGCAGGGTCAGGCTCGCTCTTGGGAGAGGAGCTATGCTGATGTGTACCCCCACTGAAGGGCTGCATTGCTGGTGAAACCACAGAATCTTTTTCTCTTTCTGAAACCAGTGGCCCATGCTTACATTTAGTGCAAGCTCCACACTTCAGGAGTCTGTGTTTTCTCAATAAAAGCTCAGTTATATACAGAACAAAAGTTAGCTGCCTTTTCCCCCAAAAAAAAGGTAAATAAGAGCAGAGATGCTTCTCGACAGAGAGGCAGAAGTTGTGCACTCTCACTCAGAACACTGTTTTCACCAGCCTCTGCCATGTCTACTGCTGCTCCTGCAAAGCAGTATTTTGTGCACTGTTCATTAGGTAACTTTGTTCCTGTTGTTTCTTGGCCCTTGATTCTATTATTCACAAAATCTCTGATCAGCACTTGAAAATAGGCTGTTCTTGCATGTCTGGTCGTCTGTTGCAGAACATTTAAACAAGCCTATCTGTACATGTCCTGCAATAGACAGAGCTGATCCAATGTTGTAAAATAACACATCAGGATTTTCTGGTCTAGTGGTTTGTAGTTTTAATAGGTAAATATCACTGGCATTAAACTTCTGCCTGCTACACATTTTGGCATATTGATCGAGGTGTGTTAACATGGTGAAATTGATTAATAAAACTCAAATCTGTCTTACAAAAGAAGGAACTAAAGGAGGAATTTCCCCTAGATCATCCTTTTCACATAACTTCCCCTTGTGTTCCCGAGCAGCAGAGTCTGGTCTGAGAGTCCTACATGTCTATTTCTTTATTAATATGAGCCCTGAGGGAAGGAATATTATGCCCTTTAGCTCTGTTCCCAGCAGAGCTGATACCTTGCGCTGTTTTTAACTGGGTGATACGTCTTCTCTTGTGTTTTATAGCCCATGAAGGGGATTCTGTGGAGCTCAGGGACAGGGAATCTTGTATTTGTGGCAAGGAGAGGAGGCTCCTGCTGCCCTCGCAATGCTTTTCTGAGCAAACAGAAGGGGGGCCTATCACAGGCAGAGGTTCCCCCAGAGGGTCTTTACCCTTCTTATTTCAAACCTTGCAACCAGCTGGCCCAAAAATGTTTCCATTTTGACAGATGAGCTTTTTTTTTTTTTTTTTTTTTTTTTTTTTTTTTTTTTTTGGGGAGGGGGGGGGCGTAACTAAACATCCTGCAATGCAAGGAAATGCTGAGTGTTGCCCATGAAAGTGAGGAATTTTTATGGACATGGCTTGAAAGCTGACCCATGAACCCAGAAGATGGCTAAAAAGAGAGACACGTCCTTGCTCAGACTTGTGCATATGCACATAATTCTATATCAAAATCAGAATAGGCCTGAAGATAACTTTCTTATCTCTTTCAGCCAACTGGGTTAAGCAGAGAAGTGGAGGTTATTTCTCTGCTCATTGTGTTGAGATGATTCTGTCTAACAATAGATTAAAAAAGGTGTTGCTTTCTTGGATTTAAGTTCATTTGACTGAAGCTGGTATGTTTTAATCTACAGTACTCTAGTTTCAAAATCAGATGGTATATTCTTGAACATCATTGCATCAGAGAAGTTTTTAATTTTATCTTGTTTATTTTTATGGCATTAATAAAAATGTTCAGAGTTTCTGTGCTGGGAAGCTTTTGTAAACATTAATGAAGTGGCTTAGTCTTCTACAAATCAGTTAAAACTGCACTGCAGCAGATGGGGGATGTCTGGGCTCACATTATCCTCAGTTTCTTAAATGCTTATCTGATTTCTTATGTCTAAATGGTGAACTGTTTTGACAAATCATAAGCAGTAAAATACTTTGATTACCTCTGTGGGTGAGACTAGGAAGTTCAGAAGTGGTACCCTTTATTTGCATTGGCAGAAACTGGATTTTGTATGAAATGTAGAGTTTGTTGTTGTCTTGGACTGTCTGAAAGGCTTTTGCAAATACCAAACCCCCCAAAAGATCAGCTGTAAGTCTGATATTGTCCAAATTTGTTGACTGCAGAAGGAGTTAAAAAAATGTTTTTTAAATTTGCAGTTTAGAGGGCTTATTACTTGCAAATCTCAATGTATAAAGTGTATAAGTCTACCCTTGTGTTTACATGAGCCTTATCACTGAACTATCTGTATCCATAGCCATTTATCTGATTAAAAAAAAAAAAATAATCTCAGCACCTTTTGAGATGCTGTTAAATTTCCAAAGCATGTGGGCAATGTACATCTCAAATCCAGCCTTCATCACCTCCAAAGCAGACACAGTAGTCAGCTACTTTCATTACTTAATAGTGTGGGGTTTGGGTCAGCTATGCCTTTAAAGCTAAGCTAAAAGTTTCAATCAATAGCACCAAGAAAACTGGTTAGAAAAGATGAAAAACTGTAGGGTTGAAGATTTTAGAAACCAGCAACAGTTATTTGAAATAGTCCCTTGAAGTCATAGTGAGATTTGTAGCTCTCCCTAACAGTATCCTGAAGAGTAAAATTTATAATTCCAGTATAGTGTATGATTTGAAGGTAAATGACTTTAATCTTATTACTAAATAGTAGATAGGGAAAAAATGAGAACATGTTTTGTATGTATTTGAATTGGAATGTGCATGTACCTTAAAAGAAAAAAACTACTTAAATTTTCTTTATATGGAGAAACTTGTATTTATTTATTACTTCTAGTCAGAATAAAGCAATAAAAAGTACAAAAAGATCACTAGTGCTTAGCAGGTTAATACATATTTCTTAATTTACTTTTTGTTTTTGTTTTTGTTTTTTTTTCTGATGGATTTACCCAAAACAGATAAGACGTAAAGGTGTTTATTTGTTCAACCTACTTATTTATCTGTGATATTTTCAATAGGTTTTTGATTCAGCTGGAGGACATGGATTTGCTGGCGTGCAGAATTCAGCCAACTCTGCTGAGGTATGATATGCCTGCTCTCATTCTGCATCATCATGTTTTTGAATTCCTGAGTGCATTTCTCTAAGGTAATGGTGGGGCTGGTTCAGAGACCCTGAAGAGGTTCATAAAATGTATTTATTGTTAGATGACAGGATTTTAACTCTGTTAATGCAACCACTTTAACCTAAGTTTATGAGCATTCATGGTAAGCTTTAAAAAACAAAACCAAACCCTTAGAAAGCTTCTTCACACACTAATGCATACAGTCTGTACATTGTGAGAGAGACTTGGGGCCAGGCTTGTCTGAAAGCATCTTTCAGAGCATGGCAAATCATAGGATGGTTTGGACTGGAAGAGACCTTTATGGGTTGTCTAGTCCAACTGCCTGCAATAAGCATGAAAATCTCCAACTAGATCAGGCTGCTCAGAGTCCTCTCCAATCTGACCTTGATGGTTTCCAGGGATGGGATGAAACCCATGGTATTTTCTCCCACTTTGTCTACTTCAATAGAACCTTTGTGTTTTGAGTTTATGGCAATAAAACCTCTGTAAAATCTGTGGACCATCCCATCAGAGAAGTGAGATTTAGTATAAAGCTGGAGGTTGCCCAAGTAAAGGAGAAGGATGGAGGATCCGTCAGTCGCATTAGATAAGGCAGCCTTCTTCAAATTTAGGCAGGGGCTCACAGCCTTGTTCCCCAGGTAGAGGGGAGCCATCAGAGGTGGCTGCAGGTTTTAGGCCAGAATTTAAAAATTTAGCAGGGTTGTCTTTCAAGACTAGAAAAACCCACGCAATTTAGGTGCTGAGCAGAGCTCTGGAGCTAGAAAAACATTATTTCCTTATTATTTCAACCCTATTTCTGAACCTTTTTCAATGGGTGCTAAATACAGCGTGGGCATTTTTAAGATCCTGACATTTTAGTGAATCATACGACAACTCAGAAATGATTCATCATAACTTTGAAAACCGTTACTCTGGCATCAGCCTGATTTCACTGGCTGATTTAAAATGAAAAAAAAAAAACAAAACCAGAAACCCAAAAGCAGCATCAAAACTTTTATGAAATGCTGCCTGCGGAGGGTAGCAAATGACAAATAGTGAAGTCTGCCAGGGAAGCTGTATTTTCCCTGAAAAGGATGATAAAACCAGAGGCAAATAGTGGGAGGAAATTATGAAGTAACCTATTGGTCCTGCAGCAGCCCTGTGGCACAACATGTGACAGTCTGCAAATCCTGGCACCTCTTTCTGGAAAATTGGATGGGTTGTTATAACTTCATGTGGCAATGAATGAATGAACTATTGTGGAATTGGTCACTGCAGGCATAACAGGAAAAAAAAAAGCCCTTTTCATGTCAGATTTTCTGAGACGGAAAATGTGGATAAAGCAACGGTTCCTTGACTGCAGTTAAGGAACACAGTTATGTTTAATAACAGAGGGAAGTTTATCTCAAATTGTATACTTGAGCATCAGTGTACATGACAAGAAAAGGATGTAGCTCACATTTGCTGCATAGCTTCTGTCCTGTTATAAAAGCTTACATCAAAAGGTGGCCTTCAACCTATTTCTCATCACCTTAATCCTCTATGATATGAAGTTGTGTTTTTTTTTTCATAGTGAGATTTATTTCAGTTGCACAGATTTAAAGTGCTAGTGTTGCAGGGCAGTAAACCATTGTAGGAGTTGCAAGCCTCCCTTGCTGAGGCAAGCATAGCATTGGTTTTCCCTGGAGGAAGCCACCAGGGAAATTCAACCTGATTCATTTGTGCTAATCTCTTGCAGCCTTCCCACCTTGCCCCCTTTCTCCTTTCTGTTGTTTACACTGTGGAGGTAGGTCAGGCTTCATTCTCAGGCAGTTGATTTAGTGCTGAGAGGACTACAGTTCACAGGAGTGATCTTCTTCAACATCAGCAAGGTTACAAGCAGGCTGTACCTACAGCCACCAAGGTCAGACTTCACCTGGTGTAGATTTCAACACTACGTTAATTGCAGTACGTAACACGACTCCTGTTATGTATAAGCTGATGGATTTCAGTAGGATTTCCATCACCTGAGTTAATTGAAATTTCATGTTCAACTAGTTAAAAGGGATGGTTGAGCAAGACAGACAAGATTAATGAATAGACTTATTTCATTAATATTATTCCACCAAACCAGTGTTATTCTGGCATCATATTATTACTATGCCACAGTCTGGGCTGTCTGTAACCTGAATTTCTGCATTGTTTGGTAATTACCCAGATTAGGCTTGCTTGCTTCATCGTTTTATAGCCACAGTTGTTATTTGCAAAAAGAAAATAATATTGGTTTCTCTGTTGCTACTGACAGATTGTTGTCAATAACTTTGTTGCCTGCAGCAAGGGAAAGAGTCCCTGTGCAGCTTTTACAGAAGCTTTTAATTGTGGTGGACTGCTGGACTTGTGTCCTGGTGGAGAGGAGGCAGAACTGTGTAACCAAGGCTCTTTATGTAGGCAACAAATCCCCCCCAGCCCAACAAACAAACAAAGAATATTAATAAAAAGCATGAATGAGATAGGGATATCTGAGAACAGCTCGGGATATCTTAAGATATGCCTTGGGTGGAATTCTTGCCACTCCGTGGAGTTATTGTCCCTTGCCAGTGACGGCATGGGGAATCAAGGGACCCCATCCGCATAAACTTAAATGCCTTGATGAAGGTAATTAAGTGATGTGCCAATAGGCTGACCCAAATAATATGTGAAACTCCAAATTCTGAACAGCTCTTGGTGTTTGTCTTCTCCGTGCGTGGCTTTCTTTGAAACATGCCGCCTGAAGTGCAGTACAGGAGAAAGTGTGAAAGTGAAGGGTGAGAAAGTGACAGGGAATTTATGTAGGACTGATGTTATTCAATCGAGCAGAGTGGCGTTGGAAAGAGGGAGAATGTGGAGCAAAATGGTAAACAGGCAAATACCCTCTGCTGCCAATGAAACATGATGTTCTCGAACTGTAAATAGAATAGGAGCATTTTATTCCTTCATCGGTCCTTTATTTTGTTATGGCTAGCCTTGCTCCACAGTGCTCTCTGCTGGAATTTTGTTGTCATTTTCTCCCAAAATAACACTAATTCCATTTATTTGTTTGTTTATTTATTTGTTTACTTGTTTACAGAGTTATTTTACATGTATTGGTTAGGTAAAATTGTAATTTTCAGTTCTTCTTAAAGATTTATTTCCCCTGTGATATAATACCAGGTAGCTACGTATTTCCACAATCAGTTAAATCAGTGATTAGTATGGGATAAAGGGATGAAATTCCGTAGTGGAAAAGCACAGCGAGTTCAGGAGTTCAGTCAAAGCTCTAGAAAATCAGCTCACTGATTGTGAATGAGAGCAGGTAACAGAACTCTTTCCTTGCCTTGCCATGGGGAAAATATACAGCATTGTTTCTGAATATATGGCCACTGCAAACTGTTAATGTCATTGCACTTTTTTTGTTTGCTTGCCTTTTTTTTTTTTTTTTTTTTTAACATCCACATGTGTTATACCTTTCTCCCTCATTTCCAGCAGCAAGTCGACGATTTTTTGAATGTCTACTGCTCAGTGCCAGAGAGCATCCAGAAGGAGAATGCTTGGGAGACACAGACTTATGTTCATTTCTGTGATGGCCAAGCAGTGGCGCTGACACTCAAGCCAGAGCACAGGGTGGAGGATGTTTTGTCTTTGGCCTGCAAGGTACTTGTTTTTTGTGCACAATTTCACCTTGTAAATAGCTGTGGACTCGAGAAGGGACATGGTATATCATGCAAATCGGGAAAGCTATGATAAGATTATCATGATATAGAATAATAGAGTAATAACATAATATATAATACTCATAATACAAAAAAAGCATCTCCCTGTCACTGTCTCAAGGCACATCGCTCTGTTTCCTTAGTTGTGGTTTTTAATGCTGTAGCCAAGGCAGCAGGGCTTTGGAAAGGTTTTCAAAAAGTGTTGCTGGAGACAGCCTACAGGGGGTACTCATGAACAGAGACGGTGTGCCAGGTAGTCAGCCCTGGAAAGTCTCAGCACGTGTCCACTCTGTGTTGTCCTTGCAGCAAACCCCGTTGTTCTGTGCGAATTAATCAGTGGAGCAACAGGGAGTGGTTGAGTTAGAGCCAGATTAAGACATTTAAGACTGCTTTGACAAACGCTATGGTATAGGTTTGCGTCTGAAAGGAGCTTTTTAAACTTTTAATTAAGTACAAGCTCTATTTGTGAATTTCAAAGAGTGAGTTCCCTTGTGAAAGTTAGTGTTGGCAATTTGAGAGGGAATGCTATAGATCATGGAACAGAAAACTGAGTCACAGGTTGAAGGTAAAATAGAAATACCAGTTTTAGCTACAGACAAAACACCAGCACCTCTGGAACATAGTAACATACCTGACATTTCTGCCTCCGTCAGTATCAGTGCTTGAACTTAGCTCTATAACTTCATGATTAGAGTCACTTAAATTATGCTAAACAGCTTTTTGGGAAAAATAATTCTTTACCCCCAAGTTCTGTATTCTGGCCAACTAGTAAATATATTTTTATTTACTTCACAAGGGGAAAAGCAGGAAAAAAAAGAAGCCCTGTGCCGGACAAGATCCAGCTGTAGCTTTTGGCATAGGTTACAGTGAATTTCCCTGTGAACTCATTGAACTGGCATGAAGTTAATGAATTTTGAGGCTTTAATGGAGGAAAGGGCCAAATTTAATGGCTCTTTTCATGTGCTAATATTGGGTGGGGGAAGAAAATCCAACAAAGCTTTTAACAATCCAGGGTAAACTGGATTTAAAATCAAAATAAGCACTTTGATTTAGGCAAGTCCCAATGCATCTCCAGGGCATCATTCAGCAGAAATTACCTTCTCGTGGCTTCTCCCAGCGGAGATTGAATCTTTGAGAAAATGTTTAACGTTTGGCTTTATGTTTAAAAACCTGACTGTACCCTGTCAGGCCGAAGGGATTGTCTGAGACAGACTGGGCCACCAGGTGGCACGGAAGAGCCAGAACAGACTGAGGTCCTTGGGGTGCCGTGTGAGACCCCTGAGGGAGGAAATAAAATTTATAATAATATAATAATTTTAATATAATAAAATTAAGTTGAAAAGGAAATTCCTTACCTCTCTTATTCTATCATTCCAAAATATTCGTAATTGTAGTGCTGACTTTTAATTTTCATTGTCTGTATCGCATGAAAATTTACTTTTAAATTCCTTGATTTTTTTCTTTAATGTTTTTCTGTTTTATTTTGTCTTTCTATTCTGTGTGTAAAGCTTTTCATAAGCATTCTCTAATGCTGAATACTTTCTGCTCATCTATCCTGGTTCTTTTCCTTCTTACATTTTCATTCTGCTCTGGTGAGTGTAAGGAATCTTTCTTCTTAACAGAAAATATTTGAATGCTATGTGGATAAGGCTAAAGTTCAGAAGAGCTGTTAGGATTTTGTTTTTCCCCTTCATCCATGCTTTATGAGGTTTATACTTTTCTAATTTCTGTTTTCCATCTGAGGTTTTTGGATAGCACATATAAAACAACTTGTGCATTTGAATTCAATTTTTCAGGATACAGAACACAAGCAACTTATAAACTGCAGCATGTAATAAAAATGTTAAGTTAACTACCAGTTACTCAGTAGAGTTAGATTTTGTAAGCTGCTGAGATATGTTAAAGGGTTAAAAAACCCTCAGAGAGACTGTCAATCCCCTTCTTTTGGAAGTATTGCATCCTTCCATTTTATAATTGGTGGTCTATTAATATGCTAAAATGAAATGTTTTGTGCCATGGTCTCACTGGTATCCTGATTTTTTCACAGCCTCCCATCAGGGGCTCAGCACTTTAAAGCTATTATCTTTTAGGAATATCCCTATTTCCCTTTGGCTTCCTGTTGAGACAGGATCCATGCTTTGACCTCGTGTGGTAAAAAAAAAAAAAAAAAAAAAAAAAAAAAGGGAAACTCTCTGATCGTAGATGAAATCCAGCAATAAAAATAAAATCTAATAAAGGCAAGCCCTTAGGGAACCCACTTGCCATCCCATCCCCTCTCCTGACTGCCCATATGTGTACACACATTTTCTACATCAGAAACAAAAGCTGCTGCTGAGCAGAACTGGATCATTAGAAGTAGTCATAGAAAAAGGTGGTTGTGAGTGTTCAGTTCAAAAGGACAGAAGACTGTTGAGATATCTTTAGAAACATATATTAGTGCTCAGTTAATCTAATAGCCAAGACATAGTGTTTATGAAAGGATTTGTTTGAGAAGATCATAAGGCAAAATTGAAATAGCACTGTAACCTTATATTTTAAGCAATGCATCTAGTTTTGTTTTTATTACAAAAATAGGTAGGAAAATACTTTTTGAGATTGCTTTTGCATGATTTTAGAAGCTTGTTGTGTGTGTGTCACTTCTCTGTCTTCTATAATTCTGGAAATAAATAATGAATTCCAAACTCCATTCTTTTTCTTCTTTAGATGAAACAGCTAGAGCCAAGACACTATGGCCTACAACTCAGAAGACTGGTTGATGAAAATACTGAGTATTGTGCTCCTGAACCATATGAATACATAGTAGACCAGGAAAGTGTAATTCCTTTTAGATAAAGTTTTGTGATGTCCATAGCTGTAGCTGAGTTATCGCCTACAAATGTGAGAAATTTATATCTAAAATAAGGTTTTAAAGCTGTTCTGGGGCTGCATTCTCTCATCCTGATTCACAGTTCTGAGTGGCTAGGCACTGCAAACACTTCATTCAATGAATGTTTGAAGATTTGAATGAGGCTTTTAGTACAAAAGTAAAGTGTCAGCTTGTACTCCGGGGTGGATTTTTGGTCTTTAGCTTTGGTCCCACTTCCAGTGATGCTAATACAGTAACAAAGTTTTCTATGTAAAGACAGCAAGTCTTCATGTAAAGAATATTGGGCTTGTTTCTCATGCTGTATCTGGGGTTTGTTGCTTGCATTTCCATAATTTGATGACTTCTGCTACTGTTCTTTTCTAACAGGTCTATGATGAAATAGAGATTTGTCCATTAAATGTTTATCATGTTCATCTTACAAAGACTGAAAACATAAGTGATTATGGTAAGTTCTCAGGAATTCTCTTCATTCTTCTTACTGCATACTTTCTCTTCAGGACTTTTTTGTTTCTGAGACCAGATAGAGCCCTCCTTGATAGCTCAAAGTGTGAGTCTGCAAAGAACTCAAGGCATTATAACAAAGACTCACACTGATTGTTTTACACTACCAAGTGCATTTCTTATGTTTTGGAAGGGTCCACTTTCTAATTTTCCTACAGTGGCCAAATAATTGAAGCATGGGCTAGTCTGAAAAAATGGATGTCCTTTGCCAAGACTACTATATATAAGTGCTCTCAGACAGGCAATGGTCAAGGTCTGGTTTCTTTTTTTGGTTGTTGTTGTTGTTGTTTTTCTTGTGTGGAGTTTGTTGTGGGTTTTTTTGGGGTTTGGTTTTTTTGGTGGTTTTTTTTTTTTTTTTTTTCCTTCGGAATCCTCTGTTGGCACAGTATCAAAAGTATACTTTGGAACTAGTTCTGACAGGTGTTTTGTCAATGGGAGATAGTTATGCCTAGGAATAATTACATACCTTGCAAGGATACCTTTGTAAGGCAGCTTTGCTCTGTGCTTTAGCTGCAAGTCGGTTTTAAATTATTATTTTCTGGCCTTTCCCACTCATTAGTCTAGTATAGTTTGCTGCTTTAGAGTTTGGGTTTCCAGTTTTTGGGATTGTTTCATACGCCTCTGTGTCTGATGGACATTGTGCAGAGCTCTTACTGTAATGGTGAGCTGTGCTGTGTTATGAAAATATCATGGAGCTGAGGTAGAAAATACTTTCTTTTAAACATGTGGGGTTGTTTGTTTGTTTTGTTTTACAGCAGAGGAAGGCATTTTCTGGGAGTTGAAAAGTCTTACTAATTTTAACACAGGCCTTACAGTGACTGGATAACCATGTGTTAATTTCTGTATGTTCTATGGGTGTGTTCTCATGAGAAGTATCTTCCTTCTCATGTAAAGTCTACTAAATGCCGGAAATAAAAGGGAAACGTTCCCAAGAAAGTTTATTTGATTTAAACCTCTTTTACTTCAGGCTTTGCTGTCACAGCCCAAGTTGCTGAAAATGGTCATCTCACCCATATCTTTGTAAGTGATGTTCTCCCTGATGGACTGGCATACAAGGAAGGTATTGTATCCTGTTTGTGTTTAAAACTATCCTTCATTATCTTTTTTGAGTCAAAAAACTTGAAGGAGCTTTAGTAATGCTGTCTGAAATGTTTCTTGGCTTTTACTGTTCACAGTTTTCTTTCTTGAAACCATGGAAAGTATGTAATAGTAGGAAAATTAGTATCCACAGAGTAACTGAATTATTCTTTCAGTGTAGTGGAGACAGTTCTTGTTCACCCTTGGAGACAAAGTCTGTGTTCAGCCATCCAACCGAGTGCTTTTGCACAGAGGAGCAAACTGGAGAAAGAGTTCATCTCACACTAGGGAGCTTCATGGGCTTGATCAGTTTCTATGACCCATTGTTTCCACTTTTGCTGGCAAAAAGCCTTCCTCCCCAGAATAGTTTTCTGCATACATTTCTGTGAGCACCTTCCCACTGTGCTGCTCAGAAACTGTGCCTCCGTTCATCAGCACATGTGAGGATCACGTGGGTTCTGCTCTCTGAAAAATAGCCCCAGAGAAACGGAGACAGAGATATTCATTTGCTACCTGATGGTAATATCTACTTGGTTTTGCTGACTTAGAAAGACAGGACTTGCAACTGTTTAGATTTATATAAAAGCTGATAAAATCTTCATCCTTAGTTGTTGCGGCTTTGCATGAATAATTTGATATGCATGACTAGTGCCTTGTTCTTCACAGGTGATGAAATATGTGTTATGGTGCTGTATAGTGATGGTATCTGATTGTGAGAGATGCCTCTATTCTAATCTTCTTGAAAGCTGTGCTGCTCTCCCACCCACCCAATTCTGTAGCATCTTTAAGCAAAACCAACTTGATTGCTGTACTGTGGGTAGCACCTATCAAAGTAAGAAAGCATGAGGTCAGTCTGTATAATTACAGCAGAAATAAAGCTCCCATTGCTTCTAAAGGACTTGTGGTAGGATGAAGCTATTTGAATTTAAACCAAAAAGATAAAAGGCAAACCAGCATAAGGTTTGGGTTGTGATCCCTTTTATATTATATTACATTATCTCCTTTTTTTTCTTTCTTTCTTTGCTTCCACTTGCTGCCAGGGCTCCGAGTAGGCAATGAAATACTGAGCATAAATGGAGAGGTTGTGTCTGATCTTGATCTCAGGCAGATGGAGTTACTGTTTTCAGAGAGAAGTGTAATGCTTACAGTGAGAACAAGCCATTGTGGGACCCAGCAACCCTTATGTGTGTCCTGGTCAGAGGGTGACATTTCCAAGGACCCAAAGAGTTTGTTGCCCCCTCCAAACCAGTCACAGCTCCTGGAAGAGTTTCTAGATAACTTCAAAAAGAGCACAGCAAATGGTAAGAAATTGGCAATAATTCTATTACTTTCACCTTCGAATATCACTGTTTTTTTAAACTCAGTTATGATTAAAATTATGTGCTTGCCTGAAAAACTCAAGTACAAACTGTTTAAGTTTCGTTTGTGCTCAATATCTGTCTGTTATTTTTTAGGGAGCAGAAATGGAACAGAATGTCTGCAGGGAAATGATAACATTTTAATCTGTTTGTCTGTACTATCCAGTATTATCAAGTGTTCTCTTAACTGTTGTTGTATCTCAAAGACATCCATTTCCCAGGCATTAGTGGTTGAAATGGTGTGATGGCTTTCAGAAGCAGAGTATTCTCCATTTGTCATGCCTTCTGTGTGGCAAAGTACCACATACATTTAAGGGTATCCTCAATGCAATAGTCATCATCACTTCAGAAAGGAGTCATTGAACTCTGTTCCCATCCAGTGGTATTGTGCTCCTGCTGGGTACACAAACCACTGTGTAGAATAAAGCCTGTGAAAAGAGCTTTTATGGGTAATGTTCTGCTTCTACCTGCTCAGGTCCCTTACTCAATGTAATACCACTGTTTTAAGCACTGGGTGGAGGATGTATCCAAACAGTGCTGTGTCAGGCTGAGATGCTGTTGGGTTGCCATGTGAGGAGCACCAGGCAGAGAAGGTGCCAAGGGGGTAAGAAATGTTCCTGGATGACATCACAACCCCCAGCCCCAAGCAGGTGCCAATGCCTACTGCTGAGTTGCCTTTTCAGCTGGAAATAGGAGGTGGCACACAGAGAGGCTCTGCCACTATGGGTGGAGGTGAGCCATGGACTCCCTTCCCTTCCTTTATCTGATGTTACTTCCCTGGAGATCCACATCTTGTGATACCAGAACACTTGTGAACGTCTGTCTGAAATAGAAAGTACGTGGGGCTTTGCTCCCCTTTCTTCCCACCCCTTGACTATTTTTCAAACAAGATAGAAGCAAATTTAACGAGCTTTTCAGTGTAAAAGGTGCAGTTTTGTCACTCTGCCTCTGGAGGATGCTAGTAAAATTCTGCAGGAAAGCCAGCCAGGATGCAGTGCTGTGTGAAGGGAGCAGGAAGAGACACAAAAAGAGATCGCTGATTTTTTGCATATAATTATGATGGCGAGTGTTTTCTGATTGAAATTTTTTTCGTAATTAAAAATGGGAGAAGAGGAAGAATCACATAGGAGAAGTTGTTAGAATGGATTTAATTATAAAGCAATTTTATTAGGTCATCTTTTGAAATTAAAAGAAATCTGAATACAAGATTTGTGATTCAGTAAGTAGCATCTCTCTCAGGGGCCTTATTTCAATTTAAAATGCCATTAAATTGACTAGTGGCACATAAAAGTTACTGTCATAAACCAAAAATTATGATAGAGCTAATTAATTACATAATTATATCAGGACTATCATCGAGCTTGTTGGCTTGATATCATAAGCCAGCATTACCTCGAGTATTCAGTGTAATAAATGTATGTGTCCATTCACTAGATTCCTCATTCCTCGGGGATAAATTTGCAACCTGTGCAAATATTCCATTATAATAGGAAATTACTGTAGTATGTATTATACTTTAGGCACTAGTGGATAAAAGGACATAGTATATTTGCTTTTATGCTAAATGCAGTTAAGGAAGATTTATTTTATTCTGAAAGGGAACAAATAGTTCTAAATTAAGCTTCGTGAGAAGAACTTCAATGTTAATTGAATTCAGTGCTTAGTGTCTGATCACCTGATCAGTTCAAATGGAAACAGAAGAAAACGGCATTACTTTGAATTAATAGATAATCATAAAGGGTTTAACTGTTCTGTGTCCTGTTACTCAGGAATTGAATAAGATTTTAGAATAGTAGAGAGGGTATTTAATGATTTAAGCAGGGATTTGGAGGCCAAGGACTCTTAAGTTCATATCTAGTCTTTAGGAAATTCATAGAATCATTAAGGTTGGAAAGACCTTAAAGGTCATCGAGTCCAATGTTTGACCAAACGCTGCCATGTCAACCAAGGCATAGCACTCAGTGCCACATCCATTTGTTCCTTGAACACTTGTGGGGATGGTGACTCCACCACATCCCTGCACAGTGCATTCCAATGCCTAACTGCCCTTCCAGTGGAGAAATACCTCCTGATGTCCAACCTGAACATACCCTGGTGCAGCTTGAGGCCATTTCCTTTTGTTCTGTTGTTCTCTGGGAGAAGAGGCTGACCTCCACCTGGCCATACCCTCCTTTCAAGGAGTTGTAGAAAACAACACAGTCTCCTCTGGGTCTTCTTTTCTCCAGGCTAAACACCCCCAGCTCCCTCAGCTGCTCCTCACAGGACTCTCTCTCCAGCTTCTTCACCAGCTTTATTGCCTTTCTCTGGACTCTCTCCAGCCCCTCAATGTCCTTCCTGTAGTGAGGGTCCCAGAACTGATCACAGCCCTCGAGGTGTGGCCTCACCAGTGCCGAGCACAGGGGGACAATCCCTGCCCTGCTCCTGCTGGCCACACCATTGCTGACCCAGGCCAGATGCCATCGGCCTTCTTGGCCACCTGGGCACAGCTGGCTCATGTTCAGCTGCTGAGCAGCACCCCCAGGTCCTTTTCTGCCAGGCCACTTCCCAGCTACTGTCCTCCAGCCTGTGGCACTGCCTGGGGTTGTTGTGACCCAAGGGCAGGACCCAGCACTTGGCCTTATTGAACCCCAAACCACTGGCCTTGGCCCACTGGTCCAAGACTCCTCTGGAGAGCCTTCCTATTCTCCAGAAGATGAACACTCCAACCCAATTTGGTGTCACCTGCAAACTGTCTGAGGGTGCACTTGATGCCCTCATCCAGATTATTAATAAAGATATTAGACTGGCCCCAGCACTGAGCCCAGAGTGACAGCACCCATGACTGGCCTACAGCTGGATGAACTCCATTCACCACCACTCTCTGGGCCCAGCTTTCCAGACATCTACCCAGGGAAGAGTGCACTTGTCCAAGCCATGGGCTGGCAGTTCCTCCAAGAGAATTCTGCGGGAGAGAGGATCAAAGGCTTTACTGAAAGACGGGTTAGCTATGTCCACAGCCTTTCCCTCATCCACTGGTTGGGTCACCTCATGATAAAAGGAGATCAGGTTGTCCAAGCAGGACATGGTTTTCCTAAACAACTGCTAGCTGGGCCTGATCCCCTGGTTGTTCTGTTTAACAGTTCTGTCTACTTGAGTTGAGTTGAGTGAGTCACTCTTAAGGCCACAGTTATCAAAAATAATTTCTAATATTTGCCTGTCCATATTGAGTCTGTTCTTCTGAAGTAGCATCTTTGAAAGTCAGTTAGTGCTGGAAGAGGGGACCTTTTTAAATGATCAAACTCAATTTGGCCGAAGGTACATATCAGGAGTTAAAATATCTCAATGCTTCTTCTGTTGCCTCCTTGTTTTTAGAAATTAACCCTATCTTGAGTGTTATGAGGATTAATGAACTAAAATTAACGAAGTGCTTAGAAAATGGAAATTTTCAGGACTGAGTCACACGGTAGTGCCCTGCCTAGTGGTTGGTGATGACCACTAGGGAAAAGCAAAACGGAACTTAAAATCACTGGCTTCATACAACTTGGACAGTAATAGTTTGTCCACATTTGTTTACAGTTTTGTAACTGTTTGCTGTAACTCTGATGAATGTCTTTTCCTACGTATTCTGCTGTGTTGAGAATACCCAATTATACTTTGTGGCAAACCTTGGCATCTTTTACTATACAGAAGGGAAGTGATTGATTTTCTCCAAAGCCACTAATTCTGCCACTCCTGAAAATTATTCCCAGGGAATTTTTGGTAAGAATGATTCATTTTCTCCAAGAGGTTGTTACACCCTTGTAGCTGTATTTTGGACCTGCTGTGGTTGTATCATTTGATCTCCCACATGGCACCACTATGTTCCTGCTGCTTAGCTGCTTGGCAAGTAATAAGCTTATCCTGGAAAAGAAATGAGATTAAATACTTTTAAAAAATGCACTCATAAATGTGGAGCAACCAAATTTGCTCCAAGCTCCAGTGCCAAGGAAATTAAAGAAGTATTTATGTAGAATTTAAAAAAATTAAAAAAAAGAGGGAGAACTGGACTGAAGTTCCTACAGCTGTGGAGCCAAAAAAAAAAGAAAAAAAAAAGAAAAAAGAAAAAACCACCTCATTTTAAGATGGCATGGATATTTGAGGAATAAACAGAGAAGGCGCAAGAATTGAAAACTATATTTAGGGCAATGCTGTGTGGGTTTATGGTATATCTATAGATATACCATATCTATGGTATGAGGTAGGAGGTAGGAGCATTAGTAGGTGTGAAAATTCATTGCAGAGTGTTAGTTACTGTCAAAGTTGGGCAATTTTTCTTTTTCCTCAGAAAGTGTGTTTTTGCCAAAAAAAGCTGTTGTTTTTGGTTAGTTGACACTGTTGAAATCAACCCTAATTTGTAAATAGAACTCTGTGATTAAAAAGCAAGAGGAAAAAAAAAAAAAAAAAAAAGAGGTGGGGGATGGCAGGTTGGAAATGCTTTAGCAAGTTTCCATGATGAAACACTTCCATCTCTGAGGGTTGGAAAGTTAAATGGGAAAGAAACCACTTAAGAAAATGGCAAAAAGGAAAGAAGAAAATTAAAAATAAAAAATAAACGGATATATTGTTCCTGTGCTCCGTGTTGTACTCCTCACCTATGGGGTAGGGTGCTTACCTTCTGTGCAGGGTCTGGGCTCTTGTCTGGCCCGTCTTTCTGGAAGTGTAGTCCCAGGAGCAGTGAAGAAGTCTTGGGTGCTGCTGACAAGAAGGAGGCTTGCTCCTCCTCCTCTTCCTCTGGCCCCATAGCACTCCTCCCACCCCTGTGCTGGCAGCAGCTCTTGCTGCAGCCCCTGCAGCTAATCAAGGAGAAATCTTTCTCTCCAGCCCCCGCACACTCAGGGAGTTGAACTGATGGGTGCAGAGTTCTGACAAGGGCCAGAGCCAGGTGAGGAGGAGGAGGAGTGGGCAGCAGCAGGGGAGAGCTGATTACAAGGAGAGCTACTCTCAGAGGTAGACTGATCTCTTTCAGTTGAGCTGCCCACAGAACATTGCTGTAGCCACTTTGGAGCAAGGGTTTTGCTGTCTGCCTTCCTTGATGCCTGGGCAGTAGTGTAGTCTGGGACATGCTGGTTTGAGTCACTCCTGCTGAAGCTATTTTGTGCTGTATAAGGCATGGCTGGAGTCAGGGAGGGAGAGAGTCAGACTTCATGCATTTTGACAAATGGCTGGGCTGTGTGGTGGAGAGGAGCAATTACATTTTAGCTCCTGTTCTGCTAAACATTGAGATATTTTTGCAAAGTGTCAGTGCTTCAGGAGGAGGATCAGTGGTTAGAATCCTCACATGG
Organism: Sylvia atricapilla; assembly: GCF_009819655.1. Lineage (NCBI taxonomy): Eukaryota > Metazoa > Chordata > Aves > Passeriformes > Sylviidae > Sylvia > Sylvia atricapilla. The sequence continues at coordinate 59,619,163 of NC_089142.1, forward strand.
AAAATGGCTCTTCTGTTGTCCAAGACACGTGCAGCATCTGATTGTAATCATCATAAGTGCCCACAGAAGCAAAGCACACCAGTTGGCCACAAGTTTAATTTTTATATGACTAAATTATTTAAAAAATTATGACCTTAATAATAACAAGTGATTTGGTTTCAATTCCAAGGTACTTCCTGTTTTAAATGCACTTTGCTGGGTGTTCTAGCTGCCTCTGTAAAGTGTAACTACAACTCACTGCTTGTCCAGAAAATTTTGCTCAATTCAGCTTCGTCAGATACCACTGAGGTGGGGGAGGAAAAGGAAGACAGGTGGCTCTGCTGCCAGTTGTCTCTCTGTATGTCACTGTGCACACCTTTCCACACAGCTCCCTGTACATCCTCTTTCAGCCCCAACCTACCCTGAATACCAGAAAGACCTCTGTGTCCTTCTTAAGAGAAAAGATAAATTTAGGAGGATATTGAAACTAAGGTGGCCTCTAGCTCTGGAAGCTGGGGGCTCTGCCTGGACCACTGGCTCAGACCACTGTGCTTCTTGCTATTTGCCCATAGGTTTTTGTAAATGCCTTTAATGTATTGCAGAAAGCATTTAGTAAACTAAAGTAAAACTAAAACTTAACTGAAAAGCATTTCTAAAATAAGTTTTAGTTCTGCCCAAATCAGATCCTGTTTGTTTGTCTAGATGGTGATTCAGCATATAAATTCTCTTCTTTGTGCTGTAGAACATCTCCTTCCTTGTGGTTTGTGTGAGAGGTATCAAAGAAATCTGGTTTTATTCTTTCACAGGAAATTCCTTCGAGCTCAGAAGAGGTTGCTTCTTAGCTTCTCAAGTCCCAAGGATACCCACAGTCCTGTTAGATAATGGGCCCTGATCTCTGTTAGTTGAGCAGATCTGCATACATTGCTCCCTCTTGCCTGGTGGATCTAATACCAGGTATTGTGTGGTGTAAGGCAATGTACTAGGAAAGCCTCTCTGTAACACAGACATATAGTTGTCCATGCAGCATGACTGTTTATCTGCCTGAAGATAGATGACTCTCCTGGGCTTTCTTTCTCTTACTTATTGCCCAATTCAGTGGGAAACCACATCGATGTGATAGCACATGCTCATCAGAGCAAGCACAAGGGGCAGGCTGTGTGTTGACAGTAGTCTTGGACAGCCGTGGTGGGTTGGCTCCTGCTCCAAGCTGTTTGTGCTGTGAGCACAAGTGTCTTTGTCATGCAGTCGTGTGAATCGCTGGGAAAAGGCGAGGTCTGACCTGTGACAGTACCTGGGGCTGTAGCAGTGTAGAGATCAATTCAGAGAAAGCATTTTTCTCTTCAGAAGCTGTATCCATTAGAGCACTTGTTGCTTGCTACTGTATGTTTTGCAATAGAAGTGTTTCCCAAGAATGGTGGTTTAATGAACTCTTGCTGGCACTTGACAAACTGTCCTGTTGGCTTTCTGCTAGATGTGTGTGCACCAAGTTAAAGATTAAAATATGCTATAAAATGCTCTTCGTTGTGCTTTCCTACTGAAAGAGCATTTTGTTCTACTTTGCTAAATGCTGCTATGATTTAATCCCTGTGAAGTCAGTGGGCCAAATTGTTGGGGTTTTTTTTCCTGGTGTAAACTTTGTTAAACCCTGTATAGCTGCACCTTCTGGCTCAGTGATATGTAGGCATAAATCATCATATTGCCCTTCCTACTGAATTCTGTAGAGTGACAATATGGATAGCAAGGAGGTTTATTAATTATGATAAAGTTAGAGACATCTACATATAGACTAGTGCCATAGGCATGATTTAAAACACATCAAACAGCAGATGTTCTATGTTTCACAGAGTTAAGGTAGGTTGAGTAATGATAAGAACTGTCTAAGCTAGCCACAAACTCTTGTAAACTATTAGGTAACTTTTCCTCTCCTTTTTCCCTTTCTGTTTTCATTACTTTTGTGCCTATAAAGCTGAGATGGAGAAGAAAATTTACTGCTGAGTTGGTATACTTGGAACCTGGGCAGGGCTAGCTCCATTTGCTTCCCAGCTCTCCTCAGTGCAGGTTACCTCTGAGGGCAGCCAAAGCCTCCCTATGTGAACAATCCTGCAGGAGCAGCAAAAACAAGGAGGAGGGGACTCCTGACAGCACCTCTGCATGTCCAGCAGATTTGTCCAGCAGCTGTAGCTTGGAAGACCTAATGGCAGCAGTGGGTTGCAGCCTTTGCTGACTTAGAGAGGATGGTGGTGTAGAGGACCCAGCCTGGGCTCTGCTGTGTCTTCCTCTCCATACTGCAGCCACACATCTCCAGCTGTTGAACTGGAATAGAAGGGTGATGCTTTAGCTGTGGCTAACACTGGCCTGCAGTCAGACTGTATGGAAGAAGGCATTTGTTAAGCACTTAAGAAACAAATGCATTTAGGTAACATTTTGAGAAGCTGGCATGAAGTGTTAAACTTCAGACTGAAAAGGCTGAACAACTGCCCAGCTGGCACATACTTGGGCACGGAAAGTTTAGAATGTTAAATAATCGTATAGAAACACACCACTGAGATGCAGGGGCTAATCAGACATTGCTACAGAAGTGCAGGCAGCTATTTCCTATTTTATTGCTAATTTGTATCTTCTAAAAATTACTTAATGAGCTAATGACTCAAAAGACTTTGCCTCACCATGAGCTGTTAATGGACAAAGGAATCTATAGGACTCTGCTCCAGCATCAAAATGGTTGTTTCTGTAGATATTTTTTAAAAAAGAAATATAAGAGAGCATAAAGCAGCCTATAGAAAGTCAAACTTGTACAAGTAGGTGGCTGATTGGAGTGAAGCCACTGTTCAGCATGTTGCCCAAAATGTCTTAAGAAAGCTGTATGATACAAGAATATTTGCATGAACATACTGCCTTTCTCTGTACTTGAAAATGTGGAATGTTTAAAGAAGTGTCGCTTTCCTCACTGAAGGGTGAGAACAGAGGACAAAACCTTGTCCTGCTTGATCATTTCAGATCCTAGCCAGAAGGAGGAATTTCTCTTTGTCTAGGCAGTAGTACTTATGCAAATAGAAGCAGCCTGGTTACATCGGAAAGCATGTAAAGCACCTTCTGATGTTTCATAGTTTGCTCCCTGAAGCTAAAACATATGGATGAGAGGGGCCATGAAGGGAATCTCCTTGGCTGGTCTGTAATTGCATGTCTTGTTTGGTAACAATTAGTCTAGTTAGTGACAGACCTCTAGTAATTCTGTGTTCAAGAATCCTGTCTAGGAAATCTGATGTTATGACAGCTGTATGCTCATTTTCTTTCCAGATTTTAACATATGGAAAGGATTCCTGAATGAGTCTCCAGCCACACCAAGGAGTCAGTTGTTGCAGCCTTGAAGCTAACCTGAGAGTATACCTTCTAGCCCGTCCCAAAATAGGTTACAAAACATCTAGACCACCAAAAAGTGATAAAACCCAAAATATCTTACAGAGATTTAATAATTTCTGAATTACTAAATTCAGTTAATTTTCTTTGTGTTTTTCTAACATCTTCAGTTTTCTAGAGACCGAAGTTACTTTTACTAGTAACTTCAAGTCACGACAACTAGCAATGAGAATTTGAGCTAACTGTTTTCTGAAGTTAGTTCAAAAGCTTTCAGAAGAACTTGAAAATTTCCTAGGCAAAAAGAGGAAGGTGGTTTTGAATTGATAATAAATTTAGTGTTTCACTATCTTTTTAACTGTTGGTTAAAGCAGCATGAAAGCTGTAAAGCACTGCACAGTTAGTAGCCACAATTACTGCCTGCAAATAAATTTGGATTTACTCCAGCATTGGAGTGAACAATGTGAGTACCAACTGTGGGGAAAAAATGGACTGGAACTGTGTAATAGTTAAAAACTTACACCAATTCCATGAACTGAGTTAACTGGAACACTCACTTAATTGGAGATTAATAAGAATCTGCACTTGGGGTCCATGGTACCTCAGTCTCTTGCCCAAATCCGTAGAAAACCTCAATGAAGATAAAAAGTGAGCCAAATTGCTTTGGCTTTCAGCTTGAAGTGGTAGAGAATATGGTGTGTTTCCATGGACATTTCTCATCTGTGGCTGCAATCTACCTACGTTGTCTTAAAAATCTGTTTTCTTAGTGCAAAAGTTACCTAGAGACAGTTTTCAGCCTGGAAATTAAATGTGACCATAAAAATTTCTCATGCATAAGCTCAGTGTGTAGCAGCCATTTTTCATATGGTGACTCTTGTATTAGTAGGATGTAAGAGTTCAAAAAACTGATTCATTTATTTGCTACTATGACATGCAGAGGAAATAGATGAATAATTAGGTAAAGTAGGCCCTTCCAGTCCACTTTTCCTAGGTGGAAATTAGTTCTCCACTTGTTACTCAAGCTGAATCATTCTTGTGTCATGGTTTTTGAATTTTTCCTCAGCTGACTAATCACCAAATTTCTAATAATCTTTCTCTGGCCAAAGATGTTTTAGAGAGAAAAAAACAACCCTGCTTTTGCTTGAAGGCCTTGAAGAATTCTATGTCTCCAAACACCTCTTGATGTTTACCCAGATGTGGGCCTTCATGATGGAGACCCTGGAGCAGAAAGTCCAGTGTCCTCTTGTATCACAACTTCACTAAACTTACCTGGGAGTATCCCCACAACTTCATCTTCTAGACCCTCTTCACTTTTACTAGCAATTTTCCCAGTGCAAATGGCCATTGTGGGACAGTCAGTGAATCTGCCATGGAGTCTTCTATTGCTTTTCTTCTTTCTGACCATAGTTATTGTGTTCTTTGCAACCTAGAGAAAAAATCAAAAGGGCTGTAGAGATTGTGTGGGCTCTGTCCCTTCCATGCTGATGGGCATCATGGGTGCCCCTTCCATGCTGATCTCAGGGGGGATAACATGAGCCAAAGAACTGAAAAGACTTATCATCACATAAACAGGACATATGAGCTATTCATAGGTGAACTAATGAACCCAGAACCCTGCATCTTTCTGGTAAAACTTGGATGCCTTCTTTAACAGAGATTGTGAGAATGTCTCTTGAAAGCCATTCAGAAAATTCCTGTGGATCAACTGTTACTTTTTGAAGGATATTTCTTGAAGGTTTTCAGAAAGGAAAAGGATACAGAAGGAAATGCTTACAGATCTGTTTTTTTCAACTTGATTACAGAAGAGTAAATACACTGTTGAAAACCTGAAATATATTTGGTTGTATAAAACCAGAAGAAATAAGCACACTCATGCTACCTGCCAGACTGAACTGTTTAACTGAAGTTATGAATGCTGGTCCCTGAGGGAGCATTTTTAGAGCTCATTATGCTGGTATTTCTCTTCTCCAGGCAGTGCTGGAATGGTTCACCTACCACTCCCTGTTTTTCAGTGAATCTGAAGACATGAAGACCACCAAAGCTTTGTTCCTTTCTGAGAGTTGGCTCAGACTTTGGTATAATTTGCACCAGGGATTTTGGAAATATTTGTTATCTTCTCTTGAAAGTTTACTTTTCTCTTGATAGAAACATTGGCCAGAAGAATATGAGAACTGTAAGCTTATCATAATTAACTGATCAGCTGGAGAATTTGCAACAACAATGAAAAACGCATCTTTCCAAACACCTGGCTTAACTTTATTACCCAAATGTAATATCTCATTTCCAGATAAACCATACAGCCAATTATGGAAACTCTCTGTAACAGGGAGTGGGAGAATATCCTACATGCTAAGATCAGCTGTGTTATGTTTTTATTGGTGGTTTCTAGAACATTTGGGAATTAGGGAAAATATTCAATGCATTCTTTCCTAGTGGACAGTCTGGACCTCCTGCAATCCTTTACAGTTGTGGATCCTATTTTTTTTTCAAGCTAAAATTCATATCACTATTCTCAGAAGTTGATGCCCACTTTATTGCTATTTTGTATCATCTGTCTGAAATCACTGGACAATACCAGTGTTTAAAAAATGCTGTCAGTTGCTCTAATCTGAGGTCAGGATATCAGTCTTTTACAGACTAGGCCAGCCCCATGATAACTGCTTGAGTGCTGAAATATCTACATCTAACTATTGCAGATTAAAAACTGCAGCAGAGAGGATAGGACGGGAGAGTTTTCTTTCCCTCTCAAGTGCAGAGAACTACAAACAAGAAAATGACCAGTTTGTTGCAGTGGAATTGTTAATGAGCATCAGAGCTGGAGTCAGCAAGAAACTGGGGTAGAAAAACTGTCAGGGCTCATAGCCCACGTGCACTTGTGATATAAATCTTAGTCATAAACATTCTTTGCCAGGATCTTCAAGCACCAGTATTAATGAAACTTGAAGTATTTCTTGTGCTCTGCTGAAGAGACAGAGACTTCTGGCTATTTTAACCTGTGTTACCTGTATTACATGTGTATGTATCTGTGTAATATTTGTGCTATGTTGGTGATAGACAATCCCAGCATAGGAAGGAATTTCCAGATTCAGCATGTGCAATCCTCTGTTTTTTATGGCTTTGGACAACCCTATAGATACATTTATCCTATTCCATTTTAAAATAAATTGCTTGCATTCTTTGTGCCTAGTTAAGTCTGTTCCTGAAATTTATTTGTGTGATGGTTAAAAGCCAGTCTTCTAATTGCCAGCCCAGACATATTCCTGGCCAGTGTAATGACTGATCAGTATCTGCTGGCCTTGGCCATTGCTTAAGTAGCTCTAGCTCACAACTACGTGCTGTCAACCCCTTCTCCATACTTCCACATTCTTCTTTCATGTTTCCAACTCAGGAGTTACAGCAGCAACTGTTCTTACAGGTCCCTGAAACTCTCTTCCATGTGATTTCATTCTAGGACTATGCCTCCATCTTCAAGGTCATCCACGTCTCCTTTATGCATTTCCAGTCATGCTCCCAATTAATCCTCTGTATTAATTTTGAATGATTTGAGTATTTAATTGGACTACTTAGTATTGTACTTTGCTGAGACAAATGATGAAAATAGCAAATAAAATTAATCCCCAAACCCACCTTTGACAAAATCTACAATCTAGCCTTTCCAAGGCCTAGGAGTTAATTTACACAAATTTATTCTCATCTTATCTGCTAGCCACTTCTGTCTTGTTTTAATTCCTATCCTTTTCATTTTGGCTAACAATTCCCCTTGGAATATTAAAAAAACCCAAACCAAACAAACAAAACCAAAACAAAACCCCAAAAAACCCCAAAAACCAACCCACACTTTTAAACTAAGTTTCCAGATAATTATTTTTATCCTATATTTTTGTCTTTAAAAATATTTTATTAAAAGCAGATGTCAGATTAGTTTGACACAATCTGCTTACCCATAATGTACATATGTTATATTCCATTAATCTTCACATTTCTGATTTTTATTTCCTTGACTTTATTGTGAAAGCCTAAGGTTACTACATAGGTTATAGATCTGTATTTTCCAAAATCAGATTACCCCAGCATTCTCATTCTTTCTTTAAATATAGCTTTTCATTCTTTCTTTAAATGTAGCTTTTCACCAGCTGTATAGCCTCATCCATTTTTCCCCATCATCAGTTGAATAATTCATTAAAATCTTTGCTCCTGAGTTTCAATTTCATATGCCAGGTTTTGTATGTTGAGAGCTAAAGTTTAGTCCTCTGCTCAGCTGCTTGAGTGCAGCATGGCTTGCACCCACCTCACAAATGGTCATTTTCTGATTATTAGTTGCTGTCCTGCCTTACTAACCCTTGTTGATTACAGACATATTTCAGCCTGGTTCAGCCAAGCCCTATGGGACTGGCTTTACCATGGCCTTTAGAGTCAGAATCTGTTGTAGTGACTGTTTGGTGATGTGGTAAGTGGATCAGGTGAAGTCACAGATACCAGGAAAGACTCACAGCCGCTAACTTAATCAAGCTTCTTACCTAAGCTGAGACACGCCTGAGTGCAGTTCCCTTGCCTGATTCCGACAAAACATGTGGCTTCATCTCTCTTGCCCTCTCTCTTGTACAGCTGAGGATAGTAATCAAGTAGTGCACAGAGCTGCTGCTCCTCCTAGATGTGAAAATTATGCCCTGCAGTGGTCTTAGTTTGTCTTCGAGTGAGAGACTGAGTACATTTATTTTTCTGTGTTGTCTTCTCATGTAGATGTAGAAGGAATTTTTATTCAATTTATCATTGTCTTTGGAGTGGCAGGTGGAAACACTCATTCTTGCCATAGTTTGAAAAAAGAGATGGTTACACCACCTACACAGTGCTTGACATTTGATAACACTTGACATGCTTGTGATGGTTATTTGGCATTTTTTAAAATCAGTGAGAGCAGTCTGAAATGGAACAAGTTCTGATGCATTATGAAAAGAGAACTATGAATAAAAGAAACAGGATCCTCAGTTCCTACTTTCTCTTCATGATGATTTTGCCTTTGCAGTGAGCAGCTAAACTGATAAGAGCATCTCTGACTTGAAAGTAATTAAGGCTTCTTCGTTAATTAAACAGAAGAAGAGAGATAAGTGACATTTGCATTTGCTGATGGCTCCTTTATGGTAAATGAATTGCCGGATGGTCGATGTTGATGTTTTCCAGTTGATTTCCTTTGGATTCTTGGCTAGGGTAGCAGCAGAGATTATTATTGTCTCACACATCTGCTAGACGATGAGTTTCCATTGTACCTCACTGCTCACAAACACATGAATAACTTCCACATTCACCACTTCTATGTGTATCACTGCATCAACACGGGAAGAAACATTCCCGTAGGCACACAGAGCTCTTGGAAATGCAGTGTGTGTTTGTTTTTCAAACCAACTGTCCCATCTGTGTGCTCTGTGCCTGCTTTTAATTGAATGTTGAGCAGTGAGGAACATGAATTAAGAAGTATGTTTTCGCTCAGTTTTTAGGGGTTACACTATAACCTGTTGAATGACTGAGTCACCTGCCTGCCAGCAAGATACAACATTGCAAGAGTAGTGGCATTCTTTGGTGATGCTGTTGGTAGGCAAAGGTGATGAGTGTGTTCTTAGCATTTGGTGGTTCTTTGCTAGAAACCAAGAAAAATATTTAGTATGCATTTCATGTGATGTAGTTTAAGCTTTTCACAGAGAGGCACTCTTTCCCCCCGTGCTTTTCTGGGAATCCTAGCATTCATCTGCCATTGCTACTCTTCTTGTTTGCAAGAAGCTGATTGTATTGGGTTTGTGTGGCAAGTTTTTGGTAGCAGGAGGCTACAGGGGCAGCTTCTGGGAGAAGCTTCTAGATGTTTCCCAGTGCAAACTGGCTCTAATATGGGCTCAGCACTGGCCAAGGTTGAGCCCATCAGCAGTGGTGATAGCTCCTCTGGGATATTTAAGAAGGAGGAAAAAAACATGTATGCTTGCAGCTGGAGGGAGGAGTGAGAATATCTGAGAAAAACAACTCTGCAGACACCAAGGTCAGTGAAGAAGGAAGGGCTGGGACATGCTCTGGGTGCTGGAGGAGACCTTGCAGCCCTTGGTGCAGACCGTGGTGAGGCAGCTGTTCCACTGCAGCCCATGGAGATCCATGGTGGAGCAGAGATTCACCTGCAGCCTGGTGTGGAAGACCCACACCAGAGCAGATGGATGCAGGAAGGAGGCTGTTACACCGTGGGAAGCCCACACTGGACCAGGTTTGCTGGCCAGATTTGTGACCCCTTGGGGGGACCCACCCTGGAGCAGTTTGTTCCAGAACTGCCCTGTGTGAGGGACCCATGGTGGAGTAGTTCATGGAAAACTGTAGCCCATGGGAAGGAGTCATGCTGGAGAAGTTCAAGGAGGACTGTCCCCCAGGGGATAACTCAACACCAGAGCAAGGGAAGAGTGTGAGGAGTGCTCCACATGAGGAAGAAAGAGCAGCAGAGACGATGTGTGACGAACTGACCACAGTCCCCCATTCCCTGATACCCTGTCCTGCTCAGGGGAAGGAGGGAGAGAAAATCAGGAGCAAAGTTAAGTTTGGGAAGAAGAGAGGAGTGGGGAGAAGGTGTTTTTAACATTTGGGTTTATTTCTCATTATCCTACTCTGATTTGATTAGTACTAAATTAAACTGATTTTCCCAAGTTGAATCGGTTTTGCCTGTGACAGTGACTGGTGAATGATCTCTCCCTGTACTTATCTCCACCCATGATCCTTTCTTAATATTTCTCTCCCCTGCTCTGCTGAGGAGGACAGTGATTGAGCTGCTTTGATGGACACTTGGTGTCCAGCTAGGGTCAACCCACCATGCTGACTTAGTATTTTCTTTTCTGGAGGCACTACTGTTTGCTAGACTGGAAAAAAGTATCTCCTTCAGAGGTTCCTGTATCCCAGCTGGAAGGGGTAAACATTTCAACTCACCAAGCATGGGTGTGTGTGTAAACAGGACAGAGAGCTGTACTGCAGCAGAGAAAAAATATGTTAAACAATTTAAACCATGTTTTGTGAAACTCATTATTATCAGTCTCATTTTTCTTCCTGACAGTTTTATCACAACCATGTCAGTAAAATAAATCAAATATACTAATGTAATGGAGCTGTATGGGCAGATTTAGCCATGATACACTCACCATTTGCTATGCTGGAAAGCCTCTCAAGCAATGTTTTCAATGAAGTATTCAATTTTTTCTTAAAGCAGAGAGAAACACAATTCTAGTAACATCCGAATTTTGGTTTTTGTGGGGTTTTTGTGTTTTGTTTTGTCCTTAAATAATGATTTTAAAAAAGCCTGGCAGTGCTGGCTTGACATTCAGTTTCAATGATTTTTAGGAGCATGTATCTCCTTGCATACTTTTCCATCCTCATGGCTAGCAAAGAACCAGAATATTATATACTGGAACAAATTTGTACTTGCATAGTGATAGCATCTTTCATAATTTTGGGCATATTCTATACAGTTTTATTTCAAGTTTTACCTGAAAGAAATAGTGGTTACCCAGCTTGTAAAAGAACACTTTCACATTACTATTTGTGAACATTTTTGATAAAATGAATTCTATTGTAGAGCTAAATCCAAATTTGAATATTTAAAAAAAATATATTTTGTAGGGTTTGACTTTGCTAGGCCCTCTCCACTTAATCACTGGATGTAGAAAGAACTTGAGTATCGAACTTTTTGCTGTGTTCATGTCCTTAAGCTTTGCATTTGTAATTACCCATTCTCTAGGGTAATACCAATTTTTTTTTTTTTTTGGAGATTGGGGGCTGGGGGTAGGGGTCGAGCTATGCAGCTGATATTGGTGCTTCTATGCTTTTTGGGAATAGTCTGTAGGAGCAGATCCAAAGGAAATCCCCTTCCACAGTAAAAGAAGGAAGAGGAGACAGGATGTGGATGCTAAACTGATCAACGACCCATACATCCTTCCTTCCTTCCTTTCTTTCTTTTCTCCCCATGTTAGTTCTGCATACAATGCAGGATGCAGTAGGATGTCTTTTTTCACCTTGGATTCTTTCCGTGTAACTTTTTTTAGGTTTTACTATTTAAAATAACATTTACTGTTGCTTCTCCACAGTCAGCAACTCATTCTGCCAACAGCAAACGCTAGAAAAATGGGCAAGACTATATAGACCTACCTCTGACAGTCCTGTAGACTACAGAGGTAAAACAAAATGAGGGTGAAGGCAGGAAAAGATGGGTCATCTGGAAAAAGCAGTACAATATTCTATTTGCCCACTTTGGATGTTGTTATCCTGATTCCTTCTGTTGTTTGCTGATTGTATTACCTTATTTTCTTCTTCCCACATTTATGGTCTCTGGTAATTGCTTGTGTAAATTAGTTTTACTGCTTTGTAAAGGACAAATATGTTTAATGGTCACTTTGTAAAATCAGGGAAATACGGGGTTTTTTTCTCACTAGCGAGCTACCTGAGATCAAACTCTGGATCCTTTATGCCTTTGCAAAATGTATCTCAGGTACATGCTGGAGGGGAGAAGGGCATTAAAACCCAGAGGGCAAGTAAAAAGAGCTCAGCTGGCAAACAATAGGAAATAATATCCTTGGCATCACCTTACCCTGAAGAAAATGTTGTTAAAAGTCAATTTAAGTTTTAGGGGTTGGCTTACCCAGGAGTTTACAATGGTGAAAGTCAATAGGCATTCATGTGTACTCCTATACAGAAGAGTCTCAAAATTACTTTAAAGTCCAGAGGAAAGGGGAAAATTATTCAGGCTTAGTGGAGGAAGAGAGGTAAAAGCATAATAAAATAAATAGACAAGATAGACTCTTTCTTAAGGTCTTAAAAACAATGGATAGCTGGAGTGGAGTTGTATAAAATGTGTTTTTCCTGCAAAAGTGATAACTGTTGGAGTATTGCATGTTACACAGGCTCTTACGTATCAGGAGCCACACCTGACTCTGAGAGAAGGTAAAAAAGCCTGAAGGGAGAAAAGTGATGAAAGCTTGTTTCTGCAAGGATATGGAAATGGGAAAGTGGTCAAGTCTTTGGCATGTGGGTGGAAAATGTCAGCCTCCATGCTAAACTTGACCTGAACTCCATAATAACATATAGAAAAACCCAAGTTGACATTGTGCTGAGTTATTTGTGTGTCTTTCTCTGATTTGCCTCCAATGTCTATCAGCCATGTTGTGTTTTACCAGGAAGGCTCCTTGTGGGTTGCAAGGTGCTCTTTTGGGCCTAAAATTCCCATTTTCTTCTCTACTTCAGTCCATGTTGGTCAATTCTTTCTGAGAGGAGCTAGTCCTGCTCTGCAAGGGACAGGACAACAGCAACACCCAGGCAGCTAAATTCTGCTGTCCTTCCCAATTTCTTTATTGCAAGCTGTCATGATTTTATTGCAAGATGGGTGGTATTTGTTTTAATTACCATTTCAGTTGCTGGTGTCAGTGATTAAATAAGAATCTTACCTTTCACTTAAAAATAAATCTCCAGCATTTGTAGGTGTTGAGAAGAAGTTTGAAAATGTGGTAATGTGGTGTGAATTATACTCTGGAGGCTTAAAGGCTAGGAAACAAAGCAACAAACTTTAACCTCCCTTTATTTTATTGCTGTTTTACCATCTGAGGTTGCTGAAAATCCTTTTTCCTTTCTCTTTTATTTTTTTTTTTTTAATTTGGTGGTTGCTTTATAATTTTAAGCTATGTGGATTGATAGTGCTGCAGATCAAAAATCACTTCTTCACTTCTAGGATTTTTAATTAGAATTTCCAATAGAACAGCTCTGCAGATTTTCAGCAGCCAATTGAGGAAATATAAAGAGAAAGAACATCATTTTTATATGAATGCTAAGCATTGTTGGATAGCTCTTGAGTTTAAATGTAAGTGCTACTGAAGGCTACAGTCTGTCAGTAAGTAGAGCAGGGCAGTGCTGCCTCTGGTTTTTGCTTTGTGCCAGCTACTGTGTAGATGGACTCCAAACTTGAGTAAATTGATAAACTATTTGCAAAAAGAAGAGATTTTGTCTGTATTATGAATTATGGTGTTTGTTCCAGAGTAAAATTCTCTTTTCTTCTTAAATCTTTAAAGGATTCAGGACTAAGTCATGTCAAATAATGGTGTATTCATCCAAGGAGAACTGCTGAGTACATTTAATAATCTTCTCTGGTTGTCTCAGCACAGAATGTGCTGATTATAGATAGTGCAGCCTTCAAAAGCATGCTGTTAGCAAGAGCGTTAGGTTTATTTTGGTAGATCAGATATGCACATTGCTTCAGACAGTCTCTGATGTCCAGCTGCTGTTTGTAAAGCAGAGTTTCAAGGCTTAGTGGCTTCTTGATTTGACCTCTCCCATTGTTTTCTGAGGGGTGGAGATGATTGCAAATTTTGTATTTCTTTAGGACATGGCACTTAGTGTCCTGGTCTAGTTAACATGTTGGTGTTAGGTCATAAGTTGGACTCAGTGGTCTCAGAGGTTTTTTCCAGCCTTATTGATTCTGTGATTCTCTCCTGCTGGTGTAATTGTACTAGACACTGAAAGTGTTGGCAGGTAAGAAACAACAAATACTTTTCCTTTTTCTGTCCTATAACCCTCTAATTTATTTTTGTGTTTTATTTCAAATGCAGACTTCAGTAATGTGCCTGATGTCACATCCAGTTTGAAAAGAAGCAGTACTGATGGCACTCTGGACCAAGTGCCACACAGGGAGAAGACTGATCTACCCTTCAGGGTAAGAAAATGCTTGACACAACAATCCTTATGAGCCAAAAGGCAGTGTTGTAGCATTAATGCTCTGCATTTTGTTGGAAGGAATTTAATATATGGCATTAATTTGAAAAAAATTGTAGGCATTTTAGATGTATACTTGGCCTTCTAGTATCTCGAGGTCACCCTGACAGGTCAGCATCTGCAGCACAGCTGCTGCATCTGCAGGAGCAGTGCCATGGGGGCAAATGGCAAGCAGGTGGAGACTTGTCAAATTCATTTTTTTGTGTGGCTTGAACCCAGTTCCTGCAGAGAACAGTAAAGCTGCTACAGCTTTCTAATTGATTCAGTTTGTTTTGTCTTCTCTTTTTGCTGGTATTTCCAGGGCTTGCTGTTAATATTGCAGTGACCATAGCAATACAATGTCAGTAGTTTTAAACTGGGCTACAGACTTGGAGAGGTGCGGTGTTTGAGAGAGAGTGATTGCCGCTCTCTAATTTGGAGAGTTTTTGTGTCTGCAGTTTCTGTTTGACTTGGCTGCACTAATGGTTTTCTTTCTCTCAGCCTGGACTTTGGGGGCTGAGGCAGGAATGCCCAAAATTAGTGCCCACCTTCAAATGCACTGGTCTCTGAGGAGCAGCTTTTGGTCTGTTTTGCTCCAAATCATGCAAATTGCAACCTGTGTCCAATTCAAGTGCACATTGTTTTGAGCCTCCCAATTGCAAGTGTGGGTAGTGTTTTTGTGTTGGTGGCCATGATTTTACCTGGCATTGCCATTCTGACAACAGAAGCGCGTTTTTAAATTCTGTTGATGAGTTGGTTGTATCTTCAAGCAAATTTGTGATAATGCTTGTGTTAGCACTCTTGCATAACAGGAATGACGTTAGATTTTTTATGGTTCTGGAATATATTACTGTCTTGTGCTAGGTTGTATGAAAAATTGGTAGCGATGAGACAGAATGTAAAAACTCAGAAGACTGGAATAGGGAAGATACATTGTGCCTCTAACTATATCTACTGAGGGGAGCTGTTAATCTTTATTAATTGCTTCGTAACCTACTTCAGCCTTATAGAGGTGATTTTATGCCCTTTCCCTAGAGAATAAGGAGAAGCCCAGTGATTGTGGGTCTTCAGCCCATCTCCTGCTGCTCAAGGGGATTCCCACAGATATGATCTGTATCCTGTGTAATGATTGCTTCTGCTTCCTCCAAGTCTTTGCAACCAGGCAAGAACAAAATGGATTTTCTCCCCTTAGGACACATTGTTACCTTGAAAGGAGTATTCTGGGTTTCTCTGCTCTGCTGTTTTAGGACTTCTGCCTGGCTTAGGGGTGAGCATCTTTGTGGGAGCACAACAGAGGTGACCCCAAGGCTTAGGATGCTTTGATGGCTGTTTGCAGCAGGCCAGGCTCCCTTGAGTGCCTTGGGGTGCTCTGCTCACCCGCAGTATGCAGTGTTCCTCGTGCACTGTGTGGACATAAATGCTGACCTTCTGTCCTGCTGGAGGGGAGGAGATTCTGGGACATCAGCTTTGCTTTAGCAGAAGAACAAAGCCAGTCTTGATTGCCTGTGTCAAATACACCAGGTGCCAGGAAATTAGGGAGAGTTCCAAGGATTTAAACACACAGAGAACCAGTTGATGTACATTAGTTGTTGCTTGTAACGCACTAAATTTGCTCCAGTGCTCTAAATTACATGCTGCAATTAAAGCTCAGAAAAAGAGGGGAAAATGGACAGGTCTGCTCCCTGCCCTCCCTCCAGCCTCAAATTTGTCAAATTCAGCAGTTATTAGGGCTTTTGCATGATTTGCTGAAGTAATTGCCCATTCTGTATTGCAGTTCACTTCTTGAGCTGACAAGCAAGTCTGCTAGTATCATTTTAAAAATTATTTGAGGCTGTCCTAGTTTTGTAGGTACAAGGGTGGAAAACAGCCTGGCAATCAGAGGCAGTCTGACTTGGACTGCAGCTGTAAATGAGTCTGTGACAGCTCTACAATTTCTGCAAATGGCTTGTAATTGATTGCTGTCTTTCTGTTGGAGAGTGCCTATTACCGTCAGAGCTTTCTGTCTGACCCTTTTGATATCTCCAATAGATGTAGAAGTAAAGAAAACCCAAACCTAACAGTTAAGTTCAGGTGGTGTATATTGTATGTGCTTTTGTGATTATGTATAACAGGAATTAAAATAATTTCTGTTTTTATAGCTGTGATTTGGGACTGCTCACCAGATGAACAATAAATTTTGCTAATAAAAGCTAGTTTGAGGAAATTGTGCAGCCTTGAAAAGCATAGCATCTGGATTTGGGGTTGTGGATTTTTTTTTTCCCTTTGCCTTCTGTTTCCTGCATGTGCTGACTTGACCTCCCACGCCTGTGGACACCATTAGTGCAGTAGGCAAGTAGGCGATGCTGCAGAAGTATGGGGGAGAGGAGCTCTGTAAGCACAGCTCTGTGGAGGAGAGGCTGAGAGGTTCTGAGTACAGCCTGGAACAACAGGCAGTTGGGGATTGTTTCAGAGGAGACACAGCTAGAGATGCTCATTTTCCACTTGACAGCAACTGTAGATGTGATTGTTTGGCTCTGAGGGAGCAGGCTCCTTTGAAGTTTGGTTGATTTTTGTCTCATAACATGTAAGTAAATAAAAAAATAGTCTTAAAGCTTTGGATTTAATGGTTGCATGTCTGATTTCTGGATTTTGTGTTTCTTGTTTGGAGCATTTTTATTTGTCTGTTTTTCACTATTTTCTTCATCTCATACCAAGCTTAGGTTAGGCATCATCTTAACTAAAAGTACAGTGAGGCGTTTCAGAAGTGCCTTGTAATCTCAAAGAAATAAGTCTTTTGTTGCATGTGTACTACACTCAAACATGCTTTCATTTAGTCAGTCATTCATAGATTTTTTTCATTGTAGGCTGAGAAATGAATGCATTTAGGAGGACAAGAGAGGCTAGTATCATTCCTGAAATTGAAACTGTTCCTTAAGTTATAAAATATTATTACAAATACATGGATATCAAGAACCATTCATTCCGGATGCACTTTAGTTCTGACAGCTCTGTATTCTCTGGGATACCCCATTTGTACTTTAATACCTTTATACCTAAATAAAATCTTCAATTTTATTTAACAGGGGTAGATATTACACTTCTAAGATGTTGTGCTGCAGTGTATTTTCAAAGTGTGTAAAAATACTCTTTATGTGGCAACAGCATGTTGTCCTTGCTCTTAGTTCTGGAGTATGTAGATGTTCTGTTGACAGAAGAATATGTGATCCCAGAAAATCTTGGAATTGAGCATGCCTGTCGGTGTAATTAAGTTTAGTTGTGTTAAATCATTTTGAGAACTAGTTGTCTGTGCTCTTGGTGCTCATTTAAATCCTGATATGTTGGCAGTTGCCAAGAATCAAGCTCTCTTTACATCAAAGTAGCATGAAGCTGAATGAACAAAAATTTGCAACTTTTCCTTTAGCTGCTTATGATTTCTAATTGCGAACTATATTGGCTAGAAATGTTTTCTCTGGCCCACTGTTTGTTTTAAGATTAGACTTAGTAGTCTATTACTAACTTGCTTGTCTTTACTTTGTATTTTCAGTATATTGAAAAAAACTCTTTTTATGAAACATAGCTAGAGGGGGGACATTTTACCATATAATTACCTATTATTTTAAGGTCTCTAGATAGAGACCTGCTGTGATCTGACTTTTGGTTGCTCTGAATCTTTTGAGTGTCATCAGAGAGACACATTTCTGAAATCCCATTAAATTTTAACAGACATAAAGAAGTAACTCCATATTGTGTAAGAAGGGAAAGATGTGTTTTCATTTTAAGTATTTTACAGATCATAAGAAAAAAATTTAGGGTATCTCCTCAAATATTTCACATAACTTCATTATATGCTCAGCTGTATCTTGGAGATCTTTAAGAAATTCAAGAAATGAAGTAAAAGTAGCTAGTGTGATGGGTTTTAATCATTATAGAAACAGTCAATGAATACAGAGTGGTTTTATGGTGGCATCTTCGAAAATTAATATTGCAGGTGCAGAAATGGAAGCTGGTGTGTGAGAAATTTTGAATGTTAACAAGAATTGGCTTTTTGAAGAATGGCAAACTGGTTTCATTTTGTAAGGCTTTGACATGCTGCTTTGTTTCTTTCAAACAATGAAACAAAATTGGTCCTAGGAATAAGTTGATATAGAAACTTGGGGAAATTGCCTTTGCTCTTGCCTCTTGAAATAGTCACTTTGCTCTCAGCAGGGGTTATTGATCATGCATGAATGTGTATATATGAGGAAAAATCTATCCCCATCACCTCTTAATAAAAAGAAGTAAAAAATTCTATACACTGCAGAGACAAAAACCATTTTTGTTTCCTTCAGAATACCATTCTTAATGCAATGAACAGAAGTTCTGGTTAAAAATCCTAGAACAACTTTCCCTAGCTTGAGCTTATTTAGATTATCACAATTGATTCATCTTCCCCTTCTGTTTGATGACCATATTCCCTCTTCCTTCATCTAATAAGGAAATGAGAATTTGTGGCAAGTCTGATCAGCAGATTCATGACACCTTTGGCAAACACAAATCTGCATCTCCTGCAGGAGGGATCATTTTCATCAAATGCTTTCAGCTTTTCATGGGGATGAGGTCCAGGTCAATATGATAGCCCTACTTGAAATGCTCATTTTTTACAAATATAGTGGACAAAAAAAAAGGTAGAAGAAATGTCCTTGTATGTTTCAGAAGTCTTGTTTTTGTATGCTTGAGTTTCCTGTGTAATATCAAATCATCCTTCCAGTGTTTTTGAAGCTTGTGTGTTCTGTTTACTGTGATGCCAGTTGTGGCCACCCTTTCACTTCCCAGTGAGAAGTACATTTCCATGAAGTCGGCATGTCTGGATCCATGGTGAGGAATCTAGTTTTTGGTCTTCCTGCATGCAATGCCACTTTTCCTGTTCAAGGAGCCAGCGTGCAGATATGCCTGACTTGGGCAACTGTTCAGAGTTTTTTTGTAGCCTTTCCAATCAAAAGGATATGTGCAATTGAGCAGCTCATTTGCATATCTGATGGTGCCCAGGAGGTGTGAATGCAGAGAGGGACTGGATTAGAAAGCAAACCCATCTTCCAAGTTCTACATCATGCACCTACCTTAGGAAGCTTCCCAAAACAGTGCTTTCAACAGATGCAAAATACATGTGTTAGAATTTCAAAAAGGAAATCACTCTGTTATCTATTAGCTGATTTCACTCAGCTCTTTCTATAATAAAAATCAGTGAGTATTGTAAAGAGTTTGCTGCCTTTCGTGATTTTGGCCTCTTGTATATACAACATAGCCACCACTGAAGGGGTGGTTTTCATAAGTTGCAGAAATTAGGATTTTGTCTTCAAAATCTCTAAAGCTGATTTCAAAAACCCTCCATTAGTAGTATGACCACAGCCACCAACTTCTGATGCAGAATAATTTAAGGGTAAAAAGTAGGTACAGTATACATTGTGGTCTAGATTCAAACCTGCATGAGAGAAAATGTATCTCATTGCTGGTCCGAATGCTCAGTTGTTTAAGAAAAAAAGCATGGTTTGATTTTTGGGGAGAGGAAGGGGGCAACTGTGGCAGTTATCATAGAATGGCGGGAGTGGAGAGTAGTTAGTAATCAGTACTCATACTTTCAGTCCAATCCCAACAGGAAAATCGTGCAATTGTTCAATGCTGGTGGAAGATTTGAATGGTATTTTATCTTCCAGAAGAATCCAAGTGGATGCTAGGAATGATGTATTCCTATGATTTATCACCTAGAAAACATTGTACATTGTGATCTGTTGCAGATGTTCTTTGGAGTAGTTCAGGGCACTGTTATTCAAAACACACCCAACTGCTCTTTACTGCTGCTGTCAGTAAATGTAATCCTATTTATCATATGGCTCAGATGTATAATATATAATATATATGTGGTGGTTCATTTATTTATTTTGATCTGGTGATGACACTCATGAATCTCAGAGATGAGTATGGGATCACCAGTCTGACTGCGTGTATAAGCAGTGTATGTGAAATAATTTTGTGAAGCAGACTGTAAAAATCAAAAATCTTGGAAAGGGAATGTTAGTACTAACCAAGTAAACACCAGTTATTGAGCTCCATTTAAAGAAAACCGAGCAGATACGACCAGAAGCTCAACAGAGCCCCAAACCCACTTCTTGCATGGGGGCAATTCCAGCTGAATGTCGTGATGGCTTCTCATTAGCTCTGTTTTGCATTGCCCAGGCAGTTCCCACTTGCGCAGCATGTCATTAATTGCAGGAGAGCTGCCTGCCTGAAGGTTTACTCAGCATCCATAGGATATTAAGGATTTTTCCTTTATTTTAATCATGAAAACTTCTCTTTTGCAGTTGATGACATCCAAAAGCTTGGGGAGTAGTCTGCAATTAACATCTTTTTTTTTTTCTTTTTTTTTACTTTGTAGGAGGAGGGTTAACAACATGGCACTCTCAAAATCATGTATAGCCTCTGTAATGCAAGTGTCATTTTCTTCCAGATGTGACATGCATTTAGGGAAACTCAGAGCTAGCATGGGAAAATAGTATGTTTTTCAGCAGTGGTTTCCTTGATTCATTTGTGCCTGGAGGGGCCATTCTACACTGAAAGCATGACAAACCTGTGGGGAGTTCTGTTAATTATTGTGCTTCCCTTGCAGATAGCCCAGCCTATGGTGACCGTACCAGAGCTGGTGGCTCCAGCAGTGTAGAGCCACTGATGGACCCCTGCTGTATTCCTGTGCCTTTTGAGAAGGGTATCAGTGAAACTGTAGCCTTTTAGAAGTTCATAAGAATTTTACTACTTGATCTAGGTTTCAGTGTATTAATCTATTGCTCAGAGAAGGCACCAGAACTGTCAGACTATAAATTACAGAAGGCTTACTGAGTGCTACTGCCCAGTCCTGGATTTTACTTTGTTGTGTTATATGATCCTGCAGTTCTGAATCCCTAAGGATGGCCCAAAATTCAAATTTTGGGGCCAAGGTAAGGGTTGCGAGTCTTGGCTAACACAGCGAAGGAGCTGCAAAAACAGAAGGCTTAAAAGCATGGAAAGTGCTGTACCTAATGGGAACCTGTAACCAGGTCAGGCTGTAGGTGGAGTCTTGCTTGCATAGTTATAGGTAGGGAGGCACAAGAATGGTAGGAAAGAAGACCAAAGGGTCTGCACAGTATGTACAGTTCTTGCATGCAGAGGTGTGACTTTGAGGTGCTTTGTTTTGTGCTATTACATTGAGGCCTGGGGCTTAGGAGGGGGTGGGTATTTGTTTTCTTTCTTCTAACTGAAGGAAATGTCCTCTCCAAAGTACTGAGGCAGCTTTTGGTGTAAAACATGCAGATGGTTTTGATCAGGAAAAAAATCGTGTTGTGTTGATGCTTGCAAACGAAGGAAGCCAGTGGGAGATGACTTACAACACAGTTTTCTTTGTAGTCATCAGGGAAAAATCCATAAGGCTTACCTGCAGATGAAAAGGGAAGCATATGACAGCAGCCCTGAATTGTTGCAACAGGATATGGTTAGCAGTGTCTCTGGAGATGCCTGTGACTTCACTGATGAAGGGCAGGAAGCTGCCTGAGAGCCCATCACCCTGCGCCTCCAAAAGCAACCCCGGTCACCTGCAGTGCAGGATATGATGGCAGCATTTCACTTAGCAATGAAAGGCAGAGCTATCTAATCACACTTCTGACAGGCCCTGGGAACTGGGTAACCTCTCTGCCAGCTGCAGAATATTTGGTGGTTTGTTTGGGCTTTTGTAAAAATCTGTTCAGTTTTGAGACTGCTCAGTTACAGTGCTGACAGTAACATATGTGCTTTTTCCTTTAGATGCAAAAGCATCTAAACCAAATTTTAGTGCATGCCAAGGTGTGTGGCCCAGCAGTCACCCATAGGACACAAAATCACTTTAAAGTTGCACAAAGTTTCAGCATAGTATTTCATATAAATACTGCATCCTGGGTACCACCATAACTCCAAGCAGGATTTGATTCCTATTTTGCTCTGTCAGGAACATGTAATGACAGAGGTAGACCTGAAATTCCAAATCTGAAAAATGTCTGCTACCTGCAGCAAATTCTGCAAAATAGAGACAACAAAAATGTACATGAAAGAATGTAGGAGGCAAAAGAATTAAAACAAAACAAAACCCAACCAACAACAACAACAACAACAAAAAAGTAAGGGGTCAATTGCGTCTGATGCCTGGGAGGTTCCACCAGAGTTTCATGTTTTGTTACCTGTTGTCTCCTGTTAACATATTGTGAGCAGACATAGACATCCTCTCACATGGTGATTATTTCCTTCTGAGACAGCGGAATTCTGCTGTAGTGCTTAAACAAAGGCTTGCCAAAACCAGGGGAGAGGTTGGTGTAGAGTTCAGCAAATCTATATTTGTCTTTACAGGGGAGTTACTGCATCTTTTAACATTTGGAATGCAAAAGCTGGCTACTAACAAGAACAGATACGAGTCGCCTTCTCTGCCTTCAAAGGTGGCACACTGCAGAACTATGTTGTGAAACATGAATGCAACTGCAAAGATAATGTCTCAGTGGTTGCTATAGTTTCTAATTCAGTACTTGAGAAAACTTTTTGCATTCTGCACAAAACACTTTGAGTGAGAATGTTACAAACAATATTTAAGATGCTTGAAATTAGACATAAAAACAAGAACTCATTTTACACATTTGGAATGCTAACTGATTTTTTTATCACTGGAATTAAAGCAAATGTCTTCACTGTGGTCAATTATGCTTTGAAAATACATTTTGACGGCATTTAAAAACCATGTTATTCGTATAATAAGCATGACAGAAAAATATGCAGAAAAATTATCCACCCACAGTTATAAAAAGTAAAAAACAGACTCCCTCTAGATCAGTGTTGAGGTCTGGAGACAAGCTGTATTAATCCTGGGCTTATAATGCTTAGAGACCATTAACACTGCAGAGCTCCTGTTAGTGCAGGGTATGTAAGTACATGTATATTTTTATATATGTGTGTGTGTGTCTACATATGTATGTTGGGTATATGAATTATGCTTCTGTGTCACCAGTGGTCCAGACTGATGTTGTGAACTAGCCCACAAGTCCTGCAGGCAAGCCATGGTTCCCTTTCACTCAAAGGGTGCTCTGACGGAGCAAAATTAGCCTTTTACCTTTATGCATTAAGGGCAAAAGCAGGATGGGAAATGAATTGGATGCAGATAAGCACACCTACACGTATTGGGACAATAGAGGGAAGCCTGTATTATGAAGGATGTCACTGTTATGGTAACTATCAAGGCTGGTGCCACTGAAATGGAAAGATGAAAAACAGATGTCAGTAAAGGGAACGTGAGTTATTCAAAGTACACAGGAACAAGCAACAGGGCTATGTCATTTTTCCTGTGATCTTAAAAATATTTCACAGTGATGGATTATTTCACTTGTTTTTGAAAAGTGCTTGAGTGCTGCTTGTGTGCTTCTAGAGAAAAGGAAAGGCTAAATGAAAAGCATTCATTCATTTGCTTTGCTTTAGTTTATGTTGTTCCCATTTTTGATTTGGCCAAGTCCCTCAATAGGAGATGGAAAAATTACTGAAACATAATTGTCTTTTTTCTAATGAATACACATTCAATAAAAGCTGTTAATTGGTAACATATTTTAGCTGGCATATGGCTAGCTAATAATGCAGACTTAATTAGCAAATCTGGGGAAGAATAACTTCCTAATATGGAATTAAAAAGGCTTGTCATTGTTTTTCATCAAGATTGACGATATTGCTTGGACCTGAAATTTAGCAACCTTTTTTTTTTCTCAGTCCCAGTGGATGAGCTGTGTTTTTACATGTATCTTTTAGAAAAACAGAGCTTTAATGTGCCACAACTAATGCAGATAGGAAACAAAGGAACAACGGCTCTCCAGAAAGCAGTTATACTCTTAATACATGTGGATCTGGTGACCTGTGTTATTTTTAAAATGCCATATGCACCACTGTAAACTTTTGATTTCCACAAACTACTTATTTAATTTTGTTTCTTATCTTCAGACTTACTCTGTGGATCCCTAGGATCTGTAGAC
Source organism: Sylvia atricapilla (assembly GCF_009819655.1). NCBI lineage: Eukaryota > Metazoa > Chordata > Aves > Passeriformes > Sylviidae > Sylvia > Sylvia atricapilla. Next base: position 59,643,255 of record NC_089142.1, read on the forward strand.
TATTGCAGAGGAAACCACTAATGGTGGATAAGAACATTAGCCTTGTACGTGCTGCACAGTAATAAGTGAAGTTGGATTTTTAAAACAGACTGAAAAATGAAATGTTAGGGAGTAGGCAAAATTTCTCTTGCTCCTTCAAGACCATTTCCTCAATCTTCTGTCTACAGTCTTCTCCTCCAGTGAACCTGATATGTCTCCAAGACAAAGAAAGGGCACAGTCCACCCGCTAAGTTCCTGCTGCAGGGATGTGTTCTACATGTCTTATCAGCAGCATGTTGTTTCAGGGCTCCAGCATAATTTTTCCTCTGATAGGCAGCCTCTCAGTCACTGAGCTGTACAGTTTGGCAAATGCTGAGCTGTCAAGTTGTGCTAATGATTTGGAAAGAGATGGATGTAAGTTTAATTGCAGTAATTAAATGAGAAAGCTGTGTTATTCCCTTGCTTGTCTGAAGGTGAACATCTTTGAAACCTTAGAAGCAGTGCACTCATAACCAAGGATACAGATACCAACCAGGCTTGGTGCATCATTTGGGTTCAAGAGAAGGATTTGCTAGGGAGCAATAGGTGCTGCCAAGGGCAGTGTTGAATGGAGACTTAGAGCTCAACTTCATTGCGCTCTAGGAGTGCTGTGATAGGGGCAACATGGGAGTTGCTGTGTTTTATTATGCCACTGGTGTAGTTCTCATTCTGTTAATGAATTGCTTGTCAGTCTTTTATCTCTTCAGTTCAGTGTTGTCATGTTCTATAATGTTTTATTTAAAGCTGCATTGTTCTCAGGGTAATCTATCTGTAGACCCAAATGGTTTTGTGTAAATATGTCAACATCAGAACTCTTACTTTCAAGCCTAAATTTATTGCTGAGCTCATTTTAAATTTCTTTTATTGATGTACTTATGGCTAAAAAGTTCAAACAAAGGACAAGCATAATTATATAAAGAAATCATCCAGAGAGCTGCCTATTTGTTTTTCATTTTATCATTGTAAGACCATTTGTATGCCACAACATTTAGCAGCATATACCCTTGACAGAGCATCACTGCTATTGATAAATCATTCTGACCTTCAGGGCAGTCAGCACCCTTTAGATATTTTTAGGTATTTGGCTAACTTTCTCAAAGCACCTGATTTTTTGTTTATGCAGTAAATTTCACAGGCAGGGAGGCAGGTATATTTCTGGGGACATCAAACCCTTGTCGTAACTGAACTTTGTCCTGCACTCACCACATCAAGCTATTTGTAAAAAAATCTTCTCATTTAGCATCATTTTCCTTCATCTGTAGCAACAAAGGGAGGCACGGCAGGTCTGTCTGTACTCTCATATGCTGCTTAGCCTCTGTGCACTGGGATGTTGTCTCCGATTTTGAGTAATCGGCACAAAAGAGAAACTTGTGCAGCTGAGCTCAGAGAGAAGGTGTGTTCGTGAGGGATCACAGCACCCGTGGCTTCCTTCCGAGGGCCCTTTTCCTTTGGCGAAGCTCGTGTTCACAAGCCACAATGCCCGCCTTCAGGAGGAGTAAAGCCAGAGCTAAGAGTTTGGCGCTGGCTCGCAAAACCCAGCAGCAGGCAGCGGCGGCTCGTGGCTCCCTGCACAGGATGCTCTCCGTGGTGAGTTCTGCGGCAGTGTGGCTTCAGTGGGGGTGCTGCTTAACCAGCCTGGGGTGATGGGGCTGCAGCAGCATCCAGGCTGCCTGTACCTGATAAATAACGACTGTCCCGGCATTAATAACCAAGTAATGGATTCTGGCAATGCGCAGTTGGTGGCTGAGTCTGTGCCAGCACTCTGCATGGGAAAAGGTTTGGGGTTTCTGAAGTTTGGGGGAGGGAAGGGTGGGTTGGTTGCCTGCAGTGTTTGCTGCTGGGCTCAAGCAAATTGTTATTTCTTGCATCTCTCAGAGAAAGGAGTAAGTAAGATGCATATTTTGACAAGAAGTGGGAAGGCTTTAAAAAGATTCCTCGTGGAAATTTGGAAATAACTGCAGCATGAATATTTTAACTGTTTCTGTGTTTTTTCACAGTTAAGTTAGTACTGTGGAAATAGGGAGGGAAAAATATGATCTATAGTCAAGGTAAAGCTGGGAAAATGTAAGAAGGCTGTATATATGCATTACACAGGTGGCAGAAAAATAACTTGAGCCTCCTGCATTACAGTTCACATCAGGATAAGGACCTGGGGTAGGAGAGACTGGCAGTTTTTTACAAAATCAAGGTTTGGGAAAATTTTTATTGTGTGCTTTGACGTTGCCTCAATAAGACTCTCCCTTTTGTGACCTGGGCTGTCAGGGTTTCTGGTTTTGTTTTCCTGATGCTCTCATCTTTACATTTTGTAGAGTCAGGATTTAGTGTCCTATGATGGAAATCACTTCTGTTTTGCTTTTGACTTTGGTATGAGTTGGGTCACATGGCTTTGGAGACTGATTCTAGAGAAACTGAGCACAGCATCTATGAGCTCAGTGGTTTCTGCTTATCCTCTGGACCTGGTCAATGCAGACACAGGGCCCAGGTCCTTGCTGCATGACTTGGTTTACAACAAGAGTTTCAGTCAAGTACTTCAGTCACTACTGATTGTTCTTCTGTACTCAAAGAGAAAGATAGGCATCTCCCTGTGTGGCAGGTGAGAGGGAAGATTTGTCACCATGCAAATATCAGTAGCTCAGGCACCACTGCAGGTGGGTTGCATCTTGGCTATTTTACACAGCTGTATGTTCAGCCTTCTTTCAAGCCTCACCCTGTGCTCTCTGGAAAGAATTACTGCGTCAGCAGCCCCTCCCTCTTCTTATAGTATTTGTTATCATCCTAAATGAGGTGGATGACCTCTAATTCTCTTAACAGTCTGATTTGCTAATGTAAATTTCTCTGAAATCGGGAAAATCTAACTCAAAGACAAAAGTTCCTTGCTACTTCCTTGCCTTTTGTAATCTGGTCCTGTCTAGTAGAACACCTTCTCATCCTGTGGTGCAAAGGATTTGCTTCTCCCTCCTTAAAACATAACTCTAACTATGCTTTGCTTATTGCTATGAAGGATCTGAGTGGGCACCAAAAAAAATGCCCTTCTTTTAGCAAAGTTTTAAGTATTTTCATTAAAAGACACACAAGAGACAGAGTGGAACAAAACAGACCCCTAGAATTTTATTGTCACTCAAGAAAAAATTCATATTGAGTGGCCTTGAAGTTGGAAAGAGAAGGAGCATAAGATAAATAATAATGACTGAGGCTACTGCTTTGGTTTAGCTTCTTCAAAGCTGAGCAGCACTTTTTCCCAGACATCTATGGTTAAAATGCCACAAAGTAATTTTCAGTAAAGCTCTGCTGGCCTTTTTCAGTTTTAATGAACAAATTAGAGGAATGAGGTACTGTATTGGTGTCTAATATAAAGCAACTTTTTTCTGTGGTCTTTAAGGAAGCTACAGCCTGCAACTTTCTAGCCTTTTATGTTGCTTGGTTACAAAGTATTTCCCAGTCTGAGGAGATGCCAGAGATGCCCACAGAGTGATGCACCCACAAAAAATGGCGACTGTCAGGGCTACCTTTGTCCTGGAGAGAAACACTTTCTAGCACAAAGTAAAAGGGATGGACATCTCCAAGAGCTTTCCTTTTACACAGCTCAGGGGATGTAAAGGTGTCTCAAGCTAGTTGTTCATTGCTCAAAATTCCATGTGATTGTATTTCTTCTGCTGACCAGTGCATTCGGTCTTCCTGGAAATACATACATCAGACAGAGCTGACATGTTAGCTGTTCATTTTTGGAGGGCAGAAGTCTAATCTATTTCTGCAGGATGTTTATGAGCATGTTTCCTCTTAGGGTAGGGAGTTCAAAGGATTGGTGATCCAGCCCATAGATGTGGTCTGTGTCCTGCACAAGGATACTGAGTCCTGAATACTCTTCAAAGGACATGCATCGCTTTCACTTCACCAAGGAGTCTTTCTTAAGTTGTGTAGAGTTTTCTAAGTCTACTAAAATATTATTTTCCATCACTGTTTCAAACAAACTCTGACAGACTGGTGGAGTACATGATATGTATAAATGAGGGTAAAGTAAACAGCAGCATGCAGAGACCCTGCAACACTAATTGACCTTGTGCAGCATTTATGCTCAATCAGTATAATTCAGTAGAAAGTCACAGGATAGCCATGAAATCATTGTGCTAGTTCTTAACCACTGCTGATTAATGTCTTCTGCTTCCTCCCTGATTAATTTTATGGGGTTTTGTTACTCTGGTGGGAATAGCACAGCCTCAAATGATGATATGCTTGTCTGCAAGGAGCAAGAAAATCTGTAAGACATCCTTGTAAGGGTATCGTTTTGCTCACTTTAGGGGGATAATCTGTAATATTTCTTATCACAACTGTTATAGAAAAGAGAATGTGCTGCATCTCCATCTGACAAGCTGAGCACACTGTGGTTGTTGGCTGCCGTGGGTCAAGGTGACATCTCTGTGGGCTGGAACTTTCCCTTCAAAGGTTACTTTGAGCAGTCCACATTCACAGAGAATATACTCCTTGCAGAAGGATGTGGAACCTTAAATCTAAGTCTCAAACATGCAAGGATGAAAGAAATGTTTCTCCAGGCTACTTCTACACATCCTTGTGTTTTCTAAGAGGCCAAGAGAGTATTGGGCAGGAGGTTGCTTCCCCTGACTGGCAGATCTGTAGAACATTTTATACAGCATTGTTGGAAAATCTTGAATATGGCCAGTAAACCTGCACAGTGCTCTTACTTCCTTCTCCCTGAAATATAAGTATATGTGGGGGATTTTTCTTCCTTTAAGCCCTGCATAAACTCCATCTTTCTTTCCCACCTCTAGCACTGTTAGTCTAAATTTTTTGATATTTAGCCTTGTCTGTCTGTGGTTCAGTGCCAAAGGCAAGCTGAACCTGCTTGTGGTTCCCTGTACATGTTGCTGAAAGCAGCATACACAAGCTCATGTAATGGATTTTGGAGGAAGTTTGCTGCTTCCATTGTAGTTTCTCCTCAGCTTTTATCTGTTCCCAGCTACCTTGCAGCCCTGTCTGTAGTCAGCTATCTGGACTTCACTTTTTTACTGATTTGTTTTTATTCTGATAAGCTGCACACTATAAAGGTTTGTATAAATAATTTTTTTACCATGGACCAAGTACAAACAGTCTTGGTCTCGCACAAATAAAATCAGCTGTGTGCTTGAGGAATTTATCAGCTCTATCTGAGAGTCATAGCTGCCTATATATTAACCATTGCAATGTCAAGATCAGAGCAAATTCAGGGTTAATTCCCTCCTAAATTCAAGATAGCGGTGGATGTGTGTAGTGTCAAGAGGGGGTTCCTTTTGAGACTTGGCATAAGGGCACTGGACTACCAAGTTTTGATTTCACATCCAGAATGCCCAGCTGGCTTTGAAATCCCAGCTGGAGGGCAATCCCAAATAGAGGGCAGAGGCTGACCCTCTCCTGCCCCCACATGCCAGATGTAAAAGAGGTGGTCCTAGGGGTTGTCACTATAGACTTTGTAGAAAGGATCTCTTTCAAGCAGTTTAAAGAAGCAGAAAATGGTTTAGTGTCAGAGGCAGAAAGTAGCATCAGAACACTAGGGAAAAAGGGGAGAGATCCTGACCTGGGTGGTAAGAGGGTTTTGGGAAGAAATGTGAGGGAAAGAATTGCTTTATGATTCTCTACTTACTTGTTGCTATGCTCTCATTTATACTAGGCTCCTTGTCAAGAACCAGTGGTTCCACTAGCAAAATGGGTTCCTTCATCTTCTGTGGTCTATGCAATGTGTATGAGTGAATATGAAACACTTTTGTCCTGTGATCAAGTAGCATTTCTTGCTTGCTTTGACCCAAGTGTAAATACCACAGTGGAAATAAAGAATGAGGTCTGGATATTGTGTGATCTGAAAGACTCTTCCCTCTTGTAAAGGGAAGGACACAGAGCAGCAAGACTTAAGGAAATTATAAGATCCTGTGAGCAGGGAGGTCAAGGGCAATATTTTTAATACCAAATTTGCAAACATATCCAGGAACGTAGTAAACTTTATAAAAATCAGTGCTTGTCAGCAGTACCTGAGAGGTAATCCTGTGCCTTGGGCATAGGCCAGCTATGCGGAACAATTTCTGATGGCAAAATTATATTGCTTAGGTGATCAAAAATTATTTATGTTGAGGAGTATAATTTATTTCCATATGCTTTCCCATACAGTGATTCTTGGTAACAGATGCAGCACTGACCCTAAAACTCAAGGAGATGTGGAAATAGCACATTCCCCAATGTCTGCCTGCTCTATATGCAAAGATGGTCGAGGAGGAATAGAGGACTTCTAACTCTTCCCTGTAAAACTGTGCCTGATGATGATGCTTGTGACTTGTTTTCAATAGGCTGCCTTGCATCCTTGATGCTAGTGTCCTTGATCAGTCATCAGGCTGGTGCAAATCAAGCTGCCCATGTGCACCTTGAGCTGTAGACAGCGTAAAATCTGAAACATTCTGATGTAAACACAAACCTTTCTGACATCAGAAACAAAGAAAACAAAACTGAAGTGCTTTGGCATTCAGTTGTTAAGAAGCTACTTTAAAATAACACACTTACCAAACTATTTGTTTGCAAGCCACTAACTAATGTCAGTGTCACAGAGTGACTACAATTTCTAAATTTATTTCATCAGTGTGGAGCTGTAATTCTAATAAACACCATTCAATTCATATTGCATTTTTTGGGTCCTAGTAAGTGTTGAAAATACTAAATGTATCTAAAGTTCACAGTCCTGCAAGCTGTAATTATACTGGATTATGAGGATGGCTGCACATATCAGTGAGGAAAGTAGCTTCATTTTTTTTAGAGTGATGGCATTTTTCAAAACTGGGAGCTAGGAAGCTACAGAGTAATATGGACTACATGGCAAATATCTGACATTTTAATGTTATTTTCATCAAATAGGAGTTTTATCACAGGAATGGTTGAGATTAAATATTGCTAGCCTGCTTAGCCTCCACTTTACTGAAAGATTTTGTATAGCTCAGTTCATTTTCCGCTTAACTTTTGCATTTTTTCATTAATTTTTGCATTTGGCCTGGTATGTTGGTGAACCAAGCTACACAGCAGTGAATCAGGACATCAGAAAAGGATGACTTGAAACAGCTTGTGGAATAAATAAAGTACAAATTAAGACAGTTACGAAATGTACTCGTGTCCTGATATCACTGAAAGACTTAGACATGAAATAAGGCAGCCTTCATGTAGTCCTCATTTGAATGCACTTACTAAATACAAGCTGATAAATGGCACAGCTTATGCAACTGTCCAGTTTCTGCAAGTCTCTGAATGACAGAAGCACTAAAGAATTGTTTCACATCATACAAAGGTGTGGATACCAAATGCTGTTAACATAGAATTGGATAATAGTAGTGATGTTTTAGCTTTCAGGAAAACACCATGTAAGAAAGAGAACAGTGGAATAATTTCAAATTAAGCACTGAAGATTATGGCCTGCAGAAGTTGCTCTTGGATATTAGTTGTGGTGGTCATCCAAGAGCAAATTACATAACTATTTAATGGTGTCAGAAATATCTCATCTTCCATCTTTGCATTACAAGATTAACTGTTGCTGTTCTATCTTCAGTTCCTACATAGTTTGAAAATTTTCTGGGTTTTTTTGGGTTTTTTTGTTGTTTTTTTTTTTTTTTTTTAATTCTGTTTTTAATCATTATTCTAAAGAATCTCAAATATTTAGTTTTCCATTTTCCTTTTTTGAAAGAAAAAGATCCTGATATGTAGTTGAATCCTTGAAGAGAAGACATCTGACAATCTTTTGACACCCTGAGATATTGGAATCTGAACCCTCAGCTCCATGTGTCATTGTTTAAAAAGCAACAACAAAACACACAACACAATATAGGTAGCAGATGAAACATGAAAAAATTATTCTGGATGCATATAAGATATTTATCTGCTAATTCTTTCAATTTTGATGCAATGAGTGTTGCAAAATAAGAGAGGTGAAAAACAGTGAGATTTGTCATAAGAGTCAAAGTATGTGATATAGCCTAGTGCTCTCTCATCTTTTTCACTCTATTGAGCTTGTATCTGAAGACTTAAAGTAATTTGTGCTGGAAAATCATTAGCAATTTTAATACTTTTTACTGCCCTGATCTGGTTCTGCTATAAATTAAAACTGTTCAAAGCTTTCAAGATGCACATCTGACAAAAATCAGTGGCATGCTCTGGCCCCTGAATTTGGAACAAGAGCAAAATTGGAGGAATTTAGAAATAATTGTAGTACAACTTGTATTCTAAAACATTGTCCCTTGTCTGTTTCTTTTCACTTAACAGAGTGCAGAACAGATCAGTGCGTTGTGCCGAAACTTCCAAGAAGTCCAAGCAAGCAATATGGAAGGACAGAAGGACAACCAGGATCCACCCCCACGACCACTGGCTCGCCACCTTTCTGATGCAGACAGACTGAGGAAAGTCATCCAAGAGCTTATGGACACTGAGAAATCTTATGTCAAGGTAAAAAAAATAATCATGGCTCACTTGTTTTTGAGGCTGACCGTGACTTGTGGACAGTCTTAAAATATTTTAATCTTATCTTTATACAACCAGCCTTCCACAAGGGCCATAACCTACAAAGTGTCCTTATCTAATTGTTCCTGTTGTTTCTGGCGGACTTGCTCCTGTAGCTGAGGCTATAGGATTTGATGTAGTAAGCATTAGTTGTAGTCAATTTGTAGTTGTATTTTTATTGGAGAGTGGTCACCTGCGAGGGGAAGATACCTGCAAATAAAAAAAGTTTTCCAGGGGATGTCTCCCCAGTTTTCAAGATGAAAATAAATCTGGTAGAAGAACAGAATAGTCTGCTAAAGATGAGTATGTGGAAAAGAGTGCATGATTATTTTTGAACCAGGAAACTAAAAGGCACAACTCCAGTGGGTTGTAGCATGACACAGAAGTTATTTCTCTTCTGACTGATAAGGCTGCAATTTGTTTGATGTCTCTTCATTTTATGAACTCTAAAATATTGTGACTTGGTGCCAAAGGAAACACGAAAACATTGAATTCATGATCTCCAGCAAGAAGGCATCATCTTCTTTTCTGAATCTTAAAACATGCATTTACAGATGTCAGTACTTGCTGCAATAGTGTTTGTGGAAAAGAAAAGAATGCACTAACATAGCCATGTGCTGGATCCTCATTTATGTCCACCTGATGTATCTTTTAGAGGAATTGCTTGAACAAAGCATGACCATGGAGGCCACTGATATACGTGAAATTTTGTCTCAGGAAAAATCCTGTCAGGTTGCAATACTTGTTACCGCATTTTTAGGGAGCTGCTCGTTATTCCTTCTACATGGGATTTCTGGTGTGTCTCTTCCTGGGCTTGGAGAGCCCTGTAGTGAGCCCCGGCCCTGCTGCCATGCTGCCATGCTTTGGTGTGGGGTAGTAAGTCTTCAAAAATGGAACTAATTTTTTTTAAGAAGTGACTGAAAAAGCCCCTGATCACACCTACCTGACAACATATAACTGAACACTTTAATAATTTATAATGTAATAATTTAGAGTTTTAAAATGCTATATGTCCTTCTGAATATTACTACAAATGTTTAAATAAGTGGCTATTTATACAATTTAGACAGACACAATTAAAGCATTTTATGCCGTTCATATGGATGGACTCATTAGAAAATAATCATCTGTAACAATTCTTCCTCATGCTAGGCTAAAATATAATTTGTTATAGTCAAGTTGTAAAGCCTTAAGGATGAAACAAAACATTACACTGAAATCAGTTTTCCTCTAATTAGCAGCAACTTCAGCGCTAACAATATGCAGGCTGTTTTGTTACTGAAAAGGAATTAGTTCGTTCCCCAACTTACCAGCTATCTCAGGGTTGCCACATAAAGAACAGTTTCCAAATGAAACAGAAAAAGTCAACAAATACTCTTTTTTGCAGGACTTGAGCTGCCTCTTCGAGCTATACTTGGAGCCCCTTCAAAAAGAAACCTTCCTTACTCAGGATGAGGTGAGGGAGTATCTGAAAAAAGGTCCTTGTTATTCTTTTAAGGGTTAAGCCCTTGGCACTTGGGTTTTTTGTTGCTGAGAGCATGACCGAAAAAGCAAATGACAAAGATGTCAATAGGAATGACACCAGTCAGTGCCCTTCTCTCTGGTGTGTGCATCACTTCCTTTTCTTAAAGGGTAATTGTTCTTCTGAATTAACTGCTGAGAAATCTTCACCTTTGTATGGATATTTTATAAAAGCTGTTTGAAAAGTATTAACAAAGACATTTTTAGCCTTTGCAATCTCTCTCTGTGTTACATCTCCGTAGTCTACTGTTTTCAAAAGACAACTTTTAGGTCCATGGAGTGCTGTACTTCATAACCTGATGTTTTCCACAGATGGAGTCCTTGTTTGGCAGCCTGCCAGAAATGCTGGACTTCCAGAAGGTGTTTTTGGAGACACTTGAAGATGGAATATCTTCTTCCTCAGATTTTAATACGTTGGAAACACCATCTCAGTTCCGGGTAAGTATTTCATCATTTCATACTTTGTAGTGTGCCTGCAAATGTTTGCTAAAATCTGGCTTTAAGAAGTTTCTGGCTCTCAGATGTTTCGTAGGGTTGCTTTTATGTTTGAAGCTTTACTTTGGATTACAGAGTTCTATACAGCAGTGAAAGATAAGTACTATTTTTCATGGTCTTATCTTCCTCCCCATGGCAAAAGTTGCAACATAGGAAAAGGCAGAGTAGACTTGGAGTACGCAATAAACTGGCAGTGTTTGTGAGGCAGAACCCCTTTGTAGAGAGTTTACTGTCACTATGCTGAACTCTGCCCTGCCTGTGCTTCTCCCTGTTGTGTCCAACTAACCCCCAGCAGACTGGGAGCTTTTCTTGTTAAATGTCATGTGAATTTCTCATGTTGTGAGGTCCCAAAAGCAAGTCTGTGAAGTGTAAATGGCTGTAGTACCTGCCCTGACTGGAGGAAGTAGATGCCCTGGAGATGGAGTCACTGCCTTAGGACTGAGTGCGACTGCTGGCAGGTCTCCTCAACACTTGCTGCATTTTGTGGAGCAAACATTGATTAAAAGAGGGGAGAGGGCTGCTTTCCTCCTCTCTCACTGCTCCTCTTTCTTATATTTGCTTTGGGAGGCATTTCTCTAAAAGCATCTCTCTTGTGATTCAATCCCTCCCACATCTTCCCAACCTCCTCTTCATCCAAGAACATCAGAGGTGTCCTGTAATTACCACCTGCCTGAAAAAAGGAAAACAGCTGGAAAGCAATCCTGTATTTGTTTTACTCTGTCCCTTCTCGCTTTGGCACTTTTATGCCTTGCTTCCTATGGCTCAGATATTTTTCCCAGCACAACACAGTTATATGTCTGCTGATTTTTCTTCCTGTGCTGCCTGAAATATAAAGTAAAACAGAATACCTGCTTAGGAAGAAAGGAGAAATTGCAGGCTATGCCTAAAAAGGCTGACCTCTATACTCAGCAAAATACAAAAATATCATCAGTTACTACCAGTAATATATTCATGTTTTATATCTATATATATAAAATATAAGAATAGAAGATAGCAGATAATCCACCATTGAGTCTGCTTGTTGTATACTTGAATATTTATTTAGGATTCTAGTAGTGAACTAATATTTTGATTGTGTTGATTTCAGAATTGCTGTTTTCCCTTGGAGGCTCCTTTCTGTATTATGCTGACCACTTCAAACTGTACAGTGGCTTCTGTGCAAACCACATCAAAGTTCAGAAAGTTCTTGAGAGAGGTAATTATTGTCTTCATTATTGTAACTCACTTGCATGAATTCAAACGGCAGTGAACTACTCTAACAAATCTTGTTAACTTGCAGAGAATATTGGATAAAATCAAGGAATAAATATTGCTATAAAAGAAGGACCAATCAGGTATCTTCCAACAGGAAGATCTAAGATCAGAGGTTCTGCTGAAGTATAGTATAGACCTGAAGAATAAGATTCCTTTTTTAACCTCCAGGCAGTAGCCTGGAGAGCTGTAGAAACACCTTCCATGAGTTTGTGCTGTTTTCAGGCCCAGACTTCAGAAAAGCAGCAAAAAATGGTAGAATAAATCAGGAATTACTTCCTCTGCCATTCACTGCAATACAGTGGAAAAATTACAGGAATAATCTCACTTTCATAAAATTGCTCTCTCAGCTCTTTTGAATGTTATTTGATGCAGGAAATTATTATGAAATGAATAGTGTATACTTTCCATTGGAAAGGGCAAAAGTTTTGGTGCTGGGTTAAAATTGCCATTCCATGTTTGTCAATTACTGTAGGTCCCATAATTTTCACCTTCAACTGACCAATTTTTTTTTTTTTTCCCTAGCCAAAACAGATAGTGCATTTAAGACCTTTCTGGATGCTCGAAATCCCACAAAGCAACATTCTTCTACACTGGAGTCATATCTCATAAAGCCTGTTCAGAGAGTGCTGAAATATCCTCTGCTTTTAAAAGAGCTGGTGTCTCTGACAGACAATGAGAGTGAGGAGCATTATCATTTGACAGGTAACTTCTTTTCTTCTTCAGGAATGAATATTGAGTTTTATCTTTTGCCCTTTCTGAAGATACAGGTAGGCATTCTGGTAGATAGCACAGAACTTGTCAGAACCTAGAGAGTATTTTTTATACCTTGTATTTTTTTCATTCCTTTGGCTAAAAGTCCTACTTGGTTTGTCCAAGTCCCTTTGAGAAGTAGGTATGCCAGGATTTGCCATGGCAAGTAGGACTGGGATCTTTATTCTCATGCACAGGAGTATGTCAGGTCACAGTGTTGCCTTTTTTTTTTTTTTTTTATTTTTTACCCATTTAGAACACTGACCAAGGCTCCATCTGGTGGTTATTATTTAGTTCTTGAAATATGTCAAAGTTTAAGAGCACCACAGAAGGAAATATTTGTTGTTCAAGGTCTTTCTGTGACTCTTGCTTGTGTTTAAGAGATTTTTGTCAAATGTTTGCAGTCCTCCCATGTGGAGAGACTTCTCTAACATGCATTATAATTGATTCTAGGATCACATGCCTGGGACTTCACCCTGGCAAACTCCAGTTCAGGCCTGTCAGCCCTGGTGGGTGAAAATCAAGAGATGTATTTTATGGATCAATTGTCATTTTCACAAAACAGATACAGACAAAATACACTGTCAGTAAAAACTCATGAGACTCTTACTGACTTCAAAGGAGCTTCCAATATTGCTCCCTTCCCCAAACAAACTGGGGGTGGGGACTTGTTTGTAGGTCAGGATAGATGCCAAATGGCTAAAACGCTGCACCATTAAGAACTGATGAAACAAAGGATCCCTGTCCAATTCTGTTCAGAATTAAGACAAAAATCAAATGGAATCTAGTGACATTCTTGTTTGGAAAACATAATTTAAACAAAACCTGACCACCAGCATTTCATGTGTACAGCCTATGAGGAACTTGTACAGCCTAACACTGTACTTCTTGTCCATTCTGGGAAGAGACAAATGCAATTTGTTTCTCTTAAAGATCATTAGACAACTTATTCTAGGATAAGTGTAGGTTTCTCCAGAGGTCATAGTGGCCCTATGTTTACAAGATGCAAAATTTAACCATGGTACTATGGATACTGCTATAAATATTGATAACTTTGGGGGCTTGTTACTAGAATGCTTATTGCAGCCTTTTCAGCCACTTAAGAAACTGCATGAGCATTTTCACTTACTCTGACCAGGAAGTATTTCTTCTACTGTTGCTATGAGAAAGTACTGATTGAGAGCTGGAATTCAGTTCACCAGACTTGAGAAGGCAATATAATTTTATGTGCCTCAAGGAGAACTCAATTTAAATTTATCCTATTTAGAAAGTACAAATTAATTACATAGCTGTGTATGAAATTTTTAAACCTTACAGAAGCACTGAAGGCAATGGAAAAAGTAGCAAGTCACATAAATGAGATGCAGAAGATATATGAAGATTATGGCACTGTATTTGACCAACTGGTTGCAGATCAAAGTGGAACAGAGAAAGAGGTAAGAGAAGAAACAACATGTTGCATTGAATCTTGACGCATTATCCAGCTTGCAGTTGGGGTTCATCTCTTCCTGGGGTAATTTTGGGAATTCACTTGTGCTGGGCTTGCTCTATTCTCCTTTAATATTTTGACTTCTGTTTTATATCTGCCTGTCAAATTTCTTTCTGTCAGCAGGTTACAGTAAAGTTTTCAGACAGCTGCCAGAGCCACATTCTACACTGACAGGAATTGCAAGCAGTAGATATAGTTCTCAGTAGGAAAAAAAACCCTCTTGTCAAAGTGTTGCAGAGATTATCCATGCCCCAAGGCATTCAGTTTTATGCTATTGAGTTCTAAGTTCTTAACGTATTTTTTTCATCCGTATAAATGAAATGGCAATTCGAGGGATTTCACATTAAGGTCTGTTATTCTCATTCTCTACACTTCCAGTGCTGAGGCATCCATGGATATTTGTCAGAGCAAAACCCATTAGTTATACAGACTGTGTGCAAGTCATCTCCCAGAACTGGTGCAGCAAGGCCTCACCTTAGCCACTTATATCAAACAATTACTAAGCAGATCAAATCTATAAAGTTGGATATCAGATATGAGGGATGTCATCTCAGTTGTTTCATTTCTGCTAGTAAAAGTCAAATTGCCCCTATTGACTGACTACCTGTTTCTCATCATTTATGGGGAAACAAAATGTGACAGCCTGTGATATCTTCAGCATTATCTTGTGTCCCACAGAAGAAAGGAGCCTCACAGTAAAGGACCTCCATTAATTCTGCCATTGGTATGTCATTAATACTAATTACTCTATAGAAATTTAAAATACTTACAGCTAATAAATCCAGTGGTTCATAATGGTTATATGGAAGTGTAAGATTGTGAGATCAGCTTGGTATTCTTCTAAGTTACTAATAGTAAGAACTTCTACCCAGCTATTACTTTGTATATTTGTAACCTGTTTTAAAAAAGTATTACTCACACTTTTCCTGCTGTAGTGAAGATCTCTTCCTATACATAGAGTAAGTACAGAAAACATAGATCCTTAAAGTTATCGATGTGTACTAAAATGCAGCACTGATGTACATATTTATATTGTTTATTATGCTATCTACTGTTATAATTAATACAGGTCACAGAGCTTTCAATGGGAGAACTTCTGATGCACTCCACAGTTACCTGGCTGAACCCTTTCCCGTCACTGGGCCAAAGCAAGGAAAGACCTTGAACTTACAGTGTTGGTAAGTGTCTCCCTTAAGGATTCTGCATTCAAATCTGAAGACTGCCACATTAGATCTTCTCACAGGATAAAGTCCCAAACTTCCCTTCCCTGTCATGTGATATCTAGGGTGGACCTATATGTGAAAAAATACATAGTTGTATTTTCCAACATGAAAAAAGTTTCTATTTATTTGATTGTTGGTACTGTTTGCTCTGGAGCCACCCTCAGCTGCTGTCTTGCCTATATTTAAACTATGGAAGACTTTCAAGAGGCAATATTAGAGTCTTTAAAACATCTGTTAAATGAGGCTTTCAAAGGAGGCTTGTGGGAAAATCATGATTTATTATATTCATGATTTATTCATGTGAGTTCAGACTAACTTCTGCTTTACAGCTACTCCACTGAAATCCCCATCCAGATTATTTTAACCTGAAACTTGATATGGAAATGAGAGCATACAAACAAGAGTCCATTTCTTAAAAAAAAATAAAATATTATTTTAATATAAATAAAGGATAAACACCTTGAGAAGAACTCCAGGTTGATGACAGACAGGTTTCTCTTTCTCAGGGCACTCCTTCCCTGGGAAGCATGGTTAGAGGAGCGGATGCTTCAACAGAAGAACAAACTGTTGAACTTCAGGAAGAACAGGCTCTGTCCTTCACAGCACTCTCCTGCTATATGCTCTTTGCTCCACTTGAAAATGTCCAATGTCTACAGAAAAAAAACCTTTTACATCTAACCTTTATCTTCTGTATTTAAGTGAAGATAATTTATCTGTATTTATCAGAGATAGGTGGTTGCTGGTAGTTTCAGAATGAATATACAGATTGGCTTCACCCTAAATGTTCAGAACAAATCTGAGGGAAAATACTTGCCATTGCATGAAAGTGCAGGATGAAAATCCCAGTTGTCATCTCAGCATAGGGCAAATGCTTTTCAATGTTTGCTCATCCCATCTTCCACATTCCCATGACTATAATAATCAGGTTCTCCAAGATAGTGTTTTCACTGAATATTGTAATATAATGCCTATAACTAACAGTTTTCCCTTTTTTTTTTTTTTTTTCCCTCTTTTCAGTTTTTAAGAGGGCTGTAATACTGGTATATAAGGAAAACTACAAACTGAAAAGAAATGGTAAGTCTGGTATCAGTGGAGGTGGTGGGTTTTTTATGATATTACTGCAATTTGAGATGGACCCACATCAGTGTTAACAGGGGAGTGACTGAGGTGAAACACCACTTCCCCTTGCTAGGCTGGAATCCTGACTATCCTGCTAAAACAAGTGCTCAGTATTGTGTAGCAATAAATATTTTCTTTTAATTTAGTAAGCAGCAACATCTTTTGTGTGAGCCCCATGTTAATTTTATCAAGTGGAATATAAGACATCGCTATGCAGAAATCACTAATTCTTCCAGAGGAGCATTTATGATGGCCTGCCTCTGCACAGGGTATAGGTGAAAGACCTCTGTTTTACAGACCCTTGATTATCTTGGAAGGAAAGGAAAAGGGGCATTATAGACATAACATTCTCTGCACCCACTTTCAGACCTGAACTGTGGAAGTCAGGTAGCAACTTATATGTTCCAAGTACAGTGGTGATATACTGCACCATGCTCATGTAACAGATGGAGGGCTCTAAAAGTAGCAGCAGCAGCTACATGATTAATGTATTCTGCTAATCGACAGTCTGCATGTTCTTTCACAGAAAACCTCTTCCCTGGTAGTACTTATCGGCAAAGTATTATTTTTATCCGGTAAAATCCAATGGCGTTTAAAACTTGAAGCAGTTATGAATTCCAAAGGTTGTGTTATCACATTTCAACTATTTTTACAAGTCATTTTAAGGTAGTGAAGGAAAGTTTCATCAATTTAGTTTTTTCTTCAAAGGCAGGTCTTTTATGAGTAGCATAAAACACACTACTTTTTCTGCTTCTTAGAAATATCCTCTGTTTCTTTTTCCAGCCTACTAATGTTC
This sequence comes from Sylvia atricapilla, assembly GCF_009819655.1. Classification (NCBI taxonomy): domain Eukaryota; kingdom Metazoa; phylum Chordata; class Aves; order Passeriformes; family Sylviidae; genus Sylvia; species Sylvia atricapilla. Next base: position 59,660,431 of record NC_089142.1, read on the forward strand.
GTGCTGCACATAATTATGGTGACTTGGATCCATTTAAATTTCGCTGGCTGATTCCTTTATCTGCTCTTCAAGTTCGACTGGGGAACACAGCAGGTAACTCTCTTGCAGTAAATACTTTAGGACTGAATGCATTTCTGGGATTCTGTAATACTGCTTCTTCCAGATGTCTTTCTGAGCCTCTGGAAACAAGCAGGTGTAGAGAAAATACCATCTATCCAATGTTATCTCTGCACTCAGGGGGTGGAGGCTTGGTACATTTACAGACTGTCTTAATTTGGTATGTTGACTTTTTCTGTGCATTAAGGGAGATGTAACATGATGTGAAGGAATGACAGAATGGAAATTCCCAATAAAAGGCAGGTGGTTTACCATAGTTGACATCCTGGTGACATGCTGGTGCTCTGTGTGTGCTGACACTCAAGTTTTTTCAAACAGGGGAGAGGTGACTGTAGTTTATGGTAGTAAAGGGCTGTCGGTTTATTTTCAAGCTGATCTTTATAGTCCTGTCCACTTCAGTGTGTTCTGTAAAGTGTCACAAGGTCTTTAGAGCACACCTAGGTTAACACCTGTTAAGGCTGGAATACATGGTGGAGCAGCAAGGATGGGAGGAAAGCAACTCACCAAGAGAGAAGTTATCAAAGGCAGCACTAGGCTGCCATAACAAGAGAGCTAAGGAGACTTTCTCTTCGGTTTCACCTTGGGTGAGACCTGTTGTTCTGCAGATGGCTGAGTTAACACTGCCTTCTGGGGACTGGAGGAGTTCTAACCTGGTCTTTCTAATGTCAAAGCTTTTGTGGAGTGTATGCAAAAGTAACATTTCCTTCCATGTGCAGGAACAGAAAACAGCTGTATCTGGGAACTGATTCACACCAAGTCAGAACTAGAAGGCAGACCAGAAACAATTTTTCAGTTGTGCAGCAGGTGAGCTTTACATGGAGAATGTATTTCACAAATTACATAAATGGAATTTAAAAAAAAGGAAGTATTTCCCCCCATGTGACCTGAAACTGCATCAGCAGTTTCAAAGTGGCACTCAATTATTTGAAGCCAGGCACTATACCTTTAACTGCATAAAGTATAACAAATTCAAATGGGGGAATTATGAACTAGGTGCAGTGATCCAATGTCAGAAATCTGCAGATATAAGAACACAAGCTGCAGTATGGTATGGGCAAAGTAACTGGTTTTATCAAACTCTCAGCTGATTGACAGGGATTACTTTCTCATAAAGACCAGTTAAGGTGGTGATTCCCTCATACAAAATTAACCTTTCAAGTCATTTTCCAAGAGGAAGTAATGAAGATCTCAAAACACAAGGTGTGTAAATTAACACCGTTAAGATGTCCCTGCCTCCTGATGGAGGTACGGTTGGAACTACATGATCTTTAATGTCCCTTCCAACCCAGAACATTCTATGATCTTATGATAGCTGTAAACCCACTACTAAAGCAAGCTTTTGAAAAAAACAAACACTGCACTAAAGGCCAGCGGCAGAAAGGAAGTGGAACATTTTTACTCTAGTGTCTAACTTGGGCGAGAAAAATCAAATTCTGTGTTTGCTTAAACTTGCAGTGATTCTGAGAACAAGACTAACATTGTGAAGGTCATCCGTTCTATTCTGCGGGAGAATTTCAGACGTCACATAAAATGTGAGCTGCCACTGGAGAAAAAATGTAAGGATCGCCTTGTACCACTTAAGAATCGCGTACCTGCAACAGCCAAACTGGGTAAGAAACACCTTCTCAAGTGAAAACTTGAAGTGTTTAGATTCTGGTGCTGGTAGGGCATTCAGTTATTACCATGACCATATGAAGTGTCATGTGTCAGACCCACAAATCCCATTTCTTTTTTGGGGGGACTGGAGCAGGAGTAGTTTCTCTACCACTCAGTGTGTGACAAGGCTAGAGGAGATAAGCAGACTTGCTCTCCCCCTTCCCCACACTGCAGCGTGTCATTAGTTCTCTTCAGAGAAGACTTAATAAGGCCCAAATTAATTTTGCTGGGAAGGAACAGACACCTTTTGGCATACAGTATTAGTATTCTTTCTTTTGGGTTCCCCTAGGTAACTCAGCCCTAATAACATTTATAGCTAGAACAACAGGCAAAAAGCAGGGGTCTTGCTTCTTTCAGTGCACTGAATCTGCATCTCAGCTGATACTGTAATTAAGTATAGGCTTCAGACATTTTAGTTAAATGAGCAGTTACTAGTTCTCTATCGGATCAGTCCTCTGTAAAATCCCCTTAACATCAGAGAATCTGAAAGAGTTCAGCTCCTGCCTACGTCTGGGCCCTTCAGTGCTTGAGTTGCCCAAGACAGTCTTTCTTTCTGCAGAAGTGTGTAATTTATGACTACCCTTTTTTGGAGGATTTCATATGTATTACACATGAAGGCACGCACAGAGCCTAGGATAGGTGTAATGAAAACCATGACATAGGAGCACACTGTTGGCTATCACAGTGCTGACACATGTTATTTAGAATGACTGTGTCCATCACAACCGTAAGTGGGATATTAAGATAAAACGTATAACCAATTTTTTTTCTGAAAAAAATAAACCTGCATTTTTACTCTGCCCAGCTTCCACAAGATCCTTGAAGGTACTGAAGAAGTCAGCCAGTAGTGAGTGGAACGGTGACCAGGGGAAAGGCACTTTCCAGGACTCTGATGAGTGCAGCCTCAGCAGCAGCACTCAGAGCAGCAGCTGCCACACTTCTGAGAGCATCCAGGAGCCCAAAAATTCATCTCCCAATAAACGTGCAGAGAGCACTGCATCTGACTTTTCTCATGTTCTTGTCAAAGAATCCGATATTCTCAGTGATGACGATGACGAGGACTATCAGAGCCTAAAGAAAGGCAGCCCTACAAAAGACATTGAAATACAGTTCCAGCGGCTGAAGATTTCGGAGGAACGCAGTGCTGACTCAGAACAGGATCAGGCTGCTGAAAATGAGGAAGGAGATGGCTTTCAGAGAGCAGAGCATCCAAAGCTCGTGCGGGGCCATTTCTGCCCAGTGAAGAGAAAAGTGAACAGCACAAAGCGTAACAGAGGAACTCTGATGGCAATGCAAGAACGTCACCAATCCCTTGACAGTCACTCTGATGCTGCAAACCTGGATCTGAACTCTATTTTAGAGAGAGAATTTAGTGTCCAGAGTTTAACATCTGTAGTTAATGAGGACTGTTTTTATGAAGCTGTGGAGAGGCATGGAAAATCCTAGCTTTCTAAGCACTATATTAAAACATTCATTTGAAGTCCACATAAAATTCAACAAACATTTTGCTTTACAACTAGTAAATTCAAGGAAGCTGCAGGAAAACTACTATCTGATTTTGTGCACTAATACATTTTTGCTCAAAAACAGCTGTAAAGGATTCTTAAGTTATTTTAATTTATTGTGGATCAAAAATTGATTAAGTTGGCCCAGGTTTGTAAATTAGTTCCTCCCATTCAACCAGTTGTTAAGATGATGTAGTGTTCTTGGGGATGGCCTCTTTAATATTTTAAGCAATGTGGAAAAGGTGCCAGTGAGTGGCAGAGGGGTTTACAATGGAAAGTAGCATTGCAAACTGAATTTTTCAATACCTTGGGCATTTTATTTCTTTGGTTTTCATGTTTGCTTTATTTAAAGCACAATTAAGTTATTTTAATGTGTTTCAGTACACGACAGTGCAGAAGTTTCATTTTTGTATGTTTCAATGCTGTGTATACTTTATACATATGTGTAAATACAAAAACAAAGCTTGGCCTGTAATCTTTTATTTGACTGTATTTTTATTTTCTCTATGAGCCTGTACAGTAAAAGACAAATAAGTATTGTACTTAGCCATGTTTTCTACTTTTTATTGTGCTGCTTTTCTGTAGTTGGAGCTTTAAATCCTGAATTCTTTGCTTCTGCATAAATGAGAAGAGTATTAGCAGACCTTGAGGCAATTGGTGCACTTTATCCTCCCATAAGCCAGTCACTTGAGTGTATTTATAAGAGTCTTGGCTCCTGTTTTTTAAATTACTCTGCACAGTAGGATGTTCCAGGATAAAAAACCACAAAACCCAAACACCATCTTACATGCTGATGTCTGAAAAGTATTTTTCTTCCATTTCAGTAAAGCACTTTCATTCATACAAAATTCAATTATATCAGAAGTATTGCAACTTAATTACCTGTCTCACAGCATACCTTGTTTCTTGGTATGTGTTCTAGCCATTCCACTGAAGTAGAAAGAACCCGGATTGCCTTTTCCCTTTTGTCTGCAGCTGAAGAGAACAGACAGAGCTCTCCCTACCACTTTCTCAAAAGTAGGTCTTTCGTATGGGCACAGATGTAGGAACATCCAAGCCTTCTTTTACTGAGTCAACACCTGTAGATCAAGGAGTTAAAAATAATTAAAAAAAAACCAGACTTGTGCTGTTACAGCTGATTTTCCTCTTCAGTCTGTTCAGGCTGACCAGTACTTTCAAGTAAATTTCTTGTAATCTTCTTCTGCCGTAGTTCTTCTCTGTAGCTGAACACAAAAAGACTTGGGTCTTCATCACACATTTTCCTGTATGCATTGCACAGGTTTCTAAACTGTGACATAGAGAGCTGAAAAGGACGCAGAGTTGGATCAACATTTGCTGTCATCATCAGCTGTTCTGTTCTTTTCAAGCGTCCATTTTCAGGAAACAAGGTCCTAAAAGATAGAGGGTGAAGAAAAATTTCAGCAATTCAGACAGACATTTCCCTTAAGAGTAAGGTGAAATTTACTTAATAGTAAACCTAAATTAATTATGTCATTATTTCAGCTCTGGCACTCTTTGCATACCTCATTATCTGAGCAAACATATAAGGATCATATTGAAATATATAAGGATCCTTTTTCTGAAAATGCAAATTATGACACCACAGGAAAGCACATACATACACTATAGACTAAACACATGTGTGTATGTTCATGTTTATTAAAAGTAAAAAGAGCTTTGGGTATGAATACAAGCACAGAGCTTCTTAGCATTAACCTCATATTTAGAAAGCAACAGATTAAACTGCACAAAACAGATCAGATTGAAACAAATATGACTTTCTTTCAGACTGTTTCATTCCAATGGAAAAGACAGTTATCACTTGCCATTAATGCCCTAATTCTACTATCAGAAAAAAAGCCAAGAAAGAGGAAAGGAGCATTTAATTGCCATTCCCTTTTTAATATTTAGAATGTGGGAGAATGTGGCAGGAGTCCTAGATTTTGTTTTCAGCTTTGTCATTGTTCATCGTTAGGCATATCAGTACATTTACTCTGGGGCCAAATGCGTTAACACCTCTCTCTCAGAAGTTTCCGAAATTTCAATGAATACTAGGTAAGTGATTTTTAAAGTCACACAAAAATACATACTATACTATTGAACTATTGAAAGGACCAGCTCTTATTAGCAGTAGTTCTCAGTCTAAAATAGGCCAGGAAGGCAAAAAATCCACGCATGATTCACAGGTATTTCTCAATTTACAAATTCTATCTGTCTTACATACATAATACCTAAAAATGTTGTGCATCTAATACAGTAACACACAACTCCCCGACCAGATGTGTTTGGCAGGTTGGCTGGACAAACTAGTCAAAAGCTTTGTACCAGTAATGATAGTTGGTTCCTGGTAGGTGCACAGAACATGAAGTTAAGAAGGGGTTTAAAATTGTAAGTAAAAAATGAAACTTCTTGGAAACCTGTTTTCATGTGCTACTTCAGGCCTTTGTCAAAATGTTCCCAATTAGTTCAGCACCTAGGCCAGCAAGGTTAAAATGGATCAATTTTTATTTCAATATCCCTCTTTCGATTCCGTAGTAAAAACTTACCTGGAGCGAAGTCTACCTAGTCTTTTTTTTTTTACAGACTGTGAACCATGTTATAAATGTCTGTGAACTACAACTCAAACTATAATATGGACTTCATATCACAATCTTGTATTTCACATCTCAAATCCCAGAATTCATACACAAATATAAAGTGATTCTATTGCCTTGTTTTTATACAGTCTATGTGATAGAGGACCTTACAATGAACTTAACAGCTTTTTATACACCAAAATTTGCTATTTTTTTCAGGTCAGCTAAAGAATAAGAGGATTGTGTTTCTTAGCTGCACACTAGGGCTAAGGTATGATAAGCTGCTAGGGAAATACGTGATGTCCAAAAGTTCAGATTCCCCCTCCTTGCCTCAAAGAATGTAAAGCAGTTATTAGCAAATTGAGATCCCACAAAAGTCAGGAGGGTTTTTTTTTAAACTTTGGTAAGAATATTGTACATAACATGGATATGCTGATTGCACATGCCTTCTGCTTACATTGTCAAGGGAAATCATTACTTCAGAGTAGATAAAAAGAAAAAAAAAAAAGAAAACCACCACCACCCTGTAAGTCAAAAACAACCAGTCTAGAGTTTGGACACCTCATTTTCTAAACATTTCCAAATGCATACTCAAACTTTAACACTGAGAAATCTATACTCATTTTAGACCCAATGTCTGCACCCCACACATCAATGCCATTCACAGCCTCAAGGAAAAAGAACCAAACAACCCCAAACTAGATCACCTTTAAAACAGTGACATAGGAGGTTTGTACTACAGTAAAGTGACATCCACCCTAATTCTAGACTCCATCAGGGCCAAAACTATGCACTGCAGATTCAGGGAGCCCATGCTGCAGGAGATGTCTCTAGACCTAACAGCATCTCTGCCACATGTTCTACTGTGCTGAATGCTGAGGCTACCCATAGTAAGTCAGACACGTGGCAGTACTGGAGTTTAAACAGGATCCTTCGTGAAGAGACTGCAGGTTTCTCACATCAGAGAACCCACTAAATTCCCTCAGTAAGATACTGGGATTTTAAAGAGCCAGTAAGACCTCCATAAAAGGGCAAGCACAGAAACAAAAATTGGACCTTTTGACATTATCCCCAAATAAGTAAAATTTCCTACAGATAACGTTTTCCTCACACTGCCATTTTTGGTTCTGAATTTTGATACTTTTGGTTTTCAAGTCAATCATTCTGCAGTTTTTGTGGTTGGGTTGGGGTTTTTCATTTCTGAGACAGACAAACTATTGAAAAAATAACCACTTTATCCTAGTGATTTTTAACAACTTCAACTGCATGAACAAAAATGCACAAGTAATTATTACACAATTACATTAGATATTAATCTCATACTTTCATGTCCAGAAACCATTCTAAATGAAATATCTGATGAACTATGATGACAAATTTAAAATTGAAAGAATAAAATCAAATGCATAGCTGATTTAGTAGCTGATGCATTTACAAAAACATTACCTGGGAATTTTTCCTTAAAAATACTTACTCAATTCCACGGAAGCAGTATTTTCTTCTAAACTGAAAAACACTTTGAACCACTTTTTCTACCAGCTCAAATGGCTGCTGTATCTTTGGTTGTACCAATGGAGTGAAATGCACCACAGCCACATCCACCTATATGGAAAAGAAAGATAAATTTGAGTAGACATCCTCCTCTAAGACACACTATTTTAAATTACCTGGCTAGACATCAGCAAACAGGCACAATATAGAAGACATTCTTGCAGCAGGTAAGCCAGCTGTGCAGTGACTAATGTCATGGTATGGAATATAAAGATTTGCCTTAGCTTTCAAGACCCTACAGAATTTTAGTCTTAGTTATCTACATATTTCCAATTAGTTCACATGCCATTAGTACTTGGTACGTTTTACCCCCATGGCACTTTGTCCATTTAGAGCAACTTTCATGTAATCTGTAAAGTAATTAGCACTTCTGTCTTCAGATCCTTCCAAAGATAGTTCTGACATAATACACAAATTAGATATATTTGATATACAGGCTGAAGGGCAGCTGGAGAAAATTGGTATTATAATTAGAAATCAAACCCATTCCCTATATGTTTTTGTTGCTCCAGGGCTTTTCTAAAATGTAAGCCAAGGAATTGCTTTTCAACATATTAAGATTTCTAGTCTATTTAAAGGAATGGTAGGTAGAAATAAGTGCACTCAGTTTAAGTGACCACACAACTCTATTTACAGTATGTATCACACTTAATCCAAAATTACGTTTGAATGATTCCACAAAGATAAGCTTGTATATATTCTTTTATAGTTCTCAAATCACACTGGTTCACAGAACAGCCACTTGCCCTGTGTCTGAAAACAGAATGAAATAGTATGTACACACTTCATGGTTTTATATATGTGTGTATATTTATATGTACAACATGCAATTATAGAGACACTGTATTATATAGAAATTTTCTGAATTCAGATTTCTGCATTAAAAATTAGGAGCTGGACTAAAAAAAAAACTCCAGTTCTGCACAACAATGAATAAAGCAGCTCATCTTCCAAACTGATTTTAGCAACAATAAAAAAGAAAAATTTCTGTGAAGGAGCACATTGAAAATTTGTACAATGTTTACAAGTTCTGTAAAATTTATAAGTGCCAGATCTTAAAAAAATATTTAGTCTCTTATTAAAAAGAGTCTGCTAAAATGATAGGCAATCACTGAAGTTTTTAAAAAGATCTGACAGTCAATACTGGCACTCACAGAACACAAATCACATGTGCTAGTTCTGACAGAAGAGAGAGACAAAATCAGACCAAAGAACAGCTGCTGCTTGAACCACAGTGTCAGTGTAATTGTTCAAGATAACCTAGAACACAAGAGTACTTCAAAAAAGAAAGTGTTTGTCCTACTGCTTCAACCAAAACTGCTCATGGCAACCTCTGATGTGGACATAATCTGACACAAAGGTACCACCCATCCATTTTGTTCTTTCTGTGGGAACAGCTCAGCTGTTAAGTACATCTACCAGTACAAATGCTTCTACAACACAAATTTCAAAGGAATTGTAAAATCCAGACAATGTAAGTTTTTTACGTAGACAGAACTTACAAAGCTGAGCAAAAATACTGGCTAGAGAAAAGAAAGAAAGTACCAATTAATGGTGCTGATGAAGAAAAAACCCACAGCAAGTTTCCAGTGTTAGCACTGCTGATCCCAAGTATATATTACTGCAGTGTTTTTCTTTAGTTGTCCTCCTTGTCTCTGAAAGCTAAAGTTAAAACTACAACAGAAAAAAATACTTAAAATTACTGAAATTTGAAGAAGAAGAACTTATTTAAAAATCAGGTGACAAAAAACCTTGACATATGGAATCTGCAGTGAACACACAATAAATTATTTCCCAAAGCAGATTTTTAATTTTTTATGCTTTCAGAGCATCTGCCTTTGCTACAGGTTGCTCCTATCAGGAAGACCACAGAGACATAGAAAAAACTTATGTTCACATTGCGTATAAGAAAAGTTAATCTTTTTGAACAGAGCAAATACATACTTCACATGTCCAATCAGCTCCTTGAACAGAAACACTAAGAGGACATGCATATGTTTATTTACATTTTGGTCAGGAAATGTAACAAGGTATTACCCCCCCAAAATTAGGGGTAAAAAATCCACCAGAGTCCATGTCCAACCTAGTCACCTCAATTTTGCAGAAATGCTCCTAAGTGAGAAATGAGGCCTCTTTGGGAGTTAGGGCCACATCTTTAACAAAAATTTCTAAAGGAAAAAAAGCACATAATCTAGTGTACAGCTACAGAGCCAAACAGCTCAATTTGCAATCTCAAGGCCAGTGGGCAATAATTCCTGCTTCTGAAACAAAACACAGCACTCCTCAGTTGTATGATAGATGCTGTTTTCTTTGGACCCAGGAAAACTGCTTGGTTGCTATAGCAACAGATACAGGGGAAAGCTTTTCATTTGTAAATGGCTACTTCTTTAAAATCATACGTGCTATTTTCCCCATACCTTTTAATATGCATCAAATAGAGAGTAGAATTATGAAAGCAAATAGAATACACAAGAGCACTTAAAATACACAAGTTGATTTGGTGATAATTTTACTAGTAACGCTTTTCATCCCACCAAGTATGTTAGAAATATTTACAAAATAACACTCAAGTCTTACAAAATAATGAATATGAAAATAATTCAACTAATACATCCCAAACTGTCAACAGTACAGCAATTATTCACCCCTTACTGTTTTAGTATATCTGTACAATGAAGGTTTATGTTCTGGTAGGGTAGGAGGAACACATAACAGAGTACAATTAATTCACACAAGTCTGCTGCCTAGCTAATGAAATCAACACTCTAAATCAGAATAAGCTTAAATGAGACAATTTTTGCTAATTGTTGACAACAAAGATCTCATAATGGGCAATACATGTACCTTGCAACAGGGCTGTATTAAAAGCAAACCCACATAACCTTTCCTCAAGATGTAATTTACTCACAGGGAGCTAAAACCAAAGCAGAACACATTACAGTTTCATTAAAACTGACTGTTTGAGAGCCTACTGAGATAGTTCCAAGCCAGCACTTTCACAGTCCAAGCATTCAGTAGCATTTTATCTGTCTACTACAAACAAATGTTAGGTCTAACACCAGATTATGTGCAACTCATAGCAATCTTGTTCAGATGAGAGTTTAATTTTGGCTCACTTCCAGCAGAAAGTAACTATGCCTCTGCACTAATAAAAATAATTCCTGTGTAACAACAGCTCTGCAGTAACTCCATTCACACCAGGCTTACAAACAGGATCACAGGAGACCCAAAGTCAGGTACAGGACTTGTGGGTATATCACTGCTGCAGTGAGCAAGACCCTTCTCCCAACTTCTTGATTTCTCACACCAACTTGTTGAGGCCACTCCTCTGATGTGCTGCATTTCCATGGAAGCCTTACCAGTAGCTTTATTCCCTTATTCTTTTATACAGCTTTATAAAAAGGTAACAAGTTATAGGATAACCCATGGAAAGGCTAAAGCTATCAGGAACAGATAAGCAAAGCCTGCAGTTGAATACAAGTGTCCTGCTGTTCCAATTACAAATTAAAATAAATTGCACAGTACTTTTCTAGGAAATTTAAACTCTTAATAGGATTATCTGTGATGAAAAAAACAACCACTGACAAACAACAAAACTCTCTGGCTCTCAGTGCAACTTAAATGATTTCCCCCCAGTCCGTAAGTCTACAGTTTCTGGATTCTCAAGATTTTACTCCATTTAATCACTGCTCACACTTTCCATCATAGAACCTGGATATCATTATGTATTTAGGACTAAGGGCCGCCGTCTGTTTTATTCCATAATCTCTTTGCTTTCCCTCACAGAGTGTTTTTTCAAACAAAACTCATTAAACAAAGTACTCCTTTATTCTCGGGTAGATGGAACTAAGAGAGGGAACAAACAGCAGTAATGCACTTGCTGTGGAGAACAGAAAAAAAACAACATTCCAAGAAATTTTGTTAATACATGCCAATGCAGTTTTATATGAGAAGGGATAGTTCCGTTCAAGAGAAACTGCATTTTCCAGGACATCTACAGTGAAGAAAACTTCTCAGACCTCACAACCAGCAGTAAGTCCTACATAAAGAGGAATGAAACATAATGGTATTTTTCGTTACAACTGTAGTGCTTATACTTGAATTTATCATGCCTTTAACTTGGTTCACCGCATTAAATGTAATGTATGGCTACCATTTGCAGTGTTTTGTGTTTATGCTTGCGTGTTTTTATGTACTGATATTTTAAAAAAGCAGGAGTGAAAAAGGCTGATTCAGAGTACTAATTAGCTCTTTCAGAATATGAATGAGAATATGAACGATTTTTTGAATGAGTCTTGAGATCTCCAGACCTGTCAGTTCCTTCTGTAAAAGGAAGTTAAGCCATCTTTCCCATGGGCCTGTACAGCAAATGATATGTATTTGCAGAACATCTCTTCCCAGCCTGAACAAACTGAAGGGATTTGAAAATAAGCAGGTCTTTGAAATAAGGTTTTAGCAAGGAGTAGCTGTTAATATTCACACCTTAACTTTAAGCATTTTTAATATATATATATGCTGGATAGAGATAGCACATCCTTGAACAATTACCTGAAATAAATACAATATTAAAAGATTATAAATATATAAATTATATATAGAGAGAGAATATAGGGAATTATACTATATATTATAATAGAGCATAACAGTATTATACTTCTAAAGGATAAATATATTAATTAGTCCAGAAATGCCACTAAAGACTGGCAGAATACATACTGATCAAAACCTTGTCTTATGTACAACGAACTGAAACAAGAGTACAAAGCTACAGATATTTCATATTCCCCTTAATTTTATCCCTTATTTTTTTAAGGCTTTTCACGAAAGTTCCAATGCTGAAGACCAATTTGAATATCATTGTACATATTTAGATAGAAAGTTTGGATCATGCTTTCTAACACAGACGCTTGCCCTTTGTCTACCACTGATAAAAGACAAAACCTGCCAATTATACAGCCCCACGCAAAAGCAAAGCAGAGTACCACTTTCTAATCCTCCTCTCAGAGGTTTCAAACAACTGTTCTGCATCTGCAATCCCAACAGTCCAGCTGATGAGAAAGCAACTGTTCTGTCTTCCCAGCTGCACAGTTATCACACTGCCTAAAATGTTCTCATCTGTCAAATGAAATTGGACTCTTATAAAAGACTAGCAAGGAGCTTTTTTAATGAATTTTTTTAAACTGCCACTTCATGGCAAATTTGCAAATTATTTCAGACAGGTGACTGATTCAAAAAAGGCACTTCCACAAATGAGCTGTTTTATACCGGCAATAAAAACATTATTCTAGAGGTGGAAGAAGCAAATATTCACTCTTATGACTCGTTAAATACCTAAGCCCTAAGTCAAGGAACAGAAATCACTGAAAATAAAAAACTGGTAAGTTTAAATAAAAATGAAATAAAATAAAATACTCATTTAGAAAAGTCACGTGGCTAACTGTGAAAATACTGCAAAAACTAAATTCCATTTTATTCTCCTCCAAAGCCAAGGTATTTCCTAACACTTATTAAAAAGATGAACAGGTAATATTTAATAAATAGAAATAAGAGGTTACCTTTAAATAAGAGATAGCCTGTGTGCATTGTTATAGAAGTCAACAGGAGCTGACTACAGCTATCAACACACTTAAACCTGAAGAGTACAATATATTTTCTACCAGAGTGTTTTCCTACCACAATGACTCCTAATCTGCAAATTTCTAGTGTTCCATTTACAATGTGTATTTTTCTAGTAAGCCTGCAATCTGTATGCTATTATCAAAACCAAGTGCAGTAAAGTAAGTTTTGCCTGATGGCTTGCAATCATGTATGAAAGGGCAGCAGCTCCTTTTTACAAGCAATTCTAAAGCACTGTCCATTTGTCATCATCTCTGTTCAAGTACCTTGTGTACAGCAGCTCAGCTGCTGCAGGGTCATAGTCAGATATTCATTCAGATACTCTAATTTTAAATGCAAGCTTTTTGTGTTTGCTGATTTCTTTTCCTTTCCCCCTCGCACTTCTCCTCCCCCGCCTTTCCTCCCTGTTACACAGACGGCCACAGCTCGGCTACGAAGCTCCCAGTTACTCATTCCCACGGGAGAAAAGGCAGAGAAAAGGTGTCAGAAGATAACCATCATGGCATCAGCAAGCCTGCAGTTCTTTGCTTTTATTCTGGCTTTGTTTGGTGTCTTTGGAGATATCGCGGCCACCTTGCTACCGCACTGGAAGGTAAACGCAGATGTTGGCTCAAATATCATAACAGCTATAACACAGATGCAAGGACTCTGGATGGACTGCACGTGGTACAGCACTGGGATGTTCAGCTGCACCCTGAAATACTCCATTCTCTCTCTCCCCGTCTACATCCAGGCTGCACGGACCACCATGGTGCTGTCCTGCATCCTATCAGCCTTTGGGATCTGCATCACTACAGTCGGAATGAAATGCACAAGGCTGGGCGGGGACATCGACAGCAAAAATAATGCTTGTTTTGCTGGAGGAATCTGCTTCATTCTTGCAGGAATCTTTGGATTAGTACCAACATGCTGGTACACGAGAGAAATTATTTCAAATTTTCTGGACCAGACCATTCCAGAGAGTAGTAAACATGAACCAGGAGGAGCAGTTTATACTGGATTCATCTCAGCAGGGTTTCTGCTTATCGCAGGTGTGATCTTCTGCTCTTCCTGTTTTAAAAGGCAGCAAGGAGCATGGATTTACCCTCCAAAGCAGCACCATTTCCCATCCACAGAGCAGGAGAGCAATGCAGGTTACAGCCTGAAGGACTATGTATAAAGAGTTATTTCTATCCATTGCAGTATTTCTATTCAAGGGGGGTTTTTGTGTGTGAAGTGTAGTTTGATTATTTCAAAGAATGTGTAACATAGCACTTAACTGTTCCTATATCTGGGCTGCAGTTATGCTTATGCAAGGTATTTCACTTGTAGGGGCATCCACACAAAGGAACAAGTAAGAAAGATGCTCAACTGCCTACAATTTTGTTGATTTTTCAAACCCTTCTTTCTGACTTCCCCAAATACACTTATAGAAGTAAAAGGAACTATTTTAAAAACATAACTGACTGTACAATTCATGCATTGAATGTCTTGTTACAGTAAAGATGATTAAAAACTAACTGCCTTTGTTAGTGAATCAGACTTTTCAATAACATACGACATTTATAGTGTATTTTATATTTTTGTCTTTGATTTTATTTATGATGCAAGGTAAAAACCCAGAACTATTTGTCCAAGAAGCCCACATCAAAGGCTTTTAAAAAGCAGACACATCTGCCTTTCATTTTCAATTGTAAATTGCCTTGGTAACCAGATTTTGTAGAGAAAAAAAAAAAAAAAAGAAACAAACAAAAAAACCCCCAAAAAACATACACAAAAAAGTCAACGAACCAAAACAATCCACAACAAAAGCTCAAGGCTCCAACACCTTAGTTGCACTGTCTACTCTGTGTATCAGCCGAAGGATCAGCAGTACATTCAGCTCTTGCCAAACCCAGCTCTCCCTGCCCCTAACTGCCACCTGCTGTGGGTTTCATTTGTTATTGTTAAAGGAAACTGTGTTGGATATTCACCAACTGCTACTAGTCTGTTACTACACAGTCAGTGTTAGAGATGAGGAGCAGTACAACAAGACACCATGTAATCATAACTGTGAAAACACCTGCAAACTGTAACAAACAGGATAGAAACCAAATTATCTATGTTTAAGAAACATCTGTAACATTCTGGCTCACACTTGCTAAGGCAGTTATTAATAGCTCAATAATACAGTAACCACTTACTGTCTTCTACCTTTTCTGACCTTCTGAAAGAACCTTTTAAGTCCTTTTAATTATTCCTGTAGGATCTATTCTAGGCCCACTCCCAGGTATTCCATTTACTGGAAAATGTACTATACAACAGTGATAAAGAGACAGGTTCTTTATTTTTCAACTGTCTTATTTTGAATAATTACCTTAAATCCTTTAATCTTTTCCTTCATGACACAGATTTTGTTTTGTATTGATCATTGGCAAAGTATGTTCTACCTAAATACTTCCCTAAGTGAGAACCAAATCAAGAATGAAAAGAGATATGATACAGGCCTATAAATTTAGGAATATAATGCTGGATGAGTCTTTTACTAAAATCAAACTACTATTTATTCTGCATATTTATACACAACTTTCATTTCCCATGCTACCAGTCTAAAATTGTTAAAGATCCTGAAGGAGCCCAACATTCCATGTACAGTATGTCGGAAAAAAGATCTTCTGTTACAGCATTTGGACTGTTTTATACACTTAATATGAAGTAATCTTTATCATGGAGTCTTCATTTTTCACACACAGAATGGCATTACATCTTGTTTTTATTCTACTGTTACATAGCTATTTTTAGTTGCCTATGTTTTAACCAAGGAGCTTGTTTTGTACATTCCTAGTACAAAATGTACAATGAATACACTCCTTGTACTATTCCTAATGCAACTATCAACAGTTATTAGAATTGCACTGACTTCAACTTCTTTTTTTCCTAGACCACAATGTTGTGCAGCACCAACCACTCCATTAACCAAGAATCTTTTATGTCTCAACACTCACAGAAATGTTGAAATAATATTCATGCATCAAGCAAATGAGGTAAATAATTCCTTCTCACAAACATGGATCTCCACCTTTAGAAAGGGGTTGACATGACACTAAGCTGTGATCACCACCATGCATGTGAGTAAAATTTGTTTGCCAAAAATTATTATCAAGGGGCATTTTTACAGGAGGGTATAAGAATGAAGTAATAATGGCATACCATGAGCACAACAAAACATTCATTGGTTACACATGCTGCAATTTCTCTTCCTGGAACTCTATAAAAGAGTAGCTGTACTTCATATAGCTATGAAACAAAAATCAAGGACAATGCCACCTCATTCACAGTAAGCTGCAAGAGTTTTCCAATAAAACAGATTCTATGAGAAACGGTAACAACCAAAAACCATACAGTGTACAGCTACAGAACATGGACAAAACAGAAGATCAGTCTATAACAGGAGTTTTGAAGGAAACATAACAGTGAAAACAGGTGCCAGTTCCTGTCTGAAAGAATTGTACTTTTGGCTTTTGCAGTAAGCAATACTTGTTTTTTTAAAAAAATACATTAAATAAAAAATATACCTACCTTTAGTTGTACTGCTTTTTTTATTCAACAGAGCACCAACTGACTCGAGGATGTGCCTTATACTAAGATATTTGGCAAACTCTGTGTTTTAACCTCTCTTTAGTCAACTATGGCCTTTTCAGTACAGGAAAATGGAAATATCAGTTAGAGCTTCCCAGTTCCGGGACACACTCTGCAAAAGACTTTTAATTACAATAGTTTCTACTAGTACTCAAATTGTAGCTACCACTGAGAAATCCCCACCATAGAACTGGAATTTTAGCCTTTCTTAAAACTATTTCACATATTCACAGTGAGAGAGCATCCCGAAACTATTTTCCATTCAGCTAGGAAACAGGAAAAAAAAAACGAAGCCAAACCTCAAAGCAAAAAATGAGATTTCTTAAGCATGGTCATTTTCTTTCACAACAGACTGCTGTCACAACTAGTAATTTAACATTTTTGAACAGTTACTTGCTCAAAAAATACTGACAGTATTTTAAATTATCATCAAAATATACCCAGATAGAGGCCTTAAAATTCATTGTGATAAATGAGAAAATAACGTTCCAAAGGTTCTCAAGAGATATGCCAGAAAAGTAAAAGGACCAAGAAAGAGATACTGATAAAGGGGAAGGGAGATGTACTGAAGAGCTGAACCAACTAATTTAAGAGGAACTTCCAGAAGCTGCAAGTTCACTTCTGAAACAGAACAGCAGTTTGATAGGACAAGCAGTAATGGTTTTAAACTCCCAGAGGGTTGATTTAAATTAGATATAAGGAAGAAGCCTTTCACAATGAGGCTAGTAAAACACAGACATGTTGCCCAGAGAGATGGTGTGCATATCTCATCCCTAGAAACATTCAACATCACTTTGGACAGAGCTCTAAGCAACCTCATCTAGCTGAAGAAGTTCCTGCTCATTGCGTGGCAATGGTACTAAATGACCTTCCTTCCAACCCAAATATTTCTGTAAGCCTATGACTTCCACTTGCACTTAGGGACATGCACAGAGTCAGGCACAAATTTTTACAAAAAAACACAAAACAAGCTTAAATAGTGATTTATTTCTTAATTTTTGATTCCTGTACTCATAATGGCCATAAATAAAAAACAGTGGCAGTAGATAAGAGGACAATGAAGAGATTGTTCTCTACTCACTCAAGAACATATAACAGGGAGAAAAGATTGTTACATTTTTAAACAATCAGTGGGATATAGGTGACAAAGTGCTGTAGCAAATAGGAGGGAATGAAATATGCTAAAGATAACTAGGGTGAAAGAAAGATTATAAACATGGTAAAATTAGAGATGTTTGACAAAGGTAACAAATGAAAAGCTTTTCTTATCGCAGTCTTTCAAAAGACCCATCAAATTCTTAAGGCACAATTCCCAAATTGTTTATAAATGCAAACATTAAAATAGCACTCTTTCAAAAAATAGCAGATTTCCATTCTGCAATCCTAGCAGACTATCCTGCCGTTAAATCCTAATCTCCCTCTCCCTCCCTTCTCTTCTTTGAGAACACTCAAAGAAGTATGCTGACCTTACAGACAGGTCTGAGGGTCAAAGCCAAGTTCTGAGGAACAAAAAAAGAAAAAGCACTTTCTCAGAGTAAGCAAGCTCCACTTACAGGAATTTCACATCACTCCACTTTGTAACATGGAGACGTTCAAATGGAGCAGCCACCAATGTTCTTTAGTGAAAGTAAGATGCATTGCTTGACTGACATATTAACAAAAACCACAAATAAATACAGGAAAACCTACCTCTGGCTTTGGAACAAAGGCTTGACCTGGAATTACAAAACAGTTTTCCACAGTGCAGAGATGCTGAGCCATGATGGACAGTCTGCTACGTTGTTTACTTCCTGGATTAGCTGTAAGTCTCTAGGGGAAAATCAAAACATGTACATCAGCAATACTGAGCTGACCGAGTGATCAGTTATATTAAAGCTTGATTTTCAGTATAATCAAATTTAAGAAAAAACACCAGTTAATCATTAAAAACTTGCATCAAACTGTACGCCCAGTTCATCTAAAATTTTCTTCTTCCAGTATAGCAGCATTACACTAAAATACCACGTCGATTTACAACCTCAGTCCTGGAATCAAATGTACATGAAAAGGAACTCCTAGAAATCCCACAGATCTAAATGAATGTCAAAAGAATGTTGTATGGATGTAAGAGAAAACTAAAACTATTCTGACCACAGGATTCAAAACAAACCCGACAGTACTCTCACAATCATTACTTTCTACTGTTTCTGTATAAATTACTACTTTTTTTTCCTTCTTCACAAGCTCCACAAACTCAAGATCAGCTAGAAACCAAAAAGTTCTTCATAATTAACTGGTCTACACTTGCAATATTTGCAAGGAAGCTGCGTCTACCTTACATAAATTTAGAATGGCTAACAGTGAGAACATTTAGTACTTAAAACTCAATTTAAGTATTCTCTGATTTTCCTTTTTTTTTTTTTTTTTTTTTTTAATTAAAACTAGCCAGAAGCTTCCTATGCTTTTGTGACCTGGCAGGAAGTACATTTTACTGTGTTTTGCTTGCCCCCAAAAAATTTAAACCTATCAAGCATCTTGTAAAACAAGTCTCAAATTACAGAAGTTATTTCACTAACTTACACAAAAACAGAATCATGATGATTCCTGTTTGTATTTACCACCACCGCAATAAAAAAAATGAAATCCCAATTTGCATATCTGATAATATTTCTACAACATGTAGTTCCATATGAAAAGCCTACTCATGAAACGCTGCCATGTTTATTAAGTTTATCTCTGAAAACTAAAAACTAAACCTGTTGCCGAAGTTTTACATTTTTTTAAACAACTCTTCCAAAAGGCAGTTCAGCAGGGAGCAAATACTTTTCAACAACATTATGGAAAGAATGCTCAGTGATTCTTTTTGCCTATGCCAGCATTTAAAGCTACCTTCATTGTTGTGTCAGAGGAAATTTTTATTCTCAAAAAAAACCCCAGACTGCAAAGTCTAACAATACAATCTGACACGCACTTCCTTAACCTCTGCAATAGAAATGAAAGTGACCTAATGGCAACAATTGTAGCAATGCTCCCAGTGCCAATTCAAACAAACCTATCTTTACTTCTCCCAGAAACCATCTAGCAAGTCTCAGGCAGAGAATTCCTGGTTCCTAATTACAGAAGAGATAATTTAACATCTGGATAGTAACATCTATAAATCACTTCAACAACAGCAGCAGGAGCATACCTGTGTACAGCACCCATACACAGATCAGCCAGTCAATCCCCCAGCCACGGCAGGGACGTGCAGCTAGGACAGCTTGCTCAGAGAGCTGCCCTGGCTGACCTTGAAGGTTTCCAGGGATAGGGCATCTACCCCATCTCTTGGAAATCTGTAGTGTTTTGCTACCTTTACTGGAAATTTTTTTCCTTATATCTAAATCTACCCTCTTTTTGGTTTAAAACCATTACTCCTGGTCCTACAGCAACAAGCCTTGTTAGAGGATCAATTCTAGAGTAAGTGGGCTGGAAGAACCTGGACTAGGTGACAGATTTGAGATGAAGCACGGAAGAACTTGGGACTAAGTAAAAGTTCTTACCCACAAAGTGAGTAAGAATTTTACAAATTTAAACTACAGAGAAAAAAAATATCTGCCCGACACCCAAAAGTGCTACTTTTACTGCTGGATATTTTTACTGCTATTTTTACTGTGGATATTTGGCCTTATCCTCCTCAACAGGCCTCAGATTCAGCATATAAAATAACTGCTGGTTCTCATCAGCTTTAATCAATTTATATCATATCAGAACAGAGTGGGCTGCAGTAGTAGGTGTGTAGTGACATTACTCACACCAACATTGCTGTGCTACAAGAAAACAGAAAAGCAAGAAAATACAACCAGCAAAAAAGGCAAAGGTATTTAGTTCGCTGTTATACTGGCGAAAGAAAGTTTGATCATAAATAAAAGAGCAAATTGCTTCACTTTATTACTGTTAACATCAAGTTATCCTAATTATAAAGCACATCACTCCATTCCATGATGCATCTTATGCTTTTGCTGAGCTTATGGCATATACACAGACTTCCTTGATATTTGGGCTCTTAGCTTAGAAATATCCAAGGAGAACACCAAACTTCTGAGTATAAGAAGTTTCCCAATCAAGAGTATAAATCCAGAGATACACAAAATATCAGTAGCAACTCACTTATATCTGCATTACATATCTCTTTCTAGATACTAAATATACCGGTACAAAAGACACAGAGCCTAATTACTGTCCTTTCACCTAATCATAAAATAAAATATTATCTTTAAAATAATTTCTTTTCATGGTATCAAATCAATAATGGAAATGCAAACCAAAAACATGAACTATTTTGTCTGTGGAAGAAGACCGATGTTTAAATTGTGTTGAACAAGAATCAAGAGATCTCAGAAAGTAAACTCAATAACAATTAACACCGATTCACTGCATGACTTTGAACAAGATATTCCATTTCCCAGTGTTTCTAACTCTTCAGTGTTTTTAAGTACAAGAGCTTAAGTGTGCAGGGTATTTTGCACCTAACTGAGCTATGCTAGGTGCAGAAGAACTATAATCTGCCTGTCACCAGTGATACATGCAGCTGGGTACATAAAAGTACAGAGTGCTCTCACACAGTGTTAAGTGAATTTCTGCTGTCACAAAACTATCATCACACTGCATTTTACATCACAGTCCATTAGCCATATTTTGCAACAAAGGCCTAATCTCACATGACATTAAATCCTTCTGGGAAACAGACCTGGATTCTGTAATGCCTGAAACCAAACGAGCCCAGAACTGAATTAAGAAATCTGGTTTATGTCATATCAAATGTTTGTTCCCAATGCGCTCTAGAGCTACCAACTGGAAATACTTCTTCAATCCTGATTGCAAGGCTAGGACAATGACAGCACAATACAGTTTTCTTTGACCCCAAAAAATGGCAGCAGACATTCACTTGCATATATAATTATCACTAATTTTCACAGAGAGAAAAAAAAAAGGCAAAAAATTTCCTATTCAAATATTTACTTTGAAGGATTAAATTAGAACACCATACACACTGAGGTCACACAGACAAAACACAGCAGTTACAAAGACTGGAGTAATAAGATGGAAATCCCATTTTCAGGCTGATGTGCAACTATTTTTCTTCTTTATAAATGCAAGTGAGATGCTTGTTAAAGGCTGCTTCCATAACTGCAAAGCAAAAAAAAAAAAAGCTTTCCATTCTCTATGTTTTATATGTTCCATGCAATGTCAATAGAAATATGCTGTTAAGTCTGAAAGCACTGTGGAGTAAGCCAACCAAATATCAACTCATCTGGCTTTAACACTACTACGCTGCAGATCTGTCTGGTTGTCTTTGAGAAACTAACTGTTAATAAAAAGTAAAATATCAATTTGCTCTTGAACTTGTGGTGACAGAAGTCAATTACGGCCTTTTTACACACACAAGAATGGCAGAATACATTAATAATTCTGATACCAAGTCTCATTCAAGAAAGCCAATGCAGATTTCCAACGTCTTCGCAAACACCCCCCACATTTAAAGTGTTTAATCACAAGTGGAAATAATGCTAACTTTCCATTTTTCTGTATTTTAAAGAAGGTGTTCTTAGAAATTATTTTTAATAAAGAGAACAAAGAAAATAAATATGTGTACTTCTTGAGATCAATCAAAGGTAAAGAAAAACAGACTGATGACACATCGCACAAATGACTGTGAGAGAATAAACATATTTAAAAACAGAAGAGTGCTGCACAATCTATTCATGTTAAAGAAATCAGACTTCAGAAAAGAACAGAGTACCTCAACAAAATATAGCCCTGCATAAGACATTAAAAAAATTACATGCTTGTGAAAGGATCAGAGCAGATAATTAACTAATCAAAATTCATAATTTACAGCCACATAAACTAAAAACTCAACTAACCTTTTCCTCTCTTTTCAAAGTCAACTAAGACTGGGTTTGTAGTTTTAAATAAGATTGCATATGAACAATTTTTTTGTTCAATTCAGTTTCTGTACACTATTGGGAAAATACCAAAATCTTACCTCCCCAACTTCCTTTTGAAAAGTCAGCGTCATCTGTGTCCTGCCATAAACAAAAGGTCCATCCCTTTTCGAAACATTCTCAAGCCATTTGATGATTAAAGGAGTCGAAACACTGAAGGGCAGATTCCCAATGATATGAATATTTGGTGGTTCTGTTGACATTTGAAAGAAGAAAAACAGCTGTGAAAACGTTTTGGGTAAGGTTTTGCCAAGAAATAAAATAGAAGAAAAATACATGACCATCAACCTAGACTTAAAACATGGAAACAACTTTTTAGCATGCCACACCAAAATGATGCCTGTCCATTTATAGTCATCTTACACTGACAAAACTTTGTACTATTCTCGGTATTTACTTGGAAAAAAGTGGTTAGGCTTGGTTCTCATTTACATCTGAATAAATCAGTAGCTTTCAGATGATTTTCAGCTGATGGGTAAATTCCAGCTGAGCTAGTCTACAACAGCAAAACCACAAGAGTGTTCCTGTGGTTTCAAACTATGACTATCAGGTACAGAGTAAATAGCCATACTCATGCTTCTGTCCAACACATCCTCCCAGAGGCATTTTACTGAGTCCTAAGAACCCTCAAAACAACCACCTAACTCACACTGCACAGAGCTCTCCTTCTGTACAGAGTCCTCTGAAATCAAAAGGTGATAAAATACAAGATTTAGCCATAAGAAGTGATATCTGCTTTTCAGTTATGGATCACATCAGTATTTGTGTATGTTGTAGAACATAACACAGGGATTTCAGTAGCAGGGAGTCTAAGCAGGAGTGCAACAGAAGTGGGCAAAACCCAAAAGCCAGTGTGCTGTTTCTTAGATATGACAATATTTAACAACATGAATAAGAGATGACAATATCAATTTCAAGCTGTTTTTCTGGCATACTTTACTTATGCACTTTTTAGGCAGTGATATTTCTAGTCTACCTGTGGTATTACACACTTATGGATTTTTGAAACCCACCAGCTTTTCATATGGCCATAACAAAGAAGAAATGTATCTTGCCTCTAATTGGTCAGCTCAAAAATCAACAATGAATGTATCTTCAAGAAAGGTAATTTTTAAAAACTTTTAAAACTACACTCTAACACATGCATTTTATCATAGTTTGTTCTGTGAAGCACTTACCTTTCGCAATTAGGGAAATACAACATACAATTTTTCTAGGCGAACATAATGTGCCATGGTGTTTTATGTCCTAAGTCAGAAAGCACTTTACTGCTCTTTGGGCATTGCAAAGTGTCTTTTCTTTACCTTGTATTAATATATTTGGAAAAGGGGACTAGGAGGCTATCTCTGACTTATCTAATAATATGAAATGTTTTAAAAGGGAAGTGAAATAGTGTCCTATTGCAACCTCAGGTTAAAAAAGAAAAAAAAACCCCAAACCAACAAAATCCTTATTAAGATTCTACTTTGCCAAAGATATCCAGCTGAAATCAATGCAGTGAGAAACCTAAATTCTGGAAGCCAAGCTTTCCAAAAGTTTCAAAGCAAGTTACAGAAATGTCTTCAGTGGAACAACAGCAGTGGTGATTTCTGGTTTCCTCAAAAAGAGGAAGAAACCAGGAAGTATTTGATCTCCTTTTATGCTTTCCAGAAGTCATTCTTGTATATTAAAGACACTCTAAGCAAATAACTGCAAAGCTCCTCGCTTTAAACTAAGGTCAATGTCACACAAATTCCACTGTTTTGTATTAGAGAAGAGAGTTCTCTGTTTTCTCTAGGAGAAAAAAATCCAGACAGTCGTCTCTTTGTCTTCAACACGTACCAGAAAAGAGTAACACCTGCACTGAGTGAACTTCAGTTTTATCACTACTTAAGACTACCTCAGAAGCCCTAAAAAAACTAAATAAACCAAATGCAAATACTAACCATCCTCCCAGCTCTTTTTTAAGTGCTTTGGAAATGCCTTCTCCATCTTATAAGTCAGGATATCCCCATGAACAATGTGCACTTTTCCTGGAGCTGCTTCAGATAGCATCTGTTTGTAAAAAGGCAAGCAGAATCCACAGTGAGAGTTAACCAAACTTATTTCCAGTTTCAGCCACTGCAGGAATTAAACCACTGCTATATATTTATCTTTAATATTCAACAAAGCACAGTAGCAGATAAAACTGAGAACACTATTAGTAACTACTTTCAAAAAGCAAACACTAAAAATAGATTATTGTGTGATTCTGTAAACACTTAACTATTCACAGATGTAGAATTCTTAATAGAGAATTCAAACTTGAAAAGACTGTTAAGAGTCTCTTCAACAACGACAATTAACAAGTCCCAGGCCACTAGCAGGACCTCATCTGATTTAAGTAATAATGCAAGCAGGAGGTTTTGAATGATTTATATCAATTATCTATGAAAACAAGGGCTCATGTAGTTTATTGTTTCATCCACAGCTTTAGGGCCTATTATCTAATTTCAGCCATATGTGATACAAGGCTGCAGTAATATTAATTTTTCCTTTGACATGAAAAATGTTGAAGAGATTCTCTTAATATTCCCTGTAGTAGTTTAAACTTGTACCATTAAAAAACAAGGAATCCAATCAAGAGGGAATGAATACCTAGCAGGAGGGAAGATCTCAGTGTAATTTCTATATTTCTAGACATTACAAAATCATCTCCATTCTCAGTTTCTGCAGCCCACTTGCACAACTTATCTAGTATTTAATAAAGGCTGATATGCACACTCAGAGCTGGCTGCAGTTTGAAAACCAATTATTTCATTTTCAACACTTATTCCCATAATCAAAAATAGTTAAGCTTTTTTAGTGTTGTACTAATCTTTTCTCTTACGCTATGAAACTATGCAAGAACAGCACAACTCTTTAGAAGATGACATAAGGGGATATTTATTGATCCTATAAGAGAATAATGAGAAAAGGCTAAAAGAACAATTTTGCTTTTGCACAGAAATCCAAATCCATAAACAGTTAAGCGCCAGTGGCCTAACTGCCAAAATAAACTGCTCACCATTATTAGTCCCATTTTCAATCTGAATGATGTTTATACGCTCAGGGGCACAAAAAGCTTTCATGATTCTCTGAGCCAAAGGACAATACTGTTTTCTCCTACTGTTCACAAAATGTTGTCGTGGATTTTTTTTGATTAAGAGTTTGGGGTTTTTAATTATCAAAAAAAGCTAAGTTTTATGTAGAACAACAAAAGCTTAACAATAAACTAAGTGTTCCTACATGTTTTAAGTGCAATTATTTCCAAATAGAAAAAATAAAACTAACCTCAACTCCAAACCACTTAATGGACTTTTCAGCATTATACTAGCAATTACATGACATACAAATTCACTGATCTGCCATGGTTTGTCAAATGTTTCTTTGAAGCTGTTATAAATGCTCTAACAGGAAGAAAGATAATGTGAGATTAATAAAGTTGGAAAATAGTGTCATTTGCTAATAGCAGTTTCCTTAGATAACACTTTAGATAACTGAGAATTGCATTTCATTTGTGACCAGAAAATCGTTGTCTTACATTTCTAATTTGAAATACAGACATAGAAACCCAGTGAAGCTTTTTCATTTGAAGGGAAAATGTGTGCACCTAACACAGCTCCAGGAGCTGCTGTGCATCAGGGACACCAGCCAAGTGTTCCATCAAACAGATATTCATTCTCATTCTTCACACACAACCAAAACAGCACAAAGGAATTATAAGAGGCATAGTTTAAAACAGGAAATGGTGTTCCTGAAATAATTTTATATTCAATACATTCTCTTGCTCCCTTTCTCTCCTTATCAATCTTTTCAGCCTAAAAATTATCAGGGCATATGGCATAAAAAGGTTGGGACTCTTTAAGACTGAGACAGAACTTAGAGACTCTCAGCTTGTGTAAATTTTAACTCTGTACACATACGTTCTTCACTGTATTTCAGTTCTGCAGTAAAAAACCCCACTACTTCTGTTTTGTGAGAGACCACAGCTTGAAAAACAGTTAATGAAAAATGCTGTATGCTTTACATCAGTGATTTTAAAAGTACCTAAGAATGTCTTTAAGTAATAGTCCACAATTGTTATTTTAATCTCTTACATTTTCCCTTATTCAAATCTCAACCCTTTTATGAGCATGAGTTTTGATAGTTTGCTTGGGGAACCAGAAAAATTATTACAAACCACATTATTAGAAAAGAAAGATTCGCTGTTATGTATCTTCTTATTTGTTTGGAAAAAAAAAAAAAAAGCAATACCCAGCTGAACAGTAACAGATGCAACACATTTCTTGCCCATTCACATCCACTGGTACTGAGTTATACCACCTCCATGTTCAATAACCTCATTCAGACATTGACTTTTACTGTGAGGAGACTGGCAATTAAAAATAATGACTAACATTATGTCACTTGAACAGTAAAGATAATTACATACAAAAGCTCATTTTAGATGCTGAGAAGTATACTTTTATTCAGATGAATCTGTTGCAGTGGACGCATTTTGGAAGATCAGAATAAAACATCCAAGTACTTAAAAAGCTCTCTTAACTAAAACAAGTGTAATTTAACCTCAAATTCTCTCCAGTCCCAAATCAGTTCTCAAAACCTAAAACAAAAATGCTGATTGTCCCCACTCAAGTGAAAACATGAAGGTTTCACATTTCATAAGACTAAGATGGCATATTATACCTTATGAATGGCTAATCCCACAAAGACATAATTACATGCACATTCAGGTTCCAGGATATGAGCAGTTTCATTCACACCTTACATTATTTTTATTATATAAAGAGATAGTAGCAGTTCTCAAGCGAACTACCTATTTATTTTCACTGCTGATTTACTGAAAAAGACACAGTGCAATTTAAGGAAAGGCCCTTGAATTGCTCTAATCTGAGATTGTAGAGACGTAAGAAAGCAATCAATTTTTTAGATTTTTAGACTCTGTTTTTCTTGCTGGGTATATACAGCCAAATTCTATAAACATCCAGCAACAAAAGTAGATAGCATTTGGAAACGACACAATGACTCGTGAACTTCTACCTTTAAAAGAAAGGAAGAAAAGCTTAAGTGTTTTTTTAAAATGTAAAATAGATGCTTGCTTTATTCTTCCCTACCTGGATGTTAATCCACATTGACTGTATTACCTGGAAATATGCCCTCCCCATTTTATAAAGCATAATTATTAGGATTAAAAAAGAAATTTAAGATTGTACATAGGGACATTACATTCAGCCTTCAAATTATGATTTCACCACGATGACGAAATGCACCTAAAATGTCTCAGCCTGGAAAAAAAAGCAAAACCAACAAGCCTTGGCAGTAATTCAGTTGTAGGATAAGGTCCTAAAGGGCCCATGAAAAAGCAGGAACAATGAATTGCAATATTGTGTATATTTATGTTCAAGCAAATTATAGCTCTGGTTTCTGCCACAGAACCAAAACTATTTTTCAGTGCTGAGATCCCAACAAGACCCCTGGAATCTCTAACTTCTCAGAATTCAATGCTGTGGTTACATGTGCACAAATTATTCTTCAGTTGGTACCTGCAATCCTGGAATAAATCGAACATCTTTTTCAATTAAAAGGAGTTGTTCAACACCAGCACTGAGAATGGATCTGGTAATTCCTCCTGGCCCCGGGCCCACTTCACAAACATGGGCATTTTTCAGCTCACCAGCCTGTTTCACTATCTTGTCTGCAAGACACAAAGAACACAGTAAGTCTTTATTTTCCAGGAGATCCAGCTCACCAAGATAACCTCATTGTTTACTGTTACACAAGCACAAGCATGCTTATCTCTGAACAGACATAAACAGTGACACATCCCAGTTAAATCATCACATCCCCGCCAGACTCAGACTGCACAGAATTCAGATTTGTTCCATACTACAAGATATACTGAGCTATTTAAAAAAAAAGCTATTTTAAGTTTAATGTCTTTAGTATTTATTGTGCTCATTACAGAATCAAATAAAAAGAGAATATCACTCATCTGTACACTAGCAGCACCACTGTGCTGCAAGCAAGCACTTGTGTTCGACATCCTAAAGTCTCACTGCTTGTCCTTCTAAAGGTATCTCACTACAGCACCTCTATTTCAAGGCAATTTAAGAAGTAAGAAAGATACAGTAAAGCTCTATGAAGATTATATTACGCACAGAGCAATTTTATGAGGGAGGAAATGAACTAAATGAAGAGCTGGAACACAGGCAGCTGGTAGCTGTAGAAAACAGGGCACTTGAAAGGTGAGGAAGGAATACCCACACATAGGTGAAATGATACAATATTAGAAAGTCCTATAGACACTAAAGAAGGTAGATTAGAAAATACAGATAATGAAACAAAGAGATCCTTGGGAAGCATGCAAAGAAGATACTGAAAGAAATTATGCTGCTCACTCCATGATCTCTTATGTATGTAATAGAAAAAACCTGTCTGCGTGTAAAGTTTTACTAAATGCAGACATTTTTATTTCAGGGTAAGACTCCAGTTGTTCAGGAAGCTGAACTGAGTTTCAGGTTCTGAATTTTTATCAATCTGAATCTTCAAACAAAATCAAATCATTAGCTACATGAAGTTGTACTGCATTTGTGAACGAAAAATCCAGCCACCATTATACCAGTGAAGACACCCACTCCTGACTCACAGAACAGTGCCAGATTTGTCACCCAGTGTTGACACAAAACTGGAAAAAAATGAATCATTCAGAACAATGCAACTGGTTCAAAAATGCTACACTTCTGATAAACTGAGACAAATGACTCTCCTATCTACAGCACATAGCAAACTCTGAATTGCACAATGTCTAACATACTTTCTATCATACAGAATAATCTGAAAAAATGTTAATTTTTAAGTCAAACTTATAAACAGAAACAGTACCCAAAAGATACAAGTTCTGTTTTGGTTTAGATTTTTGCATTTCAGTCCGTATTTTATATAGGATTATAAATTTTACCTAAAAAATTACACTTCAATTTATAAAGAAACCTATTTTTGACGAGCAAGTAAAAACAATTAACCTAACCTAAAACTACTTGTAAAAGAGGTCTTTATTACAGAGGTTTACCGTTGAGCTGCCATTAGTCTAACAAACACTATTATGCAAATATCATCTCCTTAGCGATGCTCTGGGATCTAACAAAAACTGGGATTCATGTTCTATGCTGGCCAAAAATATTGGAATAAAATATTTAACCTGTCAATCGCAAATCCAGTAGAAAGTTCTGGGAAAGCTGTTTCAGTGCTTTAAGGCGAAAGAGTCTAATAATCTCTCCAATAGTGGGCAGGGGAGGCAGACGGAAAGCTGCCACCTTTCCTGGAGCAGCCATAAGACACAACTCTCACTCCTTCCTGCTAGAGAGACACCGAAAAGGTTATTCTATTACACAAAACGAATTATAATTAATATTAAAACCACTACTAAGTTTACAAATCAAGGCGCGAATTACAAATCATTATAGGAGGACTGAACTCCAAAGATCACTACTTTGACTTCTGGACACAGTGCTTATGCCAGGCACGAATTTGGGGCATTCGGGTAGGGCCCATTTTGCAGATGCGCCAAAGCCCTCTCAGAACTACTTAATGTCAATCTTTCATTACTTTAGAGAAGAATCAGTAAGCATTAGGACTTCCCGGCACCAGTAAAGACAGACCGTGTTTATTTCACGTGTCCCTCAGAAAGGCCGGCACAGCTCCGCCCGCTGCCCGCCCCTTCCCCTGCCGGCGCCGCCCGGCTGCGCAGGCGCACTCGCCGTCAGCGCGGCGCGGGAAGGCTCAGCGCAGGGGCGGGGCGGCGCCTGCTGCTGCCGCCGCACGCACCGGGCTGGGCCAGACCGGGAGGGCCCCGCCGCTGCCGCCGCCCGCCATTTCTTTCCCCCTGCCTCTCCCAGCGGCAAGGGACGCTCGGAGCGGTGCCGCAGCAGCACTGCGGCTCCTGACGGGGCGCAGCGGGCGCCAACCCGGAAGAGAAATGGGCGGCGCGGTGCGCATGCGGCTGTCCCAGCGCCTTACCTGGCTGTGCGCGGGGGCGGCAGTGAGCGCGCGCTGCCGGCCGGCGCATGCGCGATGGGAGCCGGGGCGGGGCTGGGGGCCGGACCCGGAAATGAGCCGCCGAGAAGGGGATTTAATAAGAGCTCGTATGAGTAATTACATTATGTAAATGGAGGTGCTTACGTATATTTGTAGGTGTATTTATATCTAGGGATGTAGTCTTAATACGTTTTCTTATTTTGTTCTTCCTGAGATACACTGGTGGTGCCAAAAGCCATTTGGCAGAGTATTTCTGCAATATCTTCTGTCACAGTGGGTTGAGTTCCCTTCTCCACAGCACTTTTAAACAAGTATTTGGTTTAAAAGTTCGTTTTCGATTTTGCCTGTAATGTTCCGTGTTATTGTGACTGTAACTGAGTGTTAAGAAAATACTTCGTGGAAGGTAAACTGTTACTAAAAGGCCAGAGGCAATAAAGGATATTATGAGGTAGATGCAAAGAAATAAGGACATTAAAGGATTTGCAAAACATAATTTCTCACTCAGGTGAAATAATGAGAGTATTTCTAAGTGGTTTTCTACCTTAGACATAGTTTCTACCACCAACAGCCTACTCCAGGTCAATAATGACAGCAGATGCTGTAATGCATATTAGTGATGGCCTGTGAAGAAGTAAATGGAAGAAGACTGTTACACAATATTTGCATCGATATCTCTTTACAGCTGTGGGTTCAATTGTGTTTCGAGATCAATCAAGTTTCTTACGGTTGAAACCTATGTGTGTGAGATAAATAATACATGTATGAAGATCTGGGAAAAGGTGGTGTCAGTAGGGGAGAGAATATAATCAAGGGAACCACATTTACAGGAAAGTGAAAATGGATCTAATAATTCAGTCATTAAAAATATAGGGAACTTTGCAAGTGGTGTCAGTAAGTACGTAGGCATACAAATAAACCTGGCCTGAGGTTTTTTTGCATACAGTGGAATGTCGGAATAAACTCTTATGGTCCTAGTATTTTCTGAAATACTGAAGTTTTCAGTCTGTGAGGTATAAAGTATTATTTTAATACATGTTATTTGAATTTAAAGTCATTATAAGTTAAGCATAAAATGTAAGCTCCACCTGTTGGTGAAAATCTGGGATTTCAAATGATACCTGCTACTAGCCCTATGATAGTAGCTCAATTTTGAAAAGGTTTTACAAGAAATGGATATAATGTTGATTTTTTCTGCTTAAAGTCTGAAGAAATTTGAAGGAATATGGGCTGTGTCTCAGGAGGAGAAAGTATGAAAATGGCATGGGATCAGCTTTATGACCAGCTGAGGCATCCAGGCTCTTTTAGCTCTCAAGCAAAAAAAAAAAAAAAGTCAATTTAATTTTTTCTCTAAATAAAAATGTAACATTAAAACATTGTCTTAATAATGCATTTTGTACTTAATTGTCACCAAGGCTGAACTTTTTCATCTCAAATCTCCTCAGTCTTTGTATACAAGTATTGTTCTGACATAGTTAAAAGTGCACACTCTTTCTTGATTAGATGCTCATGCATTAAAGTTTCTAGGTTATTTGATGTGGTCATAACTCTTATTGTAATAACAAACTATAATAGATTTATAATGAAATCCAGTAATCTTTGCTAATACTTTTACCCGTAGAAACTTTTTGGTAGAAAAATTGCTTGCTAAAATAACAATTCCTGTTTACAGCTGAAATGTTTTCAGACCACGTTGCTGACCATGGGAGCATTAGATCAGTCAGACTTCTGCAAGGATTTTTTTATGTGCAATCATCCTATTTTATACACTGTTATTGATATTATTGCTGTTATGATTTGTTTTCCGTATTTAATTGCTGTTTTTCTGGTAAATTATAATCTCAAAACATAATTGCTGTCTTTTGTCCCTTTGTTATTGGAGGAGGGCAGGGGCAATGGAAGTGGCTGATTGGAGCTTGATTTCTAGCTGGTCACAATAACTGGTCATTTCTAGGTGTCTCCAACTAAGTCTTGCATATTCTGCAAGAGGAAAAGTGAGCTTTCCCAGCTTTCGTCTATTCATTCTGCTTATTCCAGCCCTCTCATGCCTTTGCAAGTTAGTTAAAGCCTGCAGGAGGAGAACTTATATCTTACGGTCCTAACAAAAAGAGATGTGAGAGAAGGAAGCTGGAAGGAATTTTTCCGTTCCTGTGAATGCCTGACACCCACCATGGGACTCTCCAGTCTCTTTATTCTTTGATGTGCTGAACTTGTCCCTGGAAGATACTTCTGATTACTTACCACAAAGGTACTCATGTAGCAACAATGGATTATGAGCACCACAATCAAGGCAGTCCTTAAATGCAGAAAGAGGATGGAATCTGAAGAGCACTTGTATAAATAGCAATAATAAAACTTCAATGACCTCTTAGACTTTGGGCAAGAGGGTTTATATTGAAACCATTTTTATATTGGAACCTGTCCCAGGAATCTCCTAGAGAAGTTCTTAATCTATTTTCTTTTATTCCTCCAGCGTGAGACCAATTAAAAAAACCATGAACAAAATAATGCAGAATTTTGGAGAAGTTTTTGCTGGAGAAACGCTTTATTTTGAGAATGACAGCAATTCACCATTTGCTTATTTCATCATTCGATTTTGTCTTAACCTTACCTGCAGAGCCTGCTAATATTAAAGCCAATTAAACACTCAGCACATATTGCACAGGTCAGATAGATGCCAGAGAAAGATAAAGTGAGCATCTGAAGAAGTTCAGGGTCAGGTTCTGAGGTGAGTTTTGCAGAGACACCATCATGGAATCAGTCGGAGTTCTCTTGACTACAGCTTCAGTTCGGGTTCACCTTCCAGCACTGCAAGGGTTGAAACCAAAGTTGTGTCTGTAATGATGAAAAGGCATTGTGGCAAGTTATGGTATTATGGCATTGTGTTGTGAAAAACAGGATCCACACCAGGCTCTTGAAATGTTACACTCCACTCAATTTTGAGGCAGAAAAATCTATTTGAGAGTTATTTTACATCAAATTAAGGTAAATAAGATCACAAGATGTAAATGTCCAGATAACGTTGTAAAATGATAAGGAAATGTAACACCCAAAAGGAGTTAGAGACAGACAATCTTGTCTTTTCCACCCTACTGGAAGTATTTTTGTACCACAAGGCTTCTATTCTTCAGCTTGCTCTCAAAGACACTGTTTTCTATTGTTTGTTAAAATAAAATGTTTATTTTTTTCTGTTACCCTACCTCATAAGGATCGTAAATAGATGATAGGAGCCCATTACACCAGGCACTGTTATAATATACACAGTGACAGCCCTCTCTCAGGAGGACTTTTGTGACCAGATAAAATATTGAAGAAAATAAATTAGCAAAAGGGAAGAAGTTTATGAAATATAACAGCAGAGAGATGTACGTTTGTGCAGTCACAGTAATTTTAGAAGCTATGAGGTGCAAAAAAAGTACAAAACTGTTCTGAAGCCTCTTCAGTATTAACTCCGTACAGGCTCTGTAATATGGTTTCTTATCTTTGATAGTGGAGGCAATACATTTTTAAAGTCCCTGTTTTGAGCTAAATGTTTTTCTCGCTTCAGTATTTACACTCAATGTGAAATAAACCTGAATATTACTTCAGCTATTTCTTCTGGCAGAGCCAAGTAATTCAAATGTGGGAGAAATCTTTCTACTTATGTCAGTCTATCACTGTGGTTTTGGCAGGCCACATATTGACCAGGAACAGTGTTACCATTTCAATAATGCTGTGTAGCAAAAACAAAACACTCAAAGAATAGAGACTTCACATTAACAAAAAATCTGGCAGAAATTTCTGTCCAGACTCCTGAGTTCTTTCCTAACATAACTCAGGAAGTACAAAGATCCATGGCTTTCTGTATCATCATAGCAGATGGCTAAAAGTCATTATATTAACTTTAAACTATTAGAATTTCTTTAAATGCTCTGTTTTGATGTGCCTTTTTGTTTGTGAGCCACTTAATCAACTCAGGTAGCATTGTAAAGCTCAAGCTGTAGCCATCCGCACTAGAAAGTTTATTTGTACTTGACAGTTTTGACTTTCACTTGCTCATGCCATTTTAGGTGCTAGGGCATTTATGAGAAATACCAGTTAATGCAGATTTTGGGTTAAAATCTGAGGAATTCCAGGAATGGTGAGAATCAAAACTACTGTCATTTACAATTTCTATTAGGTTCTGTAGAAATGAGGATATTCACACTTGAAAGTAGGATTTAAAAACAAAACCGCAGACTCAGTACTGCCAGGAGCTGCACTTTTCATCCATTTATCATTGGGAATTTTAAAGCATTGTGAAACATTGATATTTTAGTGAGCTTGGTCTTCTTCACCCAATGCCCAAGTGTCTGTGTTGGAGAATGTTCCCTTGAGGATTATAGTTGTTTGAATCCTAATTAGGCGCTCTCATGTTCCAGTTTTAAGCATTAAGTATCCCCAAGTTAAAAATATGGAAAACTTTGTCATGTGCAGCAGGTCCCATAAAGATACTCATTAAAAATATAATACACCACATCAATTGGAACCCAGACTTTTGTACTCTGATCATAGAAAATAAATACAAAATTACCTAAACCTTTGAGAAACACACAGGTAGCTGTTTATGGCCACCCCACATTGCCATCCTTTGCAATAGTTAATTTATGGTCTTGTAAAACCCACCCATGGACTAGGAGTGGCACAGAGCCTTGAATGTCCCCCACAAGGGGAGATCACAAATCAGACTATGTCCCTGGGTTTTCCTTTCCTGCTGCCACATGTATTTTGCAGGACAGTTTAAAAACATATGTTTACCTCATCTGGACCACTGAACAATATGTTAGAATTAGATGAGGTCCTCGATCTCCTCATCTTCCTTGCTTGCGTCAGGCAAGTCAGCTGCTGCCTGATCCCTCAGAAATAAACAATACCCTTTCTAAGTGCCTCATAGCTGTGGTGAGTTGTTTATGCTCCCAGAAAATGTGACATGAAAAAAGATGACAGAGAGGAAACCTTTTAGCCTCAGTTCTCTAGTTTCTGTCTTTCAAGTCCAGGGGTAGGATTTGGGTCTGGGAGCTCAAGCATAAAAGGATTTCTGTTTTCAGTATGTGGGAAGGGGATTTATAAAATGTAGACGGCAGAAACTTCAGGACATGATTGCTGGGCCGAGCTCTGTGACCACTGGGTGCCACTCTTGTTCCATGACGAGTGAACTGCTGTGTCTTTAAAAAGGACCAAAAAGTTTACTGACTCGACTGAATGTCCTTATGTTGAGTCAGGCTGCCAGAATACGAATGCCGTATATTCTGCCTAGAGGAAATAAAAAGCAGAAGGTCAATGATAGACGCTTACAGTAAGCAAGAAAGGAAGATTCAGCAAGCAAAACCCAAGCAGTAAAAACCTGGAAGTTCAGGTCTGCTGAATATGCCACATGTAAGGGTAGGTTGTTAATCATATTTGGGAGCTGCTAAGAAGGCAATGTCAGAATTTGTATTTTCCTAAGAAGAGGGTGAAGAAACTGATTTAAAATCTGTTTTTAAAATAAAACATTTAATTAACAGATTTTAAGTCAGCTTTTTGCGTCTCATACAGCTGGCAAAATAAAACGTAGTGCCTCTGTTTGAAGCATAACCCTTTTCTATCATTAGGGTGCTGTAACAACCGCAGCATTCTGATCATGCATTTCTAAGGGGGCAGACAACCACCACTGCTGTACTACTGAGTATGGGAGAGTAAAGCTAACTGCAATGATTTCTCTGTCTACACTAAGAGAAGCGCTAAACAGAAATAAAAAATCATCAGCAAGATATTGCTCCCCTTATAAACAGTGTGAGTTTTTTAAATAAATACATTTTTCTCAGGCTTTACCTGACATAAATTGCTACAGTTCTGTTAAAGTTGTGGTGACAGCAGTGATTCTTAAAAGGGAATAATCTTTAATTCTTTTGTGTCTTGTTAGTTTGATTTGATTTTAAACCAAAAATATTCAAGCATCTTCAAAAATGCAACAGTGAACTGCTCGCTTCCAGATAAATTCTGTCATACTGTGATCTGAAAATGGAGGTGGATTGAGAGGGATTTCTTTCTGGCTCTTCACTTGTGGAATTCTTAAAAATAATTTGGAGCCACAGCTCCTTTTGGACTGCTAATGAATGTGTTTGTTTAGCCCTGTGTATTAAATAGATGCTATTCAATGTTACATTCAAAGCTTAGAATGGATTTTTTTGTATTGTAGTTACACCCAAAGGCCCCCAGCAGAACTCTAGCACATCAGAAATTGTACTAGTGCAGCAGAAGATGGGGAGGGAAACCTTGCCATGTGAGTCCAAAAGAATAGGTGGAAGTGGATGCTGACAGATTAAGAGAATAAGAAGGCACGGAGTTAGCACTGGTCATCATGACAAGCTGTGGTCTCAGGAAGGCAGCTTTTTTCCTATATCGTCACAAAA
Source organism: Sylvia atricapilla (assembly GCF_009819655.1). Classification (NCBI taxonomy): domain Eukaryota; kingdom Metazoa; phylum Chordata; class Aves; order Passeriformes; family Sylviidae; genus Sylvia; species Sylvia atricapilla. The sequence continues at coordinate 59,697,453 of NC_089142.1, forward strand.
GAAGGTGACAGCAATGGAACTCCAGTGATGTTTGCAGGGAGGGCAGAGAGGATAAACATCAGGGTGCTTCTTTGAAAAATGGGCCACTCTCATGAACCATGGCCTCTCATAATGACTAAGTTTCCAGGAAGCAGCCTCAGAAATATTTGTCCAGAGGCAAGTGAATGTGGAAGTTTTTGGCATATGTTGCAATATAACAAATAAAGCAGTGGAAGATTTAAAGAGAGGAGGAATTAGGCCAAAGCAAGAGGTAGGGAGGTATGTGTTGAAGGGTGGATATGATAAGTGGTGCAAGGAGACATTTATAAAAGCCAGAGGAAAGATTCTTTTAATTTTGCAAAATATGAAGAGTTGAGAATTGAATGAGAATTTTAGGTTGATTCATGAAAAAGTAACTAAGAGATTTGGTGCAGACAGATCTGCAAAACAAAGGTTGGGGATGAGGCCCAGTTAGATGTCCAAGATGATAATGATAATCTGATTATATGAGTAGATGGGAGTACAGTGATCAGAGGAAAAAAGTATTGCTAGGAAAGAACATTTTAAGGAGGTTTTTTCCAGACCATGCCATCCCAGGCCTCATTCTGGGCACAGAGGTACACACTTTAGCTCTTGCTCCCCACTCTGCTAAAAGTGAATCTAGATTGAAGAGAACTTGCAAAAGACTCCATATATTTGATAGCAGAAAGATTTTGGAAAGTATTTGAAGGAAAGGAGTTTACTAGGACTGAAGCTGTAAAACGACGAGCATATGAAAGATTGGATCTGGCTGCAATTTAGGAGGACAGCTGAGTATTGAAGAAGATCCATCCAAGACTGAAGGTTTATTGTTCTAAGTACCTTGGAAACCTTGGTTCTGTGTCAAATAAAAGACCTTAAACAGGAATTAAAATCAGCAGGAGCCCCAGACATGGTTTCACCTGGCTGAGTAGCTCACTGACTTGTAGCATCACAGTAGTGAACCAAGACATCATAAGAGTGGAAATAGGATGTTGGGAGACTTTGGGGTGAAGGTCTCTTATATTTGGTATGAGAGAAATGGAGAATTCTTTTGATTAAACCCACAGTAACTAGGCTGCACAGGCTCTAAATACTTTGTAGATATTACTAAAGCCTCCAGTCAATTATGTGACACTGCTGGAAAAGAAGTCCTTAGAGACTTGAGTCCTCTGTGCAAGGACTCAGTTTGCAAGGTGATGTATCATGATACAGGTCTGAATATCCATGGTATCAAAGTAACTCATCTGCAAGTTCCATCTAGTTGTAGCAGCAGGATGTGGAACAGATACAGCTGATAGAGGGGCTAGAAAGACATTTAATGTAACTTTTATTTTTCAGGAATAATAGAGCTTGGCAATATCCATTCATTAACTCCAGGCTGGATTTTTAATGACTATTCTCCATGTCTCTTCCATTTTATGAGTCCAAGCATCAGAGTGGGTCAGATTTAGCTACTTCATTTTCTAGCACCCTTCTGGTAATCAGTACAAAATGCAGATACTACAAGCTAAAACAATCGATACTTTTCAAAATCTTAAATAAACCATATTCTGCAACGATTTCTTGGTTATCTTTGATAACTACCTCACAAAGTGTTTTCTTACTCTTAGGCAGTGAGTTATTTCATATAGTTAGAAAGGAACTCATCTGACATGGTTATAAGCACATCTGATAATGTCTTATCCTTAACCAGTCATTTCCTCTTTAAGAGAAGGTACACAAGCTTCCTCTTTGAGAGCTATAATAGGGTTTCTCTGAGGAGTCATGTAGGTCTTCTGCCAAGACCCATATTTGAATTGTTAAGGTTAGTTTGGACAGCACAACCTTGGATTTAACACATCTTCCTTGTTTTCCAAAATTGCAGTAGATTATCATGGCCCCATTTCCCCATTAAATGAATGACATTTCCAGCTTCTAAAGTGACCTTGGTATCTCAAAGGAGACATGACAATTACTGACACTAGAGTGTTGCTTTTCATCAGAAAGCAAAAATCTTATTTTTGGTAAGTAGCTCAACACTGAATTACATCACCATTGAGAATACTGTGTAGGATATAGGTTATTGGCAAAGGCTCCATCTCTGTGCATCTTCTCTGTCAGACTGAGTATAAATCAGATTACATTTTTACTTTTGGTCTCTGTTTTTTTCTCTTCAGGTACAATATTCACTGATTATATATACTTTATATATATGTACATATATACTTTATGTATAATAATGAAAAGGCAGAAACTTACATAAATGGCCCTGAGACTTGTAAAATTGCAAACAAGAAACACAGCAATGTCTTCATAGTATCACAAATCATGTAGGTTGGAAGGAAGCTGTTGAGACCATCTAGACCCGTGTTTCAGTTTGTGGCCATTTCCTCTTGTCCTGTCACTAGGAACCACTGAGAAGAACCTAATCTTGTTTTCTTCATTTTCTCTCATCAGGTACTAAAGACACATATAAGATTCCTCTGAGCCTTTTCTTCTCTGGGCTCCTTCAGCCTGTTGTCTCATGCTCCACATCAATAATTATTTTAGTAGTCCTGGCTGCATTCAGTCTGATAAATCTATATCTTTCTCATTCTGAGTATAGCAGCACTGGACCCACCACTCCAGATGTGTCTCACTGGTGCTGAGTAGAGGGCAAGGATCACTTCCCTCAACCTGCTCTTCCAAATGTTGCCCCAGAGGCTATTGCAATTGAATGATCATGTTTTAATTGAATCAAGACCTGGTGTTTGGAGGTTCTGGTCACTTCCTTCTGTGGTATTCTCAGGACATCTACCTTTCACTGGGGATCCTAAAGGGAACAAACTGGTATCTCATTTGCTGGTCATCTATAGAGTGAACTAAGCAACATGAACTAAGCTTTTGGAATTTTGCCTACCCCAGAAACACAGGTGGTTTCCAAGCCAACCTGAAGAGACTTCCAGCATACACCACTGTCTTCCATTCTGGACATGATTTTTGTTGTTTTGAACTGGTAAGAGGAAAGTACATTTTCTTCTAGGCAGCTACACAAATGTACATAACTTGATTATTTATCCATAGATCAGAGACAGGCTCGAGGTAGACTTTCTCAAGTCTAAACCCACATGCAGTAGCCATTTTCCACCATCACCTTAACTGGCATCAGTATCAGTGTGTCTTTGGCCACATCTACAGCTGCATCCAATAAACCTGCCTTGGGTCTGTTACTCAGCTTTGGGAGTTCTGACTTGTCTGCTACCTGTGTACTTCCATGGTAGTTCTAGAAGCTCTCCATCAGCCTTTGAGATACAGCTACTGGTAGTCAACATGAGGTTCCACAGACATTAGTATCTGACTGCTCAGAGCGAAATCAATTAATGACCTCTCCCCTCTGCCAAGGTGGTCACCTCTCCTAAATCAATTTTGTTATCTACTGAGATTTCCAGTGTGTACAGACAAAGAAAATAAGATCCAGCACAGGAGGGGCAGCCTAGAAGTTCAGAAGGGCTTGACAATTTTAAGAGCTCAAGACCTTATGCTTTTGACTCCTTTGGTTGTCTTGGAGCCCAAGTCAAAATTCCTATCAGTTTTCTACATGTTGCATATTTTTTCCAGAGCTAAAGACATTGCCAGAAGCAAAACTTTCCTTTGTGTGATGCCAAGTAGAAAGCTGTTTCAAAACCAACGATTCATCAGGGGAACATCTTCCTGAATGAGCTGTACAAACTCAAGCTGCAGTGATAATGTTGTCCTGATTCTGAGTTTGAAAAGAACGTTCCCTGCTTAAATTACCAGTGGACATCTGCAATCACTTTTCTACAGCCAGACATGGCACGTTTGTGCCCTGTGCTGCACACAAACACAACCCACTCACATCTGGGACATTTTTGGGCCTCAGAGATCACTCTGAAACATCTGTAATGGAGCTTCTGCCATGTTAATATTCCCTCTCTTTGTGTTATCTGGAAAAAGAATTATTCCTAGGGCCTTCACCTACTTTACAGCCTCCTGCAGCTCTTGTTGCCCAACCATCCATTTCTACCATTTTAAGCAAGGCTTTTTTGTCCATGTTTCCTCCACTTAGGGACTGATCTTCATCTCTTCTATGACAGGATTGCCAAAGCCATGCTGGCTTGAATCTCTTAAACTGGCTCAGTTTGCATGTCACAACAAATGCAAACACCAGGAAAAAGACAATAATTCCACTTCAAGGCAGCCTGAGTAAGCCTTCCAGCTACTCCTGGTAGAAGGAAGAACTATTCTTCTATGAACAACAGTCTCTAGAAATGCTGTGCCCCCTCTTGCACTTCCTCTACCCCTCCCTTTCCTTTGACATCTTCCCAATTACAGTGTGCTGGTTCCCAACACAGCGAAAGCCCTCATGCCTTTGACATGGCTTAATATTGAAAATACTATTCTATATATGTCACATATTTATGTCACATGGATGCCTGCATCGCATTGAAAGTCAATGTGATTTAGTCTCTTAACTCAATTCCTTTTGAAATGTTACCTTTGATAATCCTATGTATTTGATGAAAAATCCAGTTCTAAATATAATTTTGAAGTAGTTGATAACATAGACAACTAAATGTTATGATTTTCAGCAGCAGAAGCATCATTTGGAGACATCAGCACATGTGGGTTTTATAGCCATATTCATCTGATCATGCTCTCCCAGCCTAAACACACACTGAAATCTTACTATTCTTGCCTATTTCAGAAAGCAAAGTATCCAAACAAGAGCATGGAGGATTGCAAACAAAACATAAAGGCTTGACAATGAAAACAATGTCCCAAGTTAAAGTCATTTTGCTAAATGTGAAAATAACTTCCAAATACTATGGATTCATAGTCATCTTAACAATGGTCTATGATTTTTCATATTCATAAGGTGAAGGGGTCTAGTTAGTCTAGCCTTGGTTTTTATTTTAATATTTTCATATTTATATTCTTCCAGACATCTGCACGCAAAAATTATTCTGCTTAAAAAATGGCATAGTTCACACTGTCAGTACTGTCCTTGGGCTTTGATACTTGGATTTTCAAGTCCTTTACTGAAGCAGCTATGTAAGGCTGAGCTGACAAAACTACCTTTTCTAGAGCTTCTAAACAGGGATGTAAAAGATAATGTGAAGATAATGAAAGGATGTTTTTTCCAGAAAGCACTTTTGCAATATAAAGCCATTCTGTATTTAAATATCTTAGGTAATCCCTGGGTTTAGGGAGATTTTTACTTTAATTGTTCATTTTTTCCCTTTGCATATCGCAGTTCAATCATGTGCCCCAGCCTTTCAAAGTGAATGGGTGGAATTTTAAGTGGCAGCACACTAAAAAAGTAATTCAGCTGTGGAGCTGCTATAATTCTGATGGTTTGGGTTCAACTCTACATGCAAGCATTAATTAGCTTCAGTTCATGAAGCAGGCTTTCAATGACTGAATTTCTAGATTGATATTGTCTTTTAGAATGGTTTTCATTCCTCATCTTAACAGTATGCTCCAGTGCTTTGTGGTGCTGGCAGCTAGTGGAGTTGAACTTACATAGTAAGATATGAATTACATTTCCCCCCCTCAAATTTATTTTATTAAAAGGGAATTTTGAAAATACATAGATCCCTTTCCTCTGATGAGCCTTGGATCTTTGTACATGAATTAACACCAATCAAAAGAAATAGGATAAAATCAGCATAACAAAATGCCTTCTATTCTATGCTTACTATCACAAATGCAAACGTTCATAAATGTTTTCCAATTTCTTCTGCAGAGGGAGAATTGTTCTAAATCCTTCCTTCCCTGGCATTAATATAATAGAAAATACTAGAGAATAGAATGAGAAGGAGTGAATTTACTCTTGTAAATAGTATTATTGCAGACACAGCTTTAATATACCTTTAAGTTGGGCATAACCAAATACATTAGTCTGGGTGACTATGGAGCTGGTAAATGAAGTGATAAAAGAATCACAATGAAGACTTCATATCTGATTATGTTAGAATTTATTTAAAGCTGTTAATGGATGATAGATGTAAGAAATACCTAGGTACCCCTTTCCAATCTTAGAAAATTCTCAAAGTACAGGCAAGGTGACAGAAATCAGAAAGCAAACAAATGTGGTGTTGACTCAAATGCTCATAAAGATTATGAGTGCATTCCAGGAAGCTGAAGCAGAACATTGCTTATTTACCTAGCTTTATTATTTTTATTGTATATTATTGACAAGAATTGTTTAAAGAGGGTCTTTAATACTTGAAAATTTTCTGATTTGCCCTACCTGAAAATGAAATCTTGGCTTTCCTGACAGTGCAATTCTGTGCTGTCTGGTACTTAGCTGGATCTTGTTATGGGAGGCAACAAGCATTTTCCTGTGCTCTTTGCTCAGAGTAGGATCAAGCTTCAGTCGAGCATCAAAATCTATGTTCAGATATTGAACAGTATTTGTAAGTAATAACTCCAAACCTTGTTTCTTTTCTGATAAATATTATTGTTTATTTGCTTGAATTCTCCTATTTTAACACAGAAATCATTAATTGTCTGCCAGAGGATCTACTTTTTATGTGCATGCTTTACATCATAGATAGAATTCTAGGAGTAAACAAGTATGAATCATACTGGTCCTGAGAACCAAAACACTTGCCTTTCAAACCACGCTGCTCAATAACAGTAGAACCCAAAATAATTCAAATCAGTTTTGTGTCCATTCAGAAAGCTCACAGATACTTTTAAGAGTCATGTCAAACATATGTAATGCAGTCTGTGGGAGAGGGAGATTGTTGTAACAGTTCAAGTTACAGTCCTGAAAACCTGTTTAATCCTTGTCCTGACATTCTTTTGAGAGCCTGAGGCAACCACTTAGTATCTCTGTGACTCAGTTCCTCATCTGAAACTGGAAGTAATAAATTGTCCGCCTGACAGTGACATTATGAGAAAATATATACTCAAAGCACTTTGAACTCCACTTAGACTTCATTCATGGCTATCTATAAGTATAGCAATAGGACAATCAGCATGTAGCAAAGCAATGGTATTTAATTATAAACAAGTCAGATAGTTTAGAATTGATTTTTCTTGGAAGTTCAGTGTTCAGTATTTGCAACATATCATTCAGCACCAGTATTGACTAAAATCCAAATTCTACTCTCCTCATTTTGGCAAAAACTCTGGTTAATTTTGTTGTCTGGACTCCAAAGTTTTGATTCTGCAGAATGCTGAGCAGATACAGTTTCTTTTAGTTTTGCTAAAAGCTATTTCAGTTCAGCACCTCCCAGCAGCAGACCATTTTTAAAGCATTTTCAGGTTCCTTTATTAAAACACAATATTATAGAAGGATGATGGACTTGCTCAGGTAGATGTAGGCTGGCCAGCATTTATTATGCTTGATGTTTCTTACTATAGATACATCTTTGTCATGCCAAGCACATAATAAAATAGTTGATGTACATTCATGTCAGAGAAATTGTACTTGGGCATGTTTGTATTACACAAAGTCCAGTTCAGTGAAATCTATCTGTTCTCCCCATGATTTGTATTTGAAGTAACTTCAGTGTTGACCAGTATCACAGCACACATTTGTTTGTTTCATCCTCAATCCTTTGATATTAAATTCAAAGTTGTCCAACTGTGCTTCTTAACTATATTCCTCTTGCCAGCCTGGTAAGGAATCTAAAAGAGTGATCTTAAATGGCTAACTCTGCATTGGTATGCATTCTGCATAGCCCTCTGAATTTTCTTAGCAGCACACAAATTCAGAAAATTACATGGATATTTTACTAATATTAATGAGCAAATAGTGGGCATTCTTCAATCTAAACATTTTTATCTAAATGTAATGTAATTGTGTGGTAATGTATAATTAATGAGTGTGATACCTTGCAGGTTGATTGTGTGCCTGAGACCTCTTGAATTTAAGTTTATCTTTCTTTTTTTTAACCTTGATGAATTCCTAGAAACATGAGAACAAATACATTGTGCTTGTTACAGTAGGAGGGAATTGTGTGTGTGATATCAAAGCAGATAGGTATCTGCAAATTTCCTGCGTGCATCCACGCTGCAACTACTGTGTGTTAACTTGGGCTTGGGCACACATCCCTATCTTTGCTCACAGAGTCCCATTCAGTTCAGTTTTTTTGACAGTAATTATTTCTGTTAAGGTTTTTGTACCTTAGACAGCAGCAAGAGGAAAAATGTTGCTTTTGTGCAAAGGACCTGTCTCCAGCAAGGGCGCAGGAGGTTTGGCATTTAAGGCAGTGATACTGGGGAATGGTCAGCAGTATGCTGGAGACCAGGAATTCTGTCCCGGAGGACAAGCTCTTGTCTGTCCCCTCTCCTCCTTATTTGCATACATCCACAGAATAAAATGTTCAGATCTGCATATGCATCGTTTTGCTGAAATAAAAGAAGATAAAAGCTCTCCCCAAGTCCACTTTTTTTTTTTTCTTTCCTTAATAAAAGCTGCAGGACTATTAAAACCTAGGCCTTTTATTAGAGTCTATAAGTACAATCTTATCTGTGTACCTTAAGGCGAGCATGATTGTAAGTTATCTTTCATATTCAGAATTACTGTACCAGAGAAATGGTCTCTAGACAAGTATCAAGACAGTCTGGTAGTGTAATAGCTGAATAATAGAGATCAGCCTTCAGGACCCAGCCTTGAGCCTGACATTAGTCCTCTGTGCATGAGCTTCAAAGGAAACCATATTTAGTCCTCTAGGACAGTAAAAAGATTGTTTGAAGTTAGCAAAGCACACGTGTAAGTATTGGCAGACTCAGGGCTTTTATCCTCAATGAATACAAATGTCTTACCATGTTAGAAGTCATTATTGTTTAGAAATAATGGATGCAAATATTTGAAGCAGATAGCCTTTGAAAAAATATGCTGGTTTGACTGGTTCATTATACTATACAACTTTTGTTTCCTTTGGTGTATTCTGGAAGGATACTAATATATCTTTTGAAGAGATTAATCTTTTTTCGTTCTTTCTTGCTTTTGAGAAAAAGTGTGTTTCCATGTCAACTAACACATTTGTTCCCCTGTATTAAGACCCATTGTGTAATTGAGCTTTCTTCACTACTAGATATGATTTGTTGAAGGACAAGGAGAATCCTGTTAAATAGACCCTAACTGGTTTGGGTTTTGAAATGCAGATCATCAGCCCACTCTCATTTGAACATACTCAATAACATGTAAGTAGACATTCTTGGAAAATGTGGCTGCAGCGTTAATAAAACGGACACTCGGTTTTATTCTGCAGAAATGCAGAATTTCTCAGACAATAAAGTAATCACACAGGAGGAGTCAGAGTTGCTGCTGCAGAATGTAGGATCTGACTGAGGAGAGAAAGCCTCGACTCAGCCAGGTTTCAGGTAGGAAGGGTTATGCCAGAGAGTCCTTAATAGGGTGTCCTGTACCTTGTAAGTGGTCACCAAGGTGACTTCATGCCTGGTACGTGATTGCCTGAGAAGGGTCAGGATATGCAATGAAGTATTGCACCTTCCAGCCCATCACCTGCTATGCTGATTTGACCCTCACAGGTTTGCATTCCTCATTACTTGGTTTATGCATGTTTCATTTAAGCTTTTGGTATTCATAGAGCAAGCTGGATGGAAGCATTGTCACTTTTTTTCTTTTTTGTTTCTCTGTTCCTGAAGAAACTCAGGTTTCTTTTTTTCTTTTTTTTTCCATCAAGAAAAAAAAAGATCACTGAAATTGTTGACCAGTTGAGATTATAAATCTACCATATCATTTAGTTTATTACTTTTCTGAAGGCAACTAAGCTGCCTTTAGGGCAGTTCTTGTAAAATCTCCTGCTAATCAGGAGTACTCAAACCTTTGAAAAGTTTGTCACTTTTTTGTAGTTAACAGTATTTCCACTAAGCCATTCGATTACACCTAAAAGCAGGAAAGAAGCAGGAGAGTCCTTGTAATAGTGTTGATATGGCACAGACATCCTATGATGGATTTTCTGTTAAGAGTGGCAGCTTCTCTTCAATATTTTAGTGTAAACTAAGGAACAAATTTAGTAAAATAATTTCTACTACATACAACTTAGGAGAAGGGGGAGAGGGAGGAAAGCCAGAACATATAAGCCCATGTATTTCAATTTACAATTCCTAGTGAATAAACTTAAATTATCATAACAAAACTTCAATCATTATAATAGCACTCTTTTTATTGTAAGAGCCAAAGTAATTAATCTGTATATTTATGATCCTTGTCTATGATTAGTTTTCTGTCACAGGATGTGGTGAGTCTGTGCTGTTATGACTATATTTTATTTAATAATATTTCCCTACACAGTGCTGAACACTTCCTGCTGAAGCAGCTGAATGGACAAATCCATGAAGATATCTTTCATTTTCCCTGACAGTGAATGATGTTTCCATATATAAACATAATAATAGAGTCGTTACATATGCACTCACATTATCATAGCTGCTGTGTGCTCAGTGTTATTCAAAACAAGGCAGGAAGCCAAATTTTCCTAGTTCCCATTTTGATTCAAATTGTATTTGTAATAAAGGGATTTTCATTCAACCTAAAGGCAGTTTCATCCTCATCCAACAAACCACCCCACTTTTTTTATTATTATTATTATTTTTCCTTTATTCTAGGTCACTCAGTCTTGATGCAAAAGAAATTCTCCTCTGGTGGTGATAACAGCAGTGCTACTCAGTGAACTATAACAAGGGCTCTAAATGCATCTCCTGTAGCATACCACAGTGATTTGCAAAAGTGGGAATAAATCAAAGCAGTGAAGAGATGCCATGTTGAGCCAGAAGCTAAATGTTACATCTTGTTGCATGAGGCTGGGGGGAGAACAGATCCTGTTTTTCTGGCAGCACAATATCTTTGTGCTTGTTACCTCCGATCCAACCCCATTAAGACAATCATTCAGAATCTGCAGGAAATTGTCACCTCTTTCTTTCATGCAATGGCAGCTGGTATTGGTGCCTACACACATTTCTCATTTCCTTCAAGATTTTCAACACACATAAAAAAGGAAGCTTAATTTATATTAGAAAATGTGTCAGCTTACCCTGAGGCTCAGCATGGGCACCAGGGGAAAAAATAAAAGATAAATGCCTCTAGGTGAACTGGCAGAGGCTCTAATTCTCTCCTCACTCTACTGCTAACACAGTATGCTCTGCATTAATCATTTCACATAGGCAGGCATTTAAAAAAAAACAAAAACTTCAACTATTTTAAAACAAAGATGCGTTGCCCTAAACTTAACAATAATACAATGGTATGTTGTGAAACAATTTCAGCTCACACATACCATACCTCTAGTAGAAGATGTATAAAATTATATTGGAATCTTCTCTGTCATAACTTTTATTGTTCTGTTTCTTTTGTCTATATAGTTATGTCCCCTCTAGTGGACATTTTTTTGTCTGTGGGTAAGAATACATATATAATGTTGTCCTCTGTCATTCAAATGCTGATGTACACTGAATGTTTCCTATCTCCCATTTCTATCATGTGGCTGGATAAATGCATTATGTGATCCTAGTGATCTGTTACAGCTCAGTCCAACTCAAATATGGGGTGTTTTTACTCTCTGTGCTAGGATAGAGGGAAATATTTTTTCATCCTTTTGTTGCTTATGGGAATGTTGCTTGATGGGGAGGGAGTGGATGACCAACAATCAAATGAAGGGTGTGGTGGACTGGAGCAACAAATAAAGTGCACAGGATGATGTGAACAGGAGAGATGTCATAACCAAAAAACAGGGCAGAAGGAGGCCTACTCCAAGGCATCCACACAAACTAGAAAGTGCCTACAGAAAAGCAGGTTGGAAAAATCTCTAGCATCTCTTTTGAAAAATGCACGTGACTGGATGCCTTTCTGAAGTGCATGTACACTAATACACATGGCATGGAGAGGACACAGGAGGATTCAATGCCTTGAAGTTTCCCATGCAGTGTGGTCCTAGAAAGAAGAGGGGTCCAGGGGAACTGGAGGATTTTCAAGAATCACTTTCTCCACGTTCAAATATGATCCCTCTTGCTGTGGACTAAGTGAGTCAAAGGTGGTAGGAGATCCATATGGTTGAACAAATCCCTTCTGACAGAACTGAAGCACAAAAGGAAGCATACAAAAGGTGGAAGCAAGGACAGGTGATGCAGGAAATATAGAGACAATGAGTGTGCAGGGATGGGGTCAGGAAAGCCAAAGCCCACTGGGAGTTTAGTGTGGTGAGGGAAGAAAGGGCAAGAAGAAAAGCTGCTGTACATGCCTTAGTATCAAAAGGAAGGGTAGAAAAATGTTGCTTTGCTGCTGAATGGAGCAGGAGACTTGGCGCCCGAGGCCATGGAGAAAGGTAGAGGTACTCAGTTCCTGTTTTGCCTCAGTCTTTACAGCTAAGGCTGACATTCAGAGATCCCTGGCTTCTCAGGCAAGAGGGAAGATCTGAAAAAAATTAATATTTACCCTCACTGAAGGAAGATCAGGTTAAGGATATTTTAAACAAGTCCATGGAAACTGATGGAATGCATCCACAATTGCTGAGAGAACTTGCCATTCTTTACGGTGATTGCAGAAGGTTCCTGAGGAATGGAAGGATGCTAATGTTGCTTGTCTCTTCACAGAATCAGCTCTGAGCAGGAGGTTTGGAGTAGAAGCCAGGGGTGGCCTCCCACCTGAATCACTCTGTCATGCAACTTTTTTCCACAGCTTCTGTTGCATGTCTCACAAGATCCACTTGCTGAGTGCAAAAATTCTGGAGTTCCCTTAGCCTGTTAAACCTAAGTACACATTAAACCATGGGACACACAGATACTATTCCCATGGAAATGTCAAGTTTAAATGGTGCATAGCTTGGAAGGGCAAAACAAATTTGCTCCTTTGGAATTTGACAGAGTGCATAGAAATAGCATTGCTGTGGCACAAAAGGTAATGTGGATATGGATGTGTGTGCAGTGGGGGTGTAAAATCAGAAAACCAGGAAGGAAAGCTTCCAAAGGGCGTGATTTAAACAGCAGGAATGTATTGCCTGCAATCATACACATCAGCAAAGGGCAGCTCTAAATGTCTATTTTACTCATGCCTTTTTCTTCAAAGGTTATCGTTTGTGTGTGTTTTCACACAGTTGTAGAGGGATTCACGGCATCATTGAGTAAGCAATGAAAAGGCCAAGGAAGGGGTCCAAATCTTTAGCTGGCATAGGATAGCATTTTTCTGCTGAAGTCAATACACCTATTTTAATTTGTAACTCTTAATGTCTGGCCTGAATGCTGCAGAATGAGCAGAGGATGGGAGAAGATGGGAAAAAATACACAATCTGGTAATATCTATTATACAGTTAAGAAGTACAGCCTAGAAACTTTCTTTGTTATAGTGAAACTGAACTCCTCTTGGATCAATTGACGAATATGAGTTGCATGTCTTCTGCAGGATCTTAGAGAGAGCCTTGGGTCCACAGAAGAACACACCAATACTGTTGCTGTAATCACAATAACAACAAAAAACATGAGAGTAGCAGGGGAAATGGATACATTGTACTTTTTGGCTTCCTCCAGCTTCGCATCTTTTCAAATGGCTTTTTGAGATATACATTTGAGAAATCTGTTACTGTATACTTTGTATAATGCACTGCATGACTTGTGTTTCTATATTAGAGTATAATAATTTTCATACTTTCATGTTTATTATGTCTTATTACATTATTTATTAGATTGCTATATTAGAGGTCACAAAATATTTAAAATGGTAATTCCTTGGTTTTGATAGTCATAGCTTTTTCAGTCAGAGGCAAACATAGTGCTTGTGCTGAAAATTTTAAGTGCTTTTTCTCCCGCTGAGTTAATTTTTTCCTAAAAAAATATTCCAAATGCTCAGTAACTTCTGAGTTTTCTTCTCCTCTCCCCCTTCCTTCCCCCCTGCCCCACCCCACCCCCTAGTATAACACTTTTCTGCCTACAGACAATTTTTAAATGGCGGATTTAATAACAGTTGTAAATAGGTGCTTCTTATAAAATAAGAACATGACAAATGTAACAAACAATTGCGTTCATACATGCACAAGCACCTGCTGGTAACCTGATTGTCTGCTAGAAACTTCCTAAAGTGCCTCCGCATACACTACACCTATGGTTTTAAAACATATATGCAGAAGTGCTGTGCTGTGCTGCTGGGGAAAGCTCAATCTGCAGAAATGCAGAGGAAGTGACAAGTTATAGCATGAGTTTAAAAGGGTTTGCTCCTGTAAAGGAGGGGCTGTGGATGATTTTGGTTCCCAAGCCATAGTCCCGAAAAGTGCCCATATTGCTTTGGTGCTCGGTTGCACCGGGTTTAACCTGAAGTGGTGTATTCCTGCTAATCTGCTAAAAGACATTGTTGCAGCCAGGGGGAACTCTGTCAACCTAGGCGCAGGGACCCGAAATTTAGTCAGATCCTAAAAGTTCAGTGTTCTGTCACAGAGTAGAAACTCAAAGAAGAGCCTGTTTGACTCTTTAATCTTCTGTAAGTCAGAGCAGGAAAAAACAGGGTATTCTTTTCTCATAAGCAATCTTTATTTCATTCCAGGGTTTTTTCTTAAGGTTTGACATTGACCATAAACATGGGCATCTAGGCTCACAAAAAAAAAAAAAAAAAAAAAAAAAGAGATTTTCCTGTCTGTTTAGGACTGGCTTTCTATGGAACTACCTCAAGATCCAGTGTAGAAAGCTAATGCCCGTATCCCCCTTCAGCAGCAGAAAGACATTTTTATCTCATCTGCACTTATAGTTGCAAAAGTAACTAACAAAAAGTAATGTTTCAACTATAACTTTAAAAGCTCTGTTTATGTAGTAGAATCCCTATGAAAGGTCTTTCAAAAGTCATATTTTCTATTCTTGGCCTTTTCATGCTTTTAATCTTTCATATTTCCTGATTGTATTTATTTTGACCTCCATCAAGTGAATTCTCTATTACTGTTATTTTTGCAATTTTATGGTATTCTTGTAGCTTACTGTATTCTCTTTGATCTCCTCCCTTTCAGCTTTTTCTTGGGTCTTTTTCATCTTTTAAAAAAAGTTTTCTCCTTTTTCTTTTCGTATCTCAGTCTCCCAAGTGCAAGCCTTTATTTTGCATGAGCAGGTAAATGTTTGGAAATCACAAAGTCACAAAGATTCTGGAATTTTCTATTGCTGAACACAAAATATTTCAAATTCTTGCTTCAAAGGCTTTTAGGAACAAAGAAGCTTTTCTCAGACCACTAGCAAATCCACCAAGTTCAAATGAACTGTCTTTGCCAGCAGAGATGAACTAATAACAGAACAGCATAGTCTTGCAAGAGCGGCCAAATATGTTAGGGGAACAAACATATCCTTGACATCATAAGAAAAAAATCACAGTTTATCTCTTTAATAACCATCTTCAAGGGAAATTAATGCTACTTTGTCCTTTGTGCAGAACAGTAATTGGATTGTGTGTTTCAATTATATCTGGACAAAGGCCAGGATATTGAAATACTTCTAAATATTAGATTTTCTTGTCCAAAAATTAGATTTTATTGGCATTCTCTTTCCGAGATTTCTTCATTAAAATCTTCATTAAGCATAAATCTTCTTTCCACACAGCAAAAAAGAAGAAATTATTTTAAAAGGGTCATTTAGAAAGGTTTGCTCTCCCCTCCTCCCACTGTTTATGCTGAGAAAAGAGTTACCTAACAAGGTTAGAAACCAGCCTGCCTTACCTAGGATGGTTTTCAGCTAGTTGTTTGAACTCATTGTCCCAGTTTGGCCTTCCATAACAGGTTTTCTGTCTCAAACCAGTAATTACGTCCATCTTGTCATCACAATGTAGGGCTATGTGAGTAGCCTAAAGGCAAATTTACAAGATAATAATTTTAGAGTAAAAAAAATATTTCAAGTAAGAGACAAAAGCAATAATGCTTCTTTGCTGGGAAAGATGGAATGAGGGAAAAAAAATGTGTAATTATCAAATGGGAGTAGAGGAGAGGGAGAGGCAGAAGGAGAAGGAGAGAGAAGGAGATGAGTATTTGAGACTTCACAATATTACTAGAATTGTAAAAAGCATTTCCAAAAGTACCTAAGAGCTAAGTCCAGAGCATTCTAGTGCTGATGGAAAACACAGTGGGTATATCAGCTCAGCAGGAGTAAAAACAGGGGTCCAGAGGAGGAAAGATGATGAGGGGTCTGGAGCTTCTCTCTTATGAGAAGATACTGTAGGAGCTGGGCTTGTTTAGTCTTGAGAAGAGAAACTGAGAGGGCATCTCATTAATGCATGTAAACAGCTCAAAGATTGGTGTCAGGAAGATGGTGCCAGACTCTTTTCAGTGGCACCCAATGACAGGACGAGGAGCAATGGTCATTAACTAAAGCACAAGAAGTTCCACTTCAATATGAGGAAGAATTTCTTTGCACTGAGGGCAGCAGAGCATTGGAAGAGGCTGCCCAGGGAGGTCGAGGAGATATTCAAAATCCACCTGGGCAAGTCCCTGTGTAACCTGCTCTAGGTGACCCTACCTTGGCAGGGGAGATTGGACTGGAAGATCTCCAGAGGTCTCTACCATCCCTAACTATTCTGTGACTCTGTGTAAAACCCTCAATGTTTTGACATTTTTCCACAGGTAGAGGCAGGTACAGAAAGTGGATTACCTCAGGTGAAGCACTGAACCAAGTGAGCTCCTCAGCTCCCAAGTGCCAGGAAAAAAAATCTGATTTTCTGCATTTACTGTCCTTCAGCTCCTATATTACACCCATTAGCATGCTATCTGAGTACTTCTCAGGTGCATTTAGGAACAAAAACCACTGTCACTCCTAATTTTGTAAGAGTAATATGCTTGCTTCCACTATGGACTACCATCATGGCTGTCACTATCAAGAAATTAACAGAGGAAAGTACATTAAAAATGGACTTCGCATTTAGTCCAGGTCCTAGCATGAACTAAGTATCATTATCATCTTTTGCAGAAGTGGTTGCTGAAATTTAGATCCATTTCCTAGGAATACTCTATATTTCTTCTTCTAATGAGTCTTCCATGTTCCTTACCAACACGATTATTCTTGTCAAGCAAAGTTGTCAGAAGAGGTCGTGTTTCTAAAAGCTTCTTCTTGTTAGTTTGAGCCACTGTCATGAAGGATATAGAATAGTCTAAGAAAGAACTTAAAGTGTTTGGTAAGAGTGGGAGGTAGAAAACTGCAGAATTTTTGAATTGTTTGCAGCAAGATTGTCCCATTGAGAAGATAGGCTGTTCTCATTAAGTGGAAGTTTCCCAGGATTTTTTGATATGAGCCTTTGCAACTGCTCACAGTGTTAAGGTTGCCTAGGAGTCTCAGGGATATTGCAGGGAGCTTGTCCAAGCAGAGGCAGACCATGTGCCTTATCTGCTTGACCATTTGTTGCCAACGTGGAATCTGCAAAGACCTCAAAACACGGAACATACGTGTCTGAGGAGTAGATCGTGTCAGTAAAGGAGAATGTACTAGAAAGTTTAAAATACCCATCCTCAACTTCACTTGACTACTGGTCATCTGTATACAGAGGGAGAATGTAGAGAATGTTGTTTTGTTTTTTTGCTAGGGGAGAAGTAAAATATTCAAATCTTACTGGTGCTGAAGCTCAAGTTTCAATGAGTAATGAACAGGAATTTACTAAAAACAACTGAGTCCTGTAAGATTAGAGACCTTTGTGTGCATCTGAAGAAGACGATGTTACTGAGCACAGTGCCCAGGTCAGAGTAGGAGAAACAGCCACTGAATAATATTCCTCTGACAGGAACTGAGAGAGATTATGTGGCTGAAGAGAAGAAGTCCTTTCAGAAAAGTGCAGGGCACATGAGTGAAGAGAGACAGATGCCCCAGCAAGAACAGTTGTCACCTTACCTGACTTCTGGCCTGATGTTTACTCAAGAGGGAAGTGAGGTGATAGCTGAAAATGAAGGCAACTTTGTGTGTTCTTAGGCTCCCCAATAGCTTCTTTAACAGCAGGTTTTAGGCAGTACCCTGTGATACTGCTAATGCAGAGCAGTAGTTTCTGTAACTGCCATATACTTCACAATGGCAGTAGATTTTTCTGAATACAGCTTTATGTACATACCTCATTACTTGACAGAAACTCCAAGGAAAGCAGAAAGAAACAATGAGGGTTCAAACAAGGTATCAGCAGAGGCAGAAAATGAAAAGCTCTATGAAATCTGTATTTTTTCACTCTACTAGGCAGTTCTTCATTCAACAGAGACAGCAGGAAATAAAACAGTAGGGCAAAGACTTTCCTGTTAGAGTTTTTCTGGCAGGTGCCTTACTTATCACTGCATGATCTGAGGATCCATTAAAAAGGGAAGAGAGAGAGAGAGAAAATCAACACATTTGTGTTCAGGTAAAGACTAAAGAAGATTAATAATATTGACCCAGTCTAAGAATTAAACACCTGAGGTGGTATGATCCAATGAAATTATGAGATGGCAAATTTGAAGTCAATCAGAGAAAATGTCTTTTCAAACAACATGAACTAGACCATGGATTTGGTTGCCAAAATGTTCCAAGTGCAGTACTTTTCAAAAATACACTGAAGATACATACATACATATATATATATATATATATATATATATATATATATGAATGTGAACAGCAGAAGCTATAGTAAATAATAAGAGTAAATGAAACCTACACTTTTTAGACAGCCCTCCACATTTCAGCACAAAAATGACAGAATCTGATGAAAAACTGCTCCTAAGACATAGACAAAATGTCCCTTTATGAGCTCCTGAAAGTGTATGCACTTTTCTGAGACACCTGGTAACCATCTTTGCCCAAGACAAGATGCAGGACTGGAGGAATCACTGGCTTGGTTTCTCTATTCCTGTTTTCCTAAATGTGTGATGTAAACAGACATCTTAGTGTCTTCGTATTTACAGCTCTTTGTCTTTGCTTCATCCATAATTCATTCAGCTGTTCCTGTTCCATATGTTACCATACTGGAAAAGCAAGGTACATTGACTCTGACTTGTAACAGTTTCATTATTACCTGACTTTCATCCCAGCCAGTAAGAAATATATGATAGCTTAGAAAATCATTTTTCCATTTTTCAGCCATTTTTGTTTCCAAATGGAACAGAAGATCAGCAAACCACTCAAATGCTGATGGGTCTCGACAAATCCAGTAAAAATAAACCTGTCAGATAAAGCAAAGAGATTTAAAAAAACCTAAACTCTCAATAAAACTTCCTAATTACTGGCTCAACTCGTTAACCATATAGTGTGTGATTCTTTGCCACTCTAAATTTATAGTAAACATGATTAAACATAATTTTGAAAATTTAAAATTTTGTATTTTAATCTTAAACAATGATTGAATATATTAATATGCTAGTGAAAGTAGCATATCCCGTATATCCCTGCCAGTACATCTCTGCTTTAACTTAAAAAATACCTAGCACTTCATTTTTTTGCAAATAATTTGATGATTATTTGAAATGTTTGATTTATTTAATTGCAGTTTTATTCAGCATCAAAGCAAGGAATTCATTGTTTTTCAAGACCTTATGTCTTTAAGCTAACTGTTGATGTTGCCAAAAGGTACTTATGGTCTTCACGTCATATGCACTGTATAAAACAGGTGAGAAATAGTCCCTATTCCTTTTTTTAAAATGTATTTCATGTTTAAATTGGAGCATCTAGTTCCTAGAGAAACCTGAAACTAAATTTACAATTGACAAAGGGGTAAAATGAACTGCTATTCCACAATCAGTTTTCCATTGCTTTGAAACCCTCCTCTCTATCAAAAATTGACACAATTTCTCTCATCCAGATTTCACTGGTTTCACTTTTCATCTTTTTTGTTTCTTGTCTATTGAGTTGGAGAGCCTGTTATGAAATTTTTGTTCTGCAGATAGAAACTAGAGGATGGGATCAAAGCATCCTATAATTGTGTCTGTGGCGAACCAAACATTCCTGGGATCTGTCACTGAGAGGCATCCTTCAGTCATTCCTATGGCTTATTTTTTCCTACTCTACTGCAGTAAATAAAAAAAATATAGCAGAGTTTGTTGGTTTTTGTTTTTAAAGAAAGAAATTAATTTATTAGTATCTTGGCATAAGGTAATGCTTGCATAGGAAAAAAAATCTTTCTAACAAGACTGTTAGTCACTGCCCATAAGATGATGAGTTTCTATTTCTAGAGTCGTTCCTCTGGCACCTTCAGCTGGAACAGTGGGAGTCCACAAGAACCTTTTTCTGTGCAGTTTTTGTAGCCAGCTGGCCCAGGGACTATTATGACCACTCCTATGTGTGTGTGATCTATTGTGATCTGTTGGCTTAGCTGCATATAAAGCATCTTCTAACTAATTAGCTATTTCTAGAAGGTTGTCCTATATTACTGCTTCTGCAGGAATGGTTTCTGATGACCATTTGCAAATGTCCTGTCTATGTACAAGTAAATAAAGTTTGCAACAGGAAATGCCTCAGGACTGATGAAATTTGCTTGTCAGGATCTTATCAATGCACTGAAACTCCGTCACCCCTAGGCCCTCAGGAAGTACCTTAGGGACTCTTTAGCACCATCATGATTTCCCAGTTGGAAATCTCCTCTAGCAATGTTGTGCTGTGTAGAGGTCTGGGACCAGTCCATCACCTGGTTTCAGCTCAGTGTCTTGTGTGAAGCCAATACAGATGTGGAGACAACTCAACTGTGAGTTCCTGTTCTACCTAGAGGATGAATGTCTGAAATTCCCAGGCTGTCGGCCCACACTGCCCTGATGGCAGTCTGAGGCACAGTTACAAAATAAATGTGATTACAATTCTTATTACTCGAATTCTGTAGCTCCTGCCATGCACTCTACCATTATTTTGACCAGATAGTGCCAAACCTCAAATGGGCCTCTGCAGGCTGTGTGTTTTCATAATTTATCCAAAAAAAAAAAAAAAAGAAATTCACAAACATAGAGGAAGTCTAAAAATAAAGTTTCAGATGTGAAAGGAACAGCAGGAAGGACAATGTATAAGCTTATAAAAACTGGATGATTGGAACTTATTTTATTGTGACTTTTATTTTGCTGCAAAATCCCTTAGCTTCCTCCAACCCATCTCCTTTTCTGTTCACCAGCCCCTCTGTCTTTTATTGTACTGCAATATCAAAGGTGATTAGGAAGATACGTCCCCAAGGCAATCACTGTGGTGAATCCAACGCTTTGGAAATCGTAGCCCTTTTCCACAGGATCAATGAGGTAAAAATCTGTATTGGACACTTCTGAAATGAAAAACCAGAGAAAGAAACCAGAAAGCTATAAAGAGATTTCCCGAAGATTTAATATACTAGGTTGTCAGACTTCTGGTAAGGTGGTGGGAGAAAAATGTGGTAATACCATGCTTCAGTGGAGATTTGGTGAAAGACACTAACAGTAATTTGAGATGTTTCCTAGATCTGAGCATACTGTAAGGAACCATCTGTGGTTTATGTAAGAAATATAAATGATGTATGATCCCAGAAGCAGAGATAAGGCATTCAGGGTTAAGTAGGGTGTTTTTACAGCCCAGGAATAAGACTGTCTGTGGAACTTTAGTACTAACCATCTTGGCTGTTTGCTTTTTCCCCTTCTGTTTCAATATTTTGTCTTAAATATGACCTCATTGCTTTATGGAGGGGGGTTGCTGCTGATTTACACCGGCATAGGTTATGAGGAAAAATGCAAGCCCAGTGACTTTATAGAATTTCATATTTGTGGCCAACTACAGCATTATTTTAAATTACCAAAACTAGGTAAGATTTATAGCTTTAACCTTTATGTAGCTTTTTTGTGTCTGAGTCCTAAAGTCCCCACTTGTTCTATATACTCAGCACCTTGAAAATCAGCCCACTGAGAGCTGTCAGTCTGTATCACACCATAGCTGTTGATTTGTAGTGAGAAATTTCTTCCCCCAGACTCTACTTGATCATCTTATTTCTCAAGTTTTTTCAGCAGTTCATTTTATGGAAATGTATATTTAGTGCATGTGTGTGGAGAGGAGATACGTATTTCTAAACCAATAAAAGATTCATGGGGTAGCAACTGGGAGCATGTGGGCAGGACTGGGAGATAAGCATATTCAGGGAAGGAGGAAGAAAAGCAGGCCAATGAGTTGAGACAATACAGTCTTTGAACTGGGGAACTGGTTTCCAGAACATCAGACTCTGGATCTTGAGGGAATGCTTTGAGCTGTTTGCAAGCCTGGCTGTCACAGTAATAGCCAGTCCAACTGGTTGGATCAAGCCACCTCTGGCACAGTCCTCTAAGGAAAGGATGCAGCTTTCTGAAGCTGCAAAAATTCCTTAAGCTCATCCCGCGGCACCCATTGCATTGCCTCTGTTTTTCACATTAGAGGTGGCAAGCATTTGGTGATGAAGAAAGCCTGTCATTATTAGAAGTATTTTTGGCAGTGATTATAATCTTAGAAAGAAAAGAGATAGTGAAGAAGGATGGCCTATGGGTGAAAGGAATTAGTTTCCCTTAGATCAAAGAGGACTTCTAGTCTAATACGTTAAAATAAATGGTGTTTACAAAGAACTCTTCCTTTCTTTACACTGGCTGCCCATAGCATAGCACAACATATTACATATATAATTAAAATACAATAAATGCACCAAAAAATTAATCCTTATTAAAACAGTAGAATAAAGTAGTTCCACTACATTTCTATAATTAGAGATGATTCTGAATCCTGTTTTTTTCTTGTAAGCCTCATACTATTAACTGACTGCAATTATTTAGGACCCTTAAAAATCTGGTTTAGATTTATGTTTTGTTAGCCTCCACCCACCCTAATGCCATCAATTGCATTCATCAGCTTGATGGCTTGCCCAAGTAAACTGTCTTAAATTTTCCAAGTGCTCTTTTTGCAAATTGAGTTAGATGCAGTATTGCTATTAATCAGATCAAAGCAGGGGTTGGAATAGTTGCTTATTTCTGTAATGCTCTGCTCCCTTGCAATTCATGGATATTTATCCTTCAGTTTCCCACATCCTGAATTTTGTACAATGGACAAGAGCAAGAACTGTGTTACCTCTTTCTTGTAAAGTCAAAGAACATTCTTTGTACATCAGTTTCCATCATGAGGAAAGTCAATAATAATTATCTGTTGATAAGCATCCATCTGTTTCTCCCTTCTCCCTTAAGGCTGAGGTGGAGCTGCAGCTCTGGGCAAAGCCAGCTTTTCACTAAAGGGCTGTCCAAGGAGGACACTCCTCATCCCTGATTCTTGCTGCTCCCTCTTAGGCATGAATATCCCTGCAAAAACCTTTTACACCTGCAGGTGGACGCCTCCCTGCAAGCACCCAGTCCTTCATGCTCTTGAGTGTACTGAATTACCTGTGGGCTGTAGCATACAAAACAAACAAAAAACCCAACCAAACAAACAAAAAATCAGAGGTCTTCCTCTGTGTAATTAATTCAGGGAGCCACTCCAGGGAGCCATTCCAGGTAAGGCACAGCAGTGCCTGCAGCCTGGGGCAGGCAGGGGGTGGGGGTTTGGCAGCCTACAGGAGGCAATGACCAGGAGTTAGGGTGGCTGCAAATGGCCTTTCCTATAAATGCAAAACAAGGTTCAAAATCATGCTCCTGAATTTGAAGCAAAAAGCTTAAACTGTTATCAAAAAAGATCAGAAAGATGGTTACATTTGACAGAAAAAAGAGCCCAGGTTTTGAGATCTTCAAGACAAGCTTTTTGTGCAGAAGGACTGGGAGCTGAGGCAGAGATTTACTTCAGGCGGGGAAGTCAGTCTCAAAGTGAATGGAAGAGGCTGATTGTGTTTTCCTCTCAGTATGTACTGAACTTAGTGCCTTAACATGCTGTGGTTGTCTAAGGTCTACATGGATTCAAAAAAGCAATTATACTATTT
The DNA here is from genome assembly GCF_009819655.1 of Sylvia atricapilla. NCBI lineage: Eukaryota > Metazoa > Chordata > Aves > Passeriformes > Sylviidae > Sylvia > Sylvia atricapilla. Next base: position 59,721,229 of record NC_089142.1, read on the forward strand.
CATGGAAGAAAAAACCACAGAGATATTAAAGACAGGAGTACAGCTCTTGTATCAAGGCATTACCGAGCTACGAGTCACTCAATGGTGAGAAAGTCTCCTGTAAAAACCAATCACCATTTGATTTTTCTGGTCTATATACTTTTCTCTAGATGCTCATGAAGAGCTACCATTGGAGACAGGATATGTGGCTAGATGGATATTTGGTGGTACACAGTAGGACCTTTCTTATGCCTTTTGAAGAGAAGAGAAAGTGAATGTTTGCTAAGACTAGAATCTGATGGATCAGTACAATTTTATCAATTTCAGTAGCAATTGATCTGAAAAAATAGACCACTAATTTGGAAAAAAAAAATCATATTATACAAACTAAAGCCTGTAGAATCTTTCCAGCCATGACTAGTAGTACATGCAAAAAATGATGGAGAAATGAGGGCTCTAAGGCTATTTAATTGTGAAGAATCAATTAGATAAATGTGTACTCTTTTTGATTTGTTGGGTTTTTAAAATTATACAGCTGCAGACATTAGGGAAACTCTGAGTATTTATATCTCAACCATATGTGGGCAACACTAAGAAATATTAGTTCAATAACCATAATGATAGCTGTACTCAAATCAAAACGAAGTTGTTAAAAAAAAGAAAAACTTCTTATTTATTTCCTTAATAGACATTTCTATGGTACTCATCATGGCAGAAAGAGAGGGCTGAATACTTTGACGGAAATTAAATTATTTGCAATTATACCACAACTTGAAGCTTTTAACCAATGGAAAAAAAAAAAAAGTGTAGCTACCCTGAGATTAATAGCTCTCACTGAGATGACTGCTGAATTTTTTTAAGTAATGCTGTGAACTTCCCCACGACCTTTCATCCACACTTTCAAAATATTTTACAAGCACTGATGAAATTTAGCCTCATAACACCTGTGAAAAAATAAACATCGCTATTCCCACTGCACCAATAAGGAAGCCAAGATATAAAAAAAGACAAGCAGAAATCCTGATAATTTTTTTGTTTCACAGGAATTCAGAAAAATTGAACTCTATAGCAGAAAACTATGGCAGAATGCATGATGCATTTATCTTTGCAGGCACACTTACACAAAATTCTTTCTAATTCTCCCTATGAATTAACATCCTCAAGTATACAATTGATGCATAGTTAAATTCTGTAATTTCCCCCTTAAGATAGCAGCAATGACAATAATAACAACACTTTCACTTCTATACATGTAAAATATACATAATCTACATATATAAAGTTTCTATGCATGTGCATAGCTCTCCTTCCTGTGAAAAAAAATCCTGGTAAAATCAGTGTTTGCAAATACACTTCTTTTCTCAAAAAGCATGTATTTCCATTTTTATTTCTCTCCCTTCTCAGTGCTTTTTCTGCCTCAAAGATCCCCCCTGGCAATTTGAACCTGTCCTCAACTCCTCAGTTACTAAAATCCCAGATGCTTTTTCAGTGGCAGCTCGTCATTAAGATGCCAGTTTTAACACTCTTTCATTTAAAAGGATCAGCCCCTTGGTCCTGCAATCAGCTCCATATGTATTGACCCTTTCAGAGATCTGTCCCCTTCAATGCGATTTCAGTGCTTGTCCTTACATGAGAAATGCTGAGCAGTTCCTGATTCAGCTTTTACACTGGAAAATGGCCTAAAAGAAGCTGTAAGGTCCACAAGCTACCACTACCATGATGGATATGAAAGAGTTTAATGCTGATTTTTTTTCTATGCTACATTCTTGCCCTCACCCCACTTCACCTATTATCTCCTCTTCACCTATCCTCTCCAGAGTGCTGCCTCACATGCCATTAGCAGAAAGTGTGTAACAGGTTAGAAAATTAAGAGTATGTTAATTTAATTGGTGCCATCTTTACCTTATAGATCTGAACATATTTTTTCAACAAAATAATTAAAGTGGTTTGAGGGAGTAATATGCATCTTGATAAATGCATCTCATCTGAAGCTTTAATGCCTTTTATATTCCTTCTGTGCTGGTTAGTATCCTGATTTTGCAACGTGAGAAAAGCAGCAAATGGTTGCTGAATGCAGCCTTCTGGACCAGGACATGCTGCCGAAGGACTCTCATGAAATTTGCAGCTGGTCAAAGAGCAAGTGCTGCCCTTCACTTCTGATTGAGGTGATGTTGCAGGATTATTTTTTAGTAAGAAAGAGGGTAAGTTTCCCTTGCAGCTCTCTAATTATCTGTCCAGCTATGAAAGACATTCTACAGTTATCTCCAGTTGCTATTGAAAATCTGATCCTTCACCTTTCACTAAAAACACTGCAGCTAGGGCTACCTTCTTTCTCAGGGAATGACAGTGAGTTCAGGAGACTTCACTCCACAACAGTTCCTAAGGCAATTGGAAAGGGAGTGACTGCCTCCCAGAGTGAGTTAAAGTACTCAAGTGAGCCTCTAGCTTTGAATTGCTTCTCTCCCCTGGCTAAGTAGGCTCATTTGTGGAACTTTTTAATGAAGCAATAAACTTTCCCACCTACCTTCTGCAGTGCCAGTACTGTGTTAGGGTTGCAGCACTTGTACCAAATGGATTTTAAAATAGAGGCAAATGGTGTGACTCCAATTCCTGCTGCAATGCACACACTGACTCGGTAGTGGAAGATGTCTGTGGTTGCAGATCCATATGGTCCATCCACAGCCAGTCTACAGCAACAAGACATTTAGTCAAGAGTCAACAACACATAAAGTGACAGAAAGGTTAACATTTGTTGGGCTACACGTTGTCAAAACTGAATTTCTGTTAAAATGAAAGAGAAAAGATGTGTGTAAGATGGCACATAAATTGCCCATACAAATGCATTTAATTTTCAGTGGGTGCCATTTAATAGCAAAGCAACTGTCTTTTCTGAAATGAGAGAACAAGAGCACCCATGTGGATTTGGGGCCTGGCCATCTATTTAATCATGCAATTGCAATTTTCTGGCTTTCTGAAATGTGATTAGTCATATAATTGCGTGTCCAAATTTAGCTGTGGAATTTGCATATTTAATTATGAATTACTGAAAAGCATCCTGTTTTAGAGCTTTATTTGTTGTATTGTACATATCAAAGTAAAGAGGAACAGATTATATTAATCATTTTTAGAAGTTCTGTATTTGATTTAAAGTAATAAAAGAGAAGGCAAGAAAAAGGTCATCATATGCGAGGGAACTACTATTTTCACATCTCTTTCGGAAAAAGCAGTATTTCAGGAATACATTTTTGGCATAATACTGTACTTAGTATCTGATGTAAAGGAAAAATGTGTAAGGAGATGCTTGTTGGTATTACTACCTCCTGTAATCTATGTTACTAATGCCAAAAAATTAATTTTTGTCAGAATTAGAGATGAAAAAGGTTATTGAATAATCAGATTCATTCCTTTAGCAACATGAAATGTAAATACACACAGTACTTTGCAGTGCTCTTTCCAGCCCTGTCTTTATACAACATACATGCTCAGAAGATGGTTTCACCAACAGCCAGTCCTTGGGGAAAAAAAAGGTTTTTTCTTCCTTTTAGATTTTCTGTTGTTTTGTGCTCTTTATTACATGAATCATCCTTAAAGTTTATCCTTAAACAGTAAAAACAAATAGGCACACATAATTAAAATGAAGTCTTCTAACAGGAAAAGGAAGGGAGATCCTCTAGCAATGCTACACACAAATATAGGGACATAACGTATCTCAAATCTTATTGTTACTTCTTAAAAAGTCCTAGCAAACATTTTCCCTTTTATTTCAATATTTGAAATGCCCTGCATGTGCAGTAGCAAACAAAACAGCTACTCTGGCATAACTTCTGGAATCTGACCCTAGACATAAAGGATTTTATAAAAAATATGTACAGTTATTTAGATTATTGCCCAGACCAGTATTTTTTGAGCAGTCAAAACTTTCTGTAAAATATGGTTAATTTATGGTATTTATGTTTTGTGCCTAAGAACATCTTTCAGATAAGCTTTCTCTGTAGTTCAATGTGAGGCTGGAAGCAATTCTCATTGTTGTCAGTAGATTGAGAAAAAAATTGATCTGGAAGAAATTTCAAGGAATCTCTAGTCTGTTGCTGTGCTATAAGACAGGTTCAATTATTTCTGAGTCATCGCTTGAAGAGATTTATCTTGTCAGTCTGCTCCTAAATCCTCAGGTGACAGAGATCCCATCACTGGTTTGAATGCCTTACTCAGCCACAGCTATACAGCTTAGCCAAATACAAAGCAGGGAGGAGAAAGAGGAGAAGGAGAAACTGAGCTATGCAACTCATTCATTTGATCTAGGTAGAGTGGATGAATGCAGGAAGATAGTAAACAAAGTGACAAAAAAAAATTACATTTGCATTTGTCAAAGAAAGGTAGAAAATGGGGCTATGGACTTTCTCACCATGGATTGTCCATATTCTTCCTATCCATTTCATTAGAAAAGAAATTAGATTTATGGGGAAGGCAGGAGAAATACTTAGTTTTGAAAAAGTATCATTAACAGATTCTATGATTATTTTTAGAATTTAAACATTTGCTGATCATCATGATGATTGTGTAGTACTCCTGATTGTAAGAGCAGTTAGATTTTGGAGCAGTGTATTAAACCAGCAATTAAGTCAGCCAAAATCCTGAAAAGATAACATGAAAATTGATTATTTTCACATGAATAGTCTATTCTGTGATTTTAGCTCCCAAATTTGTCAGAAATAACAACTGTCTTTGCTACCCATATATATGTATGAACATTTCACTTTAATCCTCTCTAAGTAATTAAACCCCACATATTTTATTAACCCTACTTTATTATTCAGTTGCTATATCTTCTGTCTTCTGCACAGTTTCTGATATGTTATTTTTTAATATGAGCACTAATTTGGTGTATAACTTTAGATATTGAAACTGTGAAAAAGACCCGCTTTTTGCTTTATTGCTAGTTTAACTATTGAAATCTTCTTTCTGGTATATTGCAAGAAAGACAGTGAAGGATGTCATTAGGCACCTTAACAAGATTAAAAAGAGGAGTGTTTATATATGACAGTACTGTTAATTTCAACCCTGCATTGTGGCAAGCAACATTTGATAACTTTTTTTCTCTTCCTCATTTTTCACACTTGCTGTCAATCACTTGGCAAAATTTTTGCTCCAGTTCTGCTGAAATGGCATACTTCTCATCCAGTTGCCTTTAACAAAGGCACTGATTTCATTTCTAATTCTTATTAACTGATACAATGCAAGGACTGGACCAGACTTTCCTGTCTGCACCCACCCTCTGATAAACCTCGGCAGCTCAGTGGTGTCTATAAGCTTTCCAGGGGGAAATCAGTCCCTCCAGTCCCAGGCCCTACACACTCCACCAGAATTTAAATGATCCTGTGCTAGGCTCTGCTGAAAATCTCCCGTGTTCCTGCAAGCAGTGCAGGAGTAGAACCATGTGGTTTGAATCCATTCTGTATCGAGCCAGGTCCTTAGCTGGAGTAAGTCAGGATGGCTCCTTTGATTTCAGAGGATCCCCTCTAACTTGGAACAATAGAGAACCAACTTTTTGGTTGTATTAAGATGTCAAAAACACATAATTTGAACACAAATAACCTTTATAAAGTGGAGCAGGGTTTGAGAAATAGAGATGAGGTCGAAGGAGGCTGTTGGAAAGAAGGTTTATGCAGATGTTTCAGGGGGGGACCACAAAATATCTAAGTAACTGAAAGGGAAAAACTGAAGTTTTGGGTACCATCAGAGCATAAGCATAGAGGCACAAATCTAGCAGATATCTTCCAGTGTAATTTATAAAACAACAATCTTCCAAAATAGATATCCTTAGGTGTAGCTCTGGGTGCTAGAGATCCAAATGGTAGCAACAGAGATAAGGACACTGATATGGACTTTAAATCTTGGATTAGTTATCACATCCTCTTGGTAGCTTCTGGGTAGCTTCTAGCCACTTCATGGCTATTTGTTTGTGGTGTTTTTTAGCATAATGTATTTATGATTCCAGAATTACAATATAATAATGTATCATAAAAACATGCAAAATTAATTAAAATGTTAACATTTTTTTTAAAATGTAGAAATAAAAATTTAAAATATACAGTCTCTTATTCAAACCTTGGTAACATCCACAACTCCTTGAAAGCTTTTTCCTCTGCTCCAAAGGCCTTGAAAAGGGCTGCAGTCCAATCCCCGACGACCCGTATGTGGACACTGAAGTAGTCCTCCTCGGGAGCTGAGGTGAGGGTGAAAGGGTGCCACTCCAGCTGGGAGACAGATGGGCACTGTAGAAATACATATTGGCCAGCTCCCATTTTAAAGCCATGTTTCTTCATGTGAAGCTCAAGGACTCCAGAGGAATGTGTCACCACCTAAAGAATGATAAAAGGACAAATTTTATTTTCATTCAGAAGGGTAAATGTATGTTTTCATTGGGTCACAGATATCCTAACCTGCATGTTACAGTGCTGTTTCCCAATGGCGCGAGAGCATGTACAGTATGTAGTGTGTGACAGCTTGATTTCTGTGTGCAGGACACAGAGGAAAGGCTGTAACAATTAAACATTTTGTCAATTTTCTTGGTATATCCTGGACAAAAGCATTTCTTAATTGACAAGAATAATTCCTTAATTCCTAGTTTTACTCTCATGTAACACTGTGGGATTACAAAGAAAAAAAGCACAGTGAGCTAAATTTTAATATACTTTTATAAAGAGGTAATCTCAGTTAAGCAGCAGTTTTGTATGTCACACATAATATACTGAGATGTTCAGATCACAGCCACTCTGGGAAATCAACAGCAAGACTTTTCCAACATCCTGTTTCCCTCACACAAGATACACCTGTTCCTGATCCCTGGCTTGATACACTTAGACTCAGTTGCTTCAATAGCAGCATCCTCAATCTATTCTGGTGTGATTTAAATAGTTCCTTGGCACACAGCTGGTAGAAATTGTTACAGTTGTATTAGTGAATCTCCAAATATATATATGCTAACTGATCATATAACCTTTCATCTGCTCGGAAGCCTCCAGATTTTAAAGTAAAACTGTGTGTTGCTACAGAAGTCGAGGTAATCTCAGGCATTAACTGCAGTGGAACATGGTTTTGGTTCATTAAAAAGAGAGACCACAAACAGATGTTTGTGTTATGGTGTTATAAAGTCTGGTACGTCATTAATCAAGTTTGGTCCCATGTGGAATATTCTTATGGATTTGCTATTGGAATAAATGAAAAATGTAAAATCAATACTTGGCTGAAAGCATGGTAATGATTGAAAAGTTGCTGAAGCTAGGAATGAAAAAATGAGGTTCCTAATATAGAGAAGTTACCTAAAAAATGATAAAAAAGTCATTGACATAATGTTTTTTTCTTTTTTTGCAGATATGTGAGCTACATTACATACCTTAGTAATGATGACTTCCTGTCGAAATCTCCAAAACCTAACAATTCTTTCACAGATGTACAACACCATAGGACTTAAAACCCACTTCCAAGCCTGTAGAAAATTTCATATTAAAAAATGATGAATTTTGAATCCCTACAAAAATACTTTGCTTTTCTGGTTTAAATCAGCAGATAGCCTAAAATTAAATTACTTGATTTTCTGTGATTTTTGGTTTGTCTTTCTCAAGAGAGTATTTGTGTTGCTGCTGTAGCTGTTCTGGCTTTCTTGTGGAATAGACATATGGGACTCCCTCACAAACACACTCCAAAAGCACTGCTAATATCTCTCTGTACTCTGGATAAGAAAAGTCCTTTAAAATATTTTCCTATTAAAAGGTAAAGGATTAATCTATTTAGGTGTTGTTACATATAGATATCATTTGACCTGAAGCTGTATAGATGCATGCATTTATACAATATTTCCCATAGCCTTACCTCTTTTTCCCCCCCAAAGTCTAAAGTATTTCAAAGCAATCAGATAGGAGTAGCTGTTATTGTCAGCTGTGTTTTCTTACAGTGCATGAGAAAACATTAAGTCCCAAGTACTCAATTAGAGAAATGGGATACATTTCCATTTAATCCATTAGTCAACTCTTTATCAATAAATGTTTTTTCTTTTTTTTTTTTTTTGGTCTGGGATACTGAGTTGGTCATGCTTCAAGTATGGCAGATGATTGCAGTGCTTGTACTTGCTAATGGTATGTACTGATCACTGTAACAATCAGAGATACTTGGCTATTCAAGTATACGAGCTGATCATTTCACTGAGTTGCACTGATAGCTAAGATAATTAGATATAATTGAATCTTCATGATTTTAAAAGAATATTTTTTCCCAAGGAAGAGATACTATTTTGTTTCCACTTTTGTTAATTACACCACTCATTTTAGCAAACTGAATACTCCACAATCATGTGGCTTTTAAAATCGCCAGAGAGCAACATTACTTGCTGAAACATTGACTTTGCTCCACAAGCTGGCTAACAGGGATTATAAAGTATCTTTTATGAGTAGCAAGACATAAAATTATGTGGCTTCCTTAGAAAGTGCTAAGAGGATGGAGTGGCAATTTCCCAAGGTTAAGTCTTGAAAATTAAATTTAAAAAAAAAAAAAGCATAATTTTATAATGGGAAGAAACCAGCATTAGCCAGAAGATTCTCAGCTAAAGCAGAAACTCAATACATCCGTTGTCCCTAAATACTACAGGTGTCTCTGCACAGTGGGTAATCTCATGTCTTGAATATATTTGCATATATCAAGGCACAATAATGATGAGATCTGTTTTTTCCTCCCTTCCATTTGGGCTACCTGTAAATAAAAGCGTGTGACAGGAATGATAAGGTTGCAGGCTACCCTGTGCGAGCTCAGCTGGGATTTTAAATGTGCCATCACTCCAGTGCAACGGAGCATTCTATCCAAAATATCTCTTGGCTAGGTTGGGACGACGGGGCATCCACCAGGAGAGATGGGCTCCTAAGCTATATAGCTCCTGGCTGGCTAATCAGGGCATCAGTATCCTTGCCCAAGTAGTGTTTCCTCCTGTAATGAGAATGGGCTGGTGATGGCTCAGGCAAGGCTGTGAGGACAAAAGTCCAGGTGCAAGAGAAGTGCTCCATCCTCCTCAGCCAGACTGGGCAGCTTCCTACCTGCTGAAGTATGGAGCAGAGGAGCAGGTGTGGTGTGACTGAGAGAGGGGCTCTGTCGTTGTGGCCTCCCCCAGGAGCCAGGCCAGCGTGGCGTGCCCTCTGGTCACTTCACAGTGTCCCAGCCATACACAAGGCTGTCCCCTCCCTGCTCCAAGGCTGTCCCACCTGCTCCAGCCCCTGCCGGTGCTGCACAAACCTCACCGTGGCTTTTTAGCCTCTGAGTGAATCTGTGCTGTTTGTCTGAGTGTCTAGCAGGTATCACACTATACAGCACATTACACATCCAGCAAGGCTCTGTTCATATAGATGATCTATATGCCATATGGTATTATCACAATTCATTTAAAGTAATGTAACTTTGCAAGTGTGGCCCTGGGTAGGCAGGAGAGTGTGACAAAATAGGTTTAACAAAGAGAAGTGGAAGTTCTTTCCAGTTAGTTTTATGATAATGAATGTCAAGACATGCTGTTGGAAGCAAGCTTGTGTCTGTATTCATGGTGCGTAGCCATGTATTGATTTTTATGGTGACATTGTAGCTGAAATTTTTAGAGAGGCATTCATTTTCTCATTAATATGCAGGTTGGATAGTGGCTAACAATAGTTTAGTTTAAGAAAAATCTATGTCAGCCATTAAAAGAGCAACCAGACACTGAATGCTAATTTTTCTTCTTTACTTTAAGATTTCCTTTGGTATAATTTTTCTTTTTGGAAGAAACAGTAGAAACTTGCATATGAGCAACCTAAATCTTCAGCTGAAAATGTTAAATGATTTTGTTTGTATGCAAGACATCTGACATACTGTACAAGTCTGCTACTTAATTACCCCCTGTGGATTTGCAATCTTGTTCTAGCAAAATCACCCTTCCATGGGACGTTTTTCCTGTCTTTTGCCTTTCCTTTTCATAATTCACTGTTTCAAATTCTCTGCTTTTTACCCAACTTAAGACATCAAGACTGGACAGTATGAAGTGTGTGCCCCAAAGCAAGGACATGATTTTCTCTCCACCTTATTCTCCCTCGGTATTTAAACTCTCCATACTAAAGTACCATTAGTTAAAATAATAGTATTAATTTGCATCCCTAGCTTTACAGTTCTGTTGTATTTTCTGTATCTCTGCCCTCATAGGGTTTTCTCTTGGAAATCACAATTTATCTTTGTGCAAGGATATTGGTGATACTGAATTATTCAAAATAAATGCATACAACAGATCAGAGAAATTTTGATATTCATACCCAACAAAGAGAGCGTTAGTGTTCTCTAACTAAAGGATCTTCCAGAAATAAAAATTGCTGTTAATGACACCAAAATTGTATACAATACTCTTCACCTGCATGTGTCTGTACTGGTTACAGGGGAGGTTGGGATCACTATTGTAATGCACAGGGAGAGGTCATGGAACAGGAACGTGAAACTACTCTCCAAACGTGACACTAAGTGCCAGTCACTGGCATATGCTCCAACCCCCTGCTCCCTAAAACATTTGGCCTCCCAAGAAAGGACAATAAGTTAAAAACAGAAGACAAACATTACACTTACCACTGGTTTGTTGCCAGAAAACTGCGGCAAAGGGCACTGAGTGACGTTCTCCCATTCCCAGTAGTGATCTTTACAGTAAGTGACATTGTGAAGCAGCAGGCTCTTGGGTGTCTGACCTCGGACAAGCTGACTTAAAACAAAAATGTCCATCAATGATATGCTTCTTTCCAAGGTTTCTGTGTCTCCCTTGGTTTTGCAGTAGCAATCGAATGCCAGTTCTGTAATAAATGAAAGTTTGAGAACTGGCCATTTCAAACCTGTTCTGCTCCCCTCTTCAAATTACCTTTCCTTTAGTTTTCCAGTGAATTTTTGACAAAAGATGAGAAGTGTGCTATAGTATTGGTATCCATCAGTGCAGCTGAATTGGAGAGAGCCTTTGCATAGAATATGTACATTTTACTGTATGTGGCAAAATTTGATTTCCAAGTTCTTTGGAGTAAGCTCTTTGACCTCCTCTGTATTTGAGCATCTGGTAGTATTTAGTAAAGTGATAAAATTTTATAGTGACAGACTTTCTCTTTCCTGCTTTCTAAATGTATTTTTAAAAGCTACAAATAAAGTTGGAGGAGTGTAATTAGGTGTATACTCTCTAAACATACTAAATTCTAGCTTACTTCTGAGAATGTTAATGATGTGAATTTTTAAAAATATATCAATCCTGACTGCTCAGTTTAAATAGGTTTTGCCTGGTGTTGATTATGGGCAGAGAAAGAATTTCCCTAATTTTATGGGGAAACCCTGTTTGTTTCATATTGTTTCTCTCAATTTTCCCTTCCATACTTTGTCTCTGTTGTCTGTTCAGACAGAGAGAAAAGGGAAAAGTTTTGAGTGAGATTTGTTCAGCCACCTGGGAAGGAGGAAGTGGGAGGTGGATGAAACCTTGGGGTTTGACTCTTTTTCATTAGCAGGGTAGTGGTAGGGATGTTCTGGGGCAGGAGGAAGCCCTGGGGCAGTGCACTCCCAGCCAGGAGCCAAGTGCTCCTTGAATGGGATGCGTAGGGCTCTTCAGCCAGTGCCCCAGTTTCAGGGCAGTCTGTGGCTGAGTACTGCTGGTCAGCTGGTGAGACAGAGGGAGCTTACAAAGCTGAAGGTTTTAAAGGGTTCATTATAGCTGTTCTAAGTTAGATTCTAAAGGTTTTGCCAGAGAGAGGCAGGAGGGGGGCATTTTAATCAGGCCAGGATAAAGTTTACAGCATTTGCTTGCAGCTCTGCCTCTGTAAAATGGGACTAATTAATTGGGCCCCCTTTCGGAACGCTGAAAGGCAACTGGATGTGGCAACTCTCAAACCACAAGGAAAGAGGTGGGAAAAGTAACACACCACAAACCACTGTACTGGTCTGTTCCCTGCCTCACGGTGATGCCATCCATGTACCTCTGGAGAACGAGCATATGCACATGCTGCTGTGGGCTGGGAATTTCCACTCTGTCAAAGAATTGTGGTCTGTACATACTTTAGTGGTGGGCAGTAGCATCTGATTATTTTATGAAATAGACATAAAAAGTGTATTATGATCACCAGGACAGGCTGACAGGCTTTTTAGCAAGTTGGCCTAATGGAAGGTGTCCTTTCCATGGCAGGGGTGTTGGAACTAGCGGGTTGTTAATGTTCTTTCCAACACAAACCATTCTGTGAACACCAAATGACTATCCTCAGATCTGAAAAGCTTAACTGCAAGCTAGCAAGCAGGAAAAGATCTACAGAGCAAAGCAATCTTTGTTGAGGGCCACTCACTGGACATGAATGAGGGCTACCTAGGGCTTAGGACTACCTCTGGCTTCGTCCAGTGAATGGATCCCTTGTTAACTCTTGGAACAGAGCAATGTGTTCCTATCAATGTATTTCCATCTCAAACCCTGGGTTGTGCAGCCCAGGGATTGTACCACGGTATGAGCCAAGTCCAGGGTGTGAGGAGGATCATGAGATTTGCCTCAAAACTGCACTCCCTGAATTAAAATGTGAATGTAGATTAACAAGAATGCTATCACACAGAAATGAGAAAAGGAAGTGGAGGGTGGCACACAAGGGAGAAGCAGATGATGCCAGTGGAGCTAGAAACAAAAGATGGAAATGTTTTCAGCTCTAGCCCCTTCTGCTCTCACTCTGCATTGACAGAGGATTTATCAGTGCCTGAGCTTCTCAGGGAAGGTCCCATGCATCTGCTGTCCCTCACTGTAAGAACTAGAATCCTTCACTAAGAGGACAGACTTTTCTTTTGTTCTGAGGAACAGGGAGACAAACAGCAACCAGACAGTCATCTCAGTCCATAAAAGCCATCTGGCTGGGCTAGTCATAAGCCTGAATTTTTGTTACTGTAATCATTTAAGCCTGGTTTGTAGTATAGTACGTGGCACTACTACACAGTATGTCTGCATGGTGAGGAAATGTAGGGTTCTCGTCCTTGCAGAGAAAGGTCAAAATCACTTTACATTTATAGAGGCAGAGGAGAATGGCCACAGAGACACCTACAATAGGGTAGAAGACATGCTGAAAGCTTATCAAGTTCTGAGAAGGTCTCCTGCAATATGCCTGACAAAAGCTATGAGCATAAGGTCTATCCCTTGCTTATTTGAAGCCACAAAGGTTTGATTCCTGGTCTGTAACATCCTCAGTTCCCAAGCATGAAAGTTCATTCATTGACAAGGTACAGGTTTTGGATGGTAGAAGAGTGGTTGAATAAACTGAAGGATGCTTTCATTCATCAGAAAAGTGATGCACTTTAATTTTAGAACGTTTTCATTTTGTAATCTCACCAAAGATCCCAGCATTTTGTTAGTAGATAAGCATGGGACTGTAGATTTGGATGGTGTTTCATATCAAACTGTGTACATGTATCCCATGGAGTTTACACAAACACTTACCCCATACCATGGATTATTAAACCAGTGAAGAAAACCACAGAGAGGTGATGGGTGTACCAGAAAACCTCATAGCATGACCTTCTGATGAGCTCAGTGGATGAAGTCATGATCAGAATTAAAGCCACAGTTATCACAACTCCAGTTATTCCGGCTATTGTGGTTAGTACTTGTCCTGTTGTGTTCTAGAATAAGAACACATTATTAGTATTAGAAGTAGTAGTTTTTGTTGTTATAACTGTTACTTTTATTACTATTTCTGTTGTTTTTATTATTGCTACTGTTGCTACTATTACACAGGAAGCCAAAATTTTCAGCATAGAAACAAAACCAGAACAAGATATGGAGGCAAGACCATCCTCCATTTTACCACAGAACAGCAAGGCTTCCCTCTGGTCCAGTTCTACTCAGGCTTATTCCCAGCAGATATTCAAACACTTGCTGCCACTTACTTGTTTCAGGAATTGAAAGGAGGAAATGAGACAGTCTCATTCATACTTTTATCAATTTTGGTTACTTACACCCTCAATGAAAGTATGTCACAAATAAAGAAAAATTATTAGAGAAATGAGAAGATTAAACCTAGAAGTCTAATAAAGAAAACAGCACTAGAAAGCAGCTTATTTATGTGAGGGTGATAAAGTGAGGTGCTAAGACACCTGCAACCATAAAGGTGTGGAACTCTTTAGTGCTTACTTTACCTCAAAGTTTGTGGGCCTGTAGGTAGCAGCCCTGAAATGGCACACAAAGATGGCATAATCCCATTTACCCACAAAACCCATCTTGTTTACCTGTTTTTTACATTTGTCTGGAGAGACGCTGCATAATACTTGGGTTTATTTTTTATAATACATATTTATATTAAAATTTTTATGCTTGTCAGTGATGAAACATCAGTATGCTGGACTGGAATATGTTCCTTTTTGTTCATGACTCACAGATGTCAGCAGAGGTCTGGTATATCTGTCTAAACTCACCAAAATAAACTGAAGTGAGAGTAGTGAGAGTGAAGATATATTTTGAGATGTTGATTGCAGTTAGAGTGCAAATCATAAGAACAACAATAAAAATCTCACATGCAAGATGAGAATCAAGCTAAATATGCCATCGAAGTCCCCATTTGGCCTACAAAGCATGTATATCTGTTTTCCCAGTGCTGATGCATAGGGATGAAGGAGCCCAGCACGTCTTCTGGATCCTGATTTGGTTTTACAGTTTAATACACTAGGAGAAAAAAAACAACCCTCTATTGTATTTGTAAAGTGCACTCATTTGATATGGAAATCCTAAGGTGATAAAATTCCACAGTGCCATTTTTACAGTCACTTTTTACAGTAAAATCATTCTTTCAAATGCTCACACTTGACAGCACACAGTACATTTTCAAATTGGCACCTGTGAAGAGTGTGTTCAGATCCTATTACATATTAACAGGATAGATCTAGGTGATATTTTGAACATTTCCACTACAATGGCTAGTTTGGATGTTGAGATGAAAAAAGGCAAAATGTCAAAGACATTTGGATGAAGCTGAAAAGAAAGCCTGAATTGTTGATCTCAGAACTTTCTTCTCTGAAGTTAGAAACAATCTTTTGTTTGCTTCCCTTCATAATTTATTAATTCTGAGTTTAGCTACTGAGACACAAGTGAGTGATAAAAGAAATATAAATATTAGAGGTTAGAGTAAAATCTAGGCTGTAAATTGAAAGGTAATTGTGGAGTGTATTGCTGTGAGAAATCTGAGAAAGGATCTCAAAATATTCCAGCCTTCCTCCTCAAGGGTATTTAGGATCTTAACGCTAATTAGAGGCCTACCTCAGAATTATATTACTATGGGAAGGCTTAGTGGAGAGAAAAAAACTGCTTACTGAAAGATGATAAGCTCCTGCTCAGAGCTGGGAGCTTTGTTCTGCTCCTGGGGAGCACCTCGTGGGCATGTAATGAAAGTGGTCATTGGGTGTACTGAAAGACTGGGAAGCTGAGCCCTTGGCTTGCTGTCCTGTTCTGATGAACCTGACTGCTTTGTCAACACTAACAGGAAAAATTTTGCATTCATACCATTGATTATGTCAATTTGCTTGATTTTCTTCAAATTTGAAATTGTTTACTTCTATATTTTGAAGGATGGAAACCCTGTGGTATCTAAACTGGAAAGAAACTAAGGAAAAGCAGAACAAATTTTGCAGCTTAAAAACACTGCTGAATCCTATCCATGGCTGTCCAGCCATCTTCTCACTTGGCTTCTTGTTTCAGTGGAGCACACCCCTCTTCGAAAGAGCACCAATCCACGGTGTTCAGGCAGTCCTTATTTCATGCCGACCGTGGGCATTCTCTAAAGAGCAGAACAATATGCATGGGAGCCTCACCAGGGCCGTTTCAACCCTGGAATATGTAACTGTGAAGCAGGTTACACAAGGAAACATAGCACAAATGCTATGTGTGCTTTTATGGAATATGGAAAAAAGCTGATTAACTTTTGCATGGTTTACATGCATCCTCTGCATGCTCAGCTTTTCTTTATGTTATGAATATTATAAGGGAGAGATTATAATGCTATTGTGAGTTATCCAAGAAAGTGGGCAGGAGGCACGGTCACTTTTTTCCCCAAAACAAGCAGAACCATTTATGGGTTGAAGGTCCTAGCTCTGGTAGGCTCACACAGCAGCTCTAGCTTGCCCCTGCACTGTTTCCTGTGTGCAGCAACCCCCTGGGTGGTTTCACAGGAGCTCTTTCCTGAGCAGCCACATTTGACACCTAAGGAGGCAGAGTCAGCCCCCAGATGGGGAAGGTGCTGCACCACCGTGGGGAGATACAAAAAAGCAGCAAATGCAAAATATTGTGAAGTGCTATTCCTTTCCTTTCTGAAAAGACTTTGTGTTTGTTCCATGTATTGATAGTTTAGTTTTGGGGTTCTTTAAAATTCTTTGCAGGTTTATTTAATTGCCTACTCTTCACAACACTCCTTATCCTCCCCCCACCAGCTGTCTCCTGACAAACTAATTAAAATACTATAGACATTTCTTTGAGCTTAGTAACCTGAAAATTGCAGCTCTGAGTAAGTGTTTTCAGCTGAAATTGAGGTTAACCTTTGGCACCACCTTCTCGCTCTGGTTAAAAGGCTTTGAAATGCAGTTTTACTGACAATAGAATTCACAGAGGAAAACTTTTTGGATGAGGAAACCTAAAAAGTGACATCTTACTGTTTCATAGGTCCTGATCGGGTTCAAGTAGCTTTCATTTGGGCTCTTGCCAAGACCAGAAAGTTTATTCCGTAACTCTCCAGCTTCTTTTGACTGGCTGGAATGATAGCGCTCGATGTTGATGGAGTGGGCAACAATATGGATGGCTGCAGGAGAGACAGAGGGGTGTGAAATGACATTTGTATGTGCCCACAGTGCCAGAAGGAACTTCATTATGCACACTGTGAACTATTTGAAAAGCTCAGGCATAAATTGAGAGTTGTGCATGGATTAAGCTGACAATAAAAAGAGAATTTTATCAACTGCATGTCTAATATGAAGAGACTGCTTCACAGTGGAGAGGACAGGAACAGCTCCAGGGTCACCTCCCAGGTTTACAGTCAAGTGCCCTGCAGTCTCCAGTGTCATCAAAGGAGGACCTCTCGAGAGCTGACATAAAAGTGTATGCCTCAGACTTTAAATTGTTTGAAATTAAGTAAACTGACTAAAATTCCTATTTTTAATTAATATACTAGGATGTGCTGTGGTTTACCCTTGCTACACAGGACACAGAGTTGACTGGCTTAGGCATGGACCAGTTTGCAATTTGCACTTGAGGTGCTTTCAATATCTGTCCCCTATTAACAAATAGCTGTAGCATTACTTTATGCAGGTGGAGCCTGAGGAAGCCACAGAAACTATGATTTAAAGGGAGAAGAGCAAATCGCTGTGTTAGATCTGATTTGTCCTGAGTATCATATATTGCCTCTGCTTCTGGCCTGCTCCCAAAAGGTATATGAAATGGTCAGTTTAGAAAAATGCCTTGGACTGAAGTAAGAACTCTCTTGTAATTATTTTCTTGGTGGAAAGAGTATAATTTCAAGAATGGAAAAAGAAGGACTTTGTTTTATTATTGGCTAACATAGATAAAGTTGTAATCAAGCTAGGTGCAGTTTCATTTTTCAATATGAGAGATTCTCAAATCCATTACATGAAAGTTGTAATTAATGCAAGATATTAAATGCCATAGGATGAAAAAATGACAATGAAAGATAATTATGTTTACAGTACAGCTATTTCTAGTTTTTATAATTAGCTTCCTGTTATCATCTCTCTTTCAGTGGTTATCTGTTTCTGTCCCTGACCATTTAAAAAACCTTTCTAAAAGGCAGTATTTGTAGTAAACCAAATATGATCTTCTTCCCTGAACAATATTCTCAAAAAAATTCTTCTATTTCTCTTCTCTTCTCTTCTCTTCTCTTCTCTTCTCTTCTCTTCTCTTCTCTTCTCTTCTCTTCTCTTCTCTTCTCTTCTCTTCTCTTCTCTTCTCTTCTCTTCTCTTCTCTTCTCTTCTCTTCTCTTCTCACCTCTCGCTGCCTTTTTCTCCCCTTTTTTTAAAATTGTGACTATGTGGATGAAAGTAATGTCTTACTATACGAATCACTGTTTAATCATAGATGTAAACACAGGATTAAATGCATAAGGACCTTGGTACTGTTGATCTTTTATGTGCCTACCCACTTAGTGGGCTCCCTAACTCCACATGCTGGAGTCCAGCTCCTCTTTAGCACCTGGGGACAGCTGTGTCCATGGGAACAAGAGTTAAAGTGGGATGCTGCCACAGAAATGGTTAAAGCAGCCAATTCAAGAAGGTAAAATATTCCCCCCAACAGTAGGTTATCCCACGTGTCCAAGATGGAGAGAGGCTATTTTCGCTCTGTACTTCTGAGGTGATCCTTGTAGAGCAGTAGATGTGCTGTGGTTGGTTGATTGTCAGGATGCACTGCATTCAAAATGTAATGTTAACTTAGGGACTCCCCCCACCACTCCCTGACACCTGCTTCACCTCATTGCCTCATGGTTAGATATTCACTGGGTGATGAAAGACCTATTTTAAAATCCTTGTTACATTAAATTTAAAGTAAGGCTTTAAACCAAATCACATGTCCTAGTCACTGGGTTGACTGGTTATTCTCTTTTGAGCTGTCTCCTGATGAAGCCCTTAATAAAAATAATCCAATATTTATTGACATAGGCATCCCAAGTGAATATCCTGAGCACCCAAACTGCAAAATCAACCTCCCATTTCTCCTGAATCTTTGGCCCAATGAATAATAAATTATTTATACAAGCTGGAATAGCTTCAGCAGGATGGAGACTGAATCCAAATGGGTATGAACTGCAGAGAGATAAAATGAGCCTGAAAATTAGAAGACAGATTGAAGACATCAAAGGAATAAGACTCTAAAATAACCTTTCGATAAAGGGGATAATGGGCTCAAGCGATCTAAGCAGCTTTCAGCCGAAGGTTGGTCATTTTATGAAGCTGTGTGTGTGACGTGACTGTGGGCATCAGAGGGTGCTGGACTCAGTGGCCTGGCGTGTCCTGCACGTGTTGTTATGGATTGATTAGGTGCTGCATGTGAAACAATCTTGCCAGCATCAGGTGAGAAATGCTTCCTGGAGCCTGTGCATGAGAGTGTGCTCCCAGCACCCTGGCAGTGCTGGGACACTGGAAGGAAAGTGGCGCTGAACCACAAGCAGCAAATGAGATGTGTGGATTTAGACTGTCAAAACCCAAGAGCCCAAGAAGCTCTGAGCTGCATGGTTTAGGTGGCAGCTGTGTGGGGGCTGTGGCAATCTGTTCCCCAGTGTACAACTGGTGTATAAGCAGTGTATAAACACTGTTTATGTATTTAAGTGTAACAGCACATTTAAGTGCTGAGTGGGAAGGGGGAAACTGTTCCTACAAGGGGCTTCTTTCAGAACAGATGTTTTGGCCTGGTAAGGATGTTATCTGATCCAGCTGGAAGGGAACCAAGTCACTGCTTGATGAGGACCTGATTTCTTTGACATCTGAAAGAGCTCACTCGTAGGACAGGAGTGTGGGATAACAGATTGCTGTGTTTGGTAAGTTGTGGAGTCACATGCTGCACATTGTTGATATGGGCTAAGGGAAAGAGTAAAGAAAACTTTTGAAGGATGGAAAACCCTGATAAATGAGTCTCTAAGCAGGCATCTACTAAGCAGTTTTATTTTGTCATCTACTAGTGATTACTGTAACTTGGGCCTCTTGCCCTCTATACCTACAGGATACTCTTTATAACTCTGGTATGATGTAACAGTCCCCATAGCCTAGGGACTAAGAGAGTTTCACACAGTTAGGATCCATAGTGCTATTTTACCAGAGGTTGTCTGCAGCCTGCAGTCAGCTGCAGGTTTTGGATTATCTTTGCTCATTTAGAATTGTGACATTGACTAATTGTGGAGGTTTGAATCTGTGTTCATAACAAAAGACACTTTCTCCCTTTCACCTTCAAAGCAGTAGATTTTTTTAAAGTGATACTGCAGACTATAAAATATTCACATGAAATGATGACATTTCTGTTCTTTAGAAAGCTACAAAATCTTGTACTTTTCCCAAAGCGAAGGATTCTACATGATTTTCCCAAGTTCTAGTCATGTCAGCAGTGACAGAATATCTAATGCTATCTGGTAAATGCTGAGTGTTGAGAGTGAAATGAGGTGCTAATTTTCTCCAGATAGACAGAGGTCCACATTTCCTAACAGAGTATTTCTAGTCTTGGACAGAAAAAAAAAAAATAGATTGAATGGGTACAGTTTCTCAAGAAGGTCTTGAGACTATACTTGATGAGGAGTTGTTGCAACTTTCTCCTGGAGGAAGAGATTCACTTTCAGCAACCTAGCCTAGCAGGATTTTTCTGCAGGCTATCAGAGGACACTGTCTTTCCCATCTGCACACTGTTCTGTTTCCCTGTGTGTCAGAGTCAATGGAAACATCATCACACCTTCTTCTTTGGGATCTACCGCACCTTCCCTTACGGGTGACATTCTCTCCAGCTTTCATGTGACAGGTAGAGCATATTACAAGTGTAGAAGATTTCCAGAATGAACAGGAGAGTTGTTGTTGTTTTTATTTTCTGCAGGCTATTCTGTGGTAGATGTTAATGTACAGAACATTTAAAAATATTACATTCAAACTAATGATGTACTGAATATGTTGGTTTACCTGAGTCTCCCATGATGTTATATATTGCCTAGAGTCTTATTAGATTAATACTTCTGAGGGATTTTTTTGGCTGCTAGCAAAAAATGATGCAATCTAAAAATGAATTATAGCTGGATGGTAAGTGTAATGCAAAGATCTAATTCCATTTTCAGTGTGGTTCATTTAATATATAATAGTTGTAGCAGAATAAAAAGTCTGGCAGTGAACACATTGCCATTAACTACAATATTCTACATCCCTAAACTGCATTTTTGAAGGTCTTTGCATCTGCAGTGTATAGAATTTACTAAGCAATTCCAAAATTAATATGCAAATTTCTAAAATCTGAGCTTACCACAGTTTGTAGTTCTTTCCTCTGGACCACTTATCTAAGATAACCACAAGGGCAAAGTTTAATGGGCTACATCTCAGAATTTTCGGTTCAATTTTTTTTCCTCATTCTGGATGTCCAAATATAACATATGGAATAAATAATCCAATCTTTTAAACAAAGTTCTTTTTTATAACAGTTCGCAAAAGACTGAAGGATTTTTGTTGTTTTTAATGACATCTGGAACCTCTAAAGCACTTAACATACATTAATTTGTATTTGACCCTGAGATGTTCTATCTAGTCCACCTCTGAGATCAAATAAAAGGCTTTATTGGAAGGAGAGAGGGAGGAAAAGAGTTGCTATTAGATCATGGTGTTTACTGTACATATCCTTAAATACAAAGAGATGTAATTAAATTATCTTGAAAGTATGGTCAATTTAGCTACTCTTATTCAGCCAATTGTGCCTTCAGTGAAGCATGCACAACTCTCATTGAACTAAACAGAAATTTCATGTGTTTATCTGTGGACAAGATTTCACTCTCTCTTTTTCTGCATGCCTGTACAGGATAATAATCAAATTGGAGCTTGCTGCCAGCAGTTAAACATTTTGATTAAGCAGCCTATAATGATAAAGTCAAAGGGTCAAATCCTGGCCTTTCTACCCACAGGAAAGAGCAAAACTTTTCAGGCAGATAACCCAAGCATGAAAATTTCTGCTCCTGACCAAAGCTGGGGTTCTTTTTGCCACCCACTGTCTTCTGCCATTCCTAGTTGTTCAGAACCCCTAATTCAACTTCATTATGGCTTTGTAGACTAAAAAGGTGCAGGTTGTATAAAAATTAAAGTAGTGACCACATGTGTGCTTACATTGTGTTTTAAGAATGGTTATAAACATCAAAGAAGAACAAGATTTGGACCATTTTTTATCCTAACTGAAATCCTATAATCTTCAATTTAATATAATTTCCTTTCCCCCAAAAAAGATGGTTTTAAACGTTTTCAGTCTTTTTTTTTATTAAGACTGAAAAAAAACAAACCCCGACATTTAATGGCAGTTTGATTTTTTGTACAACACATATCAGCTAAACCTCTTTTGAAGATTGGCATCTTCTTCCCTGAAGACTTAATCACTTACACAAAAATGTGACTCGGGTCACCAAAGCCATTCACATAGTTTACCAAAAAGTGGTTGAAAATGGAAAGGTTTCCTAGTATTTTTAGCTATAGATTTTTCAGTGCTTGTCAGAAGCCAAACACACCTGGCATCACCATACATCTTTCTGCACTTTTCATGTTTTTAAAGAAGAATACATTGCTGGAATTTTTAAGGAGCAGGAATCATCATTTCAAACAGCCTAACTCCAAACAACCTTGCTGTCCTTCCCCTATTTTCCCTGAATTGCTTACATTTTATTAATATCGTAATTCAAAGACTGATGGAGCAAAATATCTATATGACCTTTTTGCAAACACCACAACAATGCAAGTAGTTTCTTCTTTAAGATAGGCCCAACATATCAAAGTAAAAAAAGAAAAATCCCCCAACACTCTCCACTTCAGAAAACGTATGAATGTGCTTTTTTGAGAGGGTGAAAACAGTACAGTAAGAGGTAGGTGTAGAAAACATTATTACTATCTCTTGTAGTGTCTTTAAGTTTCAGTCCACTGTGTCTCAACTGAAAAGTCTCTTTTCCATTACAAAGCCAAGAATTATTTGCAGTGATCAAACTGAGAGTGCATGAAACTCTGATTTTATTCTAGCAGAGTTACGGGCCTATAAGGAAGATTTATTAGTGGCTGAATAACTCCCAGACAGCTCTTATCAGAGACAGGCATGCAGAATGCAGGAAGCCAAACTAAGCAGAATTCCCTTTACTGAATTTTCAATGATGCCCTTGATTATAGATAGCATTGTTTACTCTCTTTCTTTCCTCCAACTTCCCTCTTCCACTAGTATCTAATTATATCCCTTTATAACCTGACCAATTAAAGCCTGTTCTTGAAATTGTGTTAGAGATGATGAAAAATTAAAGGTACAAATGTACTTTTTCGAAGGCCAGGCACACCTCAACTGAGCTAGATGCCTCTTAGAAGCCAGACAATACTAATGTTGCACTATTTTTAGTGCACTATTAAATGAACATGCTGGAATAGCACCACCTGGCAAGCCAAGATGAATACATGTTACTTTAATAATAAAGGAGTTTATAATTTTATGTTGTGAGGCTAAGCTTACTGATATGATCTTCAAATTGGTTTAACTTCTTGCTGCCACATTTAGTCTATTGATCATACATGGGTGAACATCCATTTAACTAAGAATTACTAAATTGCAATAGACTAATAGGAGTTGACTATGTTTTTGTGTAATAAAAGGCAATATAGGTAGTACTAGGATAAAAAATGTGTCAGTTGTGAGGAAAATTGCATCT
This sequence comes from Sylvia atricapilla, assembly GCF_009819655.1. NCBI lineage: Eukaryota > Metazoa > Chordata > Aves > Passeriformes > Sylviidae > Sylvia > Sylvia atricapilla. The sequence goes on from NC_089142.1 coordinate 59,744,638, forward strand.
ATTTAACACTTAGATTTTATTATAAAGGATTCAGTGTACTTGTGGGTACCACTCTGAAATGTTACTTTTCTGTCACAATGTGTTCTGTAGATTTTATTTTTCTGTGAACTTAAAATTGAATTTCAGGCAATTGAGTTTCTGGCCATTCTTTACACAAGTCTGACTATACAGTGATGTAGTGTTTTTCCAAATATGATAAATGTTTCTCACTTGACTGTTAAGGAAGCAGGAATTCATAGGTTGTCATGCTTTGCTTATTAGAGTTCCCTGTGCTGAATCTTGTTTCTCAAATATCTCATCAACTATTTTTCCATTTTATATTTTAGAAAAAAAGTAAACCAGTCTAAATAACAACCCAAAATTGAACCCTTGATTTCTCCCTAGAGAGCGATTTAAATGAGAATTCTATGATCATGCCTTCTGTCATTTCACATTGGCTTCTGTGTCTTTTTCCTTGAAATTAGTGAAACCTTTAAAGTAATCACTTTTCTGATTGACTTGCACTTCCCAAACTGTCCACATTAATGCACTAGCAAACATTTTAAGATTAATGTAAAACCCCAAAACATAAAAGGCTTGACTGTGCAGTTTTGTTTTCTTTTTGGAACATGACATGTTATACACCAAGTTGGTTAATTTATATTCCTGGGTTGGTTTATTAGTTAAAGAAGTAATGTTGCAGTCTGTAAGAATCTGTTCTGTGGTAAAACTGATCTCTGATGAATGAGTGGACATGACAGATAAGTAATTCATCATAATACACTGTAAGATGAATGTTTGCATCCTGTAGCCTTCCTCTAGGAATTCTTTAGCGTGACATACAGAAGACAAACCTTAGCTCTTGGTTCCTGTTGGCAGTCCTGACTTCATGTTGTTGTCTCACTGCATGAGGACATTAACAGCCTATGCACGCAAAAGCAGCTCCCTCACGCAGGCTGGAGAAGATATTGGGACCAGAATCCTCCCTGACAGCCTGGGGGTAGAGCAGTTACCCTGCAATATCTCATGCTTGCAAATAGCCCTGATTAATTTCTCTGTCTCCTTCCCATTTTCTAAGAGAATGAACTATCTATCTATCTATCTATCTATCTATCTATCTATCTATCTATCTATCTTATCAGTCTAATCTCAGATACCTCTCCATCTCTGTGTGCTCATGCTCTTCACACTGGCTTTCGTTCATTCCTCACTGAACATCCTTTTTCCTCACACTATCTCCTGTTCCCCTCATGTCCTCTGAATTCCCACAAAATTCAGTCTTCTCCAGGTCCTTTTCCTACTTAGGGAACAGAAAAGTGCCATGTGTTTTTCCTAGCCAGGTGAACAAACACCTCAATAAGTCACTAGGACCAACAGAATAGATAAATTTTGTTCCCAAGTTGCTGTTTTTCCCCTAAGGAGGGCATTTGTTTCCTGGATCAGTCACTCACTAAAAATAATTATCTAGAAATCCATCGTTTTTAAGACACCTCCCTCTCTCAAATTCAGATTAAATTTATTACCTTGTTGAAAAATCAGTGAAGATGTGTTGGTGGGCAGATGTGTGGTGTGACTCATAAGCATTATTTCCTTACAGAGTCAGACAGTAATGCTATGTCATCTCCCCAAACATCTACCCTCAGGGATTCAATGACAGTTACTCACACTAAATTTTAAAAGCACACATGTTGGTCAGATGAACTAAGTGGCAACTGATGATTACTATTCAGATTGAAAGTTTATTTCCTTAACAGTCAAACTCTTCTCAAGCAAAGAAGATTACAAATAGTTAATCAGATGGGACTCCTACACACATTTAAAGCTGCAGTCAACAAATGATTGCACTAAAATATCACATCTCAGAGCTGATGGGGATTACAGCATTAGGCAGAATCACTGTGAAATTCGAAACAGTTCAAAGGCAAAGAAGAAAAAAATAAAACTGAAAAAGCTTACTTGCATTTAACGCTATTCCATAGGCAACCATCTTGTGAAATGTGATGTTTTTGTCAAGCTGTCTCCTCAGTGCTCCTCCACAGTACTTGGTGAAAAAGCAGAACTTGTTTTATATCATTCCTTTTGGTGTTTACAACTCACATTTTGGAGAGGAGAAGAGTTCAGTACATTGAAAATGGAATGCTGAAGGAATTCAGTGGAAGTTTTGGGTTAGTTTTAGGACTCAAGTAACTTTCCTGAGTGGCACTCCAGGGTTTCTGAAGGTATTAATGCTATATAAGGGCTCAAAAAAGGGTTTGATAAAGCTCTGCTACACTTAGCTGTGATTTGTGGGTGGTTTATCCGAGCTGACCTTCACTCATTTACTGGTATAAGGGCACCAGGCTGGGCCACCACTGCTTTGTGACTTAGCAGAGTTGAAGTGCTGGCAAAGCCAGCTTGCAATGAAAACATTTTCTGTGCTTTGAGGAAATGCACACCCCGGGAGGGTGAGGCTGTCTAGACCTCAGGTGATGTGTTCCTGAGCCGTGCTCCCTTTGTTGGAAGGGCTCTGCAGTGTCCTGCTCACAGCCAGCTGGGTGCCCCCAGCCTGGGGCCAGGGGCTGTCTGCGCTGAGCCCAAACTAACACACTCTGCTGGAACCCAGACAGCACTCATGGACAGAATTCGGTCTCTGAGTGGTGGTGTGGGTGTCTGAATTACTCACATGACCTGGCATGGTGCCATGCCAAAGATCCTGGCACATATCCACATTGTTTGCCAGCTAACATGTCTTCCAAAAATCTGGAGCACCACAGGGTGCGATGTCAATATACAGCACCTCCTTGGAGAGGCACTGGATCCAGCCTGGTGCTGGCTGTGCTGGAGCAGTCAAGTTGCTCTGTACCATGCTCCTCAAGAGCAGAATACCATCCAGAAGAGCAAAATATTATCTGTGAGAAGAGTTCCAGTTCTCCGAGTTCTTACTCAGCATCTAAGTGGGCATACATATATTCTGTGCTAATTCAAAAACTGAATCAGAAGGCCAGGAGACCTTTTCTCTTTGTTTTTGTAAATGTTAAACTCCTGAACTCAAACAATTATGTAAGTGTTGGTCCCCAGCCTAAAGACTGCTTAACATCTAAGCCTAACAGTCACAGAATAAAAAAAAAAAAAAAAAAAAAAAAGTAGAACTGAAATAAGAACCAGCTTATTATAAAATAATTTTATCTTACAATTTCTAAATTCCTGTTGTTTCTGGAGTCATGAAGTGATCAGTGATTTTTACCCAAACATGTGGCATTGAGATTGCTCTGACTAGAATAATTCAATGCAAGTTGAAGTTATAGCTAATAGAGCTAAAGCCTTAAGTAATTCCCGTGTGTGATTCCAAGGTTAATGTGAATGCCTCTGTTACAAAAATGCATTTACCACAAATGAAGAAAGACCTGAGTGGTGGCCACTCAGAAAGAAGTATTTAAACATGTTCATTATTGTCCTTAGAACATTTCTATCTATCTGAACATTTTATTTCTCCAATTTTCACTTTTCAGCCAGAGAGAATACACATGATGGATATGAATTTTCTCCATTTGGCCAAGTGGCATTATTATGTGCCTTTTTTGTAGCTACTCACTTTTCCCTTCATGAAACCATGCTATGCAGCAGCTGCCAAAATCAGTGTTGCATTTAGAGCACTATGTTAAACAAGTCATTTGTTTCTCTTCAGTCATGAATACTGACAATTTAAACCGTAATAACTAGGCAATAGTGTACAGGCTTCTCTATCAGAAATTAAAATTCCTTGGAAAATGTTTGATATGGATAATACTGCTGAACTATAGAAATAAAAAAGAGGATAATATGGCTATTTGAGAAATGGTACTTACAATGCTTGCTCCTCTTAAGAATGAAATAAGGTTTCTACAGACTGGTAACAGGATTAGCATGCAGTTAAAATTAAGGCACGTTGCAGAAGCTCTTGCCCAAGCCAGGGTTGACTGTACATATAACAGCATAAAGAAATTAAATTACAAGCTTGTTATAGGCAGAGCAAAAGAAAGAAAATACTATATTAGTATAATGCTCTTATATGGGAAAATTACTGTTGAAGTAAGTTTTATGAAGGATGTAAATAAAATCAGACTACAAATGCATTCTTCTTGTGAAGCCCTTTAACAATCAAACTCATACTTACTCCCAGCATAATCCGTGTATAAATGTAAGCATTGTCATCTTCGTACCAGTGGAAGGTATCAATAAACAAATAGAAGTTCAGTCCCAGCCATGCAAGCTACAAAGGAGAGAAGATACAGATTAGTGACATTTACAGTATTTTTTAATACATATAAAACTGGTTATGGTTATAGTTTTAAGAGAATCTGAGAGATTTTTCAAAATCAGTGTGCAATGCAGTTCTTGATTACAGATGATAGAAATCAAAAAATGCCTGCTGGAACGAGGCTATGTTTTAACAAATTCAGGGTTACAGTCCTACCCCCAGATCCTCAGTAAAGGATATAAATGATGTTTACTGTGTCATGGTAAACTTGTTTTTAAGCACAGGCCTTAACCTGGTCTCTAAAAAGAAACTAAATGCTAAAGTTAAAAAATCACAGAAATTGAAGGAATTTAGAACTCAGGAAATTCCTTTCTCTGCTCCCCATACATATATACGTACATACAATTCACCAAACTCTCTGAAAATATAATTTGAATTAGAATTGCAAACCCCTGCTCCCTTTATCTGAGGACTAAAATACATTGACTTAAAAATAATTAAAAATAAAACACTAAGACTTTAAATTGTTTTTAAGGCTAGTTATAAAAAGGCTGCTGAATATTTTATAGCAAGTTTTACATTAAGCTTGGGAGTATTACTGTAAGCAAACCATAAAATATCTTTTAAACAAGCTTAAAATATTTATATCTATCCAATTAGACTTTTTTTAATGCTAAAAATACTCACTAATAACACCACTGAGAGTTTTTCATTCAAAATCCAGCATCCCATCCTGAGTGTCTCTCCCTATGCTGGCGGCAGTTGACTCTTGCCATTCAGTGTAACCTGAGTTCTCTGTCCATTCCTTGGGCTTTTCTATCAATTCCTTTTGTTTTTAGTTTTTAATAAGCTCCTACTGGGATCATGAGTTCTCTCTAGGAATTTTCCAATTAAAGACTGCCTGACAAAGACAGATCACCTGAGTGACATGTCTCATGATCTGTGTAAATAAAATGCTGGTCGATGTCCAGTCCTTTTTCTCTCCAGAGTTATTTCTTAGCAAATGAGAGATGCTGTCATTAAATTGTCCTCTTGTACTAGCATGTATTTGGATGGGGGTTTTTTGCTTTGTTTTTTGTCTTTTGAACGTTTTTTTATGATTTGTCCTTTAACACAGTAGCAAATGGCAGCATCCCTGATGTGTGTATCATTTGGGAGTGTGTCCTGGTGAGGGCACTGCATTTACCCTTGGTTCCCCTTGCCAGAAGCTGTGCAAATTCTGCCTGTAGTAATCTCGTTCTTTCTCTAGTAAAACCATTTCCTTAAGGCTTTCCTGACTTGCCTGTGAAGGAGACCTTTCTGTGACAAAATAACTGAAATTTTTTGAAAGTTGAAATGCTATCAAGCTCTGCTACTTTTTAAACCGGTGCTAGTGGCCGTTAAAGTGAGTTAGCTGAACCCTGAGAATGTTACAAATGCTTTGAATGTGAATATTTACGAAGGATTTGCTTGGAGCTTTATTTTTCTTGGATGGTAAAATTAAGTATTATTTAACAAACTTTATGACAAACCATGTGCAGTAATTGGCCACTGTCCATTATGTAACTTGATATCGGCTGTCCCCACAACCACCCCTCCTATAGTAGCTTTGGTAGTGCAGGGGCTAACAAGATTGTTAATCTTGCTGTATTTTCCAGAGGTCAAAAGATGAGGAAATAAGGGAGAAGGGAAAAGAATGTGCAGATGGTAAGGAGAAATACTAGTAAGGTCAGATGCCAATTTTAACTAATTAAAAAAAAAAAAAAAAAAAAAGGAGGGAGAGAAAATCCACTATCTGGATTAGCTGTACTTCAAAGAGAAATGCAGCACTGCGATGTTCAGCTTTGAAGTTCAGCCGATCCAGACAGCAATTTTCTAAACTGAGTAAAAACTGGCATCTGAAATGGATTTTTTTTCAGAGTACAGCAGATTCATATGCTGGTGTAGGCTCCAAAATTTGTCTGGATCAGCAGCTGTACTTCAAAGCAGCACATCTCAGTATAGCATTTGACTTTGAAGTGCATGTGGTCCAGATGCCAGTCCTCTTAAAGGAGCCAATGAATCAACTGCACTTTAACTTTTGTCTGTTGAAACAGCTATGCTTTTTCTCATATATAATGGTAATGTGTGTGGTCTCGAGTATGGCATCTATCAATAAAAACATAAAGTTAACAGAAAAGCTCTTTATTGCTTCATTTTCTACAAAGGAACTGGTCAACATCATTTTATTATACTGATTTGCAGTGATCTCAGCCAATTTCTAGCACAAACTATTCAGACAAGACACGGGAAAGGATATTTTATTGATTAAAGATGTAATGGTATTCCATTTTGTTATTGTTTTATCATTATCATAAGCTACAACTGTCCTAAAAAAGACATAGAAAAAGGGTTAAAAGGGGTTCATTCCAGCAGTTGGGTAGAAAGCAATTCTGGCCATGCTGAGTTCCCATGCAAGAGACAAGCAACTCTGTCATTATCTTAAAAGGTCAGTTTTTGCATGGAAAGAGGTTTATGAGGTGCTGAATTCTTCCACATAAGTATCTCAGCATTAATGTCAATGTTTGTATCAATTACTGCTACGGGCTTCAATCACAGTTAGTTCTATCCTATTTGACAGCAACCTCTATCTGAGGTTGTTAGTAATTTTTTCAAAGTACTTTGAACAGTGCTTACCCTTTGCAAGACTAATTGCTATCATGAGACTGCATACACATACCTACACATATTTCATTTTGCTAAGCTATTCTATTTTTACTATTAGATATGCCTGCCTTGTTTCTCAAAGGCAAAATCATTTTGGTTGGCTCTGAACTCTGCCCCAGCCCTTTCATAGTTTTCCTGTGTGCTTGACTTTATGTCTGTTGGTAACCTGGATTAACTTTATAAGCCTCACTATGCTGCCTACAGAGATGGATAGAGATAAACAAGTGATCCTGAGAGCCAGAGTGCTCTGAGTTTGCAGACCAGATGAAGCCATTTAATTGCTGAGTGTACCAGAGAATATGCTTTGTATTAGACTTTTCGAAGTGATGGCACTGCTGTGTTCTCTAATTTTTACATTATCTTGGCTTAATATTTCCCTAAAATGTTCAAGAGGCAGAAGGCAGATTTTTCTCTGATGGGTGAAGAAAATGAGCAATATATTGGGTAAACCATTCACTTTTCTGAAAAGAGAAACTGCTGAAGTTAATTACAGATCAAACCCTTTCCCCCTCCCTTTTTTTGTTTTGTTTTGGTTTGGTTTGGGTTTGTGTGTAGGGTTTTTGGGGGGTTTTGTTTGTTTTTCCATATGAAGACAACTTTGATATAATAGAGGTCAAGGTTCATCTTTGGTTATTCTGTAGTGCTGTGATTCTAGCTATACAAAAGAACACTGAATTTCCATAAACAGTGTCTGAGTGACTAGTAGCATTAAAAACAGCTATATAAGTTTTAGAGATTTTCTCATAGTGGGGCTTTATTTTTTATATTTAACTGCCTCATTAATGTTAATGGATTTTTTTTCCTTTTATGAACTGCACTCACATTATGGATGAGGAAACTGTTTTGCAGTTTGAGAACATTCATAAAATCCCCAAAGCTCTAAGACACTAATGTAATTCCAGCCTTGTCAGTGCCAAAGATTCAAAAATCATCAGATTGTTCTAAAATTTATGAAAGTAAAACTGTGCAGTTTGGGGGACAGTACTGAGACTTCAAGGGCATCTGGCTTCCCATTTACAGCTTTTTGTCAGTAACAGTGTGTTTATTTTTTAATGAAATAACAATATTGGCCCTAAATGTGGGCTTGAGCAACAACAAAAAAATGTAGTTACCAAAACAGTTGTGATGCAGCTGGCAGAATTAGTAAGGGTTTAGCAAGTATTGACTACATCCACAAACTCAGTCATTTGTCACAAGGCACAAAATTGAGAGGAAAACTTCTGTTTCTATTCAGAAAAGCAGTACGAAGTTTCATAACCCCATTGAAAAAAAGAAAATAGTTCTGGTTGTAGATTAAGCTCCTCTTGAACTCCCTACGCCTGTGCAATAAAACAGTTCCTGTCCCTCTTTAGCAGACCTGATACTGGTTTTAGGGATATCTCAACTGATGGGCAGTGCCAGGATCTGGAATCACAGTGGACACAGGGGATGCCTGCAGAGTCAAGAGCAGGATTCAACAGCATGGCAAAATGCAAAGGATCTGGGATCAAAATCCAGAATCATGCTGGAGGCTAAAAGGGATTCTGTTACTGACCAATGTGGGAACTACTGTTTCTTCCTAAAACAGGGCTCAGCACCCTGTTTGCAGACTCTGACTCTTTTCTCAAGCCAATAGAAAGGTTTATCAATGAGAAACCTAACAGCTCTGTCTTGGGAGATAATCAGTTCCCAGCCAAAAAAATATTGATATTTGGATCCAGATATTTTCTCTCTCAAGGGACTCTTTTATTGCCATGCTCACACTGTAATCAAAATATATTCAGGAGCAATTTCAGATGTTCAAAAGCTATTTGTTTCAGTAAGTGCCAAAATCTCCCAGCTCTTGACTGTGCATCTCCAGAAATAAAGTATCAAACCTTCCTAATTACATGTGCAAAATTCTTGTTTTCCCACAAGAGCTGTTTAACACCTTAATAAAAGGGAAAAAATCCTTCAAAGCAGCTGAAATCTTGTACAAATAGATGATTCCACAGGTTACTCAGAAGAATTTTCCTCTTAGCTGTTTATAGGCAGCAAACTGTGGAAAACATTCTAAGGATAAGTTGAGAAAAGGGAAGAACAAGGAACAGGAGGAAAAAGGGATGAGTAGCATCCATGATTCACCTCCCCCAGAGCCAGGGCATCACCAACACAATTATTGAGAGAGACTCCATATGGGTATAAAAGGGTTGTTCAGGTTCCACATCAGCACACAACCAATTCCTTAATATTACTGCACATACCTAGTCCTCCCCATGCTCTCTAGCCCTGGTCAGATTAAGGATAAGACCTGGTGACAAGGGACATGGCAAAGCTGAGGAGCTGAGACCCTTTTTCACCTTAGTTTTTACTGGTAAAACTGACTTTCGGTTATTCCAGGCCCCTGAGGCAAGCTGGAAAGTTCAGAGTTCAGCGTTCAAAGCTGTACTTTTGGTGAAGGAGAATCAGGTTAGGGAACATTTGAGCCAACTGGGCATATGCAAGTCTTTAAACCTTCTTTGAAACATGCTCAGGAGTGCTGACCTGGCTGGTGTCACTGTAAGAACACTCTCAATCATCTTTGAAAGCTCAAACAGGTTGTCCAAAGAGGTTATAGACTTCCCTTCCTTGGAGATACCAAAAAAAGATACTCAAAAACTGAACAAAGCTCCAAGCAACCTGGTGCAGAGGACCCAGCTCTGAACTCTGAGAAGGGACGTTGAACAGGGAGATTTCCAGTGGTCACTTCCAATGTCAGACATTCTGGAGGTCTGAATTTTCCATTTAGTTTACCAGAACAAAGTGAAGGGAGTGTTCTGAAGTTTCTTACCCTAGACTATATGCATATTTAATTTAACTAAATTAATTTGTCTTTTGTTAAAATTTTCATGAAGAAGTTATTAGATTAGTCTGATTTTATTTCTGGCTCTAATTCAGAACTTCGTGATCTCATTAGCAGTCTGAGGAGGATAACATATCTGAGGAGGATATGTTTTGGAGTGCTAGATTGAGTATTTTCAGGGGAATGTTTTATAGCATTTTTGGTTGATGCAGTGTTAAATTTTTCACTGGACACACCAAAAACAGTAAGAAGGACACGTAGATATTTAAGAGACTTCATATACTCTAAAAATGAATAGGAATGACACAAATAAAGACTTCAATTGAATTAATATAAGGACTTGTGTATAGGTATGCTTTTATGACTGTGTGCTACAAATCATTTTTCAAAAAATACATCACCATGCAAATTCCTTATTTGCATGGTAGTAAAATTACCAGAGTTGATAAAATGGTATGTTATCTGAATGGTTTTCAGTGAATGATTTCTCCTCATTTAGACTTTATATTCTTTCCTAAATTCATTCTGAGATTATTATTAAACCCTATTTCATATTAAATTAAAAATGAAATACAGTTTGCCCAGCATAGGAGCATTAAAAGGTCACTCCTATGTACTCCTTAGTGTCAGTAATCATATGCACATGCAGGAAGAGTAATAATATGTACAACCTTTCCAGATGGCTGTTCACAAGTGTGCACAGAACTGAGGTCAAGAGCTAAGAGTTCACCTAGTTGAAAGCATTTTTCTAGGATGTTCAAAGTGGAAATTGTATTTTAAAGTAATTACAGCCCATCATTTTTAACACTGCAGTATAGCAATATATAAAAGCATAAGCTGTAAGTGTTCTGGACTTATTTCTCTGCCACTAAAATGTAATTTGCTTCTATTACCTGAAATTCAAATAAGTCGGTGGCACTGTCTATAAGGTATCTCTCTGTTGTGAGAAGAAGCCGTGAAGAGGCATAGGCAGGGGTGAGTAATGAGGATTGAATACATGAAGAAGAGGTGAAGAAACGATGAATAAAGACAAAATGGGAGGATGTCATATTTAAAAAGTATTTTTGTAGTTTAAGCAACAGGGCTCTTGTGTGTGAAGGTTTCCAATTGATGCCTTTCTCCTTTCAACATTTCTCCCCATACATTTCTCCTCTATCCTAAACCTATTATAAAAGCAGTGTTTTTGCAGCTAAGAACAATTAGTCCTATGCCAGGCTTCTCCAATGTCTCATACCAGTGGGCCAAGTAGGTAAGAAGCCTTGCAAGTTTCAGCGCATTTGATTTAACTTGCTGTGGACAAAGAAAGAAATGAAGTCTTCGGATAAAAACCTTAGTGACTGCACATTTAAATAATTTCATTATTTAGTCCTTACATTTAAATTGTGAGTGGTGCTTTGTAACTAGACCCCGATTTCATTCATTTGCACTTGTAATGGAGTAATTCCTAATCAGTGGGGGCACAAGGCTAAGCATGGAAAAGGAAGCAGCAGACCAGCTCAAGCTCTTTTTTCACCTCCCTTCCCCTTTGGGTGTGGTGTGGGAACTTCTTCTCCTATCCACAACATACACAGGCCATGCTGTGCTTTATTAAGAAAGCAGCACCAGCAACAAAATCAGCTCCCATCTCCTCCAGACAGTCAGTGTGTGTCCCTGCTGATGCAGCACCTCCACAGGCAGCATCCCATTGCCCCGGCCGCGTGGCCTCACCCCCGCCACACCTGCTCTCCACAGGCATCGCCCTCACCAGGATTCCGGGAAGTCAGCCCTTACATCATTTGGTTCCAAGTTTAGATTAACACAGCAAATTCTTTGAGGCTTTGAGATGCCTGCAATTTCTGTGGACTGTAAATTTGCCTTATTGTAAGTATGAACATAAAGGTAATGGCAAGGACGTGGTGATTATAGTATATAATGTGTGCCTGTTTATATTGTAGTTACAACATAAGCTAATGAATTCAATTTCTTTAAAGGCTTTCCCAACATAGTGCTTTAAACCAGAAGAGATTAAAGTTGGTTTATATTCAGATATTGCTCATTTCAGTTCTTGTAAAGGTTCTAACAACTGCCTATGGTTTGAGAATAAAGAAATTAAAAGACACTTAAAGGACTATAAGTAAATGCTATTAATTTAAAAGTTGAGCAACATTCTTATAACGTATATTATAGAAATAAGCCTTGGGGGAAGCCTATTTACAAATCATGCTAATTTTTAAATTGTTTTAACAGCAGTTCCATTCAAATGTTCTGTTTCATTTACTTCAATATTCACTTCATTGTATTTGAATGGTGCATACTTTATTATATAATTTTAAAATCCTATAATAATATAATTTTATTCTATAATAATGTATTTTTCATTCAAAACATGCACTCATTTTTGGTGGCTCTTGCCATGCTAAAACTACTGTTCAAATATTTCTATTTAGTCTTAATATCAAACTCTTAATGACAAAGATGAGTTATTATTAAAAGAAAAATCAGAAGGGGAGATAAAGTGATTTGTCAAAGAGTCACAGCAACTATGAACAGGTTGTGGCTCATAAGCAGTTCATAAGTCTTTTGCTATTTGTATGTTGTTTTGAAAAAAACCTGAAACATTCTTTATATACGACATTAAAGCTCCACTCTCAATTGTTATTATAGTAAAAAAATGGTAATATGTAATTACTAGACCCAAATGTTTTCATGTGATTAGATAGATCACTTGAGAGAATGGCAGCAAGAAACAAAATGAAGATGACAAGAGATTGATTGCTTAATTTATTATTTGTCTTCTAAAGATTTTTCAGCCTATGTATTATTAATACTTTTTAAATGGAAACTGCTACTATAGCTTGTGAGACCTGCTCCAGCATCCCTGTCCTGACATTATGGCTTTTTTAGACTGGAAACTTTCCCTGGGACAAGATTTGCTGTGTAGGGAACATGACCATCCCCTGCCCAGCCTGCGGAGGAAACACCAAACACAGTCACACATCCTGTTTCATCCTGCAGCCTGGACCATTTCAAACAAAATGCACTCTGGATGTCTGTTTATATATGTAAGAATAAAATTGTATGCACAGTGTGAAGCTTTGTTTCCTGACGCACAGTAACTTCAGAAAAGCTTGTGGTTTTAGCAGAAAACTGACTCATTCTGAATTCCTCTTACAGTGGGTGAGACAATGGCTAAATTTTTGTGGGAGTCCTGAGTAGGAGTAGGAATATGACATGCTTAATAGTGTTGGTAAAATCAGTAGAGGAAAATGCACCAGAACCAGAAGTCAAAAATTACGTAGAAAAATTGCTAACAGTAGAGAAGATGGCCACAAAGATGAGGGCTGAAGATAATGCCATCCTTTGAAAAACATCTGCACACACTCAGTTCTAAATGGTTTTCATCCTTTCCCCAGGAACAGCATTCAAGAACGTCAGCTTTCAGTTGACAAATAAATGAATCACATCCTAGACCTTGTTGTGGTGACAGCCTTGAGAATATAAATCGAGAGTAAACTGATCTAGTGATGTTTTCCAGACCTTAAAGACATCACAGGATGATTGCTGAGGAACATGAAGTGTCCTACACATGTGAATGAACTATTAGACCTACAAATGACAGCCTATAGTGCATTGAAAACTGCAACTGCATGGACAGTACACAATAAATGGAATTTCAGGCACACCATATAAATCATGCTGTGCACAACAGTGTGTATTGCTATATTTAATCAAATAAAATATTCCTTAAAAAATAAATGTTTCACATAAAATTCTTACTGTATTTCTAAAATCATAAGCAGTTTTCCCCAGATCATGCTTTCAAGACAGATTAATCAGGGCTGTGGTAAAGTGTGTGAATCTTCCATCAAAGCTGGCCTAAGTTTAGTGACATCACAAAGAGTGGCAGGCAGTAAACTGAGACTGTCAGAGAAAGGGTGTATTTATTAAAACATGTAATTTATCCCTGAATGTAGGTCCTGAACCAGACTGGTGTAAATTGAATGAGATGGGGCAGAAGAACACGAGAGGAAAGCAGTGATGAGGGTAGATAATTAAAGTTCTAAAGGAACAGATTTTGACTTACATCATCCCATAATTTCTTTTTCCTTTATTGACTTCCTTCTGTCTCCTATATATGCAATTTACACTATCTGAATGTCCACTGAATGCTAGATTTTACTTTTTTTTTCCACTTCATTCTCTTTCGTCCAAAATCTGGTTTTCAAAGACATTAGAAAATTTATTGATTTTCAGTTTTCCACCACAGAATAACATTTGGTCCAGTCTGTATTGGTTAAAATTGGCAATTTACATTTGGCAATATTTGTTCACACTGATCTTTTATATTCAAAACAAATTAACATTTTATATTTTTTGAATTTTCCATTTTTATTTTTTCTCTTTGAAAAGAAAAACTATCAGGAATTACATTAAAGTAGTCAAACACAGATGCTTATATTGTGTGTAATTAAAGTAGTTAAACTGTCTTAAGAAGCTTTGAAGATGAAAATTTCATGAAAATTGTTTTCTCACACCGTTTTGAATATAAAATATTTCACAATCTGATTTTTTTGGCGATGCTGTTTATGTACAAAGAAAACTGATCATTTGATATGTTTGATAAATGTGATGCCTCTCACTAAAACTGTGTCGCACCTATAGTCATCTGCCTGACAAAGATTTCATAATTGTGACCCTATTTTTGTTTATTAGTTCTGGCTTTTATCCATGAATTTTACAAATATTTTGATTTTATTTTAATGTGAAAAATACATGCAAAAAGTCAAGATAGGAGGTTATTTGTTTCTGGTATTGATTATTTTCCTGTTGATATTGAGCAGATCTTAGACTTTCTGCCCAGGATTTTGTTTCTTTTAAAAGAATGGGCTGAGGGTGGGCTGGTTTCATATATTATGTACTCCTTGTCCAGCAGGCTGTGAAGAATGTGAATCTGACCTCACCCTGACCTGATCAGTGTCCTCCTTGGGACAGTCGTTTAAGGAATCTGTCTACACAATGCAATGATTTTGGCTGAGACAGAGCTGGTTTTCTTCCTGGTAGCTGCTACAGTGCTGTGTTTTGGATTCAGGATGAGAATAACACACTGATGTTTCAGTTGGTGCTGAGCAGTGCTTACACTAAGCCTAGGACTTTTCAGCTTCTCATAATTGCCTTGCCAGCAATTAGGCTGGGGGTGCACCAGAAGCTGGGAGGGGACCCAGCCAGAACAGCTGACCCCAACTGACCACTGGATGGATATTCCACAGCATATGTTGTCATGCTGAATAATAAAACTGAGAGGGAGCTGGCTTTGGGGGATGGAAATCTACTGCTCATGGATTAGCTGGGCGTCAGTCAGCAGGTGGTGAGCAATTGCACTACTTGTTTTGTATATTCTTTTATTATTATTTTCTCTTTTTGTTTCTGTCCTATTAAACTGTCTTTATTTCTACCCACTGGTTTTACCTTTTCTTCAATCCTCTCCCCCATCCTAATGAGAGGGAGTGATCATATGGCTGTGTGGTGTTTAGCTGCCTGCTGGGATGAACTGCAACAACAGTTTAGGAGTTAAAGCTGATGCTAAGAAATTTTCAACATATTAACTTGAACATAAAGCCAGTTTTCTGTCCTGAAGAATTAAGACCAGACAGACAGAGCCACACTATACCTAGGCTAATTTGTCTGCACAGGTCCTCTGTGAGTCAAAATGTCATTGTGAGAGGAGGAGCACAAGTTTTGTGAGTTTTCATTACCATCCTTCTTACCCAGGACCTAGCTGCTGTAGGATAGTGGGGGATGGAGTCAGACTGCAGGGGAAGTGGGATGTGCAGTGGCACAGGAAATATGCTTGTGTAAAGGAGGGATACTTCCACTTTCATTTTTACGTATAATTTTGACTTTATTATTCTTTGGCCAGAGAGGGTTGTCTTGGGTTCAAGATTGCCTTGTAATTGAGCATGCTGATAGACCTAAATTTGTTGTACAAATGAACACACCTATCTGAATATCCACCATGAGCTGAGTGCTCCATCAAGCCTCAGAGAAAACTGGACAATTCTCATTGACTCCCTGCAATGGAAGGAGATCTGTTTGTATCTGGCCAAAAAAGGTGCCTCAAAGGGACTGGGTTGAACTAAATGCAATACTTGGAAAAATAGTCTAGAGGTGATGGAGGAGTAAGTTGGAGAACAGACAATGCAGGAAGAGTTTGACCTTTGTGGGTTTTTTTATGAAGATGCAGCTGTCTTCAAAGACAGGGCAGAAAAGCTGTGAATTTTTTGCATGTATTTTTAAACACAAATGGATAAATTGAGAAGGTTAAAATGGCCTAAGTTACACTGATTTCTGGTGCTTTGTTTTTGAATAGCTTCTCAGCTTTATCTTTGTAAGTCAAAAGTAATGATGCAAGCAAATGTAATCCATTATGGCAATCTATGGTGCATCTCTATCTACCTGTAGGTTCATTTCCTTATTTTTCTGTGTGTTTATAGTGAGCCTTCTAGAGATTTGAAGTGGAAATCAGTCAGCTCAGAGGTTCGACAGGAATAATGGGAAAGGACAGATTTGTATTATGGTGGAGAGTGATAAAAAAACTAGGTGATAGGAACAAAAGAAGAGGATTAAGTGTTCCTTGAGGGCAAGCTTGATAGAGGCCCCTAAGCAGGACAGCAAGAGCCCCAGAAGGAGCAGGGGCAGTAAAACGTGGACAGCATCTGGCCTCTGCTGAGTTTTTGAGGCTTGAAATATTTGGGTGATGGAGTAGCTACTCTCACTGATGGCAACCTGGTGACTGGTTGACAGGGAGTGCTAAGCCAGATTCTCCTACAAAGGGATGTTTTCAATGTAATAGCTAGATCCGTGCATATATTTAATTAATGGGTACTGTTTCCAAGGTTGACAGTGAACGCACCCTTTAATCTTTACTTCTATGCCTTTCATAAATATATTGTGAAAAACTTGCCATAAGTTGGTTTTTTTTTTTTCAGATTAAAAATGGCATTCGCAACTTACTTTTAAAAACTACTGCCTTCTCATGGGAAATTCTGAAAACATTTTCTATAGAAATAATTCTGTTTCTAGAGCATATATGGTTTTTTATCACATTTCCCTATTGATTACCAGATATATTTGCATAAAAATATGCACATAGGAATTTATCATCTGCTGCTGCTTTTTTCTGACTTGAAATAAAATTCCCTGTGGAACAAATGTACTCCTAAGCAACAGAAATTTTCATTGGAGTGTTTCATTTTAAATAAAAACAAGCAGAGAAAAAATACCCTGAAAATATTACTTGCTACTTTTGGAAAATAGTTTTTACTAATGGCTTCCACAAAGCTCTTAATACAATAATCGTGCTTTTAAAGCTCTCTCCTAATTCAGTTGCAACCAGCATAATATAATGCAGAAAAATTGATAGTCTGTCCCACATTAGTATTGTTATGGTCTATTCAGAAAATCTTGCTCTACTTGCCAGGATGCACTTGCAATTAAATTTTGTCTTACATCTAAAGCTGGTCAAAAAAAGAATTCAGCAAAACTGCCCAGGCTGGGTGGTAGCACAGGCTATGTTTTGTGTCTATTTTCCTGTGATATATTTTTTGTATTCTCATGTAATCTGTAAAGGCAGTTAATTAAGTCCATATATAATTGTTTTCTTGTCTAAGTGGACCTAGGCCTGTCTGGTTATTTTACATCTGTTTCTTTAATAATAACTAGCAAAATGGATACTCCTAACTAACTAAGCTATCTTCAAATATTTTTCCCTTTTCCCTTGTTACAAGGGTTGGTTTGGTTTTGGGGCATTTTTTTAATTCTTACCCTAAACAGCAAGATCCTTGTTCATAGCCTGGAGACACTCAAGGAGCAGCAAATTCAAGAACATTTCACTGTGAAGATTCCTAAGGCTTTAGAAAAAGGGCTAGACCAAAAACTTCTAGTTTCATGTAACCTTCCTGACTTTGCAATGGCAAGGATTCTGCTCGCTGACATGTTCAGCAATGAGATTTTAAAGAGCTGTACCTTCTCCTCTCCACCCAAGCTCCTGTGTGATTTCTCTGCCAGACCACCCTCAGGGCTGCTTCAGGGGCAGCCTGAAGGCACAATTAGAGGACAAAGTGTAAACGTCACCTTCTGACAGTGGGCATGGTGGGGGAATTAACGCTGGTTTGGCACAACTTCTCCGGTGAACTTCCATTGATTAGAAATGAAAGCTGAATCAATATAACACTCCCTAACTATCACAGACATGGGGAAGTTTTGATCATAGCAGAAATTTCGTCTGTCTTTGGGAAAGTCTGAAGACTAGAGCACACCACAAATAAATAGGATCTCATAAGAAAGATATTATAAGATGAAAAAATACCCCAAGAATGCTAATGACAAGAGAGGTCTCTTCAATTTATTTCCAGGCTCCAGAACTCTGAAGTGAGAGCAATTGGAAATAATTTGGCTGCATAATATCAAGTGGCAAATTGGAAAGCTTACCAGTGTGATGCAGAGAGGGAATGTCAGCATTTTTCTGTTTAAAATTTTTAATTTTTAAAAAAAAGTTATTTACTGATTCATGGTCTATTATGTTAAGTTTAAAAGAGTAAATTCTTCTTTCTTTATTTATTTTAGAGTATGAAATTCACATCTTTGATTTGGATACTAACAGACTAATCAAGAAGTTTAATTTAAAGATTGAAGATGCATGACATCAGAGATTCAATAAGCTTAAGGCAACAGTACACAGTGGGGGTTTATCCTCTGACTGCCTTTGAAAGTGGTCTCCAGAAAAGAGGGGAAACCAGCCATGTAGTCCTAGCAAGGTACAGTCACCCTGGAGTGCATCTCTGCCAACAGAACCTGAACCAGAAACCTTTCCTGTGTTTGCTGTAGAACAATGCTACTCTTTTTTAGCTCATTCCTTTTTTGGAACAACTGATTACAACTTTACCTTACTTCCAACTTTTTGATATACAGGGAAACAGAGTTAAGAAAGTGAGGAGAGAAGAAAATTCATCTGAGCTTCATCCGAAAGTACAGATGAAGGTGTGTGATGATTCCAGCTGTACTGTAACTGATGAAACTGAACTACACCACCTCCTTGGACTGCTGAAAATGTCTGCTGTGTCACTCATTTCTTCCCCTAATGGTTCTGAGGGAGATGACAGCCCATGGATACTTCTTGGTGTGCACGCCAGTTGGTAACAACTGGGGCTGAAATGAGTTCCTTGCAAGGAATCGCTTGTGTGCTGAAAGGTGGAAAGGTATCAGAGTTCTTCCCTAGTGTGCTGATGTAACTTTAAAAAAGATGGATTAAGACTATTAAGTGAACTTTTCTGTATTAGAGAAAAATGCTACAGAACTCTCAGCACTCAAAAGAAGTACAGGAACTCTTATTTTTAATGAATTCTAAAGAGAACATTGATTCTCTTAGTTCCACTTACTATTGAATTAACTAAAGGTTTTTATATGATTATTAATTATATCTAAAACAAAGTGTAAGTACATTTTGTAATTAGGTTAGCGATAAAAAGACCTTAATTTGGTGATTCTTTTCTGAAAGGACAATATGCAATCTTTTTATATTCATGTAAGTAATAATGGGCATCTTTGTAACACATTCTTCAGCTTAAGACCAGTTTAAAGTATGTATAGGTAATATATGACCTCATATATTGTTTTTATCGAACAGAACCTCAAAAGAATATATTTGGTGAATTAGTAAATGAAATAATTTCATCCAATTTTCCAAGATTCTACAAAGTGGAAGTAGAAAATTTAGTCCTTGATGTGATACTAATGTCTGGTATTACTGAGGCAGTTTTTGTCCTCTATGGCAGCTAAAACAAAATAAAGCCTGGAATATTAAAATTCTGCAAGACATTTTATGGAATGTCTTGGTACTCCACACAACAGTCCATTAGATCAGTGGAAGTAAGATGTCCACAAGAGGTTTCTCCCCAATGAGGTTTTTTTTTTCAGCTGCTGACAGCTCTGAAGTCAGTCATACAATAGGCACAGGACCGATTTTGTCTGAGTTAAATCACCCAAAGTGATCTTTAATCTCTGTAGGTGTATAATATAAATTCAAAAGTTTAGAAATACAAAGATATTTCTCTCTATATGAAATCAATATGCAATTCTTTGACATATAAAATCAGATAAGAAAGAACACACACTGTATGTGTAACTTAGAGGGTTTTGTCCAGTGATATCTAATTTTGTAATTATTAAAGGATCTCTCAGTCTTTGTACATTGTGGTAAAAAGCTCATAGTAAATTCCATAATGAACTGACAGTATACAAGGTGCAAAGTCAAGCTACAGGTATGTGCCACTGACTGGGCTGGTTTCTGGTACCATTTGCACAGTTTAGCACCCCATTTTCCAGTCAGTACTTCATGTAGTTTGGGTACTGAATTACCCAAAACCTACTTCACTATGATAGCTTCAAACTCAGTGACTGTTGAAATAAAAGAACAGAAGAATACCTTTATTTCACAATTTAGTTTCATTATGAAATGGTAAGGGAAAGATTTGTAGTTAATGATGGTCCAAATATATGATTTAAATTGTTAGTTTAAAACAATTCTAGTTAATCAGCTTTCACATAGGAAAAGAGAAAGTATTTACTCAAAGCTGGAGTTAGGAAGTTATTTCTATCAGTATAAAAGATCATAAATTTGTCTCACAACCTTTCAGCAATTTAGAAGTGTAATTGGGCCTTCAAGACACACTCTGTGTTGACACGTGTAATATTAAATTTCTATCACCATGATTTATACACCTAGCTGGTAGATCTGAGAGCTACTAAGTATAAACATTGAATTTAAAAGCATGCCCTTCCACACAGGGATTGAAATTCTGTTACCTTTATCATTGACTCAAGCAGAGCAAAGTTATCACGCAGTGGTTTTCAACTTGCCGTGAAGGTATCGAGGCTTTAAGAGAAAATCAAATTACATAAAACTAGTGAAGAAACTGCATACAAAACAGCAACTATTTCACTACCCATTATAAAAAATGGCAGTAAAGGAAAGGAAAAGTAAGAAGCAACATTTTTTAAGCCTCTTAATTTCTGA
This sequence comes from Sylvia atricapilla, assembly GCF_009819655.1. NCBI lineage: Eukaryota > Metazoa > Chordata > Aves > Passeriformes > Sylviidae > Sylvia > Sylvia atricapilla. Next base: position 59,765,368 of record NC_089142.1, read on the forward strand.
ATTGTAAATTCTTTCAAGAAAATAGGTAACCTTAGCAAGATTAAAAGGTACTTAAGCCCATCTCCTGAAATCAGATAGTCAAGTGAATTCAATTACATTCTGATTCAGAGAATAAATCTGGTAGATAAGGCTCTGCTTGTGTTCTTTCTGCTTCATACTGTGTGTCAGGTTATACTTTGGCTCTGGCATTTCTGGTATTCCAAAGGCTAGTGTATAATTAGATTAAATTATGTCCTCCTGAGATAAATAGAACAAACATTATTTAAGAAACCCAAAACAATAAAAGATACTTTTCTAGCTATAATTTAGCTAGCTACTGCCTTTAATGCAGTGTGGAAACTTTGATTGTAACAATACTGAGCTTATTTCTGACTACTTTTATATTTTGTTGCTTTTTTGTTTAATATTTTCAACATATTAATATGTATAAACATCTAACTGTATCTAAATCAGTTAGGAAAATATTGAAATGTTTAAATTAATTCTATAATGGTTATTTGTCTGAAGGGGCATACTGGTTATCCTGATATTGACTCACTTGAACTGAGCAGTGAGAACTTGATAGAATTTGTCTAGGAGGTCTTTTTGTTCCCCCTCCCAATATATAAAAATATGATGCAGGTGCTTTCCTAATAGCAGAATTACTTTGGGAATTTCCACGGGGACACTGCTCTGTCTGGGAAATAGGTAGGATGTGTGGTTCTTGAGAAATGCTCCAGGAGCTGATGGTGTTGTCTGGAAAGGTTTAGGGAAGCTAAAGTGAGGTTCAAATGTGCTTCTCATTTATGGAAGAAAAAGAGGAGGAAGGAGAGTGAGTTAGGACTGCTGCTGGCAGAACAGTGTTCACCACTTTGAGAAGGAAATAGTACAGGAAATTTGCAGAAGGAAAGGTACAAATTGCTGAGGGACATCTGCCTTGCCTTTCGTCAACCTTGCTGCCTTTACTTGTTCACTCTAATTGAAATCAGCCCTTTTGAGAAATTATTAACAATGTCAGAACGAGGTAAGAAAAAGAGCACACCCAGACTGCACTGCAGGCAGGCGCACTGACTGGTAGAACCACTCAGAGTTCTCAGAAATTACTAAGGTTGCTCAAAAGCTGCAGATCAGGGGAATGAAGCTCTATCCAGCACCAGGCTTCCAGACTTGTGCTTCCTCTGGGTTGTAGTGTATCGTCTGTGACCAGCGCAGCAGGCTGTGCTACATCGTACCCAAAGGAGAAGGAATCTAGAGGGTGTATCGCTGTTGTTGAAAGATTCACACTTCAACTGACTGGAAGTTAATATTTGCTCTGATAAGCTGCGGTCATGAATAAATCTATGTTAAGTGGAATTAAATGGTTAATTTTACTGATAATGTGTCTGCTATAAACTTTAAGTCTATTTGTTTAAAGGGCAACTGGTTACAGAATCACATTTCTGGCTTGTACCACATGCTTCAAATTAAGATTAAGAGCAGTGCCAAATATTGTTTGGAAGTGATTTTGAATTTCTGTATCAAAAAAAAAAAAAAAAAAAAAAAAAGAGAGAGAGACACTCTAGTATATGCAGTTTCACTTCAGTGGCAAAGAGAATTCTTGTGAATAAGCTTGAGACTTCTTGCTGCCTGAAAAAAGAATATTTTTCTTCAGGGCTCCATCTTTATACATGCAGTCATTTAGAAATAAACATTTTACTTCTCACGTGTCTTAAGAACAAAAGATCAAGAACTGGAGCTCTACACAGGGGGTTTCAGAAGAGAAAAATTATTTTGTCTGCTTTTCCCACTTCAAAAGTAGATCCTCTCAGACACCCGGTTATGACTGAGAAATTTGCAGAGATTTGTGGAGAGCTTTATTATATCTTCCCTCTTACTTCTTTTTAAGCACCCCTGGACAGGAATTACAGTAGATGAGTGAGCATTAAAAATATTCCATAATGCTTGTAAATTGAGTCAAAGCCTCTGCCTTTCCCTCTTCTGTCTTCATTGCCATTACAGAACATGCATATGAACCTCTCCCATGTAGGTATAGATTTGTTATTTCTACTAACAGAATAAAAAAGAAAAGAAAGAGCTGACACTGATTCCTTCTGCTCAGCCATAGTCCTCTGCACATAAAAAAAGGAAGAGAACTGAATACATATATTTCTCATTGATGACCTACATATATTTCATTACTCAAATAACTCATCTTCCACATGGTGACTCCTACTTCAATAATGACCATTCTGTAAGCCATAAATTTGTGGATACCAACAACTGCATTCACAGCCTCTCTTGTAAATACCAAGTTATTTGTTTAAACTGAGGCCACAAAGTACCTCTAAAACAGTTTGGTTTGTGAAAATGATTTGTGAAAATGTCACAATTCTTTATAGTGTAAATGGTGCTGTTTTCTTTGCTAGGATTTAAAGTCAATACAAAAAAAATCACATATAATACCTTACCAACTAAGCCAATCTGTAAAATAATTATAAATTACATTGGCAAAATTTCACATTCACAGAACAGATTTTAGACCATATGTCTGTTGGTGATGCAACTGAGAATTCATCTTTATTTCTCAGACAAGGTATGTGTAAAATTACTGTGTCATATGGCTTTTTACGTTAGGCATTTCCATTACAACATTGTCATGCCATCACTTCAGATGCTTTCAGTCACAAGACAAATTCATCTACTGACCATACATTCATAGCAAGATATATAGGTGCAAGAATTGCAGGTTGGAATCCTACAGTTCTGTAAGTATTCTGTGAGGAAAAATGCACAAAAAAAAAAAAAAAAAAGGCACAAAAAAAAAAAAAAAAAAAATTCTGACAAAAAATCTTGGTGCTTCCAAATAAGGACTGCACAGGGAAGAGGGATGTTGGGATCAGCCCCAGGAAACAGACCACTGAAGTAATTGAACAGTAGTAATTTAACTCCATTTTGTTGCTCCATCTGGGAAAATAATTCAAGTACTTAAACAATATAGTAATGAGGTACATAAGCATACAAAGAAGGGTGAAATATTTTGGCTTACTATACCACTCTCCTGCAGGATTAGTAAAGATAGGACAGACTTCCCATTGGCAGAGAAGCTACTGCAGTCTTTAAGAAAAGCAGCGTTCTTGAGAAGTCTTGGAAAAAATAAAAATAATTTGTTACAGTGGAGAGATGTTCAGATTTCATTGAAACCTGTGGCTAAAAGCTTTGCAGGTCACTTTTGTTGGGGAAGAGGGAATGCACCTTTCCCTTTGATTCCACTTGCTTTGTGTTTTGTAGTAAACTTTTCTGCTCTAAAATCACCTAATTGATTTACATTTTCAGAGCTCATGCATTTTTCTGGTCCTGGTCCTAACTCTGCAGCAAAAAAAAACAATTAATCTTTGAGACCTATGAGATGATTCTATGCTTGCAACCAAGTTTTACGCACCTGTCTGTAGAGACTCTACGTGGTCAGGACTTGTGCTATGCAAATGTCAGCCGACTTGGATGCAGGTTCTATGACCTTCATTTTCCTGGCAGCTGTAAGATATCTGATTCTGTTAGCTAGCAGCCTGATCTTCCTTCTTCTGAAGCCCCTAGTTATGCTGTCAGTTTTATCAAATGCAGATCACATCCTAGAAGCTAAATCATTAGCCATCATTTTTCAGCATTTAATTTTATATATTCTTGTGTGCAGTACACTGTAAAATGTTTAATGTTAAAGAAAATTCCTATGTTCATCCAATGAAAAAGGGAAGGATTGAGCTGCTGCCTATTTTTGATTTTTTTAGATTTTTCTATAATCCTATTTATCTAACATTTGGTTCGCAATTGTTTCTAAATACATGTATTTGGAATGCCATAAAAACTAGTTATCATCAGCTCACTAACAAAGGTAAAAGATTACTTTTATGTTTTTCCTGTTAATTATTAGCAATTCAGAGTCATTTTACTAGCATGCATTTTATCTTAAATAGTGCAGCTATTACTGGGTAAATGTACTCAAAATAACCACATTTGAAAACTGGTAATTTCTTCGCACTTAATAACTGCTTTGCTTGATCGCTGAAAGAGATCTAAAAGTAAGATGTTCTAGGTTCTATTTATAGCTGCAGCTTCATAACTTTTTTATTTATTCGCTGAATATTTTTCCTAGTAGCTTCTGAAGTGTGGTATTTTGTCTGAGTATTCAGACAGGGACACTCAGTGTATTCTGGCACTAATCAGTCCCAAGAAGTCCCTAGTATCTCAGTGAGGTAGATCTATGTATGTAACTGAAAAAAATATTGGAGTAACCTTTCCACTTTGCTAGTGAACTGATGGAAAATAGAGGGGTTTAAGTCTGTCTGTCCAAAATGTATACTTAAGTCTATTGGTCACTTTTCCTGTTTATTTTATTTCAAAAATTCATCATGACATCTCTCCATGGAATATGCCAGATAGATCTGAAAATTATTTCTGCCCATTTTGTAAAAATAGATTTATTACCCATTTTTTTTTTCTGTTACACAGAGAATTTCTGTTAGAACAGAAACACAGGTTAAAAGTGGTTTTATTTGCTTACATATAGCTGCCTGTCAAGAAACCATGGCCTTTTGTTATTTTGGAAATTTTTACTTTCTTAAGAAAACACTGAGTCTTCAATAACATCAAATCTGCATACACTGCAGTCCTCCGTGTGTCACTTGCACAGCAGCACAAAAGAGAGGCAAAACTCTTGAGAGACACTTGTGCAGGAAAGATGTAGCACTGGCCTCCCTGCAGCCACTCTTCCCTGCTGACTGTGAGACAGTGGGAAATTTGGGCTTGGGATACCCATTCTGCAGCGTTCCTTTCCATTCCTCCCCTAAGAGATGAAATTTTATACTCAAGGGTCTTCTTTCTTTTCATTGAACTGTAATACCCAATGGTAGACAAGTACATTTGAATAATCGTTATTTCGTGAGATCTGTGTGTGTGAAGGAAAAAAAAACCCAGAAGTTTCTTCAAAGCTCTTTAGGTCATTACGGCCTTTGGGAGTCAATGGAAGTTCAGGAGCTTGATATCTGAAGATATTTGAAGGTCTGGGGATTAGTTTGTAAGTAAATGGCCTTTGACTACAAATTTCTATATGTATTCAAGCATTTACAGAGACTGTATATAATACAGACAAAAAAATACGTGACTTTAAAGGAAAAATGATATGAAAATTTCCTGACTGACTCTTATTTAGTGAAGGGCATTGCTGTGTGTTTTGACATATCTCCAGGAAATATAATGAGATAACGTCTGGATATCAGGACTCCTGTACTCTTCCTTTTAAGTTGAACAGATGCATAAACTTAGAAGAAAATCTTTCAAGCTTTTTGATTTCTTTTTTCTAGTATTTAAATTAAACAAATTTAACAAACAAATCATGATCCCCAAAACGGATACAGATCAATTATTACGAGTTAAAGTTTTTTGGATATAAGTTGAGTGGTGATTCAATTTATAGGCATATTTAGCAATCTAGAGCAACAAGCAAGTCTACTAAAAAGGGAATATTAAAATAAACATTGCCTAAGAATAGTTGCAGCACTCAGATAGAAACATTCTGTTATGCAGGTGCTCATCCAAATGTTGGCAGACATTCAGTTTAGTACCAGAGGAAACCTGAGGAGGAAAGAATATCAAGATGCCACCCACCTGCCTAATAATGTGTAGTTTTTTGCTGTATAACTTGCTATAAGCACTTAGAGGCAAAGAAGGTCCCCCAGAGGTAAGGACAGGAATGATGGCCCACCTATTGTTTAAGAAGCAATTACATTGTCTAAGCAAAACATACATGCTGCTAATAACCCCTTATTGAAAGAGGCTTTTAATGGCAACAGAGTTCTCAAAGTCTCGTTTTATTACATTTAAGCCTGCAATATTTATCCATGCTATTTTGCGCCTCCTGTTACGATAGCGACGATGCGCACGATGTGTGCAGGCACAGCGCAGATTTATATCCTCTGCCTTGGCTTAGCTGCATTCAACACACAGAGGAGGGTGGAAGATGCAAACCTCCCTCTCCTGCTGTGCCCACAGCCCTGAGACAAGCTGTCACTGCATTGCTCCATCCAGCTGTGGAGCTTTCTTCTGGAGGCGTCCCCTGCAGGGGCTGCGGGAGCGGGCTCAGAGCCCCGGGGTGGGCAGCACCACAGGGACAGAGGGAGCCCAGTCCTGGACCCATACATTACAAACACTTAATATTAACTGGTCCCTGCAGGTATAAACCACAAATCATGCTCAGAACCTCGTCCAGTGTCAGCTATCCTCAGAAATTCAGGTAGGCAGCCTTCAACTTGTCCTGAATACCGATTTCATGGCAAATACGAAATTAAGGGCCTTGATTCATCTTAAAGCTAGTTAAAATTAGTTAAAATCTAATTTGAACTTGCTATAAAGCAGGAACATGAAAGGTTTAATCAGTGTGCTGTTAGTGCCACAAGAGAGAAACTGGGATGTTCTACCTAACATTTTATAGCAGGTTACCTACCTAATTTGTTTTCTGAAAATAATAAACCCCTATTTTTTTTTACATTAGAATCGTTCATGAATTGTTACTGAATATCTCACTACACTGCTTATATTAAACCGCCCATATTCCAAGGTGTGCTAAATATCACATTTTGCAGCAGCACCAAAAACTCCATATTCAAGTTACAATTGATAACCCTGTTAAGCCCAATTAAATAATATTAAAGACTGACTGTGTATGGTTAATGTATTTGCTAAGTACTACCTTTACACTGTTTTTTGCATTTCAGAGCACAGTCAGTACTTTCTGTTGACTGAAATTATCAATAGAATTACAATCATAGGAAAATCAGACATATTTGGGGTTATAAGGCAGAAAGAAATTGAATATACAGCAGAGTCCTAAAATGAGTTTTAAATGCTGGTATTGAACTCGATAAAAGCCAGGATATTTTGAGTGGAGCAAGAAGTACCTACTGGTCAATCAGTTTATTTGGGTATTGGAAATTGCAGATCACAGGTTTTATGTCATATTACTCTAAAATTTTTGACAAGTCAGAAACAAGTTCATATGTATTTTTCTCGTTTTCTCCTGTGATGAATTTTTGCTTTTTGCAGTTTTACTAAAGAGATTTCTTTAGCAGTCAAAAGCCTTAGCATTACAGTTTCAAGAACATCTACTTTTTGGATTTATAAACAGTGTTTGTGGGTACTTATGTCCATTTTGGCATGTAAAAAAAGATAGAACTGACTTCAAAAACTAGTATTGAGTTTCAACACGCAAAAATGCAGACACTTAATTCCAATCAAAATAATTTTTTTGTTTACAATTTTTCAATTTGTACCTTTGTATTGTTTTAAAATATTTACTGTATTAACTCTCATTTAAGCTACACTAGCAGCTGATGAAAGTTCTTTCTCTCACTAAGCTTTTGTTTCAAGTGCCAATTATAATTCAGCTAACATTTTGAAAAATGTACAACATGTTCCTGTATAAAATGATATAGCAGTGAGTCAGAGAATATAAATCTGTAAGTTTCTATACATTTTAACATATGACTGTGAATTATTCAGTATACTAATTACTCTTTTAGCATCTTATTTATCTTGCTTCTTATGTCTAAGAAGTATCTTGTACAATTGAAACAGTGCCTTCTCCTGCTTGGCTTTCAGAAAGATGCTCTGCAATACTTTGAAAACAAGCATAAAAGGAAGTGTTTTAACAAAAATATGGTTGGAGAATATCTACAATAGCTTAGCTATGGAAGGCACCATTTACTTTCTACTGTGATGTTTTTAGGTCTAGAATTAGAGTTTGTGTAGAGTAGTACTGTCTGCCAACAAAATGTTTTGTACAGAAAAGCATTAACAGAAGGCATCAAAAGTTTAAGTGGTTTTGTATTTTGAATATTGAAAACTTCCATTATTTCATGACTCAATGTGTAAATCTGTATCAGATGGGCTAAAAAGCCAAGAATTTTTTCATTTCCTCATGAGTTTGCTTCTTTTATTAGAATTTAATTTGCATTGTTGTGAAAATGACTCTTTCTAGTTTACTGTTCCTAGGAACTGTTATGTATTTTAATGTAATTGAAAAAAAAATCATTTATCACCAGTAGAAGACTACTTGCACATTTCATCACTTTGTTTTAGTTTCCTTGCATGGAACTCCTATTTCATACAGAGCATGGTGTTAAGCGAAAGATACTTCTGAAAATATAAAGTATTCAGAAATTAGCAAGTACAAGTTTTGCCATGCAGTCATATTCCAAATCCTTTTTTATCTACCTTGATAGCCTTCACATACACAGGCTGTGATAGAACCACAATTACACTCAGCTTTCCTGGGCTTTCATCCTGAGCCGTAACAGAAGGTGCTTTTTTCTTACTGTAAAACACTCTTCCTTTAATCACAGTACATTCTGCACACTTAATGAGGTAGGGGTATGTTATCATGTCATTAAAGACTCTATCATGATATATAATAAATGGGACCTGATTTAAGACTGCCTCATCTTTGATGTGCTTGAATTTGCAACTGTAATTTTCTTCTTTTTTGTATGTTATGTAAATATAAACCCCAAATCTGTTGTATGCAACTACATTGAAATTATTTGGATCACTACCTGATTTACTCAGGCCATTTACTTTCATGGCCCTTCATAATGCTTGGAACTTCATAAGTTTGTAAATTGATTACATAGTTTCTTATAGGTATCACCCTTGAATTTTTTCCATGGGTGATCATCAGTCTAGGTTTACCCATTTTTTAAAGCTTTGTGTCAGCCTTTTAAAAGTATAATTACTTCAAGAGCAACAATGGTACCAATATTATAGTGAATTGCCCATAATGTTTGAGTCAATGGCATCAATTCCTTAGTGGCCTTAAGGGGGAAAAAACTCAATTAGAATGACAGACAGATTTTAGCAATGATAGAGCAACATACTTGACAACGGGGAAGTCCTCCCCCAAAGATTGCATTGAAGACAGTGTGTAGACAGTCAGGGAGCTAGTCAGATGGTTAAAAAGTAGACCCACAGGTACCCAGGGCTGATACCTCTTACCCTAACCTTCATATTAAAGTTAGGTCTACAAATCTTGTGTTGAATCTTGACCATCATGCATAAGGATTGCTCTTCAACAATATTTAGTTTATATAAACTACCTTAAAGAGAAAAAAAAAAAAAAAAAGGTGGAGGGCAATAAAGAGGAGAATGGAAAATTTTCTTAAAAGCTAGAAGTGATTCTTCATTATTCTCATATAAATCATTATCTCTTTCATTGCCAAAATGTGCAGAACAAGTGGCAAATGAGGAAATGAGGTCTCTTCTTTTCTTTGCTCCAGTCACAACTCTTCCAGAATCAGTTTTCCCAGTCAAATGAAAGACAAATTAATCATTAAGAGGAGAGAAAATCCTGATTCCAGGGATCAGAAAGAAAGTTAGAATGTACAACAGTGAATTATTCGCACCCCAAAGACCTGAAGTGTTGGACATGAAGGTACACAGAACAGTGTTAGTAAAACAACAAAGCTAGAAAAGGATCACTCAAAAGCTGCATTCCTTATATCTAATAATTAATATAAATAAAAACCGGTTGTTTAAACAAGGCGTCATACTTTCAACAGCTACATTTGGCTCTTTTGTTTTGAAATGGCCTGCTTTTAAACCATTCTCTAGCTTGACGTTGTTTTCAACTCTAAAATTACATCAGTAACCAATGTACCAAATCACTCTTGTTTTATTTTATTCCAGCTTCCACTTTCAGACTTTTCTCTTAAATTTTTCCCAGAAAGAACCTGTCTTCCAGTCTGTCCACAGTACAGCTTTGATGCTGTACTTACAGTATTTATTTTATTTCTGAACCTGTGTTGCCAAAAAATGTCTGCCTGTGCATTCTTGTGTATGTTTGACCTATTGATCCAGATATAGGTGGTACAGCGACAATCTAATTACTTTTTTTGCCATTGAGTTTTTGAATGAAAATGAACAGAGTAACCCAGATGTCATTTTGGGCAGGAACTTAATACAAGTTCTCCATTCAAAGAACTTCATTCCTATATTAGTGGAAAAAACTAAGTCACACATAGCTGTCTAATGATGCATGCTACTCTGAGGTAGCTTCACAGTATTTCCCTGCCCTGCTTTGACAGGCACAGCTGTAGTCTGTCCATCTCCAGAAATAGCTCTGCCAGTGCATGCATCACTTTCCTGATGCTTGACATACCCACCTGTACCTGTATCTGTTGCCAGACTCAGATCAGTGACCACAGACACCTTTCTTTCTTCTCCCTCCAGGAGGATTGTCCTGAGGGAGCCACCTGCCTTCTCTGTTTCTCCCATAGGAAAAGTTTTTTTAAATTCTTCAGGCTGAATTGTCTGATGAAGTTTAGGACACAATAAACCAAACTGATGCTTTGAGGATGTCATTTCAGCAGTGTAAAAGAAGCAACCTCTCTGGACTGAAACAGCTTGGGAAAAACATTTTTACAAAGTGAAAGCATTATTCCCAAATTAAATTTATCACTGAGGGTGTTGTCAGCACTTTTATGTGTGGTGCAGATATAATACTTGAATGACTTTGAAAATAGCTCCATGCCGTCTCAAGAAACAGTTTTAAGTAAGACTAATTAACTTCAAAGAAAGAAGGAGTAAAAAGGGTTTTTTTCTTTATTTAGTTTTTAGCTAAGTGCTGTCTCAAATTAAATGAATCATGAAAAATTAAAATTGTTAGAGTGCCACTCCTATAATCTGATCACTATTTAATTTGATTTTTTGTTTTATTTAATCAGAGCTACAGGAACCAGCTCATTTGTACTGTAAATTACACAACTTCTGCCCTTTATTTCATATATGGTTGATCACTTTTGGCAGATATGATTGGATTATCTAATCATTGGCTATATGAAATTGCCATTTAATCAATAAGGAAGGTCAGAATTTCTCAATGTGATCCTGAAGCAAAGTATCTAAGGAAGTTGGAGGCTGGTGAAATCCAACTAGACTTTTATGTATTTGTAACATTATTATTGACTATAGGTTTGTTATTACCATATCCTTTATCTTCCCTTGCCACTTAGGGTTTGATGGTTAAGCCTATGGCTTTGGTTATTGATTACAGCTACTGATGACTCGATGGATTTAGCTCTTTTCCTCATCAGTGTATTATATAGTTGATTGAGATGAGACAACCAGTCTTATACTCCTGTTCTGCAGATAGGTAGTTAAGGGATAGACATCTTCAGTCACTGAATATGCCACTGTGAATATAAAGGTAATTTCTTACTGTTTAAAAACCATATCCACACTTATTGTTTGTTAGTCTGCAGACACTGACAAACTGTTAGAATATACTTCATCTTATTGGTCCATCATTTGTTGTGTAACCCAGGCATAAATACAACATCCCATGCTTTGCCTTTTCAGTTTTGGTTGTCCTAGGATGGGGATTTTGCTCCTTATTACTCTGCAGGTGTGCTTCACCTTTTTCAGGACACCTGATACTGTTCTCAGGTTATGCTCTGGTTGATGACCAGATTAATGACTTCCTCTAACTTCTATCAGGCATCCAAATGTTTGCAATATATATTTATATATAGTGATATTTAGTTTGAATGGGTACTGCTGTGTGCACCTCCCACCCTCAGAAGATTTATTTCATGCCCTTTTCATCAGCACAAATCTAAATATATTCCCAGGTAAGTGAATCTAGGTAGTTCATTTTATTTCAGCCATTCATTTCAGCTGTTTTATTCTTGTTGTTGTTGTTGTTGTTGTTACTTCCATTTTATAGAGTATATTTGTCTGTAAGAGGGTGCATTAGATACAACGTTGGCACACACGGGTGAGTAGATGTCTGAAAGCTTAATTACCACAACAAACACATCTGGCTACCCATGCAAAGGATTTTGCTGACCTGTAGAGAGAGCAGAAGCTTTAGTGACCACAGGTAGGGAAATACATTGTTTGGGGAACATTCTGTTCCTGGTACGTATATTGTTCAGTAGAGTGAAGGATTATGAATCGAGGCTTCAGTTTGCCTTTTGATGGTAGATATAAGAGACCTACATTTAATAGCTGAGCTGAGCAGAAAATATCCGTATCTAGTCTTGCTTGAAATTTTCTTGAAGGTTTGCAGTTCAATGACAACCCAAGATCCTCATTCTTCCTACAACTCTTTGTGAAAGTATGGGAAGAAGGAACTGAAATAGATCATAACAAGTCTGAGAAAGTTTTACAAGAGCAATCCTTGGTTAGACCGTATGTGCCTTATTTGGAATTTTCTGTGTAAACTGATACTCTGAAGGCAGCAGATGAAAGGAGTCAGAGGAGCAGGACCATTCTACAGAAGTGAAAGGTGATGACAATTGACCAGTGATGGTAATGATGAGGCAATGACAGCTGTGTCATAGCAAATATGTATGTTCTCTGCTCTAAAATTATTCTTAGGAGACCTCCGTATCAGAAACTCTTTCCAAATTCATGGTTAAAATGGCAGTTAACAGCAACAGCAGAAGGGTTTGGATTTGCATTTAGACAAACCTGAGGTGTGTCCTGACACAGGAATTGCTACTCCCACCTCACTGTGCCTCAGAGTGACCAAGGGTCCATGGGAGTATATGGAGTTAAGCCAAATGGCAATGGAATACAATAATAGGAAGACAAGTCATGGGACTCAGACATGCATGTTCCTTGTTTCAGCTCTCATGCGTGTCTCTAGTTTCTGCCTTAGTTCCCTCTTGAGCAGAGGAAACCTTTCAGTAATTCCACCTGTTCCTCTCACTCCAGGAACATTTTCTTGCTTGCACGTGTTTTTGTGCATAGGAAATGTTTTAGTAGCCAAATGTCTCCATTTCTAGATCACAGGCAAATACAGGAAAATACTCCAGCTTTTCTTTCCAAATTAAGTGTACTCCAAAGTGGTTCAATATAAATAATTATCTGCTGCTCTCAAATGCAGGCAGACCCCTGCTGTGCTCATCCTGGACAAGTTCAGTCACAATATAAAAATGTCTTTTTGGCCTTAATGAATCCAACATTTATTGGGGCTTTTATAGAATTTTTTTCTTCTGCTGCTTTTCCTAGTGTGAATTTTGCTCATTTGGTTTGTTTGTTTCTGGAGAATTGTCTTCAAAGTACATGACAGGACAAACAAAGAACAATAAACAAGAAAAAAAATAAAAATACTGTGATGTGTATGACAATACTAAAGTCACCTTGCTAAAATTTATGTGTCTTATTATTTTAAGAGTAATTTTACCTGGTTCTTGTCAATAGAACTGTAAAACTAGCCCCTCAAAAAGTTCAATGAACTTTTTAGTCTTCACGCCATAAAAATAGACTGAAATAAACACATATATGTATTTTCTACAAAAGTTTAAAAGATGAACCAACAGGTCAAAATCAAGTTGCAAACCTCTCAAGAATAATAAGACAGTAAACTTGCTGTTGCATGATATTTGACATACAGCAAATCACTATTTACATTTTATCCCAAAACATTTACCTGAGAAAAGGTCATGGCGTTAAATTTGGAGACATTTACAGCAATTGCCAAATGTTTACTATCTCCATGAATGTCATGCTTCTTAGTCAAAAGAAGGTTGATGCGCTAAATGTCAATTATTTCAAGTTGTTTGATGGCAGCACAGATTGCCAAGCAATATAAAAAGAAGTTTAATAAATATTATATACACTGTTAACCATTAATCTTGCCTAACTCTAGAGGTTAGAGTTTCACACAGAGAGGATTTATGACAGGCAACTGTGCAGGACATTAAAACTCAATTATTGCTGTCCTAGATAAAGGCATTATCATTTAGTTGTGGAAGCAGTACCTTGTTTCTTCTGATACTGCTATCAAAATTTAGGGATGCATCAGGGGCAATTAAATTACTTTGGGAAATCATGCCATTATGCTTCCCCTTGCAATATTTTGTCCTTTTCAGACTAAGCAACAAAAGAACTAGTCAGTACCCTTTGCAAGACATCTAGAAATTCCAATGGTATCTCTATTGAACAATAACAAATTTTTGCTAGGACCTCCAGCTCTTGGAGCTAACCCAAAATGTACACCTACAGGAATACAGGTTAATGACATCAAAATTTTATGTCTATAAAGTAAACGTCTATATTCCTGTCTAATAACTTACACATCCACCTGTTTCAGGGCAAATATTATCATAAAACTTTGCTTAGAGGGCAGTACTTGGTCAAGTCAGAACTGGAAACCCTTGAGAAGAGTTGTAGAAACAAAGCAATTGGGATTTCAGCCTTAGAGTCTGATTCCTATACACAGAGTGAAGCTCAGAAAATTTAATTGACCTGCTGCACAGGTCTGAAGTCCTGGCTGATTCCTGGTAGAGAAAGAAAACATCACTCCAAGAAGTCTGGAAAGAGTACTTAAAATACATTTGGCTGATGAATTATAGACTTCTTAAGTAGGTAGATTTTGCAAGTCAGATAAAAAACCCCAAAACCTTTTGAAATGTTTAACTGCTCGGTTTTGTCTGGAAAGTCTTTGGCTCTTTATCTAATATATGAGTACTCATATACACTACATCTGTGCATAATACTTTTAGGTCATCAGTTTACTTGATGTAAATCAGGAGATTGCAACCCCTTTTTAAAATTTCTTTTTAAAGCTGTAAATTGATTATTGATTCAAATCCTTAATCTAAATGTTGTATCTTACTTTCCTTCCATTTCCTTTTCCCCGGAAATTTAATCCAGTTGCCAATAATTGAGTGGAATACTTGGCGGCAGTCCTCTGTGATAAATTAGGAATTTTCTGTAAGATACAATTTGCAACACCAAAAGGAAAATGAATGTCTGACCTCCTTTCTGAGCTCTTGAACACACCTGAAATTCACAAACACTGAGAGAACCCTCACTATTAATGTCGATGAGAAGAAACTTTTTAGTCTGTTAGAACCTAGGATAACCAGCAGCCACCATGATCTTAGCTCCATAGCTAAACAAATTCAGGGTAGCAATGTTTACCTAAAAATTTATATTCTCTCTTTTATTGTTAAATAATTGAGCAGGTATCAAATAGGAATATTTCAATTATTCATTAAGTTATTTCACTTAGTAAAAAGATGGCTGTAGGCAAATAAGTGTCATTTGTATTAAACTGTGAACATCTTCATGAGGTTTCTAATCAGATCCTCAGTGCTTAGACCACAGAGAATCTTTATTCATATAGGAAACAGTAAAATTACTCAGTATGGACCACAGAATAATTCTGATAACAAGACGGAATATTTCCCTTTCTTCCCTCCCTGTCTTCTGGTATATGAACTTAAAAGTCTTGTTTACTTGCTGAGGTTCGAACAATAATTGTAATGGGTATGAATTTTTCCATAAAAGCTGATAAAGTTTCCATCCTTCCCACCTTCAACAACTAAGCCCTTTAGTGTAGGATACCTATGATTTGTAGGGTAAAAGCATATTTTTCAACAGGAAAGCAAAATTACCATTCCACTGTGTATGCTTGTGGCCACACCTATACAAACTAATAAACAACAGGGACCAGAGTCTGTTCCTGGCCCTCAGGGCAAGTGGATGTCCTGGCTTACCTCTGTCCAGCTGAACTCCCTCCACCTGCTCCAAACCAAATGCTCTCATCTATACTGCTTACTGGATCACTTCCTAGTCCAAACTATCCAACATTTCAGGGTAGGGCCCTGTCTGGGATTATGGTGTCTGGCTCAGCCACAACCATGATACAGTCTGCTAAAAACTATACTCAGAACATTTGCATGGGAGTACGCAGCCTTTGGTCTTACTCTTCAGTTTATTGTAATTCATGCAGTCTCTAGGTCCACTTTACTCTTGAATGGCTTCTCCATTCAGTTTCTAAACAGTATAAGACCTCTTCTCTTCTGAGTTTTGTCTTTTATTATGTATTTTATAGCACTGTTTACAGGTCAAGTTAAAACTTGATTTATTCCTTCTTTTCCCTATATAAATAGCCACACATTGTGAGAGTATGTAAATATACAGGCTTCTTTGCCAAAAAGTTTATTTTGTTACCTAAAAATGCATTCTTTCATTTCTCAAGTGTGGATAGTATTGGAAAAGTCAGTCTACAACTGGTTGAGGCTGAACAGTTTTACCCTCTTGTAATTTATTCAGAGTACCTTTCTTAAGTTTCCACTACAGCATTTGCAGTGGGAGGGCTGGGACAAGGTTAAATAAAAGTAACTGGGAACAGCAAAGATAAATCAGATGCAGACAGGCAAATAATTTCTATGTCTGAGTTAAATCTCTCTATCACATTTCATTGCATAAGCTGTCAGAGTGATAGGCTCACTGTAAGATCCTGAGAAGAAATCTTTGAGCTTCTGTGTTTGGTGAAATTGTTTATAGCTTTTCCCTAATTATATTAGCAAAACCTACATTAAAAGGTGGTAGATCAAAGCATTCAAGAGTGTGAAAATGTAAGTCAGAATGCTCCACAGAGTCTTAACTCCACTGTCTTATTTATATGCATGAACACATGCTATTGTTTCTGAAGGATGTTTCTTCTTGGGTGGGATCCCTTTCTGTGCAAAGGTTGTGGGTTTAGTTGTTTTATGAGAATTATTAAGAGAAGACTGGACTTCAGGGAGACAAATAACTAATTTCTTTTTACCAAACTAAAATCTTTAGGGACTGTGAGATAAATACAGATTGTTTACCCTTGACATTAAAGCCACCTCCTCTTGATAATTGGAGTAGTAAACCTTATGATGTGTTGATTTGTTAGGCCTGGAATGTGTTTGGACAAAGTCAAGAGAAATATTGTTTTGACAGTGATGAAATATGCTGTATAATCTTTTGAACTTGTATGATATATACACACAACTCTCAATAAAGATAACACTATTATTTTAATGGTTCTTACTGAAAGTTCAAAACAAAGCTGGTTTTTTACCAATTTAATAATAAAGCTGTTTATTATTGAGCAATGCTTATGGTCTATACTTGACTAATAAGTAGATCATTTAGCTGATTTGGAGATAAAAATAATATTTCCAAATACTGGAAATATTTCTAAAGTTGACATCTTAATACCTACCCTCCATCCTAGATTTGTTATATGTGTTTAAACAGTGTGTAAAGAGCAAAAAAAGCTCTGTAAAAAGAAACATGTTAGTTAAAAAATCTTCATCATTAAATTCAGAATACTAACAGATCACTCAGGTTCTCTCCAGAGTCCTGGCTTGACAGAAACAAGATGTAGGTCAGGTATCAATAACCACAATAAATTTAAAAACTTAAATGAGTTCTTACACATGCAACAATGTTGGTTTGCTTTTATGCAGATCATCTGGATACTTTCATAATCAGTAGACAAAAAAAAGAAAAAAAAAATTCTAAAATATGACCCTTTGAAAGCAAAATTTCAAATCAGCTGAAATCATTTACTCTTTACAACACTTCTTTCTCTCTATCAGATGTAAAGAGGGTGGATGATGACCAGATCATGCTGTAGATTTGTAAACTTACCAAGATGAATTTACCTTCAATTTAAAGATTCAGTAATAAGTGGGAAATTAATAAATGCTCCATATATATTATTTTCCTGTTTCACTTTCACAAAGGATGTTGCTCTACAATAAATGGAATAAGGCATCTTTTTTTGTGAGTGCCCTGAAGGAAGGACAGAAATTAATGTACTAGTGCACATGTTCAGGCACCAATGTACATTGCTTCAAACATTCTAGTGTTTCTAAGAACTGCACAGTGCACTTGTTCCACCAGGAATCCAAGTATCCTTCATAAATGTGCTGTCAGAGTGTTTACAGCAGATTTAAATTAAAGTTATCCAGAGGCCTTGGCTCCTCATCAAGAAAAATCCAGGAGAAAATGTGGATTATGGCTTTCCTCAGCTAGCAGAAGCACCTTCTTCCTAGTCAGGGAGGCCAAAGGGCAGTTTGAAACCGTATTGTTATTTCTTTACCACACCCCTAATGTTTAGGAAGATGTTGGAACTACATCCATCTGGATTTATATTTTGACCCTCCTTCCTCCTTGCTCCCCTGTTTTATCATCTTGTTGCTCCTGTCATCATGGATATGTATTAAAGAAGAAGCTTATTTACAGATAGTCATAAACAAAGTATATGCAGGCTAAGAAAAGGCAAGCTGATCATTTTTCAAATGCTTACCTTTGGCAAAGGCACAGAAAAAGGAGAAATTTCTTTCTTTGGACAATGGC
This sequence comes from Sylvia atricapilla, assembly GCF_009819655.1. Lineage (NCBI taxonomy): Eukaryota > Metazoa > Chordata > Aves > Passeriformes > Sylviidae > Sylvia > Sylvia atricapilla. Next base: position 59,783,506 of record NC_089142.1, read on the forward strand.
AGATTTAACACCAAGATCTTTTAGCTGTTTATGTTGCCAGGAATTGTATTGACTCTAACTTAAATCTTTGAATCCTTCTTAGTAAAAAATCTCACTGACTTAAAACAGTTTGGGAGAAATAAGTACTTAATGACTTAGCAGTTACAGTGTCTTGGTTTAAGGAACTCAGTGGAATGATCCATTCAGGATCAACAAACTAAACAAACCATCTATTAATGAGTTCTTTCAAATTTGCTCTCTCTTTTTACCTCAGCACAGGTGTCTGTTTATATATATGAACGTGTGGACACACACACAGGGAAGACATAGGGTCCTTGTCATTTCCTGGGCCTCCCTTAAATCTACATAATTATTCCCTCCAAATTCAGATTGAACAGTGTGGAGGCCAATGCTTTTCTTACCCTAGTGTTAAAATATCTCATTGTCAAGCCACATTTGGGGTTTGAGCTTTCCCCATTCATGGAGTTACTGTGGCTCCAAAGGCTGTCCTTGTACTGATTTTAGACAGGTTCTTTCTCTTTGGTCATGGTGAATTGCTGTCAAAGGCTGCTGAGATCATGGTTGTCCTGCCTTGAGACATTTTTCATCTGTTTTATTGTTGGTAGTTAGTGCCAGAAAGTTTGTTAAGATACAGGTCTAACAGACTCTGATTTTCTAGCCTATGGCTGGTTCAGGTACCATGGCAAGGCATCAAAGATCACATGGCATTTCTGTTATTAGTTAGAGTGTCTTGTGAAGAAAGAACTTAATAGTTTAAGAATTTATGGTTTACTGGTGGCATTTCTAGCTTTTTCTATGTATCTAAGGGTTTTGTTTGATCGTTTTGTTGTAGTTTGAATAGCTTACAGCATAAGGCTACACTTGAATGAAGTGTATGAAAATGAAGAATGAAGTCCGATGAAATTTGCTGGCTTTTTGTCTTCTGCTTATATATATGTAATTGAAGCCTGTGGTTCTGTGAATGTCCTTCTGTAGACTTACAAACTCAGTTAAGTCTCTTAACTATTCTAATTTTCTTTGGCTTGAACTAGTTCAGGCTGTTAGTCACCAGCATGGAATCCCAATTCTTTGCAACCCATTGGAGTTCCTTGATTACATACAGAGAGCCACTAGCTGAAAAAAAGCTTGTCATAAAGAGCAAGTCTGATGCACACTGCCATGGTATGATTAATCACAGTGCTGAATAACATGGTTGAATTACTTTAAAAATTAATTTTCAATAACTAAGTAGCAGTAATAGTAGTTCTTACCAGTCGGTCTCTGGCCGGTTGTTGCCAGGCTCTGCTAGATTCATTACAAACCATTTAAGGTTCCTTGCAGCTTTGTCCTGATATTTTGCCCACATGAAATAGTCGATGAGCACTTCTCCCCACCGTGCATTGGTGCTAACAGTAAGGTGTTTGTCCTGTCCACATTTTACCACGCAGCATGCAAAGGTGTTACAAAGCATTTTCTTTGGGATCACTGTTTAAACTTGCATGAATAATAGTTTCTTTTAAATAGGAAGCCTGTTTTCCATGTAAACGTGTTTGAAATGGCTTAAGAACCTACTTGAGAGCAAGTCTTGTTATTTTCTTCAAAGAGATCCAGTATTTTATTTTTTCCTGTTTTATTTTGTTTTATTTTCCAGCTCATTTATGTTTTGGTTTGTGCAGATATACACAAATATTTTGCAGTATCATATGACCTTCTTCTTCCCAGAGTCTTCTTCCAATCTTCAAAAAGTCTTGTCCTCCCACTAAACTTGCTGGAAAATACCTGTTAACACCACTTTCTTTCTGTTTTGATATGCTTTCATTTTTTATCAAGATGCTTTTTTACCTAGCTATCATACTGTCAGCATACCTTTTCCAAAATGAAAAGTATTTAAAGAATAACACTGCAGCCATTCCTGCTGATAGGGGGCCGAAGATTCATTATGTTGAATATACTTGCTCTGAAAATCTTGTAAAGGATACCACTGAAAGTGGGAAGGCTCAAGCTTTGGCTCCACTGGACCAGTATCTAGTGTTGCATCTCTGTATTTATCTTCCCTGTGGCTTTCCACGGCATCCTTTAGAATGCTCTGGATCTTCCCATTGATGGCAGTCACCCTGGCTCTCATGCCATAGTACTGTTTGAAAACAGATGTTAATTGAGTCAAAACCCAGGTATGTTTCTGGATTGCATCAGCCATGCAGAACTGGAAGTAGATTATCAATAAGTTTCCCTGGACGGCCATTTTCATAGAGGATTCTTGTATTCAGACTTATTATTTCTTTTCTCCACTCTGTGCAGTGAAAATATTATACTGACTTTATTTCTCAGATGAAAGTGGTATGATGGGTATGAACCTATGGCATAGAAATTTATCTTTTCATAGAGACACATCTTATTAGTACAAACAGCGTTATGAGTTTCACAAAATTTTATTCCATTTTTTTTTCTGAACCTATGAAGCCAGACTTTCTTGAATATCTGTTTTGCAATAGAAACATCATGTATTTAGTTTTAGTTATGTGTCTTTAAAGACAAATTTCTCTTTCTATATATGTTGTTGTTGCCTTTAAAGTCACACTTTTTGTCAACTCTCATTGGATACTTCCTTCAGCCACTCTCTTGTTAGATCCGTTCTCCAGGTGGGTTCTTAGTTATCACACAATTTTAGTTCTACAGAGGAACTTCCACAGAAAGCAATGGGCTCAGTTATCTCAAATAGCCCATGAGGATTTCTTTCTTATCTATATCAGACTGCAAATATCTGGCCAGGAGAGAAAGATACTGGAAATGAAACCCAGAAGGGCTTCATATCACCTTCCTGCTGAAGATCTGGAAAAGAACAGTTTCATTAACATTTTCTTAGTTTTGTTCTTAGCATTGCAATTTGAAGTACATCAGCAGTATGTAATTTTCTTTATAATTCTAATATCATGTTTAAACTACCCACAGGAATGGAGATCCACATAGGATAGACTAAATGAAACAAGCCTTTGGTTTAAGAGTTTTCAAACACAATCTTCGGTCCCCATCATCCAGTGCCACACGTAACACCCCAAAGTCATTTCCTCTGCATCTGTTAAGGTATAATAACACATCAAGTATCAAACTCATTGTGTTTAATAGAACAATTACAATGCCTCATTCAATAGAAAGAGAATCTTTATGAGCTGAATGCACATGTGCATGCTTGAGGATTTCACTGAAAATCATTTTAAAAACCATCTGATTATATAGATTTTCAGATGTGGAAATATATACTGCAATTTATGTTAAAGAATAATACCCTGAAGCTCCATCAGTTCTTATACAGGAAAAGCGAACACTTCTCAAGCGAAATATGTCAAACTTCCTTTTAAAAACAGAGTATGTTTCTGTTGGTTTTGTCAGCTACTGGTTAGGGTTTGATGGTTTTAATGAAATTTCAACTGTCTGAACTCTACTTGAATCCACTGCTAAGCACTGACATAAAAACTTTTCTGTTTTGTATTAACACAAAGGTCTGGGCTATCTTCCAAATCACATGAAATATGTCCAGGGACTCAGCCTGAAATTTAAACCTGAGCACCTATTATTAGGACTAGATAAATGACACACCAATCCCAGTATTTTTGTTTGTTTATAGTAGCATATATAGTTCATAGTAGCATACTGTATATAGTAGCATATAGTTGTTCATAGTAGCATACTGTATATTCTCAACGGGAAACTTTTAGAGCAAAAAGACTGACCACAGGATTGTTGCTAGAGTGTGCTGATTTTTTTTTTCTGTGTTTTTTTTGGCACCTGAACTTGAACTAACTTGTTTATTTTTCTATGATAATGTGTAATTCCTGTAGTTAAAAATTAGGATACATCATGGTATATTTTGTGGAAGTCTTGTAAAAACGTTTCATTAGCCCCTTCGACAGAGTTCTATGACAACTTGTTGCTAATTGTCAGTTGTTATTCTATGGTACTTTGGAAAAACTTGCACAAGGGTTTTTCAAGATCCAGTTTCCATTTAGATAATTGGTAAAATCCAAATGCTAGCAATTAGGATATCTTATGGTTCAGCTTACAGCAACAACATAGCAAGTTTCACCCCTATGAGCTAAATTCCTGGCAAAAGCGGTGTTAAGAATTCCATTCCAAATAAAGCAATCAATCAATAGTCCTCCTCTGTTTACTCTCCAATCTTTGGAACTGATGGTTACACTGGCCAGATAGATTTACTTAAAACAGTGAAAGACATTCAGAAAGTCCATCCAATTTCTTGATTTATTTGCTAGTGATGCATAAAATAAGCTTGTCTGTGAAATAGCCATGTTGAAATTGCTATTCTCATGCATTTTTCATTGTTATTATTCGGCTAGACTGACTCTTGAGGGTCAGATTAAAATTCATTCATCTGAAGCTGCACTGGTGACAGAAGATATTCTCAAATTAGCTCTTCCAGCTAATATCTGTACCAGCATTTGGAAAACCATTAGTACTGAGAATATTGTGATTGGGCAGTACATGTTTTTAACAGAAATTCTTTTAACCTTCTGTGCAATGAAAACTTAAAAAGCACTTCTTGATATCCTAGATATTTAATTCAGCCTCTGCTAGCAGAACATTGTGGTCTTTGCAAAGTCTTTTATTGCTGGTGATGAGAGGTCATTGCTTATTAGATAATCACATCTCTTCCCTGCAATACTGGTCATACACACTTAATGCAATTATAATGCTTAACACTTATATAGTGCTTTTCTTCCAATTGCTTTACAGACATTGTGTAATTAAATTCTCGGCATTCTTGGGAAATAAGCTAACTCCTTATTACAAACAAGAATATTGGGCCAGAGGCAATAGTAGCATTTTCAAATATAGTCTTTAATTTTTTAGTTGGCAATTGCAGCTGAGCATGTCTTAAGATCAGGCTGTGTGGCAGCAAGATTACCAGTCATTTTGAAAGCTGTGGTATAAAATGTGCTACCATAGGTCACTGAAGTAGTTGGTGTGAGAAATAGGATTGAAAATCCAGCCTTGATTCTTCAGGCTTAGAGTGAGATACTGAAATCTTTCTTTCATGTAGATGGATTCTACAATCTGTATTGAGGCAAAATGCCAGCTGCCTTTGACTGAGTACACACAGACAGGCCCTGTAGAGCTCATCCATCGCTTCCATCAGGAAACCAGAAGGTTTCTGATGAATAGTCTTAATGCACATGCTTAAAGCTGTAAGTCAATTAATTCTGAACTTCACTGAATCTTTGCCTCACAGGTGCATACTTGAGAGAACGATGGAGGGCAGCAGAAGAGCAAACTGGTGTCCCATGCACAGAACGAGGCTGGTCCATAGGAACCCAGAAAATGTTGTTTGGAAGCTCAATCTCCGCCTGTGATCATTGTCCCTCAGCATCATCTGTTTTGACAGCAGCTGGCACAGGATGAAGTATTGCCATTTGTGGGAGCACCAACACAGAGTGGCACCATTCTCCTCCTCCTTCTCTGGGAAAAGTGATGAACCAAACAGAAGTATTTAATGGACCAGCTGAGTGGCACAGTATCCTTTAGACTCCCTTTCCCCAGACACCAACAGCCCCATTTCCAATGCCCTCTGTTTCCTCTCATCCTCTTTTTTGTCTACTTGCTTCCGTCATAACCCATCAGTTCATGACACACATAGTATGTTCCCTGACACTGTTCCCAGTTCCTTGTGGAACATTTGCCTCTCCTTTAGCTGTGGCTCCCCTTTGTTCTTATCTTGCCTCTTCAGGGTCTTTCTTGAAACCTTTTCTATTGTGTTAAAACAGGTTGGACTTAAGTAAACAACACTATCCCTGCAGACAAATGCCACATCTATCCTCCTTCATTTCTCCTTGGATTTCAACACTATGGTAACTGCCTTGACATATTACCCTCCCTTTGTTTTCACACCTCAGTCTTGTACCATCTCATCTCTTCCCTCTCTATACCTATTTAGGTATCTATTCAGAAAACAGATTAGACATATTTTTTTATTCAGGGCAAAAATGAATCATATGCTCATATGCTAAAATGGTTGAATAGAAATGTCTTTCTGAACCAGAACCTAAGATGCTGTTGAGATGCTCCTCTGCCATTTTTAGCTTTGGGTTCAATAATCCATTGTTCTGCACAACAACTTCCAGTGTTTCACCTTCCCTCTCTGTTCCCATCCTGCTTCCCAATACCAGTGTTGTAAGGAAACTTGCTCATACATTTTTGTGAGTTTAGCTTCTTGATTTAATCTTCTAATTGACCAAATTTAACTAGGCTTTCTTCCTTAAGGCCTCATTTTGTCCCCTTCACTCTCCTCTGTGAAGTTGCTCTGTGGGTTCATCCTCAAACTGAAGTTGTTACTTGCTTCATTTGAGATTATAATAACAGACAGGAGGATGTTCTTCAGATTTGATTATTGTGAAGCTGTTTATCATGCCTGAGTATTTATGTATTGTATTACTAATTTCTGTCTAGTGCTGTACTATAGGCATATTTTAGGCAAAAAATAAGAACAAATATTTGCTGGACTAATGTATTATACTCCAAATTGAAGTACATCATTATACTAACTCCCAAGCTCTTCATTCAGGGATGTAATGCAATTACTATTGTAGAGCTAGGAGTTTGCTTTGATGATCCTGTATTTACTCTGTTAAAAAAATTCTATTATGTGTTTTAATATATATATATATATATATATATATATATATATAAATTCATTATGGGATAGGGATGGCCTGGCAGTAATAACACTGAGAGGAAACCAAATGCTAGGAATTTCAAATACTGCTGAAATTAGGTAGTGATCCTGTTGCCTTCAGTAGGCTTTAGATTGTATCTCAAGAGCGAGAGGCAAGTGGCTTAGTACAGAAAGTCTGCTAACCCACTTAGGTAGATAGTTTCCCAGAAAATGTAAAGAACATGGAGGATTAGATTTTCAGTTAAGTATGTATATTAGGTTAAGTATGTATATGGATAGGATGTATATGTATATGTATTAGGATGTGTATTTTAATTTTAGAAATTAAAACTATAGTAAATGAACATCTTTCTGAAAAAAAAAATTAAAAATTGGATCTGAAGCAGACCACATTAGGAGCCAGTGTGTGAGAGAGGGTTGTTGTTGAGTTGCCCAGGCTTGGGAGAAGTGGTGGAAGAGGTTCTGGAGCCAGTGAGGTGACCAGGAATGACAGGGAGGCCACCACAAAATTTCTGCCAGGTTTTTTTGGGGCTTAGTTTTCTGTGAAGCATCCTGTGTTTGTGTACCCAGCAAAAGCAGTGAAGTACAGCTGTGCTTGGTGGGTGCACCCAGGGCACAAAATCCATCTGCATGGGAAAGTACAGTGCCAGCAGGCCTGCAGATTTGTGGAGCTCAGCTGCAGTCCACAGGGCATGAATTGTGCTCCTTGGACCCAAGCTGTCCTGTAATGAGCCAGATGATGCTTCTCTGCTCCAGAGTGTCACTGTACCTTCCTTTGGCTTGGGAAAGGTGACTGATGGAGGTGGTGGGATGGTTTCCACAGTGTGACTCATGCATGTGCCCTGCTGGTGTGAAAGTCATGGCTAAAAGTTTACATATGTGATTTTAGATTTAAAGATCCACTCTAGACTGGAATCCCAATTACTTCATTTTAGCATAAACCAAAGTGCAGGTTATCCAGCAGAGCATAAACTAAGTGCTAATAAAAATGTAAACACTATTGCCATCTTGTGGTTTGAAGTTGCTTCAGCAGACTTTTGTCAAGGATTATGCACTCCCTCTGATGTTCTGTAAACATAACACATTTTCAATTAAATAGGCGAATCAAAGTGGCACAACACAGAAGCAATGTCCAGACCTGCACATCAGAATCAATTACAGAAGTGGAGAAACAATCCTGTTTGTCTAGAAGGACTAATCACACGGCGAGCTGTCGGGAACACAGAGCATGCAGGTCATTATTGAATGAAATAGCACTAGGTATATTTTGTTCCACTGAAACAAAAGGACATTCTGCAAAAAATAAAACTTTTGGATTATGCTTTCTCTCTCTCTCTTTTTTTTTTTTTTTTTTTCCCCAGGAAAATCACTGATGTTTAAAGTATGAGCCTGTGGTGTTTAAAGCACACACTGCTCCAATTGTAACAGGGGAAAACAAGCTGTTTTTCAAATAAGTTGTATATTGTATAATATTAGATAAAGAATGTGACAGGTATAACTATGTCTTAAGGATTTAGGGTTTTCTTCTTTGTTTTCCAGGTTCAAACCTGCTTGTGCCACTCATCCTCTGAGCACTGTTAGAAATGGGATACAATATTAAATATGGAATGCTGTCCTGGATCAGATGAGTGGTCTGGGTATTTTACATAGGAAGTTTATTGGAAACTTAATGTTGAATGATAGCTTCACAAATAATTTAAGTTTTGTATATGGTTAACTGAATAAATTTTAGGAAACTATGACAGGGCATCAGATTTCATTTTCTTTTTCTATATTCAGTGACCATCAGCTAAGGAATAGAACTGGGCAAGAAACAATGGCTTTGTCCTGTTAAATCTTGATTCTTCAAGGCTTCTACTCTGTCTGACCTCAGACTCATAGAAGGTTTTTCAGACTTAGGAGAAGACACTGGCTATAGGGTGGCTGGTAGCTTTGTGTTTAAAGCATTGTTCAAGATGCTAACAGCCAAGACGAAGGTCGTCAGTTGCTCTTCTCATATCCCTGTACTCAGTGTAACATTGTTCATTGCAACACTGTTCACTCTTATGGGATTTTTATCTCTGCTCTTAACCAGAAATCCCAGCCTAGACAGAACATTTTGGCAGTAATAAGTTTTCTTTCTTTTTCCCAAGCAAACTTTGTCTTGGTTTGTGTTTTGCATTGCTATTTTCCTAACTTTTTTTTTTTAAGGAAAACTTTTCTGCTTTAAAAATATTGTAAGAAAAACATGTGAACAATTTAAGTAAGATCCAAAAGAGTGATGGCAAATGACCCAAACCTATAAAATTCAAGTATGAGACATTTTGATCTGTTTAGTAATTCCATTTCTTCAGTTTTTCCATTTGGGAGCATATTGAAACTGCATTCAGAAGTAATTTATATTTATGCACATTCTGAACTCTTTCTTTCTATATCTATGCCTCATTTGTTTGTGTGTATGATTTCTTAGAACCCACTGAAGCCCAAATTCTATAGATCACACCCATTTGATTAATGTAGAGCCATGAATTTACTTTATTCTTTTGAGACACACACTGCAATTGCATAATGTAGTATAACATCTTTGAATATGTGACTAATGAAGAAAAGAGTGCAACATCTAAAATGGATAATATTCCTTGACAGTTTTCTTTTAGGAAGTCTTTTCCCCAGTAATATCAGTTTATATGAGAATGCTACAGTGATTCTTGCTTCTGGCATGAGTTGTGTGTTTTTATGGGAAGCTGAGGTTTAGGTTGCTTGTAAGATATTGCTTACATTTTTGTTCTACAATGGCCTATTGAGGCTGCAGCCTCCACAGCAGGAAAACAATATACTGACTGGATTGAACTGGGTCCTTATCACCACCTAGATCCAAATGTGAAACTGTACCTAGTATTACAGCACCTGCTGCTCCTGGTGTGACACCTAAACACAGGGGACAAAGGTGACAGACTTTTGCTAGGAGGCCATCTAAACCAGTGATAGGAAATCTCAGGAAGGAGGTTGCTGCCTTCTGGCCAAATAGGAGCTTATCCCTCCATGTCCAGCTCAATACAATAAGTCATCTTCTTTTTTATTAAGGAGCAAGAAAAATTCCTTGGTTGCTAGATAGTGTGTGATTTTTTGAGAGACACAAGTTAGAGACCTGCTGTAGTAAATATTTAGGTCTCCTTTATACAGAAAAACAGCTTTTATGAGGAGATAGAGGAGTGGTTCATTCACTGATCATCAAAAGACATTGGCCTGAGTATATGATGCCTAAGAGTTAGATGTTCTAAATCACCATTAGGACGGATATAAATAAATCTATGTCAGTTCCATCATGGACTTTGTGTCTGTTCCATCATGGGCTTATTTTCTTCTCTTCTCATGTAAGAGTTGGTCTGTCACATATGTTCTAGTAGATGTGATGGGCAGTTCTTGTTGATGAACTGTCCTGAGGTAAAATCTTTGAGTGCATCAAGAAGTACCAATACCAGAAGCTTACTGACTCAGGATTGAGATCTTCTGGTGCCGAGCACACAAATTGCAGGTTTAGAGAAATGTCAGAGTTTTTATTCATTTATCAGTTAGTTCCTTCACGGACCACCTCTATGTAAACAAATATACAATTTTTAAATTTTCTTCTTTAAATCTGTCTTGTTGATGCATTTTACTGGTTCAATTAGTTCCATCAGTCTCACTAGGGGTATAAGAACTGCACATGCATCTTGCTCTTGTACACAGGAGACAGTTCAGTAATTCACACTGAAGTTGTGGATATAAAACCTTAAAGGATTTTGCCCAGCATTCCATCACACATTGCTGACAGATACTATACGTACAAATCCAAAAACAAGTGACAAATTGCAGGTTATGGACGAAGCTGTTAGGTTGCAAGTGCAAGAATGCGAGCTGCAAGAATGCAGCATACAATTTTTAGTCCAGGTTTGAAAGAGGCACAAAGCTGTGACATCTCATGAGCAGCTTAGAGAGGAGACAGTAATTCAGAACCATGCTTACACTCCAGTTTCTTCTTACTCTCCTTTCAATCTCAGGTCTGTTGGCTGGTGTACAAAAAGGAAAGTGGAACAGTTTCACAGTTCTTGTCCACTGCACGGGATCCCTCATATGCTGCGACATGAGAGTGTATTTCCAGCACCCCTCAGTCACTGCTGGCCCTCTCCCTCCTGGCCTCTTTGCCCAGGCGGGGCTGGGGAAGGTGGAGTTGGGAGCTGCCTGTGCACAGAACGGGGTGACAATCTGTTTCTAGGGTGTGACCCCAGTAGTGGTCGATTTTCAAATGTCACCCATTGCCATCCTACATTCATTTGGAGATATGCTGGCTCCAGCACATACTGCAGTATATCCAACCCTAGGAGTCTAGTCAGGACCTGCACCACATCCTTATTTAATAACACGCCTTTGTTGCATGTCTTTAGACAAAGCCTTTGGGAAAAAACTCTTTGGGAATTGTGCTTATTTTCCGCCCACCCTGAAGTGATGCCCATTTTGTTAGGAAAGCATCCTTGGAAAGCATATCATTCTCTGATAATATGCATACAATCTATGCAGTAACTTAGAATTTCAGAATACAGGATATATTTTCTACACTTCCTTTTAGTGCTTTCCTTTTTTCAGCTGAACAAGTGTAATTTCTTGCATTGGATATTATTTGGTTGGTAATCCAACTCCAGAAATGTTTGATGATTGCCTTGGGAAAAACTGCTATTTATCTCAGTGTATAAGGCAATAAGGATTTTTATTTAATTTTACATTTTTTGTATTCTGATAGTTCATTGCTGTGGAGTATAAAGTATTTCTCAATATTTCCCATATTAATACATGGTGAGAAGAATAGAAACATGGTTGGTTGTTTTCAGTATATTCTTACCTATCCACACTAAAAATATGGCAATGCCAATTCACCTTTTGACACATAGAAGCTACTGATTGCATACTGATGTATGTGGGAAAAAAAGTGGCTGCAGTTTGTAGGGCAAACAGAGCAGGCCATTCTAGCTACTAGCAATCAAAAATACACGAAAGATATTAATTGAAAATTCATTATTATATTTAGAGTTCAAAGGACATTATCTTTCACTGGTGGAATGAAGCTCAAACTGAAGCTCTGATGACATTTTAATCCCTTTGCTGGTTATAATATTTGTGGGGTTCAAGGAAATTTTTTTGTTTAATCTTACAACAGAGTTTATTAAAAATAAAATTATTTGAATATGTTAATTACTGATTCCTGTAGCCGCAATACACAACTAATATTTTCCTACAGTCTTAAGACTGCAGGCAACCACACACTTCATGCTCACAAGAATTACAGCATCACACACTTTTATAGTAAAATGTTTAAAAATAAGTTGCTAAAAATAAATTTACTAAAAATGTAATTTTATCTGGTCTGTACACAGATAAAGGGTTCTGAGTAACTTTTGCTTTAGAGAAAGGTAGTTATTTGCACTAGAAGTGAAAGGAATCAATGATTTCTGAATAAGATGAGAAAGAGTTATGCCTTCACTGCAGTTGATACATTCAGGTCTATCAAATCTAGGTTGCTTTTTAAACTAGGACAACAACAGCTCTCCAAAATACAGAGAAAAAAGATGTTAAAAGTGCTAGCATTATAGAAGCCTATCACTGTGTATTTTTGAAATCTGCAAAACTTAATTTCTCTCTCAAAAGATAACAGATTTTTCATCAGGTTCCTGGAAAGGTGCCATTTTGGAGTCCACATGCCTTTTTTTGCTTCTTTATATAACAAAAAATAATTAAATATTTTCTTCCCTGCCCCATCCCTTAGAGGATAGCTCATAATTTCATTGAGTAAAGTATGGTAACGTCTGTGCCGATTTGAAAACATCTAGTTTTGACAGAAAAAAATTTTTTCCCCACTTTGTTTTATTTTTTTTTCTATGAGTTTTATTTTGTTTGTTTGCTTTGTTTTATGGTTTTGTTGCTTTGGTGGTTTTTATTATTATTATTATTTTTTGTTTCATATGGACCTGCCATAAAATTTGGAAATGTGTGAACTTGTCTTTCCAATTAAATGCTTTTTTTTTTCCTTAATTGGGACGTCAGTGTGGATATGGCTACCACTTAAATAGCAAGCAGACCGATCAATAGCTTCTCTGTAGGGTTCACAACCAGATGGTGGCAAATACCACTTCGCTCAGACTTCAATAGCTAATCTGTTTCCAATGCCTTGGGAGGCATTTTTCAGTGAGCAAAAGATGTTCATAATGTGACTGAAAAGAGATGAAAATGCCCTGGCTGAATCGAAGGGCTATTTTTTTAACATTTCAAGACTCTCCTACCCAGAAAGCAATACTTGCTTCTACCAGGCCAGATACAATTCTTATGAGAGCTGCTTCTCACACAGACTGTATCCCTTATTTCATAGAGGTAAAGTAGGATTTCACCGACAATTTGAGACGGGGTTGCTACTGCCTCACAAGAAAACTTGACACTACCTTTCCTAAAATGTTACAAAAATAAAAGTAGACTGTGTCTAAAATGAGGCTGTTATTAAGTGAAAAAAATGCGGGGTGAATTCTTAATCCAGAAATCAGGGAAATTTCCAGCAATTTGCAGATAATCCTATTTTCTCAAGCTTGTGTTTTCTTAAACATTTCCTTATGTACTGAGTACTACATGTTAAAAAGAGAGTGATATGCTGGTGCACGCTGAATTACTGCTCAGTTCTCTGGGTTAATGTCCTTCTTGTTTGCTTTCCCTGGTTAACAAAAGACATTGCAGGATGCTCAGTATTGCCCAAGTCTACATAAATTACTGAAAATCTCAGTCTGGGAGATCCAGAAACTGAAACAAAATTGTTCTTCTATAAATAGGGTCTGGGAACAAAAGTGATACAAATAGAAACTTACCACTTTGCTTAGAAAAAAAGTCAATTTATAGTCAATGAAATGTTTACTTTATTGAAAGGATTTAACAGCTGAGACAGAGCAGAACACCAAATTACCTCGAGCATTTACCATTGCAGACTTTCCTGAAAGGCTGCTACAAACAAAACAGAACTTTCCTCCTGCTTTTTGCTAATGTCTGCAAGAAACTAAGTCACCATTTGGAGAAAGGATTCTCAAAAAACAATTGGTGTTAATGCATTTAATTAGAAGTGCGATTTCAAATTACAACTTGCAGCTTTTTCAAAAGCATTTTCTTACCTTAAAATGGACAGTGTTTTACTGTTCTGACAACTGGGCCAGTTACCTGCAATGTACATTAACAATTTAGACTGCGAAAGTGTAGTGTTCCCAGGCAGACTTTTAATGGAAAGTGAAATGTTCTACTTGGCCAAGCTTAGGAGGAAGCATATCAGTTTTGGCAGGCTGATAATACCAAAGAAATCTGAGCCAGTATACAAAGGAGGAACTGGGGCAAATACAACTTATGATTACTGTTTCAATGTTTTCCCTTTGTCTCTGTGATTGAGTGATTTGTCAAATTTAAGAATTATTTTCCTTTTTGTCCACATGTGATTGTAAAGATATGTGTAAAGATAGCGACTGCATGTATTACAGTAAGAATATGGTGCAATGAGGTTGATATTCAACAAAAAAAGTCTTACACACATATTCATCGACATATTTTACACCATTTTGAGCCTGTTCTATTCAGTGCGTTATTGATTGTGGTAATTTCTCCTGTTTACAAGTATAAATTGAATCAAGGGCTATTTCACATTTTCCACTGAACCACTGACTGTTTCATATTATGTTTTGAAAGATGGTTAGTACCTCAAGTTTAGTAAAGTTAGCAACTTTATCTGTAAAACAAATACTTTTTCTTCAATTTTGATAAGAAAAAAATTTCCAGCAAAAAGATAAGGTTAAGTGCTCTAACTTCTTTGCAGTCTCAGGGGCAGTCCCCTTGAAGAATGAACACTGATTTCCTCATCATGTTGGAGCAACAAGCTTGGATGGTCCCTTAGAGTAAGAGCTGAGCCAAAACATTGCACCATCCATGTGAAACAGTTTAACAATGCCTATTAATATATGCATTTATAGGATGCATTTTGTCTCTTAATCAAGGTAATGCATTGAAGAAGAAATACATCATGGCTTGGGAAATCGTTTATGATTAGGGTCCTGAAGCCATGAAAAGACTGTACACTCCCAAGACTTTGTCAAAAATCCATTGCATTATGTCATGCCATCATTTCCTCTGTGTAGACTATTTATTCTTCCTCCCTCTAAAAACATTTTAAAGACAGAAAATGGTTATCAGCCCTAAATGTCTCCCTCTGCCTGAAGACATTGACTTGCTTTATATTTTCCTCAGGTTTACTCTGTGATCTTAGGAAAATTATTTAGGCTTCTTGATCTTTCTTTTTAACAGGTCCCATGACACAATA
The DNA here is from genome assembly GCF_009819655.1 of Sylvia atricapilla. Classification (NCBI taxonomy): domain Eukaryota; kingdom Metazoa; phylum Chordata; class Aves; order Passeriformes; family Sylviidae; genus Sylvia; species Sylvia atricapilla. Next base: position 59,798,517 of record NC_089142.1, read on the forward strand.
AAAGACGTTTGCACTTAGTGTTTAGAATTGCAACTAGTGACGCCTTAATCATGCTGCACCGTGTGTAAACCTTGCCTCAGCTCTTTGGTTATCACTGGAGAAATGTACCTACCAAAGCCTGGAGCAGGACATCTGAATACACCCTTCTCTACCTGCTCCTACTTTAGAAGCTCTTCATCTTTGCACTGGCAAAATGGAAAGAAAAATAAGTGGATTTGTTTGGTTTTTTGTTTGTTTTCTATTTCCTGATAAATTAAAGCTGCCTTGCAAAAGCTCTTCTGTCACAAGGGGAGAGAAATTTTAACCAATAAATTGAAAAGGTTTCCAAACCTGATCTATGGATATAAGCACCTTGGAATAAACTCCAGTGTCATCTGTCCTTACTGAACAAGTTACACTGTCTCCTCTTTCTGATAACAGAAACATCTTAATTCCAAAACTACAGAAAAGGAGTGCTACTACTGGGGGAATGCATTTCTTTCAGGTTGGTTTTCACAGACAAGGATGCAGTTATTTGCACAGACCAGCTGAAAATAAATTGAAGAGATGAATAAAAAAGCAGACTGTGGAGGATATAGCAATTGTGGAGTTTTCTGTATAGTTTTGTAATAGTAGCAGCATATTAATATCTCATGTATTTCTCTGTGGTTAAGAATACTTTGAATACATGGCAGCATTTCCTGTTATGTGGTTATCATTCATTACATATATTTATTAGTATATAATCATTCTAATAATTGTTTCTTAAGATATGTTTTCATTGTCTTTTAGTCATGCTATTCAGTCAGAAAGTAGCTGCTTCTCCCCACTTTTAAATTACTAGATCAGATTATTAGATTGAGCATTACCATTCTAATGATAATGCAATTTTTGTACATATACTTCTGCAAATTTTCGTTCAGAGATTGTCAGAAGAAACTTTTCTAACATTTCCTCTCAATCTGCTTCTGAAATACATTAGTGTGAAAAAGATGGAGCAGCAGATTAATTAGTGAGTAAGCGAACCAGTTAATTAATATTACAATTAAATCTGCCTGAGGTATGCTTATAGCATCCTTGGCACTTCTCAAGTAATGAAAAAGTGTTTGCTGTCTCCCTCCTTCTCAAAGCTCCACTGAAAATGTGGCTTGTCTGAAACAATGCTTCTGTGAAGCTGGTCAGAATGAGTTACATGAATGAGTTACCATGAGGTCAGACTTATTTTGTGTTCTGTGATAGGGCAATTCTGCTGTTCACAGGACTGAAATAGAATAGAAAATTTGTAATTATGTACAATATGCTGCCAAAAGATCAACTTTGTTGCTTTTGGCAATCACTAATGATTTTTTATTTTGCAAGAGCAGCATAATGTTTTATTTCTGCCCCCATTTTTCATAAAAAGTTAATTTGCATACATTTCTGCAAGAGTGAACCATGTTAGTATGGGAAAAAATGGCTCTAAGAATAGTCTGAAATAGAGAGGATTTACCATGGTCTGAAACAGAGACAATTTATCATAAATAAAAAACAGGAAAAAAGGTAAAAAAAAATCACGTAACATGTTTCAGACCCAAGCATCCATGCTATATTAAGGTTATTTTTTCCTCTGATGGTAAATCAGGCTCCTGTTTTGTGTGTCTGGTTATCACAATGGGGGCTAAATCCACATTGATGAGCTATGATCAGTACTGAGCTCTGAACATATGCTCCCCACAGCTGGTGATGTCCCCAGAGTGGTCCCCCAGTTCCATGTCCAGCACAACTTGACCCTGGAATTTACTGAGGCCAGATAAGCAATGCATTAAAAAGAGTGCTTATATTCCTCTCCCAAAAATAGGCACCTCCAGCTCTGGGCTGGGAGCAGCCACCTTCCTGGCTCTGAAGTTCAACATCTTGTTCAGATTCCATTGTGGACACACAAACCTTGGGAGGCAGCAGCAGCAGCAGGAATCCCTCCTGGTGCTGTACTGATGGGATTACAGCAGTGTGCCTGGTGACCACACTCTGTATTTCCTACCACAGTCAGAGCCTTATCTTTGTTTCCAAAAAGGCACAAGGATGCAACCTGAGCTTAAACGGATTGCAATCTACTTTATTTGTTCATTTGCTTACTTACTTATTTACCTATTTAGTCCTAAATCTAAAGATTAATTGAATGAATTGGAGCAAAAAAAACTGGGGAGAGAGAGAAAGGCAGGGAGAGAGAACAATGGGCTTGGCAACACTGGGAAGGTGATAGTATTTCACACCTACCAGTCACAGCACAAATGAAGATACCGCCCTTCTGCTGTTCACGTGAGAAATGAGGTAAAGGGAGGCAAATAATGTTTTATTTACCTGCATTTGTTTGTTTGTTTGGAACAGAAGCAAATATATTAGGTAATTTTGCTGCTGTTGGTCAGTGCTCAAATTGTGAAGCACATTGATGAGCCCACCAACCAGCACAGTCTGGTCCAGCATACATTGTCCCAGTGGTGGGATATGGGAGAGGTCCCAGGGCTACAGCATGCCCACTCAGGACATGGTGTGCTGTCCGGTGTGCTGAGATGCTGCCACATAACAACTTCATCTATCTCCATCCAGGACTGTCTGACTGGGAGCTTCAGGGCTGCAATATCTGCTTAACTCTTGGACCTGTACCTGTGGCCAGGCAGGAACTTGATTGAGGTTTTATAGCTGGAGTTTGAACCCCTCTGCTCTCCAAACAGTAAACAGATCCTGCTCACAAAATCTGTTTCCAAATTTTCCGTTCCTTCTCATGTTCCTCATGATAATTATATAAAAAAGGAGAAGTGTATTAGTATGCATTAATGTATGTCCTAAACCACCGTAAAACCATAATTGAGATTATTTGCAACTCTTTTGCCAGAGATGGTTGTTGTACTCCGTATGGATGTCTAAAGTATAGATACAAACAATTGGATAGTGCAAGACTGATTTTAACTCAACTAATCTCCCTCAGCTGCATCTAAAAGGCTGCCACAATTGTTGAATTATGTACAAGTCACAAGAGAACTAGAGGAAGCTACATAAAAGGAGGTTAAAAATACCAAAATATATATATACAAGAATATACGAGTAATTTGAAAAACTATTAAAAGAATTGTTGAAATTTAAATATAAAATTTTAATTGTCTTCTTACAGTCTGAATAAGACTACAGGACATTTCCCCACAGTTTATTCCTGTGATCCAGCTCATTTTCCCCTTCTGACCTCTCTCTTTTCCCACTTGAGACCAGACCCGCAGAACAAAGAAGCTTGTCTTTTAAATGGTGAACCAAGCACTGGTGAGACATCCATATTTTAGTAAGGTTTTCCCTACAACACTCCCTTTTTATTAGTATCCCAGAACCAGAAAAAGTCTGCAGAAAGAGGAGCAGGGCCTGCAGAAATAATTTCTGCTATCCACTCTTTGTTATGTGAAATGACCTCTGTGGATACCTGCCCTGCCTGCACTTGTCTGCTTCTTCTGCTTGCACTGAAAGGTTTTTAGGGCAGGGGGGGAAATTTAGGCTGCTATCACAAGATTTTTCTTATCCAAGATTTCTACTCACTTTAATAGAGATTTGCCTTTGAGTTAGGTTTTCCTGAACTCTGGATATAAAAAAATATATTTATAAAACTGATTTTCAGATTATTCTTTTTCTAGATTAATATAGACTGAAAGGATTTATCCTTTTTCCTTAACCAGACTCTGCTTGATCTGATGGTTGACTGCTTGGAAACTGAATCCTCACAGTTTGCATTCAGTCCATTCTATTTCATGTTTTCTCACTACTTGACTATGGTTTTTACATTTGAGCACTATTTTGAAAAGAAATCTGCAATTTATGACAAGGAAAAGGTGTGACTGAATCAATGCCATCATTGAGCTCACTGAGCGCAGAATCAAATGTTCAGTCAAAATGATCACCTTGTTACATAATCCTACAGACTTTATTCAGATTAAATCCTTGTTGAAAACACTGGGGAATTTGGTATAAGCCTTTCATTATCAGAAACCCATATTTCCATTGCAAAAACCATTTCAAGACGGCTACCAGCAATTAAAATTAGGTCTTTGTCCAGGATAAAGACCTTCATATAAATTGTTTAAATGGAACCTGGTTTAAATATATGTTTGGAGGGATGAGAACATGAAAAATAGATTTGTTGATGCATAGGATGTGCTTGATAAATTTCTGTGCTATGACAACAAAATAGTACAGCTAGAATTTGTGCAAAATAGACTTCACAACAAAGGCAACTGATAATTTTGGGGTTCAATATAACCATATTTGATTTTCACATCCACCACTTCATGAGGCATTAATAATTAACTTAAGACATCTGGTAAATTATGAACTGGATCTTTTACTTGTACATGTTCCAGAGGAGGGGTGTTTTTATATTCAAGGTATTTTTGTTAATTATTCATTTATGTTCTTGGAAGTATAATTGCATTACAAAAGTGTGCTATGGCTATAAATCTTATTTGATCTAGGTGAGAAGGAAGTGACTAGTCAGTTCAGATTTTACTTAAACAACAGATTTTACTTAAACAACAACTTTGAATTTTTTTTTTTTATTAACATAAACCATACAAAGGATTTGAATATCATTTCTCCATTGTAAATCACAAAATATTGCAACTACCCATACAGATTCTACAACATCCTTAGCGTATGCACACTGATGAGAAGCATTTTTGAAAAAATACACTTTGCATATGACATTTAAAGCAGTTGATTAAGGAAAAAGGATAATTAAAAGTTGATAGAAATGTTGGATTACCATTTATGCACTCTCTATTTTTTATAATTGCATTAGTGTTATACAAATGTATTCCACCATTTCTGCAAGCATTAGGACTGACTTACTAGATTTTTTGGAGTGAAAATACTTTAAATTATCTCTGAAATCATGTTTCTTAATAGGAAAGACTAAATATTTTTAGACTGTGAAAGACTAATATATTTGTGGGTGTAGTGCACTTTGGCAGCATAGCAATAGAACATGACTAAAGGATATCTGTAAGAAAGACATGGTCAGGTGTGTCCTGGTGCACTGAATGCTAATATGACTTCAGTAGAAGCACATTATGCTTTTATTTCTGACTGTATACTGAATTATTTACACCTTCAAGGCAGCTGATTGAACTGTAGCATCAGTCAATTAGCAAATCAAAAATTTATATGATTCCAATTTAGCATGGAGTCCTTCTCTCTTTTTTTTCTTTTTAGATTTTCACCCTGACAGTGACAAATTACTCCTCTGCTGGCTGAGATTGGAAATTAAAAGCATTTAGAGCTGCTCATGCATTTATGCTAATGAGAACTTCTGATATGATTTGCATGCAAAAGAGGACAATCTGAAAGCTCATCAGTTTTTCAAGCTTCCGCATTTTGATGTAGTAGGATTTTTTCTGTTTTCTGCAGAGCAGAAAAATTTTTCTTGAGGAAACAATACTCTGTATGAACAAAAAGAGTTTTTCTTTTAAGTCAGAAAGTTCCTTTTTTTCTTTACCCTCCAGATTCTTGTCAAATCGTTTGCTTTGCTGTTTCAGAACTGCAGCCCACATTCATTAGCATTTTAGATGTTTATCAAAGGAACGATCCAGTATCTGCCATGCAAGATTATAGCTCAAGCTTCATTTTAAATTCAGCAAGAAAAAAAGACCCGAGGACAGCTGAAAAGAGGGACGTGCACTCTGACAAGCTTCTTCACAGATACACCCAAATTAATCCTATTTAGATCAAAATTTGATTAATCACCAGCAGTTGTAGCTTAGTGAAGTCCAGTGAAATAGTTAACTCTGACAAATTTTGGGGACCTCTTTGGCACAGCCTTTCTAGGATGCAAAAAAAAGAAGACAGGCATTAAAAATGACAGAGCAGATAACTTTAATTTTTTTTTAAGCTCTTGTTTAGTAAAGAGATTGCTGCCATTTTTAGGCATTTAGTCTTTTTCCAATTTGTTATAATGAAAGACAATGCGGTGAGGAAGGCTCTGGAGGTAACAGAAAACTTCCATGGTTTTTTTTTTGGTATTGAAGTATATGGACTAATATGTCCAGCTCTGGGGCCCGGAGCATAAGCAGGATGTGGACCTGCTGGAGCAAGGTCAGAGGAGGCTACAAAGGTGATCAGGGCAGCTCTCCTATGAAGACAGGTTGGAAGAATTGAGGCTGTTCAGCCTGAAGACAGAGCTTCAAGGAGACCTTTTAGCAGCCTTCCAATTACTGAAGGGGACCTACAAGAAAGCTGGAACAGGACTTTTTACAAGGGCATGTAGTAGTGGGACAAGGGAGAACAGTTTAAGCTGAAAAAGAGTAGGTTTAGAATAGATAATAGGAGGACTTCATTGTGGGGGTGGTAGGGAAGGTGCTCCATCCCTGGAGGTGTTCATGGCCAGGCTGGATGGGGCTTTGAACACACTGGTCTACTGAAAGGTGTTCCCAGCAATGGCAGACAAATTGTAACTAAAAGGTCTTTAAAGTGCCTTCCAATCCAAACCATTCTGTGATTCTATGATTTTATATACTGCAGATAGTGTAATTAAAATAATTTGCCACGTAAAAGGAGATAGTAGTTTCCTGATTATTTGCCATGTTTGAGAAGGTTGCTCAGGATATATCTGTGACTTTTTGTTAATGTACAGAGGTTTTGTATTGGAAGTTATCCTTTTGATACTTGCAATCTGAAAGACCCGAATTGTTGTCCTTCATTTATAAAATAATTTGGTGTTATAGTACTTGTTGAACATAACCATAATTGATTAATTCTTTCAGCTCCCAAAAGCTACTATTTAGAGTTTTAATTGTAAGCATTCCTTCCATCTAATCTTTCAATTGATCAAATTCCATTGTATTCTTTAGTAAAACAAAGGCAAAATATGAGTTAAGTCTGTACATCTGAGTTAAAATTAAGGAATTAAATTCAGATTGTAAAATATTTAAACCATTCTTCCAAAATACTCCTTTACACATTGAATCACTTTTTACCCCCAGGAATGAGCAGCAGCACTGAAGGCTTCCTGCAATTCAGAGGTGTTACAGAAGAGAATTTCACACATTGTCTTGGCTAGCATTGCAGTGAGGCAGCTAACAACAAATGTATACCATTTATTTAACATCTGATGTCTTAAGGAAGTATTCTTACCTCATGTACTTGAAAATAAAATATCTTTCTTTCTACAGTTGAAGTTTTTCTTTTGCTGCATTGATATCTGGTAGTAGATACCTTATTTAATCCCTCAACAAGAAAGAGAGGGGTGTGGTAGAGTAATCATGGAAGGGGAAACAGTATGAGGTGTCAAGAAAGGAAACTAGGAGAGAAAGGGTCACACAAGATCATAACTTAGCCTTTCCTGACCTCTTTGACAGGGAAGTTATGGTCCAGTGGAAAGCGTTGATACAGTGGTATCATTCCTGAAAAACCCTGCTGAGATAACCCATTGGAAAAAAGATTTATGATAGAACAAGGTGTAATGGTCTGGACGTGAAAGAGGGTAGGCTTAGCTTAGATATAAGGAAGAAATTCTTCTCTGTGAAGGGTATTAGACACTAGAATAAGTTGCCCAAATAGGCTGTGGATGCCCCATCTTTGCACGTAGTCGAGGCCAGGCTGGATGGGGCTTTAAGCAACCTGGTCTAGTGAAAGGTGTCCCTGTCCATGGCAGGAAGCTGGATATAGGTGATTTTAAGGACCCTTTCCAACCCCAGGCCGTTCTATGAGAATACTAAATAAGGAACACAATGTTCCTAACTTGTCATCTGCAATCTGAGTTGCTCTAGAGCTGGTTTCCTAATCCCTACTGAAAATCACTTTGTCTGCAAAGATCTCCTGAGGCAGGAATCCACTTTTTGTGGATTTACTCTTATCCTTGCAAAGATAGCTGTACTGCCTATTGTGAATACACTTCTCTTCAATAGAAGGATTTGAAAAGGCTTACTTTTGATGACATAGCCAAGTTATACTTGCTTTGGTTTTGATTGAAGTATTTTTTGCTTTATTGTCCTCAATGATCCTTGAGTGTGGTAAGGAAGAGATTTTGCCCTTCAGATTTTTTTTTCTCAATTGATCCTACTCAATTCAGACTGAGTATTTGAGGTCTCTTAAGCAAAAGCTAACAGCAAAGAAAAAAAATTATTTTGGAATAACTTAGGTGCCATCTTAATTCTCCAACATAATGCAGCTAGTTTCTCATGAATGGTAAGAAAGTATGAGTCTTTGCTGCTTACAGTTCATACATATTGAGCTATATCTCTTTCTCTCTCTTGGCAAAATGTCATTTTCACAAGGTCCTCATAACCTGTTTTGGGGGGCAAGCCACTACATCTTCATCCTCCAACAACAGCTTTGTAAATCACCTTTTGTCCTTCAGAGAAACAGGCAAGTATTGGAAGATTATTCAGAAACCTCTGGTCTAGAGGTGTCATAATCATTTTGGAAATCAATTTCAATCTTCTTCCTGGTCACCTCTTTGTCAGTAAAAATTCTCTCTTGCCAGGCTGATGAGTCTAACTGGGACATTTTCTGAGCCCTGTTATTCTCCTCAGGATTTATATGTTCATGTATTGGTGGACAGCCTTCCTTGGAGCTAGCTCAGTGTTCAGATGCAGCAAATGAGCAATAATTACCTTTGTGAACAGAGGGTCTCAACCATTAAAACTGCTGTCTGATGCTCTAACTGTAGCCTTCATCCTGCGTTCAGAAGGGAATTGGGGATATTTGACTACAAATTTACCTGACTGCTTGCAGCATACAGCCAGAAGATTGTTTTACAATAACTTATTCTTCCTGGAGATTTCTCAGTGCTTGCAATCTCCCATTTATAGATCAGCTGCAGTCAGTTATTGCTGAATTTTATGTGTGCCAAGACCTTTTCATATAGATTTCTATCTGGACAGCTTTACTGGGAAATTATTTGCTTTCTCCTGTTCTGGTAGGAACCATAATGTTGCAAATTCTTATTCTTTTCATAACACACAATGTAGAGTATGACAAAAGGTATTATTGGGAATAATTTTCCATTCTTTAGTTTACATCTTAACACCAATGTAGACAAAGTCATGAATAGTTATAGGAAGTACTTCAGAAGTGTTGTGTTATATTGACATGTTCTCTGTGTGAAACTCCCCTTGAAGTCAATAAGAGTTGTGTATGCTATTCAGTGGCATAATCAGGCAATAAATTATGAAAGCTCTGCAAACACCAAACATAACAAGCCAGAAACAAATGACATTAACAAGTGACAAAAATACCCCGTAAAAGAGTTAAAGCTAATAGTTTTGAATGTGATGAAATTCCTATGGCTGGTAGGATTTGGCAACCTCTAGTAACTGGGTTAAGATGGAAAACTAACCTTGTGCACCTGCCTAGTGCAGTGTTTCCAGGCTTTTCCAGTCAGACAGCGAATCTCTGTTACAACTATAATGGAAAACAAGGCTGAATGGAGACTTGTGTGATACAACATCGCAGCATTTTCCTGCTCAAGGATGCCCTATAGTTTGCTTTGTTGGTGCTCAAATTTAATTTCCAGAAGAATTTAAAACAAATCTAATATAAAACAATATTTAAAGTCAGTGGTAATGCTAGATGCTTGAAATTTCCTCCCAGAATCTTTGCTTCAAGAAATCTGTCTAGAAAAAGTGCATTTGAAAGTCTACTTTTTTTTTCACAGCACATTCTAAATAAAATGTTGAAATAGAATTTTCTAAAATGACCACTTTAAGCCTATAATCCAAAATGGAATTACTAAAAATTTAGAAGATCATGACACAAACAAAAGGGACTGAGAAATGTGAGCCTTGTATTGACTAAAAGTGACATTCTGAAATTGTTCTCTCAGATCTTAAAAGCCAATTAAGAATAAACTAAGGATCCCAGAGGTCTGAGATTGCTGTAGGCTTTAGAGCTGAGTCTGACTTACAAGAAACAAGATCTTTGTAGAATACAGCCCCGCTTGTCCTCAGAGTATTTGGAATGGCAAGATGATTGTGTGTTGAGATGCTGCAGCTGTTATCAGAAGCCAGCAGTTTACCACAAAGCAAAGGAGAAACTGGCTGTCACTGCAAGGGTTTTTCTGCCTTTGCTCTTGGAGGATGCACCCGTGGCACTCCTTGGACAGTAAAGGTTTCTGAATCTGACTATGAAAGCATTCTTGCTTTACTGCTTGCAAAGTAATTCTGAAGCCCAGATTATAAGTGCGGACGTGGAGCTCCAGCCAGCCCTGCTTTTAGAGCCGTATTAGACTGGCCAAAAATCAATTGGGTTGACTCAGCCTCTTCTGATACATTTCTTTTGGCTAGAATAAATTACTGAAATTACTTCAGGTAATTTTGTTTGAAAGAAGACTCATGACTTCCTGCTCACTCTTGCTTACTGTAAAACAAAAAATAATGATGCAGAAGAGGCCTTAGTCTTCCAAAACCCTCCACTCTTTCCCCAACAAAAGCAATTGAATTACCAGGGAGGTACTGCCTTCCTCTGTCAAAGTTAATGGCATCTGGCCTCTTTCACTACTAGCTCCTCTCACAGCTCAGTGAATCCGTTTATTGTAGGTTTGGGTACCAGTTGGAGAGGATGAGCACTCAGCAGAGGAAGGGCTTCACAAAGAAGACAAATCAATCCTATCTTGGCTTGTTTTAAACTGTATCTGGTACCACAGACCTCATGTAAGAGCTCAAAGCCGAAAGCCAGACTCAACCAGCATCCCCTCATGTGCTGAATGGTCTGTCACTCTAGAGCAATGAATTATGCCACCCAAGTACACAAGGCTCAACCTCACTCATCCCAGGCATTCTTGCTCCTCTTCCCTCAGAAGGAGGAAAGGAAAGGGTCATTCTGGGAAATGAGGAGAAATTAAAAAGCTAAGAGGAGAAAGAGGACAGCTCCCACCATCTGGGAGTAAAGAGATGCTCTCTCATTGGGAAGGACCTTCTACATATCGGAGAATATCCTCATTCCTCTTTGACCTCACTGTCACAAGGCCGAGGTCTCTATTTGCAGGAGCTATCACTCAAGCAATATTTTGATGTCACATTAAAAAATGTGGTTTTGTATGCAGATAAGCATTTTTCAATTCAGGCAACATCAAGGACTCTTATGGGAAAGAAAGCACTGTAGTAAATACTACTTTCTGGTCATTTATCTTTTGTGTGCAGAAAAAAATTGTATGTTCTTAATTGATATTAATTTGATCCTTCATGACTTACTCAATTTTCTTTCAAAAAAGTAAAGGAAGATCGAGGGAGAGGGGAGATGCATAATTCCCTCAAAATATTTCTTAGATTTTTTTTTCCACAACTCAGTGGTGTTGTGCTCTCTTGTTGAGTGCAAGAAAATGCCTATTACTATGTTAGTAATTATAGAGGAACTTTGCCTCAGTCTACAGTTTCAAAAAGACAGTGTACATTTTTCATGTCTGAAGATAATTATTTTGGACATTTAGCCAGCAATAAACTTAGACTTATAAGCAGGTCCTACATTTACTTGAATTACTTTTATATGTGCCGAGACAAATTTGTCCTACCTTTATATTTCTGTTTACCATTTACTGGCTTATACTGTCACGGTAGTTGTTTTATGTTGAAGGGAGCATGGAGTATTTTTTCCTGTTCCATTCTGGGTGAGTAGGTGGCTACAGGTTTAATGCATGTACTTCATAAGTGCTCCTGAATAGTCTGGAAGGCTTGCAATATAATGCAGCACTGAACCAGACACAAGTATGATTGCTCATATTTCTTAAAATGTACTTCACATCTGCTCCAAGGTATATTCCAATATATAATTTTTAACCATCCAATTTCTAAGACATTTTGATTCATCTCAGCACTTGGTGTTAATTGCTCTATGTCCAAGCTGTCCAGAAAGCAAAACTTTTACTCTATGAGAACGCAAAGCTTTAGGAGTTGGCGTTGTTACGTGTCTGGATAAAAATGAGACCTTCAGAAACTTCTCACAAAAATGAGGTGGCAAGGCTGGGCCATCATCCATTTGCCAGCAGTTCACTGGTTAGTCCACTCACCAACTGTACTCGGAGTAGCTCGCACCACCTCACTTTGCCTTCTCCTACCCCACCAAAGTTGTTTGTTCTCAGATCAGTTGATGTTTTTCTCCCAGGCAGGACTTGAGAAATTTTGCAGAGGTTTCCGAAAGTTTTGTTAAAATATTCTGGCCAACTTTACATCATTTTCTCCAGAACTAATTGCTCTGATTTTTCAGGAGTCTTCCAGAGATTTTTTTCACGAAGGTATTTCACACATATATATGTTCTCAGAAAATGTCTTGTATAAAACTGCTAATGAGAGCTTCATGGAGCTACTCAAGATCTTGTTTTTGTTTGATAGAATTTAGATTTGATTCTTCAGCAATTTTCTAGGTCTCCCCATAAGAGTAATCTTTGAAGGCATGCTCAGAGCGTAATTTGTCATCTGGTTTCTAAATAAGTCCAGCAAAACTCCTCTGCTCTTTGTGAAGCTGAAGTCATCTTGCACATGTTCTTTCTGTAGAAGACATACACTAACCTGAATCCTGCTTGTTGTCCCAACAAAGGGGATCATTTCTTATGTTCCCTTCTTGGATATATGGAACTCTATAGCTGAATACAAGTTGTTGGTTAGATTCTAGTGACTATTTAATGAGTAAATAGAATAAGGGTGAGAGAGAGATGCTTCATCTGTATTTATTTTCTGACATAGCTGACAGCTAGAGTGATATCTTCTTCTTCTTTCTTCTTTTGTTACAGCAGCACTAATCATACCACACAGAGACACATTTGTCATTATATGTAATTATGTGCAATATGTTTATATTATAATATTTTATATTGGCGAGGCATAGGTTTCATAATGTTTTTACTTCAAATTTCTTTCTGCCACAGATTATTCCAGTTTATGCATATTTATAAATGATATTTAAAAGTACAATAGCACATTAATTATAATAATATGTTGATTTGGAAATAAGAGCAACCAGAGAACTGATATAGATAACTGCATAACTTGTGACAGAGGGGCAACATTTTGTTAAGGCTTGGAGAGCTTTACTTTGGCTCCCTTAAAATACAGAGAATGACCAGAAATTATTCAGACAGGCTGAAATTCTTATGCAGTTGAAACAGGTCAGAGAAAACCTTGACCCTCCAGAAGCCCTTTGAAAGACCTGTTCCTCTGTGGACCTGTTACTACTCCTGACAGCAATGGATTTTCACCCTCTCTCATCACCACTTCCCTTTTTCCCACTTCCTCTTCCCTTTTCTCCAACCCAATTAGCAGATTAGCCAGCAGGCTCTGAAGCCTGAAGAAATAGGAATTAAATTGACTTTTATCACATGCCAAAGTAACTGTGGAATTACCCAAGAGTACAGCCGTACCCTCAGAGAGAGTCCTGTCCTTAAGGACCCCCAAGGGTAAGTAAGGAAATCAAAGGTACTATCAAAGCTTGCTTCAAAATTACAACATTATTCTCCACAAAAACTCTTCCCAGTGGTGTGCAGATGAGGCCCTGGCAGTGCAGGTGGGTGACAGGGCCAGCAGCAGTGGGAAAGCAGAGGACTGTGTTTGCGTAGTCAGCCCCTAACAAGGGGGTTCCATAGGCCTGGGCAGGGCAGCTGAGAGGCAGCAAACAGCAATAACTGCAAGTCAAGCACAGTTCCTGTCACTGGCAGACAGAAGGAAATATTTAATTGGGGGGGTTGACTGTGTATTTGCAAATTAGTGTAATATGACAGTGTTAACCAGGCAGGTGTAGTCAGTGGGTTTTAACAGATTGAGGCAAACTTCATTATTTAGGCAATGAAGTGTGTTCTAACTAAAGCCATTTTTTAATATTGGTATGTTACCGCACATTATTTGGATAAGTATTTTATCTAAATGTGAAAGCATCTTCAGAGGTCAGTTATGTACAATTCAGGCAACTTGTAGGATGTACTCAAAGATAAAAGACCTGTACCACTTTATCCAGGTCTCAGCAGCTGTTGGAGATCTTACTTTTTATAAAATTGGATACATGATTATTGTCATGATTTATAAAATTGGATACATGATGGTAAGACTGTGAACCAGACATAAGCTGTTCTCACAGGTGGAGAACAGTTTGTAAGATTGCTAAACAGTTTGGGTTTGAAAATGTTTGGGGATGTACTGCATAGAGTACAATTCCATGAAGTAGCTTAAACCAAGCTCTTTCTGCACATAGAGAAATGAGTGTGACTGGGGAAAGCAAGTATTTTATCTCCACAAGAGAGGAGTAAGGAAAGGGGGAGCCCTTCTGCTGTTGGACTGCATTGGAGCTGCTCACCCACGCCTTCTGGGCTCTGGCAGAACCCTTGGATCTACCACACACTTTGAATATTTTCACCTCTAAAACAGACCATTGGATGTCTGCCTGCACACAGGGGATCATACCGATGTGAAGTTTCTTTCTGCACACATAACAACTGACAAACCTTCTCTATCTGTCCTGTGGCTTTCCTTTGACTGTTAGCTCTGAACATTAATGATGAAACCGTCTGTAAAAACAAATAAAATAATTGTAGCACAAATACTTTGCTAATGAATTTTATTATTAATCCAATCATGCTGATAAAGAGCATTCAGTGTGAATATCTTGCCAAACTAATTAAGGTTTGAGGTTTTATTTTTTCTTATCTTCATTAAATCAGAGAAACAGGGAAGATCCAAGAATTGAAAAGATCTCTGAGGAGAAGAGCAGAAGGGCTGAATCACAAAAAAGAGAAGAAAACAAAAAAGAATTCTGGAAGAATAGGAAGGTAAAGGAAACCCTTGACAAAATATTTTTTTGTTAAAAAGAGAGGAAGAATTTTACAGTGCAGCTATACATATTTATAGTTCACTGTGCATTTTTCTGGTTAGGTTTGCATCTATTTACTCAAATACTATTGTACACATTTTGACTGCATATTTTCTAAACAAGTTTGAGGAACCTGTGGGAAAATTCAGTTAGGAAACAGCATCCCACAAAACTCTTAACAGTCCGAGTGATCAAGATAAATACATAAAGAAACAGACAAAAATTTGCCATAAACATGAAATAAGTCGTGATAAACAGTAATAATGCTGTGTCATCATATTACAGTTATGGAGGATGTGCCACCAAAGTCTGGGAGCTGATTCATTTTAAGCTTCAGGGGAAAAGCCAATCTTATTCCTCTACCCTACAGCACAGTGTGTCAAGTTTGACCTTTTCTGCTTTGCACAAGCCACTGTGGCAATTTATTTCATGTATGCTATACAGAGAGGGCTTACTTTTAAAATATATTTATGGGTTATAAAAATTAACTTTTAATGGAACACTGATGTTACTCATCTCTAAATGGTTACAGAGATCTGTGGTAAAAAGAAAATTTAAAAGAGGAGGATAGTAAGCGATGATTGGATTTGTACCATTCTCCTCCTATAACTTGTTCTTTTCATTTCCTTAGCACAATTATTTTGTAACAGACTCTGATAAAGTTTTACACCTAAAGCATTGTCATAAAATATTCAGAAGTTACTATATTTTATTACTGCTGAGTAAGTAGTTTGCTCTTATTCTCTGGTGGTTATAGTATGGAGCTGTATTGCTGTATGAAAGGCTAAACAAGAGTAAAAGAATACAGACTTTATCCTAAAAGTTTGGCAACAACAAGCACACACACACTTTTAAGGGCATGTAAGTCTTGAAAGGCCAGGTACTGCCAGCAGGATCTCTGGCAGGTTGAGGTCTCCAGGGAATAGTACACTGCAGAATAGAGAAAGTGGAAAAATGCATGTCTCTGCCACTTTATAATGAGAAGTGCTGTATGCATCCTCTCAGGGAAGAGCTGCTCTTGCTGATCACCTTCTTAACATTTTCACTGCATTAGACCTCAGCTGTGGGTCCAGTCTCTTCCATGTGCACAGGATACTGACATTATGCTTACTATTTGTATAAGTCCTTTTAAACACTGATCTGCGGGAGCACTGTCCCTGCAGAAGGGCATAAAGTGGAAATAGTCTGCTAGTTTTCAAGAGGTTTGTACAAGTCCCAAAAATCCATTTCTCTCTTTCTTTATGCCTCTGAATTGAGCTGCCTTGAGGACACTTTCAGATCTTTCCTTTATTTGTGATGGCTAATCCTTTTCTGGGCAGTAAACAAAGAATCCCTTGTTATACAACAAATATTACCTATAGGGTTTTTTTGTGGCAGGTGCACTAGTAATAGAGAAAAGAGTCCACCTTCAGTGCCCAGGCTTTGGAAAGCAATAAGTGGCTTCAGTTTTATGTGCTGTGTCTGGCTGTCATCCATGATCGTGCCCATATGATATGAAACTGAGATCCGTTTGTGTAAGAGAATCATATACGAAAATAAATGAATGAAGGGGTTCTCAGCCCAAGCTCTTGGTGATACACAAATTTCTAAGCAGAAACTGCTTCTTCCATCAGGACACATCCGGAAAATTGAGTGCTTCTACCGCTCAGTTAATGAAGAGGGCACAACACAATTAGCTCTTAAGCATGGGAACAGGCAAGGAAGCTTCCCAACTGATTTGGAGAGAGTTGCCACCTCCAAACTGCCGTGGGGAACATAATGCTCAGCAAGATGCTTCAAACTGTAGACAGTAGGAGAGAGAAGCGTAATAGGTCATAATGTGAGAAAACAAGCAGATTTCAGGTATTAACAATACTTTTGATAACTAAAAGATCACACAACATCTCTCATCCAAGACCCCTCTGGTTCTTGTGGCTGGTATTTAACTTCTGAGCCTTGAGGGATGTTCTGATTTCCACAAAATTCAAATGGCAATGAAATATTCTGGATGGATGGTTTAACAAAACACTTTCAGATGGTTCTCAGGAATGAAATCCAGATCAGCTTTAAACAGAATAATTTTCCACAGTCCACCAAATCCTAGGGAAAAAACCCCAAATCTGTCCTGAGGACTGGTAAGGACTGGAGCAGTTCTGGAACTGTGTAGCTCTTCATCTTTCCATTACTCTAGCATCAAGGAGAGAGACATCTGCAGTCCTTCCTTTCTAACTTTCTACTCACCCTGCTCTGTCAACAGGGCCTGTCAGCAATCCACAGACCATTCATTTCCAGCAGATGCTGGACTTAAACACATTCCTTTTGTTCTTAACCCAGCACAATAGGTTAAAACCTTCACCTTCGCATCAGGACTGTTAAAGCAGAATAAATTCCCACAGAAAATATGATATTCAGATGTCCTGACACCTTGAAATAGTTATCAAAGAGCACATCAAATCATTATCCAGCTGCATCTTGATTGTCATTAAATGTGGTTATTATGTTTTTCAGCGAGAAAAGGCTTTTACAGTGGCAAAGACACCTCTCCCAAATCATATTTTGATTACATGTCATTATAAACTTAAGTAATTATGGTTATTTGAAATGAATGCAAGTGTATATTTTTCAATATTTCAGTTCTGGTTTTAGCCTCACCCTGCAGCCCACCCTGTTGTATGCTGCTAGAACAAAACTGTCGCAAAGATTTTTTTACATAGCCTTTGCAGGTTTTCTACTTTCTATTGTCAGTGTCTTTCAATCAAATGCATAAGGAAGTTGGGACAAGCAACTGTAGTATTTAGACACCTAGAAATCAGAATATTTGAGAACAATTAAATGAGTTCTCAAACAATGTTATCTTTCTTTTTAGGTTATTTTGAAAAAACATACAATTTTTCACCCAACAGGTATCAATAGTTCTGTTCCCAAGGTGAATTGCAAAATAAAAATACAGTTTTGAAATTTGGACAGAATTAAGCCATTTTACTTCATAGAAAACATCAGTCAATATTATAGAGTCATATTTGTTTCAAATGGAATTTGAAGGATTATGCAAAAAAATTTCAAATTTATATTTATTATGGAAAAAAATCTTTTTTCAGAGACAGTGCTGTTTGCAAATTCTGTCTCTTTTGCCCAGGCACCCAAATGCCTCAGGAATCAATGTTCACTGTTTTAATCTTCTATTGACTGTAAAGTGTTGCCCCTGAGTTACAGAAGCATAAATAAAATGAATTATGTGCTTTAGTCTCTCATTTTTGTGCTCAAGGAAAGGAGAGGAAAATGGAAACCCTCTTGGCCCCAGGAAAGTGCTGTTTACAGGCTGCATGTCTACTCAAACCTTGGAAAGAGGGATTTGCTTTTATATGTACAAGGCAGCATTGCTCAGAGCAACTAGTGATGAGGCAGGAGGATGCAATGATTCTGCCCCTTGGAGGAGCTCAGCTGGAACCCATTCTCCTGCTGCCTTTCTGCAGGCTGTGTTGGAGCAGCACGATCCAGGGCTGCAATATGCTCCAGGTCTGCTCCCGTCCCAGCCTGACCTGAGGTTCCCTTGCCCCTTGCTGAGCTCAGCACTGTGCTGCAGTGGGCCAGGTCTCTGCAGCTTGGCCATGGCAAATCACAGAGGGAGCAGCAACCCATCATTGCCTGTCATCAGAGAGGAAACCCATTCCTTTCCACAAACTCTGCCTGCCAGATAACAGGTGGGATCTTTCATCTCTCAGATAAGGCAGAAGATTCTTGCTCCTTGCTTCTGCTGAGTTTGGCATACACGGCCAAAATATCGCCCAGCTGCCTCGACATGACAGCAAGCACTGGGCAACACAGAAGTACCTACAAAGAAAAAAATTGAAGTCAATTAAGAATTGTATCTTGCTCAAATAAACAGAATTTAAAACCCCTTTCTTTCACTTACCCTTTGGGAAGGAGATGCTCAGACACAAAATTATATTTTTCTGGTCAGAAATTGCAGGAGATTGCAGGAATGCCAGAGGAAGATCACATTGATGTGACTGCAGAATTAGCTGCCAGATCCCATCCTTTGCAGAAGTAGGAACCATCCTCCTTTCAGAAGGGATTTAATATTTAATGACCATCAAGGCATTGTTGTTGAAAGTATAATTTAAACATGGAGTACTAGGAGTTAAAAGCAAGAAAGTGAAGAAAATCAAAGTACAGAGCCAGTCATTTAGTTCAGGTACACAAGATCTTTATTTCTGATAGTATTTTTTTTCCTTCACTCCTGAAATGCATTTTTATAGTATGTATAATATATGTACATATAGTATATATAGTATGTATAATATAGTATAATTCTCTGTGTGGACATTTGTGTGTGATACTGATCAAGGCCTACACCAAAAATGTGTTTCTGCATTGAATTGGACTTACTGTAGATTTATGATGGATGTGCTCAGATCTTCTTTTCCTTCTTCTTTAGGACCTGAGACCTATGCAAGAAGCAGCAACAATGGTTTAATAAGCAGTTGTTCCAGTACACTGGTCTGTCAGAAAATCCTGTTAAAGCACCATGCCTGTCCTGGTACCATGTGGCCAAGCAAATAGGGATGATATGTTCATAATCCCTGAGCCCTTCTCATGCCTTCTGATAATTGTGCCTTCATGTGTTTCAGAATCTGTGTAGCACTGTAAACCAGTGGTTATTAGTAAAAAATAAAAAAATGCTTGGGATTATTTCCTAGAGATTTGTGGCAAGTAGTTTACCTCTGGTGAATATCTTTTAATAAAATCATTACTTTACATGATTTTACATGTCAACTAAAATGTGGATGAGTGTAAACTAGTTCGTGTGTGTGTATAGCTAAAATTTTTTCCACTTGTTTTTTAATTCCAACAGTTAAAAAACAGAAGTCAGATAATATTCTTGGTGAAACCACATTTTAAAGTGAAGCAAACAGTACATCAAAAGAATCTCCAGAGACAAAATACTGCAAAATATTTTATGTAGAGCTCCATATGAGAGAGATTGTAGTTTTTTGTGGAAAGCTCTAATCTGGATTACTGTTCTGTTGTATTCAGGCATAGAAAAATAAATTAAGAAAAGGTAAAAAACAGATTAGCACCTTAACACATGTTAGAGGCTTGCAAATCTGAGTAACACTGATGAGCAAAGCCCTTTAAAACTTGCTTTTTTATTATGTGCTCTTGGGAGAAGAAATGCAACTGAGTCAAGTACAAGGCCAGTCCAGCAGCTGGGGTGATTATGGTGAAGTTTCCTAGGAAGGTGAAAAGTTTGAGTTTTCTATGGCAATTAAAATATGTGATACTCTTTGCAAATACTTCTCTTTTCAAACTGGTTTTATTTTTCTTAAAGTGCTCTATGTCTTTCTTCCAAGTGCAGTTTTGCAAAGACATTGTCCAGAATTTCCTTCTCTGATCTTAATTATCCATCAGCCAGCTTCCCTCTTATTAATTAGTACTCAAATTTTAGCAGCAGCTTGAACTGGGTCACTGTTCACATGTTGAAACAACAGATGCAAAGGGGTTTGTGAGTGACAGGATAAAAATTAGGCACCATCTTGGCATGAAGTTTGAGAAAGATGTTAAGAAATATCTCTGCAATTCATATTGGAATCTATTCCACATCTCCGAGTACTGTATATACTGTACAAATGCTTAATTTTAAGTCTGCCAACATTGCCTCTCCAATTTGTCAATCCTGGAATTCTTTTTAGTAAGTGCTACAAACGTACGACTCATCATTGTTATTATGTTCCATTAGAACACTTGCCAGTTTTGAGTTCTGTCAGATATACGTGACAGCATTTGATGAATCACTGCTGAAATGATCCACTACAAACAACATCCAATTTTTTGGAGTGCTTTCTACCAGTATTGATAAGTATCTGAGGCTTAAATGCAATGCTGCTTCTACACACTCAATCATATTGCTTGTTGCAAGCATTTGGGATGAGTTTGCTATTGACTACTTAATTAATCGCCTTGGCTCATACTTTTTTCTGTCACTCAGGGATTGCACTAGTCTACTGTTACAATGATACTTTGTCAGAGAAAAGGTGGCACCTTCAGTTGCACGGCTGATTTGGTAGCCTGTTTCCAATATCGGGGTGCTACAACTTCAGCAAACCTTCATTTGCACTTGAGGCTTGCATTTCTTTCATTTGTAGGTCATATTCAGCATCTAGGTCACTGCAGCAGACAGGTCAAGGCTTTTTAAATATGCACACAAACTCCCTTGAGCAAGTCATCGATCCAGAAAATGTCCTGTAGAGCAAAATCTGCAAAGCAGAATGCCTCACCCTGTAAACATACCTCCTCAGGTACAGCCTTGTTTAAGTCTTAGGGTAGAGAAAGAATCAAAAAGTTCCAAAAAATAAGTGGGGAAAGTACAGTATTGGTAAAACTGGGACATCTGTGTATTCTACTTGTCATAGGGATAAAATTATTTCAACTAAAATTCAACAGGATTCTTGGAAGGATTTGTATAGATCACACAGTCTTAATCATAAAAATTTGTTTCAGTGGCAAGCAGAAAGCAATTAGAGCCTGGTAAGATACATACAAAAATGAAATCAATAACGAGTTATATTCTACAATATATTCCAAAAGCAATGTTTACACCTGGTTGTACTCACAGTTACACACTCAATACATTTTTGTGTCACTTCCTTGTTACTAGGGAAGGTTCTCTGATTTTCAGTTGACCATTTACTAATTTATATTAATTTGCCTTCCCTGTGGACTAAAAGAGACCTTAGACTCATTATGTTAATTTACTGTATTACCAATGTGTCTAGGAAACCCAGTGAAAAAGCCATCTCCCAACTGGTGAGGCCCTGCCCATGAACAGCTGAAGAAATGGACTCTGATCCCAAAGACTTACTATCTGAATTTAAGGCAGCATCAGTGCAAGAACACGAAAAGAGGACAGACAAAGGAATCACCTTCGTTTTCTGTAACAGAGAGGGAGGAACTAATCAAGGGATGAATAAGAATCGCTTTTCACGTTTCTTTGGGAGGCAGACCTTAGAGAGGCAGGAGCACCATGAGAGGTTCAAGAGGTCAAGAAAGATGGCATTTTAAGAGCAGGATAACTGTGCTGAGAGATGGTCAACTGTACTGAGACATCCTCAGCTCACACAGAATAAAGACAAAATATAAAATAGAGGCTAACTGCACCGTTTTTTAGTGAGTGTGCTATTTCAGTAAATCTTGAAACATGTTAGGGCTAACAAGTGTAAAAAATAACGAGATGGCAGCCACATCCAGAAAACTGAGATTTTCCTTAGTATTGTGACTGTGCATAGGTTGATTATGATATTGATTATGAAAACATTTGATAACTTTTCTTGTTTAAATCCCAGTGCTTTATTTTACAGCTGAAAATACCTCATAGTAAGATATATTTGAGTTAGATTTTGAGGAAATTACAGATCTCTGTAAAAAGCTAAATGCCCTTCTGCCCATTCTTTACTTTAGAAAACAAAATAAAACTCTGTGTTAAATCTCTAAGATTTAACTCTGTGTTAAATCTCTATTGTCATTAATTCTTCCTACTACCTATCATTGTGGTTTTTTTAAGTAATATGCCTTCCATGAGCAATGCCATTTTTTCCACCATTATACTACCTCTTTTCTGGGGAAAAAAGCTATTTAGTGTTCTGCATTGTGGAAGAAATTATCTCTGTTTAAAAGGTGTTGAACTGACATAAATAAATTTACCATATATCTGTAGTGCAATTCATATCAGAATCAGGAACACCTCTTCTGAAAACCATTTTTCCCCCAGTCCCAAGCTTTAAATCCATGAGCTTTTTGCCCTCTTTTTTTTTTTTTTTAAACCAAGAAGTACTCTCAATTCTTTTCAAGCCAGTACTCACAATTCTTTTCAAGCCCAGTCTAGCAAGGAGTATGAAATAGAAATACAGACTGCAAAGAAAAATTCTTCAAAGATTCAATAAACCTTTCCCTGTACAGCTATCTTAGACGATTAAAATATACCACTGGCACCCCCAAACAGTTCTGCCTGATTTTAAAGCTGCTACCTTCTGCAATTCAACTTTTAGAAATTTCCCTTCAACAATAAATTTATACCTCCTTTCTTATTTATACACAAGGAGGTATAATTTTTACTCCTATTTCCCAATAGAACTTAGTCATGCTGTGCCATCATCCAAATCACATCTTAAGTGCTGTAGGTTGTTGAGACAAGACAGAAAACTAAGAGTTCTAACCCACCAGGAGAGTGTCTGAAGGCATCCCCCGAAGTTCCTCAGTCATGTTTTTTCCTTTCTCCAAATCCCTTGCTGGCTAGGGCTCTCTCATTGATAAATGGCATGTTTAAAACAGGCACAGCTTGTTCAGTCACCTAGGAACCTACCTATATACAGTCCCATTCAAATGATGTTCCATCTCTCAGCTAAATACTTCTGACTTTTACTTGCATCTTTGCCTTCTGCTATTTGTTTTCTCTTATTCCTTGAATCATCTTTTACCCACTTCTATTTTTCTCAATTTTCCCCCATATTTTCTGGTCTGCTGCCCAGCAGCTTATTACTGTTTATGAGTCTGTTATAACACAAATAAACGTGATGTCATCAGTAATGTCAGCAACAGAAGCAGCCTTGAAAATCAGGATAACTGGGCCCTGACTCTGTCTCCAGGTCTGATCTAAGCCAAGATGATAGGTCATTCCCTGGGACCTTTGTATCAGCCAAGCTACCTGACTGTCGGTTTTGATTTCATGCATTTTCACTCAGCAAGTGCTACACTTTCTTTCTTCCTTTAGCTTTTTCCCTGTGTTTACCAAGACAGACAGTGTTATTTCAAATCCACAGAGACAAATGCACTTTCCGTCTGCTTATAATTATGGCAGGGGGAAGAAGAGCTTTATTATGTGCAACAAGTGCAATGTGAAATATAGCAGAGGTGTAGGTAAGAGAGCAGCATTTTTGGTAAATGTAGTAATATTGCCAAATCTGCACAAAGTCAAAAGGGTGTAGAAGATTGTGGACCATATCTCAGAAAAAAACCCAGTAGTTATATCTAAAGTATCAACCTCTCCTGCCTCGCATAACCTGTCAGCATTGTAAAGACTTGACACAGCAGCCCAAATTAGTATTTTGAAAGTGGTCTTAATACCCTTCTCCATCTGACGGAGGTTTTGCACCTGTCTGCCTGTTTAGCTTTTGCAAGAAAACCTCACAACTTAGAAACACACCTTATGATAGCAAATGACCATGATACCATTCTGGCAGCAGTAAAACACACAGCAGTTCCCCCTCCAAGTGTGAAAAGATCACATACTTCACCAATACAAGAGCTTCAAAACTTTCAAGCACAGATAAAAGCATGGGAAAAAAATACTCTTTGAGCTAGGTGAAGGAATGATCAAAGTTCCCTGAACATAGAAATGGTTCTGTCATAACCTCAATCTCAGGCTGAAAAGATCTGAAGGTAACAATCACCTGTATCTGCACATGGGTTTACATGGTATGTTCCATATAAATACGGTATCTTCAAAGAACATTGAGCAATAAAGCAGAGCATTTGAGATCCAGAAAATGTCAATATAGTAGAATTTTTATTGTAAGCCATCAGAATATATAGCTTCTATTAAATAATTCATGCAATAATGAAATAAGTTGAGGGAGTAAATTGTCTCTGGTAGCTCATTAAATACACTGCAACCAAGTAACCTTATCTTGCCAAAATATGACCATAATTTAAAAATCCCCAAGAGGATTGTGGAATGTGGAATGTGCCTGGAAAAATAAAAAAAAAAAAGGTAATTGCCACAAGGTCAATAACTAATTTTTTTTTTTTTTTTTTTTTTTTTTATATGTTAACAATGACAAACCACAGAAGAATAGGTGTACAACCATCCAGGAAATATTTCCATCAGAAGAAGGTTTAGATCTCATCTCCCCAAAGAGGAACCAACAGCTTGTGAAAGATAAAATGGGATAAGTTACCCTCTGAAATCCAAATATCATGCTAAACTGAGAATAAACAAAGCGCTCTGTGAATTTTATGATGCAAAAGAAAGGAAAAGAAAAAACAAAACCCAAGAGGTAAATTGAAATGTGCTTAATAATTAAGTAGCTGATTGGTGGTGTCTGAAGATGATGTACACTGAAGCAAACTCGTTTCTAACAACATGCTTTACAAACAGACCAGTTTGCAACAAAAATATGTCTTCATCTTTATGTTCCCTTAGATTCATCTTTAAAAATATTAATTTTTCATTATAGAGCAGTATTTCATTGAAAAAATCTCATGTGGGAAAAAAGAGTCTGGCATGCATACTGCTTGACTCAGACTAATCATCAAGTTTATTATTTATGCAATTTTGGTTGTTCATGGGGCATTAAGCCGAACACAACTGGCACGTTAAAAAATTTTCAAGTTTTTATTTTTCCAAGTTTTTTTTTTAACTGTCTAGAAGTTTAAAGAATCTGTTTCTCTCTCTCTAACTACATCTAATATCCTATAAAATTCCTTGCATAATCAGAGTAGATTGTTTGCTAATTGCGGTATAGTTGTAGTTGCAAAATGTGATGCAGATGAGTGAAATATGGATGATTAAGGTCCACAGACATTTTTTGTTTACAATTTATTTCTTTCAGAGGCAAATACAGAACTCAGGCATTTAATGTAATACACGGAACAAATAATCTTCACTATCTTCAAATGCCAAAGACGAAAATAACAACAAAAAAAATCCTCCAAAAACTTGGATTGGTTAGAAAAATATCTAATGTTTTGTATGTTTTGAGATTGAAACTTTATCACACAGTATTTCCTTTTACACCACTTGTGTTCAGCATTGCAGTAATCTGACTTTAAAGAATTCAAGGTCTGTGGCAACAACATCTTCAGCAGCCAGGAAACCGGGAACAGTCTATTTCAAGAAAGAAAGGCACAGGAAGAATTAACTGCATTTAACTGAATTCTATTATTAGCCAGGTTATCACATTTAGAGAAGACATTAGCAATTCCTGACCTGGAAGACACAAATAGAACAGAGTAATTTATTTATATTTTGGGGAAAAGAATTCATTCTTTTTCTGGGTCTGAGCCACACACAGATGAGGATTATGTTTAGTTAATAGTTTCTTTCAAAAACAATTTAAAAAATTCCTAGGTCAGAAAGGTTTACCTTGATATTCCTCAAATTTCTAAAACCTTTAGATTCACAGACTAAGAATTGGATGTATATTTTGGTGCAAAGCAAGAGAGGGAGAGGATCTTTTCTTTTCACCCTTTTCACCCATTGCTTCAGGGATGAAAAAATGGCTGCTTTAACTCCCTCTGTGATTTTATCCAGAAGTTTTAGAGCCAATCATTACTGTCCTTTAAAGCCATTGTCTATTTCAAAGATATTCAAAGCAGAAAAGTTTAAGACAGTACCTGCAGTGAGGAAGATCTCAGTATAAGTCCCTCCCATCTCAAGTGTGTGTCCTGAGTGTTTATAAAGGGCTGAATTATGGTAGCACTTGGAGTCAAGTGTTGAATTTTGGCTTACTATGATTAAGTACAATGGATAAACTTTGGCAGATGTATTAAAATTTCAGCAGCACCAGTAAACTGAAAAAGCCTGAAAAATGCAAATGAGTAGAAGTACAAATACATTTGATATATCATGATTATAAGCAAAATTGATTTGTTTGTTAAATCTTCTTTTATACTCTGCTAGACTTCTATAATTGAAGAACTACTCTCATACTCATGTAGTTGTTTAAATCCTGTCCTAAACTCAGGCATTTAATTTAAAATCATAGAAACTGTGTGATCCACAATTTATACTTAAAAAGAAATTACTTTCTGTGGATTTGTCTGAGCTGAAATGTAGATGATTAGCTTGAAATTAATAATATTATAATGTAAAGGTAATGTATTTTAGTGTTATAATGTGTTTCTTCAGCAACAGCTGTTACTTGCTAAGTCAGCATTTCTAAAGCAAATTAAAAAGTTTCATTAATCAAGAATGCTATTTACGATTGAGTTCCATTATGCCTTTATGCACAAGTGATAACAATTTCTACAATGAAAAAATGAATGTTTGTTATCTTCAAGTATAGAGACAAAAGTGGCTTTAAGTTGTTAGTAAAGTTCTTTTATAAGCAAAAGACCTCAAAACTTCTATTTGTTTGCATCAGAAATGAGCACAGCTTTGTAATATATTTTACCATGTCAACTAATGTATTAAAATATCCTGCAAGCTATGCAGAACAGAAAAGCTAACTGCAAACTTAAAAAAAATATTGCCTGAAATTAATTGCACTGTACTTTAGGCAATATCTAGTACACCTGAAAATAATAAAAGCCATTGTTTATTCCCAGTGATCCCAAACTGAGTACTGGAAAAATCACCAATAGTTAGGGTTCCTTGATTTAAATTCTTGAGTTTTAACACAATTTATACCTTCATGATTGTTTAAGATAATTGTAACCCGAACTGTTAAAAATGTTAAAACTATTTCAATCTGTTGTAATTTGAGCAGAGTTTGCATCTATTAAGATCTTTTTATAGTGGAAAACTTGTTGGTTTACTTATCATGTATGCTTGCTTCCTGCAAAAGACAAAGACTTTCACAGTGCTCTCAGGAGTTTCAGGAGCTTGATGGGAGGTTGGGTTGATTGCATTTTCTTTTCTGCCTAATCATGTTTTTTTTAATACCTGAAGTGCTCCTAACACAGAAGATTATGTTTAAGCTAGAGTACATGGAAGAATGCTTGGAAAGGCCAATAGAAACATAAAAGATGATTGTTCAGTGAGCAAGGAAGGAAGGCATAAAAAAGCTTGGTAGAGACATGAATTCCTGACCAAATGAGGCCATGTGTCTGGTATGTACGGAATGCTTAATATCCAATACACTGGGCAACTTCTGCTTAGGGAAACATCTAAAAATGTGAACATCTTTATCACAATAAGTGACCTTTCTCCAGATTCCAATAGAATGGTGCACAGAAGAGAGAGTTTCAATGTTTATTTCCATATTTATGTTCCTAATGTTTTTATGTTGCTTGTGTTCATAAGTAAAAGCCTATCTTGATTTATTTTTTTTTATTTTACAGCACAAATATTTCATATTTTCTCAAGGTATGTTCAACGGGTTGTCTGCACATTTACTGGAATCTCAGTGGTGCTGTTTTATCATATTCAATGTGTGTGTATGCAGTAGAAATACATTCAGTTACCCAGTCATATGTAAGGTGCATAGTTGGCTCATAGACTCTTCCTCTATTTAAACATTAATAATACACACACACACTATGGGTCCAATATCAAATATGGATGCTTTAATGGAATGTCTAAATCTCAGACATGAATGCTCAAATCAGCACTTAGATCCACAGAGTAGGCATTTACACATCTAAGTGTCTATGTAAGTACCCAAATGTGCAATTTGGATGTCCTATTAAGATGCCCATATTTGAAAATTAGGCTGTCTTCCCGGCATTTTTGGCAACACAGAGTGCAGGGATTCTGGCAAAAATGCCAGGTTTTAATTCTACTGTGCTAAGGGGTGTTTGAGTGTTTGTTAGGTAAATAAATAAATAAATAAATAAAACAAAAATTGCAGGTCTAGAAATAGATTTTGCTCTACTTTTATTTTCAGCATTTCATATGGTCTTGTAACTGGGTACTGAGACAGCAACTGAACACTGCTGCCTGAAGTCCAGTGTTGTCAAGAAAAGGAAGTTCTAATGTCTCAGGGTATATACTGAGGTTTGTCATATTTTAATATGCGGAATTATAAAATGTGCTATTGCAGGATGCTGCAAGTTCAGTACCCACTGAAGCAAAGCCATTAAATAAACACTCTGTTTTATGTACCCTTAAATGGTAAGTGATGTCCTGGGTTGTACATTATGTGTACAGCTATGAACCAATATATGTAACATTTTCTAGTTCTCTTTAGAATCTGAGTTGAAATCTGAAAGTTCACTACCCTCCTTGGTGGAAGAGCACCATGAAAGTCCCCAACTTTCAGACAGCTGAAGGCAAAGTTGATTGCATTAAGATTATTCACCACCCTGGAATATTTACAGGAATGATCACAGAAGTATTGTGAGCCATTTTTAAAATGTCTCAAATTTTATCATTTTATAAGGAAATAAAGCCTGGTTTGGCCATGAAGTCTAAAGCTTTTCTTCTTAAGATAAGGAAAATGACTCAAAATAAATAAGTCAAAACCAAAACACAAGTCATAAGGAATAGAAAGCCTGATAGATTCTAATGAAATGTATTTTTTTACTTCCATTTTATTTATGAACACAGAAGTGCTTGCTTTGTGACAGCCATGCCAGGACTTATCTAGGTTTCAGTTATTCTTAAAGCAAACCCAAGACAGTGTGCCATTTTGGTTCTTGACATTTTTACACAAGCCACCAATTTATTACTGCAAGCTATTGTTTTCAGCTTCTGTTTTGGTTCTGATGAAGTATTTACAAGCTTGAGAGAGGTTGTTTCTTTTTCCCCATATCATACAGAGACAAAATATATTAGCTCCCACAAACCTTGCTTGCACTAGAACTGCATGTATTTCACAGTTTCTGTCTTGTCAGTCTGAAAAGCATTTGTAAGATAAAAGATAAAAATCTACGATAGATTTTGCATGTTTTTCTATGTTTTATGTTCTATACAGTCTTTATCAGGTTCTCTGTGTTTTCATCTCTCATTTATGGGATCACATAATGCCTTTTGTAAGAGAATAGTGGCTATAACATTTATTTTGTTTTAGATAGATTTTCCCTTTTCAATTGAAAATCCATTCTCTGCCCACTCTTGAAGAACCTGTACTCCCAGCATTTGTTAGATGTGCTGTCTTTCCTTCCTTATCATGCACTACCTGTGTGAAGATGAACAAATCCTGCATCTCTCTGAAGCTTATAGAGCCAGGTAGCATCAGTTTTAACTATGGTTTTGCCAGACTTGGCAAGATACATAGGATCACACTTGGCCAGTGTCCAAACAGGACCACTCCTGTTTGGCACACACATGTGAATCTTTTTAATGGTGAGCCATGGTGAGCAAAAATACAAGTTCTTCAGCTGCCTTTGACAATGACAGCAGTATCCTTTGTGCTGGATGAGATGCAAAACCAAGTTCACTTGCTTAAAGCCATTAATGATCCCACACCACTTCCAAATGGGCAGCCACAGTTTCCATCCCACATTATGGGCTTCATCCATTTCAGTGCTCTGCATTTCACTTCCCTTTCATGGTAAGGTTGGTATTGCACACTTTAAGATAGGTATATGTTTCACAAATACAGTAAACCTGCCATTTAAAGTATTACATTATTGAATGAAAACTCTGCTTTAGGATTTCTCTCTTTCTTCATCTCCTCAGCGCAAAGCAGAGTAATGTACCATAGAGAGGAATGATGAAACATGCAAATATTTGACCAAAGGAAAGCCTTCATGTTGCAAAAAAATGTCCTCAGATCCCTCAGAGGTTCCTTTTTTAAGTCAAATGATTAGGCAAAAATAACACTGAATGACTTCAGTTAATTACAATTACAACAAATGTGCCCCATTATGAGCAGAATTAGTAAATGAAAATTACTTCTGCCTAAAACCCAGCTTTTCTGCGAAAGATTATTTATTAGTTTTGCCACAAATAATATTGAAGAGAAAAATGCCACACTCTTCTCCCTACACCCTTCTATCTCTGTTTCCTGGCTTTTCAGTTTTGTTGTATGAGTGTGCACACATATCTCTATACAGAAATCAAAATCAGAACAAACTTTTGCAACTTCTGTGTTTAGTCCACTGTGCCCATAGGGTCCATGAAGCCTTCAGAACTAAACAAGCTGCAGAAATCTTACATTCAGGTCTGCCCTCTATCTACATCCAAAGGGTTTTCTATGCAGTTTTGAACAGTTCTTTTTAAAAGACTGGTTGGAATTTTGTCAAAATATTTCTGCAGTGCTTTAGCGTCTTTTCACTCAATAAAGCTATTAATAATGCTCCCTCGTATTTTAATTTCCTGATAGAAAATGGGAACTTATGCAGCTAGAATGTTATATCAGAGATGACCAAATAACCTCTCATATTTCCTCTGTGTGGCACCATCATGAGGCACCTCTGGACTAAAATTCTACATCATAATTAAGAATTGGATTGACAGACTTGAAACTTTTTTGCATATTGCCATTCAAAACTTATGTTTGTTGATACCTATTTCTCCAAGCCAAGCACTCCATGTAGGTTTCATTCTCCACTGCAAATGTCCTTAAATCTTACACTGATCAACTGAAGTTCAGTGTTATACTGTGTGTTCTACAACCTGTAAGTGTGGAATTTTCATACCATCAGATTTAGGGATGGAACCTTGTAATAAGTTTAGTGCAGTAGGTTTAAATAATACAATGGAAAATCTCATGTAGCTGTTCAGTTCATCCATCATCTGCATGAGTTTCAGACTCAGAGTGAACTGCAAAAGGAAATCTGGAAATACCTGTGTAAATAAATGTGATCTGCCCCAAGAAATACATGACAGTGTGTTCACAGATTCCTGTGAGAAATGAACAATCCCCAGTATGTGAGAATTAAACTGAACATTCCTTAATATGTTAAGGCCAGAGTAGAATTAGACAAGATAATTTTTGCAATTCTAGGTCCAGTGCATTATATTGTCCCCATATCCCCCATTTGCAACTCCACATACCTCTGATTTTCCAGCTTGTTTCTTTTTGTCCTTCTGCCTACATTCACTACAGTGTGTCATAACAGAGAGGAGAAAGATAAAAACTGTTATGAAATGCAACATTCTAAAATAGAAACAGTTTCTAGTAATTTTGAACATTTTCTTTATGTGGAAAATAGTTCAGTATTTATTATAATTTGTGTAGCATAATGTCAGAAAAAGTGCTTTGAAAAAGAAAAAAAATAGAATCAAGCACTAGAGAAATATTTCCTCCTTAAGCAAAAAAGAGGCACCTTGCACCCCCCTCTGAGGTTCATACATGCTTTTCCCTCCTCCCAGAATATTTCTTTTCCCATCCTACCTCACTGCCTGAAGAAACTGAGAGCAGGAGAGAAAGGACATTTTTCAGAGCAGGATATTATGAATGGAATCCCCAATGCTTACAGGATTACCACAAGTGTGACAACTGTCTTTGTTTCCTTAAAACTTGTCCCCTGAAGTAATCTGTAAGTTTTTTCCTCTTTATCATATGCCATTTTCTCCCACTGCTCTGAATAAAGCTGTAGCTAGAATACTTTCAACAAATATGGCCACCACCTCTCTGAAGTCTCTGCAGGTAAATATTAAATTGCCCCCAGTGAAAAAAAATGCAGTCTTTATTTCTGCATTCCTTAAATATGGTACTGGGAGAAACTGGGGAAATAGAGCAGAAAAGCAGGCTAGAACAGAAGCAGGGAACAATGTAATTGGGTAAGGTATCATGGGAAAAAAGGAGAAGGACAACATGCGGTAAAGGAACTGAAGGATAATGAAGGATGCAGTGAATAAGTAAGAAACAGAAAATTTGGAAGCAAGGAAGGTGAGAAATAAACACTGGAATGCAAGAGGGTGGGAGGAGTGGGGGCTGGAAACGCCAAGTCACAAATTTATTGTAGAAAGGTTGATGTGGAGATTTTTTTAATAATTGTGGGGTTTTTGACAGCCAGGGGGACTCGTCACTTTTAAGTCAGTTTAAGACTAAATTTAACAATACTTGAAGAGGAGACTCAGAAAGTCCAAGTAGCATCAAAGAGCAAGACTTACGCTTCCTTTTATACCCAAAGCTAATATTAAAGAAAATTGGGAAGTACAAAAAATTTAGAGACAAAGATACAGTGAAATCAATATTAAGACTAAGAAAGTTCTGTACAAAACACATTATAGGCTGAAAAATCAATTTTAGAACTTTCAAATGCACTGTAATGAAATATTGCAGACAAATGGAAGAATACTCCCAACCATGAAAGTGTGAAATACCTCCTTTATATATATAAAGAGCTACAGTATTCCAATAACTGAGAAATACTTACTTTATCAACTAACATTAGGAAGACAATAAAATATCTCTATACCATATCAAGTAATATTACAGAGACTGGTAAATATGTGCTTAGAGAGTATTTGATGAAATAACTACTGGAGAAAGAGAAACAAAATTGCTTGAACTGGCAAAAAAACCCCATATACTTGTTTAACTAACACTAGGAAAACTATGAAATACAGTAGTACACTTATGGAAAAACAATGAACTGAAAGAAATACAAAATCTAATCTTGCTTTCCTTTAAACTGAAGTGGTACAATTCAAGAGAATGGAGTTATTCTGGATCCACTCACTGGTAAGCAAAAGGAGAATTTCTCTCATTTAGTATATATTATTTAGTCTCCAAAAAACAATAAAAATAATTTTAGAAGCTAAAAATACCTGCTAAGCATACAATTGAGTTCACTTTTGAACTCTATTACTCATGGCCTCTCCAGGAATCTCCCTCTGACAGCTAGACTGTGAAAAGTCTATGGAGCAGCTGAACTTCCTCCAAAGAGCAATTGTTTTTCTTAAGCAAAAGTAGCTGCTGTAGACCAAATACAGTAATTGTGAGACTGTCTTATTTGAGCCTTACAATGAATTAAAGTGTCATATTTTGTGCCAGTGCAAATGGAAGTGAAAGAATGCATTCATAGGGGGATGGTTCTGTATGCTGGATCTGAGCTCTGGATGCTGTACCAGGATAGAAACCTACAGTGAAAAAAATTATAATTTGGAGGCTATATTGTCAACTCTGGTAATTTTTATTGAGGGCTTTGTGCTATGTGATTTTCCTAGATCTCCTCTCCCTAACTGAAAGTATTACGTGAAAATGTTTTCTTTGTCCTTTTAAAAAATGCCTTGTCTATACTTTTACACAAAATGTTTTAAACACAAATCCTAAGACACAAAAAACCCCAGAGGCAAATATAAAAAATTGCCAAATATACTCTTTTTTAGATGATGTCATGATTTTGTGGGAATAAACTGATAATGATCCTCACTGCCTATTTTTGGCATCATGCTTTCCTTCCTTTAGCATGTTATAAAAATTCTTACTTAGGAAACTTCTTATGGTTGATAACTGGGCTCAAATTATTGGAAACGCTTGTGTGGAAGTTGTACTAGTTTCTGTAACACATTATTTCTTATTAAAGACAGGTTTTTTCTACTTGCAGTCATTGGCAAAACTGTGCATTTGTTTCTGCCTATATATAAATAATATGTTCTTTTATTATATACTTTGCCTGTTGTGTTACATGATCCAATCAAAGGGAAAAAATTTAAAAAAAGAAGTAGCAAAAAGTTCTTTTTCACAATACAGTGTCTCATCAGAAATGGATGTAGACAAATCTATCTGACCTTAAAAAAAGACAAAGTTCAATACTAGACATGATTTCCATCTCCTTAAGCCCGAATTGTTGCAATTGAGAAATTTTGTGTCACACTTCAGTTCTCCAACCTGACTGAAAGAGAGCTGAGACTGCAAGGGCAGCAATGTTCATTTGAATACATATTAGGCTTAACACAATTCACAAAATTCAACTGTGTTTGAAAAGACTTTTTAAAATCTTTATTTTTGCCATATTCATGAGACCCTTATAGAGCGTAAAGAAGCTGCAGTAATCTGGACAAAGGGGAACAGATTTTCCAGAGAGAAGCAATATCAGTACAATCAGAGATAAAATACTTATTTTAGAGCTAGCAGAAGAAATTAAAAACTGAAGGTTTGCTATGAAAAGAGGGCTGCAAGAAACAGTGGGAACAGTGCAGACAATGTTTGAATTAAAAAAAAAAAAAAAGCCCATAATCTAGATTTGCTTTATATGAGCTTCCTAATGTTGATTCTGACAAAAGAACTCAACTGTCC
Organism: Sylvia atricapilla; assembly: GCF_009819655.1. Lineage (NCBI taxonomy): Eukaryota > Metazoa > Chordata > Aves > Passeriformes > Sylviidae > Sylvia > Sylvia atricapilla. The sequence goes on from NC_089142.1 coordinate 59,833,124, forward strand.
AAAGACCACTCACATGGATATTCCTTCCTCTCAGGGCATCCTGATCCAAGGGACTAAAGCAGCTTTCAGAAGGGATTATTTAATTTCTGTCACAGGTTGTTTGTTACCTGAAGCACTCCCTCACAAGCATGCTGATGCAGAATACCTTGATTTCTCAGAGAATGCATCTTATCATAGAGCTGAGGAGCAAAGAGCTGCTTGTTAACCAGATGCTTGAAAACAGAAATGTGATGAGGAATAACCAGGAGCTGGAAATTTCCCCCTCAATCTCTTCAGCTGGAGATGAAAAGATGGGAAGAAAGTCAATGGGCTCACCTGGATGTAGGAGGTCCTAACTCTGCTGTTCCAAATTAATGCAGATGAATACCCGAATCCTCATTGCTCAGCAGCCACTGTGCTAGCACAGGGTGAAACTGCCCTGTATCACAGTGGAGGAGAAGTCACCAGGAGCATGGAAAAGCAAGGCTCAGGTCCCTGCTTCACACCATTTTAATTGCATAGAACATTTCTAACTCTCCTGTTAGAAAGAGCCCCCTCCAGAGAAAACTCAACATATGTGAGGGACATTTAGAAGGTCAGGATCTGCACCTCCAGTCAGAACCAGGCCAGGTGTTTTTGATAAGCTTCCTTGTCACAGCAGTGTTGACTAGCTTTGTAGCTTTTGTCATTATATCTACCCTGAGCCTGCAAAACCATTCTGCAAAAGGTAAGATGAAAGAGAAAGTTTCCACTGAAAGTTTTAGGCTTGATGAATCATTCTGCTATGATGAAAAGCCATTTTGTCACAAAATTCCTGGCTAGCTCCAGTGGTGATACTATTGTCTAGCATAGCTGTCAGGCAGCCCTCCTAATTAAGCTATTTTTGTAGAAGACTCTGGGTATATTTTGTGAATCACAAAGCTTGCAACTCCAGTTCCATATCAACACTGGGAAATTCTCCCAGAGGGAAATCATAATACTGTGCTCTACAACCCAAAATTGCTATATAAAGCATGTACTCTTCCATATTGGAACAGACTGTTCTACTATCATAGCAGCCTTTCAATTCCCTGAAAATACAGAATAAAGAGGAGAGGTCTTTGTATGATCAGAGAGGTATTTGATCAAAGCTTTTCATTTGTTGCTGGACATAGAAGTACTTCATAACATAGCACTTAGACATATACATGTAAAAGTTCAGAAAAGGTAAAATGAACGGTAAAGATGTCTAACATTTATTTGAAGTGCAGACAACGAATGTAAGACCATGCCAAACCATCATGTCAGCACTAGCTGGGGGTTTAAGTTGTTCCTGACTTCTCCATCTTTTTTTCTCCATTAACAACACTTGAGTGATAAAGCGAAAGGAGATTTGTGGGTGAATCTAATGTTACCTTCCAACTCTGGTGCACATCATCAGGAACAAGTGTTGGTTTGCCATAATGCCACCTTCTCTGGATTTGTGTCTTGCCTCAGGTTTGTTCCTTCTTTCAAAGTAGTTGGTAACAATGATTTTGAAGTATTACTTCAATTTTTGTCATTATCCATATTGTCCTTCTCTTCCCAACTCATTTTTCAGGGTCTCCTTCAGCCACTGGGAATAGGTCACCCATGTGTCTGTGGTTTACAGTGTAAAACTTCATGGGACCACCACTATTTTTTCAACTGCTGTGTCTCTCTTTTTAAAGGATGGTATGCACCTCAAAGAGAAAAATAAAGCTCAGAAAAGAAGAAAACTCTTAAATGGACAGTGTATCTGCACTGTTTTTGTCCATCTCTACATCTTGCTGAGAGACTTCTGTTAAACTGTCCAGTCATGCCGGTAAGAGGCTCACAAACAGCAGCATGGTGGAAGCATGTGCATCACAGCAACAAGCCCTTTCACTTGGTGGGTCTCAAGACGTCTCAGGAATTGATCAAAATCAAGACAAATCTTTTTATTAGTATTCATTACTTTCTCTTTATCAGTCTCTTTTAAATTCTGCCCTACTGTACAAAATAGCCCAACCTAAAGCTAATAATCTGAGATTCCAAATTTGTCATGCAAAAAATAATACCTTGAAAATACTTGCAGCTTCCACCAAGCCTCTTATTTCCTCTTACGCAGAGAGCTACCAAGTCAGAGAGAAGTGATGAGAGTAAATTGTTAAAAAAGGGAACAGTACAGCACCTGACATCCAATAGTGTGTGCTGAGCTTGGCATTCACAGAGGAGGAGTAAAATACACACAATCTCAAGATGTATTTCCAAGTGATGATATATAATATTTTATTGAAACGGTTCATAAGAAGAATATATTCATGTGTGATGCCTAGCTTCTCATTAAATAAAGTGCTTGAAATTTATAGCCTGAAAACTTGAACTTTAAACAAAAAATATTCAAGTGTGAGAACCTGAAATTAAGAACCCTGAAGATCTTTAAATGTTCAGCAACTCAAATGGTCTCTTTCCTCAAGAAGAAACTGAGGATGCTAGTGAGGACAGAGGGCACTAATCAAGCGCTCCTGTTTTCAGTTTTTGCCACTGTTCTTTCTTCCTGTAACAAGAAATTTACTTTTCAAATATGTACATAACATTTCAGTTCTAGAGCTGAAAAAAGTATGTATTTTTTGAAAGCTACCTGTGAATAAATCTGTCCTGGGCTCTGTGTTTGGATACACACACTAATTTTTAAGGATATACATTACTACTTGTTCTCATTATAAGGAAATAACCTAGTTTTTCAACACCTGGTAGTGCTATGCAGCTCCTGAAACTGTTATAGGTATACAACAAATATCTGAATAATTTAGAAATTGAAGCAGTTAAATTTGGAGCTGAAATTTAAAACTCCTTAAAGGTGAAAGAAAATTTTCCTGGAAGTTCAGAATTGTGTATAAAGTTGGTAATATATCTTGGTCCCAGGTCTCTGGAAAGTATTTTCTCCCACATAAAGGCTTCTCTGCATTTGGGTTTGTGTATGGATATAATATGATCAACAACTCCCTTTTTGATTCCATACACACTTCACTTCTGTATACATTTTCAAAGGAACTTACACTGACACCTTGTATTCAATACCTACAGGCATACCAGGCTGCAAATTCTGCTTTCACGTCTTGTCTTTACAATCAATCATATTTTAAAAGAAAATAAGAAGAGATTAATACAAACAAGTGTTATTTGAAGGTTCTATAGCTCTCTTGAAAATGCAGTATTATCACCATTTCAAACACTTTTCCATAAATGTTACCTAATTATCTCCTACCAGCCAATTTTAACTCAGAAGCATTGGTTGTCTCAGAAGAGCAAAGTGAAACCTGAAATCAGAAAACTTCGCTTTCAGTTGTTACTATAATAACAAAATTCACAGGATATGTGCTTTTAGAGAATCATCAGGAGCCACAAAACTTAAGAAGCAGCCTGGGCCTCTTTTTAGCTAGCACTGAATCAATACACCTAATCAGTGACATTGTACTTAGTGGTGGTACCAGGGGAATTCTGACTGCTTTGACTGAGAGGCTTTTTTTTCCCCCCCTTAGATTTGGTGTTCACTCCTCAGTGAATCTCAGGAGGAGAAGTGAAATGCAGATTCACATAGGCTACAGATATACATATGTAAATTTGTATGTATACTTGCAAATGTAAAATCGCAACGTTTTTGCAATACCACAAGCAAAGCTTGCTTCACAGATTTCCCTAAAGTGTGGTCTGATGTAAATCCCAGATGCTACAGAATATAAGAGAATCGTGTTCTTTCCTTAATACAGTTGACATTGCTTATTGCTATATAGGAAAAATTTCTTGTCCTACATCATCTTCCTCCCCTCAGCACTGTGCTTCTATAGACTTAGTGCTGTTGGAGCATTTTTGCTATGTCTCTAATTTGTTTATGCAGATTCCTTCATTCAGTGCCATGAAACTTGTGCAGCACAGCCCTCTAAGCTTGGCTTTGTGAGCTTGCCTCCCATGGCTGATGCCACTTAGCCTGCTGCAAATTGATGTGGATGGCTCTCTCACTTTGGAGACCGAACATTTTCACCTTCACAGTACACTCAGCTTTCACTGGCCTGGGGCTTAGGAACCTGAGATACATTCTTAACTAGGAAATTCCACTTTGCATTGCAACATGCTATAATCATACCAGTGGACTGAAATTTCAAGTATCCTAGAAAATTCCACCTTGTCACTCTTCAGAAGGGCATTGGTTCCAAGAATTAGCACATTTCCCTCATCCCCACTTCATATTAACACTTGAAACTAAGTACAGATTCTTGCTCAACTGATGAAAGTTAAACAAGACAAGTACAGTAGTAGCTTGTGCATGTTTTCTCTTATTAATTATATGCACAGTAATACTGTATTTATGCAATCATTTTCACATGCCCCTTTGGCACTGATGAATGCTTATCAATGTTAACATCATGATAAAAATGACAAAAGCCGGGAAGTTCAATGGTAGGAGTGGAACTTTGCATTTTTCTTCTGCTACTGCAAAGAAAAACACAGGCTGTGTCCTAGGTCACACCTTCAGCCTCTTGAATTTTGTCAGCTGATGTTACAATCTTCTAAGCTGTGTTTTTATCTGTGGATTCTTTTGATTTTTCTCTTAATGACAGCAAAATTTCTGGTGAAAACATGACACCCTTCAATGTTATGAAAGATGCTAAGACAGGATGATCAGACACCTTATATATCTGCTAGCTACTCTGGGGTGCTTTATGGCCTCTTAGTAAAAATATATGTTTATCATTAACCTAGGGTCATTTATTGACCCCCTTAACCTACAAATGTTGCTTTGTACACACTTCACATCAATGCAGCATAAATTACTGAAGCTTCTCCCTGAAGAATTTTTAAATGGCATTAATTCTTTCACTATCTAGATGCCAGCTATCGGGGGGAATTCATGTGAGAGGTAAAAAACATGAAGTTAATTGAAATTAGCCCTCAACTGAAAAAGGAGCCTTAAAGGAATTTTGAAGTTCCATTAAGTATGAAAATAATATTTATTCTTATGTGAGAGGCAGAAATTAATCTCACATAAATAGTTGCAACTGTATTTCTATTTTTCACTTATCTTCCCATCTTGGTTTTCCTTCAACACAATTGCCACATCCTGGGATTTGTTTCCGAGCTGCTTTCCAGTATATTTCTTTTTTTCACCTTCCTTTGTGATGGATTCCTTGCACTACTCTGTGAAGGAGAGTTTTGCTTGACAGTCTCATCCAAGAGGCTTTCTGGGGTGGGTGCTGCTAGCTGCTCAGTGAGCAAAAAATAAGTCTCAGTCTTCTGCTGGGCAAAAAGCTTGTTTTACTGTTATCACATGCATATAAATTCATACTTGCCTTTCTAAAGCAAACACTGAAATTTATGGGTTATGTTTTAAAAACCCTTATGGAAAAAGTTTACATGCTGTAAGATGACAATTCAGGACAGCTGACAGGCAGTGCTAGAAAATGCCCGAGATTAGAGATTTCTGTGGAGAAAATTCAGCTATGGGAGAGCAGGAATTGGTATTCACTAGAGTTCTGCCACCAGCTCTGCTTCTGAAATAAAAATCTAAATTCCTCATGGGAGCTTCAAGAGCAGCCACAGACAACACATTTCTCTTTATAGTGCTCACTCGTAGAGGGTGGCTCCCAAATTGATTCCTGAGGACCAAAATAATACATGCTGTTGCCATCAAGATGGTGGCAAATTGCCAGTTGGGTTTTCCTCTTTCTCACTGTTTAACTACATTTGGTGATAGGGAAATAAAATAATGTTCTTCTTTAAAAGTATGTTTCTATATAACCAACTAGTCTACCTGCTGAGATGCTTCCCAGTCAGTAAAGAAAGGAAAAGGCAATCCATGAAATCTTCTAACATGCAAACAAAGCAACTGAAATATTTGAAAACACCAGTAACAACAGTTTACAGTAGGTAATTTTGTTTTCATTAGGGCTTGGATACCAGGAGGACAGGCACCTCATGCCCATTTGGTGGAAGAAGTCATCTGCTATAACTCTACAAACCTCAGTTCTCCACAGGCACACGAAACTCACTTGCATTCACATGTAATATTTTAAAATATACTAGAGATTGTGGTTTATATTACCCTTCCTTTTGTATTTACTAACAGTGATTAACAGATCCAGAAGGACAAACTAGATGGAAAAAGACATAATTACAGGTGCGAGACATATTTTTATGTGGGGCAAAATTAAATAAACTAAATAGCACTATCATGAACAATGAGTTGGGCCACGGTAATGCTAGAAACAAGGATGGTATAAACACCAACAATGCATTAATACCTTCTTGACATAACCTTTGAGTATGATTCAAGGGAAACTTGTCCCTGAGGTGTCTGATAGGAAGGGAACAATGAATTATGGTCAAACTAAATTGCACTTAGATATTATTTTTAAGCAGGTTAAAGTGGTTACAGTATTTTTAGACTGTTTACTGGAGGTCACTTAATGGAGAATTTCACTCTTGCATAGAGCTATCTTCCCTTTTCATTGTAACATCACTTTTCCCCTCCACCTCTTCTCCTGTACAGAACTGTACTGTCAGTTCTCTGTTCATCCTTTTATGTCATCTTCTCTATCTCTTTCTATATATACATCCCGATTTGTCTCCTGTTCAGTAACCTACTCTTTGTTTCCACCCTTTGTTCCATTTATCCTTTTGATGGCTGACATCATAGAATTTGACAAAACTGACATAAGCCACAGTGGGACTCATCTTAATATTATAAAAAATTCCCAGAGAAAAAATATTCCCATAATATTTTAATCACAATATTTTAATTAATGTGTTACTCTGAAGGCATAACATTTAAGGCTGTAAGGGTTCATATATTTAGTCTTAAATTACATTAACAATTAGTGCCATAAACAGATAAGAAAATGGCACAGTATCACCAAAATGAGTAATTGCTTCCCGTTACAAATTGCTTCCCTTCAGCAAAAATATACAGTATAACCTCTGCTTCTCAGATGGGCTTGCTTCACTGCTGTGCTGTTACTATTTGTCATCAAGCCCTTGGTTTTACAGCATTTGAAATCCTGCAGCCAACCTGCCTTCTCCTGTATTCCAAGGTGGGAAATGTCTTATCATCATTTGTGCAACTGGGTTACTGTCTTTTGATCTCAAAATTTTCCGATAGTTTAAAGCAGAAGTTTTGGGAATACTCAGAATTCAGCGGTACTTCTGCCGGGACAGATGGATGAGCGGACCAATGTAGTGAGAGGAATGTCTTTTTTGCCATTGCAAGGCATGTGGGACTAATTAATTTTGCTTATGGATCTTGTGCTTGGATTTATGAATCCCTCGAAGGTGAGCTCTCATGTATGTTTTCTTACCATGGAAGAACCAGAGAACATGAAATCTCTGAAGTCATTTTTGGTAATGTCAATATGGACTTTTGAAGCTACCAAGACAATGTAGTTTGGAGGACAAAAACCATTGAAAAGAATGAAGAATTTCAGTCTAAGAAAAACACTTCAGTTAGATATAGAATATGTGTTTACTTTAGCTTTTCTGCACTTTTTGAATTTGTGACAATCAGTATTCATTGTAACCAAGAAAAAAATTATTAGCAAAAAACTAAGTAATGTAACTCTTCTGTCAAAAAATTAAGAGATTGCTTTATCCCTAGTTGCCCTCCTGATTGTCCCAGGATCAGACTTGTTATAAAGCAAAATTAGAAACTTAAAAATCTCATGTTATGAGATGGATCAGTGGGTGTAGAATTATGAAACAGCTGTTCAAAAAGCTAATCCAGTGCCTACTTGAGACAACATTTTCAAAAAAAGCATTCACCTGAAAACTAATGGAGGAATACCCTATCCCACAGATCAACAAAACACATACTGCCTGAAATTTAAAGGCATCATTAATCTTTATCTAATCCCATTGAATCTATTGGTACTCAAGTTCACAGCCACCCATTTTGAGGAAAAAAACCTTAACTTTGTGCCAAAGTTCTGTAACAGTTTTTACCACAAAGCCATTACATTTTCTATTCATCTTATGTAAATAAGATAGACATGCCTAAATGAGATAGATATTTTATGGTAGATATTAATATTTCTGTAAGGAATACAATTACTAAATCAAAACAACACAGTTGTCAAAATGCCTGAAACACATTTGCCTATGACAGAGAATAAGAAGGATCTAGAATTTATTTTGTATTAAAAGCAGTGGTTTCATAATCTTTTTTATTAGTGGTTTCCAGATTTTATAGTACTTTTTATTAGCCAAGCATCTGATTTCTTACAAATCAATGTGTTCTGATAACCACAAGAATCACATTGACAATACTGAAGGAGTAAAAGCAAAAAAATATATTTCTAAACTTGGGTATTATCTCTAGTTTCTGAGCAACTTTCATACAGGCACAACAGACATAACACTTGAAAAGAAAAATTACAGACAAGAAATGAAGCAGGATTTATAAATATTTCCAGCTCCTACGCATTATCCCCTTCAACTATAAATATAACTATCAAATTAAACTAATTTTATGACAATGGCTCCTTTTATCATTATTCTTCTCACAGTCTCCTCACCTACTACTCAGTTCTCAAAATCCTATCTTTAATCTGCTGGATTTAAGTGTTAAAGGAGATTTCAAACAATGAATAGCTGCTGTAATCCTTCAACAGAGTGGAGGGGGTTAAGTAGCAGCACTTTAGTCATGCCTGAATTCGGTGATTTTAGAGCTTAAGTAAAACCTTTTAACATTATTTGACTATACCAGGTTGATTTTTTTTTTCAGTTAAATTGCTAACCAACTTGCTGAATCTCAAATTGCTCTCATTTTTACAGGAACCATGCCAGGGCATTACAGACAAAATGGCTAAATTGGTTCTGGAGGGAACCATAAGCTGTTTAAAATAAGATTACATTTATTTTTTTAAACATCTTGTTTGTATGTATGTATGCATGATTTAGAGTGTTGGTATTCTGTAATTTAACTGTATGATTTTATGCCTGCTGAACTTTAGGATGCTCATGAAAATTAGGTTCTTGTTTCTCTTGTTCCTCTGATGAATGAAATTTCAATCAGTATTGTCTTAGCTCCTTTTAGCCTGCCTTGTGTTTTCATGTTAACTATTCCCAATCACGGCCTACTATCTTATTTTTTCCTGTTTAATTCTCCCATTTGGATGCATTTTTACACCCGTTCTTGCAACATACTCTATTTCTTAATCTCTGCATTATATTGCCAATTTCTCTCCCCCTGCCTGATATCTCTTAGAACACCCTTAACCTTTATCCTTTTGCATCAGCATCTCCACAAACTGCAGCAAAGCACATTCGAAAATTGCAAAGGAAAGCATAATTCCTAAGGAACAGCGGGCAGGTATTTGTGAGACTGGAAAACAAGCTCTTCACTGTGGACTTGGTTCACCTCTGAAAAGTACCTGCTGGTGAAAATTTCTTTTTTACATCACTGCTTGTTTGAGGGAAAGCCGAATCAGCGCCCTTGTTGGCTCAGCTTTAAGGACAGGCACAATCAGGTAACACCTCTTGTGGCACAAACACAGTAGCACCTGCCAGAATTACACTGCACCACATCTGTGTTTAACTTGGAAACTGCATTTATCTACAGAAATTTTAGGCCATGTAAGACACGAAACAGGAAACAGTGAAATCAGAGATGATAGCTAGTAATCTTGTCCTTCCTTCCTAGCATTACAATGTTGAAAATATTGTGGTTACAGACAGAAAAACATGATTTTAACAGCACGGTAGCAAAAAACACCTCTCTCTAAATATCTGCTTAGCTTAGCTTTCTAATTCTGACAAGGAAATGGAGGGTATGCTCTATTTGATCTCTAAAATGAAAAGGAGGAAAAAATACCTTTCCCAAGCAATTCAAAAATTCATTTAGTTGTGGCAATAGAATACCCAGCTATTTGACATACAAGCAGACTTTTCCCTTGATATAATTATGTATTTAAGATACATAATTAACCAGTTTGTAAACTGATGTCTCAGCTGAAGATCACACTCACTGAATTCATATCCTTGTTTTGATACACATTTTAAATGGGAACACTGCTATGTCTTCTACAAATTCAAAATACACACAACTCCTTCTCAAGTACTTTATTTGAGAATCAAGGTCTGTAAATTCAATGTCATGAGTAATTAAAGACTGTTCGAAAAACCCCTGCACTTGTCTACACAAGTTTATGTACATCATCATACCTGTTGCACAGAATGAATTCTGCCAGACTAGAACAGAAAAACCTCTGGTTATTGACAAGTAGCAAACTAGACAAACCTATAATCACTGATAAGTGAGAAAACAAACAAACCAGCAAACAAACAAACACAACCAGCAGTAAACTGTGTATAGCTAAACTGTTCACTAATTCTATCCATACTGTCACTGTGGTGGGTTGACCTGACTGGATGCCAAGGCACCCACCAAAAGCCTTTCTATACCTCCCCTCCACTGGAGAGGGGAGAGAAAATACAGCAAAAGGCTCATGAGTTAAGGACAGTGAGAGACCCCTCAGTGATTACCATCACAGGCAAAACAGACTGTACTTGGGGATATTACTCGAATTCGTTACCAACACAATAAGAGCAGATAAATGAGAACTAAAGTAAATCTTAAAAACAACTTGCTACCCCTCTCTTTTTCCCGGCTCTACCTCCTCCCCCTCAGCAGTGCATGGAGACAGGGAATGGGGCTGTGGTCAGTTCATCACAGGCTGTTTCTGCTGCCGCTCAGGGAGAGGAGTCCTCCCCCTGCTCCAGCATGGGGTCCCTCCCACGGGAGACATGAACTTCCCCAGTGTGAACCTATCCCAGGAGCAACAGTTCTCCACGACCTGCTGCAATCTGGGACACTCCTCCATTGGATGAAGTCCTGCAGGCACAGCCTGCTCCAGCCTGGGTTGTCCAGAGGATCACGAATCCTACCAGGAATCCTGCTCTGGAGTGGACTTCTCTATCCACCGGTCTGCAGGTCCCCACCAGGACCCTGCTCCAGCACGGCACTCCCCCTGTCGAAGAGCAGGTCGCAGTCTCTTCTCAGGCATCCACCTGCTCCAGCCTGAATCTCCTTGGACTGTAGGGGGATCTCTGCACTCTCTCTTGACTCTCTGGACTGCAGAGAGACAGCAGCTCCCCCATGTGTGAGAGACTGAAATGTTAATGGTTAATCACTCCAACAACTGGCCATTTGTAAAAGCAGCAGGTGCTTTGCTCACAAGGTGACCACTGAGGTGCAGAGGCAGTGCACAGCCACCACTGGAGGCTACAAGCTGGGGTTTGAGCCAGATAAGGGAAGAGGTCGATAACATGCAGATCCTGTGGACAAAACATAAATGGAGGTAGTGGTGATCTTATCCTAAGTAAAAGATTTTTTCACCTTACTCAGGGATTTTTTTAAATTACGCTATTATTTAGAACAAATTAAAATTGTTTTGAAATAAAGCAGTAAATAAAAAGCCCAGATCCTTATTTACCAAAACACCAGCAGTTTAGCCCTCTAAATACCAGTTTTCTTAAGAAAGGTATTTTAATACAAAATCATGATTTTCACAATCTATTCTGTCTAAACACATCGTGTTTTTTACATGCCCAGCCACCCTATTTTTCAGTTCTATATTGATATATATTGTATGATATGCATATTTCAAAGTACCCAGGCATCTCTTCAATGTATCAGGAATGTATCCTCATCCATACAGATAAACATCACCAAATGCCAGCAATGAGACCAGTCAACAGAAAAGTATCTGAAGAGCTAACATAGATTAAAACAAAGTTGCATACAAAACACATCAACAAAAGATTTCTCCGCCTAGGTTTGTTGTTGGTTATAATTAACACTAGTAAAATTATAAAAGCAAAAATGCTTGTTTTTAGTCTTCTATATCACTACCTGGCAGAATATGAAGATACTCGGTGCATCCTAAACTAACTTTCTCACTGCTGTTGTCATAGGGGTGTTTCAGTTTATTTCAGATCATCTCCCCATCCAGCTTTCACATAACCTGCAAATAAAGACAGCATTGTCCAGGACAACTAAAAATCATGACCTTTATACCTCATCTGTCGAAAAACAGACACCTTGAAGCATTAACAAATCTAAGTCCTAAATTTGATTAGTCACTTGAGAGGTATCATACACTGCAGTGCCAGTAGACTCTTTGATCTCTGGTGGATGAGAAGTCAATAACTCTTTCTGGTGGTGATTCTCCACCACCCCAGGAGGCATGTACAGAAGGGGCAGCAGATGTAAACCTAGAAAGTGACCAAGAAAATAAATCAGGAGAATGGGCCTCTCAGCTTACTCAGCATGGCCAGCAAGTCATATTTGCAGCATCGTTGTCAAATTGCCATTTATTTGGGCTGGAAACAAAAACTGATTTGACTACTTTTCACTCACTGGCCATTCTTTAATGCTGGAGTTTTTTATTCTAGGTTGTATATGTGTTTTCTTAGAATCTTTCCTTTTGATGTTGTGTGAATAATCCAGTATTATACACACTTCCTGAGCTACATGACTTCCATTCATGTAGCTCAGTAAATGGTAGATGATCTTAAAGATCTTTTCCAACCTAAATGATTCTATGATTTCCAGTTTTCTTTGTGCAAATATCTTATTTTTCATTGTCAAGTATTAAGGTATGAGGAATGGATTTGTTCAAAGAGACAAGAAGATCTTTATCCTTTGACAATGTAACAAATCCCTTATTCTCAAATTACTCAGCAGGCCTATCTTTTTCTCATACTTCCACCTGGTGCCCCATAACATGCTGGATAGATGTGAGGAGCATCTTCATTTTTAACAAGATTCCTTTGTTATGTTTTAGTGCACTCAATAACAAATAGCTTGGTGTGTTCCTAAACTTTGCAGTGAACTTCAAAGTGAAAAAAGCTCAGGCATACCTTATCTAGCACTGAATACTGTAGGTCTGATCAGCATTTTTAGAAGAACTTCATTGGCAACTGATCCCATGACCTTTCAGGGGTCTAAGAAACACTGTGAAATATCACTGGTGTGATAACTCCATGCACAACATATCAATAGAAAGTGAGAAAATCATCAATGCTTGTGTGAACCAAACTGAGTTTTTCACAGCTCAAACAATCCATAAAGCTTTCTCTTTGATGTTTTAAGAACTTTTCACCTCTTTAGTAAAATAAAGGCTCAAAATGGAAGAAATTGAATTCCCTCTCTATCTTCATACTTTTACACCTATGTGCTCTGCCAGAGCATTTTTGCACTGAGTGATACAGTGCTGAACTTTCTCACACTTTCTGCCCACCTCATACCTCTGCCTACGCTTCCATCTTGTTTTCTGTTCACAGTCAACATAGTAGATCAAAAAAGCAATCCTTTTATCTGGAATTGTCTGAAAAATGCCATCATCCCATTGGACATCACTGTGGTACTTTTTTTTCTGTGAATGTGTGCGTGTGTGCAATATATGTGTGTATAAGTCTCATACACACAAGTGCAAGTGCCTCATGCATACTCCCACCTCTCTGAAATCAGCAGACTTCCATCCCATAGTTTGGTGACCTGAAAAACATGTTAGTATTGATGTCCTTCTGATCTGTGAAGTCAACCATTTCTGCTTGGCTCAATTGTTTTCCTCTTTCCCACAGCCCATCTAACTAAAGCAACAACAGCTAGAGAGAAAGTAGATGAAAATGGGGTAGACAAACCCTGCTACTTGAAGGCCACCAAACCCTTAACTCACAAGAGTCTGCTCAAGAACTCACAAGGTTCTTTATCAGTTTCTTTATAGCTTTTGTAACAGGACATCTGATAATTTGCTTCTCTGCCAAAACAGAGTGAGATATGAGGTTCTTCTCGATCTGTTTTTGAGTGATTTAAGTCAGCCTGTGAGGATCCCCATCCTCATACACAAAGTGATCTGCTTTCTCAGCACTCTGAGCTGGAGAAAGAGAGAGCACAGGTGGTGTCTTTCTTCTGCCACACACTGGGAAACAAACAGGGGGGAAAATCAGAAGCAGCAAAGGTTACCACAGCCCAAGTACCACAGAGGTACTTGGAAATGAGTCAATAGAGAGACTTAGTCCTGTACATAACCCTTCCTTCTTCACAGGGCATCTCTACTGACCTTTAAAAAAATGAAATGATCTTTAACTATCAGATCCTGTTTCCAACTTTGACATCTGTAATCTCTTTCTCTCTCCTCCAATATGTTTGTGTGTGTATGTTGTTAGGATTTAACTAAATCTTTGGGCTACTTGAGACAGGACTGCCTGTCCTGTGGCCTGTTGGTCACTGGCTTGCAGAAAAATGATAAATGGCAGAGCAATGATGCTCACATACTGACCAGGATCATTGGATCTTTGGGAAACACCAAGGAACCAAAGTTCAGGTCAGTTTCAGCAACATCAATTGTTTATTACTAACTTCACAATGAACAGCAGACGTTAATGGCAAGGGATAGGAACATTTTCCTAAAAATAAAAGTGAAGCAATAAAAGGAATGGTTGCAAAACAACGGCAAGCTATATAATCAGACCAAAGCTCAACTTAAATTCATAGAATATCCTCATTTGGAAGGGACCTTTAAGGATCATCAAGGCCACCTTCTGACTCTACACAGAACAACCCCAAGAACCACATTATGTGCCAGAGAGAACTTACAAAAGGTGTCTTGGGCTCTGGCAGGCTTGGTGTCATGGCCATTTCTCTGGAGAGCCTGTTTGAGCGCCCAACCACCCTCTGGGTGAAGAACTTCTTCCTAATATTCAGCCTAAACCTCCCCTGACACAACTTCAGGCCATTCCCTCAGGTCTTGTCACCACAGAGAGAGATCAGTTCCTGCTCCTTCATTTCCCTTCATGAGGAAGTTGTAGACTGCAACTCCTCTTGGTCTCCTTTTCTCCAGGCTGAAAAAGTCAAGTGACCTTTGCAGGCCAAATGGCTTCCCTTCTACGCTCTTCACCATCCTGGTCACCCTCCTCTGGAAACACTCAAATACCTTTATATCCTTCTTATATTGTGGCACCCAAAACTGCCCCCAGCACTGAGGTGAGGTCACCACAGCTCAAAGCAGAGCAGGACAATCCCCTCCCTTGCCCTAATCCCCTCAGCTGCTAATGCTGTGGCTGATGCCCCCCAGGACAGGGTTGGCCCTCCTGGTTGCCAGGACATTGCTGGCTCATGTTCAACTTGCCACTGACCAGGACCCCCAGGTCCCTTTCCATGGTGCTGCACTCCAGCCCCTCGTTCCTCAGTTTGTATCCACTTCCAGTGTTTGCCTTGTCCCAGGTGCAGAATCTGGCCCATGTCCCTGTTAAATGTCCTATGGTGATTTCCCAGGCTTCTATTATGACAAGATGTCTATGCAGTGCCTCTTTGCCTAGGAACTTGTCCTGGGATTTTTTTTTCCTTCACATTTTCTTCCATTTTTTTGAACAGTAATCCTCTATTTAGTATCAAACATAGAATTGTGAGCATATGAACTTATCTTGGTCTATTTCAGTATCTGACAGACAAGTTCTATTATAACAAAAGCTGTTCAGTGCTTTGCAGTCTCAAAAAACCCCACAAAGGCCCCTTCCACATCTGAGCTGCAAAGGACAACCCATCTGTCTGGTTGTGTGAACACTAATTGCTATCTGACACTCTTTCCTTTTTGCCTTGTAGGGTGACTCTGAGCTTTTCCTCAGCTCCTGACAAAACTCATTTATAAAAATTTACTGCTGGTATGGATGTTTTAATTGTCTTGTTATTCAAGGCAATATTCTTGTTTCTGTGTAAGTGATTTTTTGGACGTTTCTTCCCTGCCCATTTCTAGTTCTCCAAGCTTTATAAGAATCGAGGGAACTGGGGCTTGTCCTGGTCAGTATTTAGTCATCCTGTTCCTCAGCCAGGAGTTGTGAGTCAAAGCCACTGAGTAAAAATATAATAGAGAAATAATTTCCTGGAGTCTAAGGCACAGGAGAGGCCAAGAGATACAGCCTTGTGGCAGATTCAAGGGCTGTGCTCTGGGGAGCTGTTGAGAGGTCCTGGTTCTCACCTACAGCATCATGGACTGCAGAGCCCAGTCTCCAAATGTATCATCTTCTGGCCTGCTGTGGCACTGCAGTCCCCTTTCAATACCAGCAGGACTCAGAGCATTTAAAATGAACCCTTGTGTCCTGTGGCACATAGCAGTTATGATGTACCCCTTTATTGCATCCTGAGTGAAGTTTCCCTATAAAGAAATATTGATTGAAGAAAAAAACCTCATAAGGATCAATGGTTTATGTTCCAGCTGTGTTTTATGTTACAATAACAGCTCTTTGGAGAGTTAGTGCTGAGTGAGTGCAAAGTAATACCAGTCATTCCTCTCCTGTTGGATCATCCTGTACCAAAATCTTCACCATTCTCACCATTGACTCATGGACAGAAAATAGCTACTGTGCTCTCAGGGGACAGGGAAGAAAAAGAAAAGAAAAAAGAAAAAAAAAAAAAAAAAAAAAAAAAAAAAAAGCACCAGGGGGAAGGCAGGGGGTGGAATATGAATATGAAATCTGCTCCAAAGAACAAATGCTCCAGGAGAAGTGCCAGTGTGTGCTGGGGGAGGAAGTGCCAGTCTGTGCCCAGCCATTCATAGCTAGTAGTTAAAACACTACCGACCTAACCCATCAATGCATGGCAGAAGCTGCAGAATGGTACATGCATGGGTAGTGGTGGGAACCCAGAACTCCATTGCTCTGAGCTTGACATGCTTGCAAACCCACAGCATCCCTGCTATACCTCTGTCAGTGCTTTTACAATAGCAGAAACATCCTCAATTTTAAGTACATGAGTACAGAGCTAGTAAAGAGTTGTTTGCAAAGAGATTTAGTTTGTATGTCTCCATTATTAAATATTACCCATATAGAATGCATATGGTGTTTCCTGCCCAGGGAACAGTAGGATTTCTTTCCATTCAGGTAGAAAGAGTTTCCTTTCAAAGTCTTAGTCTTCTTTATCACCTCTTCAAGTCTCTGTGCCTCTTATTACCCCCTAGACATTTGTCCTTCCCTGAGGTGAGCTACTCATGCTACTCCCTCTTCAGACAAGTTTCCCCTGCTCCAAAGAGCTTATAATCCTCATACACCTCACATTGCTGTTTATAACCTGCTGCAAACATCCCCAGTATGAGCCATCTCCATCTTCTCAGCTGCCGTGCAGCACAGCCACGCTCCACCACTGCATTCACCAGCTTGCTGCTTTTATGCTGCAGAGCCAAAGAGGAGTTTGGAGCACAAGGCTTATGAGGAGCAGCTGAGGGAGCTGGGGGTGTTTAACCTGGAGAAAAAAAGGCTTAGGGGAGATCTTATCACTTTCTACAACTCCCTGGAAAGAGATGGTAGCCAAGCGGTGGTCAGATCTCTACCTCCAAATTACAGGTGATAAGACAAAAGGAAATGGGCTCAAGTTATGCCAGAGGAGGGTTAATTTTGATATTAGGAATTTTTGTTGTTGTCAAGCTTTGGAACAGGCCAAAAGGTAAGTGGTGGAGTCACCATACTTGGAGGTATTTAAAAGATGGATAGGTGTGTATAGATGGGGCCCTTAGCGACATGGTTTAGTGGTGGATTTGTGTGGTGGGTTAATGGTCGTACTCATGATCTTAGAGGTCGTTTCCAACCTAAATGATCTTATGATCCTGCAATCACACCAAGCCACTTCATAATCATCTGTTATGCGCATGCAGCTTTGCCATGTCATTTGGGCCAAGAGACACCACACAGTGGGCACAGAAGGATTAAAGGAAACCTCAGTATGCCTAGTGAAGCCAATCCAAACCCGCTAAAGGATCTAGAAGTCTTAAAGGGGTGGCCCTTCAGATCAGGGGTGATGGAAGGACTTTGTTCCGCTGTATCCATTCTGCAGAGATGATTATGACTCTGACACTGAATGCATTCACAAAACCCACAATTTAAATACATTTTTTAAATGTGTCAAGGATTTATAGACTACTGCTTGACAGAACTTCTAAACTGGGAAAAGGAAGGACTATTTTTAATGTAAAGCCATTGCTACCTAGCAAGAAAACACTTTTGTATTCATATAAAGTATTTATTGGGTGTGAGGTTTTATGAATTGTTTAGTCCTGCAGCCTTAAAAAAAAAAAAAAGAAAAAAAGAAAAAAAGAAAAAAAAAAAAAAAAAAGGCTACTTTGAATGCATTACCAAGTATCCTGTGGAATATTTCACATAAAAGGAAACAGAAGATGTATAAATGTAAACAGGCTAATTGTATGCAGATATAAATTATGCATGTTGGTCTTATGAAAAAGCATCCCTGATTTGCAGGGGTCTTACTCAGCAGCTTTGTGTCTTGTCTAAGGGGATATTTAGTATGGCTGTGATGTGCAGAATTTAAAATAAAACTGAATTCGGCAGAAGAAAAATACAGTCCAACTGTGACAAGACTACACTGTTGGGAGTAGGAAGTGTTTATTTTATTTTGCTTTATATTTTATTTTATTTCAGTTAATTTAATTTCACTTCACTTTATTTTATTGTATTTATTTTGCTTATTTTGTTTTGCTGGCTGTTCTGCTCATTAGCTCTGTTAACGTGTGTATGTCTGCCCACAGATAGAGCCAAGTAAAAGATTGCGTTAAGACTTAACGTTTGCAAAGGGATTATGGTTATTTTGATGTTTCTTAACAGGGATATGTAAAATATTCTCAAAGTCACAAACCTTTTCATGGTTGAGGCACTTCTGATTAGTCCCAGACACGAGCAGCCTGGGCTGCAGAGGTGCAGAGCAGCTGCAGTTCCCACCAGCCACCCTGGGGACAACGTGGAGCCAGCACCTGTGAGGAGCCTGGCTAATTGGGACAAATTCTAGAAATGGTTGAAACAGGTCCCTGTCTGGACAAAACTACGCCACTCACTGTCTTTCCCACCCCCCCCACCCCCCCCAAATCCTGCAGATTTTCTCTCTTACAAATAACAGCAGCAGCATATTTAAACTCAAGTTGCAATATTCATGCTGAGAGATCCTTCAAAGTGGGAGTAGGATTATGTATCCCTTGGATACCCCCTGTGGGTATGACTCACGTCCATGTTTCCTGTCTTTCTGGCATGGATTAGGGAAATGATGCTGAATATGGAGGCACAAGCAAGAAGGTTAATCTGAACAAGTCTGTTACAAAGTAACACAGCTGAGGTGGAACCAAAACTCAAGGAGCTCACTGCAGTCAAGTTGGAGCGACTGGTAATCTTCACCCTAAAATTCTGGAGGAATTGACACAACTATTCAAAAGGCCTGAAGCGATGATTTTTAATGAATCTATCAAGCCAGAGTAATACAGACTGATTAGGGAACAGTAAGTGAAGAGGGAAAAAACATACTGATCCAGGCAATGACAGTCCCATCCATTTTCTCGGGATATATCTATTAAAAAACAGATAAAAGGGTACTTCAGTGTTAAGTGAACAGTGTTAAGTGACAGTACAAAAACATCAAGACAAAGTATAAATGAAGAGGAAGAAATTTTTTCAATTGGAAAAGATGTCACAAAACAAAATGCAGTCTTCATTACCACTCCTGGCAAAATAGATGCATAGTGAATGGTTCAGTAATAAAACCCCAACAGCTTCTGACAGTGTGTGGTGGTACACAGCTCCATTAAGTGGAGCTACTGTACCTAGATATTCCAACCATGCAGACACACAGAAAAAAAAAAAAATAAAAGAGCTATTTCTGACTTGTCTATTGCTTCTTCTGCTACATTGTGCGATGGGGCAAGAGGCACAGCTTGCATATTCACCTGCCATGATAAATTACATCAATTTCAGTCCCTCAAGACGGAGCTACTGGTGCAGAGAGTCACTAAACACTACCAGTTGCTTTATGCTACAGACATCAGACAGTTAAAAGCACACTGTGGAAGTGAAACACAACCCTGTATCCTGGTACACAGATGTGACACAGGCTGGACACAAATGGGAGAGGGAAGGTGGGATACTCTTTCACTCATACATTGTAAAGATGTCCTCATCATGCTACATCCTTTGCTAAGAATCTGTACTCTATTAGACTAAGCCTGGAGAATGCCATTGGCATGTCTAACCCTGTCAGCTTTTCCGTCTCCAGTCATGGCCAGTACCAGCTGCTCTAAAAGAGAACAACAACAAAAAAAAGCCTACAGCCAGCAGCTATTCAATAACAGGGCCTTAGGGGAAGTTTCTTCCCAAGCCTCATTAAGTGTTGGCTTCATTCTCAAATTCTTTTTAAACTTCTCAGATTCTATTCTGGCCACTTTGTCTGGTGTCTGCACCATGGACTGGGCTTTCCAGTGAGGATTTTCCTTGGCTGGCGCCAGCAACTTCTAAGCCCACACTCACAGCTGGCTCCAGAAGTGAGCAGAGGCTGTGCACCTCTCTTGATCCAAGTGACTGGTGGGGACAGTCACCACGATGCAGATCATGGCTGCTCTACTGGAATGCAAGTGAAAGAGGATCTCCCATACCTGGTTCCCATTGACTGCCATCAGCATTTTTCTCTTTTTCTTTGGGATGAGATTTCTTCTTGGGGTTTGGGGGGCAGGGAGAGGGAGCACTTTAAATCCCTTTTCAGACTCTACCTAAAGCACTCTGTTGTGCAGCAAAAGAGAGTGAGTGTACGTCTCCAAGTTCCAGTTGACAATGCAATTCACAGCAGGGTGCACCTAGGCATTCAGAAGGCAGAAACAGCACTCATGTATAGGGAGAACCATAAATTGTTAGTGAATTAAGGCCCTAAGGGTTGTTTAAATATTGCAGTAATCATCTTGTCAGGCAAAGTCCCACATTCTGCTAAGATTAATCTGACATTCATCAGGAAAGGCACAATAGAAGATTATTTAATTTGGATCACACTGGACTGGAAAACTGGCAGAAGGACAGAAATTACCCAAATTGGAAACAATCTGCAGAGAGTGTGCCAGACAAGAAAAAAAGCAGAGAGCAAGAAAGTGTGTATCTGTTTACTGAACACAGATCTATTAATTGTAATGTATACATACATAAATAACCTTAACATGAATGCTTGCACACAAATATAAAGGACTATGAAAATTTAAAGAGCATTCAGTATTGGTCTAACTTCATTTTGGTAATAACTCCTTGAGATTCTGCTTTAGACTTAAATGAGAGTAGAGAGGGATTACTTGACAATAGCTTTTGAAACGTCTCTCCAGTATCACTTCTGCCCACTTTTTAAATTCCTACCTCATATTATTAAAAAGGGAAGCAGTCTCAAGTATTTCACTTGAGACTGGAGTAAACACTGGAGTGTTTACTGGAGTAAACACTGGCCTTTAGGTGAATTACTTTCAGGCCAGAAGTGCTCTCTTCAGAGATCATATATTTTAATTATTGAATAGTTCAGTGGTTCAAGAAAGGCATCTTTTTTTAAAGTCCTTTTTAAAATCGACTGCATCCGTGGGCAAACGAAGGACTACAGATGTCATTTGTCCGGACTTCTGTAAAGCCTTTGACACAATCCTTCCCCAACATCTTTATCTCTAAATTGGAGGGAGAGATATTCGATGGGTGAACTGTTGGATGGATAAGAAACAGGTTGGATGATCACACCCAGTGGATAGTGGTCAATGGCTCAGATTACTGATGGACATCAGCGGCAAGTGGTGTCCCTCAGAAGTCCATATCGAGACCAGAATTATTTAATATCTTCATTTATGACAGAGATGAAGGGATCAAGTGTACCCTCAGCAAATTTGCAGATTATGCCAAATTGATTGTGGGGCCAATACAACAGAAAGGCAGGATGCCATGTAGAGGCACTTGAACAAGCTGGAGAAATAGGAATCTCATGAGGTTTAACAAGACTAGGTCCAAGGTGCTACACCTGCTTAGGACAACCCCTGGCATCAAAACAGATGGTGCTGGTGGATGAGAGGCTGGACATAAACCAGCCACATGCATTTGCATCCCTGAAATCCAACTGTATCCTGCATTGCACTGAAACAAGTGTGGGCAGCAAGTCCCCTTTTCCAGTCTTGTGAGACTCCATCTAAAGTACTGCATCCAGCTTCTGAATCCCCAGCATAAGAAGGGCATGGACTTGCTTGATGGAATACAGAGGAGGGACACCAAGATGCTTAGAGGAATGTAATTATTCTCCTGTGAAGGAAGGTTGAGAGAATTGGGGTTCTGCCTGGAGAAGGCAAATCTTCAGGGTGACCTAATTATGGCCTTTCAGTACCTGAAGGAAGCCTAGAAGGTAGACAAAAACTTTTTATAAGAGCATGTAGTGACAGAACAATGGGGTATAGCTTCAAACTGAATAGGTTTAGACCAAATATTAGGAAGGAATACTTTACTGAGAGGATGGTAAAGCACTAGAACAGGTTGCCCAGAGAAACTGTGGGGGCTCCAACCCTGAAAGTCTTCAAGACCATGTTGGATGGGGCTCTGAGCAACTTGGGCTAGTGAAAGGTGTCCCTGCCCATGTCACAGGAATTGTAACTATTTCGTCAGCCAACCTGTCAATCACAATCCATGCTAAACCACCACAATTATCTTTATGGTCCCTTCCAAACCAAGCCATTCTATGATTCTGCGACATGATTCTTTGATTCTTTTGGCAACTTCACTTATAAATGCTCTCTCCAGCTTTCCTAACCATTGCAGGGTTTTTCCATATTGCTGTAGTCTTCCTAAACGTTCAAGTGATGATAAATTTCGTAACAGCTGTATATACATGATTGGCTTTCAACCCAGGGAAAATAAAAAATAAAAGCACATTCACCTGGATGATTGCCATTTTTTACCAAATAAGTGACTTAGCTTATTAAACTTGTCAAACAGCAAATACAAAGAAAATGATGGTTTATCTTACTGATTATTCAGCCACTGCACACTGGTGTGGGTAAGTGCATGACTGAAACATTTATCACCATTAACAAGATGTCTCTACTTTGCTTTCCTCTCTGTCTTTACCATGGAACACAATGTCCCTGCCACGTTTCCCACCTCCCAAAAAAAGGTAGAGTCCTTTGGAGAGAAAAATTTTTAAATAAAATATAAAATATTAATTTTTCCACAGTCAAATGGGCATATATTCAAAGGGCTTCAGATTCCCTAACAGTTATCTGCTATATTTGTAGTCTAGCTGTGAAGATAATTTAGAGCTTTGAACACCAGCACTGAATATAATCAATGTGAATCAGATTCATATTACTAAATTGAAGATATTTCATATGTACATTATGTCAGATCATGAATCAGATTTGTGTGAACTAAAATCTTGGAATACACAACCACATTCAAAATATTCAACCACCGCCACACCAGTATATGATTATGTTACATATCAAACAGCCATACAGTGCAGCAAAGTATCAAATTGAGAGACCTTTGCTGCTTTCAGGACATCTATGGAGCCAGGTTTATACAGCACATTACTGCCAATTCATCTATACCCATCTGAGTAAATCAGCTGGCTGAGAGGGGCAGATTACCACTAATGGCTCTATTATGGAAAGAAGCTGCAACCATTAGCTATTTTACATATGGACAAAAGAGAATTTAATTGATGGCCCATCGCCCAGCAGGCAGAGAGAAATGATGATTTTCACCTTAATGCCAGGCATTAAAAATTCACAGGGCTGTGGAAGAAAGAAATGTTCATCCAGTCTCACTCTGCTTATGGGTAATTTTAAGTATAACTTGAGAAAAGCAGCACAAGGGGGGCTGTTCTGCTTAGAGGAAGCTTGAGTCATCTGGAAAAAAAATTCACACATTGTAGTATTCCAATGTTAAGGTGTTAAAAAGCCAATACCAGGGTCCTCTTTTTTTCTTAGCTACAATTTTAGCGTTACCAAGTGGTATTCAAGCATTAAGTGAAAAACAGTTTCTGGGTGTTTATATTAGCAAATTAAGGAAAGAAGGAGGATTTTTGGTGCCACAGTACATAATAATAATAATAATAATAATAATAATAATAATAATAATAATAATAATATTTATTTTCACATACTTGAATACATGTATACTCATGTATTTATACATAATATTTACTTAATTTAGCATATATAGTAGGCTTGTCTGTATTTGTATGTCTTCAGATTTTCATTTACCCAAATGCAAAAAAGCCATTTCACTGTAGTGTTTTATCTAATATCTGCACTTTTCTGGTAGGTCCAGCCTTCCCTTCCATGTTCAACTCAGAAGCTTTTTCTTATGCCTTTCCTCCCAGAAGACCCCTACAGGCCTTGCTGTCTTCACATGTCTGCATTTCTCACTTCATCTACAAAATGGTGAAGCATGAAGCTGCAGGGGACTCCAAACAGGAGAAGCATTTACCCTGGCGTAAGGCACAGATTTTGCTACTGAGGCACCTCTCCCACTTCCTGCCTTCCTGTAAAGGTAAAGGCTGCTGGGTCTGCAGTAATTTCTAGGATGTTCTAAGATAAGCTCCTCCCTCCAATGCAAAGTCACTGCAGGTTATTAGTAAACTTTGAGAGGGTTATGTTTGAGACTAAAGAGCACAATGGTGTAGCAAACTATATGTATGCTCTGCAGGGCAGAGACTGTCCAAATGGAAAACAGAGCTGATGAGTTGGAGAAAGGGTCAAACATACAAGTCACATGGCCAGTGGCGAAATTTTTCTACATCCCCAATTGATGTAACAGGATAAGGTTAATCTGTCATGTCTGTAATTTGTATTTTATATGAGCAATGTAGGAATTGTAAGAATATATGAGCCTTGTCTCTTTTATGCTTTGTTAGCTAAAGTCAGGCTGAAAATCTCTAGCCAGGTTGGTCTGCATACAAAACCTGACTTGTCAGTACAAAACAAAGAGCAGACAGCTTTTTGAATTGGAGACTATGGAATAGAAATAACATCACACTACTTACTGTTGTAAAATTGGACAAGGTAAACAGGGAAGGGAAAGTGTCTGTATGCAATGCTAGATGCAATACTGGATAGATTTTTTACAACATGCACAGAAAAAGAACGTTGGTAAGCCATTCACAGAAATTTCAGAAGGAATACCCCATGGCCATTGGAGAAAAGTGATAGGAAATGGTGAGCTGGGGAAAAGCAGGCTAATGATGGACTTTCCGTTATTAAATTATTAAATTATATAAACAAATTCCAATTTGTTTCTCTTTTCCAATATTTTGTCAGTGTTCCAGGAGCAGAAGTTGCCTTCCTTAGTCCAGACTTCATTGCTTTATCCATAGCACTGGAGGAGAGAAAATAGGCAACAGCAGCTGTCAGAAAACTTTGTTCCCAACTCTTCCAAGAGTCCAGAACATTCTCTAGCACTGAATAAACTGGAATGGTAATCTAGCATGGGTCTGTGGCAAAAGCAGTGCTTGAGCCCTTGTTGGGAAGTTTGAGGGAGGTTCAGTCCTATCCACACTCCTATTAACTGTTAGCAAACAGATCCTCTGGGGAGAGTTTTCTAGGATGGTTGTGTGAGGTCTCTTGCTGTGAACCTCCAGTGGTAGAAACCAGAGCTTTCTCACTTCCTTTAGTCACTCTGGTCCTTTTTCAGTAATAAAAGATTTAGATCAAAGTAAAGATTTTACCTCAGAAACAAGAAAAACTGGACCTATCCCTTTCAGCTGGGCAGCTATTGCTAACCCAAACCACATGCAGCAGAGACTGAGAAGGTTGAGGGAGGGAATCATTGCCTCTGTCAGAGCTGGTCTCTCTACCAAAGTTCATGTGCACATTCCCTCACAGCTGTAATAACTGAGTAGATATTTGCGTAACAGGAACTAATAACTATCAGTCAATTAGAATTTCTCATAAGGAGGGATGCATCTAATTTTTACTGCATGCAGCAAAAATTAGACAGAGATTGAAGTGTGGAGTTTGTTCTTTTCTATAGAAGCAAGGCACACAGGAGAAGTGAAACTGTGTATTCATTTTAAAAACACTGACATCTCTAGATATTTTTGACACATCAGCATCGGAAACAGGAAGGCTGGAGAGAACAGCCAGCAGTAACAAGGAGCAACAACCATGTGGCCTTCTCCTTCCACTCTTCCTTTCTCCCCCTAAATGAGATATCTGATCAAAGGCTCTTGCAGAATTGCTAATGAAGACTGATATTTTTATTTCCATTGAATCCAGCACCCAGGGGAGGAATAAATGGGCAAGAAGGGTAAATCTTCACTGACAAAATGATGTAAGATCAGGAGTCTGCTGTGAGAGCAGTGCTGGGAAAGCACCTGCCACAAGTCAACAATCCCTGATTATTTTCAACTATTTAGGTTTTGAATTTCAAGACTGATCTTTTGCATGTTTTATCAAGGCAGAGTTCCTTTAGGAGCAAGTAAAGGTAGATAGGACTCATCCCTAAAATAATTGTAAAGAACAGGAAACTGAAAATACTTTCAAGCTTCCCCTGGTCAAAGGGAGGATATTCTACCAGAAAAAATATTATATCCCTACTGTAAATAAGACAGATGCAGTTTCACTTGTATGATTTTGCTTCTCTGTCTTTGGCCTTGGATGCTGTCATCAAGAAGAGTGAATATAATCTGTGTTCTTCATAAAAAACTAAAGGACAATGATATCCTTTATTACGCTCAAGGTTGTGGTTCTCAGAATGAATAAAAATTGCTCCTAATTTTCTACCTGATTAAGTGAAGGCTCACAAGAAGCTGCTCTGAAGTGGCTAAAATTATATAGGTACACAAATAAGAGGTACTAAGATCAGAATTTCTATATTCAAGGAGAAAAAGAAATCTTTTTAGGGTATGTAAAATTATTAGAGTATTCTGTGTTCGTGTTCATTTGATTTTTAATAAAAAAGGGCAGAGAAGCGGAATTTACTCTTTCTGGCTTTATATGAAGTTTATGCAGGTTAAACTAAAAAATGTCAATGGATTCCTATAGGCAGTTAATGGACAGTTTGTACATCTACTTCTTGACATGACATTATATTGTATCTCTCTCTCCAATACTTTAACTTGACTTTTAATGATATCAACTGATTACATTTATCTATGTAGAGTAGCTCAGTTACTTATTCCTCTGATTTAGCTGTTTATTTCCTCGTACAAAAGGTACATTCTTATTATATTTTGTTCAGAATCAAATGAATTTTTCACCCTGTCTTTTAAGTATTACAAGAGCTGCAAAGAAAAGTACTTAAAAAGATATCAGCATGAAGCCTGTTTAAGCAAATATTGGTTTTAGATTAAAATTTCATAAGTGTGTCCAGCACTGATTTATACAACATTGCATAATATGGTTTCAAACTCTCTATTACAGGTTTCTTTAAACTATATAGACATAGCTAGTGATTAAAGGCTTTTTGTTCAAGTCCCCTGTTGGTTTAGAAAAGTATGAGAAAAGAAGTATTCTTAAGAAGCATTACATGATTAGTCTGAGAATGCAATTCCTGAAACAAAATTCATACGGAGTTTTTGTAGGATGCAGCTCATGCAAAACAACAGTCTTCTACGAGTTGTGTGAGCTGTATTAAAGCTCCACACTCAGCTAAGTCAACCAATACCTAATCAGGGGGTTGGGATGAAACTTTCACCCCCACTGGCTCGTTTCAGGTGTTGCCCACTGTAGAGACGCTTTCCTGTCCTCTGGAAAGATGCAATGTACTGGAGACACCAAGTCAGAGCAAATCGCTTCAGACTGGATCAGTAAAGCACAATTCTGCTTTGCCAATAGTGCAAAAGACTAATCTCTGATTAACTTCTTGGATCTTCTTCACTGAAGAAAATGATGCCAGTTCTATAGTTTTGTTCCATAAATGAATACAACCTCGGGGCTTCTGGAAAAAACCCAAACATTCTGACTTTCAGTCAGCTCTGTGCAAGAAAACCTGTATGCTTAAGGGAAGCACACATCCTTAAACAATGAACACCTTTACAACTTCAGTGACTTGCCAAAAGGCACAAGAGCTGAAGGAAAATTCAAGCTGCCATCATTATTTTTAAGTGTTCCGTTTTAAGTACACCATTGGCACAAGAATATGCTGCTTCTGAAGCCACAGGTTCTTGCATCACTTCAGGCCTCCTTTCTAAGGACACAGGAAACACCTGAGAGGGCATGTTTGTCCCCTGCATCCTGACAGCTGACATCACCAGATCTCAAATGTCTTCTACCGGGCCCCCAAGTTTACCTAGATCTCAAAAAGCAAAAGCCTTTGTCTATATACATTGCATTATGTTAACTCAAGGGAAATTAAAAAGCATGACAATTTGTCAGGTATATTGAATTAATTTGTTAAAAATAAACAAGTTTAAAAATGGAAAAGGGTGTTACTTCCAGCAAGGCAAGAGGAAGTTCCTGATTACAGACTATGAAAAACAGCTCACCAGAAAAACAAGGAATCCAATCCTACAGCACCCTTAATATCAATCCCTTGGTCACACTGTCTCCTAGGACTTGCTGTGTAGTATTTCTTTCCTCAATGCCCCCAGAGTTGGGAGGTTTGGGGCTTTTGAATGTAGAAGAAAGTTTTCATTTTCATAGTTTCTTTGAAAACCTGTGCATTTCTCTAATCTGAATTTTTCTAATGATCAATGTGCTTCACTGCAGTGTACCTTGAACATCTGCTTCACAACTGTGTGAATGTGAAATCCTTAAAGCCTCTCTAATATCGTTCCCTTTCATACAAAGAGGAGGTCTTGGAAGAGCCAATTCAGGTCTACTTTTTATCTTGAAAATCAAAAAAGCTGTGGTTTTCAGCTCACACTGTATTTTTTTCTCAGTAAAGCTGTTGTTTTGTTTGTTTTTTGGTTTTTTGGTTTTGGGGCTTTTTTTATCTCAGTGTGAAGAAGATCCATCAGAGTTTAATTTTATTTTCTGTAAATCACACACAACATGTTAAAACTCATTGTTAGTTTGAGGTTTAGTCACACCTAACTAGACTGAATGCCACAACTCCTAATATTTTCCTGCCTGCTTGTTTTTTAAAGTGAAAAGATACGTGAAAAGCTGTAATGTTCTTTAAACATAGGTTATACAACAATCGAGACTGAGCTATTTTAGCAAAATAGGCATTTGTCCTGCATCTTTAAGATAAAAGGATCCCAAACAAATTGAGCAGAAGTAAGAGATAAAGAGGTCTTTATATCCTCTCACAGTATCTGAAGAACCCCTGACAATGTAGGCAAATTGTTTTCAACTGAAATGCTGATCAAAAAGAAACTACAGAACATATGCTTACAGGAATGAAGGATCAGTATTGACAGTGTTAGTGGGAAGCATATTAGCTACATACAAAAACGCCCTTGGGTTCTGGAACTTTACCACACCATTCTAATGCTACAGTTATCAGGATTCATTCTCATTACAATTACATGTGGTCCAAAGCAAGAAGAAAAGTGAAATAATTCAGTTTAACAAAAGCTTGCAGTCTGTAAGAAAAAAGACCAAGCTTGGAAAATGAACTCTGTGGTGCACTAATCTGTTTAAAGATTCTGGCTACTGTTTCAAATATCATAATACAAAATAATCTAGTACATCCTTCCACTCCATTCTTAAACTGAATAAAAGTAAAACATTAGCCCATATATATATCTACAAAAGTCAGTTCTGTCTTTTCTTCCATGCTTTTGTTTTCCTATGAAATCAAGAGCAGCTGAGCATACAGGGCCAGGGAAGTTGCCTTAGTGATTTTGTGGATCATCTTTTCCTTACAGATGAAAAGATACTAACACTTCCTTGAATGAAGTGTCTTTTTAAACTGTCAAAGATGCTTGATTAATCCTTGTTCTGTGAAAAAACCTTCATGCTCTGCTCCTTGTGTCTGTGGAAGCCAGCTTTCTGCTTCAGCACCTCTTTTCTTAACCCTGATCTCACCATGCAAACAATACAAGTTTTTGCACTTCTGAAACTCTCAAATTATATTCTACGTTTGCATACTGTGAGAAAACTTTCATGCATGATTGAGCCTGTTTACATTTTCCCCATCTGATTTGAACTGCTCGGATTTTATGGGTTCCTCTGACTCAACTGACAAAGATAGCTTGTCTCTGCACAATTAAGTCTTTCAGAGTAGCCAGAAGTACCAAGAGAGTGGAAGGGAAAACATAGGAAGCTCCAAAGAACAGATTCCTACTTAAGCATTTGAGTTAAATTTATTTTAGAGGTACCCCACAAATGAAAGCACAACCAATATGTTTCTGTTTTTTCTCCTATGTTACAAATCTCATAAAGGTCCCTGAATATTTGCTAATTTTTTTATTCATATGTTTGGCTTTGGGGCTTCATTTTTTTATTTCTAGAATTCAGAATTGTATTCCATATTTCTTGCCATAGTTAATTTTGGTTTAATTTGGTTTGACTTTCTAGGAAAACCAGGAGAAGAATCTATCTTTTAATGGCAGAAAAAAAAAAAAAAAAAAAGGAATTTGGTTAATTGAAATATTCAGTTTTATTGAGGCTGGAGAAAAATAAAGCATCTTTTACATTATTGACTACCACCTTCTATTTAGGGAAAGTTCACTGATATAAACCAAATATTTGAAAGTGTGTTATGTTCAAAATTCTAAAAACATTTATACAAAACATATTTTAATCCTAAACAATGACATACTGAATGTTTCCCAGGTTAACCATGTAAGGCCAAGCCAAAATATTTTCTGCCCACTCTGATGAAATGAAAAAGGAATTTTGTTTCCCTTTCTTAAATCAAACACACTAATTCAACAGCTCTACCTAAAAAAAAAACTTGTGAGAAAACACTCCTTTGTTTAAGATTTAAAACCCACAGAGCTTTTAAGAGCAAATAAAGATTGTGCCAGATGCTGCACAAATCACATATGCACAGTTCAACACTGATCCCTGCTCAGCCATACTTCAGGACAAATAAATAATATGTGGAGATGAAGCCTCCAAAGGGTCCCCTAGCAAAACCAGGAAATTCCTGACTTTATATTCCTGATATTTCTAAGCACATCACTTAAATAAAATAAACTCAGCCTCAAAAGGAGAAAGTTCTCTAGCTTTTCTTTCGCATCATGAAGAAGAAAAGAGGGCAAAATTCCAGTTTTCCATCCCACTGCAAGTCACCTTTAAAAGCACATGCTTTTCCACAGCACTAACTCCTGTTCCTTTAATTAAGAATGACAGATGCTCAACATCTGGAGAAAATAAGGTCTGATTTAGTGGCTGCATTGCACTGGTGGAAACTTCAGACTGCAGGTTTGGAGTTACAGAAAATTTGAAGTAGATATTTAAGCCAGTTGAGCTGCTGAAAGAAATCTCATGAAGTGATGACTAAAGAAACAACATGAGAAGAAGCCTTAATTTCACTTAAATGGTATATTTCCATTTTTCAACGCCACATGCAACCTGCCAGCCTGGTCATTCCTCTGTATCTCCCTTGCCTTCTATGCCTGCCCTATGCTGCTTGAATTAGCTGATCTTTTGTCTTTGCTCATTTGTTACATCTCACCATCATATTATCACAGATATTTCGGTGGCAGATTAATTAAAAAAAAAATAAATAAAAAGAGGAAGAAAACCTCAGACACTCCAGTAGAGTGAATTAAATAACATGGCACCATGCTGACCAAAGGTGGTTTTTACCTCTCCTTGGTTGTGAGTTAAAAAAACATCAAGTCCATCAAACATAATTTGGGCTCAAGGACCTTCAGTGTAAAGACATTTCCAGTGTCTCTGCAGGGGACACTTTGTCAGCGCATGTGTGTGGGATGAGGCCAGCCAGGTGTTGGAACTGAGAAGGCAGAGGGAGCATGGGGAGAGTCTTCAGGGCTACACTGTGCTAGATCCAGTTCCCCATCATCAACACTTGGCCACCCAGACCCAATAGACACGTAGTGATACTTTCTGCAAGTCAATTCCATTTTGTCTCTGATGGTAATTGATAGATCACCTATCTCAAGCCAGGAGAATTTCCATAATTTTCTCCTCCATCTTCTTGATGAGAGAGAGCAAGAAAGTTGCTGGGTGAGTAGCTGGCAGATGGCCAAGGTCAACCCATCCCAACATGTAAATAATGTCCTGTATCATTTAATTGAAATGTAGTCAATACAGCTATTCTGGTTTAGTCTGCTTTCTCCACAGAAACAAGCTCTTTCCTACCTTCTTACCTCTTCCACGCTAAAAAAAAAAGGAAACAAAACCCAAGCAACACAGTAACAAAAGCACCACAAGTCATTCTTGTGAACTGATTCACAAAAATAAAAAATGTGCTGTAAACTCATGCTTAGCTTCTGTATAATAAAATATATTGAATAAGTATTATGGGAGATATTTAGCCACAGGGCAATATCTACAAGTTACTGGCAATATATTTTGTGAGACTTTCAACATTTTGAAAAAGAGGCAACTAACTTTATTCAGACATAATTGTTCACTATTGTATAAAGCTAAGTCTAAAATAAAGTCTTTTCTAAAATAAAGTCTTTTCTAAAATACGCAGAGTTCATTCTCCATTCTCTCCCCTGGACTCTTCTGCCTTACTGAAAAATATTTCTCATGTGCCTTTTTCCATCATAGTCCAGAAACCAGATTAGGGAAACAGCACTGGAAAAAACTAATTTTCTGGTATTTCCAGCCTAAGTAGTAGTCCAGGCCTCTGGACCCATGATTATCTGAACCAGTCCTCCTACTGTGAATGTATAATTTTGGCTCTAAAGAGGAATCCCACGACAATTGCAGGTGCCAGGAAAAATGTTTCATGTCCACTCAAGCTCAACAGCAAGCATAAAGGCTGTGGGGAGGAGGTATACCTATAAAATGAGGTGAAAATTTTCAGTTTAGAGAAAAATTGAAATATCTCAGTCCTTTTGGAATAGATCTTGCTGGGGGGGGGGAAGTGTAAGTGATTTTAAGGCACAGATTTGTCTGCTGACAGTATTAAGGTCATGGATTTTAATTGAGATTTTCTTCAAGTGATAGTAATTTCTATTTTATCTGATATTTCAGAGGTGGTTTCCTGGGTAGAAAGCATAGTACAGCAATAGAATGAATCCTGGGAAGACCATGGAGTAAGCATCATCTTTTAACCTTTCTGGGATTTGACATTATTGTTCATAAAGAAGGGAAATTGTGGGGTTATTTATTTTATTTAGCATTTTTTCTGTTTCTGATAATTGCAAAGTTTGTCTTGTCTAAACCAGGGACTTTAAGGGAAAGTCTCCCCAGACCAGTTATAGTGCATAATAACACATATTAAATGTTAATTGTTATTCCTATTAATAACAATCTAATATTCAGTTTCTTTAAATTTCTCAGATTCAGTGGAGGCAAAGCACTTTTGCTTACCAAAATTTAAAATGTTCCCTCATTGCTGAAAGAGCTGTGACAATTTATAAGCTGCTCAACTACAGAATTTGTTGTGCTAGATCAATTTAAAATATATCTGTTGTATAAGAAAGAGCAAGACATAAAGGAAAACTACTCTTCAGAAAATGACTAACATATGACAGGTGTGTAAAAAAGCTTTGAGGTAAAAAACTACTTATGTGGGAAAGATATTTAACCCAAATAGATGTTTTTGAAATAGCGAAATGAACCAGAAAGAAAAATTAAGGTTTGCATAATTTTATATAGGTAGAATTTTGAACAGTGAGGAAGTTAGGAGATTTTCAGAAGTCTATAATGTCAAAACATTTTCTTTTCCTTTGAAGGCTAGTGTTTGAGTCATCTTAAATTTCATCTTTCTTCTAAGAAGACTGAATTTTCTCCTCATGAGGAAAGTCTTCCCCACTCCATGACTCCCATGCAATACCAGCTGAACTCTTCATACCTGTACCTGAACAGTTATGTACCATAACTGTACCTGAACTGTTCATAATGCTGTGTCTAACCTGTCCCAAGAAACTACCCCAAGAGAGAAATCCCACATCCACCCTAAGCAATCCATTTGAAGGTCTAACTCTCTTCACAGATTTTAAAATTTTATGCAATTGAAACTTATTTCTCATTGTCCTACTCAGAGACAATATGAGTCACCGTTTATTCTTCTTCAGAATGAGATCTTTTACACATGTCGACATGATTGTCCCCAGGGAGACCCATTTTTTTTTCTAGGTTGTTTTTGCCAAGGTCATGTTTCATCTGTATTCTTTTAAGTCTATTCTTCTTTCTCTCACTTTTTATTCCTAAGAATTGTGCCCTCTGTTACTTCACAACTGTTCTCACACCAGCTGCCTTTCTGCAATGAATTTCTCTGTAGTTCTTTGAAGGTAGGGTAGGAACTGCTTGACAGGCTGTTTGTCACCATACCAGCTTTCTAAAAGATGCTTGGGTATTTAAAGTCCTCCATCAACACCAAGTCTTTCATCATACCTGATCTCCCAGGCTGGGTGTTCAACAGCAGACTTCAGCATCAGATCACTCTTTCCAACCTTCTGTTATTGCCCAGAGACTTCAACGGGACTGTCATCCCTTCCATTCGGGACTTCAAAGCATGCATGCATGACCATGACACTTCCAGATTTGTAAAAATTCACTAAACCAGTACCTAGCATTTGTCAGGGTATCATCCTAACATAAAGGGATACAGCTTCAGTATTGATGCCAGCCGGGTTTAGGATTGCATCAACATATGTCAAATTAGAATGCATCTGTTACGGGCTCTTTGCTGCTTTACTGCTGCCCAGCTTCCAGGTACCACACTGCCTGCCATGCTTATGTGACTCCTTTACATACCAAGGGCTGTTACACTGGTGTAATTTATACATCACCTGCTTTACAACCTCACAAAGTGCCCCATTATGTGGGAGTCAGGCTGCCTTGTGCCTGGATCATTTTCTGACTCCTGCATCTGTGTAATGTATTCATTTCCAGCACAGCTGAACTGTGTTTAGCCATCAGAAAGGTGGTTGCTCCAGGTCATCTTATTGTACAATTCAGGGTTTTTATATTGATAAAGCTCAAATAAGATAAATATTTAAGCAGGAATAGTGTAGTAACATTTCTTTCTTCATTATAATAGCATAGAAACAAAATTACCTTTACATATTACCTTTCTTCCCCCCCCCGCTTAGCTCACTGAAAGCATACATTTCACTGCACAGAAAAATGGCAAAATTTCTTTATTCTCCTTAACGATAGCACACTAATGTGTGTTATCTGTTAGCGAGTTTATGTCCCTGATGATTCCTGTGGTTGCACAGTAAAGCATTGTTCTACCTTCAAAGAGCTGGTGATTTACAGACCACAACACTCTCTCTTTTAGGACTCTGTTCACACAGGACACAACCCAGGCGGGGGTCATTGAAGTCTGACAGGATGCAGTGCCCATGTAAAGAGCTGGCAGAAGAGACCCCATCACACAGCCAGATTTTATTTAAGGAACTGATTAATCCAAAACACTTTTACTGCAACTATTCTCTGCACAAAGACCCCTTGCCCTTTAAAACAGAGTATATGGTATAAATTGAACATCTCCATTCCCCAAATGAGGGCATTTCTTTTTCAAAAAATAAGATCATTTTTAAGAGAATCTTGTTCAGTCATTTATAAATAGTCACCTCTGTAAACTAAGAAATAACCTTGTTTAAAAAAGTACCAACATTGTTGTTCTGTTGTCACCCGCTGGTAATTGAAAATGTGTTTCTGTCAGTTTCTCCTAAGACAGAATGTAATTCTTTCTAAGATCTTGATCTTAAATTGGCAAAAAAAAAAAAAAAAGTCACTGATAAAGGAGCCAGAAGTTGTTACTCGTACTTTGCACTGGTGATATTGCTACTGCCCTTTCTTATAATCTAAGACATTATTCTTGCTGGCTCCTGGAGGGCAGCAGTACAGTCCTAGTTCTTCATTTTTTTTTCCTCCTGCATTGGTATTGAACACTGCTTTGTACTGAAATGTGAGTTCCTGCATTACAAAACAAACAAACACCCAAAATCATAGGACCAAATCTTGAAATCTCACCTTAGCTTTTGGATTTGTCATTACTCATAATAATTCAAAAGGGATTGTACAAAGCAGATCAGAGGAAGAATTAAGAAAATCTCTGTGATTAAGGCAGCTTTTTATGGTTACAGTAATAACAAACCCTCTGTTTCACTGCTTGCACTTCACAGATTTAATCTGATTTTTGTCTGGTCTTGTGGAATAAAATAGTGAGAGTAATCCTTGCACTGTCTGATTGATGTCCTGTCCCAAGAAAACAAAAACGCCTATGAAAGGAGAACTAGATATGAGTTGAGGCAGCACTGAGAAATACAGCTTTGTAACTTCTGTACTTGAGGTGCCTCATGCCCAACAAGACAGTGGAAAGGAGGCACCAGCATCACAGTCAGGGCTCTTTGCATTGCCATGCCCATTTTCCCCTTGAGCCAACTCAGGTAACAGTAGAGAAGATGTGTTTTTTTTCCCAGAAAGCTCCCACAGATCCCAGTGTCTTCTAAAAATAGCAGTTCCTCCTCTGGTGTAAGTACAGACCTCTTCTGCAGGTTACAGAAAATAATTACAGACAATGTCTAGCAAGTGACCATGTAGATCAATCCAAAAGGAGAGAAGGGAAGCCAAGGGAAGGATCACAGACAAACTGCATCAGTTAGAGAAGCCGAGATTCGTCACTATAAACCCAAGCTGAAAGGGCCAGGTTTGCTGGACCAATTGTGGTGTATTAGCCAAGTTACAAATTTTAGGCTTATAATGTCATGGTTTCTGTTATTGTTTTTGGGGTTTTTTTGTTTTGTTTTTCTTTTTTTGTTTTTTTTCTGTATAATCATCACCTCTGCCTTTTTTTTTTTTTTCCCTACTACCTCAACACATTTTCTAATACTTTTCAAGACCCTTAAATATTTGCTGATTTTTTTTCTTGATTGATACTGGAGGTTGGAGAGTCACCCTTAAAATATTTTACCTCTTTTGGAGAGTTAAACACTCAAAAAACACAGGACGTGATCTGACTTGGAGGCTTGGTTTGCTGTCTCTCAGCAGAGTATCATGAAGGAAATAAAAGTTTCTCCATAACTGTACCAGAATATCTCACTTACATGAAAATGTTACTGCAGGTCATGGGGGTAAGGCAGTTCATTCACTATCACCCATTCCACCCAGGTCCTCTCTCTGCTGAGAGTGTCTAGAGGCTAACTTCATTCCAAAGGAAGATTTTAGATGTGGACACACGTCCTTTATCCCGTAGACTAGGACCAACGGTTCATATCCATTAGGGCAGCAAAAGAAAGCAATCAGATGGCAATGATTTTCAATCACTACTGGTTCAGGGTTAGATTCAAACAAGTGACCTGGAGGTGAAATGTTCCACATCCCATTACTGATCTTCTAAATTATTCTTCCCCCACAGATGAGGCTTGACACACATAAAAAAATAGATTGTGAGGAATTGCAATAGAAAAACTGAGCCAGTAGCTCATAATAGATGTGGATTTTGTAAGCCCTTTATGCCTAGGCAATATTGTTATGGTACAATGATAGGGCAGAATTATTGATTGTATCTAGTGGGTCGTAACTGAGTAACCACACACAGCATAACCAGTTTATGAACTAATTCAACTGCTTTACAATGTATGGCAATTTTTCTTCATATAAAGAAGCAGCTTATTAGAATTTCTATATTTTGGAACTATTTAAAATAAGGAATAGCTGACATAATCTGCTTCCTCAAAGCAGAATTTATTCCTAATTTTTTTTCCTTCTTATAACTTCTCCAGTAACTTACTGATGGATAGAAACATTTTTCAGAAAATTTGCCTCTGGGGTGCAACCAAATCTGAAGATGAGAAAAAGCGCTGCATCTCATGAAGGATTTCATAGGAAATAAAGACTGCGAGAAAATGAAATTCCAAAATAAAAAGTGCTATAGAAGATACTTTGGGGGACCGAGTTCAGTAAAAGAGGTAAAAAATGCTTAGGCAGTTTCCTTTACGCACTGGACAGTTATCTGCCTCATTGGAGAGAAATACAAACATTAAATGAGAGATTCGAGGCAAAAGAAACACTTCTAAGGACTTGTATTCGAGCCAGGCAGCTCCCATCAGGGCTCACCCCCTGCAAACCAGCAGCCTCCAGTCATGGACCAAAGGTGCCACCAGTGCTAGACCATGACAGACTGGCCCAACTTCAAACACGAGACAACAGCTTTGTGTTTGTCCGGGCTTGAAATAGTTTGACTCTTGGAGAGGAGGAAGTTTTTGCAGATTTGTGGGGTTTTATGTTTGTCTAAAATCTAAACAGAACTTGTTTAGTGCAGCGCTTTTCTTTTTTTTTTTTTTTTTTTTTTTTTTTTCCCCAGGGAGCAGGCAACCATAAGAAGTGAAGATCTAGCAAAGAAGTTTTTCTTTTCAATTCCCACCTCTGGCAAACAGCTCATGCAGCAAAGAGAAGGCACACAACAGAGCTGGAGGAGCGAAAGTGCTCTGCTCTAAAAATATGTGACTGTGAGTGATGTGGAAAGAGGTAGACAGGGAAGTAAGTGAGTGTTAGTAACACTTTTGAGGATCAATCAAGTGCTCGGTTTTCTGCTATCACTTGAACTGTGGTGTCACTCCTACAGGACTTTAGACAACTGCTTGTTGGAGCACTTACAAAATCCAGCACTTTCTCTTTTCAGGGATGAATGAAAAATAACAGCTAGGAGAAGAATAAATTGCTCATTCCACATGAGAAAGGCTGGCTGAGTTTGGCATCAAATAAAACTTCCTTTGCACAATGCAAGGTTGCTTGTGTGCTGAGAAACCAGATGGGCTGTCAGAATTTAGATCCAAACTGACTTTGAGGTGTATTGGGACCTTGGTTATACAATTAACTCAGAGGGAATATAATTCTTCACAGCATTATCCAGTCCATATATAACTTGAAGTTTGTCCTCTAATACTTATTTAGAATGAGCTAAATCATTTGTCTCTCAACTGACTACAGAAGGAACCTGGACAGCTAACTTGGAATAGACAATCAATTTTTGATAGCTCACATTAGGGGAGGTGGAATAGGCCTGAAGTATATTTCATGTACCCAGTATCCTGCTAAAATTTCTTTTTCAGAATTAAATTTAAAGAGCGGAGGAGGAGAATTTTGCCAGTAAGGCTTGAAAATAGACAGACACTTAGCAAGATGGAGACAAAAAATGATGTTCCTGCCTGAAATTGACCCACGGGAGAAGGGCTGCATTCAACAGCAGACAGATTGTATTTGGGGTGGGGGAGAGAGACCGGGACAGGAGAGAGAAAAGGCTTTTAAAAGTCTTATTCCATGTATGGCTGAATAATAGAAAGTATGTCAGGAAAAATAAAAAAAACCCCAAACCATCAAAACTACTCTGTGCAGCTGTATTCTCCAGCTGACTCAGTGAGGCACTGGAGCCTTTTAAACCCAGTTTGCAAAGATTCAAGAGACCACATCTTGGATAGATTCACAGCAAGGAGTTTACATCTCTCATCTCTAAGCTAAACTTAAGTCTGGCATAAACATACCAGGCTTTCTCACTCAAATGCTGCCCCTAGTAGTTCTTCTCCCAGTAGTACAGCCTCTATGGTGTTATTCAGCACCATCGTTTATCAAAAATGAAATAAGTATGATTTAAGGAGAGGAAAGGAAAAAATTGGATGAAAAGCACCATCCAATCTACTCAGTCACTCAGGGGATAAAAATACTTAAATATCTGAAAGGCAGTTATATTGCACCATTGGTTTAATTGGTCTACATATCAGAAAATTATCATTTACTTAGCCAGAAAGTGTTTAGAGATCAAAGTCAGGATATTTCTTGTGCTGATAGTGTGGAGTAAGAAATGCATAAGCTTTTACAACCACAGGAAAGAAGACTAAC
This sequence comes from Sylvia atricapilla, assembly GCF_009819655.1. Taxonomy (NCBI): domain Eukaryota; kingdom Metazoa; phylum Chordata; class Aves; order Passeriformes; family Sylviidae; genus Sylvia; species Sylvia atricapilla. The sequence goes on from NC_089142.1 coordinate 59,872,786, forward strand.
AACAAGAAAGCAAATTAAGCTTTTACAACTGAGAAACTATCTCCCAGCTACAGTACACCATTGCTCGAAAACAAGACTACACCTCGATGGTTCTTGTTTTCTAGAGACTGACGCCACTCATGGTTGCAGACAGGAGAGGAAATGCACCCACAGAAAGCTACCTGTGATATACTGGCCAAGAGATACTATGCAGATACTGAGCTTCTGCCTCTACTCCTGTCAAAGCATTGCAGGGTTGGACTGGGAGATTTTACAACAGGATTTGACAACTTTTACAAACTTTTACAAAAGATTTAACAACTTTTGAATAACTTCAGCTTTCCCTTCCATACTGTTGAGTCTGATAGTGATTTCAGCACTTTTGTGCTTGGCTGGACAGGTGTTGTAGAAGGGAGGAGCAGACAAGTTTGACAACTTTCAGACTTCATTAAGTTCAAAGATTAAACTACGTGCAAATCCATGGACAACGTGGCTGAATGTTGACTTGCATCTGTGTATTGGCATTGCTATTTGTAGTCAGTCAGCTTCAGAACAGTCTATTCAAATTCCCTTGAGTAATCTGCTCAAGGAGAAGCTAAATACTTGAAGTCAAATCTAATTACCTCTGTGCAGAGTGGCCATCTAGCCAGCACTGTCCGTTTTTGGTCAGTCTGGATGCTGTCACACCATTTCTTCAATGCCTAACAGCAAATTGATGAAATATGCAGAAGTAGGGAGATTAAAGCATACGCTCAAGATGTTATACCTCATGTGCTTGCCATTGACAACTTAATTTTTATGTTTGTGAATTTTGTGATCTTGTTCACCATAACCAGTATACAGATAGATGAAGAAACTAATGTTTGTTTATTTCCAACTGATGTATGTCAGCTAAATTAATACAAGGAGGCACCAAAAACTGTTCTTTTAGAACATCAAGTGTAATATGAATTGAGAAAGGGAAAACAGAGACCAGTTCTATGCAGTCCCATAAAGGGATGTACCCTGTTATCCCCACTGTTTGTCAGTAGAAACTGGAGGGTCTGCTGAAATAAAAGCTATTTGAGCAACTAAGGGGAATTTTTCAAGCCCAGCAGTTGAAATGTGTTACACTGCCATATCTTTGCCTAGTTCTGGCTCACAGAGCAAGCCCAGTGTTTGTCAAGATCACAAAGTACCCAAAATTTAAGAGCTCAGAAGTCCCAAAGTCCAGCCTCCTCCTCCCTGTGCTATGCGGCTTGCTGTGAAAAGAAAAATATTGGAAGGTTTTGAGAGGCTCCCCAGATTGACGTCTGCTGTTCGATACCCACCTAATGAGCTGCTTAACAACTGTTACCAAAATTAATGAGTCAAGTCACAGTTGTAATTACCATATTGCAGATCACAGTATTGTATTAGATTACCATGGACTTCTATTTAGGAATATTTACACCATGACGACTGTTTAAAATGTGCTCCAGTGTTTCAGCAGATTGCATTGCCTCATAGCCCATATTTATTAGGCTAGGCAGGAGTCACAGGAGTCTTATCATGAATTCTTTGGCTCCAGCTTGTAAGGATCAATGAAGAGCCAATCTTAATATTAAGAATATCCAGGTATTGAAAAATGCACAAATGTTAAACAGAACTTAATTGTACGTGTGAACATACGCAGCAAAGGAGCAAGTATCTGGGTGATGAAAACAGTAATCTGAGGCCAGAAGCAAGCTCTTCATTTTCAGGATATATTAATACAACCAGGCATAACTTAGTCTGATTTAACTCCTACTTTAGGAAGCAGAATGCTTACAATATAGTGCTCCAGCAATTTAGGATAACCAAGCATAGTTTCCTTATACAGAGCCATGCTTTCTTCTGTTCAGAAAGAGGTAAGAAACAGCTCTACACAAAAACATCCTATACATTATCTTGAAAAGGCTGTAATTTTACCTTCTTCCTATTTCACTCTCTGGTAATGGGAGATTACAAAAGATAGATAAACAAATCTTCTTTACTTCATGAAATCAAATGATGTGAAAATGGTCAGGGTTCTTGTGCATTTGGATTTATCTTCTATTTGTTTACCACTAATAAGAGTTCAGTAGGCTGCAATATGTGTATGTGTGAGTAAAAATATTTTTTAATTCATATATATATATATATGTGTGTGTGTGTGTGTGTGTGTGTATATATATATATACACACATGCATACACAAGGCACCTGAACAAGAACAAGCAAATCAGCTGTTCAAGGGTTGCCCTAAAGTCAGGTATCACAACAGGGAAATGCTTCCTGGAGCCTCTCCTCCATTTGCCCAGTCCCATTTACTTTTCTGCAGTCCCCACAAGCTCACTATGTTCATTGAAGAAGGCTTGCCCATGCTACCTCCTGCTCCTGTGCAGGTCACTGGCAAGCCGCAAAACTGGGAGGTGCATTCACTTCCTGATGGATAACTTAGAGGGACTTGCAATGAATGAGCATTTGGAGCACTTACCTTTGAATCCTGAAAGGGCAATTTCAGAATGCCTGATCCTGGTTCCCCCATTTCCTTCTCCAAAGAGAGCCTGTTAGGACAGACAAATGAGGCAAGTCAATAACATCCACCCAGACAAGATATATTGAGCCAATTCAAGGGTAGGTGGGGAGCAGCTGTGGTCCTGCCTGTGAAATACTACAGTCGTTGCCATTGTGCAGTGAGTCATCAAGCCCCCTTTATTTACACCTTCATATAAGTGCTGGCAAATGCTGATTTATGTGCTGAAAGCAGAGAACTGGGGTATGGCCATGTTAAAGAAAGAAACACGAGCACATACATTCACAGAGCAGCAACCTATCTTCTGTTTGTCCAGGAGAATTTTAAGCCATAAAGACCTGAAACAGATTGACCTTTTATTACTTTTGAATTGAGGACAGATTTCCACTTTAAAGGCTCAATTATATTGCTGGGCTTGTTTGCTTTTTATGATTTTGGAAGATGCCATTGTAGCTTGGGCAATGAAACTGAGCTTAGGCTCTATTATGTGCTGAATTTCAAGCCCTGAATTGTACTTTGCATTTTAATCAATTTGGTGCCTGAAAAAATATTTTATTTACATTTGAAGTGTAAAGTTAAAAGGACTGATAATTGACAACATGGGTCAGATTTCTGCCTGATTTTACCTCTTGGAGAACATGGAGTTATCCTGAGAAGTATGCGGTTGCTGGCCTTTTTGGAAAGTTCCATAGATTTATGATTTCTGACATTCAGCTATAGATAGCTGATCTTCTGTAAAATTCATTATATCAAGCATTTTTGAATGGGATATATACTCTGATTTTACTATGAGAAATTTAGTTATTTGGATAACTAGACAGAGACTTTTGTTTTCTCTTTACCTGCAGAATTGCTTGTTCCAGTTGCCTAGTGCTTTAATAATCTACTGACCTCAGGAAAGAGGAACCTTGCTGCTAAAGATCATTCATGGTGTGGTTATTGGAAGGTTCTGAGACAGATGCTTTATGTAAGGCCGTGCCAGGGTGCAGCAAAAATGTGTGTGTTGGAACCAGTGTTTACCACTTTCTGTGCGTTTTAGAAATGCAGGAAAGTGTCAGTAAACCTTATGTGTCCAAGTGTTCATTTGAAACCATGACTGTCCAGGAAATAGGTTTTTCCTAACTAAGGAGCTTCCAGAGCACTGATTAACATATGGCCCCTTTCACTGATGGATGAGAGAAATCAGATTTATTTCAGAGTATTATTTAGTAGATCCCTATAAGGAGACAGAGTGCAAGAGAAAGGGAGGGATGGGAGAAAGGGAGGGACGGAGGGAGGAAAGAAGGGGGAGTTGGGAGAAAGAAAATGAGGGATGGAAGGAGGAAGAAAGAAAGCAAATGTGGACATAACTTACTAGTCAGTGTATACTATATCCCTGTTTTCACCAGTTTCTCCTCTAGACCATACAGAAATATGTGAAGAGCATCAATAATTTTTGCATTAATATATGAATCTATTTACTGAGTCAGAGGAATCTCTGGGGTTTTGTTATGCAACAGCAAGTGCACAATGAGATTTGAGCAACTGGAGTGGCAGATCCTCTAAAAGATATCATTCATACAGACTCTACAAGGATGCCTGTCCTCTGGTTTAGATATGATCACCCTCTTTTTTTTTTTTTTTTTTTTTTTTTTTTTTTTTTTTTTTTTTTTTTTTTTTCCCCCATTTAATTTGGGGAGAAAAGGTGACCAGTCATTCTGTTCCACTGAGCACAAGCAAATCTGGCATGTGAATCCTTAATTTTATTTTTAGGCACCTAATTTGTTTTCCCATTTGATGGTATCTTCAGCTGAGATCGTAGGCTGCTGATCACTTGTTTTTTCTCCTGCAGTGAATGTAATTGGACACTCTTAACCATAGCACAACAGTTTTAAATGACACAGAAAGTAAACTAAGGCTGCTAGATTAAAGAGAAATCTCTCAATAGATTTGTGATTAACTTGCAACTATAATAAGAAATTACATGAAAATAGAAATGAGTAGGAAAGGTTAACCAGCTAAGACGGGAAATTATTTCAGCAGCAGGGGGGGTGTAAAAGAAAGGAAAGAAAGATAGTCTCTTTACAGATATACTTCTGACATCAGCTGTTTCTCAAGAGCAATACACTAGAGCTAAGAAAATGTGTCTTGTAGGACTAAAAGATACAGTTCAGATTAGGGATCAGGATTTGTGTTTCAGTTCTCATCACTGGCTTTCTGCCTAGCCCAACACCTCAATTTCTCTTCCTTCCTGTTTAGCCTATTAACACATTAGGAGTTTGTATAATTCTTAATGACATGTTCCACAGACTAGAAGATGTACATATAACTGAAAAGTTTTCCATTCTCATATATCTCAGCCTTGTACTCACTTGGGTAATGATTGCTCAAGATGGCAAAATGTACCAGAGGTGACATCTATGCCCAGTTGTTATGAACACAAGGTTATGTGTGACTATTAACTAAGAGCAGAACATATGCCCAGAGACAGTTAAGAGTAATTCAATGTTTTTGTAGGAGTCCGTTTTGTGAAAAAGGAGAAGAGACAAGAAGTGAAAAAAAAAAAACTTAAATCTCCTTCTTGGCCAGACTGTCTGTTATTATAATAAAAGGTCAGATTACTGGTCATTCAACAGATAAAGGTGGTAAGAGGAGACTTTCAATTTTCACAAAATTTGTAGAAATAAGATCACTTCTTCACATTAAGTTATTTGTCCAATTTGTTTGAAAGTAGTCAATAGATTCAAAAGTTTTCAGGAAACAATATCCTTTGAGAGTTTCTCACTCAGAGAAACACTCAGAGAGTTTCTATAGGGTTTGGTTTTAGGGAAATCCGCTTAAAAAAACCCACTCTCATTACTTCCAATAACTTAGCTTGCACAGTTTGTAACATGAATTCCAGATGAGCCAATCATCACAATACATGGCCAGTTCCTGTTCTGTGTAAGCAACAGTTCCAAAATGAAGAATACTTTCTTCTGAGACTTTGAAGATCCCTCTTTTATAACATGATGACCCATAAACGTCAAATTTATACCTACCGTAGTTCTGGTAAAGGGAAAGGAATTGTTTCAGAGATGAGTTTCCCTATAAAACCTTTCAGACTTGTCTCAGTTTGGGTCAGCTATCTACTTTGCCCTGAGTGGTTTTAATTTCTTAAATCATCTCAGGATTCTCTCTTTTAATAGCTTATTTTTTTTTTCCCTCATACCACAGCACTGTCACTACAGGTCCTTTCTTGGTCTGACTAGAACTATAATCAGTAACATGAATCCAAAATGAATGGTCATTTCCCTGCACTAAGTATTAAGTTTACACATTCTATATCAGCCATGAATCTGACATGAAGTCAGACGACTACTCTTTACCCCTTACAGTCCTTGTGAACTCAAGAAGGTCACAGAGGGATAATACAGCAGTATTTGGCCTGTACTGCTTTGCAGGTTTATGGTAAAGAGTAAAATAACATAGAGCTTCATCCTGCAGGCATGTTGCTATTGTAACTATTTCTCTGTGGTTAAAAATAAATAATTATTTTCTAAAAGAACAAGCTTTTCTGTATGATCTTAAAAATGGAAAAATGAACCAGGACACAGGTACTGTCTGTACAAAGTAGGTCTACAATGCCTTTAAGTTTATTCTTTGCTTTTTGTATACTTCAGTTCTTATGTCCTGCAAGCATCTCCTTGTTTAAGAAAAATGGATTTCACTTATTTGCCTTACAAAAAATGAGACATTAAGTTTTCCTCATGCATACTGGAGAAGGACCATAACATAGGGATCATATTAAGAAGGGGAACAAGTGTTTCACAAATCACTCCAGATTATAGAGAGAGTTTTCTTGCACAAATGCTATTTCACTACTAATCTTCATCGTCTAATCAGGCTTTGTAGCAGACTATCAGGGCTGGTTAAGCATGACTTTTCATTCATCATTCTGCGAGGCTTACTCCTGATCACTTCCTTGTCCTTCACATGACTGGAAATGGTTCCTAAGATTAGTTGCTCCACCACCTTGCGAGAAATCCAGAAGAGGCTGACCACCCTGTAGTTCCACAGATTCTTGCCTTTCATGAGCAAAGGAATAACATTCACTCTCCTCCAGTATTCAGGAAGCTTTCTCAATTGCTGCAGCCTGGCAAATATAGTAGGACTTAGGAGTGCAGCCCCCAAGGGCCTCTGCACTTTTGCATGTTCCATTTATTTACATGCTCCCTAACCCGCTTTTTATCTGCCAAGAGGATCAGTCTTCTTTGCTCCAGATTTTCCCACTGATCTTGGACCTGGGATCCGAAAGGCAAATCTTACTGATAAAGACTGGGGTGGATGCAGCCTTGAGGCAGTTGTCACTGGACTTCAAAGCAGGTGCTGTAAACAGCTTTCTACGAACAGGATGCCTGTCTATGGATCACTTTGCATGACCATCTGTAGAATCGGGCAGATCTTGCTCTATGTGTTAAACATTGATCAGCTCAAGCTGTCACTGCAGTCAGAAATATACAAAAAATGAGGTAAGAAAACAAAACAAAAGAATTTTCTGGAGTAACTGAATGTTCCATCTAAACCATATAAATGTATCTCAGTGTCTGCATTTGGCTTCTGGCCATTCAACTCACCTGCCGAAGCAGCTTTCAGTCTCTAAAACCATCTAGCAAATGCCTTCCATAAGCATGGTATCTGTGCAAGAGAGGTGATACAAATATAAAGGAATTGAAATAAGCCCACACTAACTTCAAGCAACAGAAAGGGATATAGTATTCTTGTACCATGATGAGAATGAACGACCTCCCCCAATAGAAACCAGTGCTCTTCCATGGAACTCTGAATCTGCAGGACAGATCCCAGCCAAATAGAAGATTTAAAATTAATTTACTAAACATCAAGATTTTAAGACAATACAAGATGGACATTACATAAAAACAAAAGCAGATGGAAAAACTCAATTTTACTTTACAAGCTTCTTTACTCCCTACTCAAGTTACATTAGCACATTCATGCAGAGGAAAATGCAATCCTTTGAAACAACTCAAAGCTTCCAGAGTTGTTCTGTGGTCTCTCAGTTCCTCTTCCTGCTATTCACAGGCATCCTGTGCCTGTAGACTTCTCAAATGTTGCTCCTCAGAGACACTTGCCTGGCTCTTGGCTAGAGCATCTCTGCATTGCTAGCCAGCAGACTTCCTTCCACACAAGGCGCTGTACTCTCATCTGATTCTCTTTCCTACCATCCATCCATTCAATCATATCCTGCTTTGAACTTCTGCCCTTTTTAACTTTCTGTGCAGGCTTACAATCCTTAGACATAAAAATACATAGATACACTTATGTTTATCTCCCACAGCCAGAGCAGCCTCAGGGAAAGCTATTTAATGGCTCCTGTTCCGAGGATAAAGTTGTTTATAAATATGGATGTAACTGGGCATACCAGTGGGAGGCAACTACATAGTATCCCCAGGTGTCTCTCTAGGAGATCCAATTCATTTAGTAAAGCATCCTTCTAAATGCGTAAACACACTCACACACGTATGCACATACACACAGCAGCTCCTTAAATGGGCACAAAACATGGATCTTTTCCACTGATACGAATGGTGCAAGAGTCACAGACCCTGATTAATTTGGTCTATACTGCTATGTTCCTTCCACAGGCATATAAATAAACACAAAGTGAGGACCGTTTCCTCTAAAAATCTTATTTCTTGTGAAATGAGGAGGCTGCATCTTTGGAGGAAGCTGACTGGACAGGACTCCTTCCTCCATTCAGTTCTCAGAGGTTTGCTGCAGAACGTGGTAAACAGGACACTACGGAATTTTAGCCAGGCAAATCACCCAGTCCAATAGATAAAAATCTAATACTGCAGTTAGTATCTTCTGCTAATATTGGGCCTTTTGGGGCTGTTTGTCAGAAGTGGAATCCTTCTTTGCTCTTAATCCATGAGACAGTGGGAAAAGTTCCTGCTGGCTGCTCCAGAAGGGGTGGTGGGGTTGCAGGCAGCAGGAGCAGCTATCACTGCAGCAAAACACACACTTTTAGCCTACACTTTTTGCTTAAGTGGGATCATTTGATGGTGTGACAAAGGGCTTTTCATCTCTGAGTACAGTTATGAATGCCACTGTGTGCTCAGATTGGACAAACAACATTACAAAAAAACATGTTTGTAAAGATAACCGATGAATAAGAAACCAGCTAGTGACATAACCTTTCAAATGATCTAAATAACTGATTGAGTTCAGAGAGGAATAACCTTTTAAAATCATTAGATTTTGTAAGCAGATGTAAAAATAATTAACTTCAAATTATGCATCCAGAGAATAATGTAAACTGCAGATTTCAAAGTCAGAACAACTGTAGCTACAAAGGCAAAAAAAAAAATGCTGCTTAGAGAACAAAGACATCAACAATTGATTTTCAGGTGAGCCATTCACAGCCAGTCCAGCATGTTTGACTTCTTTTAAAGATAGGACACCAAAAAACAAGAGGTTCAGTACTTTTCCTTTTTCTGTCCATTCTGGAAATGTTCTTTTTCTGAGCCTCTGAATCACTTGCATTATAGCTGTTTGTATAACAATCATTCCCAAGATGATGCAGAGCAATTTACAGACACTGGAAATCAAGTCCAAATCATCTCAGTTTTTTAGTTGTATTTATAAAGGCCAATGTTAAAATGATACTAGAGAAAAAGAGGAAAACTGATGCCTAGTTCCATTATTTTCTTTCGCAAATGTTGATAGGTACATGAGTGAAAGAAGGCAAACCTGAAAAGATTTCTCAAATCAAAAGAGAATGCAAACACTTGTATGAGAAAAAGGGGTTGGGAGGAAACACATCCTTTTGCAAAGCACTGGTAAACGGGTGAACGACTGTTGAAGAAACCTTCCTATTTGTTCAGGGAGTCTGGTAGGACAGTCAAAGATAGATGAGGACACAAAAGAAAGGTCGGATAAAGGCCTGGATAGAGAACCTGAATGAGTGAAAGAACACCAGTGGCATAGGGATGGCTGAAAACCATCAGCTGGCAAACAACATGCAAGTGGCCTTTACCTACACAGAAACAAGCTGCCAAGTACTTTTCTCAATTTTGTCTATGAGTTGACACTGTGGAAGTGTTCTCATTCCTGGCTCAGCTGTGATGACCTCTGGCCAGTGATAAAAGGTTGTTCACTTCACTGTCTCATCTGGCTTGCAGAGTGAGAAGGATGGAGACTCCATGTGACATTTGATTCTTGTGCACTACAAGAAAGAAATTTAAGACTTTAAAAAGAATGAAAAAAAAAAGGCAAAGGAGTTCTTGACTTCCCTCCTATCACTTGCCCTGATATCTAAATTATCTTCTAGGCTCTGTGCCCATAACTTAATGTGGCACTATAGAAATGCAGAGCAATCTTTTTTTACCTGAGAGTGGAAATTAGTGTTATTATAAAGACAACCACCCTTCCAGGATTTACTGTACTCCAAGGACTTGGTCAGCTGTGTAAATTTGGTTCATTATGACTAGTTTCTGTATCACTGCAATATGCTGATGGATGTGTCTGTAAGATTAAAATCTGCTGTTACATCAGGGTAAAGCTAGCACAAGGCAGATACAAAGATTTCAGTTTTATATCTGCCTTGGTATCTAAAATGTTTCTGCATTTAAAATCTTGCAGCATGACGGTATCTATTTTGGGCTACATTTACATGGAGGGCATAACCTGCACTCAGATTTCAGAAATGGACTTAAAACGTCGTGTGGCTACATACAAGATTTGGGCAGAATTGAAGTTTGAGTGCAATGCCTGAACCCTTGCACTCCTTGACAGATGGGCCAGGAATCAAGTACAAATTCATGGCTTTCCAAAGCATAATGTTTGGCTGGACTTGAAATGGGGTGGAGTTTCTTGTCTTACCACATGAAGGCGAGCTCTGAAAACTGTATCTCGATGCACAAACTGCTCCACCTGTCCCTCTGCCCAACTTACTTAATCCTGTAAATAAGAAGCACTTCCAAAAGTTTTCTAGGGCAGTTTTTGTTTGTCTCCAGCCATTCTCTCCAAAAGTGGTCAAAGGAAATTCTTATAAACTTTCGATCTTATCTGCACCCACGGCCAGCACAGGCAACGAGAGGAAGAGCTGCCAAATAACGTATTTTATGACAACTTAATCCACACCCTATAATAATTCAGGCAACTTTTTTTCTTCCCCAGTAATGGACAATTTATTTATTTATTTAGTCTTCATTGTTTTTAAAAGACCATTAGGAAGGCTTGCCTGCATTTTCTTTAGAGATTAGCAGAAGGGAAGGATGGATGCTTATCACCCATCACCTGGAGAGGGTAAACGTACAAAAGACATGAAGTTTAGACACAGACTTTTAAGGCTTGATTCCCTGCCAAAGCAGAGCTGGAGCACAATAACTCAAAGTCATGCCAAAGTTGAATAGCCACCTGCTAGAATATGAGCTAGAAATGAAAGGAACACCTGCAAAATAGAACAAGGAAGGTGGGGGGAGGAGTTGCCCTTGAAAGGGAAGCAACAGAAAGAGGCAGCTAGAGACTATACTGAGAACTAAAGTTTTCAAATAAATTAGCCTCAAAGTCACATTTGAGAGTTCAGCAAGGAAAATATTTCTTATAAATAAAGGAAGAAGGGGAACCGGAAGAAGGGGAACCACACACACAATCAAAACTGTTGATCCTGATTCTTGTCAGACTGATAATTTGATGTTCATATTTCATCAGCATTTCCAAAGATGGCAAAACAGCAATAATGAATTCTTGCTGGCCTGGTAATTTCCAAATGCTGTCATTATCCATTAGTACTTCCCCGTTCACTTACAGTTCAGGTAAAACACTAACTAGAGGTATAAAATACCACATAGTTGACTAATTTCTAAGAAAATCTATGTATTTGCTATCCATGCAGCAGTTCCTCCCAAGTCCCTCTCCTACCTAATAATTTTCATTGATTCATTTATTGTGTAGACCACTCACCAGTATGTGCTCAAGACTGTTTCTAGATAGACTGTCTGAGATTGTGATAATGAAAAATTAGTCAACTGGAATACCAGCACAATGTTATTTATTACTTGAAAACAAATAAATCATCATTCAGATTGCATGCTCACATTTGTATTTGCTAGCAGATATCTACTTCTCACATTTCTTATTAAACTAAGAAATACAGGACCAAACTGGACTCCCTAGTCCTATATAAGTAACCCTAAAGATTAAAATTGAGGTACCAGGTTGAAGTACCCATTAACCAAGCTTAGTGTGCTATGGAGATATTGTACAATTCTGAAATAATTGATTGATATTGAGAATAGCCTTTTCTTCCTAGGTTGTTTTGCAATATAGAAGCAGAGCTGAAGTAAACAGAACTAAAATATAAAAAAACTTTTACTCAAAAAAACCCAAACAAACAAAGAAAAATACAGGAAAAGGAGAAACCTGGTGGCAATTCTGGACAAGGAGATGATACTCATTGGCTGCTCTGCAATTTCTGTAGAAGTTCTTCACTTAAAAATAATTTTGGTTCCTTAAACACCACTTAAAATATATAAATAAATGTTGGGGATTCAGAAGCTGGTCTGCAGCAAATCCACCGAATCTCTTATAAGAGGGTTCACATGGAAATTAACATCCATAATACTGATATTGTTGATTTTGTTACTATTTATACTATCTTAACACTTAGAAATCTGCCTAGATACTCCTTTTAGCAGGCATCAATTAATTTTTCTTGTATCAAGTAATTACCATCTTTAATACCTTTCTTGAAGGATGAAACATCTGAAGACAATTTGAACATGAAAGTTTCCTCGTTCTACAGAAGAAACAGAAAAAATGGTAGCAATACCCAGCAATTGATAAAATCCATTGCACAATGCAAATTACAGTCCACATCTTTTCCTCTTCCTGGAAGTGAATACCCGAAACAGAGTGTTTCTGCAATGGCCATCCACTAGGACCACAAGAACCTCCTCCATCTAATCTTCATAATAAAATCCATGGTTTTAAAAAAGAATGTATGTTTATTATGTTCTGTAAAAGAGGATAAATAAAAACAATTCTATGAGTAACAAGTTTTACCTTGTCTTTCAGTTTACTTTCTTTATATTTACGCCCTTGTCTAGTCTCACACTTAATTGCAATAAATGCCTCCAACATTAGTGCAGATGAGTGTCTGAAAAAGTTGGATTCTATACCTGACTGGCACTGATGTTGGCTAGACCTTGGGGGAAAGGGGTGCATATCCTACATATATGTTTTATTTACATTTTGAAAAGAAATGAGAAACAAAAACTGTAGCCTGAGTTTGTCTGCAAAGTCTTTACAACAGATTCAGCTTCAGTGATGTATGAGTCTCCTGAGCCAATTTCAAGACTGCACAGTCCCCTTCCCTTTATCTTCATGAACTGTATCCTAGTGGGCTGAAAAATACAGTTATTTTAGCCACTTCTCACATTTCTAGATGAAGCCTTTCTTCAATCAAAAATGATGAAGTGAAATGAAATTATGAAAGGCAGAAAACATAGAGCCCAAAGTGTGACCTAGGAATCTTAATTTTCTTCAATCATTGCTGTAACGGAATGCAAGTCTGCAGCAGCAGGGGTGAAATTATAGTACAAATTACCATGCTATGCCAGATAAATTATTCTCTGCAGCATGGTTATTAAGTGATAGATAAATAACTAACACTGCAGGACTGATTGACAAAATATAAGTGACCTGGAGCTAAGCAGGGCACTGTGGAAATAACATTGCAGTACCACTAATATTTTAATACTGAAATGAGATTTTCTAAGGCAGAAAAATCTTAAAATAGTATATGACTAAGCCAGCTACAAGTTAAACATGTACTAAGAGCTCTTCAGCTGAGAATGCCTAGCTTCATGACATGTCTCATGTAAATGTTTGTTAAATACAAAGTTGGGTACTGGTGCATGTTTTCTGTCTGAGGAGGACATTAAAGCCTCCTGTTATCAGAGAGTGACGGGATTTTTTTCTGCTAAACAGGTGTTAGTAGATAGCTATCTTCTTTAACAACAGCTTCAAAGACAATGTGGGACAAGGGCTAAGAGGTTATTCAGTGACATGGTGTCATTCAGGTTTAGAAACAGAACTAATAAAGGCAGAAATTACTCAGATTATTGTCAGAAGGAATCCATGAAATCACTGACCACATGGGTTCTCTGGGGAGCTTCCTCCATTATTTCTACAGCTGGAACCTGCTTCAGCTTGAACATTTCTGTTCAAAATGCTGTTGCAATAGAATAACTTGTGTCTTACTATTTGTGATCTTTTTCAAATTTACCAAATGCTTACTATCAGTCCTTGTGCCGTGTTTATACAAAGGCTGATGTTTGCCTTGGAAGGAAACAGTTTTGCCCAGGCACTCCCTAGGGAAGAAGAAAATCAAAAATAAGGGCACTCTTGGAGTGAGATTTTTGACAAAGCAAGCAAGCAGGGTTAACAGCAAGAACACCAGCTTTTTATAAAATGAATATCCATCTGACAATGGGCATAAAACTGACTGGGGAAGATGCAGCATATGCCATGTTCCAGAGGGAAAGTCACGATTAACCACAATCATGAAAATACATAATAGAACCAGAAAAAAAATCTCATGAAAGAGAAGTGAAAATCATGCATGTTCTTGATCCGGATTTGCATATATTTTCTGCTGACCAGAAAAAATTGTTCTGAAACCTTTCTATTAGGCCTTTCATTCATAATGTGCTGTAGAAGGAGTAAGCCATTTATCTGGATGCCTGTGAATCTGGAGCACAGGAAAGTGAATTCTGCAGACAGAAGCAAGCCAGCTTTCAAGCCTGTTGCAGCTGAACAGAGGGCTCTGGCCTCATAAAGGTGTGCTACACATAGGATCCTGTACCCAGGTACATGCTCCAAACAGCATTCCAGCTCCAGGCCTGGTGAGGAAACCTGGCTCATGTATAGCTATAAATGCTGAGGAAATGAGACAGAATTTTGATAATGCTCTTGATTTCAGTGAAATGCCTGCTTGCCTGAGGATGTTAAAATATTCCATGAAACAGCATTGACATGCTTAGAATGACAGACTTTTTTTGCCTCTCTCCATGTGCCATTACCCTCATCAGACAGAGTATATCATAGGCAGAGGCAAGTTGCAAGAGGCTGAATAATAATTGCATGAGTCATGTGGATATTTAAAATCAAATTACATCTGTCTAATTAAGTATACAGGTAATTTAATACAGAACTCCAGTAAAACTAAGAGATTCCTACTACAGATTAAAAGAGAGTATCTCACTAGAGAAAGCTCCTGGTGTTGCCCTACACAGAGTCATGGCCTCTAATCTTTCCTAGATGTAGAACAAACTGAAAGAGAAAAAGACAGAAAGGCAGAGAAAAATGGAGGCAATTACAGAGACCAATCCATGAAATAATATGAATGTTCTGGTTATAGACAAAAAGTCAGGGCAATAAAGAGGGATCAAGCTGAAGACCAGATTCAGATACATCTGGTAGGATGCAGCCAGTGGGTGGAGGAAGTCACAAAAAGAAAATAGCATAGCTAGCTTACTGTCTCCTTAAGGCAGAACAAAATGCTAGCAGGTGACAGTAAACACAAAGAGATTGAAGAAGATGGCTCTCTGGAGAAAGGCCCTTGTCAGAACTTTTAGAACACAAGAAAAAGAAAGGCAGATTTTTGTTTTCTTGTTTTCAAGTCAATTTTGAAACTGAGTGTAGCTCTGTAGGGAAGAGAATTGTTCCCTGGGGGAATTAGGGAAGTTGTAGAGTTCAAACAGAATGAAGAACAGGGGGGAAATCAATATTTTTTCTCTAGAGGATTGCTTTCAGTAGTTGGTGCTCTCTAGAATCAAGGCAGAAATTAAAAAAAAAAAAAAAAAAAAAAAAAAAAAAACAAAACAAAAAAACTAAAGTCTCCCACTCCTAAATTCCTAACTATTAAAAGGACAAATGACAAGCGCTCAATCATGTGGCATTGAGATTTCTGGAGTCTTGGACTAACCTTGCTATTTAATATTTCATGACAAATCTGTGAAATTCCTTGAGGGGATGTTCCTTCTTTCCTTTCACCCTGCCTCATCATCCATCAGTTTATTTGTTTGCTCTCTGAGCACTTCCTGTGCTCACAGAAGAAGTACTGCAAGGTCAAGTAATCAGCTGGTATCTCAGTATGTGCATATTCTATCTAGCATAACAGGGCTGATCTAAGGCTGGGTGGCATTTCCTGACCTTTAAAATGGAAGACGTTTTTATCCTACCCAGTGAGACCCCAATATAAATAATCCAGGTATCAAACCCCAACTATTTAATACTTCCCTTTTAGATCTTTTTCAGTAACTACATTTGCTTGCAGCAACAACCCAGGTGGTATTCTCCTACTGTCTGCATAGCACTGCAAAGCACAGAGCTTACAGCTCTGCCCTTAATTGGTAGTGGCATAGTGAGAAACAGTGATGGTTCTGTAAAGTCTTGCATGCATAAGAAGATCACTGTTGTCTTTAATGTTCAAGTTCTCTGAAATGTCAGGTGTTTGCCTTTCATTCTCCCCCTCCTGCCTTCTTCATATCTCTCTCTCCAAATAAAATCTTTACAGGGAAAAAAAGCATAATCAGCTGGGAGCAGGTGGTTTTAAGCAAAGCAAATTATGTTTTCTGCTTCACTGGACTATCTCCTGCCCTGCAGTATGGGAGAAATCCCAGAACGTGCATGCCAGTCTCAGGGAGCTTCCATCAACCAAGGCCATTTCTTAAGGACAGAAAATTGTGAAGAGTACCAAGATGAAAGCTTAGTGGACTAACTTGAATTTAATATGACATATTGCACCCTAGATTGTTGCTGTGTTGGTTTAATGCTGTTCTGAGCAGACAGCTCCAAAATCTTATGGAAGAAGCTACTGCCATGACTGCCGATAGTTCAAAGTTGTTTTCCTTTGCCTCCAAACAAGGAAATGAAATAAGAGTAAGGAAATGTCATTGTACTTCAAATCTTTGGTGTAGACAATGCTCCAGACCAGTTTCTACAGACACATTGAAAGAAACTTAAACAGATCCACAAATTGCTTTAAGAGAAAGATTCATTCTGAAGTCTCTACTGAACTATACATGTCTTCAGTGACCTTGCATCCTTCATGATATGCAGGCTTTGTCTGAGCTGCCATATAGACTCCGTACAACCAATGTATTCCATTTGTGCCACATTGAACAGGACCATACCCATACTGAGTCTCTTGGAAAGATGACAATATTTGGGAAAGGACCAAATCCCTATTCTCCCCTTCCAGTTCTCATTTACAGCCATGGCCAGGAGGAAAGCTGCATGCTGGACCTTCATGTACCATTTCACAGGCATGTTCCCTGCAGACCCGTTCTTGGGAGGGCCTGGAAAAACAGCCAGGGCTGTCCTGTTCCTGCAGTCATGAGGAACTGTAACAATGAGAAAGAAAGGGAAGGAAAAGACTGAATTTGAGATGGTCATTTAACTCTGTGGTAGGGCAGTTACTCTATATGACTGCAGAATGTATGTGCTGACTCATTTTCTGTTTAAAAGAATGGTTTGTGAAGTTGGAGAGAGCAGAAATGCTGCTTCCTTAGAAAACAGCCATGGTTCAGAATAGCAGCAGAGAGCTGAGAGTTTATGCTCAACAGCAGCTGTAGGACTGGACCACTTCAAGATCTCTAGTGGGAAAACTGAGTAAGCCAAACCGCGTTCTGGAAGCACATATGGCAAATTAGAAGCTGGGACATATTTTGGACATATATGGTTCACTTTCACTCAAAAGAGGAAAACATCAGTCACGTGTCCAGAGGTCCATGGAATGTCTGTACTTATGAAAAAAGCCAAAGCCATATCAGCCTTCTGTTGTCCAAAACATTTGATATGTGAAGCCCTCACCTGTTCACCTCAAAATAATTTGCAAATGTTGTTTCTCCCAGCCCATCCATCGATGCCATAATAGTCTTATCCATCCAAGCACACATTTCCCATACAACTAACTACTTCATCTCTCCTACTTGCTTGTCAAAAAGCTTGCTGTGCTGGGCTTGCTGATGCTCACAACAGAATTTCATCGTATTTTCTTGAGTCTCATGAAAGGGTGGAGGCTAAGCAACCTTTCCTTTTCTGGCAGGTGCTGGAAATTGCCTCTGGGAAAGAATCTAAGTGTGGCACAAATAAGTAGGTTCTCTTTCAAGGCTCAGGTTTTTGCTCTCATCTCTGATCAGAAAGCTCTACACAGCATCACTTCAATTCCTCCCTAAATACCACAATCTCTGAATGTTTCAGAACCTGGATTACCTAAACCCAAATATTTTTTCTTTGTATATCACAAAAATGGATAACATTTAACTTAATTACTTGAACATGAATATGAGGTTTTCTCTAGAGCAATGTCTTAAAGAAATGATGACTTTAGAGGTTTTTTTCAGTGGAGGAGTTTTCTTGTATTACCAAACACTCCATGAAAAATCTTGACTCCAAAAAAACTTTAAGGAAGTCTGAATATTTATATAAGATTTTCCTGTTTACTGTATTTTTCCCTGCACTTCAGAACTGATCCTGACACTAGCAATTTATGAGGCTGCATTCTGTGGCCAACAGCACAAAGATTGAAGGTTTCAAGACAAGCCCATGTTCAAGTCCCAGCCTAGAAATGGGTCAGCTCTGGGCCCTAAGGAAACAGGCTCACTCTGTGATCCAATTGACTGCAGTACAACTCCAGGGCTTGGCACCTGTGTTCTTGTTTCTCTTCCCAAAATCCATTTACTTTAAAGGTGAGATGTTGGGGAGGAGGGAGAGGAGCCATAAGAAACAAATGACTAACTGCAAGAGGCAGCAATTGGACTCAGCATGTTCTGCTAATACACACCTGATAAAAAGCATTTTTTTCTCCTCACTGCAAGCAATCAGTTTTATTAACATTGAACTATAATGTGGAATGACTGTGAGGAAAAAATGTTTAAAATAATAAAGAGAAAGCCTGCAGGTGAGCAAGATTGATTTCAATAAAAGCAACAGAAGAAATACATTTCTGGGACATTTTCTGCCCCCCTCCTCTTCGGAGGGTAAGATGTGACGAGTCTGGTGTTGTCAGTCTTGCCAGCAGGAGGGCAGTGACAGCTTGAGCAGCGTGTCTGACAGGACTGAAGTCAAACCTCCAAGAGAAGTAGCACAGTGCAGAATGGCCAATATTACAGATTATGTGGGGGAGAAGGAATGCACAAGGGTTATTCAGATACCATTATAAACGGCAAAAATAAACCCTGAAACAACAACCCACAAACAAATCAGGATGACAGCTCTGCAAAAAAGCAGCAAGAAATGAACTCCATCTGATTCAAATCATACTGAATTACAAAGAAAAATATCACTAGCAACAGACAAGCTTTACATCTCACACTCCTTTAAGGGGGCAGATAGAGTTGCAAAGGGCTCATATGCTTGTAAAAATACAAGTTTTGCTGCCTTTAGATTATGCTCAGGCTGAAAGTGATGGATGAAGTCCAACATGATACCTTCTCAGCATTGCATTCTGCAGTGACCACATAGCTCCTGCTCAGTGTTTGAGTGTCCAAGAGTTATCAGGTAATGGCAATGTCACTCCCACAGCAATTACTCACTCAAGTAACAGCTACATGGATCTGTAGCACATTAGATTTTCACAGTGTGTGATATTTTTGCTATTATGGTGAAAAATCAGCATTTGTGCTTAAAACTTTGAAGTTGTCTTTCTCAACATGTTGTGCTAATCTCTTTTTTTTTTCTCCCACTTGTCTTCAGAAGCCATCTCCTCATGCCTCTCACTCCTCGGGTTGGCAGCAAACTGCCTGCTGAGCAATGAAGTCCTGAAATTCTTGTAGTTTTTATCAGTGTTCAGCAGCAGCTCATCTTATCTAACACACTTCTGTTGGAAAAAGAGAACTTGCAGGCTTTCCCAACCTTGCATCTTGCAGATTTGCCTACCCTCTTAGATTTTAATGGTCTTTTGAACTATTACACAATGTCTGCACCAACTACATGTTTTATTACAATCCCTATGACCCAAGAACAAATCTGGCAAGTTTCTGCCTTCAAAAGGGAGTAAGCAGGAAAAAGTTTATTTGACTTTGTATCCTACGAATATCCTATTTTTGCAAAACAAACATGAAGTGTCAGCATGGATCTCCATTCCAGAGATCAGCTAATCTAATCAGTCTAGTAGCTGGCCATAGGGATAATGGGAACCTAAGGGCAGAGCTAGGCAGAAAAGGCTCAGTGCTAGCTTAATCATTAAAGAGGGAAAAAGAAAAAAAAGAAAAAAAGAAAAAAAAAAGGAAAAAAAAAAAACAAACCAAAAAAAAAACCAAAAACAATTCAAACAAAAGAGAGTGACATAGAGAGACCAAGAAGAAGCAACAGCAGATTTGGACAGAAGAGGGGGATAAATCCTATTTGCAAATGTTGATCACATTTGGTGATTAATCTCAGCCAAGAAAAATGAAGGACAACTTTTTCTGTAAGATTTCAAAATGAACATGGATTTCTGTTCTGAAATAGTTTTTTTTCTGCAGAAAAAGAAAGCTAAATAAAAAGACACTGAGAAAGGTCTAGCCTCAAATAGCAAATGGGAACACTTAGTGTCAGGCTGAATGCAATGTTTCAGTTCAACATCTTCCCCCTGCTTCCCTCTCCCCCCTTTACTTTAAATGGCATATACATAATGCTCTGTTTTATTTTAAAACACATTTCTCCAGTTCAATTGTGTAAATAAAGAAAAAAAACCAAAAAAAACCAGATCAGCTGTTATTCATAAAGCTCTGCTTGAGGGAGCTAGGGCAGGGTACTGCAGAGTTTTTTCAAACGTATACCAAAGACAGTGGCTAGGTACACTTTCAGGTAATCCAGGAGTAAATCTACTTAGGGAAGAGAGAGAAGAAGGCTGAAAGAAGAAGGAAGGGGAGGAAACTGCACTTCCTAGCCTTGCCTTGTATGGTCATCTGCCCAAGACAGGTAATACACTGCTCCATGGTAGAGTGTTCACAGAGAAAACTTTGTGAACTCCCATGTACTGCACCTGCAAGAGGCCAGTGATGTTTGCTGTTTGGTGACAGCAGACTTCACCCTGCTGGTTTATGGCTTTCCCTCTCAGCAGTAACTTTGAATTTATCAGAACAGGCTATTCTACATATAAGGTTGATGCTGCAATTTATTGTATCCCACACATTATACCCAAGCATATGTCCCTATGTGAAATGCTGTTTTACTCATTCTGGATTCATGTGTGGATGATTTCTTGTGCTTCAATCTAATGGGCACTTTTAGTATACACAACTACAGGCACTAAGATTAAGGATTTAAAATACCAGACCAATATATTATATAAATTAAAATCTCTTTGGCACCCACAGATATAATATAGTATTTGGGCTTTCTGACCTTGAGTACAATTTCCATATACTCATTAAAAATTGATAGCACTTCTCATTATCCATTCCCCTCTCCTCAGCCCGCCCACCCTTCTCTCCCACATCACAGCCACCACCTCCGATTCCCTGGTCCTGCACATCAGTCTCATGGTCACCTCCAGGGGTGTCTGGGGCACTTCTTTCAGGCTCTACAAGGAGGCTGCTGTTCTCTGTAATCCATAGGAGCACGTCAGGGAGCCCACCTCTTCCCTTTCAGTCAAGAAAAGGAGACACACACTTATTCCCAAACATGAGATGCAAATGAAGTTTTCCACAGCCATAAAAGTCTTTAAGCTGCTTGCAGCACAGCACTAGGTTTCTCATAAACCTGCTTCTCTGAGACATCACTCAAGCAACAGCTCGGGTTCTAGCCATCCTGTTTTTCAGGCATCAGCACAATAGTTCTTTCCGAGTATTTTTTGGGGGGGGTTATTATTCCTGTTTTATAAAAGGCTTATCCATTTTACAATTGAATTAATAAGAGAAAAAGCTTCAGTGAGGAATAATGTGTATCTAATTATTAATGTACTATAGAACTTGGCTTTTATATTGCAATTTATATTGCAATTACCTTCTTTGTGATATAAAGCAGAACAATACAGAGGAAGAACTTCTTTATTAATGCCTAATTGCATGGTAATTTAAAATATTCAAGTTTCTTTAATAAGGTGCTGTATGAATGTTACCTAATTTGACAAGATTAATTATACAATTAATTTGAGACTGCTCTCAATTAAATTAGTAAAAATTCTTAAGAATACAGAAACCTAACATGAAGTGAGATACCTATTAAACAGGGTATTAATTAGACAGAGATGAAATAATGCATGCTTTGTTAATATAAAGGGCATTGAGGAGTTGGTAAAGATGTATTATTTCATTCCTTTCATAAAATGAAGGTAGTCCAGGCACAAAACAATTTCAGCGAATTCTTCAGAAAACTGTGTAATAGAAGTCAGTGTTAGTTCTGCTGCAGGGACTGAGGAGTCTGACTCTCACCTCAGGTCAGATTTTTTCTAAGTCATTTGATCCTGTAGAACTGCTCCAACATTATTGGAGGGTAAATCCATGTACAGTCCCAATGGAGCAATGGGAAATGGAGGTAGAGGTCAGTCATGGATTAGGAAATATGCACCAGCTAAATTTCTATTAAAAAAAATGAAAAAGAATTATGTATCCCAGAGTCATAAGTTCATAAAATGAAACAGGTTAGAGTTCAGAATACTAATGGAAGGAAACAAGGCAAAATGCTGTGTCACAACCATGGACTTCAGAAGGATTTGGCTCATGGACCTGCTTGGAAACATCCCAAGGAAACGGACCCAGGGAGATGAGGGGCCCAGGAGACCTAATTGATTTTCAATGGCTACATCTTCCAATATCTAGAATAACTCATTCTGCCCTGCAGACTAAAAGTAATAGGAGGCCTGCAAGGAGGATGAACAAGTCGCTCCTGACAAAAACCCAATACAACAAGGAAGTGTACGTGGGAGGGAAAACAGGGGGCAGGCAACCCATGAGGAATAAAGACACTGTGCAACTGTGCAGAGATGAGATTACAAAAGCCAAAGACCACAGGGATCTCAGTCTGAAAAATTACATGAAGGGCTACAAGAAAAGCTGATACAGGTACAACAGCAGCGAAAGGAATACTAGGGAAAATATGAACCTGCTGTTGAATGGGAATGTGGATCTTTACAAAAAGCCACAAAGAAGATCAAGTTCACCATGACTTCTGCATCTCTTTTAACAGCTTGTATCCAGTATCGCACACACTGGAGGCCAGGAGAAAGCTCCAGAGAAAGGAAAACTTATTCTTTGTGAAGAAGATAGGGAACACTTAGACAAATGGCATACACATGTCTCTGGGATCTGATGGGAGGCACCCACAAATGCTCAGGGACCTGACCAGTGTCATTATGAGGCTAGTCTGAATCATCTTTAAAAGGTCACGGTGTTCAGGAGAGGTTCCAACTTAAGGGAGAGGCAACAGCGGGTGCTAACATTTTCAAAGGTTGGATCACTTTTCTTCCATTCTGAGATGGCACATACAGTGTAGTTCAGATATGTGAATTCTTGCCCACAGCCTCCATTGTATTAATCACAGCAAAGTTCTTGTGAGACGGAGAAGCTCTGTTAAGCACTTCTTCCTTACAGGGAAACTGACTTCAAATGACCTGCCTGAGGTCAGAGATGAAATCTACTTTACTTGAACTCAGTCCTGCTGAGTATTAGGCTATCACTCTTCACTAGACAGTTGTTCACATTTCTACCATGTCCAGCTTATAAGCACAATAAAGTTTCAAGCAGAATATTTTTACAGTACTCTCCACTATGAATGTAATCAAATTTGTACCCATCCGAAGTGGTACTTCTCTCATCTGGCTTCGGACTTCCATAATGTGGACACCAACATCCAAGCTAGTCACTCTGTGATCCCTTTGCAGATAAAGGAGGAAAGTAGATTCTGTTAGATGTGCATTACCAGATCTGTTAGATATCTGTTTAAGAGGTCATGTTTCGTACTCCGGAACTACTTGTATCTTGTGCAAAAAGGGAGCGTTGCATGACTAGCTCAGGAGAATTTTCATCCCAAGGATCTCAGACAAAATATGTTAGCTCATTTTGTCTGGGAAACAGAATACAAGATATCACTGATATGACCAATGAGAACAGAACCAATTCAAATGCCAAATATTTGGAAGCTATTCACAGAGTGACCTTTAGTGAGATATTCTTCAAATAAACTGCAAGAGCAAATAAAATCAAAACAGACATTCCAAGAACAGGAAGAATCTTGATTATTAGATATTATAGCTCCTTTATGTGAACTCCTACCTTCTCTCTGTTTCAAACTCAGTCAGACACCATGAGTTTAGGTATTTGAATCTAACCAAAACAGTTAGTTTTTACTATTAGTATTAGTAGTATATTATGTGTACATGTTATTGTCATAGATTTTTCTATATTATTACAAACTAGCACCATTACTTTGAAGATATTTTAAGGATTTGCTATATATGGGCTGAATGGTTTTAGTAATAAATTAGATTTATACTGCACTACAGTTAGACAAATGTAAAACTCAAAGGTTTGAAGAGATTTGAAACTTTCAAGTTTGAAAGTTTCAGCTTCCTAGTTTACATTAATTTTCTTATTTATAGAATGTGAGTTTAAAATGTGTTCTCAGAAGCATTTTTTATCTAGCAGAAACATGAAAAGTTTTAGCACCTTAGAATGAAACAAAACCAGCCTCTGCTCACTCATTCAGACTAACACTTTGAGACACATAAGATACATTCGAACTACTGCACTTCAGTGTTAAAACCAGTGCAAATTTATTTTTGAAAACGAGAATTGTTCTGTTTCTTAGCAAAGCAGTTTTGCTGCTACATGGTTTGCCGCACTAGTTTGATAGAAAGTTCATCATCATAGCTTCAGCCTTTCTAAAGTGACATCTCAAAAACACAGCAAAAAACCAGCCATTTCTGTGCATAGAGTGACAGCAATTCCCATTCCTATCAGTGTCTCTCGAGTGCCCAGATATAAATGTCACCTGAGCATGGTGCTCCTAAGAAGTGTCTTCAAAACCATAAAAGGTATCCTGCAAAGCTCCATCTCTTTGACCTGGCTGCAAGAATCTTGGAGTAGATGATTGAAGAGAGCATGGCTAGAGGGAAGCATTCAAACCAGTTGTTCTGCTGTGTCAGAACACGGGCAGAAGGGATGACATATTCAAAGGGTTCCATTTTGAATATATTAAAATTTAAACAACAGAGGGTAACAATCCAAGTTTTTCTAGCTTCCAAAAGCAGTGATATTTTTCCATGTCAATTTTAAAAAAAATTAAAGGATAATAAAATTTTAAAAGGATAATAAGAATAATATAACTCTCCTCAACCCACAAAGGACTTGCCCTCCTTTGTCATCTTTATCCTGTTCTGCAGACCAAAGGCTTTGCATGAAAACATTTAGGTTGGTTGTATTTTGACTTGAAATGACAGATCTGTAACTGTGGCAAATCCACTATGCACCAGACACAGCCAGAGGGTTTTCTTACTCTGCTCATGTGTGAAACAATTAACTAGATGTCTCTGCTCACTAGAGAGGGTGTGGGGCAAAGCAGAAAGCTGGTGTGCCCAGACCCACATCATCAGAACAAGAGAACATCCTGAAGTTTGTTTCAGTGTTGTCAGTCAGAGATGGGGGTAATTCTAAACTAAATGAGAACTTGCCAGCCATAACTAAGCCATGGGAATGGAGACTGTGCTTAAAAAGAGACATTTAAATGGCAGAGCTGTCAACCTTCCTGGCACATCAGTGTCTTTCAGTTTCCATGAAGTACCTTTCCCTCTCCATGAAAGTCACACTTATTCACCTTTCTCCAGTTAGAAAAGATCAGGTGTCCACAGGTGTACCCCAAGAGCTGTGATCTACTCATTCCTACATTTCTACAAGTTATCTCTAACCTTAAATTTGGCTCAAACAGCTGTCACTTCAGAGAAATGTGTGAAAGGAACCAGACTGTGTCTCCAACTACAGTCTACAGAGTATAGCAAATACCACTGCAGAACTCATCTTCCTACTCTGACAAGTGTAGTTAATGAAGTGCAGGCCAAAATCTTGCAGTAAGTTGCTTTATACACACCCTGTACTACTTAGTTTCAAAACAGAGATTTTCCTTGCAGGGAAAACTTCCACTTGGGAATGTGTTGCCAGTCAGCCTAGCAACATGCCCCTCAATCTGGAGCATGTGTGGTCTCCAAAGGCAGCACTTAGGGACTGTCTGTCAAAACAGCAGCATCCCATTCAAGAGATGAAGTGTTAAAGTAATCTCATGTCTTTTACAGAGTTATGTTCAAGCTAGGACTTCTCTTTTAATGAAGCTTGCTGATCAAGGTTATCAAGTCAGGCAGTCAATAGCACTGAACCCTTTTATCAGCTCTTCTTGGTAATTATAAATTATTTGCCATTAGACAGTATGCAAATTCTTAGACTCCTACAAAGAGCTTAATCAATTGAGTGCATTTTATTATTTTCTAGTCTAAACACCATGGACTCATCATATAAAGTATCCAATAACACTTAATTATTCTAGATAGTTAAACTGATGCTAAACCAATCAGAAATTATATTTGAATTTATTATTCTTCCTGCATTATTTAGCCAGCACAATGGAACAACAGAAACAAAATACACCCAAGAGGTAAAGCACAAACTGAGCAACAAATGAGACTCTGAAGTTAGTGTATAGAAAAATGAAGGAAAATGTGTGATTAACTTTCAGAAGGGAGAGGGCAGGAAAAGTAAAACAGGCAGATCTGTACTATGCATTCTCCTCTGGGTCATATTATTGCTAATTTAGACCTGCACAGGCAAGTTAACCCTGAGAGACGTTTCCGTATCTGAGGTTGGCTCCCTCACATCAAAGCCTTTCAAGTTATTGTCTTGCAGTTTTAGGAGCAGATCCAACAGAAGTGACTAATACCTATCCAAGGGCAGGCTTTTGAATTCAGGCCTGTGATTCTGAAAATGCTGTCCAACTTTCACCTAACTCTTGCCCCATTTCTCCTCTTCTCCCCTGTCTTCCTAGACTTTGCAAATGACCTAAAAAACCTTTTCTGCTGAGAGTGCCCTTACAAAAATAATTGTTAGTCCAGGTGGCTGCCTCCTACCTAAGCATTTTCTTACAGATGCAGTAATCTGCCATTTAAGTTACCTCCCCTTTGTCTGGCTGGCACAAAGCATTTGTGTAGCTCCTCACTGGAGTCCCACATGCAAGCAGATGATAGGTGTTATTGTGAACCACAACCAAAAATGTTTTCCATAGCCTGTCTTTCCCATGAAACCCTGGCAGAGTGATAAAAAAGCATCATGTTGAATTCCTTCTGGAGTCCTTATTATCCTCCTGCCAAAAGCCTGCTCAGCCTTTAAAAAGAAGCAAAAAAAAAAAAAAAAAAAAAAAAAACACCCAAGTAGCAAAACCACAAACCTCCATAGGTCCAAATAAAGAATATTTGCTTAAATAGTGGGTAATAGCAGTATGTAATGCTTCACCTTTCCCTTTTTGCCTGCATTAGCACAGTCTCTGAATCAGGAAGCATTTTGGCATAAGTAGATATGGCCTTAAAAAAGAATCTCCCACACAGGAAAAGACTCATTCTGGGCGACCAGAGCTGGCTGCCCCTCTGGGAAAGCATACCCTTTAATTTAAGCTGAGGCTACTTTTAGCTTCTGTATGTGTAATTTAAGACTGCATTTGCTTTTAAGTGAGTTGCAACATGTTCTTTTAACTGGGTAATGGATCAGGCTGCAGACTCTTCCACTGCTGAGATGTGGCTCTAAATAAAACTGAAAGAACTGCCCTATGGGGTCAGACCAGAATTTCGTTTAACTTAATATCCTGTCTCCAACACCTGCCAGCAGCTGCCTGGTGAAAAAATATAAAAGCCACAGCAAAAAGAACTGAGTGATTCTCTCCTCTGTGAATTGTCCCAGCTCCTGGAAATCAGTAGCTTAAAAGCACTGCTGAAATTAACTAACAAAGTCGACACTGACACACAGATTCCAGATCCAGAGACTTTTTCCAAACTTGTTCCCACATATGCCATTTTTCAAGTAGCAAACAAACCCTTCCATCTTCATCACTGGCTTGTGAGAAGGTGGAGTGAAAATAAAAAGGTGCTCATAATCCCATCATCAACATTCAACAGGGACTCTCTTGTATGTAAGTATGTATAGGAGATGAAGAGTTTAAAAAGCAAGACAGCTAAATCTACATGTTTGCACAGTAAGGGAGTATACCCATAATTCACTAAAAATATCTATAAAATATAGAGCAGCTCCTTTTATTATTACATGTTATTTAAATCTCTGTAGTTTTCAGTATTCAGCAGGTTTGTAGTAATTTTTTTTACAGTGAATGCATTTAACCCTCTTATTTCTTGTTATTTTGAATGCATGCATGCATATACCGTAAGAACTTCTTACTCATTCTATTTAAATATGGACTGAAGATACTGAAAGATACTTTTGCAATACAGGCAAAGCAATAAACATATAAGGTCCCAGATTTGCTAGAAATTCCTGTCTAAAGCAATTTTTATCTGCTCTCTCTGCTAGTAAAGTGTAAACAGCACTGTAAGAATCAGTCCTGCACACCTCTGTCACACCACTGGCTGAGCAATCTTGGTTGTCCACAGTTCCTTAGAGAGGAGTTTCTCCACTGTTTGCACTGACATGTCTAATGCAGCCAGCCCAGGGCTCCCCACACAGACAATAATGCACTGTAGTATCAATGTTATTTTTATTACTTACATACTCACAGAATGTGAAGCTTGATACAATACTTAACAAAACAGACACGGTCTTGCCCCAAGAAGCTTCTATGCTTTCAGGTCTATCCACTCTGGTGCTACAGAGCGACTTAAGCCTCTAGAGCTCCCTTGAACTTTCAGTTTCTGCTTGAGAAGGGGCAAAAGTTTATCCAGAAATGTTTGTACCAATTTGACACAGTATTACCCTACAATTGTCTGTCATTGTCCTTTTGCTGGCACGGGCTGATAGAACAATTCCCATTGAGTTCAGCACAAAAGTCAGGAGTACAACCCACCCTGGAAAACTGACCAGGCACAGCTGGGGAAGGTAGGGGGTAGGCCTGAGATAGGTTATTTAGTTCAACTGGTTTCCACAAAAATGTGTGATAAACAATTGAAATTAACCCGGGAGAAGATGTGCACCACCATTTCCAAAATCAACTGATTTGAGTCTTAGACCACAGTAATTTTCAGCAAATGGACTCAAAAAAAAAAAAAAAAAAATTACTTCTAAAGTTCAGGTGACTTTTAGAAGAGAACTGGGGATTGTTTCTGGTTGCTAAGGAGTAGTAAAAATAAGGAGGACCTTAGGCTGGAGCAGAATGTCTCCCAGATGTCAGCTGAAAGAGAAATGTGTCTTTATGCTGCTCCACTTGGTGGGTGTGCACAAAGAAGGGGAGCCAGCAGTGAGGATCAGACCCAAAATACCTGAGTGCCCAAATTTCTCCTTCTCTGTCTGCCTTTGAAGTGAGGCACAGGGACTCAGAAATAATCTCCAGCATAACTCGGAAAACATGTGCTGTGGATGTCATGAAAAGAAGGTGCGAATCAAGAGTGAGGGTGAGGAAGATGAAGTTCTCTTTTTATCCCCCATAAATCTGCACCTGCCATGGGATTCGATCTGCAGACACAGCACAGGTGAAGGAGCAAGCAGGTTGCAAAGCATACATCACAAAGTGAATGCATTGTATAGTACATAAGTTTCATCACTTAGCACACAAACATTTCCACTTTTCAAGCAAGTAGTTAAACATAGAAAGAATTATAGCTCTTCTTTGGAAATTATCTGGCTATAGGAAATTTAAAGTAGTATCAGGTTTTAGAGTCTGGAAAGCAGAAGTTAAGGGACAGACACCAGATAAATATTAAAGTCTGTATTTTGGTGAGTAAAAGGCTGCTATACAGCAGCTCATACCTCCTCTACTAATAATAAGTTTTCTTTTGTAGATGAAAGCCACACTGTAGCCATGAAAAAGAGTCAGAATGGGGAGCACTTCTTTGGATCATAACAATGGAGACATGGGAGTGTGTGCCTCATAACCAGTCAGTTAGATTTTATTAAAATGCTGTGGATACCTTTTGAGGATGAGGTAATGAAGGCCCCCCAAAGATGTCCATCTTAACAGGCTGCTGATGAGTTTTCTGAAGCTGATATTATTAGTTTGATGACTATTCTGAAGCTGGTATTATTAGTTTGATGAGTTTTATGAAGCAAGATATTATTTATGCCTGGCTATGCTGGACAAAGGACTTTAACAAAGTTTTGGTTAACACATTAGGATGATCAAAGCATCAAAAGTACGCCCTTAATGATAGTTTTTCCTCTTACATCAAATTCTTGTTGGGTATGAAATATCAGATAGAATATTATATACAGCAAGGTCATACATACTACTGATAATTCTGGAGGTAATTTTGTTTCCAAATAATAAAGATAAAATCAGGATTTTTGCATTTTGTTGTTTCTTGGAAGTCTGTGGTTTCTTAGCAGCAGTGATACCTTGGACACCAGATCCTCCCTTACTCACACAGAACAGGGTGAACACCGCTCCCCTGTGCCTATGGCAATATAACCCCCTGTGCATTAAGGAGGGAGACCCATCACTGAAAATATGAAAACAGAGTTTATTCTCCAGCACTGAGGAAAAAAGTGCCACTCTGTGACACAACATCACCCTGTCCATCCTACAGTTACAGACACTTGCCCAGTCTGGTTTTAGCCCTACATGTAGCTTACATTACCAACAAAACACGCATGCATCTTTTATGCTCTCCATCTTCTCACACCACTGGGAGCTGGATAGTTATGAAAACCCTATCCTAGTGAGGGAGAAAGAGCAATAAATGCAAGCAGCGTATTACACAAGTCTTTTCTCTTCATCCCATGTTTATGCTAGCAAGGTATGACACTGCTTTTTACATACAATTGCAATGTTTTTTCTGGTTACTCATGCTTTGGAGAATGCTGCTTTAGGTATTCAATAGCAATTATACTTGGTGAAAAGAACATACAATACAAATTAGAGCAATATAGATTTTCCCCCCTGTTACTTTAATGTTTAGTTACCCTGTTAGATTTAAACTGAGTACATAATGTTTAAGAAATGACTTTCACTAAAACCCATTAACTGACAATTAGAAATAGCATTTTAATCCAAAGGAGTGCAGCAAAACATTACTGCAATTAATAGGTACTTCAGAGGAGTGAAAAATCCACTCTAAACCAAAGTATATCCATGGTGGCAGGTGGTTTATATCCAATACTTAAAAGCATCTTGAAAACTGAGGGCAATAACCTTAGCCAGGGAAAGCAACGGAGTCACTTCCATTTACATTCAATGAGACTTGGCCCTGTGACTTAAGCCCATATTTCATTGCTTTGGCAAAACTCACCTCTTGCTGGTGACCAGGCAAAGGATGAGGAAGAGGTTTAGAGCACAAGATTTATGCAGCCAAGTGCCAGCTAAGTGAAGAGCAGAAGTCTCTGGCCCACACCTTATGCTTATGGTTACTCATATTCCTCCTCATTTGCATCTCCTCCTGGCAAAGGCAGCATCTTCTTTCTCCTGCTTTTTTGTTCCTTATCTCTTAGTTTGGACAGCAGCAGGAGTGACAGTACCACATGTCGTCTGCAGAGGTTTGACACTTGAACCAGGACTTTCTGATGCAGGAGAGTTTGAGCAAGCTCCTCTGAGTGGAACCTTGTATCTGCTTGGCTTGTTCTTCATGGTAACCTCTCTCTGTCTGGACACTGGTTATTAAACTCTTTTAAAGATGCAATCAGGAAAAATTTCTTTCCTTGTATAACTGTCCCAAATCAACATTTCTCTAGTATTTCCCAGAGGACAAGTATTTTTTTGCCATTAGCTGCAGATGATGCTTTGTTTGCAAGAAGTAAATGTTTCTAGCAATCATAGCTAAAGCTCATGTGCTTGACCAGTAGTTTAGTTTTTTATGATTCATGAAGAATGAGATGTGCTTCTCTCCTTCATCTCTGTTCTGAATATAACTTTTGGTTTAACTCCAGGCAGCCACCAAGTACCATAAAACCACTCACTCACTTCCCCAGCAGCAGGATTGGGGAGAGAATTAGAAGAGTAAAAGGTAGAAAACTCGGGTTGAGACAAAGAAAATTTAATAAGGAAAGCAAAAGCCATGTATGCAAGCAAAGTAAAATGAGGCATTAATTTCCTGCTTCCCATTGGCAGGCAGGTGTTCAGCCATCTCCAGGAGGGCAGGGCCCCATCACATTACTTAGGAAAACAAACACCACCACTTTAAATGTCCCTCCTTTCCTCCTTTCTCTCACTTTATATTCTGAGCATAATGCAAGATGGCCTGAAATATCCCTTTTGTCAGTTTGGGTTAGCTATCCTGGCTGTGTCTCTACCCAACCACACAAGCACTCCCAGTCTCCTCACCAACATGTCAGTATGAAAGCAGAAAAGGCCTTGGCTCTGTGTAAGCCCTGCTCAGCAAAAAAATAATAAAAGTAATAAAAATAATAAAAATAATAACAATAATAAAATAATCTATATAATTAACCTTGTGTTCAGCACAAATCCAAACCACAGCCCCATACCAGCCACAGCGAAGAAAATTAACTCATCCAAAGTCAGCACAATATGTAATCTGAAGTCATGAAGTCAGCCCTTCTTCTTATCTTGCCCAACAGGACCAGCTTCTGTTGCACCTTGTACCTGTCCCACAACACTGACTTCCCTGCACACTGCAGAATATACCTGGACAGCACAGTGTTGGTTGAAGGATTTTAGATTAGCTATACCTGTACAGTTTTTATGAATAGCTTGTAAAGGATGATGAAGATACTTAGAAGAATGGTCCTTGTACACACAGGAGGCAGCCCACCTCTGCTAAAAGTTCATCCTTCCTCTAAAAATAAGGTTTCATTCTCTGAACAATTTCACCTTTCTACTGTTAGCCATTTAATTTAAAGCACAGAACTTTATATAGCAACCAATCTCTGTGTGTCCTGGCAGAGCTGGTTGATTGTCACAGATAATTGGTTGATTCGGACAGCATTCAAGCTAGTGGCCTTCTATATCCAAGATAATCTCTCTTCAGAATACACTCTGCACTCTTCTAAAGGTAGCATAGAAAGACCATCATCATTAACAATTTTGCTGAAGAGCAATATTTAATAACTGACTAACAGGCCATTACTTGAATTGCCTACCTCTGTCATTTCAGCAGGGCTAAAATAAGAATTCCCTTTCAGTCTTCCAGAATATAAGAGGTTTGTAATCAAGTATTTGTGCAAATTTAGGGGCATGTAGGTAGTCACGAATTGTCTGCTTTTCAAATAAAGAAAATATTTAATTAGTGTCAGTAAGCCTCTTGTACAACCAAAGGTTTTCCCTGGCTACATCTGCATGCGAGAGAACTCCTTTCTGTGCAGACAGACTTGTGCTGACAGCAAATGGCACATGCTGATAAAACCTGCAGCACCCGAGGCAGACACTGTAACTGGGGGCAAACAGTGTGTTTGCCTTTATTTACACTCATGGTTTTCTCCAGAACAGAAAAGGCAAAACTTGGTCTCTGTCCGAAAGACTGTTCAAATCATCTTTTTGTTCTGTTATTGAATGGCAGATAATAGAGAAGGGTTGAGTCCAGAACAAGGGTTCCTGGTCACATTTGTACACATCAGTAACAACAGCAGCTGCAGCCTCATTGTTCTTGCACTTACTCATTCGTAGACATCTGGAAATATCTGCTGATGTTTACATGTTTTGCCAGCATTTCATTTAAAGTTGCAGCTTTATCCAGAGCTACAATTACAAGGACTTACTTTGTACAGTATGGGGATAAAAACAACTGTGACAACTATTGGTATGAAGAATGCAATTTTCCAGAACTGGAACCCATCTTCAGCCACTATAAATCACAGAATTGTTAGAGTTGGCATGGATGTCTGGAGACCATCTATTCCAACCCCCCAATCCATAAATCTCCAATGAATTACTTTATATTATATCAGATGAAGTTCTGAAGTTCCAGTCTAGGGTCATTCTGATAATTTTTTCAGTTTTGAAAGAAAATTTTACTGACGTCTCTTATTTTTACTGATATTACCTTGGTAATTTTATTAAAGCCTGTTAAAAGAGAGAGTGAAGCAGCACCAGTCCTACCAGACCCTTCACGTTGTCTCTGTAACTGCAAAATATGGTGGTGCATGACACGCAATAGCTAAGTAACCCACAGTGGTTCAAATCATGTATTCCTTCAAAAATGTAGATGATCTCACATATTTTGGATTTTGGGAACAACCAGGAAAACCTGCTTCCAGACTGCAAGCCATGTCTGAGGCCAGCAAACAAACACACACGGAGGAAAAACATGCCAGCCCAAAGATCAGCAATTACTGCTTACATTCCCTCCAAGGCTCCTACCATTTCAAATTTTCTGGGTTTTTAGTAGCAAAGGATCCTTAATCTCAACTCTGAATCAGTGCAGACATTAACATGCGATAAGTAAAATTCAGTTGGTTTGGTAAGTGTGTTAAGTGCGTTGTGTTCTTTTGGAACCATTCTCACCAATAATGGAAAAAAAGTATTTTGAATGCCCCAGCTCGGTGAGGGATATCATGGATCTCTACAAGTCAATAGTCCCTCACTTAATCTTTTCCATGTATCTAGTTCATTGTTTTCAAAGAACAACACTGCCTCCATCTTGTGCCCTGTACTCGTGATGTATACCAAAGAGACAATAAAAACACATATTCAAAGTGCTCAGCAAAATAGGTTTCTTAAGAAGGTGGTTTAATCAGTGCAAATTTTTACAGACCCAAAGGCACTACTTGACATTCAGCCAAATTGCAGTTAACTATTAAGCCATTCTTCAGCTTTAGCGAGCTCATTTCAAACTGAGTTAAACAAGAAGTGACTGACAATAATACTAATTCCCAAAGCATCAGTACTACTGCTCTTGTGCTGCATGAGGAAAGGTCTGGCACTGCTCCTGCTGGCATCATGCATCCACCTGCAGCTTCTATGACACAGATGGCTGACACAAAACTTCTCAAAAACATAGGCAATGCCAACAGGGCCAAAACAGGCTGCTCCCAAAATGAGAGGTACCTATAGGTAACCAAGTGCTAAACAGAACAGAGGAGATTAAGTCTTGTTCTCCTATCTGTCACATGACTACATTACCTCAGACTATGAGGCTAGTTCAAATTTTTGAAAGTTTAAGAGTTTCAACTGCTAAATCAAAAATAGCCTTAGATCCCCAACAATAGTATCCTTCTGACTGTCACCTAAAATGTGAGAAGTTCAGATTTGTGTCTGTTCAGAAGGCGGGAGCAAACAGGCACTCCATCTGCAAAGGGATGGAAATAGGAGAACCACAGACCTCTGTAGCCTGGGGAAGGTGTCAGCTGAAGGAGAAATAGCCCAGACCTGAGGAGATGTGTGCAGTAAATAAGAAGAGTGTTCTCAAGCAAGTTTCCTGCTAGAGTAGCAGAGATACAACTGAAGAAGAATGAAAGGCTATGAATGACAGTGCTAAAAGAGGACTTGATCACTGATAAGAGCTGGTCTTTTATTATCTATCTGCAGCAAATCAAACAAAAATATATATGAATTCAGCCAGTGGGATTATGAAGGTCAGCCCTCAGAGGATACAAAGTGCTAATTAAATGTAAGTAATAACTTAGTAATAACAGGAAGAGATGTCCTGGCTTTTTTGAGTTGTCTACACATCAAGAAGAATATCAGGCCATTCCAAATATACCCCATCCATGCCCACCTGTCCTAAAAATCCCCTACTTGTTGTTTAAAGTAGCTCTTCATCACCAGTTTCCTTAGGAAATCAACTCATCACCTTGCCCTTGGCTTCTCCAGTAGTTGCCTTTTTTTTCACATTTTCTTCATTGCTACAGTTATGTTTGTTAGTGTTTAGTCAAAGAGTTTATGTGTACACCATAAACATAGTGCACCAACAAGCAAGGCCCTTAAAATGCCACATTCATGTTCAAATAGGAACATGCTGAAAGGATTTCTGTAATGTGTTAAATAGATAGCACAAATAATGTCAAATAGATATCTCAAATATCACTAAAAATGACAGTTCTCCCTAATTTCCAAAATCAAAACCACATTCTGAAGCAGAAACATTGAGGAAACAAAGGGGGTTAACCAGGAGAGTGCTAAAACCCATCCAGAGGTATAACAGTTAAGACATCCTGCAGGGCAAAATGGCAGTGGCAGCTGTATAGGAGTCTGGCCTTAAGCCATGAGCTGGCAGTGCAAGCAGCCTGCTTGTTGGTGAGAACCTTCTAACTCTTTTTCATGTCACCTCCCAAAAATTTCAAATGGGCTTAAAGGGCCATTTTTTCGCCACATATAATTGCAGGGTCTTGATTTCTTTTTTTCCTTTCCAGCCACTTAATTCCTAGCTACTCTCTTCTTCTCCTTTTGCCTCTTGGGGTCTCTCTTCCCGAGTTCTTCTCTCATCAATGTGTGCACATAAAAATGTTTATACCGATCCACTCCTTCAGAACAAATGTCCCTCGGTAGCCAGGACGAGCCCTCCTTCTCCAGGTGCCAGCAGTTACTTTTCTGGGATGCGGAGAGGAAATGACAGGAGAGGAGCACATATGAGGAAGGAGAGTAGCTGTGAAGTTGCAAGTTCACCAACCACCACACGCCACAGATGTCAGAACACATCTCCCTCTACTTTCTCTGCTCTGCCAAAAATAAAGGCTAGGGGCAGAACTCAGGTCTTTAATCCATTTGATTGCCCTATGCTGTGACTCAAGGACAAATGTTTGCCTTTAAAGCAGCAAGAAAAAATCTACAAAGGGAGAAAGTTGATATATCTGTAAAATAACTTTAGCACAAGCAGGCAGATAAAGCTGGTTGTCACTTGAAAATTTCAAACTGTCTGAAACTGACACATTCTGAAATTTGTTTTCACTCCAAATTCCAGATAAAAAACATTACAAGAAAAAGAACAATGATTATTTCAAGTTGTGATTATTAAATCACAACCATTCAATCTTATTAAAATTAAAATACCATGTCCTGATTTTGATCCTTTCAATTTAACATTATGGAAACAACAGGAAGCTGTAATGCTAAAGGTGACATGCTCTGCTATAAATGATACATCAAATTAACTCAGATAAATTTCACAAACCAATTAAGTGGTTGGGCCCAGTTAAGATCACTATCTGGTGCTTAGACCTTAGACATTCTTTCATAACAAAAAGGTAATGATTAACATTTTTCACATGAAAAATGTAGATTTCGGCAAAACAGGCCTTTCCAGCTCAAAAAAAAATTTGGGAAACTATGACTATTTGAACTCTCTTAGGGGTATTTTAATCCTGGTGTTATCCCCTACAGGCATAACTGAAAGCCCTGGTGAACCAAGGGGCAGAGGGGGTGCTGGTCATCTGGTGACAGCATGGTTACCAAGGGTGCATAACCCTGCTGAAAACCAGGTCATTCCAGTGATTAAACTCATTTACAATACTTCGAACACAAGAGTGGTTCTGAAAGGATCACAGCAATATTGACTAGAAAGTCAATGAGATGCTGGGGAAATTAACGCTGCACACTTGATAGACTTAGAAATGCCATTAGCTGGGAACTCAGCTAATCCTACAGAATGGGGGCATAGAGACAGCTTGAATTAGGAGCAAGAGAGGGCGTTCAGCAAGGTGGGTGAATAACTCCAGCTGCCACTGGATTTTGTATGGCACTGAAGCAGGCAGACCATCAGCCTGAGATTTGCAGTATGATTTCTGTAGGTGGAACAAACCATACAACTGGAGCATTCACTATTTAATAAAAAGAAATGTTTGGAAGGGCCATTTATTGGTCTCAGGTTTGCTTGGCAGTGCTGTTCTTTTCTCCAGTCTGCTTCTATACATCATGGCAGATGTGTACCTAAAAAACAAATCCTAACAAAAACAAGCTTAGTAATACAGAAGCTGACCTCACTTCTACGTTTCTTGTAATTTTTTTTTTTTTAATCCCTCATCCTCTTCCTCCATAAAAGAAATGGAAGTCCTTTTTGGGAAAAGCTATTTCATAGCTGTCAACTGTTTCAAGGGAATTTTTAACTCATCTCATAGGATGTGCAGGATCTATGCTACCAACAGATCAGAAAAAAAAAAATCTGTAATCAAGTAATAAAATAGTAATCCATTCTCCGTCAGAAGAAGAACTTTCAAGATGAAGAAAAATCTTTTAATTCATTTTAAATATGGCTCACTGACAGAGACCAAACTAAAGATACAGAGCTTACAGTGAATACCTCTGTATTCAAATTGTGGGTGTAACAATAAGGATACTGCCTTTATGCAATGACTGTATGCATCCGGGAAGATTCTTCTGTAGAACTTGTGAGTAAGGAATTTGGGCCAAGGTAGATCCCTGTCAATTTATTTGTAGGTCAACTGTCAATATTTTGTCTTTGACACAGCTCCTCTCACCTTGTGTTTTTCCCAACTTTCTCTCTTTCCTCTGCAGCACAGTTACATGCGGGCCAGGGCAGTCAACAGGCTGAGCCATTGTGATTTTTTTTCTGAGCTCCTCTGTTCTCTGGCTTTCTGACATTCCTAGCATGAATAGGTGCGCTAAGATAATTACACTAATCCATCTAGCAAAACACCTAACTTATATGTTTGAAGCTAATTAGATAAACTTCAAAATGGGTCATTTTTCAGCCCCTCAGCCTCCGCCTGCTTATGAGCATTACCCCTGAGGGGACTCTTTTGCAATCAGGTAGACATTTCTGGGAATGAGATCTAATGAATCCCTTTACCTCCTGAACTGAAAACCTCTTTTCATTGAGACTTAAGCAAACTGAGGACAAATTCAGGCATGATAGAAGTAGGAACTCTCCCAAGGCAACAGTACTGCTTCTTCCTACCTAGATTAGGTTTGACCCAGCCTACTGACAAAAGGGCAAAAGCTTTTTGGGAGCAAAAGTGTAGTGGGATCCTTACTTCTCCAGTAAAGAAAGGCATGGTAAGACTATACCATTTAGTTCCCCTTACTGACATTAGTGCTATATGCAGATAAGATCTTTCAAATGAATAATAAAGAGCCTTGCCAGAAATGGGTCTGTTCTCTGGATCCTTGAGATTAAATTTCACTAGCAGTAGAACCCTTTTTTCCCCCCCAAATTTTTCAAAACATTTAAACCCGATGCTGTTACACTAATGCTTTGTGCTTTTTTATTGTGAATTTTTGTAAAATAATGTGTATTTTGTAAAATAATGTAAAAAAGATGACAAATTATCTAAAAATAGATACTGTCTTTTTCCATTAGGGACAGTTGACCACAGTATTTTTGTCAATTTTTAAATGAAGTCACATTCCCTTGGCAAATGCCCAGTAAGAAACAATTCTGACCTACGAGGACATCCTGCCTAACTTAGAGACCGACTAAGACAGCAGGGGAAACAGCAGCACTGACTTGCAAGAAGTTGAACAAATGACAGAGCAACTCAGTGACAAATCTAGGATTCAGTCAAAACATTTAAATGATTCAGAGTCATGCTTCTCCATTTACATCAGGAACATTACAACAAAGATTAATAGCACTGGAGACTTCCAGGCTTTTGACAAAGAAAAGAGTACCCAAGTATAATACATTTTTGGGCAATAGTGGGGTAAAAAGACAGAATTTGGGGGCACAGAGGGAACAGAGAAAAGGACAAAACAGAGAAAAATGTGAAGCATTACAGCAAATATAACTGGTGAACTACACAGTCACAAACCTGTGCTACTCTCCATTCCTTAGCTTTTGTAGTCTCTGCCAATTTAAAAGAAAAGACAATGAAATCATCTTCTAAAAATGTTTCTACATCAATGTGGTGCTAAGCTCATTTCCAAAGCACAAAATGTGAGTCTAATCAGGAACAATATTCCTTTATAAGTTAAGATGGGATATGTGATGTACCTGAGCTCAACAACCCTTGGCTAGAGCAGGCCTCCTTTCTTCTTCCAGACCTTCCTACATCTCTGAAGCAGAAGGGAGAAGATGCTGCCCTTGAAAAGCACTACACAGGCTCAGACATGCAGCCCTGGAATGTGGAGCTGTAAGACTGCAGAGGTGCCAGCCTTGCTGCTGCTGGGACCACACAAGAACAGATTTACTATAAAGTTGGGTGTGCAAGGCAAAAAAAAGTCATTAAACAAGTGAAACTGACACAGGCCTTTTGTTTCCTCTCACTCCAGAAGAAAAGGGTAGCACACACTGGCTGTGTGCAGCCTACTGAGGCTCAGTTGTTCCCAGGGAAAGAAACACATGTGAGCTCCTGTATTGCTTCCCCTCATCTCTTTTCCTATTCTGACGCTGTAATTTTAGAGGTTGAAGCAGATGAAAAAGGCTTTTCCACTGTAACACGAGGTCTTTTCTTCTTTTGCCTGCCACAAGTGTAATGACTTGTGATTTTCTGTTCCTTTTGCTTCCAGAATGAGCTCTGATGGAGCTCCCTAATGATAACAAACCATCACTGCAGTAATATTGATACCTGTTGTAATCACTGGCATTCTGGCTTTTCAATTTTCACTATTTGCCTTGGATCGAGTAGCTCTGCGTTAATGCAACAGAAGGTCACCAGATGAAGGGGCTGATAACAGAGAGGGACTGTTCTACTTAACATGCATGGAGGATTATGCTTTTCAGTCGTCCTCAAGCTAATCTTTCAAGTTGTCCTTTTTTGACTTTCTCAGTTTAATCAGTTTAATCTCATCTTCCTTCTTTTCTGATTACAAGGATTTTCTGTAGAAACCTTGCCTCAACAATAAGGACCACGTGGCAATTTATTCTTATATTGATTTCAACATTTCTTTTCCACTACCAGGGCTCTGATGTAAGGGGGAAGGGTGATAGCTAGAGGGGAAGCAGAGGGGGTCCCTCTAGTGCCTTCTGCCTAGCAAATCCCCACACTTCTGTTATCTGGGAGCCTGAACACTCCTTTAATACACTTGACGTCAGAAATGGCAGTCAGATTGGAAATAGTCAGCTGTGATTAAAAGATAGTGGAGACAGTAAGAGCAATAAAGTATAATCACAAAGCACACTAAATCTGGAGCACCAGTAATCCAAGTGTTCAGGGCACATTTTCCAAGGGGCTCTTCCATGGTTGCCATCCCAACTGCTTACACAGCAGAACCTAGCACTTCTTGCCCCACAGGTGGGGAAACCAGATTCAAGGCCTGAGAGTTAGTGAGAGTTAGGCAGTGGCCAGTCTGCACAGATGTGTCTGGGCATGTATTTGCACATGCG
Organism: Sylvia atricapilla; assembly: GCF_009819655.1. Classification (NCBI taxonomy): domain Eukaryota; kingdom Metazoa; phylum Chordata; class Aves; order Passeriformes; family Sylviidae; genus Sylvia; species Sylvia atricapilla. The sequence goes on from NC_089142.1 coordinate 59,913,557, forward strand.
TTTGACTACAAAGGCAAACTTCTCCTGTCTATCTATTACTTGTCTATCTCCCTAGGACAGGAGGAATTCCCATAATTATTGATTTTTTCCCAGCAGAAGAGATTAAGGCTTCTTAGCACTGGACTGATATTTTACCTATTTATATCTGCAATGTATAGTGAAAATAGAAAAAAGAAAGCAAGAGGGAATATGCTTTTCCACACACTCCTTAACCCTTCAGTCAGAGGCTCAGGCAGCTATAGGTAATAGTCAGGCAGCCTCACTGCAATAATAAGCTGACCTTGTTCAAAAAGCAAGTAAGAGGTCCAAGAGACAATTGACATCTTACCTTTTACTCTGTTATAAATAACAGAGGAATTGTCTTCTGCTTTAGACCCCAGCTCATCATAACATCTCCACAGTCCCTCATTCCACAGACAACTGCAATGTTTATCTACGGTCTCAGTTTCCCCAGACACACACACTTGTTGACTTGTGAGTAATACAACAGCAGTGAGATGAGGTCTGATGAAATGGGTTGGTGTTTAGTCCTGTAAGATTGTTCTAATTTTCCTACAAGTAATGAAGGATTTTGCTTTCTCTTCAGGGTTCCTGGAGATAATGATATACCATAGCCAGCGGAGGTGAACATCTGTTTTAAGAACTGTGAACTTACAGAGACCATTTGTCTATCTGATCTTCCTTTCTTATTTTTCAGTGCACCCTATCCATTTTTCTGTTAATTAAATAGATGTGAAATCACTAAACCACTGGGTCGAAGAAACAATTAAACAACAACTGAAATAAAAAAGTGGGAGGGAGGGGACTCTCTTCTTTTTTTTTTTTTCCTCTCAGCTGATTGTGCTTGGTAGAAATTGCCCTACTTTTTGAGCATTCACTTTCTTTTCCTTTGACAAAAAAAAAACTTGGATTCATGAGGGCGTATCCACCTAATGACAACATGGTAGAGTTAACCCAAGAGAACAATGCATCCCATTAATCTGCTCATGCTTAATTGGAAAGTACAATATGGAACTGGCATTTTAAAGGCAGACTGTAAATGCACTTAGATTAGTTGCTATTTAATTGATACAACTGGCACATAAATATGCATGCCCTAAAAAAGAGAGTGAGTGAAAGCAACCAGAAGTTATGAGTCACATTTTCCTTTTGATTATTACCCATACCAGTTATAGGCAAAAATAATAAGCTTTAGGCTACTGCCATTGACCTCTGAACATGCTATCTGAGGAGAAAATATCTTGTCTGCATGGCCCAGTACCCTGCAACAGCCAGGAGCTAGAAAGCCTGGGAGCTGTGGGAATGTGCAGAGCCACCATTTCAATCCCACACACTTTCCTTGCTTTCTCCTTTACCCACAAGTGGCTGGACAATTGCGAGCTCCCCTGAGAGCTCAGCAGGAACCGGGGGAAACCTCTGGCCCATGCAGTGCCCCTGCTGCACCCCTGCCTCCACTCTGCCTCACAGCAGAAAGAGGACCAGGCCCACCAGTGACTCAAGTGTTTCCCAGGAATGGCAGCAGGCAGCGAGGATGGAAACTACGAAGGCTGCTGCTGCTGCACTGCAGAGAAGGACTGAAGCAGAGTCACAAGGAGGCTCTAGTCCCTAAACACAGGAATATGGACCACTATTGTTTTCCAGAACAGCAGAGGGCAAACAACACACTTTTGTTTCACCAGCTGTATTCATCTTTAAACAATTCTAGAGGTTGTGGGATGGCTTTGCATGACACTGAAATTCACCCTTTGATAATGCAGGGCCCATATTTCTTTACAGGCATGAGAAAAGGAGAGACTGCTAGAATACAAGTCCTTTGGCTATCCAATACTTGTATGACTAGACTTGCCTACATGAAATTACTTCCCACAAAACCATAAACTTCTTTGCTAAAAAGTGAAGTCCCACACTGTTAAAAAAAAGTGTCACAAAAGCAAAGTGAAAAAAAGCTGAATATTTTTTGCTTTTGTCCAACCTCATTTCCACTGCCACCAGCATTCCATATCATATGCACACAAAACCATAAACTTTAGTCTTCCAGATACCTCCTTACTGAGTTTTTCCCTGTACATATGACAGATTATTTCTTGAGCCTTCTGACTAAATTATGTTTCCCCTGCCAACACTATCCATTGTGTGGAGGCTGCAGTCATAATCTGTGAAATGAATAGTACTTGTTAAAGATCTTATAAATAATCTTATCACATGAACATAGCAGAAATTTGCCCAGTTGAGAAATACAGATCATGAGACTAAATTTTTACAAAGTAGTATCCCTTTCAAAAAAGGTTTCAGCAGTAGGGGAAAAAAAAAAAAAAGGGGGGGAAAACAACAGCCCAACAATTTCCTGTGTCTGAACAACCCTGTTGGATGTCACAAAGTTGTAGCAATTTTCACTTTTTTACATCTGCAGCACAGCTGCTCTGTCCCTTATCTAGAAAAGACCAGAAGATCTCCTGATGTGTCTTGAACAGTATAAACTTAAAAGCAGTGGAAAGGAAGATGGAGATGTGTGGTAACACAGGGATGCACCTTGTGCGCAGCAGGGACATGGTAGATATATAGTGATTGTCTGGAAGGGAGATGGGAGGACATAATGAGGTGGGGCAGACATAGCAGAAATTATCCATTTCTTTTGTTTCCAGACCATTACTATTGTATCCTCAATTGCCTGGCAGATGTCCTCTATATCTGATTAATAAGAGTTGGAACAACACATTTTTCTGGCCAGGTTTTTTCTTGTCAAATGATAACCTCTTTTGTACAGAGCTGAAAGGATCAGGAGAAGGTATCCATAATGCTACAGCAGCTGGAACCCAGAAGACCCTGATAAGAGAAGGCAGCACAGGGAGAGACAAAAGCAGAGGGCTGTGTACAGAAGGCAGCACAGCAGTTTTGGTAGGAAAAGGAGGAAGAAACTTTTAAATTGCTGAGCATGAACTAGTTCTTTCCAGAAAAATGGATTACAAATAATCCTGTCTGTAAAATTACTAGGGAAAATAAAAAAATAAAACAGCCAATCTCACTTCATCTCTCTCTTTTGAAGAGAAAAAGAGCCTGGAACAGTTCTAAGACATGCATTTCTATTCACAAAAGGTCCTGATGTAACATTTACACCAATCTGGATTTTCAAGTGAAATCTTTGTGGGTCCTTTGTGCACTCACAGTATTAGCAAATAAGGGTGATATCACATAACAGAAAGCCATACAATTTTCCCTAGTTGCCCTAATTGTATTCTGCTACTAAATGGTTATAATGAAAATGCTGAAAGGGGAAGAACCTGTAATAGAATTCCTCTCTGTTCCTGTAATCAATTTATTTTCCCAATTATTCTTATATTAAAAAAAAAAAAGAGTAAGAAATGTGAGTACAAAGAAACTACAGAGAAAAGGCACTTGTGATAGGATTAGTGAATCCAGAACATAATCATCAATAGATGTCTTTATTATTAATACAGAGTAGCAATTGCAGTTGAATGAGTAGCCAAAGTTTCAAAAGCCTTGTATAATTGTTTCTATTTGCATAAGAAATCAGCAGTGTATGTCAACTGTACTCTTGATATAATATTTAAAAAATCTTGTTTATTAAAAAGAGAGGAAAAGTTTCACCTGAAATTTCACCATTTTCCTGAATGCAACAAAAGCGGTAGCATCAGCAAAGACTTATTCTCCTTCAGTAATTTCCAGATCTGCCACCTTACCTAGAGACCTCACCATCCAAGCCCTGCTGGCTGGAAGCTCCCTCTCCATTGCACAGAGCCAACATTTCTAGTGAGACTCCTACCCTCTCAACAGCAGGCTTCAGCCAGGAGCCTCTCTGCTTGCACCAGTGACTTGCTCATGCCATTGCCAAAGCTCTGACACACCCTGGTTCTTCCTGGCACTGGCCGTCCACCAAGAGGGACCCAATAATTCCCAAGGAACTCTGAAGAACATGGCAATCTTAACCACATCTAAAGTTTGGTGAAGTGGGGAGGACAAGGGACCACTCAGAAAGCCATCTTAGGAAGCTTTGAGAAGGATACAAAAGCTGCCAGCAGTGGAGCTGATTCACTGTAGGCTTTGAGTAGGTATTATCAAGTCCTTCCCTTCTGGACTGAGAAGGTGCCAAGGTTTGCTTGTCCCATGACATGTCAGCCATGGCACTGGGACAAGCATTTCACCCAGGAGCTGGCTGCTAGTCCATGTCTGTAGTAAATCTGCTACATTTTACATTAAAATGTCCAGTGGATGCTGCCCCTTTATTCTTTCAAGAATGCTTTTCCTCATGCTTGCGTTGCTTCAGTGACGTCTCAGTGGATCCTAATTTTTATTTCTACTTATGTGGATATGGCAAAAGATTTATACATGCCCTGTCTCTTAACTTGCTTCCTTTCCATTTTTTTTTAATTTATTTTTTTCTTTGTTTTGTTTCTTTTTCCTAGATATCAACACTTCATATTTCTTTGGCCACAGCACAGCAATTGGGTGTGACCTTTTACTCTGATTTGTCATTTCATTCCATATTAACTGTGCTGCAAAGACTTGCCTGTTTCCTTTATTGAACATCTTTAAAATCTGTGCTTGGTTAATGATTGAGGCAACCAAAACTCTGGTGTAGTCTTTGGTTCTTACTCAGCTTGAATATTTAAATGGGCTTCCTGCTGGTTTTAATGCATTTATGCTATCTAAATTGCAATCTGTGCAGTCATTTGTCCAGCCTGATTTTTTTTGTTTGTTTATTTGTTTGCTGGTTGTCGCTGCTTTGCGTTTCACAGTCTCCTCATGAAACTCTGTTACATGGGTCACTCCTCTTTTATTATTCTTCTTTTGCATATTCCATTTAAGATTTTGATGCAGGCTTATTTTATTTAAACTATTTCATTATAGGGTTTGAGGAGACTACCATATGGGCACAGAGTGGAGGGGTTAATACTACAAGACCCTTGTCTCCAGAACTGATCTAAGGCTGTCACTTCCCATACTGTCTGGAGAGTTACCTAAAGATTTAATCTAAAAACAGAAGTTGGAGGGCTAAGCCATTGCACAGGATTTGTTCCTTTCAACAAGATGTAACCTGACAGAGTCCATGGAAGTGTAGCATAACACTTCAAATATGCCCAGAGATAAAAGTCATTTTGCAGAGGTGCTACCAAGCGCCTGATGAAAGCTGCAGAAATCGTACTGGGAAATTCCATTGCTGGTACAAATCTGGTGCATCTTTATTCCTGTTTCTGCTCTTCTTACAACGGCATTCTTTGTGACAGATGTATTATTCCATATCCCCCCCATTACAACAGCAATACTCTTTCATTGCCTTTAATTATGTCAGATGCAGCATGAAGCTCTAGCTCGCCTCCATTTACCTGATGCATTACTGTCTTTTTGAAGGGCAGATGTTCTTGCACATCATGCTTCAAAAAGCTCAGCTCTTTTCTATTGCTTTACAGAGACATGCTCCAATGAGAGGTACTGCTTGCATGTGACACACCAACTGCATCTATTCTCCACACCAGCACACACACAGACGCTTCCCTGAAACTGCTGCAGTTTGTCACCATTCTGCTCCAACACATACGCTGTACATTAGTTTTGCAGCTCTACTTGGGATTGCTATTGCAATATTCTGGAGTATTTATCTGATTTTTTTTAAGGGAAATGCTCACTGTGCAGTGCTACCTGGAGACCAGCAATTCCAGTTCATAAGCTTTCAAACTTGTTTTCATTATGTAACAGAGTGAAAAGCCCATCTATTGAGAGCTTTCACAGGCTTGTATTTTGCAAAATTGTTGACTTGCAGAAGATTCCCAACTCTGGCTTAGAAAATTAGAGAATTTTATTCTCTAGAAACCAGGAGTTTGATGCTTAAAAGTGCTTTTCTTCACACCTTCCATCAAATGGGCATCCTCAACAAAGCTTTTATAAGAAAATTAAAATTACATTTAATGAAAATACCAATAGAATCCAGCCAGCCCTCCTCCCTTTTTATGCTGTCTCCACATCCCAGCCCTTCATAAGACCCTTCAAAAGATGTTTACCATACAGTGTTCATTTTAGACTCCTTGTTTTGCTTTCTACCTTGAGCAACCGGTCAAACACAGAGTAACAGAAAGCATGGAAGTGTCACAAATCTCTAAGAGACCTTTACCTTTTAGGGCAGCTCCTACCTCCCCAGCCCAGGTGAAGGTGTGATGCAGGACACGCTGATTGCTCCAGTAACATCACAGCATCCCTGTGGTGACAGCAGTGGCCAGGCGTCAGCACAACACTTCTTGGTGGCTTCAGCATCCTCAGATGCAGTGAGGAAGACGACAATATCATCTGCAGTAATTCACACATCTCCTGCCATAAGGGCCCTCTGAGGGAACACGTGCAGCTCAAAGCCTGGCCTTTCACTTCTTCCTACAAGAGTAAAGGAAATATTGCTTTTCTCTGGCCTTTAAAGAAAGTTTACACCTTTATTTCTGAAACACCAGGAAGGCAGGCTTTAAATAATACATTTCTTGAGTGTTTTTGTGCAAGTGTCAGGGATGGATGAACTCATTTGAACCACAGAGCAGTTGGAAAAGTGGTATTCAAAGAGCACACCTGAAGTCAGCCATGAAACTGTTCTGTCTCTAAAAAAAAGGGCCACTGAAGAGCATGAAAGATGCCTCAAGAAGGGACTCATCACCACCACCACCAACTCATGACCATGTGCTGAATGAAGCTCAAGTATCCAGTGAGAAACACAACTCCCAGCATAGGGGCAACAGCTGCCTTATCCAAAAGAGACCCTTTTTCAAGAAAAAAATAAAAATAAAAAGGAGAAAATAGCAGTTTGTTTAAAAGAAGAAAGACCACAGCAGTCTTTGTCAAGTGATTAGGACAACTCGCTGAGAAAAATTCAGTTTTATAACAGAATTGTTGCATTTCTATTGTCAATAATTACCTGAAGAAGACCATCCACAATATTTTTCTTTTTTACTTATTGCAAATGAAAGATACAAATTTTGTGAATCTAGGCACAGACTGAGAAGAAAGGAGTGAGATTAGTGAAGCTGGTGTTAGATCTTGCTTTTAGAAGAGAAATTAAAAGACCTTCTCACATGACCATATGGCAGGAAACAAGATCCCTCACAACACATGCTCCCAGGCTAGAACCTGAAGCTTATGTTTTCATAAGTCCTTGGGACTTCACAGCCTGTTCAGGCATCAGAGAAGACAATTAAACAAGCAGACACTATTTTCCATTGTTCTCAGTGGGAATTCTTGGCCCTCACCATTCTGAAATTATACCCTTAATATGCTGATTTCAGAGCATTTATACCCTGTGGGAGTTTTGTCCTCTGACTGTGTCAACTCTAACCATAGTAGATGGAAAATTGAACAAGTTGTAATTGGTTTTATCAACTGGACAGAAGAAACAGACAGACACATGAAAAAAATCACAGATGATCTTAATGAGAAAATGTTATGTTCTATAGCATTCTGTGACTATGTGGACTTCTATAGGACTACATGTATATTTTCCAGACCCAAAGGGCAATAGAAATATAATGTATGCAAACATTTAAGGGTGATCCTACATATTAAAAGAAAACTAATAGAAAAATTCAATTCCCTTTCAGAATATTCCTGGATATGCTCAAGCATCTATAGCCTCAGCATAAAAATGTCACCAAAACAAACCAGATCTGTTTCCTCCTTCCTGGAATTTAATCTGCTGCTACACTGAATATTACCACTACAGAGAGAAAAATTCAGCATCTGACATTAGTTAGGAGTGAGATTTGTCTATAATTCAGAAGAAATCCCACTTTACATGATCAAATATTTTTCTGCTGAGGCTGAGGTTATTAATACTCTGTTAAGGATTGCATTTTGCTTTGATTATAGCAATTAAATTAACTTTTTTATATCAGAAGACAAAAAGAAGATATAAAATACTTTCCCATCTTCAACATTCACCTGATCTTCATAGTACTGCAGATGACATTTCTTCAGCTAAAAACAAAATGAAGTTCTGGTCTTGGGAATTTTTAAATATGTACATAGCCTGAGATATACGGAAGACAAAGCTCTGTTTCACATTGCTTGTAGGACTTTTTGGGTTTTTTATTCTGCTTGTTACTTTCTCTGTCTTAAATGCTATTTATAACTTTAAAATCAGTATCTTTCATGTTTTCTTAAATACCAAGCAAGATAGAGTCTTTAGATAGAGTCTTTATGACTATTGCTACCATTTGGGTACAGTTTTCTTCTGCATACTGAGACTTTTTAGGGCAGACCCATTATCCCTCTATTCTGTTACAATTACTTTCCAATAATTTTTTTCTCAGCTAATAATAACTATGAACTTGGCTTAGTTTTGCAGCTTATAAATTTGGAGTGTCTCCTCGTAACATTCTTTTTAAATCGGTCCCTTCCCACTTTCAGTCTGACTACCTAAAAATTATCCTTTCAAGATCAAGAGAGCGCTTAGAAACCTGCAAATTCCACTATTCTTACCAGATATTTTTTTCAGCACAATTTTAACATGGGAAAGTTCATTTTTCACTATTGTTTAGTGGCAGCTTTTCATACAGAGTATAAAGAATAATCAGAACTGCAAATCCATATGATAGAATAATTCAGTTGGCTTAAATTCCTCTGAGCATTGGTCAGAGTCCATCCCAAGAATATTTTTCCTGCATTTAAAATTATATTTAGAAAGGGTGAAAAAAAATTCCAACAATTGAAAGGGGGAAATAAAAAGCCCAAACCTCTCAGACAGTAGCTACAGTAAGCACAAAAAAAAAAAAAACAGGTTTAGCAGAGATATGGGTAATGCCAAGCTCCAGTTATGTGACTACAAAACAAGAGCAGATCTCAGATCACTTACGTATCCAATACAAAGCTTTACATGAAACTAAAATATATTTTGGAGTGGAAGGGCTAGACATTGTAACACTTTTTTACTTCTTTTTAATGGAAAAAAGGACTGTGCATGTGTGTGCATGTGCACGGTCTGCAGTTTCTTGTTCTTTCCACATGAGAAAGAACTAGTCAGGCAGGTCCTCTTGTCCTCTTTTCTTGAGGGAAATCTCTAGCAGGCATGAGAACCAAGTAGAAGCTGATCTTGCTTGATGCAGTGGAGATCAGGATTGGTTCACTCTGAGAACAGAACCTCCAACAAGCTTTTGAAAGCTATCGATGCTGTGGAAGGCCTACGGAAACATTTCATAGGTACATTTTCAGGGTTGAGAAATGAAATTGGTTTTAATAAAGCCAAGCAAAAAAAAAGGCTTTAATAGGACTTTAGCAATGCATAAGACTTCAGTAGTCCTCTGCCCAAGGGTGTCCTTATCACTATGTATAGTAGTACCTTGTCACCAGACTAGGTTTTAATTACACAAGCCATGGGCAAAACTAAGTCTGCTTTTTAATATCATTTTCATGTGGTATTCCCTGTATCTCTAGGAAATTAAGATCCCTGCTATGCTTATCCTCTCTTGAGCATTAAACAGCAAGGGCCATTGCCAAAGACAGGAGTTATTCTCTATATTGTTAGTGGGGGAAAAGCTGAATTCTTCCCATTTCAGTAAGCGACTTAAATCCCCTACACACCTTCAGTTGCACACGGAGATTAAATTTACCATTTGTGCCATGGCAGTTAAAAGGCGTTAACCCCAGCACATACCAAACACATAGTTGCAAAACTATCTTCCTTTTAATTAGTGCAGCGCTTAGTTCAGATTGCCACTTCTTTCCTGGAGCACAAAACCTGCAATACCACAGCACCAGATGAATTTGCTGCTCCAGCTGCAGCACTTGAGTCTGTCATGAACTCTCTGCCTCCTAGTTCAGATTTGCACCACCACAGCTATCTGAAATGACCAGATGTAATTGGGTTCAGTGGAGTTCAAAGCTATACTCCAGTTTCCTCATATCAAAGTCCACTGATGCAGTGGCAGATGAAGCACATTGAAATGCTGGGAGAGTGGGAGGGAAGTTACGAGCAGACAATGTTCAGGTCTGACCTGTTAGATGCCAGGATGCAGTACACAACCAGCTTTTGGTTGCGTTTTCAAGAACTCAGGTGTGTTCCCCTGGAGAAGACTTCATCTCCTCCTCTAATTGCTGCAAAACATATCTCATTTTTGCTGATGTACTTTGTCTATTCCATAGCTTGATACTTCTGAGACCCATTTACTTTTTTTTAAAATGTCAGGGCTTTCTCCTGAGATTGTTCATTCATTATATTTATTTTCTTGGACATGATTTAACAAACCATCCCTGAAGAATTTGCAGCTATTAACTTTGTCGAACAGAAGCTCAAGTGAAAGTTAAAGGCAAATGGTCTAGAAGAAAGCAATGGGCCAAAGCACCTCCAGGGTATTCATCAGCCCCAAAACTCATTTCAATAACTCTTTGTTCACAAGACAGGGTGAAAAAACAGAAATAAAAGAAAATGGAAGTTTTCTTGTTGCTGGCATGAGATCATAAAGTACAAAAAATAAAAAATCTAGGTAAGCATAGGAAGGTTGAGGTTCTTTTGTCAAAATAGTCAATTTACTCAAATCTTCACCTTTATTTCTGGTTGATCATTATGCACTATCCATTTTTACCTCATATTTACACCTGTAAGTTCCAGACCGGCAAGAACAGCTGCCCAGCTACACTGTCAAGGGATGGCCATTTGGCTCACACTGCTCTATGTCAGCTCTTGGTTTGTGGAGACCGGGGCTGATGTTCACTTGCAAGCTTATTCTGTGAAGAAAACCTACCTGCTGCCACTAGTAAAACTAAGGAAGCTGCAAGTGGCAGTGTGGCTAACTCACCTCATGTGGTCCTCAGAGAAGGATATGACAAGTGTACCATGAAATGTAACATAGTTGTACAATCTTGGTCATCCTCCAGGCCATAATTGCAAATTAATTCTGATGAACAGAACATGATGAAGGGTCTGGATGCAGAAGTCCATCTGGTTTTCTCCAAATACACCAGCTGTACACAACCGAGAATATATGTCCATTCATTCTGTGCACATAATTCCAAACAGTATGATTTCATATAAAATATTGCTTCTTTCTACAAACCTTGCCTCACCAGAGACTGTGCCCTTTCTTGAAAACACTGATTAGACTTAATTACACACAGCTAAAGAATGTAACTGAGTCATTGTTGTTGCTGCATGTAAGTCACACATAAGTTTTTCTGCAGATGTTCTATGTATCTGCTCCTGACAGAAGCAGACCCGGTCATTTGGTCATTTGTTTGGTTTTAAATATTTCAGCATTTAAAATAAAAATAAACAAAAGGAGTCCTTCAAATAAAAAGAACTTTGAAGTACACAGCAAATCAAAGAATGTCAATTTGGTATTTTTTAATGTCACATTTATGTTATTTTCTATTCTGTAAAGACACATGGGAGAGCCAAAGTACCAGGCAGTAGCATCCACTCAGCACCTAAACCCTTTGTATAAGCTATAAAGACACGTATACAAAGTATTTTATCCAACTTGTATAATATTACCTATGGTCCTTAAGTTAGTCTGGATGTCTTAGTCCAGGATTCATTTCTCTATGTTAAATTGTTCAGTATGGACCTATATACTTTTTTTCTTTCAGAAATGCTTTTTTTCAATATTTGATAAGAGCGAAGACACCTGTTTTTACACTTTCAGCTGAATTTGAGAAAGTTTCATGCTCTTCATGGGAGTCAAAAGTATCTTTTCTGATTATAAATGTCCTCTAGAATTTTAATGAGTATCCCTAAAGAAATCTATTTGTGTCTGGCATGCAACAAATAATACAGAGCCAAACCCCACTGAAACTGTACAGAACATCTCCATTATTACCCACTAGTTTTCAATCAGGCCACCTACAAAATGCAATTAGGATTTCCCTATACCATTACAAATGAGCCATTTCTATAGGTATTTTACTTGCAGTATTTGTTTTAAAAATTTGTTCTCAGTTAGCCTGAAACAATTTGTCAGCAGTATAGATGGAAAGAAATTAGAGGACTGACCAACAGGAGTGCTGGGTGACTGGCATTGCCATCTTAGCAAAGGTCCAAATCCTGGTTGAAACCTCTCCTGCTCACATCCAGTGTCAAGCAGGGTATTCATTGCAGGTCTCCTGGGAGAATGTTTTAACCAGCCAAAAATGAAATAAAGTTATTTGTGTAGCTACTGGGTAAAAAAAAGGAGTGAAAACATTGTGTGGGAAAAGAAATGTTTCTTCTAAGACACAATAATTTTTCCTTTTTTTAAAATATATTTTGTTGAAGAGAAAGAATGCTTCAAGTTGAACTAAAACTTTTTTATATTCCCTGCTCTGCAGCCCAACCAAAAAAAATCTATTATTTCCACTGTGCTACTTCTAACCTTTCTATTTCATTCAAACTAGGTTTACACAATTTGCTTTCTAAAGAGTGATGGCATCAGGATGTGTAGAACAGCCAGGGTCAAAATTTCACTATTTTTGAATACACCTACAATACATGGAGATTTGCATAATAGGCCCTAATGCCTCCTTCAGAATCATTATGGTCTATTGAGTAAATAATGTGTCTATTGAAAATGGTTGAAATACCCATTTAGTTGATAGACCCTATTGACTCCTAATAAAAAGCTATTAGAGTTGAATAAATATTATGCATTTTAAAACTTGCTTAAATATATTCCATTTCCAGATATTTTCATATTTACACAATCGACTGTAAAGAAAATGTTGTATTGCTTCCAGACAGCTCCAAGAGAAAGCTTAGAGGGCTTCCCTTTTCATAGGGTTTTTTCTTACCTTTTCAAAATGCTCAGATAGGTTGTATTTGAGTGGTTGTTTTGTTTTTGATGAGACTGAGATGGGGGAACAAAATCAGAACAAGAAAGAAAATTAAACTACATGAGTTGGTACTTAAATAAAATTAAGATTTATGCTTTCAATGAGTTAACTTAGGATTTAGCCATTCTCTCTTGGGCTTATCTGTGGGATTGAACAACACGTTCTTTACAGACAATTGTTTAAATATGCAAATACATTAAAAAGAATGCGCATAGTTAGACAATGTGTAAATGCACATTTTCATTTACTCAGTCTTAAATGTTTTCTTGAGAGCTGAAAGAATCTCTCAAGCTAAAGCATACTTTGATAATTACAAATACATACTTTTTTATTTCTTTTTGCTAATCCATAGCAAATCTGAAGCAACTGTAAATAACTGTAACTGTTTAGCATAAATATTTCAGACTCCAGATGTGCCTTATATTGTTTTGTGTTTTATCTCAGAGTTTCAGATCTTGTGTTCCAGACTGCACATCCTGCTACTCCATTCCCTGTCACGTGGACACAAAAAATAACCAGGACACAAATCTCATACAGAAGTGTCTCATGTGTTTAGTTCACAGCAGGGCAGGAAAGTGGCTGCTGCTGTTCTGCTCAAAGAGAACTCAAGGTTCATCTGCTTGTAAAGAGCAAGAACAGGTACAGACAGTGACAGAAGCGATTGTTTTAGACATTTTCACACAAGCTTACTCCATGTTCTCCAGCAATCACAGACTCTCATTTACTGTTCTCTTGTTGCTTTCAAATGGCTCACATATTTATGTACATTTCTGGATCTCATCAGTCTCTAGAAGACCACCAGGAAAACCTGTCAGCAGTTTGCACAGAGGCCAAGGCAGAAGGCTGTACTTTGTGGCCCAGAAGAGCTGCATAGGAGTCACTGTATGTGAGAGCTGTGCATAGACCTGTGGAGCTTATTTCCAAAAGTCACACTCAGTCATTCCCAGGTCTAACCATGCAGCCATTGACTGTGTCTACTCTACTAAACCTCTTCATAAGCTCAGTCTTCCAAAAGGTTGCCTTGACTGTATATCGCTGTGACAGTGTTATGCAAATTGTTTTCTCAGTTTATTTAATTTGATGTTGGCAAGAATAGAGGGTTAATGGCCTTGGCACAAACACATCTTGCTGCTATTTTCCAGACAGTTCCTCGAATATCTGAACACTAGAAAGTCTTCTTCAGTCTCACAATGGCAAACAAACACAGGAAGGTCTAATCTGGCTTTTAGCACTACCCCAGTGTGGACTAAAAATGTTGAAATCTCCAAACTGTAGCTGACTTGTCCTGTTCAGGACACTCCTCACTTGGTTGTTTCATTCCTCTCTTTCCTCAGCTGTCTACAACTGTCTTCTACTTTCTACCCATCCTGTGTGTGGTGCAGAATGTGTGGTCAACAGGCCACCCCCTTCTCCTTTCGCTCCTTCCTCCAGACTCCTCATCACTTAAGGTAGGTCCTTGAGCACACACCTATACGCAGGAGACAGAGATCTTCCAGAGCATTGGCTTGTGAAGAAACCATGATGCACAAATGATTTCTGTATTCTTACATGCTATATAGTATTAAATAATTCTCTATATGCCTGAGCTTTACTGAAGTTGTCAGCTAGAAAGACCCTTAAGGAACTGGAAAATTCTTCACAGATACCATTCAGTATTGGAGATGCAGCATGGCCCCACCTTCACCTCTAAATCACTTGTCTTCCAACAGCCGCTTTTCCCTGACTCTCAGAAAGACAGAGTCAAGTGCATCCTGTGTCCTGCTAGGGGTAGTGTTTCACAGCCAGGGCATCAAAGGCTGTGCTTTCTGAAATCTCTAACTGATTGGTGAAAAGCACAAGTTAGAAAATTGAATGAAAAATAAAAAGCTGGGAGAGAGAATAATTATATTATGACTTTATTTTTTTTTTTTTAATACGATAGTGATATACATGTTCTTGGTGGTTTGCAGAAGTCAGTTTGTTTCTGTCTTTCATTGTCCCTGAATAAACTTGAAGGCACCATCTGATCACTACTTCTGGGTGCCTACTGTATGACTAAAAGTTGATGATACTTTCAGTTCAGCTTCTGTTTCTCTCCTCCCTTCCCTCTCTACCCAACAAAAAATTTTAGACGCTCCACACTTTCTATACCTTTGGCTCCCACACAGCATTTGCAATAGTAGAAGCACTGGAAAGCATAGAAGCCAAAAAATGTTAATAGGGCAAACAGAATGTAATTGCTTATGTGTGCTAGTTATATCCTGAAACAAATTGTTTTTTAATGCTGAGGTCAGACAGGGTTTAATTAGGAGAAATACAATTGGTGTAAAAATTTGCAGCAGGCTGCTTGTTTGGTGTCATGCCAAGTCAACATCAAGCCTTTCCAAATGGAAATTTTCATTAGAGGCCATTGGCAGCCTGGTTAGGCTGAGTTTCAACTTTTTCGAGTCTCCTGGTAACATGAACCTGAAACTCAGCATATCTGCTTCCTAGTAACAGGCTGTCCCTGTTGCAACTGTTCTGCCACATGCACACAGCTTCTACATATGCAGTAACGTGTGGCCACTTTCTTCTGGCCCGAAGCTGTCAAGATCTGCATGCAGATAGGACTTATCTTCAGCTTCAAGACTGTGCATAAATGACACCTTATTTTCATATTGTTTTCGTATCAGAGACAGAGAAAGAAGCCTTTGAACCTTGGCAGAGGAAGGGAAATTTCCAAGCCTTTTTTGTTGAGTTGTGACTTGGTTTTGGTTTTTTTGTGCCACTCTGTGCAAAGATCTCAGGGATTCTTACTAGTGCTTGAAGCACTGATTCTGGTCTTTACATTGATTAACACAGCCCCAGTGCTTGTGCTGCCAAGGTTAAGGTTGTATCAGCATTTCCTTTATAGACCCTGCTGCTCAAGAGAAAAATGTTTAACTTGAATGAGAAAAATTGCCTCAGGGTGTAATTTTTTTCTTTTTACCTAATTTTGTGAGTTAAGCTGATGCTTATAAAACTAAGGGATGGGCATTCTTGATGATGATGATGAGCAATTAGGCATCAAAGGTTTAGCATACCTCAGTGACAACCCTTGTCTTTTCTTCTTGTTCCCATCCTGACATGGAGAACACTGGTGAGTACAGAGGAAGCGTGACTTGATGCATGCCACATCTCGTGGGCCTTGAAGTTGAGCTACCAGGTGATATTTACTCCAGGACGTGCTGTCAGCAAAAGGCAGGAGCAGTGGAGGATTTTTGGCTACTGTGAAAGTTGGCTGTGGTAACAGGTGAGCTGGCAGAGAACAGCTTGTGAGCCAAACTGCCACTGCAAGTAAGAAACACCAGGTTATAGGAGGCAGAAACTGCTGGGAAGAAAGTGGCAGAGACCCAAGTAGATAATCGTTGTACAGCAATTTTTAAAGTAAACAGAAGCTTTTTCATTTCAATATCTCTCTGCCCTGGATCAGACTATACCTGAATCAGCACTTAGAGAACCACCTCCTCCCTCAAGGTGACATTTTCTCTTCTTTGTGTTTTTTTAGCCAGTGGTCAACCCCTTATTTTCTCTCCCCCTTCTGCTCTCAGTATCTTTTGAGGGAGCAATATGCTTATTGTGCACCCTTTCCTCTCTCTCTTACCTGATGGCTAGCTGAGGTGCACTGCTGCCTCTGTCCTCCTTCACCCTCACACTAATCCTACTTTATTTTCTGTTGTATGAATCCTTACTTATCCCTGGCCTGCTATATCTGCCTGGCTGTGGCTCATAGTAGCAACAAGAGTTAGCTGTACTCATTGTGGGTAGGTGTGTGCAGAAAATAGAAAAACAATTGTGTTGTGCAGAAAATAGAAAAACAATTGTGTTGTGCTCTTCATCTGTGCCCACATGCTCCACTTAGGGTATGGTCTTTACAGCAGGAGCAAAAAAGGGCCATTCAGATTTAGCAGAAAAGAACACAACTATGGGAATATTCACTGCACATGCATGACCTTCCACACAGAAGTGCTTTGAAATATTTGTGCTGTGAAATTTATCAAAACCCCTTTTTTAGACTTAGAGATTTAACCAGATTTTGTGAGGTTTAGGGAGGAAAGTAAACTTTCATATAGAATGATAAGATTACCGGGGGGGGGGGGGGGGGGGGGGGGGGGGGGGCCAGCAGCGGTCAATGAGCAAAGGATTTTACATGACTGAATGGAGATTTCACATATTTCTGTTTCTGTCTTTTCTTCACTTCTAGGGTGTCAGTTTAGGGTGTTTCATGATGCCAACTGACAATAAGTTTTCCCCAAGCTATGGCATTGAAATCTCATACTGGCACAGATTTTACAGCTTCAAATCCCTTACGGGGGTGGGGGGCACAGCCAGGTCAAAACTGAGGTGTGAATCATGGCCTGTGCCTTGGCAGCCCAGAGCCGCTGTGTTGTCCCAAGAAAGCCATTACATGTGTCAACTCAAACATCTACTTTCACAAACATCCTGATAGCCCATCTGCCTCCCAGTCCCATATGAGTCCATCCCCCTTTGACCCTTCTGGGGTTACTGGGCTTCTTGGATTCCCCTTGGCAGAGGGAAGGCAACATCACTTTTTCCTCCATCAAAGAAATTAACAAACAGCAAGGTAGAAGAGGGCAGCATCTTGCCTACCTTTGCTTCAGATTTTGTCAATTTGGGGGTTTGAGTTTCTCACTTTATTGAACACATTTTCATGCATGTGCAACTACAAATGCGCGTATTGGGCTCTGGTACTGGCACTGCAGCAGAGGATCAGGTGGTGAGGTGGGGGTTGAAGGAGTAAATATAGTTTCTGCCGTGTGATCATCTCTCCTCTGTTTATAAAGCCTTCAGCCTTTTCCTGATTTACCCCGTGGGTAGCTTAGTAACAGATATGATGGCCCATTCTTTAGCACACTTTAAAAAACCCTAGAAAATATACTACCATTCTAGGAAGAAACAAACAAAACTAATGAGCCGAAGGTGTTGTCATGGAAGTATTACTTACGAGCATGGAAGGGGGCAGCTGCCCTTCACTGAGCTCTGCTGAACAGAGAGAGCATAAAGCAGAGCTCTCTGTCACGTACAGCCGGGAGGCTGCGGGCTCTGCAAACGCTGTTTGTACAGATGACGAGTCCCCTGCCGCAGTGGGTGATCAGTGCACCAGGACCAGGGGCATTAACACGCTCACAGACACGCTGGATGATCACTTGTAGTGGCCATTGCCATGCAGAAGGCACATTAGAGGGAAGCTTGGCCGAGCTGGGTAACACTGAGCCTCTCCATTTGCATGCAACACAGGAAAGCAAGAAGCGCTCAGCTCCTGTTTAAAGGCAGCTACTGCTGCTTCACTGGGAGCTTTGGCCTTTTCAGTGGAGAACCCAGGAGACAGGCTGTCAAAACAGAAGTCTCTTGTTCAAACTACCAAGCTTAGAAAGGGGGATAATGAAAATAAATAAATAAATAAATAAATAAGTTTAGAAAGGCTCAGATCAGTCAAACCTAAGAGTTGTTTTTTTGGTTGACTTATTTTTTTTTTTCTTTTCTGAAGTTATCTGGTTATTTTGAGTTGGTTGAATACAGAAGCAAAAAGTGTAGAGTTCACTTGAGGTCCTGAAGATAAATTAATAGTTCAGTTTTGCAAACAGACAAACAAATAAAAGTTGACTTACGCAGTGGAGGTTTTATATTTCCTCATTGTACTTCCCCTTCTTTGTACAAATCTTCCTGGAAATCTCTGTAGTAACTCCTACTAACTGCTCTGATTCCTACTGTGCAGGGCAGAACTCAGAGAATCCTACCAATTCCATATCTTTTTTTTTTAAATCATGTCAAATTCCTTCTCTTTAGTAATCCCCGTTATTCCCTTAAGAGCTGAAAGAAGATTTAATTGTTAAATCTGAATAGTAATTTAGCAAATAAACTCTCCAGTCTCTTGTAGACCTTCAGTAATTTCAGGCTTCATTTTAGTTATAAATCACTTCCCTATGGTCAGTCATGATGGCATTTCATACTCAGGAGGCTGATGCAGAGAGAAATAATTGAAGGACTGTCCTTGTGGGGGCTTTTGCTTTTAGGGCTACTCTTTTATAATGTAGTATATTGCAAGATTATTTTTAGAATGGAGCTTTGCAGGTCGATTGCATTCGCCCTTTCTCCACAACTATCCATGACAAAAAATAGTCTTGCTGTAAGAGGCTTCTGTCTGGTAGACCACTTGTAGCAATTCTGGCACTAGCTGATCTTCCCTTTTGAAGTGAAGAATAACATCTGTGTACATTGCTTGCAGCAAATGATGTATCACATGGATGGAGTCTATGCTTGCTTCTAGTAAAGTATACCATCAAATATTTGAATGAATTAATTATTTTTGAATGAGACACAAACCCCATGTGTCACTGCCAAAATGTGCTTTCCAAGTGTTAAATCTAGTTCTCTAGATATGTCTGACTCAGGTGGCATGGTTCATTTCCAGTTCCAAGGCTATCAGCCATTTTTGCCAAGAACACTTGGACATACCTATTTCAGGCTGTTTAAGAAAAATGTGTGCTTGTTGTTCTGAAATTAAAGTTTCATGAACATCTATGCCTTTAACTGATAAAGGAAATGTTGCAGAAGTAGGTCTGAAGAAGTAAAGCTGCAGCTTAAGATCCACAAAATGTTCTAGGGAAGTCCTCCTAAGGGAAAACATCTCAAATGTTCCTTGACTCTCCCCCTCAAAATCTACATGATGCTGCTTCTTGTGATGCATGCTCTATTTCACTCTTGTAAAATCATCATCTTAGGGCAGCCCTGCTATAGTGAAGTGATGCTAGGTAGTATCTACCTGGTATCTTTCCTACAGCTGGCTCTGTTTTCAGAGGGCCTACAGAGGTACAACTGATCTGAATTATTAAAAGTAATCTCTGATATACGCACCTTGAGATAGTTGTGGGAGTCTTGCATACTTAGTTTTGAACTGTGACAACTTCCCCATCCTTACCTTTCCTCCAGCCATACACCTCCACACTTTTTTGTTGTTGCTGCTGATGTAGGAGTTGTATAAATTCTGTATTGACCTTTTAAACCCTCTCACTGTACATCCTTTACTTCCACTGGCAAAGAAAACAGCTGCTTTCTCAATGTGCTTTCTCAATGTCAATTGTTTGCACCAAGTTTATCATCCCGAACTGTGTAATTACACTTTTGCATTCAACAATAGCGAGTCCCCACTATCTGTAAGGTAAGCCATTTCTCAGGAGTTATGAAATCAAATGGGGGATTTAATTGACAAATGATTGGTTGTGTTCAATTCTTGTTCCCAAAGAAGAAGTTAAAAAAAAAAAAAAGAGGCAGTTTTCCTTCTGATATGAGTGTACATAAGTTTAACAAGGATACGAGGATATCATGATTGAGAGCAATCCACCAGCATTTCCTCCCACTAGGGCAGTATTCTTGGGATTATGAGGAAATTTAACTTCTTTGGATTTCTGAGTAATCACTTGCATGCACCACGACTTATAAATAGGTGGGATCTTGCAAGTAATACAACACAGAATTCCACATCTTTGTCTCATAAAAGTCACATTAAATTATCAGCCTAGTGCTTTCCTAGCATATTGTCTCACTGATCTTGAAAGAGCCATCCTGGTGTTGGGGGAACAGTTATCTAGGTGATAATCAGTGCTGAGACCTCAGAGCAGCACAAAGAATTCTGAGAGTTATATAAACATGCAGCTGAAATTCCTTTACGCAGACAATTTTTCCTCCACTATTCTTCTCAACTCCAAAAGAAGCATAAGCCCTGACTCAGGCAACGTGGAGTGTTTGCTCTGGCACCCAAGCCAGCAGATGTGACTACTTGGCATCCTTTCCCGAGACTTGAACCTCATGGTATGTCTATGCCAAATGTATCCACATTATGCAAGAGTAATGGAAATTCGCCAGGCAGAGCAATGCTATGTTTTCCTAGATAAATGTTGCTCAGTTTAATTTTGAGGAACTGACTGATAAAAGCCTCAGTGATTACCTTGTTTGCCTAACTGTCTTCATTCTGTGAAATCCAGCACTTTTACTGGCACAGACAACATATGAAAAACATGAGGGAACAAGTGCATTAGAGCAGCAAAAGAGGCCAAGCAAATCTCCTGGTGAAAAGTGAAGCACCCATCCCAAAATATGGGGTTTCTTCCTCCTTAGAAGATAAGCCGACTGCACAGAATGACCACAAAGAATAGTTTCCCATCTGACACGGTTCAAGTGATTCAAGCTGCATGGTCACAGTGAGCTTCATTTCAGTTTTTTCTTTTCTCCAATTCTAGGCAAAGCTCACCATGGAAAAGTTCTGGGATGGTCATTCGCCTTTGGCAGCACCTGAAAGATGAGACAGAAATGTAACAATTTGTGCTAGACATTATCTGCAGAATATAAGGAAGGAGAAAATCAACCGCAATTAAAAAACAAAAGCGTATAGGATTAGCCAACTGAAAGACATGTACTAAAATAAAAAGTTATCTTGATTATCATCATCTTTCCCTTCATTTGAACAAACCATTCGCCTACAACCTTTGTACTACAGCAGGAGTTTTTGCTTCATATTTGCACACTTCTCATAAAGATATAGTCTTGTTTCTGCCTGTGGTCTCTGATCACACTCCCAAAAGTGTAAGTGTAGTTTGTTACCTTCAACAGACAAAGGCATTTGCCACAACCTCACTCAATAATATTCAACATGCTCTTGATACACACAAACAGGGCAGCCCAGACCAAGCAGAGTCCGGGGTACGTGCAGGTAGCTGTGAAGTTGAGGAAGGTTGTAAATATCCTATAGAGTATGTTTGAGGTGTAACAAAGCTATTGTCACCCAACCACAGCCTGATATAATGCCTGGAGCACGCAATGCCTTTTGTTGCAAGATCCTTCACTCTACAGGAGGGAAATGCTATTGAAATTGGAAGAACACCTAAAGTAGCAGCAGGGGATTGCTGCTACACTATTAGTGCAATTGATTGCTTCAGCAAATACCCAGAAGTAGCCATTACTACCCAAGTTACTTCCATTGCAGTAATCAAGTTCTTGTTAACAAATTTCCACCATGAAGGAAATCCAAAAGAAACGGGCTTCTAACCCTGGACTTCACTTTCAGAAGAACTGAGGAAGACACAGTGCTTCACAGGGTTCCTGCTACTTATTATCCAAAAATTGAACCATTTTCACAGCACTTTGAAAGGTTGTTTACAAACTGTTGGCCTAGAAGGAAAATCCTGGAAACCATTCACTGTAGAAGTCTTTCCTAACCATCAGTCTGACAAGCAACAAGCCATATTTATCCTGCAGGGATAGCAGCAAGGTGCTAATGTTTTCCAAAGCCCCACATGAAGAAGAGTTACTGCACAGTAGTGACTTAGTGGATAGTTCACAGTGAATAACTTAGAGAAAACCTTTTTTTTTTTTTTTTTTTATCTGCAGACATTGTTGTGAGTTCCTCAGTTATTCATTTGAAATTATTGTCTGAGTTATTTGTTGTCCACAGCAATTCATTGCAAGACTAGTCAAAAGAATGCTAAAACTCAGAATACCAGACAGAAAGCAGATATTTCTTTTCCTTGATTAGTTAAATGAGACATTTTGTATCAAGTCTCTGCTTCAGTACTTAGACTTTTGAAACAGAAAATAGCCTTGCAAAAATACTGTGTGATATTTACTTAAATGCTAATGTTTCAATAGCTGGTAGTAAATTCATTCAATAGACTGTATGTGAAACTCAGCAGAAAAAACCATGAATATCAAACAAACTACTTAAATCAATTAAACACAGCATTATCTGAGGGTAAATGACGTTTGCCTACTTGCAAACAAAGTTGTCAGTTGCCTGCAGCAGACTTTACAGGACAAACCTTCAAATTCACACTAAGAGAGTGGTTTACAGATACAAGCTAAAACTAATTCTACTACTTCTTTCACACAAATTTAAAAATAAAAAGAAAAGAAAAAAGAAAAAGGGAATTCTGAACAGAATAACTTCAATCACCTTACTCATTTTGGTTTGGGGAAACACAGAGCCCCAGCTACACATATGAGTTCAGAAATGGTGAAATATAGGATGCCTTGACCACACTCAGCAGGAACAAAAGATCAGTGCTCTCAGCTTTCCTGATAGACTGAGTTGCTTGTTCATCCCCTACAAATGTTCCCCAGGAAAAAAAATCAGTTATGTCAAGCTACTAAGGGTCCTGTCAGCACATAACAACTGAAAAATCTTACGCATAAGAATATTGAATATACATATATAGACTTTGGCTATACTGTTCAAGGGTTTAGTTGATGTATTAAAATGTATTTTGGGATGGTATTTTGCTTACGTTCAATCTCAACTTGACACTTATAAGCAATTGAAGAGAATTAAAGTATCTCATATACTAGTTGTTATTCTCCCTGCTGAAGGGATAAACACATTCCACAGAAGCAAAATTACAGAGATGCAAGTTACATGGGGTGACCAGTATATGGAGCTGGGGAACACTCATATTCAATTTTGCTAATGGATTGGGTTACAATCCTCTTCCTTAGTAAGAAGCGTATGGATAAAGTAGATACACACAGTCTTTGCTTTTTTACTGTAGTCCAACAGGATGCTTTGTAAGTTATTCTTACCAAGTGTCAAAATGAGTCTAAGTGACAGATTATGTATTTGCTTACCTACATTTAACACTGGCATTTCTCCATTCACTCACACTCGGGTAAATAAACTGAGGCTCTGGCTCCATACTCCCCCTTGTTTGATCTCACTCTAGATCAGTGATGCCAAACCACCAGCACTGGCAAACAGAGATCTGGGCTGGCATCAATGACAATGAGCAAACAACACTTTCAAAACATGTTTGATGCCAGATAGCAAAGAGCACCCTCCCTACTTCAGGAGCTTGTTGCTAGAAAGGCTTTCAGCTCTAAAATCTACAAGTACTTCTTGCATGTGGCTGGAAGAGCCAACACGTCACTTCTTTTTCTGCAGCCCTCAAAAATAAATCCATTATATGTATCCCAAACAGTGACAGATACGTGGCTCCTCCTGATCTAGTCAATGCAAAACCGTGTCTAAGAATGAGCAAACCTAGCTCAATAAGACACAAGAAGCACACCTGTACCAGCTAAAATTTTCAGCTGGTTCAACATAATTTCAAACCTTTCAGCTTTTAATAGGCAGGCATTTTCAGGAGGACACAAAAAAAAAAAAAAAACCCGCAAGCAGGATGTAGCAAAACAAAACCACACCAAATCTAGGCAGGGCAAGCATGAAAAAAAGAGAGAGAAAATAAAGGCATATGCTCTCACTAAGTTGCTGCCACCTGGCTATTGGTGGCACCTATTTGATTTATTTTTAGATTCATTATTAGATGTTTTTACTAGATTTATTACTAGGTGTAGATTGCATATTAGGAAAAAAATACTTCACTGAAAAGGTTGTCAAGCTTTGGAACAGGCTGCCCAAGGAATCAGTGGAGTTCCTATCCCTGGAGGAATTGTAAAGGCGTGAAGATGCGGCACTTGGGGACATGATCGAGTGGTGGACTTTGCAGTGCTGCTTTAATTGTTGGAGTTGATGATCTTGAAAGTCCTTTCCAACCTAAACGGGTCTATGATTCTACCCTGTCTCCTGCCACGTGGCACTCCAGCCTGGCAGTGCAAGCAGGGCAGGGCAGGGCAGGCTCCCGAGGCAGGGATTACATCTCTAGTGTCTGATGCACCTGTGTCGTGCTCCTGGAGGGATCAATCCAGCCTGGCGCCCCTGTTGGGGCTTGGGCTCTCCCTGAGTGCTGCCACGGGCTGCTTTACATCCCCGGGAACAGCGATGGCAAATCGTGTCCTCTTAAATTACACTAGGCCCTACTCCCCACCCTTTAAGGGATTTCAAGAGGCTGTAGGGCCCGAAAGCGACGAAGCACTGGATTACCCGGAGGGCTAAATCACGAGGTGGCTCTCTGGGCTGAAAGGCGGCGTGCTTCGCTCACCCCTACAGACCCGAGCCCGCGTCAATCCCGAATCTGTGCCCACACCCTCAGGGACACAGGCCCTCCAGCAGAGCCCGTCTCCCCGGCCCGGGCCCCGCCGCCCGCCCGGCCGCACCGCGCGCCCCCACCAGAGGGCGGCACGACCCCGCGTTCGGGCGGGCCGGCCCCGCCGCCGCCCTGCCCCGGCCCCGCCGCCGCCCTGCCCCGGGGGCTCCTCCGCCGCCCTGCCCCGGCCCCGCCGCCCTGCCCCGGGGGCTCCTCCGCCGGCCCCGGCCCCGCCGCCGCCTCCCTCCCGTGCCGAGCGGGGTCCGCCGCTCCGCGGTGTTCAGCCGCACGGAGCGCCGCTGCTGGCTCCGGCGTTGGTCAGCGTGTGCCCGTCCCGCCGCCGCGGCTCAGGCTGTGCGGGGAGGCGCTTCCTGTTCAACTTGATCCCCGCATTGACGGGAGTTTGGTGGCTGGGAGGCGACCGCCGCTTCCCTTGAGGAAACTCCTACATCGAAGAGGTTTCTGTGTAGTAGCACGCCCTCTGCTATTTGGGCAGCTAGTGAGGGGTTGGGGGGAGGGGGTACTGCTGGAAAAAAAAATAAAATAAATAAAAAACAGCTATAAATATGGATAATCTGTGCTGAGCCTTTCAAAGTTCACACCCCATGAAGCTGCAGAGCAGAGCCAGGCTTATGAGAGGGATGTTTCATAAGAATCAACTGGCTGTTGCAGAGCAAGACCAGGGAAAAGTGGTCCCCTCAAGACAAATGTCATTGCCAAACCATATTGGTAAGATTGCAAGTTACAAATACAACTGAAGACAGAGAATTCGGGAAAAAAAAAAAAAAAAAAAAAAAAAAGGGAGAGAGAGAAAACAGATGCAAAACAACAAGATGCCAGAGTAAAATGAATCTTAGGCCAGCGCTGGAACACACCACAATCCCTCTCCGTTCAGGATGATTTAAATGGATGGAAAAAGGATTAAGGTCTAATCCAGCAGTTGCTCTGTTTGAATTAATCTCACAGGAGTCAGTCAGGATACGTATATTTAGGGAGGTGGAGAAAGAGAGAAAGAAAACAAGAAATTGCCAGATCAGGCCCTGAATTTAATCTGAGGAGACTTCAAATAGTTCCTTGCCCCGCACTCATTTTAAAAGCCGATTATATGATCCAAGCCCTCACAGATATTTCAAAAAGAAAAGGTGACGTTGCTAAATATGCTGTTCTTTCTGTAATACTGAACCCCAAGTCTCCTTGCCAGTTGTTGGCTGCAGCAGAGGCAGTAGCCATTTCACTCACGCTGGCTGGGGCCCTCTCCATCACTGCAGCACTTTCCTTGGCTGTGACCTTGCTTTCAAATGCCACTGATTTTCTGGGACAGTCCCAACTGTGAGGAAACTCAGTCCCACTGAGTCTTGGGCTTCCTGAGAGCCTGAGTGATTAAAGAGATTCTTCTTCCTTTTGAACTCAAATGTTTTCCAGAGCTGCCTTCTCTTCCCTGCACAACACTATCAATCTGAGGCAGGGCACTGAAATATCTACACCAGCACTGCCAAAAACAGCCTTGCATATTTCCAAGCAGTTATGCAGCCTTTAGTAAATCACCTAAGCGTGCGCAAACCGTGCTTCAGGCAGTGCAGAAAAAGACAAATCCAAATGCTGGGGACGAGGAGTATCCAGGGAGGCTTGTGAAGATGCACTGGAAGGGAAGACAAAATATTAAGTGCTGGCCCCAATCCCTAACACACATTATCAGTAGATTTCTTCTGCATGTGTGGGTGTCCTTTACATGTGCAGGTGGATGGATGTATCTGAGGCAGAAACCAGTTTGAAAAAAAGGGAGTCTTATAACATCAGCCCAGCCTGCTCTAGTCCCAGAGCTATGGTACTCATTTGAGCAGTTATGGCTATGAACAGTGCTGGGTTTTAGTTTTCTAGCAGCCCCTAGCATCTCCAGAGGGACCAGCAGTTCCTTTCAGAACTGAGATCTCTCTCCATGATATCGGAATATTTAAAAAAAATCCAGACCAGCATGGCATCAAGCAGACCCGACTTTAATCCTTCTTTTCACAAGTAACAAAAAGAAACACATTTAGCAAGTAAAACAATACCTTTTATGATATCCCACCCTTAAGGGGAAGGGACTACCCAAAATTTGCAGGTGCTTATGGTCAAAAAAGGAGTGACAGACAAAAGTCAGAGGGTCTGCAAAAGAATCTTATGAAGTTTTATTAGTAAATTATAAACGTGGCATGGAAATTGTATAAATTAGTCCCTTCTCACACAAGCCCATGGTGGTGGGTGATTTTTATTGTTATCTTGGTAAAAAATGTTACAGACCTCAAACTCTAAGAGAAGGGAGCCTTTTGAGGAGTCAGAGCATTTCCAATTACATGACTTACCTGTTGTTGGGAACTGAGGGAAGGGAGGGAATAGGATCACATAGGGAAAAAAAATTACAAAATGAGAGTAACTGGGACTGTGAGCCTTTCCTCTGCACATCAAAAGCAAATCAACAAATACATACTCCTGCCTTTGTGAAGGTAATGAAAGAGATGAATGTTGAATGGCAAGGACATTTTTTCAAAGACTTCTAGCTCAGGTAAAATGAATTAAAAATTCCAATAATCCCCAAAAGTAAATACTTAAACTGAGCTGGGTTTATGCAACTCAGCTGGGCATATGCAACCCACCCACCAACAGTACAGTGCAGGTAGGTGTTGAGATCTTGGGATACATTCAACCAGTGATGAGAAGCGAGTATACTGGTAATGCCACTTTGCAGGCAACAAGGGTCATAGCTGGGATCCCAGACTTCCAGTGCCAGCCAAACACTGTGGCCTGGGTTTGCTCTTCAGTGCTGTTTTGAGCATAAAAAAATCACCTACCTTCAAACATCACTGTCTGCATTCTCATTTTTCCAGGAAAATGTTGGCAATTATATTACCCTACAAATATCAATTGTGCATTTGTGTCTGTTTCTGTACAGCTTGTGCACTGGAAATGTGTTTTGGCTTTAGTTCAAATCCACTTCAGTGCCCCCAATGAGATCTTCATTGTTCTAAAGGCTTGCTGAGATTTTTTCCAGTTTATACACAACTGTTTCTAAACCCTGGGACCTGTGCTTTTGGTTGTCTATCAGGAAAGAGTGGCAAAGATTAAAGAAGTGCATGCCTTTGGCTGCATACTTTAAAATAAAACAGCCGTGGTTTTCAGGAACCTCTTTTAAGGTGTAATAAATCCGACTTTCTAAATGCCCAAGGCTGTGTTTATCTAGAAGTATCTTGGGGGAGATTGCTATGTCTATTAATCTGTTTTCCTGTTTCCTTACCTCAGGGCTTAAAGGCTGCATAAACCAACCAGCTAGAAGGCTGTAAGGAAAAGTCTCCACAGACAAGTATCTCCCTCTGCGTTCTGTTCTTAAGCAACACTCCTGGTGCAGAGGAGTCATTAGACATTCTTATAAAGCAGGAGCAGTAGATGAGGGTGATATGGTAGGGACAAACCAGCATGACCTCTGTCTTAGAAGAAACCTCAAACCTCTTCAGGACCTTTAAAAGAGTTAACAAAACAGTGGATAAAGGACAACCAGTGTCTGTGTTTTATTTAGACCTTCAAAAGGCTTTTGATAAAGTTCCTGAGAAAAGGCTATAAAGGAAACTTAGTAACCACAAGGTGAAAAGTAAAGTCCTGCATGGATAGGATAGAGGGAGAAAAAAGCCCACAGCTGAGGGAATGGAAACAAAGAAGAGGAACAAATGGTCTGTCTCAGCATGGAAAGGACTTCCATGTAGGGTGCCCCCAAGATTAATAATATGACACATGCCTGGGATATTTATTAATGATTTGAAGGCCATGGTGAAGAGCAAAGGTGACAAAGTTTGTGTCATGAGAAATTGCAGAGGTTGAAAACATTAAGAGAACTGAGATAGTGAATGAAATTAAGCACACACAGGAGAAGGACACTTTGTAGAGAACACTACAAACTACTTATGTGTGGGTAGGTTTTGAATTTCTTTTTAAACATCCTCAAATGAATCAGGCACTTGTACAGTCAGCTCAAGGAAACTGACTCCTGACCATGCACTGGTGGTTGAGAAAGCACCAGTCTTTTTGAAAAACTTACGAGAAAGGGTTTTTTCTGAAAAGCCAATGAAGACTACAATCCTGTGATTTCGTATTAGCAGATGGCATGACCTGTTTTTTGCCTTGGTCATCACATTCAGGTTCAACCCAGCCTGCTCAAAGGAGAAACAATGAAAGGAGCTGCCAAAAGGTCTGACAAGGCTGAGTTTCTTCTGCCTTTGCTCCTCATGCTTAGGTTCTCTAGGGCCTGAAAAGTCAGAGGCTATATTGGTACAATATATATCAGATAAATTTAATTAATATATCTCGTGTACCAAGAAGGCTGAGTAGAATCTCTGTCTTTCCATGTTACACTATAAAGGCTTTGGCACATGTTTAAACTAGAGTTATGAAGTATATTTTATTGTACTGCAATTTGATTTATTTGGCTTTGACAGCTATCTTTATTAGTAATTGACACTTAAAAATCAATATTTATTTGAGGGTGACAGTTACCACAGTTTAGAGCTTTTGCTCAGTCTCAAGTTTTTGGTCACTTTTAACATTAGACAAAGAAGCTGCACTCCACATTTGAGAAGGTAGGATCCAGGGCCAAGAAGCATCCACAAGGCTTACTCAGTAAAAATACACACTACTAGAAGAAAATACGTGTTTTTAACCTCTGGCATCCAGTTCTGACGAGAAATATGAGAAAGAGATATTTAAAATTACTTTTAGTTACTGTATTTAAAGGTAAAATGATAAGCTACATGAAACCTGTTGTGAGACAGATAACAACAACATAGATGGGTATAGCATAACTGATAGAGAACAGGAGAAAGTCTCATGGCTGATCACTGAAGAACTGAGGTCATCTCAATTCACTTCAGCTATCAAAAAGCTTAGTATTGAAATAACAAGCTTGGTATTGATAGTGAGAGGAGAGAGACAAACCCATATCCATGAGGACGATTCTCTGCAGGTGCCTATGAATCCTATATTTCCTCTATAATCCCCTCTATCTATTGATTCAGAGAGAGTTATGACCTTCTCTGAAGCAGGGCATCTTTAAGAAGGTACCTGTGCATAATCTGGCTGGGTTGGAGTTAACTTTCTTCATAGCAGTCCTGATGGTGTTGTGCTTCATGTTTGTATCTAAAACAGAACACTAATGTTTAGCACTAATGTTTAAGCTATTGCTGAACAGTGCCTGCAAAGATTTCTCTTTTTCCCACTGTCTCCACTTTCTGGAGCAAATAGATAAGAAGTGAGCAAGCAATTGTTAGGGGACACAGTCATGAAGGCTGACCTGAACTGGCTAAAGGGATGCTGCATGCCGTGTAGTGTAATGCTCAGCAATGAAAACAGGGATAGAGAAAGACAGGAACCTTTGGGCTTCCAACGTGTTCAGTGCTTGGAGAATGGTTGTTCTGCTTGTGGTTCTCCTTTTCTCTTCTCCAATCAAACAAGTTTTCTCACTTTAATTTTTCCTTTTCTGTCCCCCATCTTGCTGTTGGGGCAAGGAGCTTGGCTGCCGGACAGGATCAATCCACCACAATAGCAATTATCCTACTTTCCTAAGTAAACTGTCTGCACATATGAAGGGTGAACCAAGACAAATGTAAGCCTTGTAAAATGGGATTAAAGTAACACCAAAAATGATACTTTTGAGTAAATCATAGAGAAATAAGGGCTGGATTACCCTTATTGAGGGGAGATTTCTGCAGAGCACCTCAATAATATTTTTTGGATTCTAACAATCTCTGTCTCAGATGATGGTTTGCCTATCCATCCCACATGCATAAAAGAGATTCCTGTGTAAAGTTATATCTATGAAGGAGTATTTAATGTGCTCCTGAACAATCCATCTGAATCCTGTGCCTGTGGCAATAGCACAGGAAATGCCAACACACAGCACATAAAATGTCAGCTTTCCACAAAGCAAGAAAAGAAATGCTATTCCTTTATGCTATAATATGATGTCTCATGCAGTTTTCTTCTAGGTTTATATTTGGTTTCCTGAAGTTTTTGAAGCAGGAACATACACTAACCTGCTCCATAGGGACATCACACTTAATGGGATCAGTGTAGTGAGGGAGACTGATATCTCAGTTTTGATCTGCCATATGACCACGAGTAAGCCATCTCATCTTTCCCTACTTTGTTTTCCTTCACCTATCTGGGCTGTTTATTTGAATGTAATCCCTTTAGAGAGAAACTGTCTCAGGATTTTTAGGCACAATGGCAGAGATGGCTGTCCTCCGATGTATTAGGAAATGCATGGTGACTCCATGGCTGAAGGAATCTGACTGGATATACTGTTGGATCCCCTGGCAAACCACCAGTTTGCCTCCACAGATGCTCCTGGTTTTACTTTCTCCTACAGTATCGGGTTAGGATTACCTTCACACCATTACAGTCTTGTTACTACTGAAATTTTCACAAGCCCTCTAAGACTCAGGAAAGGCAAGCTGGCAACCATGGGCCTGCTAGAGAGCTCTCAGCCCCATCAGGTGTACTGCAAAATTGTAGCCAGTAATAGGGATGACTGTCAAGCACATTTTCCATTTCTGCAGCAGGAGCTTCTGCAAAGTCTGGAGACAAACAGGGAGGAGGGTCTAGGGACTAGCAAGTGGCTCTTAGCAGAAGTCTCTTAAATAAAGCTTAAAAATAACTTCTTGATTTTGGTTAATTTCAGACCAAAAGTCCTGAGAGAAGAGGGAGGAGGAAGAGGAGGATTCCAGCGCTGGGAGCAGCCAAGCAAAGCAGCATGTCCCTGGCACAGGAGGAGCGGAGGACATGCCTTCTGCAGGGATTATGCAGAGCTGCTGGAAGTGAAGCCTGAAAACCGGCAGAACGGAAGCTTGGAAACCGAGCCCTGGGCTGAAGCGGGTAATTTACCTTATTTGAAATAAAAACAGCTTAAGTTGAAGCCAGCCGGAAATTCAGCTGACTTGAAGCTGCAAGCAAAATTAGCATAACACTCTGCAGGTTGAAACATGGGGGAAGCAGACTGAGGGATTGAGCTTTGACGTCTGGCGGTGTAAGGAAGCTGCTACTGCTTCTGCAGTGCTATTCAAAATTATCCCTTAAAGCTAAAATCATTGCAAGACCAAGCTAGAAGACCATAATAGTGCCTGTTGGCCTTAACTGCGACAAGCAAAAAAAAAAAAAAAAAAAAAAAGACAACTGCAGCAGAATCATCATTAAAAGGAATAAGACTATGAGTAGCCCCCCCAGATTGGCAGAGCATGGTAAGTACAACTGACAGACTGAAACATCTCGGCCAGGAGTCTGTCAGTGTAAATCAGTGTAGCTATGCCACTGACTTCCACAGTGAAGCTGGGCCAGTTCATTCCATTAAGAATCCAGATCTTGAAGGCAAAGTGCCATTTACTGGACAGGAGCTGGAGGAGGGGGGGGTCACAATTAACCATATCACACTGAAAGACCCAAGGTAGCTTTCATGACTTAGCTCCAGCAATCTAATCCTAGAAGCCTTCTAATCACAGTGGTTGCCAGACAGGCTAACTCAGCCATGCGAGCTAATGTATCCTGCTACTGCTGTTAGACTTATTCCGGTTCCCAAGCTAATTCCTATAGAGCTAGCTTGTAGAGTTAGTTAGCCTGTATAATTCAACACTACACTGCACTGGCAAACCCTTTAGGAGTGTAGCTGAGTATGTGTGCAAGCAAGAGAGTGCAGTTAAGTGATGCTGCACTCTCAGGCTTGTGAATATCTGGGAATTTTTTTTTTGCCCATGCACTGACAACCAAAGATCCAGTTCTTTTCCTGGTGTTTACAAACCAGCTCCTATGGCTTAATTTGAATGACATAGTGACTAATGTAGCCAGTTATAATAGGGCACCAATGCTTCAGCTTCTGTTTCCCCTGAACTTACACTGGTAAGTAGCAACAATGGTAACCTCTTCTTCATACTTGAAAGCAGTGCTTTCTCAAACATGGAGATTTTGCACCACTGTGCCAGGATGCAAAGCAATGTCATTGCATGCAGAGTAAGATAATGTTGTGTCTGAACACCATCATATTCCTACTGCAAAGTAATATTTTTGCAAGACCTGGAGTGGATTTTCTGGACCACAAATACCACACGAGTCTCACTGAAAGGATTTCTTCAAAAGGGATCCACAATATGTATCTTCATAGTCACTGTGTCATTAGCATGCCATCTACCACCATTTTACTGAGTTCATCTGAGTTTTGTTACAATATCTTAGTGTCTCAGGATCTGTGCTGCTTTTAAAGGAACAAGCAGCTGGGTGAAACGTGTGATCAGATAGTTCACTAGTGTTTGCAGTGAGGCTTAAACATGAATGAGCCTAGACATGCTTGGAAGCCCAAGAAAGTATTAATAAAACTTTCTCAGTGTTTTTAATGAAGGTATTTGGAGCAGTAAGATCCCAGAAGTCGTTTCCAACTTGAGGAATATGCACACATGTAGCTGAAGAGACAGCAAATGCACATTTTCTAAAGGAGGCATTTCTATGTGATTATCCTCTGCCTATAAAAAAACAGGTCTTAGCTGAAATTTTGAGATGAATGAACTTCTATATATCATGAATTCCACACACATAAAAGGAGCAAAAAATACACTGTGGGCTTTTTTTAAAATCTATTTTTCCAGAAAGAAATACTGTTGCAGACATAAAACTTTTTCCAGGCTTGCCCTGGGCACTCCTTGAAATATGCTGTATGGACAATACACACTCATACCTCTGGCTGTCTCTAGGAGATATTCATCCTGTCTCTCCTTGGCAAGCTGGGTTTCCTGTCCAGCCCCACAGGATTTATTGCCTCATTGTGGTGGAAAAAAATTGAGGCTGGTGACTGACCATATATGGGTATGGAAAAACCAAGATGAGCTAGAAGGGAAAAAAAAAAAAGAAAAGTAGGTATAATTACAAGTCAATTAAATATAAATCATTATAGGGATAGGAGGAATGGAGCAGCATGTAGAAACCTGCAGGAAATACAGATGTTCTCTGACTTTCTCCCTCCACTCCTGTGGATTAGCAGGGCTGAGGAGAAGGGCCTGTACTGGCACATAACCATCTTCACATCTCTGGGTGGGATTTCCAGCCATTATCTACGAGCTCAATGTAGATTAACAATGCAGCAGCACCTTTAAAGAAAGCAGTGGAAGGAGGCTGAGAGGCTGAGACCTTTTGGCCAGGTTGGTTTTTGCTTCCGTAATTGCCTAGTAACATATAACTCTTTATGAGGGCATAAAATTGCTCTTTACTAATATTTTTCTCATTCAAAGGTCAGCAAATCCAAAGTGAAAGTTAAAGAGGATGACTGCACAATTCAGTGGGGCTGCTGAAAGCCATCAGCCTTTTTTGGAGGAGAGGGACTTAATCTATCTCATAAGGGACAACCTGTGCCAGTTGTCGCCACCACAGGCTGTGTGCGCATGTGGCAGAGAGGGTGGCAGCTGAGGGTCCACTTTTGCCACCATGCAGATTTACCCAGCTAATGCAAGGCTGGTAAAAGCCACAAGCCCTTCTTTATTCAAAATGGAGTGCAGGCCAAAAAAATGATAGGCCAGAGTCAAAGCAAAGCAGGACAAGGTAACTGAATCCCATCAGGAGTGGAAAATGGCCTTGACTCATTCAAAAGAGTCAAAAACCCAAAGAGTGCTTTTTTCAGAGGTACCGTTCCAGTCCTGACTCAAAGGCACAGGCAGCACAAAGCAGCGTGGCTCCACAGATGGTTCACACCAAATCAGCTGCTGGCCAGTGTGTTAAAAAAAAAAAACTTAAATTGTCAGTTAGTCTGTGCTTCATTATTTGCTTCTTACCCATTTCTACTGAATCTATACCAGCTCTGATAGGCCACAGTGCCATTGAGAATCTGCTGATTCAAATCCCTCCCTCCTCAGCAGAAAGCCAGTGGGAGGAAGGAAGAAAGAAACCCAACTTGACATTCTATTTTTCCCCCTTCAAATAAACCCTAAATTGCTTCTTTAATGCACTCGAGGTTTTGAGCAGGGTAGGAAGCTCTGATACAGAATGGGGCTACAATTTTGTTAAAAGACAAGCTCTGCAGCAAGCCTGTGAACTCCAATAAATTTGTAACTCTGTTCCCAGTCAGAAACAGAACAATAGCCTCTCCTGTTTAATTGTGGATTGCTGCAAGTGGTTTCGTGCTCAAACCCTCTTGTAATGTAGTCCTCTCCTTTTAATCATCAAAGGTGATCTCTGCCAAAGCAGCTGACAGTTGCATTTGATCAAGTGTAATAGGAACAGTCAGATCTTCCAGGATCCTTGTAGTTACCCATTTTCCATGTGTAATTCCAGTCTATTTCATACAAGTTTAATATGACAACTGTATTACAGAATTAGAGGGAGGATTTGGGGTGAGATGACTCACTGATTTTTTTCTTTTTTATTAAAAAATATTATCTGAAAAAACAAAAGCCGTTTTCTATTCCCAGCCGTGCTCCCGACCTCCTGTATGACCTTGAACAACCTTTGATGTCTAGATCCCTTCTTCCACTTTTCCTGTCATTGCAATTTAGACACTGTGAGCTCAGTGGTGCAGTGACTGCCTGGTTTTGGGGTCCTAGCATAACAGCTATGACAGATGAGTGGTGCACTTAGAGTTGGTGACATCTGGACTTTTACACCACTCACATACATTAGTAACTGTATAAATATTTATATTTATTACTACATATATATGTGTGTGTCTATATATGTACACATGCAAATGTGCTCCATAGTGGTTTTAAATTTGTGAATGAGTACTGTAAGGATGCCAATTTTAAAACCAAGAAAGAAGATCCATCCTTCAATACAACTGCACTTCATATAGATTTGCCAGTAGAACTTCTTTTGGACTCTGCCCTGTGGTTTTCACAGTTCAATTTACATTGACTCTGGCAAAGCCAAGCAAAGCAAGATGTCTTCCTTGTG
Organism: Sylvia atricapilla; assembly: GCF_009819655.1. Taxonomy (NCBI): domain Eukaryota; kingdom Metazoa; phylum Chordata; class Aves; order Passeriformes; family Sylviidae; genus Sylvia; species Sylvia atricapilla. The sequence goes on from NC_089142.1 coordinate 59,949,274, forward strand.
CCCACTGCTGTCTGGACCCACCAGTGATGCTCCTCCGAGTGTCCACTGCCCAGGTGCAGACCACATCCACTATGCAAAGATTCTATTCTTTGTTTCGTTGTACCACAGGTCAGGAGGAGCATCAAATCCCTCTGAGTTGTGTCAGATGTCAGCATTTGGGAAGGTGGTTGGTGGTGGGGAGGGGAGGGGGAGGACGGAAGACAGTCAAAATGAAAATGGTTTGGTTAATTAATTGCAAGCACTGCTTGAAGGACCAGCACGTATATTTAATCAGTTGCCTAGTAACAAACGGTGTATGATGTGAATGCTATCAGCCCGCAGCGTGAGCAAGGGATGGACCCTTTCTGTTTTTATCAGCTGCCAGCATGCATACTCTGGGCGTTGCATGCCCTTGTGCTCAGAGGGGCTGCTCTGCCACCTCACAAAAGCTGCATGGTAGCAAGAGTCTCCCCCCGTTTTGGCTCTGCCATTCCTGCTCCTCCCCCAGACATCTCAGAGAGAAGACTGTCTCTTCTTACAGGGAGTGACCTTTTCAGTGGTGAATCAAATGACAAGAAAAATTATCCAAATCTCCCCTCCCCTCCACCCACCTTTTTTCTTTATGAAGTTATCTACACTCTGGGAATAGAGCGCAGGCATTGCTGCTGCTCACGTTCTGTTACTGACACCAGTGTCACCATTAACGGTATATATCTTCCATAAAAACCTGTGCAGAGAAAACCAGAAAATCATTGGCACTGGGACAGAGGCAGAATTAATAAAAAAGTGGGTTTGTTGGTTGTTGGGGAGTTCTTTGTGTCTTTTTTTTTTCCCAGTGACCTTAAAGAAAGAAGGGCAATGGATTGGTAGATGCTGGATTGCAGCACATAAAACCAGCCCAAGACAAACTGTACAGTTCTGTTTCCTGTAGGTGAAAAAATAACTCATGACCTGACAGGCAACTGAACATTGAGTACTCCTTTGGTGCTAGTTTTAGGAGGGAATTTGACAACAAGAATTTGCTTGTAGCTTTCTACCGCCCGTATGCCATAATGTTAGCTGGGCCTGATAATGCAAGGACACAAAAAATGCTCGTGCTGCCTGTCCGTACTGTGAAAGATAAATAAAAAGAGAACATTCATAAAATAAAAGCTCCCATTTATGTTTTAACATGCCATGACAATGTTTGTGTGTCCTTATCAGGGCTTTCTTTCCTCCCTCCCTCTTCTCCATTTGTAAATCCCATTGGATAAAAGACTACATCTTCCATAAAGAATTCCCACCAGAAATCTTTATAAATCCTCCATCAGTGAAATACTCTGCTGTCATGCTGAGCAGAAGCTAATCTAATTAAGATGGGATCTGCTAAATTTAATAGCCTGCTATGAATTTTTACAGACATCTGGTAACTGGAAGGTTGGAACGACTCTGACGCATCAAATACACATTGTCCAAATGGCCAGTACCAGGCCGATTATTTTCCCTTTCTCAGTCACTTGTAGCTGATGTAGGATGCAATCACCCCCTCAGGATACACACATGTGACTCCATCTGAAATTAATGGGGGTTGAGGTGCATACATGTTGGAAAGCAGAACTGGGCCCCCAGTGCTTCCTCTAATGTTTTTTCCTGATTAGTGAAGGATCAGGATATACCTGCATTATGGTTCATTGTTTGCAAATACTGTAAACAATATAGCAAGAGCTGGAATACCTATTAGCACATATGTCTTTGGTATCTGCAAGTCATGAACCCAAACCTGACTGGCAGCTTTCCTCAGTCAAAGCCCTGTATGATATCCTTTGGAAAGGGTGTATTCCACTGGGGTATTTCCAATGGGGAGCAGAGGACCTCCATAGTTTTAGTCATCTTTTCCTGACCCAACAGTAAGCTGTTAGCAAGAGAAAGCAGGGGATGGAGTGTTGGGTTGTTGGGGCTTTTATCCCTTAAGCTTTTAGGGAAAATGAGTTGAAACCTTCTAGTGGTCTCCAGAAATGGTGACTTGAGCTGTTACAAGGCTGGTCTCATCCCATGGGCCGTCACTTTAAGAAAGGAGCGCATTTACAGAAGTGCAGGTTTTATTCCCTGTCTTCATGGGATGCAGTGTGAGAATGATGAGTTCCTGGCACTCTTGTGGTTTGCTAACTCATAATAGAAAAGATCACAAACATTATTTCCGCTTGGTAGATTCCATGGATGTCCAGCTCTCTAAAGTCTCACTCTGAGCTTCCTGTAATAAAACCACAAATACACATATACATAGTTTACATTCATAGTTATGTAATTTTCAGATGGGGAATACATCACACAAGGCACAATGCCTAATTTTTCAGAATAAAAAGTTTGCACTTTAAAACATATATTTCTTTATTTGCTGCCTTGGTAAATAAACCATTTTTCTTAGACTCCCCTTAGCCCCACCATAATAAATTGTTCAAGTAAATTCAGCAACCCAGTGGGAATTGTGTCAACCTGGTGTGATGAGTTGGCACTTGAAAATTTAATCTCTTTACCATCCACCAGCCTTAAATCTGTGTAGCGTGACTTTTAAACACATGCCAAAGAGCAGGGAAGTTACAATGCTGGTTTACAGATTATTTAGGTGCTGGCTTCTGAAATGGGAACAAACTCATAGGGTGCCAAGTGGAGAACACTGGGCTCCATATAAATTTAAAAAAACTCACTGAAGTAATATAAATGTTGATTTAGTCAAACTGGAGCATCTGTAGTGAGAAGAGACAGGAAATCCAGCTGAAAGGATTGGGTTCACCACTGGTACAGCCGTGTACACAGAGTGCAATGGCCACTGCAAATCAGCGTCGTGCTTGGGGTGCTGCACTGATTTACTCCTGGCAAAACTTTACCAGTTTTTTTACTGGTACTCCTGGCAAAACTTTTACCAGCTCCATGCTTCCTCCACAGCAAGATGGGCATTGCTGCACTGTCTGAGGAAAACAACAGAACAGCAGGTGTCCCTCCCCACCGGCTGCCCAGTGTTGTAAGAGCTGGTCACAGCCACAAATTTGGTATGCCCTAGTCTCTTCATTCCATTGCACAGCACTGCTTCCTTCCAAATGTGGACCTCTGCGCTCACAGAGGAGCAACTCTACAGTTAGGACATTTCATATGTTCTTGGCAGGTCATGACCTTGACCTGCTGTGAATTAGCCATCTGAATGAACAGGAACAGATACAGTCTGCAGAAGGATGTCTACGACTTTGTTAGAGTGACGCTGAATCAATTGTGTGGACTGAGTTAATGTGGCTTATTCTTTCTAGGCAAAATGAAGAATTAATTTATAGTGGTGTAATGTGATTTTAGAAATGAGGTATACATCTTGCCTGTAATGGCTTTTGATTATCAATATCCATGTTTGTTTTTCAGAAACAAATGAGAATTTAAGAAAGAGAGTGAAGGTGCTCAAATGTTGTTCATTTTGTTAATGGCAAATAAAATGAAATTTTAAGTAACACAATGAAAGCTAAAAAGTATGCATAGTTATTACTGTTGGCGCTAATTTATACACATTCTAAAAGGATCTTAAAGGGCCTGAATAATATGAGAAGTAAAAAAATTATGTCCATGTTGTTTAGTTTATTCTTATCTCAAAATTTAAGAGAGATTATGATTATCTCCTTTTTCTGTGATAATACATGTAGTGAATATTTTCTTGCATTTAAATTTTTTGAGTTAGCATTTAGAGATATTTCCAGAAGATTTTGTGTATGCCTTTAAAACAAAAGGAGGGCAGAAGGAAGGAAGGAAGGAAGACTATCCACTCAGTCTTTTAAGAATCAAACCTGCTGCTTCATGGCCACCTAATTTAAAAGATAGATGTGCATGTTTCTGACAGTAGACATGTACCATTATGCTGAGGCAGTGACACAATTCTTCACAGGTGCTTCCCAGAGTGACAGGAACTGAAAACAGTGGCTAGTGAAGAGCAGAATTGAACACCCACATGTCCAGTGAGTGCCATAGACACCAATAACTGCCTGGTTTGTGTTATTTATCTGCTTCTGTGAAAATCAGTCTAGGTTTAAAAAAACAATTATCAAGATGTAGTCACCTCCAGGAGAAGTTCCTGACAGTGAGACACAGAAAAGTGACATGTCTGGACTGCTTAGGAACCTGTCTCTTGTCAGGCACACCATCTTATGTATCAAAGTGTTGCTTGTGTCAACTCTGTTTTCCTTCTAGCTAGCTCAGGTGCTTTCTCAGGTAATTGGGTCTTTTGAAGATTTTTCTCTGTAGAATCAATATTTCCTGAAGCCAGTTTATAGAGACACCAGAGTCCAGTAGGATGTGATGCACTAGCAAGGTACGTGGAAGCTTGGTGCCATGCCTGTTGTCATGGCAGTGTCACAGTGCTCTAGGATTTTAAATCTTTCACAAAACTTTACCTACTTGGCAATTTTGTGAGAACCTTGAATTGAAAATCACAGTTCTTTATTTCAAAGCTAATCTGCTCAGAGGGTAAGCAACAGCCACCTAGGAGCTATTCCCACCAGCCACAATGAAGCTCCTAATGCCTAACTCTTCCCCAGCAAAAGCCCTGCCTCCACTCTGGAATAGTTTAGGATAATCTATGCGAAACAAAGAAACAATATTTGCACATGTGGTCCACTTTAAACGTACAAATAAAAAATGAGATCGTGCTCTGGTCTTCACAGGTAAAGATTTATTGACCAAAAAAATGCAAACTAACATGCATTGCTAATTTAATGACATAGTGACCAACTTCTTTGATAGGTAAAACTAGAAAATTAAACACATACAAAGTTTTACTAGTAAAATGTCCAGGTAAGTCATATGCAAGAGAGAACCTCTAGATATGGTGCTTTCAAAAATTGTATCTGGATAGAGCAAAACGTTCTTTCCGGTGAGGTTTATTAGAGAAATCTAAAATGCACTACTAAAAACCATAATGGATTTTTTGATGTTAAATTTTGTTGGCGTGCTTGTGCAGCAAGAGGTGAAGAACAGTGTTTTTTCCAGAAGATAGACATCAAGGACATCAGATCTGCCACTGTAGCAATACCAACGTAGTTATTTATTCCAACCTGAGAGCTGGCATCTTGCATAGGCATTTATAATGACACCACCCAAATGGGACAGTGCTGCCTAGTAGGGAGCTCCACAAGATATCTCCTTCCACCCCAGCAGTGGTTCAGAAAGCAAAGCAGTGCTCGTAAGAAGGCTAAAAATTGCGTTTGAGAGTCACAGCTTCTTCTAACAGCTTGGAGACTTCTGTCACTGCAGCTCATTTCTTCACTGTGGTGCCACCCCAGACTCCAGAATAAAATGATTTATCAAAATTATCCCTGCTCCTCCCTATCCCAAGTCACAGGACACATAGACCTGTAAGGGCAAAACCTGCCAAGCTCCACACTGTGCTCAAAAGCCTGGCTGCATACAGTCTTGTGTAAATAGGCTGCCAGACCTATTTGTGGGCACATGTACATCGGGGTGGTCCTGTACATCCCCCTGGAGCCTCTAATGATGGAGCAACGTTGGCATGAGCAGTGTTTCTCTAGAGGACTGGTAAGCCCCACAGACACAGCTGTCTTGCTCCTGGGAGCAGCTGATGTGTCTCTACCCTGGGCAGAGTGAGCATGCCCTCAATAGGTTGCAGTGGGACTTTGGCTCTAAATCAATATTTTCTTGGCTTTATGAATAGATTGTCTTTAGAAACCTGTATTCTCATGTCTCTTCTCTGAGCCAATTTCTATCACAAAAGGAGTGGCTTCTCACAGCCATTAGCTGATGTGGACATAGGGAGAGGTACAGTACAACTGTGGAAAGTCTGCAGATGCCCATGGAAGAAGCAATCTCTAGTTGATATTAGAGGAATGGTGTCACTGAGTGACAGGCCAGGAGCTCTGAGCTCCAAGATAACCACCAATCCTGACAGAAGAAATTAAATACAGACAGGCCAATGTGAAGAGCTCCAGCCAGAAATTGCACCTGCGCACTTGTTAGGGCAATGGTGTGCATTAAACAGTCACTTTCCTCTCCACAGAGAGCAGATGTGTTGGCTGCAGTGCTGCTGAGTGGAGTCAAAACCCTTTGAAGTTTCTTTGTGTTGGATTGAAGTTTCTTTGTGTTGGAGAGCAGCTGCAGCAAAGCTCAGCTTAAAGCCCAAGCCTACATAAGCTCGTCAGAGCTTATGTCTGCTAACACCAATTCCAGGTGGCCCACAGTGGGGATTTCAGGTTTTGCCCGACTTGCACAGCAAGAAGGATGGTGTGGCTGGCACTGGATACATATAACAGGTACAAAGGCAGAGTCCAGTTGAAGATTCTGGCTTGTCGCTAGCTGGGGTTTCCCAAAACAGTAGTGAATATGAATGTTCATGTCCTGCATGAAGCAATATTGGCATCACAGCAGTAAGGACAATTCCTGCATTAGGAAGACAGAATTAATCCAGGGTTAGTCAAGTTGTAAGGGGAACCCAGGGGCAATCGCAAAGAGCTAAATCCAAAGAAAGGAGATCCTGCTTCCTAGTGCAAAAATTTGTCCAAATTTAGGTCAGAAAGAGCCAGCCCCATCCCAATATCAATTGCATTCCCTAATGTAGACTAACCTCTGAGTGTTTCCTTTCAAGTCATCCACTTTACTCCCTCAGGACTCAGGGTTTGGGTTTACAGCTGCTGTTTTCTACGTCAGATATAAAATGCAAATGCATTGTAAGGCAGAAGAAAGTTTGAAACTGACTGTCTCGGTTTTGAGCCAAATCAGGAGCAAACGATAAAAAAAAAAAAAAAATAAAAATGCAGATGATAGGGGATACAGTATTATATAGTCACCCCAAGACACTGACCCAGAAGGAGACTAGAAAAATTGAGAATTCCCTGTATCTGTCTGATGAAAGGGAAAGGAATCAGTAAGGCTGAGCATAGGCTAAGTAGATAAACACTGTGTTAAATAAGCATATCCATTCTTAGCCCTAAGCTAGCAGAGCACAGAAGCACATGCAAAATCAGAAATCTTTGAGTAGTCCTGTTTATTCCAACTGAATTACTTCCATGCTTAAAGTTATGCACATGTTTAAATGCTCTGTTGTAGTCATCTTAAAAAGCATACATTTTTTCATGCCTTTTAAGTTGTCTATAACTTTAGGATCCAGGGGTGTTCCAGGGGTAAGTATTAATTTTGTGATCATTACAAATCAGAAACTCAATATTATTGCAAGAGTAAGGTGGCTTGCCCATTCCATGAAGTAAAGGCACTGAGACTGTAATTCCTAAACCATGCTGTCCTGACCCTTTGAGTTTCCTTTACTTAATTACCATAAATATTCCTTTCTACCCGTAATGTAAAAAAAATAGTTGCACCATGAATAAATTTGTTTGCATTTCCTTTAAATACTTCTACCAATAATGAACATCTAAATCCACAAAGCAGTTCTCCCAAGACACTAGAAAATGAGATCCACATTCTTGCCTAAAAACCATTTTAGGTCTAGAGGTTCTGTCTGCAATTTCAAATGGGCACAACAATTCCTATCCAAAGCCTTGTCAGCCTTTGCATGTTTAATCATCTGCAGGATGACACACCTGTATGTGCGAGACTTCTTGTTTCATGACATGCTTGGTTCCTATACTGAAATAATGATAGTATTTAGTTGGTTGAGATCTTGCAGCAGAAAAGTCACAGGATTTGTTGTAATCACTAAGACTTCTTTTATATTTATTCACAAAGCATTTATAATCTAGGGTGGTGCAATGCAACAAAAAGCTGGCAAGTTGTGATGTCAGTTTGGTAGGGCCTGAATACAAGCTTTGAACATCAGCGCAAGAAAACTGGAAGTTTCTAATAGGCTGCAAGCCAAAGTGTTTGATAAGACGAGTTCCCTAGCCACAATGCTTGAAAACTCCACAGCATACTGAGCACAAAGAGCCTAATCTCCTTTCCTCTTTGGAGGTTGCTCTCCAGGATTTACCCTGACACTTGCTGAACAGACTTCATGAAAGAGATGTCTTGTCTTGTTCTGCTGGTTATCATTCTTGCTTTTTTTCCCTCAGAACGATTTCAGCAAAGACCATAAGCTTGTGACAGAGTGAATTTGTGATCTTATCCAATCATCTGGGCTGTTTGCAAAACTTCAGTAGGTGGCAGCGTTTTGTTGATAAATGTTTTGTTATCCAAGTGATCTCATTTAGTGCAACTGTTGCAATATTAATAAACTGAACTTATGATTGCATTTGCCAGGACTGAAAATATTGCTATCCTATCTGGCATTTGCTCTTATCTGAACTGACAACAACATCCATTGTATTTATAAAAGCGGAAAGTCTCTGTGTTTGTATGTGTTAGGGGCAGAGGGGAAACAGAAAACAAGGGGAGAAACAAAGGCAGAGTAAGATTAAAACACTGGGGTTGTTGGGCATCATAATCCGATTTGTAATAGATGAGCATTTTGGCAATTCTGTTAAATTGTCAGTGCTAGGGGATATGTGGCTCAAAAGAACGGTTAGTAAGTTATTCCCTCACCTCTAGCTCAACAGTTCATATCAAGCCAATCTTGACAGTATCTTTAAGCTGTTACTACTTGGTAACAGTTTGGTAATCTACAGTCAATTCCTATTGGATTGAAGAGCATATCAGGAAAAAATTTCATCACAACTGCTATTTGAGAAGTTCAGATTATAAAAGACATCACGATTCAGCCCAAGAAAGAGTCCAGTAAGGGTGCAGAGGGCCAGTGCTGCTTTAGTGTCCTGTTAGAAGAAAAAATTGAACTTAATTAATCTGTACTTATGTGTAAATATACATATATACACACACATATACATACACACATGCATATAGTTACTAGGACTTAATAGAAATAGATAATTATTTTTATAGAAAAGTTTGTATGCAATCTATCCCCATTTTCAACTGTAATAAAAATAGTTTCCTTCGTAGTCCGAAGTCCAATGCACTGTTCTAAACAAGGACAGCTTGTGCAGAAGAGTACTGTCCTCACAGTCACTCAGCTAACATGCAGTTACTTGAGGTTAAAAAAAAAAAAAATTAGAGTCTCTGATACAGTTTAACTCCCAGAAAAGAAGATCAAAGTCATTGGTTTTATTACAGACCCTTCAGATTAAAACTGACTTAAATACACCAGGCTTTGGTCTAAATCCCATGACCATTAAGATCTATCATGAAAGTGTCATAGACTGAAACAGAAATTGGATCGGGCCTGCTAAAGAACACATTTGGGCTAATACAAATCCTATATAAATTAGATATAATAAATAGAGAAAAGGTGCCAAAAGAGACCTTATGACCACGTTTTCATATATGGACATAATTTTTATTATTCAGGAAATTCTCTAAGATTGAGCAATCAAGAAGGGAAAGACAGAATCAATGTTGCCAAATACCAAGGTGATTTAGACCTTGCAGAGGAAATTGCATAAAGATTAAAAGGCCTTTCAGCCTTATGAATGAAAGAGAATTGGAAAAAAGAAAGAGACAACTATGCTATGATAATGGCATTGATATTAAACATCATTTAGGTATGGCTTCAAAGCCTACAATAAATAGCTGCTCTCAACTTTAAATACAGTGTTGATCCTAGGGTAAAAGTGCAAATGACATGGGACTAAGGTGAAAGAATAAAATTACACAAATAAAGCAGAAGCACATTTTGCTGGCATTAATAGCAGATGTTTTCGACAGCTTTGCTTCCCACCATGAATTCATGGGAAGAGTCCAAGAAGTCCTTACTCCTCCCAGACTACAGTCATCAGATCTATTCCACAACTGGCCTTCAAAAAGCTATAAAGGTTTTAAATATTTGCACCAGATCTGGAGTGATTATGAATGGCAGCTCCTCCGGTTATAAAAGGAAAATAGAAACTGGACAACCGAGAGGACTGCAACAAATTTAACTGTCATGTTCAGCAGATGCTAAGAATCTGAAATCAGACAGACTCATCCTTCCATCTGTGAGGGAAGGGAAGGGAAAGGCCAGACCACCCCTGGAACAGGGATGCCCATCTACATAAAAAGATGTTTAGAAAATGTTTAGAACCAAATCATTGGATCTTGAGGTCACTGAAGCCGAAGATGAACTAGATTTACAGAGTGGCCAGAATCTCCAGTAGTGAGTAGGTAGTTCACTGCAAGATGATGAATTTGTTCCTTGTAACAGGTACCTGAGAAAGGATGCCAGTGTAAAATCATGTTTTAATACCAATCCATCCAGATTGAGCCCAAGAAGAGCAGAGACTTCTGAGAGACATCTGACAGCACCTAATCAAAGGGGGGTTGGAACGGTGCCTGAGATGTTGGCCTAAAAATGTACAGCCACTCCATATCATGCCTTGGATAGCTGTGGTGGTGCCAGCCTCCATCAGCCACTCACTACACTTCTCAACACCCATCTCTGTGATTTCACTTACACTCCCTGCCACACTCACAAAATTGCATTCTGTGTTGTAAAATCTGATCTTAAAAATTCTTCCCTTCAAATGAAGCTTAGCAGCCCTTTGATGCTGTTGCCAGTGTCCATCATCAGGCAGAAGGTGGGAAGTGGGAGTGGAGGAAAGGTAACTTTCACATCACTTAATTTTAAGCATCCAACTTCAATTCACCATGTTAGCAATCTGATTTCTCTGTTTAATCCATAAAGACAGACAGGATCCTTTGAGGGATGATTAGGAATTCTCTGAACTGCCCCCACTGGAACCTGACAGCAAGGTCTGTCGATGCAGCTGTTATTAGCATGTTGGAAGGTAGCACACAGTACAGTTAGCTCTCTTAAATTCAGTGGATGTTCCTTCATTAACCCTTTGCATCTCTTATCTATTGGTACTTACTTGCTCTTCTAGGATAAGCATTTTGGGAAAAGCAGTATATTTTTATCCTGTATTTTTTTAGCATCCACCCCTCTTGGGTTGTTTAGCCCAAAGAAAAGGAGACTTTGGGGAGATCTTATTACTCTCTTCAACTACTTGAAAAGAGGTTGTTTCAAAATGGGTGCTGGCCTCTTCTCCAAAGTCCCAAATGACAGGATAAGAGTCGTTTTTGTCAAGCTGTCCCTGGGTGGGTTTAGATTGGGTATGAGGAAAAGTTTCTTCGGTGGGTTGTCAACATTGGAACAGGCTGCCCAGCAGAGTAAGTTGAGTCACCATCCCTGGAGGTATTTAAAAGACATGTAGTTGTGGTGCTTAGGAACATGGTTTAGTGAACTTGGGCTAATGGTTGGACTCAATCTTATAGATCTATTCCAACCTCAATGATTCTATGATTCTATTGCACATTAGACCATGCCAAGAGGTAAGGAGGTGTGTTATCTTCCAAATTACCTCCTTCATGCCTAACCCTGGGAGTGCATCTTCTCACAAGGCACAGGGGCAAGTTCTCTGCCGCCAGTAACTGAGTTGTTCTGTTACCCTGACTGCCCCTGAACCATCAGCATTGTGATACCTTAGATGATAATAAAGAACAGTAAGCTAGGACAGAAGTAGGATTCTTCTAACTGTTGGCACAACTGTGTTTTGTGACTGGATTGACAAGATTCTGCCTTCTACTGCTGTGGGACCTGTAGTCTGTGAGGAAAGAAGGTATGGCTATAGTACTAACTGTAAAGGAATATATGCAGGGAAAAATTATAATCTAAGATAAGAAAGGACTTGGTAGCTGCTGAGCCAGAATTAATGATGAAACGCAAAGCTGCAGACACATCAGCATAGAGTCAAGAATGCTAAAAGATATAGAAGTGAAACTCAAATCAAAGTAATTTAAATATATGATGTAAGTATAATTTTAAAAATTATACAAAGTAATTTATACAAAGTAATTTAAATATATGATTGTATTCAAAGGAATTTAAAACCAGAAATTTCTAAAGTCATGAAGCAGCCCAGGGATGGAAAAGAAGTAATGATATTAACAATGATGCAATATGCAATGAGAGGTTTGGATTCCAAATCTGCAAGGAATTTAGGCCTGTGATTGTTTCTGTTGAAATAAATGGATTTTTTTTTTGTTCAAGTGCCTTTTTTCTATTGAAATTTCTCATCTTCGTGATATAAGAATGAAGATGATGAGTTGAAGCTGAGGTTGAGTAGGTTAACCAGCCTAGTTCAAGAGTTCCTTATTGCACAGAAAAACAGTGGGTGCTGTGAAAAGTGACTTCTTCATGAAGGCATTTGGATGACCACTGGTATTTATTTGCTAGTATTAGCTGGAGAGTAACTATGCAGCATCTTTGAGACTGAAGCACTTTCTGTCTGCAATATGTAGTATGTGAACACAGATGTTAGCGTCTATACAGGTTTTAGAGAAAAGCACAGTGCTTAGGAAAGCTTTGCCCTGAGTGAGGAAGGTCACAGTAGGCATAGATGGCCACTGAAATATGTTCCAGGCAAGTTAGATCTCTTCAAGGTGGACGAAAATGGACTGCTTACTATGCCTTAGAGTGAAAATAAGGTATAGTCTGATCCAGGGCATTTGCTAACCACAGCTTTAGTCATAGCTGGATAAGAATACCAATACTTACTATGTGACACTTCTGCTGGAGTCTGAGCACAGGCGTCTGTCAGCTGCCTTTCCTATGATCAACCTGAGAGCCCTGGAGATTTCCCCATCTTACTTGCACTAGAAGGAGAAGGTTGTCTCTGTTTTAGTTCACTTGCACCTAGAACAGTAAGCAGACCATAAAACAGGTGAGGCTGAGGCAGGGCCTAGCTACCTTGTTCAATGTTCAAAGTCAGCCACTTGGAAGAACCCAACATGTAGTTTAGAAATAGAGGGCTAGACCTCAGTTACAGTACCACAGAATCAGATTACCTTCACAGGAGCCAGAGTTGTCACCCTGCTGCAGCCGTGATGCCATTCTGAGTCTAGCCCATGATGCTGTAAGCACCCAAGCTATGTTCTCTCTATGTATCAGCATATGAATACCAAAAAGATTTTACAAGCTTCAAAATAACAGAAGAGCAAAGAATGCTCAGTAGATAAGCAAAAAAATAAGACTCTTCCACTTAGTCTACGTTCTGAGATATTTTGCCCAGGTCATGAAGGACTAAGCTAAAACTCATGCACGTGTTAAGTATGCAATGCCCTAAGGTGTGTGTCAACAGTAGCTACCCGACTAATCTCCTGAAAAGGAATGGACGTTGAGGAAAGCTGTGTGGCTCAGAGAGAGAAATGCAAATGCAGATCGACCCTGTAATGAAAAACCTCCTTATTAAACTGTTTTATCTTGGAGCAGTCCTTCTTTTCAGAACACATCCAAGCAGAGATAAAGGCAACTTACCATAGTCATTAAACTGTGCATGGTTTGATTCAATCAGACTCAGATCATTTGCATATGGATCAGTTTAATCTAGTTCTTCCTGTCTCACACCTATTGTTAATCATGCCTAGACTCCCTCCCTGCTTACTAATACTCATTCCCCCTCCTCCTCCATTTCTTTGATTCAAGTAGATAAATGAATAGGCATAAGAACATCAACATCTTTCTGAGTGATCATCTGCCTTGTATGCTCAGAGTGTCCCATGTTTTGCTGATTATGTCCTGGTTGGTATCCCATATGTTCTTGATAGTCCCTGTCTTTGCTGATTTAGGAAGACTGGGAAGACAGAGGGAGAATATTGACTCAGGCTGTAAGCCCCAGCTTAGGTTTACCTCTAGCCTCAAATTAAGTGAGATTTGTGTTCTCAACTTATTCAGCATCGTTAGAAAGTATCTCTCCAAGTAGCATGTTAAACTTAACAAAGCAAATCCTTTTCTTTCAGGAGCCGAGTATTATTTCTGCTTTTAGCCAGCAGTGGTGATACCTGTTTTTACATAATCAATCTACAGTGATGGGATAACCTGCTTCTTTGTACAAGTAGATATTTTTATGTATCAGAGGCAATAGTGTTTGGGTCTTTTTAAAGCAATGCTAGAGCTCTGTAAGACTTTCTATCTGAATTACTGAGTTTTTGCTGCTTTTTCAGAGAATAATTACAACCACGGCTTGAATGACTCTGCCCCAGATATATTGCCACGAATCCCAAACCCTAGCTTTGTTTTTTATTGTAGGGTTTTTGTTTCATTGTTCGGGATATTCTGTCCAGCCACATCACAGTTATGGCCTTGGGGAGGTAATAGGCTTTATGATTGTGTGAGGAATGTGAGAGCAACAGATTGGACAGTTTACACAAAATGTCTAGCATGGTGATTTTTCCACTCAAGGCTGTTGCTGTACAAACCTGCAGAGGAGATATTCATACACCCATATTAAAAACAGGATCTTTATTTTCAGGTTTTTTTGTTGTATTCTCTCTGTAGATTTTATATAAATTCAGCTGCAGCTAGAAGAATGTCCTCTAAAGAAATGAAGGTCAGGCTCCCAGGAGGAGCTGCCTTTCAGCAGCATAGGGAAGGTTTTTTCCTGGTGTAAGGACAGTCATATAAGTGTGGTTGGACCCATCATTCATTCAGCCAATATCACACAAAGTGACCCCCATATTTCTTTTGTAGTGATGGCGAATCACTGGGTGAATCCTCCCAGCTGGGAAGGGATTTTGTCATAGGCAGAATTTGTGTGTAGACAGTGCAGGTGCTGAGAGAGGGGATGGAAGACAGTATCCAGATTTGGTGTTCTCCAGTATAACTCTTCAGATGTGTGTGTATTGTGATTAAGACTACTTTGACCACAGTAATACACCACCCCTGATGGCCTTCCCATTCTGTGCTGCAAGGGAACATCTGGCCAGAGGTCTCAGCAAACTGGGACAGCTGTAGACAGCTAATAGAGATGAACATACACATCTCATGCATTAATATTCAAATTAATTTCTGCTGATTATATTTCAGTTCAGGACGATGCATTATTTACATTAGAAGTCCTTTTATAGTATCTTGTGTGTAAGGAAGTCACAGCTCGTGAGGTGGAGGAGATGAGCTCTCCTCAGCAGTCTGTTGTGTTTTCATAGTACTTAGCACATGGGGCTGTGAGATCACTGAGTACCTGTAATTTCAGACAATATGAGACACAAGATCTCTGACAGTTTTTTCCACAGGACATGGAGAAATTCATTAACTCTGCCTGCTTTTCTGGAAACAGGAAGGAATTGAAAATCCATGCTAAAAATATTAACAGAATAATTTTAAACCTTGGGAAGGGGCGGAAAGGTTATATTTGGGTTTAGTTTCTGGGAAGGACTAAGGACCAGAACAGCAGGATTTTATACAAATTTGATGCAGCTCTCCCTGTTAAAATTTTGTCCCTGAAACTACAACCTCCGGACATATTTTTTTCCCTTGTCTGAAGCACAAGAAAAGTTCCTTTTATGGAATTTGAGGATTTCAGCTTGCTGAATGAAATGATTCACTGTCAGCAAGAATGTAAAGGTGAGTATGGCTTCACTAAGCCCTTTTCTGCTGCTAAGGTGGCAGTTTTAGATTCCTTGTCATGACACATAAGTTAAAACAGCTTTGGAAAGCATGCACTGAAAGAGGCCAATCAAAGGTTTAAGTACCTTCAGAACCATATTTGCAAATCCGGAGTAATTAATTATTCTCAGTCTTCATGTTGCTTTTCATTTAATTTATTTTCAGTATTCAGTTTTTTAGAGAGGAGATGTGAGGGGAGGAGATTAAGTGAATTTCCATCTCTGACACCATATTAACAAAGCAATATTCCTACACTATCCTCCATCGGTGGAGCTAGTCAATTGCCTGGGAGCAGTAGGATGCTGTCCCATTTTGAGGATGGTGTGGGACAGAAAAGTGGCATGTAGGGGTGCCAGGGAGCTTTACAGGTATTTCCTAAAAAGAAAGCAAGTCCAAGACTGCAGTACCACGAGTTTGCTTCAGGTTGGTACAGACTCACTTGTGCACCTCTCCTTCCTAGTCTGTCCCAAGCCTGCTTTTTGATATATGGGCCTCCTTCCCTGCTTCCCGGACAGTTGAAGGTCTCATCCAGTTCCAGTAAACAGTGTCTATTTTTTCATGTGCTCTCAGGACACTAACAAGTGGCAGAGCAGTGGGACTAGTCACTCTTTGTACTCCATCATTGTGTCCAGGGTCACACCAGCTCCTGGGACACAACCTGCTTGGGTAAATGGCATTTCTGGGCAATCATCACACAGGATGAGCAGAACACGACTGTTAAAAAAAAACAAAACAGCTGTTTAGCTAAATTGGACCATAGTTTTACGGTTATGTCAAAAGAAAATGTCTCTGGTACCTCTTCATACTCTACCAAACTCACAGCTTTCCTTCAGAGAGTTCAGGACCATTTGATAAACTGCAGCTTGTGTACTGCAAACACAGGAGAGCAAGTGAGTGGAGTTGGAATTGGGAAAAATGAGGCAATATTAATATCACCTCTGTATCTTGCAGCTGCCATCTGCACATGAATAATAAGCATTAGCATGGAGTACTCACAATCACCTTTGCTTTTGTGCATGTTAAATTCATCATTCACATGTGCAGGAAGAAAAAACTAAGCATAAATATTCAGCCTGCAAATAAGCAGGGATTACAGAAGAAACTCTTGTGTTATTCTTTCCTCTTTTTTGTTTTTTGGTTGTTTTTTATTTTTTATTTTTTTATTTATTCCTGCTATAGGCTCTGTGTTCCTAGAAAGTCTGAGAATTCATTCTTCTTTATGCACTTCCTGCTAGAATTAAAATATGTCAAGATTGAGGTTTTTTTTGCAAGGGAAGTAGCTTGATACCACAACATCAGAGTAGGTCATTATATAAAGTTTTACAGGCATGTGTCTTTTGAAACTCCATCACTTCCAACAAACCCTGCAAGCCCCAATGAAAATTTACAAGCAAATTCAAACAAACTAATCTTTTTCTGCATATGGATGCTCAGAGAAAACTTTATTTAACTTACTACAACTATACTATAAAGTGGCATTGAACTGAAGAAGATCTCTTTCAATGTTATCTGCTACATCAATTAACTAAGGGAGTCCGAATCTCGTTACTGAATGGGCAACCTTTGTAATCATCGTTCACTAAGTATTAAATGGTTTGAAAATAATAATCATCCTTCCTACTCTTACCTTTACGGGGGTACCACTGTGCTTTGCGTTTAACGTCAGGCATGTAAAATGCCTACTATTCAAGGACAGTGATTTATTTAGTCTGTCTTAATTCTTAGGTTATTGCTGCTGTATCCCAGCAGTTTAAAGAAGCATGACTTAGTGATAGGGCCTTCCTTTTTCTTCTTTCTGCTCCAATATATAGGTGCTGGACCTTGGTTTTAGGGCAGACCCTCTGGGTTTAGTACAGGAAGAACATTTAGCACTATATTTGCCATTTACTTCTGAGGCTTGCTCTCATCCCCAGTTATGTTAGAATATCAGTCCTGGAGATGAAGGGTTGTGACACAGCAACCTGAGTTTCTCATAGCCAAGAGCTCTCCTTCTGGGCAATGTTTGGCTGGGGACAGGGCAGTGGAGAGAGCCCCAGTGCACTGCAAGGAACAGGGGCCAGCCAGAGCAGCCTGTGGGAGGGGGTGGTCTGGACACAGGGCAGCAGACTGCCACATCACAGAATCACTGAGTCAAAGAATTGCATAATGAGTTGCGTTGGAAGGGACTACACTGGATCATCTGGTCCAACCTCCCTCCTTAAGCAGGGTCATTCTAAAGCACATGGCACAAGATTGTGTCCAGATGGTTCTTAACTACTCCCAGAGGGGAAGACTCCACAGACTCTCTCTCTGGACAGACTGTTCCAGTGCTCAGTCACCCACACTGTAATAGTTCTTCCTCACATTCAACTTCCTTCACATTATTTTCTGCCTGTTGCTTCTTGTATTTTTGCTAGGCACCACCAAAAGAAGC
The DNA here is from genome assembly GCF_009819655.1 of Sylvia atricapilla. Taxonomy (NCBI): domain Eukaryota; kingdom Metazoa; phylum Chordata; class Aves; order Passeriformes; family Sylviidae; genus Sylvia; species Sylvia atricapilla. The sequence goes on from NC_089142.1 coordinate 59,967,054, forward strand.
CTGGAAACATTCTCTTGGCACCTTCCATTCAGATACTCACAGAAATTGATGAGGTCCTGAACAGACTGAGTTCTCTCAGCCTTTCCTTGTCAGAGAGGTGCTCCAGTCCCTTCATCATCCTCATTACTCCACTGGACCCACTCCAGGAGCTCCATGTCCTGAGGATCCCGGAACTGGACACAGCACTCCAGATGAGGCCTCACCAGGGCTGAGCAGAGGAATGGGATCATCTCTCTCAATCTGTTGCCAGTGTTCTTCCCAATGCACCCGGGATGCCATTGGCCTTCTTGGCCACACACTGCTGGCTCATGGAGAGCTTGTTGTCCACCAGGACCCCCAGGTCCTTCTCTACAGAGCTGCTTCCCAGCAGGTCAGCCTCCAGCCTGTGCTGGTGCCTGGGGCTGTTCTTCCTGAGGGGCAGGACCCTGCATTTGCCTTTGCTGAACTTCAGACATTTCCTCTCTGCTCCTCTCTCCAGCCTGTCAAGGCCCTTCTGAAGGGCTGCACAGACCTCTGGGGTATCAGCCACTCCTCCCAGCTTTGCATCATCAGAAAACTTACTGAGCAGGCACTCTGTGGCTTCTCATAAGTCATTGAAGATAACTTAAATACTAAGTATTGAACCTTGGGGGACACATCTAGTGACAGGGCTCCAATTAGACCCCATGCCAATGATTACAAAGTCCATCCCAGTTGTGAAAAGTGTGCAGCAACTTCTGCAGAAATAATAGTTTTGCCACAACTGGTATAATCAAATCCTGTTAGTTTTTTCAAAAGGACATCCCAGCTAATCAACAAATTAGGGATGTAGCCAAGAACTCTGATCAAAGATAAGGGCAGTACCATTGAAGAATAAAGGTGTGGAAAAAAGGGTCTTTTTCCTCATTGAGCCCCTTTCTTGAAGTAATGGATGGGGGGCATTAAGTAAAGCACTTCACAAATTGATCCAGAACATAGCAGCTTGGTTCTTCCCACAAACTGGTCTTCACAAGTCCTATCATACTAAAAAAATATATGTTCTAATTCTGGTTTAGATTCCTATTCATGCAAAGCAGACTCAATACTTTTGATACCTTTCACTTCCTTATCAGAAATCACATCACATACTCATAATAGCTGTGCACAGTTAACCTCTAGTACACACAGGCTTTTCTTCCCATGTAATTTGTAATCAAAAAACTCTTATGTAATAAATTTTCTGTTACTTTTTGCACTCTAAATGGCACCCTTTTTCCTTCTGTCAGACCACCAAAGTGGTCTTCAGCTTCTTCTATGTTGTCTTCTAATCATATCTGTGTTCACAGTGCCCCTCAGCCTCATACAAGCAACAAAATACATTAGCACATCCTAATTTTTTTGTCTCAAGGTCATTAGTGAAAATAAGACTGGTCCCCAAATCTCATTCTTCTTCCTGTCGAAAGTCATGGTCTAAGGCACTTACAAAAGGAAGACAATTCTGATGACTTTGGTGAGGGAGATTGGCCCATCCTACCTGTGAGCAGATATCATCTTCCAGGTCAGTTAAAAGAGAAGCCATGTTTTCACAGGTAAGTTCCAAATATGTAATCTATTCTGGTGCCTGGAAGGCTGACCTGAAAAAGAGACTGGACAGAGCTAGAGAATAAAGTAGGTATTTATTGAAAGGCCTCCAGGACCCACCTTGGGCAGGACAGGAGCCTGACCAGGGCTACACCCAGAGTCCACTACAAATCGCCACACATCAGTGACTGACCGGTCTCAAGGTCTTACATTTTTATCAGTTTTGGTCCATTTTCATATTGGGGTTTAATTGTCCAATTACAGCTTCAGGTTGTGAGGTCTCATCCTTCTTGTCCCTCCCTTCAGCCCACCGTTGTTTTTGCTTTTGGGCCTGAAAGTTGTTCTTGGTCTTCAGCAGGAAAAGGATTTGTTTTGTCTATTTACCCTGTGAAGAGAGCTTACTGGCACTTAATATGAGGCTCAGAACTACATCCCTGGGTAACATAGAATCTGCAAATATGAAAGATAAAGCTTAAGGCATCAATTTCTTGTGTTTCTCAGTGTCTTGGCATGCTGAATCCATGAACAAAAGAGAAGACTGGCCACAGCCCACCAGGCAAATCTTGTAAACCTCAGAATGCCTTCCTGTTCCAGAGCTGTAAGTGAATGTAATTGTGCTTGTTCATGTGCATAAATGTTCTAGAGAAAAATAAAGGAAGCACTCTGGACTACACAGAATACTTTTTCACTGGGCAGTGGATTCCAGTGTGTATCCAGTATCTGAAATTGTAGTGGATGAGGAAGTGTTTGTCCTACTAGTGTCTGCACTTTCTTCTCAAGCTTTTTGAAGAATAAACTTTTTTATTTTTTTTTTAAGTCATAGATAGAGATCCATGCCCCTGTGCAGCTTCAAGTTTCTGCTTGCAAATTGATATTTTGCAGATTATATGCATGCAACTGCACTATGCTGTAGGAACATAATATGAGAGGGGAGAAAACATGGTTTTGTAGACTCAAGATTAATAATATGCACCCCTATTCAACCAACTTCAATATATGGAGACATCAATTAACAAATTGAGTTGTAAACTAAAGGAATTATTTCAAATTGTGAGTATCAAGAGGTTTTGTTTAACACAGACAATAAATGCCACAGGCATATTATGAGTTTTTTCAGGCCTTGGAAGCAGTATCTCAGAGCTGTTGTCCCACCAGGAGTACCTACATTCCATGGAACACCTAACGCATGGCATATTTTAGGACATCCTGGCTTCATTACATAATAAAGTCTGGTGTTTTTATTTTTTATTTTATCCCCAGCCTTTCTTCTATAAATGCAGAAATGTGTCTCATATCAAATCAAGGGTTTTCTGTATGTCTGGTCTGGAGGTTTTTTATAGTGGGTGTAAATAGCTCCTAATTTCTTCTGAAAAGCTGTCTTTTATCGACTTCTCTGTGCACTTTGCTGCAATTCTATCCCAGCACAAGCTAGCCAAGGTCAAACAAGGTCAACTGTTGAAGGAACAGCTTTTAAGTTGAACTTGCCCAGTAGAGAAAGCAGTACGGGTAGTTCTAGATGGGATAGACCTTTTTTGACATGGTACTGATACAGCAAGTGAATCAGGGAAGTGAGAAAAGTCAGTGAACTTAGAGGACTCAGAATATTTGGAAAACAAGGGAGGTTTGATCACTTGTGGTAATAAAAATGCCCTGCATGTGTAAAGGGGGCAGTGATGATTTAGTGTGAGCAATTACATTCTTCCTGCCCCATGATCCTAGCAGTGCTGCACAGCTCATAACCACTCATGAGTCACTACCTCCATTCTAGAGCATTTGCTTTTCCAGTAAAGCTCCCAAGTCTGTCCTGAAACTGCTGTGTAGCAATGCAGAGAACTATGAGCACAGTTTCCACATACCACATCTACAGCTATGCCCCAGCAACAGATAATGTGGTCTCTGCATGTTCCCTCCAGCCTGTCAGCACTCAAATACCATTTGTCCTGGTATGGGGTAAAAAGTAATAATAAAATGTAGGATGTGATGAGAAACATATTAGCCCTTGTATGTTGAAAGTCTAATACAGGATGTATTTTAAATTATAAAACCATTTCATCATGTATATACAGTCTTTCTTTCTCTCTACTTCTGCTGCTGCTCCTATTCAGTTTGGTCTAAATCATGAAATTCTGAAATCATATTCTTGTTTACTGCTGCCTTCTCCTCCCTACCCCCACCCCCCATTTTTCTCTCTAAGCTGCTTGAAAACATTCAGTTACCCAGCCCTGGAGGTGAAACTACTCAGAGAACTTCAAGGTTATGAAATGCAAAAGCTTGGCTTTTATTTGTTTCACAGTCAGCGAAAGCAGTGCACAGGATGAAAACCTCTGTCATGCAGCTCTGCTAACACATAAAGGAAGCTTTAATTGAGTTTAAAATGCAAGAGTATTTTTACATAATTAGGAAAAACAAAACCCCCCACAACAGTGTTGAAAAAATAGTGGTGTTTTTTACATAAATACAGTAGAAAGTTAAAAAAAAGGCAAAGAAAGCACTCAGAATGGCCAAAGCAGATTAAAAACATTCAGGGTGTTACTGCTATGTTTGATAGAAAGGCAAAACCATTGGTGAGAATTAAGTACTCACTGCAGAGAGGGAGAAACATTTGAAGTTATCAAAGAGAAAAGTCTTGATGTCAAAAAGAAAGAGGAATCTTGGTATAAAGGACGGTTAAACCTTTTGCTGTGGAATGATCTGAATTTTGAAAAGTCACCTGAAAGAGGTAGAGAACTAGGAAGTTCAAGAGCTAATAGCTGTGCAAAAAATTAATAATAATAATAATGATAATAAAAAGGAATAATTGATAGGATCTGAGCTGTAGATAGAAATATTTTAGGGAGCTGAACTTAAAGATCTGAGGTGCTTTGTCTTTAATTGCTTGTTAAGTCCCTAGGATTCCCACTTTCCTTCATAAAGGAAACTTGTAGCAGTTAACTCAGATGTTGCAGAAGAAATTAAAATAAAACCTCAGTTTTTCCCTTTGCCTGGGTTGTGCCTGAAAAACAATACATATTTATGTGTGCAGAGTTGTCAGCACGTTACACAGCACTTGTAAGTGCTATCCATATTCAGCGATATGGTTGCACAATTATAAAGCACACATGCTTGCCTCTCTCTTGGAGATGTACAATAGGAAGCTGTTTGAAATACTTCCACAGCTATTGCACCCAAGTGCATTTTTATGCAGCCCTCTTTGTCAGCAATTTGTCCTTGTGCTCCAGTAGTGACAACAATTAGGTGCACTGAGGTGTGCCAGAAGTTATACACCTCCAGACAAACTGGAGATGGAGTCAGAGCCTGTGGGGCCTGATCCCCACAAAGCACCTACAAGGTGCCCTTGGCTTCTGTGGGGAGGGCTGGGGGCACTCAGCTCTCTGAGGGCAGGAAGAACATTAGGCAGCTTCAATGCCCACAGGCAATCCTGTTGCAGACTTATTACTGGTAATTGCCATCTTACACCCCAATTTCCCCGAGTGACACTGCTTTTGGTCCCCAGGCATGAGCTGCCTCTGCTTTAGCTGCAGGAGCTGCTGGCAGCACAGACTGCTCCTGGGGAGCACAGCCCTCCTACAGAGGCAGCTGCCAGGGACTCCCATGGCACAGGGAGTCAATGATGGAGACCTGTTTGGGATAGATGTTCCAGCTGCTGTGCTTAGAACCTGAACTGACCCAGACAGCTGAGTTTGGTTCTGGGCATAGTAAAAATCAAAGCACAAACTGCTATGACAGTGAAACTTATGACAGAGATGATATAAAATGGCTGTCAACAATTGCAGAGGATTGGTCTGGAGCCAGGATACATTAAAATATTTGTAGTAGCCCCAGAAAAAGGCAAACTGACTTCCAGAGGATGGAAAGGGGTTGTGTATTTATGTTTGTGTATGTTGTGGTATACGTGTGGGTTCATTTTTAGGGAAATCATGTACTTCCATCATTTCCTTGACGGCTTGATTTTGGGAGGATTTCCTGATAATTTGTGCCAAATGAAATTTCCTTTAGTTATCTCCCTGCTGTATCTTCTGATAACTTGCCCTGTTTTCTAGCTCCAGTCATGGCTGATGAAACTAGATTAAGCTTCCAAAATTACATTGCTGTGAATCAAAGAGAAAATAGCAAGGAAGAATTAAATATTGTCCCTGTGCTGCGCTTCAGCCCAGCTGAATCCAAATCACTGCAAAAGCAGAGTTCTCAGAAAGCCGTTCTTAGGCTGGGTGGGGGAAATGCTATCTTCCCCAACAGGTAGTGGTTTTGGTCAGAGTGGAAAGAAGAAGTCTATTTTGAGGCAGTCTGTTTTCCTTACATTCCCAAATAGATGAAAGAGGGAAGTTTTGAAAAGCACTGGAAAGTCTCTTGCATTATTGCCAGCCCAGAAATGCTTGGGAGAGGAATCGCACTTGAACCATTCTATGGGAAATACAGAAAAATGCCATGGAGGTGAAGAAAAGAGCTCAGGCTTCACCTATTTAATTCTAACCAGATTTGGATTGTCTTTATGTCTAGCAAGGAAATTAGTTTTCTTACACTAAATCACTGGGCTGGTTGCTGATTCAGAAAACACTGACATGGCTAAACCTCTCTATCCATATGGTCATATACAATGCCTTATGGAGGACATCCTAATGCACTCTAGGGGAATTAATTCAATCACAAGAAGCAACATTCTCACCTCAGAACTATAGCAAAAAAAATCTTTTCCTTCTGCTGTTTGGTGCAGGCTCAGAGCATGCCCAAGACATCCCTTTATCATTGCCTCTGGCTGCAACAGAATCCTGAATTTCCTGTGGAAATTGCTGTAGGGAAGTAAGTTTTTCTGTCCATGCTCTTATCCTGCAAACTTCTAGGCAGACATAGGAGCAATGGGAAGCTGTTACTTCCTCTGGAAAGCCATGGCATAACTTTGCCTACAGGTTGCTGCTTGGTGCCAGCCCAGTCTGGTGTGACCATCAAATAGTTGTATGCAGACAATCTGGAGCTTCAGGTTACTGAACTGGTGTTAACACCCATTGTCAGTGCTATTTTTGGATCCTGTCCATGTGGCTATTATTGGCTTAAGGATTTATATTAAGCACTTTAAAATACCTTAGGGAAACTGTGGAGGGAGGTTAGCAGAGAAATCAATTGCTGAAGTGGATGTGAAATCTTTACTTCTCGTGGCTCTTAAGAACAGGGTGCACAAATGCCTTTTCAAGGGTAGTTTAGGTGTAGTGGGTTCAGTCTAGATGACCTCTAGAGATGCCACAGCGAGTAAGCCATTGGCAAACACATTTCTGTGGAAAAACTGCAGCTGACTTGGGCTAAGCCAACACACTCAGTCAGGGCCTGACCAATAAGCTGGTTACATCTGTCAGTATGAAAACTCCTCACAGATACATGGAAAGGCTGTGAGGCATTCTTGCCTGCTCCTGGCAAGCCACCTCCCCTCAGGGCACCATGAAGAAATGGCAGAGCCAAGGACTCTGAGGAGGATTATCCCAACTCAGCTTCAGCTCCCTGGACAGCTTTGTCTGAGCAGAGAAGTTTCTCCACATGTTCTGAAAGGCTTAAAAATGGTCTTTTTCCCCCTGACGAAAGTTAGCTGCTGTGCAGTGGTACTGTGTGAGGGATGTCTGAGGCTGTCTGGGCTGTCTTTGGTGCGTGGTTAAGTTTAGACAGGGTGATGCCCAGTAACTATCTGAAGCCTTAAACTGCATTTTCTCTAAATTTTACACTCCTATCAGGAAATAAATCCGTCTTTGACTGGGGGTAGAATTGAAAAGCTGGCAGGTCACTCTCTTCATTGCTGTGTCTGCAGATACAAATTCACTCAGTTACTGCGTACCTGTGAGTGACACAGGACATCACAAGCCAGAGCCCAGTTCAAAAGTGAAAGGATCACATAACTCGTGGTAAGAGTGACAATAGGCACGATCTCACTTCTGATATCCTCAGAGAAGATAAAGGAGACAGAGTGGCAAATGCTTTATCTTGGCTGCAATACTGATAATGCCTTCCTGTATCTCCTTTCCTACATAACTGTATCATTCACTTAATACTGACCACTGTTTAGCTAACATCCCTCTTTCTGCTTTTTTAATGAAGGAAAACATTTTTGCTTTCATTATCTTGTGACCAACAGAGTTAACAAGTCCCTTCAACTGCAGTAAATCCTCTTTCTGTTTTGTGGGGCACCTAGTACAGCTTTTGGCAGTGACAGCAACAGCAATGCTTCTCCATATGGCCAAGCCTTTCCTGCCACCTGTACTGTAGGAGCGCATTTGTCTGACATAGCATCCTGGTGAGTTTTCAGCAAAAATACAGTCACATCACACCGTGTCCAGGTTTGGTTTGGCTCACTAACAACCAGCTGTTTCCAAACAGTTTCTCTTCATCCAGAGCCAGACTGGACTTCATAAAAGTGCTCTTGGTAAAAGCAAATAAAAAATGCTTAATAAAATGTTTTGTGTGTATCTCATGTACTCCCAATTAACTACCAGGTAAGAGGATCCTTAGAACCATTCAGTTACAGTTTCCTATTGTCCCATGACAGAAGCTACAGATGGTTGATGTGCATTTGTTGTTTTATTGAGTGGATTTGATGTATTTCTAGGGAAGAGCAGATAGCAAAGCCTTGATTTGAGCTTTCCTGCTATTCCAGTTTATTCACAGTTGGGATTCTGGTCCATACTTAGCTCGAGGCTCTTCAACTATGAAACGTACTTTGAGCACCTTAGCAGTTGTTATTCACTAATTTCTTCTTTTCCAGTCCATTCCACTTCTATCAATGTACTGAGTCAATTTCCACTCCAGTCCACTAACTTCACAAGAGAAATAACACTCATGAACAAGCTATGAGCTTGTTCCAGATTGGGAGCAAAGTGGGACAATAGGATAACACTGCACTTGCATGGGATGGATGAGAGAAGAGAAGCTGACTGTGAAGAGGTAAATTTAGACAAGCACAGTTCTTTACAATAACATTCAGAAATTAAACTACATTTGTTTTAATTTCCAAATGTTAGTGTAATTTCTTTTACTTTTAAAAGAAATCAAGAGAAACATACACTAGTAGGCAAGGAATATGAGGAAAAGAGAGTGTTTCAGGACTGAATGTAGGTGAACAGGCCAAAGAAAATGAAGAAAAGTGGTGTCAGTAGTGACCATTATATACACAATTTTTTTCTTATGACAGCACACCCTGGTGGATCACAGCACTTCAAAAGCTTGAAGTGCCAAAAAGTTTTAGATATTTCCCATGACCTAGCTTACAGTGGATCTGAAACTAATGTTCCTCATGCCAACCCATCACCATGCTGTTTGGCAATATGAAACATTATTACAAGTGAAAGCAGCAGTTGGTGAAGTGTAACAGCTGCTCAGATATTCTACCTGAAGATTCATGATTAACCCTTCTACATTAAAGAGATTGGTGTCGTTAGATAGTTTTATTGCTGTGTCTCTTGCATCTTTTCAAATACAGCAAGTCTGGTGGAAAATACATGAATTTGAAGAGTGCAATATGTCTCTACAAAACTAGAACCCATTTCTCCTCCAGGATTTCCCTCTCAAATTTGTGCCATGTTTTGCCTCATCAAAAAAAGGGGACAGTGACCATTATCCACTTCCTTCTCGTCAGGCCATATCTATTTTCAGTTGAGAGTTTGATTGTCAATTTAGAGTTTTGTGGAAAGAAACTCATGTAAAATCCCTTAGAATCTTTTTCTCTGATTCAGACTCAAAACTAAAGAAGAATCAACTTATATGAAGAGAGGAAATTAAGAGATCTCCTGCAGCACATAAATGGGTTTTGCATCTTTGGAGGAATGTTTGCAGGTATTTGGAGGGGTTTTATGCTTTCTGTTTGCTTATTTGAATATTAGCTTTAATATCTGACAGCTTTATATTTTCTTATGATGATTTGGTCTCAAAGTTGTGTCAGAAAGTGTCACATGCAGGAAGCACCCCAGAAATTTTCCCGCTTGTATAAGTTGTAGTGACAAATATGTGATAAACTCCACTATGTGAGGACCTTAATCAGGCAGAACTTTTGCATCTCTGAATTCCTTCTCATTTCTGATACAAATGAAATAGCTCTTCTCCTCAGTTAGCCTCTCAACACTTCTTAGTCCCACCAAGCTTTTATTGTCATTCTTCTCTCTCCAACATGATACACATGCTTAGCCCAGCTTGGTAGCATTTCTGTTGGATTGAAAAAAGTCTAACAGCATCTTTGGCTTTCCTAATGGAGCCAAAGAAACCCAGCATGCCAGGTACTTCTCAGAGCAGAGGATTTTCTCTGCTTCCAGGATTAGACCACACCAATCTCAGCAGCCACAAATAGTATCTACAATTGGTATGCAAAAATCTATCATGGAAAGCTGCATGCAGGAGTAGTTTGTGTCTCCATGTGCCATATGTTTAAGTGAAAGAGTGTGACAATCACAGCAGCACACTGTCCAGAAGTCATAAGCAGTTAACAAAATGCAACATGATTGTTGGCAGGCCTGCTGGTCTGGGTCATGCAGCCAAAGCTGAATTTATGAAACACGGTAAACAGGATGGCAAGACAGGAAAGGCAGTTGGCATGTGAAACCATGCAGCAGCCTGACAGGAATGCTCTGAAACTGCCTCCAAGTTTCCAGGGTTTCATATTACCATTTCTTTCTGCCTGTCTGGCCCAGATGAGGACTCATTTACCTGTCCTTCCACAAGAGCATAACTCTTGAAAAGTAAGTTTAGACACAGGTACTCCAAAGTTTTACTCAGGGGAGTAATCTCCCACATCTGAGGGTCATCAAGGATGTTGCAGCTACATTTTAGTGCTAGAGGTAAGGTCAATTGTTTCACAGTAGAGAGAAAAAGGGGCTCAGGCAAGCTGAAGCCACTTTCCAATTAGGAGTTCTGGGCCACATTTTCATGTGTGGAACATAGAAACACAGACACATAGCTGCACAGTCCCGCATCCTGTCGATGCTGTGTTGTCCCTGCAGAAGAGAGGGTCTATCTTTTTATCCCAGGTAAAAAGTGCATGTGATGGGGCTATGATCTCTGACAAAAAAAAAAAAAAAAAAAAAAAAAGAAAGAAAAGAAAGAAAAGTGGATTGAGTGTTTTATGCAGGGAGGAGGGAGTTGTTTGCAGGCAGCAATTATACCCTGAAATCCAGAGGCTGACGGTTGCTGCTCCAGGGCAGCTGACTGCTTCCTGCAGCTGGCTGCTTAATACTGCAAAGGTGATGAAACCTGAAGGAATCCACTGAATAGATGGTAATTATGACTGACACAATGACGGCTTGTGCAGACATGTAACTGTGAAACAAAACACCGCAGTTAGCTAACAAGAGATCGGTATAAGTTTTTTCACCGGCACCGTGTCTCCTGTCTGACACTTCTGAAATTGGAAGAAAAAAAAGCATTGTGAGCTTCAGCATTCAGAGACAGAATAGGCCAGACGAGCTGAGGGTGGAAAGCCAACATCTGTCCCTTTCAGGATGATTATAGCAGATTCTGTTTTCAAGTTGATTTCTGAAAACCTGTTTTTCTTACTTGCAGTTTTTTCCTTCATAAATGTCTCTTTTGGGTTGTCTCCCTGTGATATGGTTGACTACACTAAACCTCTATCTTTCTTGAGCACAGAATCCTCTGAAGAGTTTCAAGTAACTATAACGGGACATTTGTAGATTCAAATCCACGTTATCTTATTATTCTCTTTCTTTACTTTTATCTAGGGGACAGAGAGGCTTTCTTGAGTTATAAAATCATGCTTTTGTACAGACGGCTAAGGAAAGGACACTGAGACATCCTGTTCAATCAGCACATCTTTGGAACTTCCTAAACTGTTAATGGACAAAAAAAAAAAAAAATTGTTTCCCTGCCCAGTGGAAATATCTGAGATAAATCAGAAATCTTCTAGGTTTCTATAATAATAGTTGTAGCTAGGAAACGGGAGAATGAGGACTCAAATTCCTTACTAACAGCATAAGCACTGATCTATACTCCTTCTTTCTTTCCCCCTATTTGAAGTGGAACATGAAAATGCCCTGGCACGAGACCATGTGAAACTAGTGTCCAAAGTTCACAGTTGAGATGGGAATTAGGCAGAGGAGGAACCTGGACCAGATGAGTGCCCTAAGAGCACGTGTGCTAAGGATGGCAAACGAAATAATTTCTGTCACTAGTGTGAAAAAGAGACAAAAAAAATCCACTCTGTCATTGAAAATGTTATGCCGTGGAAATTTTTCAGAAGTAGTGCAATTCCGTAAAAGATATCTGTCTCAGTTGATCTACACTTTTTAATTAAAAGCTTTTTTTTCTGAAATTTTCCAGCTGTTTGCCGATTCTGCCAACAGTGGATTTTCTATCCATGGAAACTCAATGGCATACTCTTCACTAATGTACTCTTCTGGAATTACCCAATTTATAAACGGTTACATCTCCTTTTCATCTTTGGAGATTTTCCTTTACAAGAAAGTGGAAGTCTTTGCTTCATCCAGCAGCCATGACATTCCTTGGGAAGAATCTCCTAATCCCCAAACCCACCAGTCAGAATTCGAGCAAAAACACCCTGGAAAACACTGCAGCAAACACATAAACACCATTCATTTTACTTATGGCCTTTGCAGAATGATTTTCTCTCTTCCTGTCCCACTTGTGGAATTTTTCTATGGTGTATAAACAGCTAACTGTACAGCTCAATGACCATAACTTTAAATCTCTGCTTAAACAGGCTGTGATGCAAAGTTAGCATAATGTAGCTTACACAAAAGTAAATGGAAAATACTTCATTTTTATGCAACTACAGATTATTGTTCAATGGCCAGTGGTTTTGTATATGCAGTTTGTCTCTTGTTCAGGAGACATACACATGTTCCAGATTTGAGGCTAATAACTATAGGGATAAACTGTTTGAAAAAAACCTGCAATCCAATTTACATTTCTTAAATTTTTTCACTTTGTTGAAACAATATGGTTCATCCACCTTTGTTTCTGAAGCCGCAGAGTGGCCTGTGGAAAGCAGCTGTTGTATAAATATATAGAATTGTGTTTGTGTCTCTCCCCAGTGGTACGTACTGGCTTCGGTCACCAGCCATTTATTTCTCCTGCAGTGAAAAACACTAAACACTGAGAATTAACTAAAAGCAGGTTTTCCTTTTCTGGATTTTAATAGAGAAAAAAATGGTGAGTGTGCCTTTAGGGCTGCTTTTTAAATTCTACTTTGGATTCCGTTCTTATGTAGATGTTGTTTAAATACATTAGGCTGTCACTCCATCTACTTTAGCATACTGTCTTGGGCAGTGGCCAGTGCTTTCCCAGAGGAGCTTTACATGCTTGAAAGAGAAAGGGATGGTAGGAAAATAGCAAGGTGTATGATCAGTGAGGGGAAAGACACACAGCTAAAGTTATTTCCTACATATTCACAGCTCTCCTTGCATCACCTGGAGCAAACAATATATTATCGAGTGGATGTGGTGTAGACCCACAACAAACAGCTCACTGGAAATGCAATGCCATGAGGGAGATGTTGGGATACATCTGCATAATAGTGTTAGAACCATCAAGTAAGCCTGCACATTTGAAAAGGCAGAAAAATCTGCTGTTCTAGATTGTCCTTCACCATGCCTAAGAGAACCAAGGAGCAGTGATATTAGGGGCTTTAGCTCTCTTCCAGAGAATCCAGGTCTGCAGCCTACTTTCTGTCATCTGGTGAAGGGTGATAGCCATGGCCACAGCATCAGTACTCCCCACACATTCCACAGTACAAATAATTAGTGATTTATAGAATAATTGAGGTATGAAGGGTCCCCCCAGAGGCCTGTGGTTGTCTTCTCATCAAAGTAGGGCCAATTTCAAATGGTGAAGGTTACACTAAAAATTAGGCAATCACTTGTGCCCTGTCTCATACAGTGAACAGCTCACCAGACATCAATCTTGCCATGTTTGGAGAGAGCTAAGAGGGTCAATGGGGAACACCTTAAGGACCACAGGTTTACAAGCATAGAGAACATAGATTGGACAAAAAAGTATGAAACAGCTTCATGAGTTTAAATATTACCCATAGTGGCATTCCATCTCCAAATGGGAAGGACAGGAAACATGGCTGTCACAGAACAACAAAGGTGGATTTTCCTTCTTTTTTTCTTTTTTTTTTTATTTCTGTACATTTGAGATGGATTTTGATGGCATTATCAAATCCTTACTGGGCTTGTATTTCTTTCCCTCTTTTTTAATAAATATAAAACTATATTGTTACAAAATCCTAAAATTCCAGAGTATGGGGAGTTCATATGCATAATCTGCATAGATAAAGTGTCAGAGTTCACAAATTAATCACCAGAAGTTAGTGACATGTAAAAGTGGGCAGGGAATCCTAACAGGCCCCCAGGAGGGTGTCTAAGGAGACACTTTGTAGAAATCTGTGCTGACTTTCTATAAAAAGAGTGCAGTGTAGTTAATTTTAACCACATATTATGCCTAATTAACTCATTATGCAAATATGTACATAATAAGCCACTATCATCCAAGGGCCCAAAAATCCAACAACCGTGTTCTGAAAGGTCACGTCCTAAACCTTTAATACAGCGAGTGAGAGAAAGGAAAAAAGAGTCAGGAGAATGAAAAAAGCTCAAATAAAGGGCTTTACTTCTGGAAAGAACAACAGCAGGAGCTTTTCAAAACATAACCACTTACCTTTTTAAAGAAAATAAATATGTAGTCTGTTCTGACTCTACAGCTGTGCCTGTTCTGTCTCTTTTTCCCACGCCTACTCATCTCCTTTCATTTCTCTCCTCCAGACCTCTCTTTCAATGTTTTCAGCATGCTTTTTTGTTCCACTTTCTGGGGCAGCTGAAGCCCCCAAGACCTTGAAAGAAGTATGACAGAGAGCTGTAAAGCAAAGAGGGATCAGAGCTGCAAAAAGCAGGGGTGGGCTTCCAGCACATAAAAGTGGGGAGGGTTGTTTGTGGTTTCTACCTGGCAAGAACTTACAAAAAAGCAAGGTCTTACTAAATTTAAAAAAAAAATTAAAAAAGCATTCTGACTTCCACTACATTCATCCCAGCAAGAAAGTACTAGAGCATTGAAAAAGTTGATCGAAACAATGTCAGCTTATCAGTCAAGGGAACACACTGGAAAATTATGTCCAGCAAATAAGAAATTATTTCCCTAAATGGGCATACAAGCACATCTCCCACTCAGTTTTAATGAGGAGAATCTCCCTTTTTTCTTAACAGATATAGGGCACTGTGACCTCTACTTTGTTTCCTTGGGGTTAAAGTACCAGCTAAAAACATCAAACCCTTTCTGCTTGTCATTTCTTCCTCTTGCTTTGAGGAATAAGAACCAGGATTGTCAGCCCAGATGTGTCACATCCCGAAGTTCTTAAGTGGGCACCTAACCCTGCTACCAGCCTTATTTTGCTCCTATGGTCCTCAGTTAGCAGCCCTTCAAGTCCTTCATCCCACAGTCCCCTCCAGCTTTGGCACTGTTCAGTGTTTTCTGTGCAATATTTCCAGTTACCTTACACATTTTGCCCCAAACCTCTCGAGCATATAATACATGTTGAGTATCCTACTTACTCTGCAATCTTACCAGAATAATGGGGATAATGTTTTATCTGTCCAATGACGCTTGTCTGGCATCATATACCATCCAAACAAGATTCTGAATTGTATTTCCATTGGAGATGATACCATCACACTTTCGACCTACTTACAGATACAGGCCCAAGTCTTATCTGCCAGATCCATCTGCGATTCCCGCTCCCGTTTCTCTGTATATTGATGTTCATGTGCTCCCTCTGCATTCCTCAGAGCACAATAAATCCTGCCTGCCAACCCCTTTGTCACCTCTGCCTCAAAACGGATTGCTTCAAGGTCAAGCAGTTCCCTTGTAATGTACAGTTTAACCTGATTTGTGGAGGCAAAGCTTTGAAATTTTTAAAACAAGGCTAAGGTAAAGTGAAGCTTGCAAATGAAACTCTGACTGTAAGCTGGAGTATTTCCCTCTCCAAAGAGTTCGAGCTGAGGGCACTGTGCCATCTGAAGCCACAAGAGCTGGAATTATGTTATTTATTACACAGAAGATGTGCATCAAGTAGAAAAGAAAACAAATGCTGACAAGAGAAAGTGATCAAACGCCCATCCATGAGCAGGAGAGAGACTGAGAGAAAAAAAATTCTCTCTCAGTCTGTCTGAAAATCCACACCAGTGAATATCAGCATTAGAGCACTTTTCAAAACTTTCTTTGAAAAAACCTAAAAGGATGAATTTAGAGTGGAAACCTTAAAATTATCAATACAAGTAATTTCAGGGTATAAAAATATTATTTAATACTTTGTCAGTTTTCAGCTGGTTTCAGCTGCCATGTAAGTGGTGCTCCACTGTTAAGAGGTTGGCTATTTATTTGGGACAATAGCAGTGGAGATCTAAGACAAAATATTGATATGGGGCTTTAAGATGTGGACGCAAAAGACAAATGCCATCACATAAGTAGCTTTTACACATTGACCTTCTGTACTTCATTGCCAAGGGTGGATGCTTTATGCTTAAAACAACAGTGTGGTAAACATGCTGAAGTGTGTAGGCCCTATGGTAAGGAACTACTAATATGTAATCCTACAGCATTGGACAATAACATTTCAACAGCACTGTAGATTTAAAAAATAATATATTATTAAAATTGTTACAAAATCCAAATAGTCAAAACCTCTTGGCCTGACTTCCTAAAGCCTTGGGAATAGCTTAAAAATACGCTTCTATTAAAAAAAAAATATATATATTCTGCTTACACTCCTTTTGAACCCTAAAAGAGCCTAATTATCAGCTTTTTCTGTACAATGAAAACCTTTGGTTTTTAATAGACACTGCATATTTCATGTACTCACCTGACTCCAGGAGTCAATCTTTAAAAAACAAACGAATTTCCAAACATCATGAGAAAGAACATAAGAACACATCAGGAATAAGCTGAGAAGACTTATATTCCAGCAAGTTCCACTTAGCATTGGCTAAATGGATTAAAAACTGTCAGTCAACTAAAAATCTTGTAACAGATGCCCATACCGTATATATATTTTTTTTATTTTAATGAATAGTTCCAATGATAAATAACAGATTACCCTATTTATAGAAAACTGGTATTACAAGAATATCAGATTGTGCTATTACACCTCCACATGCATACAAGTTTTCTATATGGAAATTTGATAATAACAAGAACTGTTGCTTTTAGAGATTTGGGAATAACAAAAAGACATGGACTTTTTATGTTGTTGTTGCCAAAAAACAAACAAACAAAAAACCCTGCCTATCTATTTGATTTTTTTCTTTTTAATTAATGTGGAACATAAGGCTATTTCTTTAACAAGAAGCAGAATTTAAAGTCTAAGGAGAGACCATGGGAAGAAAAAAATAAATAGAAGCAAAACACACATGAAGATTGCACTAAACTCTTTTTTCTTTGATGCTTTTTTTATTCCTTCCTTCCAAACAAAAGGTATTTGAAACTTTGCAGAAGTAAAAAAAAAAAAAAGACAAATCAAATATCCTGGTAATTTTTGAAATTTTCAGGTTTGCCACTCTTTCTCACACATTTTACAAAATGTATCACGGTATTTACCAATATGATAAAAAAGCACCTAAAACTAACATTACGCTGTGTTAGGAAAACTGCCCAGAAGAGCTAGTATCGAAATATCATGTAAAATTCATGTGCTGAGAAAAATTCCATTCAGACTGAGTCACAGAGCCTCATGCTGTATTTGTAAAATTCTCAAACATGATATGAGAGCATTATTGCCTTCAGGCTTGTTATTTCATCCCCTGGACACACAGAGAAGCATATCATCCTTTCATAGGATTGATCAGCAAATATCCTCCAGAGCAGTTAGATAAGAAGGCATTCCCTTCTTCTAGCTGTAGGTTTTTGCTGTGTTGCATTTATTACTGTGGTGTGAAAATCTCCCACTGAGTGCAATACCTTTAAACACTTCTCTGGGTGTTTTTGTTGTTGTGAGGCATTTTGCCAAGTGGTGTGTTGTGTTATTTACCTTGGAAGAGAATTGTTGCAGCATAATTTATTTTGGTCTGGACAGAAATTAGCTATGGAAGAAGTTCTGAGACCTGTTTTCTCATTACCAGCAGGTCTTCCATCTGCTTAATTAGAAGTGCAAATATTTGGAAATCTGAAATCCTGCAGCAGTGTCTCAGATAGCATTTCTTTGTTGCAAGATCTGAAAAGTGATCACTGATAATTGTTGATTGTGCTCTGTGTGACTGTAATTATGTGGCATTGATCTGATGTTCAGACACCACAGTGATGAGCTTAATACAAGAACCTAAATAGACTAGATACAATTAGACCAATAATCACCGAGAAGAGGTAGTTTAAAAGGGCAGAGGGAAATCACAAACAAATGTGAATGACTGGAAAAAAAAAAAAAAACGAACACAAAAAAACCTCCTGAATATTTTATCCAGCAAAGTCTGTTCAATCATTTAAGCTGCTGATCAAATACCAGTTACCTCTTTTAGTGATAAAAAAAAAAAAAAAAAAAAAAAAAAAAAAAAAAAAAAAACCACTATTTAATCCTTGCCTGCCTGGAAAAAAAAAAAAAAAAAGAGACTGCAGCAAACCTTCTCTGAACAAGGCAAGCATCAGGCTGTCTGCAGGCATGGGCGGCTGGCCAGGCACCTCAACGATTGTTCCTAAATACCAAGGGAACATCAGATCAGCCGGGTAGGGAGGTGAGAAAGCAAGAGACAAATGTGAAAAGGGAGAATTCATTTCCACAAGAATGTCTGCTTGGCACTGTATAAAGTACTTTCACATTAGCATTTAGCACACCAGCCACACAGCTGTAAAAGGGTAGAAACCTGAGAAGGAAATGAGATAAAAGGGGAATATTGCTTCTTAAGTGGGCTGTGAACTTTCTTGCTCTAATTGATCTCTTACCATCCCACGCAAAGGAAAGCAAGTGGCACGTTCTGCAGATGGATCATTACTAGCTCATACGCAGGAAAACCTTTCTACCCCTCCCCACAACTGCTGAAAATCGGGTTCACTCACAGGCCAGCACAGGCATACTTACCCTTGTTTAGGGACAGGGGACACCAGTGCTGATGGCATGGTGACAAAATAACCACCTGGCATGTGGGCTAGCCACATGGCTGATGCCTCCACATCTTCCCCTTATATTGTACCATAAGGGAAGGAACAACTTTAGCTCAGCTCATGAGGAGGAAAAGCTTTTTTATTCAAATGCCTTCTCCAGAGTCATCAGATCAGTGTGTTCAAAGCCCTCACATCCAATACAAACCAGTATCTTGGTCCTCAAGACTCTCAGAAACCTCCCCCAACAATTATTCATGGTAAGGGTAAAAATTATGGATGAAGGAGACCAGAGGTGAACAGGAATGATGTGGCTGTGGCTACAAAGGCTGAGAGAAGAACTTTAAGAAGGCATAGGCTGGAGAAAGGAAGGTTACACTTCTGTCAGGGCAGATGAAATGGCTGGAAAAATAAACAACCTTTCAGGCAGGAGGCTCTCTGTGTCACTCTCGTGACATGTTAAAGGAGTATTTTACGCCTCTGTTGGCAAAGCGTTAAGAAGCAAAATGGTCAGGAATTTGGACTTGGTGCCAGAAATGCTGATTTAGCTCCCTTCTGAGAAGCTGTCCCACTAGAGAAGGATCCAAACTTTCATGGAGCTATGTGGAGGCAGATGGAGGCCAGGGAAGGCAGCATCCCTCCAGTCAGCTCACAACAGCATGCTCTGTGGAGCATTTTTGTCAAATCAAAAGCATACCCACTTTCTACAATTTAAATTCACAAACAACTTAAAAGAATTGTTCAGTAAATAATTTCACATAACAAGTGAATCTGAGAAAACAGCAATCTGTTTGTGAAATAATTTGTGAAGAGTTGAGGAAATTTTTGTTGAATAAATTATCCATTATAAATTATTCTCCCACCTGTGATTCCTACCATCCTGCTTCAGTTTCTGCTGTTACTTTCTCCCTGTTCTAAAGCACAGGGAACTGTGCTTCAACTTTCATGTGCTTGGCAGTAGTCAGAACACAAAACTGTATAAATAATACAAACTCAGCTTGTATTTTGTTCAGTACTCAGTTGATTTTTACTTCCCCTCTTCCCCTTCCAATGCTCTTCTATTTTTCTTTTTTTTTTTTTCTTTTTCTTTTTCTTTTTTTTTTTTTTTTTGGCAGGTTGAAATTCACAACCTCTGTCTCAGCACATATGTTATAAAGCAAGGAAAAGAGTATAATGAAGACTAAGAATTAAGAGATCCTAACACTGACAACATGTAGCACTTTTCATTTGTGGATTTTCAGTGATTTGCACAGGCAGATGCATTTTATTATGCCCAGCTTCACAGATGGAGAATCTAAGGCACTGTACATATGTATATAACAAAATCTTTCACTCGCTTCAAATCCACCTCATTTTTGCCCGGGAGGGTTAATGGTGTGAGAAAGGTGACAGCTCTGCCATTGTGCAGAGCTCAGGGCAGAGGCAGCCGGGGTAGCTCTGAACAAGGTGGCACCAGAGCCATGTCAACCTGCTGCTGCACCTGTGCTTGTTAGAAGCACCACTAATTAGCTTGACACAGCAACATGCTGCCATGCCTATATTGCTTCCAGGACCCAATTAGTATCTCTGCGAGGTACAGCACTAGACGATGTAGACACGCAGCCTGTTCAGAGCTGCTCTGATGCCGCCAGCCAGGATCAGCATTTGTGGCCAGACGTGCCAGGGTAGGCCATCAGCAAGGCCTTGTAGATCCTAAACCTCCCAGCATTTGCTCTTGAGTTCAACTCACTGGATTATGAAGTTTTCTCCACCTCAAAGGCAGGATACAGCATATAGGAAAGTACTCCTTTATTTATTTTTTAACTCAAACAATAATCATAATCTCTGCAAATATACCCCACAAGGCAATGTGTTTGCTGTGGCTGGGTTTACACACTTCACTTCAGTCAATTTATCCCAAGTGTGCCTTAGTAATCTGCAATGAGCTGATATGGAGACATGTCAGCTGAACCCAGCAGGCATAAAATCCCCTTTTCCTGCCACCTTTTCATTGTACAGTGAAACAACAGGTTTCTATGGCTGTTTGGGAAAAGGATTCTGCGAGATGGACCTGGGTGAATCATATGTTCTGACAGGAAACATTACATCAGCATTACCTGAAGAGCCAAGTTTGGGGTGAGGCCATGGGTGTTCACCGGTTACGAACTGGAGATTCTCTTGGGATTTGTCAATGGGATTTACCTGCCCTCACTTCTTGAATTCTGTGTGGTGTCCCCATCACAAATACTCTCATGACAAGTACTGATCCCAGCTTTCACAAGAACATGGGCTGCAGTCACTGGCGTCTTCAGAAGTCAGTAATTCTCCAGCTTGCCGACCCCTAAAGTTGGGTTTGTTTCAGGGCAGACAACCCACACAAGACTCCATGGACCACTAAGGCCACATTCTAGAAGTGAAATTTTTCAGGGCAGAGGCATGGAAATCCATTTGGGTTTTTTTCTAACTACACAGACAAATGTGAGGGCCAGCTTTTCCCAAGCTGCTGGTCTTTACTACAGTCTAGAAAAGACTTGGGACAACCTAAGGATCACACCAGACAGACAGAGATGGCTGGGGGCTGTGTTGCACCCCAAATGGCAGTGGGGATTTCAGCCTGATTGTCCTCTGTGGTCTGCTTTCCCCTTCAGCTAGGAAATTCCATGGAGAAGAGGTCCTGTGTTTCCATGTGATGGAGGTCTCATGCAAAATCAGCTCTTGAGCTGACCAGGAACTGTGGTTTTCACTTATCTCTCTTCATTGCCTCTCCATTTAGACTTCCAGAGTGAGCTGGTGCACTGGGTGGCTGCTGTCTAAGGAACTATATATGAAACATTTAATTAAAAATCTCAGAATCATAGAATGCCTTGGGTTAGAAGGGGACGTTAAAGATGGTTTTGTTCCCAGATGTGGGCAAGAACACCTTCTACAAGAGCTCCATCCTGGCCTTGAATACTTCCAGAGATGGGGCATTCACAGCTTCTCCAGGCAACTTGTGCCAGTGCCTCACCACCCTTACATTAAAGAACTTCTTATATCTAATCAGATATGTTTTCTTCTCTCTAAATTGTCTTTATGGGGGGAAAAACAAAACAAACAAATAAACAAAACAACAACAACAACAAATAACAGGACTGAAAAGAGACCCCCACTACTTATGCAGTGTTCTAGTCTTGCCAATGTTCGTATGCAAATCAGTGAAATCAGTGGGGGAATGCACACATGGAAATGAGCACATCTGCAAGATCAGGCCACTCCAGGACTGAGAGACCATCTCCATTTTCTCACAAGTGCCGAATCCTATAAGTCATTTCTGATAGAGCTGTAAAATTGAAATAAATTTTCAAGTAATTAGATTGAAAATGTGCTTCTCTATCATTTTCAGGCTAAAAATTACAAGTGAACTCACACTAACATTGTGTTGTCAATTTGGCTTCGTAACATGTGTTTTTACTATTTACAAAAGCCTTTTCTCTTCACCTCTTAGAAATCTTCTCTTGATTCCATTTCCTTTTCTAATTACAATCCCATTTCCTTAGTAAGTCCTTGAAAAAGCTTCCTCCATGCCTCTAATCATCTCTCCAGTTATAATCTTCAAAATTATGTTCTGTTCAGTTTTCAATTTGGCAGTGTCCAAAGACAGATCTCCATGTGGTTAACAACCTTTTATTTGCTGCCAGTTATGACTGAAGTTTTTGCTTCTCTTTTGGGGCTTCACTGATATGTCTGATGCTGCCTAACATATCCTTCTTCAGCACACTTTTGTTAGGCAGTGTTTGCTTTATTGCAGACTCCTGGGGTATTATTTTTTGCTGGGTGCATATTTATCCTGTATAGAATCCTATAATCCAGCCTTTTCTCTTTATTTCCTTCATATTCCTTCAAGGCAGAAAGAGTATTTTATTTTAGACTTGATGCAACTAGAAGAAAATCCTTTTCAATACTAAATTTTCTGCTGAAAATTAGGGTAGCTAATTAATAACTAAAATTAACTAAACCACACTGACTTAATCTGCAAAGATCTCTGGTCCTGTTAATATCATATGGAGGCACTCAGCTTCCTGCTGCATTTGAAAGGAGAGTTTCTCTCCAGTCACCCCTAGGATGTCATGGGATTGGTGCCAGGGCTATCTCCTGAGCAGTTCTCACTGATAGATTCCCTTTCTTCAAGCCCATGAATAGAATCAGAAGGCTCTGGCAGATCTCTACATCCCCCATGGTGGCAGGGTACCCAACAGGTAGGTGTGACACAAAATACACTGTGGCTAGTGGGTCATACTTGCCTGTAGCTTTAGAAAGAAATGCTGGGCCACAATTGAAATAGGAAGGGGCAGAGCTTTTGGCAAATATCTAGGAACAGAATTTCTCCCTTTCTCCGACCTCATCAAATTGTAATTTTAAGTAGCATTTCTCTGCCCAGTTTCTAAGTACGTCATGTCAATTAAAAAAAAAAAAAAAAAAAAAAAAAAAAAAAAAAAAAAAAAAAAGAAGAAGTAAAGAATGGTGGACAGAAAATCAACTGTCACCTTTCTCCAGCCACTTAAAAACAAAATTCAAAGATGACTTTTTTCACTTACTTCCCCCAGGAAGACAGGCATTGCTGCGCCAGCTTCCTGGGAGTCACAGAATACAGAGCAGGATGCAGCCACTCCCAAAATGCCTCAGATGATAACATTTGTGGGACAGTTCAGCTCCTTGGCTGCTGGCCATGAAGTCAGAGCCCTGTCCAATTCTATCCTGTGATAGGTGGACTAACCTGCCTGGGTCCAGGGCAGGATAGATGTGCCTGCTGTTGTCATGTAACACTCATGCTTACACAGTGCCTAAAGCCCCGTCGGCAATATGCAGATGATCTTGTCCCAGGGGACAAAAGGCACTATCAAACATTTGCTATTTTATATGTATAAATACATTTGACAACTTTAGAACTGTGTGAGCAAGTCAATGTCTGAAGTAGAGGGCAAATTCATAGCAATTTTCTCTCCTTGAGTATCTTCCCGTGGGAGGGAACTTTTTGAGAAGCTGTGTTCATTTTCCTGTGACTACAGAGAACAATAGAAACCAGGATGATCTTTACAGAGCCCCCACCTCCTTCATGATGTTAGTTAGCATGCAGAGAGCTGCTCTTTGGACAGGAGAAAGACATGCATAAAAAGTCCAAAAAAGGCTCCTGCTTTGCTCTTCCAAAATTACTGTTTAGAGAAAGGTACAGCACAGTGGACATGAAGAAGCCAAATACCACCCTTTCATGTATCTTTTAGCAGCAAGGACATGATGCTAAAAGTGTGGACATGTGCTTCTGCTCCCTTTCATCACTGTATTATGATATCTAAAATTTTCAAGTGAGGGCTGGAATATCTCCATCTTGAAACACAGAAAAATGTTGCAAAGTTTGTTTGCCACATTCAGAAGCAAAGGGAATGGATGTATGTGTTGCCACCTTCTCTTTGTTCTGTGGTACCTTTGTATTTTAATTGGACGCACAAATGAAGAGACAAGGAACCACTTTATGGCTACACTATTTGTTACAGTGAGAGTTGCTTTTCAGAGATCCCAGCATTGAAAAAAGAAATAGGGTTGTTTTTTGTGTGTGTATGTGTGAAGAACAGATGTGTTCACTTCCTTCTCTTGAAAAAAGGCATGAAACCTATCCCACTGAGATGACGAGGTCCATTTTGGTCAAAGCAGAATGATTGCAAGCACTGAGTGTTAATCTAGCATCTCATGTGGGTTAAGTTATTTTTAAAGGGTAGGATGTCATTTAAACACAGGAATAATCTTAAAACCATGGCAGAAAGAAATGGAAATTAACTCATCCCTTACAAAACAACAGCCTTGAAATTTGCCCACCATTGTTTGTAGGTGCTATCAGGAAATACCACACTGGGTGTCCTACTTCCATTTAATTATGCAAACCAGAAGAGTAATACAGGTAAAACAAAACAAATAGGTACACAGACAGGTATCTTTATATGTATATGCACACACACACACACTCAATGGCTCATACACAAAGATCTCTACACAACAGACTAGGATTTTTGTTGAGTTACAGAATGTTTCCCAGCACTGCTATGTCATCTCCAAAGGAAAGGTTTGCTCAGCTTCAACAAGCACCACATAATAAATTCACTTATTTTTCCTTTCTCTGATTAGAAATTACAAATGGCACCCCAAGATGCAATCAACTTTAATTTAAAAAAATGCAATATCTATATGAAAATCTGTGGCTAATCTTACTTGTTTTAATTTAAAGAAAAAGCAATGCTACTTAAAAAATTCTTATTCTGTTTGCCATGATATAGTGGTTTTTCTATATTATCAATCAAGAATGAGTCAAGAAAGTGCCTTCTTTGTCTTCCTACATCTCTGTAAATCAGAAGCAATGCCAGTAAAACTAGGAGGTTAAAACCTGTCTGACAAAAGAGCAAAATCCATTGATTTGAAGGCAAAACACCGATGACTGCAAACGTTTCATGGCTAAAAGAGACAGTCACAGACACTGGGAAAATTCTGTGCTCATTTCCACCCACAAAATGCAGACACTTTCCTTTCTGGGTTTATTTTCCCCCACTATTTTACCTAAGCTGTCACTTCTGTTAAACTGTTCATTGTGAAAGTTAAGCTGTCTCTAGAGATGCATCCAGACTGCTGCCTTCTACAAGTTTTCCAAAGATAAAAAGAAAGCTATGGGTACAGATTACTAATGCCTTCCAACCTCACAACAGTAGCTCCAAAACACAAAGGGCCACCTGACTTGCTTTTAGTCATGTCCTTGCCACTTCTCAAGGACCTGGAGCTTTGTTGTATTAAAGCCCAGCACAGATCGAGAGTAAAATCCCCACAATTTTCCTCAAAATTTCCTACAAAACTACCCTTTCTTGAAACATGCTTTGGGCTCTTTGTTCTACCCACCCTCTTCTCTCAGAGCATGGAGTCCGCTTCTGTAAATCTGCCCACTCTGGATTTCCTGATCACATACCAGATGAAGTCCAGGGCAGATTTTTCATTTTCTACCACCAAGAAGATCCCTGTGGTTTTGATACCCCTCTGCCCAGTGTAAATCTGAAAAAGATATAATTAAAGTTAGTTTTTCTTGCTATTAATAATCTCCTTATAGCCATTGTCAGAGCTTATAGTATGATTGCTCTTTTCTAAGACCAATAATATATGGGTCTATGTCTGCATTTTTCACTTTGTCTTTCAAGTTTATAGGCAGGTAAAGACCTCCATTCTTAATCAAAGAATGTTACACTCCAAACTCACCAAGGATAAGTTACTTTCATTTTTTTCTCATTTCCAAGGGGAAAAAAAAAAAGAGACTACCTGAAGTACAACACATATATCCACAGTTATCAATCAGTATCTGAGCTGGTGTCCTTTAGCTGATGCTTCTTTGAGACGTTCCATGGTTTTATATTCTCTATGTTTCTGTTGTGTCCAGTCCAATGTTGTTGTCTGTCTCATAGGCTCCTTTTAACTTCCTTTTAGGATTTGATGTCCATCTTTTCCCAGCAAGGGAAGAAGGAGAAATGCTTGCCTCTTCTTTGTCCAACGGATCAGTGCTTGCTCATCAGAGAGGAGAGCAAATCCTCATAAAAGCAGTCTTTCATGACATTACATATATTACCTTCAAATGGAGGCTAGATTACTTGGTTTGCCAAGATTTCGTTCCTGCCATTCATTAACACAGTACATTCTCTGTTTATTTTCTCACAGCAGTTAGACATCCCTCACTTTACCATCATTGGCTACACCACTGGATAGTCTTAATCTAAGTTTGCTGCTGAACATGTTTCAATATTCACAGCACTGCTCTGGAATTAAATAATTCTTAAATGGGATATGAGTGGAATTTAGGAGATTGTGTAAGAGGTCTTCCCTCACTACCATCAGACTGTGGATAACCTGAATAAGAAGTTATGTGTTAAAAACTCAGTTAGAAAATATTTAAATTCCTAATAATTGAATTGTGGCTCATTATCTGACGAAGCATGGCGTGTGTGCTATGGCAGACAAATACCAGATTTGTGCATGAGATCACACATTCAACAGATGACTTCTGCAGCAATGTTATTTCTGGATACCAGGAATAATGACCTGAAAAGAATGTGAATTTTTTTTACAGCAAATATAAATAAATTTCTTTCAGCTGTGGAGTATGAATCTTGAGTTTCATGAATTACCATCATTACTGGTTATTTTAATTTACCAATGTTTCTGAAATTAACTGGTTTTGTTTTCCTTCTTTGGCTATTTCACCAACACTGACCCACAGCTAATATTTATAAATTTAATATAAATTTTTTGCATTTTCTGCATACACTGGTATCATGCATGGATTCTGTTTATCAGCAGTGGACTGCTGGAATGCTCAGAAAATATACTCCGTATTATATAAAATCATCTTTGTAAATTGCTTAAGGACCAGTAAGTGCTGTCCAGTAAGTGAGACTGATAGCTTGTATCACCTCCTGCAACGTTTAATCTAGTATTTCGGCTTTCTGAAGCGACACGTCTCCACAGTGACTTCCTGTTTGAAAGGAAAAAAAAAATTTCCTAACAATTTCTGCATGCACATAAGACTGTTTCTGTACGAGTTCAGTTCTGTTGGAAGCTCTGAACAGAATGCCTGCTCTGCGTATGACTGCTTTATATGAGTTGTAAATCATATCATATTTGCAATCTAGGAGATCTGCCTGCAAAACCCTTTTCAGCAATTGTCACTAACGCCTTGTGATCAGTTCCTGCTAGCACTGGTACTCCATATTTTAAAAATTGAGGGTTTTTTGCATGCATAGACCACAAGACAGAGCCTCCGATTCTTTTTGTGCATGCTGACATGCTGTTCCAGTTAGGTATCCAGAAGCATATGCCGTGGGTCTCCAGTGATCACCATTCCTTGTTAAAAGTGTTGCCCCAAGGCCTTGCTTAGAAGCATCAACCGCCAGCTTTGTTTGGTGCTTATTATCATACACTCTGAGGACAGGTCCCTTCTTTATCAACTGTTTGAGATTCAGGAAGTCCCTGTTGTGATTACCCGTCCATGCCCATTGTGCATTTTTACACACTAAAGACCTTCAGACAGCAGTTTAAATGGTTTAAAGCTGTTTGAATATAAAGTCCTCCCGAATTTTTGCTTTTTCTTTAAGTTTCTGTATGGTTTTTTTATGTATGTATAATTATATATTAGTAATCAAACCTATTTGCATCCTTTTCCAAGCCTTTTTCCCCCCCGGTACATTTTCCTAGATTGGTTATTTCTTTAACCTTGAACTCATATTTTTGTCTTCTGCATTTCAACCTCCTAATTTGAATCTATTCCAGGAGCTTACCAGAGCCTCTGATTGCAACATTTTTCTATTATTTTTCTTCTCCATCTTTTCATGTCATTTATTATGTATTTGTGGGAAATATTAGAGATTTTAAAAGCATTTTCTAAATAATGTGGTAAACTGAGGCCTTCTAATGGTGCATTAAAATTGCACACATGTGAGCTTTTTTTTTTTTGAGCACCCTGTCAGAAAACAGCTGAAACATCCAGTTGTCCCAGAAACAATTTCCCCACTAGGGATTTGTTTCCCCATTTTACGTGCTTTTTAGCTCAGACTACCAGCCACAGGGAAGCAGTCATTTTCCTTTTGCATAATTATTGTGGAATAAATTAATTTCGGAAGCTCTGTTAGTTTTCATCTAACTTGGCCAGAGTAACTCTTCCAAATTTTCATTTCAGCTCCAGAGAGAGATTTCTAGGAACATCTATGAAAGGACAACTGATTCAGTTGTTCTTATTTTGTGTTTTTGTTGGCTTTCTTTGGCAACATTTAAAACATCTGGAAAATAATCTGCTTACTTATGAGCTGCTGTCCTTCCAAGGAATGTACTCCCTGAACCATCAGTAGGCCAGAGATGTTTGCAGCACAAGAGTTGGTGCTCCACTTGTGACAGCAGTTATACAGCATTTCTACTAAAGTTACTGCTTATAGAGGAGGCTCATAGTGTAAAAGCACAATTTCTCTTCTATGAAATAGAAATTACATGTATGAACTTCAGTAACAATTATTTTCAGTTTCTGTTTCCTTTCACATCCTTTGCAATTATTTCTATTATTTCTCCCAAACTCACCATTAGAATTTTGTAGAGCATTTTTCCTGTTTTCATTTTTCTCCACATGTTGCTAATCTCTCAGAAGCCTCATGTTTCCTAGGGTTTAAACTTCTTAAGCCAGTTGCTATTCCTAAATCAGTTGTGGGTTTTTAAAGAAATCTTCAGCATTCCTGCTTTGGTGTATTGAACATGTAGCAACATTTTGCTCACCTATCTCTTCCACCTGCTAGCATGAATTAAATATATCGCTTTTCTGGATGATTTAATTTTTGAGAGGATAAGCTGGTTTGGAGTTCTTAGTTCCGTATCAGCTTTTTGCTACCTTTTCTCCTCCTTTTCCTCTTTTTCTCCTTCCATCTTTTGTTCCAAATTGAGATGATGATTAATTAAGGACTCTGTGCAAGGACCTAAAAAATAAAAATCATTCATGTGGTAGGTGAACAATCATTATACAGAAAGGCTCGAAAATTAAAAACAAAGAGCACTGCACCTTTCTTTGGCTGCTAATCAATGAACAACAGATGTGACATTTCATCCTTACATGCAGAAGCAACTTCAGGGTTTGCTCTTTTAACAAAATAGTTGCCTGGAGATTCTTTTGCACTGCTCTGAATTTCTGAGAAGACACAGCTAGCTGAAGCATTTTTTATCTTCTGGTTATGAGTTTGCATTGTCTGTGTCTTCTCCTTTTAGTGCTGGTGGTACAAAGGAGTGTCTGTTTAGGAGAGGAACAGGCAAACGGGTTTCCCTCTTTCTCTCCAAGCTAATTATATACATGTACATATTAACCTAATGAAAAATAATTTTAATATTGAAATAGTTAATAAAGCTTTTCACTGAAATATAACTCCAGAAGATGAAAGAGAAGTTTTTGTTGAGTCAAGGAACATCTTTATTAATAAATGGTGCTCTTTTTCAGGGTAACGACCTTTTTTGATTGCCCCTCTATAGTGAAACATAACCTTATTGATTTGAATTTGTAAAACCCCTCTGTAACTACCATGACTCATGGGAGACCATGAAATCATTCTGTGACCTTCTAAGTCTCACAGAAGTATGAGGAATGATAATTTCAAAATAGATAGTGCAATAATTCTAAACTACCAATTTGCAATATTTGGAATGAAAGACTGTGGGTGAAAATGGAGATACAAAAGGCTTTGGATGCTGGTAAACTACACAACAAATCTGCCAGCTTATGTTGCTGAATGATGAATTTTTCTTCAACCTGTGCCTGTCAGTTTCTTCTGGTTTCTCTTCCATCCCTCTATTCTGCGTGCTGCAGGTTGCTTTTATTTTTCATCTGAAGTATATGCTACTAGGGAGTAAACAATCAACTGTAAGTTTGTATATTTGCTTTATTAGTTTGAAACTTCAGCTAGCCAAAAATGTTGGTTGAAAAGTAATTTTCTCTAAAGAGTGATGTTTTATCAGAAAATACGGGGTTTTTTTATGAGAAAATACAGCTTACTCTATTTTTCCTTTCATTTTTCAGTGGCAAGGTCTATGAGGAAAGTAAGTCTCAATTTACATTTCGTGTGTTTCACTATTAAATTCAAACTATGTTTGTTTACTTCCAAATTTAATGCAAAATATTTTGAGCAAAATTTCTCAACCCATTTTATCTGAGAAGTAAGAGGCATTGCAAGGAAGGCGGTGGCACAGCAGGTTTAGTTCTGCTCAAGCTCTGGTCTCATTGAATGGTGGCTTTAGCTGCAGCTCCATTGAATGGTGGCTCTAAAGGACAACCGATTCCCAGGAGAGGGCTCTGGCTCTTACAAAGAGGTAGACCCTGGCAGACAATATCCCTGTGCTCATGGCACAGCCATGCTGTGGGTGCTCTCCAGCACAGACAGGCCAGCAGCCAGGGCATCACCACGGGTGCTATGGGACTGCAGGAAGTCAGCTGACATTGCTCTGGTTGCTAAGCTGGTGTACTCAATGCAGGCAAAAGAGCAAATACTGTGAAACTGGATAATAACCTCTACTGGCAATTTGCATTCGTCCCTCCTTCTTCCAAGCAAAGCTAACATTCAGATCTCCTTGTTTGTTGTGTTCTTACAACATGAGGTGACTAATTTACTAATATGAGGTCTCCTTCCTCTGATAGGAGCACTTTTCCTTCTTTCTCCAATTTTACTAGGATCCATAAGCCCAGTCAATCTTCCCGTATTTGATTGTTCAACTGTCTTAGAGCAGTGAGAAGGTTCTTCTGCCACTGGACACACATTTACAGCCTCCATTTGGCCATCTCTGCCTCTCTACACTTAAGAGGCACAGCTCTCGTTCATGCTAATGTGTGACACAATTTAATGCTAATTAAAGAGAGCATTACCCAGTGTCTGTATTTGACAGTACTAATCACATCCATCATGTACAGGTCTGACAGAGCTATCAGTATCAGGAATCAGACACTCTGTAGCACACCTGTTACATCTTTTCTGTGAAAAAGTTCTCTTTACTGACAGCTTCCAGGTCTTGTGGCACACTCTCCAAGATCTCTGAAGAGGAGTCATCTCTTCATTTGGAACTTTTACAACTCACTGTTGTGGTTGTTAAATTAGCACATTGTATTTCTAACTGTACTTTAGAAACTAAAATGCAATGCAATGAAGTCATTGCTTTATTTGTTCTAATACTTGCCAGTCCTTTAAACAACTTTTATTATTTGGCACAGACCAGCAACAGTTCCTGGCTAGATATATTTCTGCCAATGTCTAGTTTCAGCCATTCACTGAGCAGAGAAAACATGATTCAGACTGAGGAAAAAGGGCTCTATTTGGCGGCCTTATGAATTATTTTATTTTATAAATTTTGCACAAGTTTTTACTACATAGAAATACATCATTTGGCCATTTCAGCACAAAAAATATCAGAAAAATGGATCAGGAGGAAAAACACAAACTCTTGGATATCGCAGGCATAGAGCACTGAGTCCTCCATGACTTCATCAGGATTTCTGGATGCGGGCAAAACAGCAGTATGACACACAAAATGCCAATAAGATAAAGAAGTGATGCTGTTATGCAGCCCAAAGTCTTAGGCAATCCAGAAGCTTAAACTCTCAAGCCATTTGGCCACCTCTCTACCCACGTTTCTGCAAGAAACATGAAGGGACATATGTGATTCCAGACAAAATTGACAAAAAGACATCATCAAACACATATTAAAATGCTACAACTTTGGGAAATCACAAAGTTTGGGAAAGGAAAGAGGTAATTTCCACGCTTCTGCTGTAGAGCATAGGCAGAGCTTCCCCATTACTTGTCATGCTTGGCCACCAGCTTTTTGGTAGCACCCTGCAGGCAATCCCTTTTTAGTGCTGCAATCCAGCTACTGGAGCTGTCAAACCCTGCACAGTCCCAAGGAGCGGAAGTAAATATGGGATAGAAGTGTAGACAGTATAAAGACTGGATAGGAGAGATTTCTTAAGACCATGGGAGGGAAGAAAGGACACAAAGGACATTTAGAAGATGCTGGGAGGACCTAAAGCACTGATTGCACTCATAGTGGCAGAAGGGGCACAGGAAGGACAACCAGGGCTGTTGTAAAGAGGGAATGAGCATGAGTTGTTGAGAACAAATCCACAAGGACCCTCATCTTGATTAGCACCACAGTCACGGAACCACTTGTTTTAATTTGATAAGGAGAGGAGGTGAGATAGGCAGCTACGTGCTCTGAAAGGATGGCTCAGGGAGAGTTCCCCTATCAAGCAGACATTCAGAAGAGTGCAGCTAGCTCCATTCAGCCTCAGCCAAAGGGAAAATGTAAGTCTGCCCCTGCTAGGACCAGGAGCATTTGAACTCTGAATTTCCTCTTCCCTGCTACTGACAGGCATTCAAACTCAAAAGCAAGAGTCTCTGAAGGAATCCAGAAAACCATTCATGCTAAGGAAAAGACAATAGGTTGGCCAGAAGTGAAATACAAATATAAGAAAACTCTGGAGCTTCAGCTTCCTCCAAATCCATGTCACACCAGTGCTCTCTGGAGTTCTGGTACCCAGTACCCATGAGATGGCTTTTCATGAGGATTTTAATTTTTGTAGGAATAAAGATTACTTTCAGAAATCTGTACTCCCAGAATGATCATTTCCATTTTCTTCCAATCCCAGGGCAAAGGCTCACCTGCTTCCCAGGAAAATTAGAAGATACAGAGCACCAAGGAACATTTCCACTATGCAGCAGGCTGACACAACCAATAAGACAACAAATAAACTACTGACAAAACTGAATTTTGAGCTCAAGGATGCCACATTGGCCTGGCAACTCTGATTCACTTGCTACTGTATTGTAGCTTCTGCCTTCAGCCATCTGCCCTGCCTCTGTCTTCAACATTTCTCTTGCCAGTGCATAGGTGGCTCCTGTGCTGACAAAGCAGTATCTGGGGTGGAGCAGCACAGCTGGCATCTGTTTTGTTTTCTCTCTAAATACTGTGTTCTATTGTGCAGGAGTTCAGCTGATGCTGCTGGAGCAGCTGAACCATCCCTGGAAGAAGAATGGGACAGACATGCAGAGATGAAAACAGGTATGGTGTCCTGGGATGAATCATTTCACACATCTATTTTAAATCAAACTGTCATAACTTACATAGTACGTGATCAATTTGTCCTCCATTTACATCTCCAAATTTTCCCTCCAATACAGAGGCCTGATTTACCACTAAGCAGTAGTTACTTTAACATAGCTTTCCAGTGGTTTTGTAGAATGGAATTATCATAGCTCACCATAGCAGGATATTTGCAGGCAAAGTCCATCATAGTTATTTACACTGCAACCTTCTAGGGAACTGTAGAAAAAGGTATAACTTAAAGAGTCAGTAAAGATGTTTCCTTCCATCTTGACTCATCAGCTGACATATTCCATATGCTCTGTTTTGCTCACTATTGATTTAACTAACAATAGAAAATATATTTAATGAATTATGATCCTGTGACAACAAATTAGCTAGACTAGTACATATAAAGGTCTCTCTTTAAACTTTAATTAGTTTAACAATGATGTGCCTGCTGCCAGTGTTTGTGTTTCAAGAAAGCATGCAGCAGCCTAGAAGCACAATGCTTTCTATTTAACATAGAAAGTGTCTCTCAGTCCAGGCTTATTTATAAAGCAATTTTCTAATAATGATCTGAATTCAGTGTAGTTCAATCAGTGATGGAGCTACCCTGGCATACATAAAATGAATATATTAAGCCACCTATCAAGTACCTGACTGCACAAATAAACATAAAGAATGGGGGAAGGGAGAAGAAGAGGGGTGACTCTTGAATTAGATCTCTTTTTCCTGAAAACACTCTCCTCTCCCCCACCCCTTGCCCAAAGCTGGATAACGTGTCAGGCTGCACCATTATAACACATGCTCTTCCAGCCCTCCCTTGAGCATCCTGTGGGTTGTACACTTTGCTGCTTACGTAGGTCTGAGTGCAAGAGGCACTGCTCATCACACAAGATCCCTGACAGTCTGTCTGCTCTCTCTCTGCTTCAGGGATTCCCCATACCACATCCTGCTGCCTCCTGTCACCCCACATCTCTGTGTAGTGCCCCATCCCATAGTTGCATGCATGCTTTCCCCCCACAGCACACTCCCTCCCTTGAGGACAAGGGGAGGAGGATGCACCACTGCCCTTTACCACTCTCCCTATTCTCCTTACTCACCATTTCCACATGGCAACTCCCCCACTGCCCCAGACTCCACTTGACATTGGCTCTGAGACACCTTTTTCCCCTCATTTTCCTATGCCACCCATCTCTATTTCTCTGCTCACATCCATATGCCCTCATTCTCCCTCTCTCCATCTCCATCTCCATCTTCCACCTCTGTCCCAGGAGGACAGAGTCCAGACCTCCCCCTAGGAAAAGAGGTCATTTTTTGAGAGTCCAGGACAAGCCAAAGCACCCTCCCTTTCTGGGCATGTCCCTCTGCCACAAGCAGGAGGTGCCTGGGCATCACTGCAGAACAGCTGCTCCTTGTGGTAAAGTGACCAGTGGTCTCTTTCCCTGACATGCCTTTTGTGAAGCTTTCAAACAAGCATCTCTCCTTCCTACTAGTGCCTGAGAAAACTTGTACCAAACAGTTCTTTCATAAGTTCAGCAGCTCAATTTTTTCTATGGCCTAAAAAGAGCCTTTTCGTCCCAACAAACACAGGCTGGGTCTTCAGTGCTTGCTTTCAGAGACCTGAATCCAAGGCATTGAATATTGACTGGTTTATATGGCTGAGGAGATGATGGTTGGGAGGGATCTCTGAAGGTCAAGTCCAGCCTCCTCTGAAATCAGGACCATTGCCAACATTAGATGAAGGATCTTCAAATTTCTGCTGCTAATTCAAAGTGAGAGGTTTGAAAGACTTCTGAAAGGCACGTGTGAGGTAAGACGGTGGCACATTATCTGTTGAAAGACCAGGCTCTGTTCCCCGTCTGCTGCTGGGGTCAAGGACAGAAACATCCTTCCACATGCTTTCAGTGTCACCACAATCTTCGGTGTATGTGTGAGAATCTTGGCACCTGGAAAGAGCCTGCACAATGCTTGCTGCACCCTGAAGAAGCTCTCAGAGACACTGGAAAAATCAACAGAACAGTTAATGCACTTCACCTATGGTCCAGAATTCAACTGTTTCTGCTTGAAAGTTCATTTCCCAAAATTAACAGCATATTTAATTCTATTCTTAAAGCTGTGCAGAAACAACATAGTAGAACATGAGCCCATGAACATCACCGGGAATAGCTCCAATTTGTGGGCCACAGATCCATTTTGTGGACATAAAATCTACAAAAAAGTCCTACACATCAAGTGTGGCAGAGTATAAGTAAAATTGAAAAGGAATTTACTGCTTAACACAGTAGAAGGAAGAGAGAATTTCCACAGAAATTTCCACAGAAATAGCTGGAAAGATGAACAAATAGGCATATTTCAGCATTTTCAGGCCATTTTAGATGCACTGCATCTCACCTAACCACTTGCCCCACCACTCCCAGAAGGAGGTTTTTCCTAGGGAGGGCAGCAGGAACACTGAGAGAGCAATGGAAGGGCAAACTCCTGCTCTGAGGACAGTATCTAATCTAATTCTGGCCTGAATGAATCAGCCAAAATCACTAAATGAATTCTCTAAGCCTTGGCAACTTAAAAATGCTACAGTAGGACATTGTATAGGTGCTTAGTGGCCCCTAAAAGCAGGAGAAAGTGCTGATTTGTTTGGTTTAGGTGGCGGAGAGTTTATATGAAGGCTGGGAGCTCAGTTTAAATGCTAATTGACTCATAAACAAGCCTGAGTTAAATAAAAGAATGAACTAGCATCAGCTGAGCTAGATCAGTTTAAAAATGCAGGCTTTTGTTAATCAGAGAGAGTTTGTATTGGGATAGGCCAGGCATCGCTCCAAAAGCAGCATCAGATTAAACCTCCTACTCGAAAAACACTCATTAAAAAGCAACTTCCATTGAAAAAGATCCTACTTGTCGCTACCAGCCATTGTTAGGCAGTGAAGCAGTGACAGATATTTTTGAAGACTATTATGGGGAAATAAATATTTATTTAGCTGTCTAAAGTAATTAATCCCTGCTGTTTCCTTTTTATGTAAGCACATACAAGGCAAGACTGTCTTTGTACTTGAGTTTTAGGAGACAAGTCTATGTAGAGGCTCCCATGGTTTTTGAAGGCAGTAACAAATTCATGCCTAATACTTTCTGTGCAACTCAAGAATGCCAACCATCAAGTAGCAATAATAGACTTCTCCTATCCTCATTCAGTGGCAGCAGGAAGGAGATATACTAAGGGGAAAGAACAGAGAGAAGAAAGGTGAGAAAGTAGAAACTGCAAGTGACATGCAAGGCTGCAAGAAGCTGGCCCGCTGCTGGCGTGGGATTTGAGGAAGGAAATCGCTTTCACAGAGTATCAATTTGAGAATCAAAAAAAAAAAGAGGGGAGTGGAAATGAAGGGAGATTAAGCTGTAAAAGCACAAGGAAAAGGATCAATAACCATTTCGGATGTATTTTCTGGGAAGCTGGCATGGATAGCACAAAGATGTTTCTTAGTGAATATGTTGGCACCTCTCCCATTGACAAGTTATACAGCCAAAGTGCAATTAGCACATTCAGAGGAACAATAATTACACAATACCAAAAGGCAGTCCATAGGCTGATTAAAGCATACAATTAAAATAGAGATATAGGCTGCAGCTCAGCTCTTATACAAGAACTTTTCTGCCCTAAGAATCCCTTGGACAAGGTATAGCTGCACTGTAGCATATGAGCTAGAGATGATAACTACATATGAGCTTGATAGCATGCAGATTGTTTTTGCTTTTTAAATTTTAGCAGGTAAATGTCATTGCTACACGTTTAAAATCAGAAGCAATTTTTTTAAAAGTAGCTCAAGTGCTAAGTTCCATATTCCTTTTTCCCCAGAAGTATTTTATTGCATAGTAAAATGACAGATGCAATTAGATAATGTTGAGCAGATTATAGTTTGAGAATGTTATGCTGTGTTACATATTCACGAGTGAACAATAGCAAGGGGGAAAAAGAAGGATGGGTATCTTAGTACCTATTTTTAAAGTTGGACAAAAGAATGTCTTTTCTGGGTAGGAAAATATTATGGGGCTCTATGAATTCAATTGTGTTATCTCTCCCCAGCTACATGAGGAAGCTTTATGACTCAGTGTATCTTTACAAATTACTTTGATATTACTAGAAAAATTTCAAAATGACCAACAGCTGGATTTGTGGGCACATGACTGTTGAGCTGAGAATCCCTGAGCTTGTTTTCCATTGATGCAAAGGTTTTCTTGTAAGCCTTTGCACTTACTTTGTTGACCTATGTCTCAACTTACCTATCAACAACAAAGATACACCCCTTAGACTGTGAACCAACTACCTATCAAGAAAAATGCAGTATGGGCTAGGAAAGATTACTCCGTTAAACTGAGCCCTCTTGGAGATCTCCACCTTCAAGAATAATGAAATTGGGTAAGAGCTGGTCCTTATTCCTGATCTATATTTCATCTAACTTTTGCTCTTAAAAATGAGTTGTCTAAATCTGAGTCATTCTAGTCTTTATACTAAATGGCAAGGAGGACTCGGCTTCACAGGGTCATTTGTTTTGCCTATCTCAGACCACCTACTACAATGATATGCTTCATCTAAAGGAAAAAAGAACCCTCTGATTTCTTTTCATTCACTATAAATAAAGTAGCTCAGGATCTGAACTTTTAGATCTGAATAGACATCACTTTTAGATACCTAAGAGAGGTGTGATAAGTCTGATTCTGTGGGAAGAGCACAGAGAAAACACATTATGACTTTCCTCCTCATTTGTACCCACACAAGAGCCAGGCACAATCAAATTTAATTTCTTTAAAAATTATTTTAGTCAGAAGTGCAATTTTACCCAGTTTTATCCAAAAGATAATTTTTTATTCCAAAAGATCATGCAAAGATAAAGGTCCTTTCCCATCCTTTGCAAAGGAGAGTGTAGGTTCCCCACGAGCTCAACTTTTCTAGGCTTACAGACATCCTGTGTGATTAGGCAGGATGAGTAACCCTTTGCTTTCATCACCCCTAAAAACCCTATAACTTCCCTTGCAAAGCATCCACTCTGACATCATACTGTGCCAGAACTACCCTGGCAAGGTGAAGGGGCGTATTTGTGTTGATGAACCCACGTGAGAGCACACCTGAAAACTTGCTACACTGGAGATTGTTTTAATCTCATTCTTTCACAGTGACAGTGCTGTGACTACAGTCCCACAAGGCAGAGGAACACAAGGTCTGTGTCTCTACCAGCAATGCACAACTAGACACAAGGCCATGAAACTCACCTGTTCAGGAAACAAATGGACTGGGCTTTGCTAACTAAATATGGCAGTGCTCTATCCCTTCTTTGCACAAGTCAACAATTTGTTTTACTCAGAGGCTCATAAACCCAGCTTCTGAGTCGCTGGACAAAAACATGAATATATTTCAATGATTTCTGTACCTTTAGGTTCATTCTTTCATTCCCAAAATTATAAACATCATAAGTAGCTTGTTCCCCACACTTGCTGCTGTCCCATTTAATTTTGTCTGTAAACCCCTGTTTTTCCCTTAGCTGACCAGTCATTCACTCTGCCACCTGACCTAACATGACAGCCATTCAAACCTATCCTGTTCTATGGAGTCACTAGATGTTTCTCTCATATTAGTAAACAGATGTTATCAATATCCCATAACAGGCAGAGTGTGCAAGGTGTCTCATCTAGAATGATTAAAATAAATCTTACAGATTATTGTAAGGAATGCTGTGAATATGCCCAATCCTGAATTCATTTCAGTGTGGGAATGGAATACTTTGATAGGTCTAAGGAAAAATTACCTTCTAGAGTTGCAGTGGATTTTATTCCTTATGTAATAGAATTTAACTTTCAAATGACAGCCAAAAAGTATTTCATTGCTCTCCACAGATTTTACATAAACACTTTATAACTCCACTCCATGTGGAATATGTAAGGGATGCATTTAGCCTTCAAGAAGAAAATTCAGTTCCATTTCATTCTGTACAGCAAACCTGTGGCAGGTCCCTTTTTCCTCTTTAAATTTCAGTGTCCCCAGCTGCAAAATGCCTAAAACATTACTTTCTCATTGTTTAATTTCATTCTCTAATTAATTTGATTAAGCCCCGCAAAATAAGTAAAATTTATTCAGAATAACACAGACTTTATTTTGATCAATTTTGCTCCCTTTCAGCAGGTAATCCTTGATAATGTAATCACTGGGTATAGAAGGTTTCATTTAGTAATGAAAGACAAAAAATTTAAAAGAGAGACAGGAGGAAGCTACTGGAAGACTGGAGTGATAATAAAAGATGACTATAACCCAAAGTTGCATTACTTAGAGATTAATATTGATGTTGCAAGAGATACCATATGCTTTGCAAGCTGTGACAGTCACCCTTGTAGTCACATGGATGAAATGATCAACTGCTTTTTGCATTCAAAGTGATAGGAACAAACTTGATCCAAGTAAGAGAAGCTGCTGTGTAACAAACAGCACAG
The DNA here is from genome assembly GCF_009819655.1 of Sylvia atricapilla. Lineage (NCBI taxonomy): Eukaryota > Metazoa > Chordata > Aves > Passeriformes > Sylviidae > Sylvia > Sylvia atricapilla. The sequence goes on from NC_089142.1 coordinate 60,006,771, forward strand.
GGGCATTGTGTGGATTAATTAGTTTGTGGGGGGAAAGGTTGCTTGCTTTGGTTTGGTTTGGATCCTCTGTTGAAGGCTCGTGCAGTAAGTGCAACATCTACTTACCAATGTATTGAAGAGGAAAAAGCTAAATGGTTCAGGGAGTTGCCATTTAATTAATTCATACAGTCATGCTTATGCATCACGTCACATGTTTGACACCGTTAATATCAATGATGTACTGTCATGCCCTTAGCACAAAAATTATGAGCCTGGTCTGAGTGGCAGACAGAACTAAAGTAAGTTGCCCAGGGTTTCCAGCGATATTTAGAGACTCAATGCCTATAATAAAGGTATTGTGTTCTTATAACCTGCTACAAACCTTGTGCTGCGTCTTCTGCACCCTGTATAATTCTGGAGGTGAGGTGGCAAAACTGCTTTCAGATATGGGATGTTTAATACCATCACAGTGGCCCTTCCTTGGCAATGGCATAACTACTTTAGGAGGCACCAGAGTGCATCAAGCCTTGGCACACCTGAATGCACCCTTGACAGACCTTGAAGCATAGATCGAAGGGTATGCCTCAGAAATCTCCCACTGACCTCATTTTGGATTCAGACCTGACAGGATTTTAATCCCTCCTGCCATCAGGATGGCTCTGATCTCACAGAAGTAATACACTCTCGTTATTGGTGGACCTTCAGCTTCACAGACCATAACAACATCAATCCTGTCACTGTCCATGCTGGGGAATCTCTGCACAGATTAAGCCCCGTAGCTTAAGCACAGTAGCTCCTTGTGCCCACTTGTCAGTCCTGGGAAAGCATGAAGCAAATACTCTTTGCTATAGGACTTCTGGTCCAGTTTCTCCTCCTTAATAAGAAGAATTGCTTTGGGCTGGTCACAGGGAAGAGAGATGAAAAGTGAGGGTATGCACAGCACCATGGGCTGACCCCAGATGTTCTAGCATCCACAGCTGGACCTTGACACATCTGAAAACAATGGCAGACCAGAAGGACTCCTTTTTCCATTTGTATCACAGAGTGTAGGGGCTCAGACAATTGGGTATTTCTCCACTAAATCTGATTTCATACTTGCAGGAGGAATGGGTCAATCCCATTCCAAAGAACACATCATATCTATTTTGGGAACATAAAGCACAGGCGACCTTATTTAACAGTGAAACACATATAGGCATGTCTTCTATTTACTCCTTTTTGATTTATTTACTCCAAGATGAGGTCACTGAAGCTAGAAAGAACTTTACAAATCATTTAATATTTCCTCATTTCTTATTAATCATTAAATAACAGTTGGCACTTCACATAAATAGACCTATGTGTCAACTGGAGTTGAAATGGAATTATATCAATACTGCAAAAGTAGGGAAACATGCATTTTGGCTTCTATCAATTTAGTCAGAAAATGCAGCATTCATGGTTTTATCTTGTTTATACAAAGTTTTCCTATATGATTCCCATGCATCAGCACTATTCTGCAGCACAGAAAAGTATTTTGACTCAAGTTTTATTATTTTCATTACCTGACAAAAATTTTTACTGAATTTAGGAGATCTTTTGACTCTTGGATCTAAGCAGAACTGGTGGGCAAACTGGACATGACAGACTCAACTTTATATCCCATGCATATTGAAACAACCAGCAAGGGAACTGACACAAAAACCAGGTCAGCTCTCTTTCTTTAAGTATAACTGCTCTTTTTTGTAAAGTTTGATCCCATCTGGAAGTTTCATTTGAATATGACCCACAAAGCAAAAACAAAGGATGAGCACAAACTCCTGCAGGAAGTATCTCCATTCTGTGAGGTGAAAGAAAATCCGGTACAGAAAAACAGCTATAATATATTAGTGAGTGGTGTTTGGGGGGAGTATCCTGACATAAAGCCTCTCAGCCCACTTCAGAGATCCAAGAATTCATCCTGTGTCATCTCCAGATTGACTGTCTCAGTTGAAATAAGAATTAGTGGCATCATTCTCTCAATGTTCACAGTGTCCATGCTGGGATTTTTTTTTTCAGTGATCTAAGCACAAAAGAAAATTCCATCAAGAAAAAGGACTTCATAATTATTATAAAAAATCTGTGATTAATGCCTTTTCTGCTTTGTTTAATATATGGTCTGTGGAGCCCTGGGAGATCATGGACTATACATGTGTGAGGGAAAAGTTAGTAAAGCAAGACTACTGTCAGCATATTTAAACCCAGTATCCAATGTCTGCATCTTGATCAGGAAATGTACAGAAGCTTCTCAGTAGAAAAGGATCATAAAAGCCTTGGTATAGTCCCTGCAGGTGCCACCACCCAGTCAACGATTTAGAAGCTGTAACAGAACTTTTCTAATCAGAAGGGAGCAACTTTTCCAGTTCCTGGAGGGAAAAAAATGCATGAAGAATCAAGAAGCAGATGTTGTAGGTAAAGGAGAAATGCATAGAAATTGACAGGTATTTTCTGTTCTAAAGAAGGTACTGGTAAGAAGCTGAAAAAAAATCCCACTCATTTCTAGCTTTGGAGCAATGTTTTAGAACATTTGGGGGAAGACTGGCAAAATTAAGTAATGAAGATTTAACAATCAAAAATTTTTCAAATAAATATTTCACTATTTCCTCTGCATGCAGCACTGGTGAGGCTGCAGCTCAAGTACTATGTCTAGTTCTGGAACTCTCAGTTCAAGGACATTGAGATGCTGGAGCAAGTCCAGGCAAGGGCAATGAAGCTGGTGAAGGGTGGGGGAGCACAAGTCCTGTGAAGAGTGGCTGAGGGAGCTGGGAGTGTTTAAAGTGGAGGAGGCTCAGAGTAGATCTTACCACGTCCCAAAACTATGTGAAAGGAGGTTGTTGGCAGGTGGGGATCAGCCTCTATTCCCAGGGAAGCTGTGACATGATGAGGGGACATAGCCCCAAGTTGAGCCAAGGGGAGATTCAGGCTGGACATTAGGATAGGAGGAAGGAAAGGATTGCTAAACTTTGGAACAGACTGCCCAAGGAGGTCACTATCCCCAGGGGTGCTCAAGAAACTGAGTGTGACACTTACTGCCCTGGTCTATTTAACAAGGTGGTGATTGGTCGAAGACTGGACTTGATGATCTTGGAGGTCTTTCCCAACCTAAAGGATTCTGTCCTTCTGTGGTTTGATTCTTATTTGGGTCGACACTGCGAAACTGAACCCTACCATGCTGCACAGGGCTTTAGAGGAGATGACTTGCACAAGGGTGATGTGGGCAAGGCAACCAATAGACGTGTCCTTGAGAGCATTTAGGCAAAGGTTTATGTGAAGAGTAGCTCCTCCCTTTTTCCCCCATTGAAACTTGGCTCTCCCATCCCCCACCCCAAAATCAGTGCTAACTCCACTGAACACTCCTGTAGCATTCCCACCCATGTGTCATTTGCTGACACTAATTGAAAACAGGGACCTTGACAAAATGGTCTGCACTGGGAGAAAGAAAACATTAGTGTCATTGTGATGCTAATAGAGGATGCTATAGTTAGACTGGAAGGAGACGGAAGGGGGGGTTACATGTATGCACCTCCTTTGATTTATCCATGGTGGTTCCAAACGTTTTTTATTTATGGAAAAGAAAAATGGTCTTTTTTTTTTTCTCCAATTACCTTGATAATGCCAGAAAAGAAGAATTGGGCAAATGTTTCAGGCTTTCCATAGTTAAAAGAAAGCTGAATTTAAACTAAGGAAAAGTACAGGTTTTTATTTCAGCCTGTCCTTGAATCATTCTTTTAAAACACCAGCTCATTATAGTGAAAGGTCCTAATTTTAAGAATGTCACCATGGGGGATTCATCACCTCTTTCCTATTCATTTCATGAATGGTCCAGACCTTCTTTTTGATTGGCCAGGGTCTTTTGGGAACAAACCTTGAGGTGAAGGTGGACATATATTGTTTTCCTGCTATAGAGTTAGATTCCAAGCTGTCATAGTATATAAGAAGAAATTCATGTAACAAACTGCCTCAGATATCCATAGGGAATACACATATGTGATTAACCCAAGTGGCCACTGGGTGTGACCATTGCACCACACAAAAGCATCTAAGACTTTTCCAAAGACGGGTCTGGAAGTGTTTGGGCTAGGAAAAAAACATAACATTTTGAGCTATGAGTAGTCAACAGTAATGCCAACCAACTTTCTGTGCTCAGTTTTCATACTCTTTGCTGCACATTTTGGAGCCTCTCTCAAAAGTCAGACATAGACCATTTAAAACAATAGTGTAAAAAAAAAAAAAAAAAAAAAAAAAGAAAAAAGAAAGAAAAAAAAAAGCCAGTGAAAATCACATTAAGGTCATTACCAGAGTCCCTTTTTCTTCTCCAAAGGAAAACGAAGTCTCCTAAAGCTGCAGGTGTCTTACTCTGTTCACCATAGAAACATTAAAAGAATAAGCACATTCACAAGCAGAATGGCTTAACTAAACAGTATCTAAAATATTAGCTCTCAGTTATCTAGTCAGCTGCCAAAAAGGTAATATCCACTAAGAAGAAGAGAAAAAATAAAATCTGCAATAAATTACTGATAATTATTTTTCTTCTAAACTGGCATCTGTAAATATGAGACAGAAGAATTTTGCCCCAAATAGTGCAGCCAGATTTGAAGCATTATGTAGTTTGTGTCAGCCCATTTCCCAATTTTATGTTATTTTATAGCGTTTCTACTATTGAAAATTACCCAAGTTTACCTTTTAGAACAGATATGCACTTTATATTGTCAGTGCAGATATAGTTAGGTATACACACCAATTTGCAAGATCTGTTTTCCTGACCACACTCAGACTCAGTAGCGAAACGTTTGCATATTCCCTTGAGTCAGGTTGAAGTTCAGTGGTATCAGACCCTGATCAAAGAGTCAATGGTAGAATAACATAACCTTGATCTCTGAAAAACCTGTCAGTCCTGAGATTGTTCGTACTTACATTGGTTACAACTACCTTGACAGGCAATAACGGAACAAAAAAAATATCACCCAGAATGTAACTGTGGTTTGCCTTCTTTCACCCTTGGGCTAATACCGAGTGTCCTGGTCAGTGGGTATCAGCCACAATGAATGCTACAGGGTCAGTTTTACCAGAACATGGTTTTTCCCATGTGGGAGGAAGCTGAAGCTGTATTTGTGCAAAACATATAAAGCGAGGGTCTGAATTCAGATCTGACTCTCAGATCATGTATAAAAGGGAGTGCCACTTCCCAGAAGCACAAAGTGCATTGCTGACTTCTGAAGGGTTATAATAATCACTATGTGCTGGTTTTAAAGGAAAAATAAGAGTAGGGGAAGATAACCTCTCTTTCAGGCTTGCCTCTGTACGTTTATTTCTGATTTTTAAATTTATATTTTAACTTAAAAAATTAAAACTAATAGTAGTACTAACAGTGATGGTGATGGTGGTGATGATGATGATGATGATGATAATAATAATGATAATATAATTTCAGTATCTAGCAACTCATGCTGGAAATTATCCATAGTTCTCAGACTCACTGTGTTTTTACACTAAGTCAGACATCTGGCATCTTCCTGAATTTGTGATGAGCTGCCAATTTTTTTACAAGGGGAATTCAGCAAATACCGCTTTGTCTATACATTTGTGCTAAACCTTAAACTGGGATTCTGTGAGTTAAGGGCTATGGAAACTATTCATTTGACTTGCCATTTAAACAAAAATATTTTCTCATAAACCTAGGCTAGGAAGGGGTAATTACACTTGACAAATAAACTAAATGTTTTTGATGGAAAGCTCTACTTTCTATCTGAAAGAAAATCTACGCTGGCTATATTGTTAGCATAGCTCACAGTTCAACCTCTGAGCAATATGAATGTAAAAGGAGAGAAGGTCTTTAGAAAATTCCTCATCCTTGGTGAAATGCACTGCATAGAAAGGGGGGGGGGGGAGAGGAAAACATTGTCTCTGAACTGTCTTTGTAGTCTCAAGGGAGAATGTTCTTTATAAGACAAGAAGATTTAGCAGGATTCAGAAAGAAGAGCAAGCATCCTCAGAAGCAGAGAAAACATCTACCCATCTTTCAGTTTGGCTATAAGAGACTCCTGACAGCTCCACCGCTGTTTCCTCATGCACCTCCTAACTGAAGAGCCTCTGTGTGTGTGTCTGTGTGTCTTGTGTGCATGTAAAATAAATTCAAGACTTTTTGTCACCACAGCAAACAAGTAAAAGGACCTCTGTTTTTTAAACCTGTAGCATTTTATGTACTGGGCTGAGCCCCAAGTTGGGGACCAGCTGCTCTTTTGACTACTGGCAGCACCACACAGTGCAACCACACAGCTATCCAGCCTCTGCAGCTTCTCTGAATATAGTAAGAAGGCAATATGGACAGGACAAAATAACCTCTGTCATACATCTGATGTGACTAAGAGAAAAAACTGGAACCCAAAGAGTGGCATCTGAGGTGCAGCTGCCTGTCTGGTGACTCCATCACCTTTCCTTGACCGTTCCATCACAAGGTTCGTTATGGACAGGGTGCAAAAGGCTTCTCTCCTTGTTTAGCAGTTTTTGATGAAATTATACGCATGAATCCTGATAAATGGGATTTTTGTCTTCCCTATATCACCATTTATTTAGTAGGTTATAAGAAAACTACAATAGGCTGGATTTTAACAGAAAATAAAAGATTATGTGTCTCACTACCAGCCCTCAGGAGGTGCTCAGAATCTCTATTTTCTTTACCTGTATGTTTCAATCATTTCAACTAACTCATAGGCTACCAGGGTCAAGAGCTTGGAAAAAGGATGCTAGAAGTTGTCCTCACTGTATTTTCTCTCATCAGAGTTTCCATGGCACAATATATAACAGGCATTTGGCAGGATTAATATGTTAGTGATAATGCAGTAGCCTAGAGACACAATGATTCTGTAGTTGTGCCATAGAAAATCAGAGTGTATAAAAAGATATCATCTACCAGAGACCTACTTTTGAGAACTGTTCAATATTAGAATGGCTGATGCACAGTCAGTTCTTTTATCTTTGTGTTCAGTAAACTGATTCTATCTTGGCAAATATATGCCCAAAATGGAGGGTAAAAAAACCCAAGCAAACAAAAATCCTACCAAAACAAGTAAACAACATGCACATCACTTACCAAAAAATTCCCCAAAAAAATCTCTAAAACCAAAACACTTCAAAACCCAAAAATCCCAAACAAACAAAAAGGCATACCTCTCACCTTCTGGTTCTCTCCACTCTTTTCACACCTGTTCTGTTTTGAATTGAGCTATCTTATTTTATATCCTTCAACAAGATGTGATGTGTTTGGATGTTTAAGGCTGAGGGAAAGAGAACAAAAATTTCAAAACAAACCTTTCAAAATACCTGTACTCTCTAAATGAATATTCCTAATAAATTTTGAATATTACTGCTATTATGTTTGAATATTGTTGTACTGTGTTTCAGTACGTGCCCTAGCTTTGGGCAGATAAGTTTTTATGTCACCAGACTTGAATCTTTGGAAGACATCATTCAAATGCAGAAATTTCCTGTTCCATGCTTGAAATTCTGAAATATTCTCAGGAATATTGCTATGTCTGGCCCTGGGAGAAAGAGTTTGTAAGTCCAGGCAGAAAATTCTACATATCAACTCTATTTTGTATTAGTACCTGGCACCATACATAAATTAACATTTCAGTGCTTGAGAAGATATTGTCATCCCTATAAGAGGTTGGTCATGCTAAGGCAAGTATGTTAGCCATGAGGTGAATAAACACACAAACCATTACACTTATTTCCACACAGAAAGAAAACAAGTTACCAAGCACAAACTACACAGCACATAGAAATAATTCAGCTTTTTACTATAAGAAGAAAAAGGGGCAAACAAGAGAGTGATTGAGTTCACTGATTTGGAATTAAGTTTTCTCACATAAGTCTGTGAAGTTCTTCATTAGAGAATCTCACATTGATGGAAAAGTTTTATTCAACAGACAGAGTTTATTCCTATTTTAGTCATCTGAAAACACATAACTGCACTCAGATGAAGTGGGATCAAGTCCAAGGATAAGTGGAAGGAAACAAAACCTTCACTCTAAAAATCCTCTGTTTTCTTAAGAAGAAAATATTTCATCCCCTAATTTTTATGGCATCTGCAAATAAGGGATGAGGGACAGTGGGAGATCTATGGAAAACATCCTTCGTCAGATTTCCATCAGTCTGAAGGAGAAAGAGTACATCTTGCCACAGTTTTGCACCAGCCTCCAGTGAGCTGAACGCTGCAGTGTGTTAGGAGAATCATCTCCTGTAAAACACATAGAGAACAACAAGAGTTGTATATTTGCAGTGGAGATCCTTCATTATTTGTTGCTTTTGTTTTGAAAAGAAAAAACAGGCTTTATCAATACCAAAGGAGTGGTAACCATCCTTATACTCCACTTAGCAAAGCATTCATTCATTCAGATGCCCCAGTCTGAACCACTGCTGTCAGCCAGCTGATCAGATGTTTGCTTTCTTTTAATGTGCACTTAATTACAAAAGTCTCTTCACAAGGTGTATTTTCAAAAATTGTGTTTGTTTAAAAATGTTTTGTATTTTCATCTTTTCTGTTAATTTGTTAGTGTTTTATAAATTTGCTTTGCCCACATTTCATGTGTCTTAAGCTTCTTCTGTTACCTTTCTCACATGGAATGTCAATAAATGAGTGCAATAGCCTAGCTGGGATATGCCACTGACACATACAGTAGTTTTTACATTTATCTGTATTGCTCGAATGTTTTATTTGCATTTCCAGATATCACATCACACTAAGCAGATGTTTCAAGGGGCTGTCTACCATGATTCCCTGCTCTTTCATCCAAATGATGTTTGGGAATCCAGCACTGTTTGTGAGCATTTTGAATGTGTATTAGCTTGCATTTATCTACCCTGAAATTCAGCCATTCCTCTTCTGAGTACCCATATATTTGTAAGGGCTCTAAATCATTCCCCTTTATTGCAAACAGACATTAATTTCTGCAGCATGTCTCAATTTAATCACCTCACCATTATTTCAGGTCAATTGTTTCAAACAAGTTTCTAAGAAAAGAAAAAGACCTGAAAATTTTTGTGTAATTACTCTTTTTTTTTTTAATCTTTTTTTTTTCCCTCTCCATTAGTTCTTTTTACTTTCACCTTTACCTTTTTTTCACCTTTTCCCATTTACGTTTAAGAAAGTTTTCCCAGATGTTTTTATCTCCTTCAAAACACTGAAGGAAGATTACAGAATAGGACTTGTCTCTGTGTTAAATATATTCAGGATATTTCAACAATTTAAAAATGTTTCAGCTTGTATGTATAAGGTATTTGTTATCTTAGGGGCTATGAGCCCTGAAGGTGCTGAGTATTTTGGGGTTTTTTTTAATGAAAAATAGTAATATGCTTGAATTTACATAAAAGAACTTCCAGTTCCATTCTAATTTCTACTCACCTGTAATTGGTAAACTTCTGAAGACTCAGAGCAAAATCTTTATTACTACACTATTTCATGGTGACAAAGTAAGTCATATAGCATGTTTTAGGACAGAGTGAACAAAAGTCTTGTAATCTACTTTATACCATGGCCAATGCAACAAAAGAATTCATAAGTCTTGAGATATGTGATAGCTGGAAATATTGTCTACTGAACTTGACAAGTTTCTTGTAATGATTTGTATTCTCACCATGACTAGTTTTGGAGAAATTTAGTGTCTTTACAAAAAGAACAAGTAAACAATTGCATGGAAAAGCCAGACATTATTTCCAGACTCTGAACAACTTAGACTTTATCTCAAAGTGCACACATCAGACTACACGACACCCAATTCATCTACAGCCCCACTGCCCTACTTGTTCAAATGCCATTATATTTTACTCCTAATTAAAATAGGGTTTGATTTACAATCATAATAATGATCATTTATACAGCATTTTTCAAGAAGGGATGGCAGATTACAGGATAAACTCAAAACTATTTATAGAAGAATTGCTTTACTAGTATGTAAGCCTACCAAAATGAAAGGTGATAGCCTTTGAACAACAGCTGGACAAATATTATCCAACATATACATTATCTTAATTAATTTTTACCTTTTTTTCTCAACTAATTTATTACAGTAATTTTTCTTTTTGTTGTAATCAACCAGCTGCATAGCTCTGCAAATACTGTTCATGGAGTAAATCACTTGATGGGTAATGACAATTTTCATAGAAACATTTACTTGGCAAATATTTTTTAGCTAATTGAGGATCTCAGCTTTAAAAATCATGCAATAATATTGCATAGTCATTTTAGACAAGCATAAAAAATACCTTTAAGTGAAATTATAGGAAGAATTTTACACAGCAGGAAGTAATTAGCCAATTGGAAGTATGGCTATAACGGTGAGATTAAGACTTTAAACTGGTGAAAAGGTGTTCCCAATCTTTAATTGTTAGATATGCTTTAAGATCTTGCCTTATATATCATAAAAAGAATCTTTAACCAGGTCTATCCGTACTTCTGAAGAAAGTCTCTCTTTTGAAAAGGTTTGGCTTGCTCGAGTCTTTAGCTGAACAAATCCCATTAACAGCAATGAGAGTCACTCTGATAAATTACCGATGCCCCCAAATGGAAACAACTGTGTAAGAAATGTGCACGTTTGTACTCTTCTGAACATGCATAGACATGAGATAGAAGGGAAACAGCTTCTTTTGTCACAGATGCATGATCTTAAAGTGTCATGCACCCTCCTGGAGGGAAGAGAAGAGAGGGAAAGGAAGGGAAAGGAAGGGGAAAGGAAAAGGGACAAAACAGCAAAGCAAGGAAGGAAGGTGGATACACAGGAAAAATAAAATTATAACAACACAAAGGCCACTAACTACCAATACATTGTCAAATACACCTGCATTTTGTTTTCCAAAGGAATTCTCCAGGCTGCCTAGCCTCATCCTTTTTCTTTTGAAGTTCTTTCTGGAATTGACTCTTATCTAAGCCGTTCACGCATCCCTATTGAAATACTCAAAAAATGGAGCAAGGTGTGAAGAGGAACAGAAGATTAAGCAAAGCTGCAGAAAATACCCATTTATTCAACTTTCAAAGGCAGTAGAAAAGGAGTTGAGCACATCTTTATTCTTCTGTGAGAGGATGCTATTGTTCATCTCTTTCTAATTATGAAATTTGAACTTAAAAGGAAGAAAGAGAACACCCCTGTGACAGAGCACAGTACATATTTCCGGAAATAATTCTTATAGAGGTATATGTCAACCCTATGTATCCAAGAATGACCCAACAGTCACAAAGCAACACACAGAAGTATTTGATACAATCTACAAAGCTGCACTTCTTGATCTATTTTTGTTCCAGACAGATTAGAGAACTGCGTGGCAGAAGAAGAAAACACAGCTAATCTTTCATGACTGCTAGACAGTGCTGCAGAAATGTAATTGCAGAACCAGAAACTCTGTGAAAAGGATGCCTTGTCATTTACCACAATACAAAATTAATCAAATTACTCCTTAATCACACTAAAGGGAATACTCCTCAAGCACAAATAAAAAGAACAATGTAAAAATTTGGTCTCTACTAAAAATCCATGCAATTTGTAGAGTGGATCTTTTCCTAAAAAATAAAAATACATTCCAAAAACACAAATTTTTCCACTCTGATGAGCCACAGGTCTGTACTATTGCCATCTCCCCCTTCCATCCCTATCCAAAACCCCCTACTTTTAGAAAATGTGGGCATTCTTATTAGTCTGAAATCCAGAAGATGAAGAAAAAAGGGCCGGTGTTGTCTGAACACCTTGAGTACATCTGAGTTCATTGCTTTCCAAAGCTCTCTTCTGCAACTCTTTTATTCAGATATAAGTCACACTTTCATCACTAGATGATGTGCTTGAAATGAGGAGAACTAGAAAGGGGCTGAGGATGTTAGCTCAGAATAAGATACTTTTCTCTTCTTCTGTCTATTAACTGAATGAGACATTGACAGTTTTGCAAGTCTTTCCTGTAGATGTTTGGATTGGAAACAATGACATCTGTAGATTTTTTTAAGCCATGAGGTAAAGTTTTCATTAGCTATTGCACACCCAGCAATATCTCAGGACAACATTCTTGTCTGCTCAGGCATTTCCAAAGTTTCCACAGATGCTAGATAGGTGGGAATTTTTTCATTTCTCCTTCTCTTTCCACCCCCACATCCAAACCAGACTGGACTAAAGACTCTAAAACCAGCTGGACTACATAATGAGGCTCTAGATGTTACTATTTGTAGTTGAATGAACATTAGTTTCTTATTTCTGTTCATCAATTTCCAGCAGATTCTCAGACACAAACCACTGCACAGGATTAGATCTATCTTGTGCATGCACTGCTCTGCAGCCCTTTTTATTTTCTCCTTCATTATGTCGTGCCCATGAAATGTGAGATTCACAGAGGTGTATCCTGCTGCTTTCTGGGTCTGTGTACCTTGCACTTGAGGCACTGCAACCCTCTTTTCCACAAGAATCCAGTTCATATTAATAGGAAACAAAACAGTGCTGGCTTTTGGTTTCATACAGTCAAAACATCCGCAGAGGAAGCCTTCTTCAATGACTCTTCACCTGAATGTTAGTAGCACTCATGACCTTCCACTGATCATGTATTCCATGAGAGGAACAGTGGGTAATAAACACGTCAGTTCTTTACTGCCTCTGATTCTGAATATTCTCCTTCAGAAAACCTGAACTTCAAGCCTATTCCATCCTTAGTTCGGATTCAATTTGTCTTCTACTGGTTTAGTGTGATCCATATGTTCTTCCCTAATCTTCTGCAGACCCATTGAATCAGCACTTTTTTTATCAGCTGGCTGGACAAAACATTTTTAGTTCCACAGAATAAATTAAGTTTGTTTGTTTGTTTTTCAAAAAACAAGAGGCTCTATTATGCCAGCTTTAGACAAAAGATGCTTGGTAGAGTTGAAGTCACCTTACACTAGGAATAATTTACATTTCACTGTTAAAATAAAGAAAACAGCAGTGTAAAACTGAAAATACAGAACAACACGATAGGAGAGAATTGCCTCAGTTTACAGTCCAGCTGAACAGGGTGGCAGCAATTGAAAAGGGGAACACATTAAATTATTCAGTTCTGCTCAATAGTTCTGCAATAAACAGGACCCAGCGCCCTTTATTCCTCTTTCAGCTGTTATTCTTTGGCCTTCAATTGCTTTGCACTGCAAGAAGACACAGACTGCCAGGATGGATACACCCACAAGCAGCTCTGTGTGACCAGGTCAGTCTTGTATGTCATGTGAGTGAATGTGTATCCACTTAGAGCTCTGAAACATGCACATACAATCCCAAAAATACTTGCTTGAACTACACAGGAGTTCAGCATTTCTCTTAATGTGATAGTCGAATCAAATATCTTAAAAGGCAAAGTCTAATCACATTAGAACTAAATTGAAGACAATATTATCAAAATAATACATGAACACAGAACTTCTGGAGGAGCTTTCAAGGTCTTAAACAGAATGGGCCATTAACATAGAAAATGAACATTTCCAAATTTCAACACTAAGTTCCTATCCAAGGAATGCCATCCTATTCCATTTCGAGACAGCTAGATCAGTTCATTTTCAAATGTTATTACCACCGAATTCTAAAAGCAAGCATGTCCCAGAATGCTATAAATAAAGCAATACAACAGTAACTGGCCCACACAGCAGCTGGACCAGATAGCATCTCTATACATTTTTAAACAATACAATGTAATACTGAATTAACACATCTAGTTGCATAAGTATATTCAGAGATAAAAGACAATAACAATACTTGACACTAATCCTGAGGAAATCAGCATGGAAAATAACTTGCCTTCTAGAGGCTAGGAAGAGCCCTCAACAGTGATAGCAAAATATTATTACATATCTATGATAAAAGATTTCTACCTCTTTGTCTGACATTATTCTCATTGACTTGCTAAGTAATGCTTACCAGTGTGCTACCAACATCAATATTAAGGCGTTGTTAAATATTCTGCATTATTTATAGTATGAAAATATTAATAGCTTTTCAGTCTTGAATCCACTAAGCTCTATAGTCTCCACAAAGTATTTACATTACCATGCAGAAGTGATACTCCAGCCTCCAGCTTGCTGCTACCTCCCCACCTCATATTCACCAGAGAGAGTTGTCCCTCAGCCCCCTGATCTGTGACACTGCCTTTGGAGCCAGCCTCACAGACTGGTGCTTCCATCAGACCCTCCTCTCATGGGAGGCCCTGATTTTCAGATACTTCTTTACTCTTCTTCAGAAGAAATGGGCATGAATCTGCCTTGCAAAGGCATGCAGGTGTCTCTTGAGCCTCCAAAAGTAAGTGGCCACAGTGAGGGAATTTGGAAAGAGATCTGCACAACTTCCTTGCCTTTCTAAAGCCAGTAGGAGAAGAGTACCTTTCCTTCCACTATGGCAGCCCAGTCAAACCAACGATGCATAGTACTTTTTTTCTAATACGTGTCTATATCCACGAGACCTTATAAATCTCTGTCTTGTCTAATGAAGATTTCTGACATGCCAAACATAACCGATGGCTCAAAATACCTCACAATATTTTGATATTTTGCAGATTTGGTAACAAGATGACCAAATCCTCTAGATTTAAAATTGAAAATAATATACAGCAGCTTCTTCACAAGATGCTCTGCCCTCCCTCCAAGAATCAGCTTCTCCCTAACCCCTGCTTTGTCATTTACCCCCTACCCTTCCTCTGAAACACAGGACTTGAAAATCTTATCAGTGGCCATAATTAGTTGAATGTCAACCCTGGTTGAACGGTCGAACTTCTAAATAAAAATTTTCAAGGCATTAAATAAAAGCAATAGAAATAAGTCAAAACCCTGAAATATCAAAAGCTCATCTGGTTTTCAGATTGAAGGTGTCAGGCCCTTTCTTTATCACATGTTTCAGGAGCACCAGGAAAACGCCAATCACAACCATATTAATAAAAAACTAGGAACATAAACAAAATTAATTTCTCAAAATCCCCAGGTATTTTAGCTCTTGGTTCAAGGTTTTGTTTGTTTGCTTGTTTAAATTGTGAGAAAATCTGAGTAAAAGGTGTTGGGTCTGAGGGGTTTGGGATTTCTTTTTCAGAATTCCCTGTTGAAAATAATTTCTTTTTTCCAACCAACCCTGCCTGCCAACTAGGTGTGCCATCAATTCAGTGGCAAATTTGTGTCAGACCATCTTGTTGGAATTTTGGCAGCACACTGCTACATGTGAGCATTCACAAAACACCAGGATTTTCCAGGCTCCCTGCCAAATAAATGCTTCGGAGAATGTATGTATATACTGTATTCCTACAGTCTTCAAAGGCTTAGCTTTGAATTACCTGAATTGTTTTGAGTTTGAGGCATCATTAGGTTATATTAAATTACAAAATATGTAAAAATAAGAGCCTGTGCTTGCTTGAACTAGCAACTCTGTCACTTTTACCTTTGTGACTTTATCTATAATGACATTTGCTTTTCTGTGCTCTTCTATTTAACAATTCTTCCAGGAGCTGCTTTTCTTTTTTCCTCAGACTTGATTTTCAGCTCCATTGTTTTGCATTTTACTTGGCTGCATAAAAGGTACATACATCCCTTGCACTCTTTGTGAATGGGATTTTTCTCAAGCATTATTTATCTTAAATCTTCTAAGCATTTTTTAAAGGCTTTTTTTATCTTCCTTCTTTTTTAACCCAATATATTTGCTACCACCCAAGGATGTCATCTCAGTCTCTTCCTCCTCTTGTTTCCATTTTTATCCCTCTCCCTTCATTGCCTACATTTCCCGATTTATATTATCACCACCCTTCTCTAACACCATCTTTTTGGAGTAGCACATCAATTTTTACCTCCAGGAAGTTGAACTACAAATAGCAATAAATTGATTTGAATATTTTACTTTTCTTGACTAGGAGCTGAGCCTACACAAGTATTTTGAAATGTTATCAAGCTCAAAACAGTGTCAAACCAGAATGGTTTCTGTTGCCACAGAATCCAAACTGAAACTGAATCAAGAGATGCACTGGTTTAATTCCCTGCCCACACACCCATCCACAGTCTTCCCCACCCTCACTCCCCACTCTCACACGCCGTCCCTGCTATTAGCTTTTGCAATTCTGTCATCCCTCCTCTCACATCTGTTGCTCTTCTCTCTCATCACCTCCAGCCACTGCTGTACCTGGAGTGCATCTCTTCTCTATCTTCCAAATTTCAGTCTGTCTAGATCATGACTCTCACACAAACAAGGATTTCTCCAAGTCTAATGCTGCTTTGCCAACAGCCTCTCCTACTTCATTCCTTGTGGAGATCTTATCTGATTCCACTTCTAGCTGCTCCTCTTTTCCCACTCTTCCTCCTTTGAATGGAGCTGCCAATGAGTTATTTTTGCTTCTCTTCCTCTATGTTTCTACATCTACATCAGTCTATCCTCTTTGCTTAAGATTCTCCAAGCTCTGGTCTTTTCCTGTATCATTTTCAGGTCTCTTTCAATATCATCCACCAGTGCTTTGGAAATTCACCCTGTCAACCACTTTTTCTGGGACTTCCCATCCTTTTTCAGCCTGTGAAGAAAATTGTCAGCTGTGCCATTTCTCTGAGATCTTCTCTTTTACTCAGACAGGACACTAACTCTTGCTGGGTTTTATATAGCTATATCTTGTGTGCTTTCCCTTCTCATTAAAACAACAGAGCAGGTTTGTGATCTGAACTATCTGTGCCAGAAGAAACACTGGGCTGCTGGGGTGGTACTTTCCATCTGTGCACACAGCAGCCCTCCCTGTTTTTTCACCGGTAAGTCCTAAAATGCCTTCCTTTCCATTTTCATTCAGTATTTCCAAGGATTTCTTTTTCTTTAGCCCTCACATATAGCATTTTCTTTGCCCATATCTATCCAGACTGATGTTTTAAAGGTCATTTCTTTCATTTTCAGAAGAGGGTTCTTCTTGGGTTATCTCCAGGCCTTCTACTATCTCTTCAAAACCCAGACCAAGAGTAAGCCTCTTAAAAGGCTCCCACCCATAAAATCTTCCACTAGGCAGCTAGAAAGGATCTCGTAATAAATTTTCAAAGACAATTATCTTTTGTCTTTCACTCTCCCAGATGCTCAGAATCCACTTTCTGTAAATTTCTATGAAGCAATTCATTATTTCCCTTCAGCATTATCTTTAAAGCCCTACATTTTTGGGTTGCCTACAAAAGACTTGACAAGAGTTAGACCTCTGGCATGCTGAGGTCACTGCCTATGATGCTGACTAATATTTTCTGTGTTTCCTGGTGCTCCTCCGTCTGCCTGTCTCCATCTGTTGTTTCCTTGCTCATCCTGGTGAGCTGCTCAGAGGCAGGGCTGACTTGCTGTTCCCTGCCGGTGCAGCTGCTGCAGCCTGCATCCCTGGCTGAGGCTTGTGCCCGGGATCTCTGCTCCCACAGACCACCTGGGATAATCAGGCTCGTGCCTCACCAAGGATCTGCCTATGCCTGTGTCCTGGTTTAGGGCAAATTTGGGAGAAAACCTCTGAATAAGTCCCTCCGGGGAGCAAACCCAAGTTGCCCCTCCTCCCAACTGGTCCAGGAAAGAACCTCCTTGGAGAAAAGTGGAAAAAAATATTTATTTAACAAACAAAGTGCCCACAAGCATAAAGAATGAATAATACAAAACAATAGAACCTTTGATTTCTCTGAAGTGAGATGGTAAATTGAGAAAATCCTTGCTGTGGGTAGTCAGCTCACTCAGTCCCTTTTCAGTCCCTCCAGAGGTCCGGCCCCTGGTGGGCCGCAGGTGTGAGCTCCTGGTGCTCCTCTGGGTTTTTCAGTCTGGAACAGGTTTAAACAGTCCCCAAAAAAGAAAAAAAAAGAAGAAAAAAAAATCCAGGAGCTTCTCTGCTCAGCTAGCTAAAATTAACTAAAAGCAAAATGACCTCTGCCCCGCAGTCTGTCCATGCCTCAGCCAAACACACACTCCGGAGAAGGAATGCAGAGGAGTGAATGCTGTTTTCAAAACAAGCTCCATGCTTCTTCTTTCCTCGCTTTGCTCTCAGAATCAATCCCAAAGGCACAGAACTCAATATACAGCACAAACAGAACAGATGATCAGGGCTACAGGCACCATAAAGTTGCCCTAGGACAGCCTGTAGTGGGAGTTTGGGCCAGGCTGCTCTCAGGATGGCTGCTGGTTTAAGTGATCATTTGCCTCTAGCGCCTCACGTTCAAACACTGCGCACCGTCACCAGTGGAAGTCATTTCATTGACCTCACTTAGTCAATAGCACAGAACACCAAACAGTCTGGCTGAGTAAGGCTCCCTCTGTGAGATTAGCTTGCCCATAGCGTGTGTCTGTCTCAGGGCCAGCCTTGCTGGTCCATCCATTTAATTCACTCAGAAAATCACATTGAGACAGTAGGACATAAAGACCCATTTGCCCGTTGCACTAATCTAAGCTTTTTATTTGCTGCAGTATAAGTAGGAACCAGTGAAGAAAGATGATTTAGCATAAAAACCTGCCCAGCATGCTGATATGAGAACTATGAATAGATCAGTGTTAGAGGTGCAGGACAGGTCATGATAGTTTAATGGCTGTCAGAGAGGAAGCTGCTAAGGCCTCAGCTGAACTAAATGAATTCTCCCCAGGTCTCTTGCTGAAAAGTAAAAGACAGAAACTAGAATTCTAGCCATAAATGCATAATTTTACCAGCTCACCCCAGACTGGGTGGTACAGGAGGATGGTAGCATGGATGCAAGTAGAAAAGCACTAGGATGCAAGGCTAACAGCAAAACAGGGCAGAAGCCCACAGCTGATGCTCTTTCTTCAGGATGGCAAAGGCTGATAAAGTTTTGACATCCTGAGCTGAATTATCAGAAACCCAAACATGAGCATATTGTATTACTCTCCTAGCTGCTGCTTGCAATGAAGAGGGAAAATTATTATTTTTTTTTTACAATCAGACTCCAGAAATCCTAGATATTTAAAGATGTGATGCAGAGGATCATTAAGCTGAAAGAAAGCATGTCCTGGTCTATAAAAAAACTATAAAAATACAAATAAACAAGCATTTTCTGTGGGAGCAATGAAACTCTACTCGTCTCCATTTAGCAATGTTCCATAGCTTTCATGTGTGCTCCCTGTCCTCAATATGCAACAGTAGCACAGCCATAGAGCTTCCTACCTCATTCCAAGTGAGCCTACACCTGTCCTGGTGACACTTAAAACAACATTTTGGATTACCATCTCATATGGCAAACTCTTTTATTTGTAGCTCACTAAATGCAATCTCTTTAACCTTATAAAGACAAGCGCTATTCTGTTCTTGTTCAAATCCTCCTCAAATTCAATCCTTTGAGGTTCACACATCCAATGTGAAAAATTACAAGAGAGACAAAATAAAAAGTCTAAGAGA
The DNA here is from genome assembly GCF_009819655.1 of Sylvia atricapilla. Classification (NCBI taxonomy): domain Eukaryota; kingdom Metazoa; phylum Chordata; class Aves; order Passeriformes; family Sylviidae; genus Sylvia; species Sylvia atricapilla. The sequence goes on from NC_089142.1 coordinate 60,026,118, forward strand.
ACCCCTTTGTCTGACTTTCTCAAGGCATGTCAGAGAATCAAAAAAAATAAGACTCCAAAGGTCCTTGAGATGACAGCAAATCCTTTGGCCCAATTCAGCTTTGTATTAAACTTTCTTCTCTGAAACTTCCCCTTTGCAGTGCTTAGGTCTCCTGATACCAAAACCAAATATTGTGACTCCTTGTTACAGCATTAGAGATTTTTTTCATTTTTATAGAGGGAAGAGTATAATTTCAACCCCCGAAAACAGAGCTATCATCAGTAGAGTCTGTAAGCAACTGTGCGTCCCAAGTGTTTTCTTTTCATTAGACTATTTTTAATTTCACAATTACTTTTCTCCAATATTAAGTAAAGCTCAGGTAGATACTAGCACTTTTATCCTTTGAACATGTTTAGACAGGCTTTTAGTTCTTCATTCATATTATTTTCAACTGGTATACAAAAGTCCTCCAAATTTAGAAACATTTGGAAATGTAATTAATGCTGCTTGTCCTGACCCAATAGAGAAGACAGATGCTAAATAAGACCTAGATAAAACAAAACCCTTAGATTTCATTTATTCCATATGTAATTAATAAATTTCTTAAATCTATAGTTCAAGAATTTCAAAATATTGAGGGGTTTAAAGTATTTCTATTCTAAAACTTCTCACTATATCAATTTCACAAGAGCACCTAGCTCTTGTATATAGTCAAGACAATTCTAAATGCTTCCAGTTAGATGTCCTAAAATGGGGACATCCAAAACTATTTGTCATCACTGATATACTTTTAGGATCTTTTGCCTTCAATTTATGTTAATGTACTTTCATGTCTTATTATTTAGACTTCATCAAAAGTTCTATTAGTACAGTAGAGAAGGTTTTCAGGGTGCTCTTCAAGGAACCATTCAGGCACAAAGACAAGAAGAAAACAAATAAAAGAATGAGAAAATACATCCAACTGAGCTCCTCCCTCTGGGTATCTCATATACTTGAAAAAAATAATGCCATGTGTAGTCTTGGGAGGAAAGTTTGTCCAGTGTGACCCTAGGAGCTGCAGGACACAGGCAAACTGATTTGCTACATCACTGAAATACTGTCAAGATCAGGATGTAAAACTGAATTCCTGATCTTTGCATAGTTTAATGTGGGTTTTTTGAGTCATTTCATCATACTTATGTTACATTATTTTAGATTCTACATGAGCCTAAAGTGCTTGCTAATATTCAGGATTTCTGAGGAAGAGGTATTGGTGAAAGCTTGTTTCATACAGATGCAAATATGAGGATGGACACAAAGCCCACCTTCCCTCACACTGGACATGGTGAAGGACAACTTCAGCCTCAAGTCAAGGCCCACTGTGAGCAGAAGGGCCTTCAGGAGTACCCACTTGGGGCCACAGTCCCAGCAGTTGCCTTTCTGGATTCTTGGCTTTCTATTCCTTTTCACCTTCTATCTCTTTCTTTGTGGGCAGAGAAACCTGAGCTCTTCACCCCAGTGAACTGGGGAGAGGTCTGTGCTCCCAGAGTTCAGGGAAAACCCATTCAAACGCAACGTCTCAGTTCCTCCTCCAGTTTTTCCACAGAGGTTGGTGATTTAAACATCAGTTCTAATAGCACCTTCTGGCATTAAACGAATAGAAATTCAAGTACTCTTACACTTGGCCTGAAAGGAGCGCAGGCAGCACTTCATTGAGACACTGACCAGTGAGCAAACACACTCCCTGGCAGACCTCCAGCCTTCACTTACCCCAAAGCTGTTCCAAGAAGAGCAATGTCACAGCTCAGATCCAGAGTTCAAACTGTATCTAATTATAATCAGGCAATATTATTGTGGAAAACTTCTTCCAACTACATTTGGAAAATGTGTGAGGTAGCCAAAGCATCTCTGAAAGTCTTCAGAGAATCTTGGCTCAACAAGGGGGTCAAAAAACAAAACATTGTATAACAGCTCACCATCTGTTCCACACTTTTAAATTCTGCCTCAGCACAGAGAGGGGAATGACATAAAGAGACGAAGATTTGAACTCAGCCTCAGAGTACACCAGCAGTTTTTCTTGCTTGATTGTGTACTAAAACTGCCTGTAAAGTCAATAACTTCCTATGGCTTCACAGCAAAGCGGAAAGATTAAAAAAGAGTCATAGTCCTTTGAAGATGTGGAAGGCAGTAAGTGAACAGGCTGAATCCTCTTCGGATTTGAAAGTCTACGCAGTGCTAACAGTTCTGCTTTAAGGTGTCAAAATTGCCTTAAATCTTTACCTTTGTTATATCCTGCTGGTATAGACTTGTAATAGAATAGGCCTGACTATTCCAAACCATTCAGACAGCATCATTTTTCTGTCTGCATTTTTTGAAACACAGCTGATTAGCACCTTTTGGTTTTTAGACTTGTTTTGTTGTTTAATACAGAAACACTTTTAATTACTTTAACTGCAGCAGCGTGGCAATGTAATGTACAGCACAAAACTCCACTAGATTTTATTGTGCTTGATAGCAACTCACAAACATGAAGTTCCAAACCAAATGCTTAGGCTTCTATCTCTTTTTTAGGCTATGAACTTCTCACTAAACTCTGTGCAAAGCCAGAAGTCTAGAAAACACTTAGGAGCAGAAATATTTTGCTGCTCTCTATTTGGAAAAGCAGGGTAGCGTGTTTTAAAGGAAAGAAAAAAAAATCAGGAGGCAGGAGAAGGAGGCATAGCACGGGGTGCAACATGTCCCATGCCACCTCTGGTGGCAGCATGGCCAAGGCTTGCACAGGAACCCAGTGCCCACTACATCAAAATTCCTAATCTGGGAGATGATGTCTTGTCCCCAGCATTGCAGCCCCTGGAACTCCCAGGAATTCAGGGCAAAGCTGAGGCCCGGCAGCAGCACAAGCAAACAGCCCAGGGCAGGCTGAGAGTTGAGCAGAAAGCACTTTCTGAAATAGTTTCTCCCCTTCACCAGACTGGGTGCCAACCCTTCCCTGGTTTGGTGCCAAGTCCAGCAGCTTAGTTAGGCTGTTGCCAAGGACTTTAAACAGCCTTATTATTTCTGTAGGGACAGCATCACCACCTTTCTCTCCTCCTTGTCTACTTCTTTGTTAGAGTTTTTCACAGAGCTTGTGAGCAAGTTTTAAACTACAGTAATATAGTTTCTCTCAGTATTAAAAAGAATGACCACTACACACTCGTTTGTTTCTCCCCAATAACAAAAGGCATGGCCCTCTTTCAATAAAACAGTTTGCCCCCATCACAGACATCCCTGGGCTAGTCCTATGAATTTTTTGACCTACTATGGCACCATAAAGAGCTATTTTCTGGACTGCATAGACACATTCTTGGCATCAGGTATCTTCCTCAAGAAACCCCTGCTGTCTCGTGGAGATTGTCGAATTAGTTTGAGGTATAGCTTGAGTGTTGCCCCTGAGCAGACTCCCATAAGTTTCTATCACAGACTAAACTGTGCTTTAAGCTTCAGGCAGCTGACTTAATGGAGGGCAAGCGATGGTAGATTGAAGCTCAAGTGTAGCTGACCTTCCAGCTCATAAAGCAACAAAGACCCGACTATCCTGTGCTAATACAAACACTCCTGCTGACAGCACATGACCAGAGCTGCTGGCATACAGTTGCAAAAGCAGGAGATGGCTTGGCTGGGGTGCTGACAGGGTCCCTGTCCCTGCCTGACCCTCACCATCACACTGCACATGCCCCTGAGCTGCACGGCAGCCAGCTCCTGAGCCACCACGGGTAAGGGTGCACCTCCACAGCTCAATCATCATCGCCTAAAGCTTGCCTTAAAACATTGTTAATTATTTATATCAGGCCTTTCTTACTCCTTGGGCTGAGCTTTGAGCTAAAATGTCCTGAAATGGTACAGCTTCAGGACATTTTAGGACATTCAGGACTTGGGTTAGCACTGCAATGAAGGTGTTTAGCACAGATACGGAGAATCTAACATCTATCATATAAATGAAACAGTTACCATGTAGCCTTTTCCTTCTAACTTTTTCATAGGTCTCTTAAATAAATAAGACCTACACAACTCGCCTTATCTCTTCAGTCTCCTGTGTGTCAATCAGTCTGTTTCCCTTCCTCAGTAACTTTTACTGTGTAACTTCAAACAAATCTGAAAATTGCTTAAGTGTCTTTGGTATTTTCAAGCAACTTAAGAGAGATTTTCTTGCAGTTCTAACCAGGGAAGAGACTGAAATAAGAGTTTCATTTCAAATAGAAATCATCAGACCCAAGTGAAGTATCAGCAGGAATTCAAACTTCTTCATTTCTGCTTTCTATGGAATTACCTGCTAGCATTACAAGTGACACACATTGGAATATGTAGGGAATGATTAGCATGACTTAAGCATCTTCTCAAGCATATGGAGTTTGACAAAGCGGAGAGCAGGGGGCAGGATGTGATAACCATATGCAAGTATCTAAAGCATTCAATAACAGTGCAGTAGAGAAATCAGAGAAACACAGAATGAGTTGGGTTGGGAGGAACCTTAAAGATAATCTCATAACAAACCCTCTGCCACAGGCAGAGACACCTAGCACTAGACCAGATTGCTCAAAGCTCCGTCCAAACCGGTCTTGAACACTTGCGTTGCCACAGCTTCTCTGGGTAACCTGTTCTTCACCATTCCTATAGAGAAAATTTCTTTTTAATGTCTAAGCTAAACCTACTGTCTTTCAGTGTAAAGCCATCACCTCTTGTCCTATCGCTACATGTCCTTGCAAAAAGTCCCTCTTCAGGTCTCTGGTAGGCCCTTTTAGATACTGGAAGATGCTGTGATCTACCCCCGGAGCTTTCACTTCTCCAGAATGAACAATCCCAACTCTCTCAGCCGCTTTCAGAATCACTGTGGCTAAGGGCTGGCCAAGAAAGAACACTTAATGGCAATCTACATAAACTTCTGCACCCCTCTGTGAAGCTGTCAGTCACAGTAGGGAAAGACACCCATTTCACACAAGCAGGAGAGAATCCCAGCATAAAAGCAATTGCCAGTGATAAAATTCATACCTGAAAGGGATCAGAATGACCGGAAACTTCACATTCTGGTCTAAAATCTGCTCACTTGGTGACACATCCCTCCTTCACACTAAAAACTTACAAAACCAAATTAATTTGAGACTGTGACTGTGAGAAAAACCCAAGACAAGCAGTCAAATGCCATGAACAAATGTGGTATAAAATCTTGAAAGCACAGAAAGTGATGGCTTCAACCTTCCTAGTGTCTGGTGCTTCTTCCCCCTGTGCTCTGTGAATTACTCCTGAGTTGTGAAGTCAAGTCTCTCAGTCCCTTCTTGAGTGCTAATTTTGATTTATAATATACTTTCAACCCTGAAAGACAGCTTGTTGCACATACAAGGTTTTCTCAGCCACTCCCACTGCTCACCAGATTTATTGTCCTCAAACAGTTCTGCCCAATTTCCACTCCAGGCTTCTGCACACTAGCTCTGTTTTGTCTGCCTGAGGTTAACTTTCTTAGTACTCCCTAATATTCATTCAGTCCAGGAATATAATCCCCAGGGATTTCAAGATCTCTTTACTGTAGCAGCATTTCCAGTTTCTGACTGTGGAAGAAATATTGATGTGAGTTCCTTGAAACCCTTTCCCTATGAAGTGTCAATAATTACCATCTTGGCATACAAAAAGGAGACTTTGGCAGGCTGCCCAGTAACATCAAACAGGTCTGGAACAGTCACAAGAGCTCAGCTTTCTGTAACAGTACCTGACGTGATTGTAAGAAATCACATAATTGACTTCTAGGAATTTGAAAAGAAGATATATTTCTTGTTTAGTTTTTAGCAACAACATTAAGACCCATTCTTTTGATACTGGGTTACCAGAACTCAAACATAACCTCTGGCTTCTTTCACTATCTGCTTAATTGCTGTTTCAGTTATGAAAGCATGATTTTCCTACTGGTTTTAGTCACAAAAAAATGTCCTGGCCAAAGCATTCTTGATTTACCTTGGTGGTTCTATGTACTGTGAGGTTTTAACTAAAGCTGTACAAAACTTGCCTCAAACTCAGTTTTTCTCTGATTTTTTTTCCTAGTTTGAGATTTTTAAAACGTGCAAGAATCGCAAGCTAAAAATAAGTATTTTTTTTTAAAAAAAGCAAGATGCAACTATTATAATTTTAACTTATTATAGACCACAGGAATCATTTGACCCAAGCCACATCAAAACAATGTAGGTCAGTGTACACCATTTGGCCCAAAGTTTCTTTGAAAAGAGCATGAATTTGAATTAGCCTGGCCTCACCGGAAGGACAAAACAGATTAACATTTAGTATTCCTCACTTCTTACCTATGCATCCGTTGAGGCCTGAATTGCATCCTTATTAAAAGTTCTTTAAACACCACCATATTCACCATCCAAGGGAAAGCAGTTTGTCCCATTTATTTCAGCACTGATTAGGACTAATCAGGTAGAAAAAATCCTATGCTCAGATCAAACTATTAAATATACCCCAGAAACTATATTCCTCAGTGTGGAAATGTCTCTGCTTTTCTTTATACTTTTGCCTTTACTTTTACCTTTTTTTACTTCTATTTCCATATTCTCAGTGTATTCATTCCTGAGATCATAACATAATCACTGAGCTCAAAAAGATTATTTGAACCTCCAATATGTTTGCAGGTACATCAGTGTGTTAGAAAGAAGACCATATAACAGGCCAGAAACACATACACAGAGGAGATGAAGTAAGAGGAGTCAATAAGAAACTGTTAACAATAAATATAATTATGATTGGCACTAAAACACCAAATGCAAATGAAATCCAGCCATAACCCACTGGTCAATGAATGAAGTTTTTTTCCACTTTAAGACCTTCCTAACAGCAGCTAGAGAAACTGATGAAAAAAAAAAATCTTATTTTCTAGACTGATGCATGAACTGTTCTGAATATATTCTTTATGATATTTTTTCTTTATGGCTGCAGTAATCCTGTACAAAATACCAAGATCCATTCAAACTCCACAAGCACACGAAACTTCCTGTTACTATCACTTAATCAGCCCTCAAATAGACATTATAAACCTACAGCTCAGCTAGAGAAATCAGCAAGGAAGGGAAGGAACTGCAAGAGAATTCACTGAGAAAATGCTAGCAGAGCCGAAACTGCTCTGTCACCCTCTGATGCCTCCTCCCATGACCTTTATCAAGTGATTTCTCTACTTCTTTGCCCAGTTTAGACATCCTGCCATGTTCAGTAAACACACAAAACCAAACATGTAAATGCAGAACTGAAAACAAAGGGCTACCAGGAAATAAGAAATCACCAGCTGGCACAAATCATCGTTGCTTGACTGAAGTCGCTTTGTGCTGTGGATGAGCCAATTCTGTATTTCTACTCTAGCAATCAAGTGGCCCTGGGATCCCACAACACTCTGTCTTATTTCTACTCATTTCATTGCTATCACATCTTTGTCAAACCCCTTAAAAAAGAAAAGAAAAACAAACAAAAAAACAAAAGCTGTTCTTGTAAAACAATATTAAAAAGCAGTACCTAAATAAAAGTGCTTTAATAAAAGGACATTTGTGAGTTTCTCGTTGTCATCAGTTACTTTGTCTGAGGGGGTAGGATGGAAACACACACACCATGCTGACTGCTACCATAAGGATCAGCCCACCATGAGTCTTGTGCTACATGGTTCATACACACTCATTAAATAAGTGGTTGTCAGTGAATCTTAAAGATCAAAACAGAAGACGCAAGAAATCTGTTTATATAAATAAACTGAAGATCAGACGCTCAGGACATTACAGGAAAACTGGTTTCCATCTAGTAGAGATGGATTTGAATTTGTTTGTGTTATAGAAAAGTGTGTTACAGAGATCTAAGAAAAGTATTACAGCATTTACCACAAAGAGTAAGCAACTCTTCTCTTTAAAATGTTTTTTAGAGTGCTACTATCTTGCTCACCCTCCTGTTTCACTCCTCAGTTTTTACAAGAAATGCTCTAAACACAGCCAAGAGGAAAATATTTCGAGGCAGTGATTAGATATTTTTCCCTAGAGCAGTTAGCACAATTGATTCTTCATGTATCAGGATTGCCCAGCAGGAAACTTAACTCTAAAAGCTTTCTGGTCAAAGACAAGTCCCAGCCTTCAATCTTTGCATTTCCCAGTCTCTCTGAGACAACCCACACCATAGGAAGGAAGGCACTAAACACCAGTTACTGCGATGAAGAATCAGAGACAAACCAAATGCGCCAGAGCACGCATGGAGAGGCTGTGCATTTCTCCAGTTTTTATCTGGAGCTGGGACAAGACTTGCAGAGTATGGTACAGCTCATTCTCGTCCTTTCTGGGCAGTGATTCCTAATTTCATTCCTAGAGACTCTGGTTTTCAGATTCTGCAGTCATGGAGATTATTTCCACCTTTAAAGTATCTTTTTAGTTATGTCCAGGGCTGAAAGGGAGCTGGAAGCTCACAGGGAAAAAGTTTGTCTGATTTGTGACATGGAAATACCATCTCTCAGGGTAAAATAAACTTTTCTGAACACACTCATTTCTATTTCTGTCTCCCTGAGGAGGGTGTCTGTAAGGGAGGCAATAGAAGTGGCCTATTCACAAGCCCAGAAGCATCTTTTAAAACATTCACATTCGGAGAAAGACTTGTTAATTAGTTTTTTCTGCAGATTTGGCATTAGAAGTGGAGGCACTCTGCAGGACTTGGGTACACTGTGGAACAAGACTCTCATGTGACATGGCAGAAACACAAACACATATAATCTAAACAACAGAGCATATTGGCCCCAGCCAGGAGGCCACAAAACAGGAACATTTCTAGTGACAGACCCTGCCATCAGTTAGTTCTATGCCAAATAGCAACTTCCACCAAGACTCCCACAGTCAATTTCTACACAAGTCACCTGCATCTGGCCTCACTTTATCTGCCCAACCACCACCCATTAGCAGTGACACTATCTCTCCTCAGAGCTGTCCTTGCATTCCATTCCTCACCCTGGCATGGTCCAGAAACTCCCCAGAATTTCAGTGCTGACCTTCAGTTTCATCCATCATTTTCATCATGAAGACAAGACTACTATTCTTAGGACTGACCTATTCACATGATCTGTATCTAAACTTTTATTTCTGTATCATTTTTTAATATTTTATTTATATGCAACAACCTAGACTTCATAAAATTCTACCAAGACAAAAAGTGCTTGTGTGGGTTTTAGCTTATTTACATGTCTTTATCTGCAGCTTGATTGTCATGCAAAACATGAGTGGATGAATCCTTATTGCTGCAGGTATATTTTCTCCCCCAGTATGGTCCTTTTTAAAAAAAATTCATTCATTCATTTCTTAAAAAAACAAAAACCTTCTTGATATCAACTTCAGGTCAAAACCGTTAATCCAGTGTCAACTCCATTATTGGCAATTACCTTGCAAAACCTAAATTTTAACATGAGAAATAGAAATATTCATCATGTCATTTTATAACCCACCAAGTGCTTATTCAGACTAAAGCAGTGATTTCAAAATCACAGCAAGCAACTAAGACATAATTAAACTTTTATCCCTGCAGATTTTGAGAGATATATATTTCCTGCTTAAAAAAAATAAAGGAAACAAAATGGCTTTCTGTAGTGGGAAGTTTTAGTTTAATTTGATGTAAGAGCAGGAAGAAATATTTTTGTATAACTAGACATGAGAGAAAAATTATGACAGCACATAAGTTTTGTTTTGAGATTTTTACAATCAATATTTTATTTTGCATAACACCTTGATGTTTTCCCATATTTTGCTTCATTTTCCCACTTACTTCTACATTACAGTAAGAATAGAATTGATCTGTTTCTGTATTAAAGAAAAGTTTTCCATCTGGGACCAACTTAGTGAAATACATCTATCCCTTTTCCAGCACAGTGGTCAGCTGCATAAATACCACGTTACTTCTTCTGAGCCACCTGTGACCCTTTCCGTGCTGCAAACACCAGTTGGTGAAATGAGCATCTTGGATAATCATTTGAGACAAACATTTTGTCCATAATTATACGTGGACTTTTCTTGTCAAGATCCTTTAGCTTGGATCCCACAGAAAATGCAAACAGAAGCCAGGTTCCAGGAAACTGCTTCAAGGATGCTTGGAAGCAGATGTTACCAGCTTCATCAGCCAGCAACTTCCAAAGCCAGCAACAGATACTTCCATTCTGCCCTTCATTGCCCCAGCTCCACTGATCATCTACCATGGGTCACCTTCCAGACAAAAATGCATGGGTTTGGTTTTGGGTTTGGTTTCTTTCTGCCAAGGTCTTCATACCTTACTGCGGCTTTTAAATGCAGAATCCACACAAACAAGGTGTCTGCAAGTCCAAGCATCACTTACAGCAGTACTGACAGGACCTTTAGGTACAAACTAAGGATTGCCATTCAGCAGAAATTAACCACACTTGAACAATGATTTTTTTCAGGCCTCAACCCTGACAAAGTGCTTTAAACACACTTCTAACAACACATGAAATCTCACAACTCAAATTTAGTGCTTGACCTCCCCTTCCCTGCAGGAATCCCTGGAAAGGACACAAGACCAGTGTTCTGGCAGCCTGGCACTGCATATTCTGCTCCTGCAGGAGATAAAGAGCCAGTTCTCAACTCCAGAGTAGTATTATCCCATGATAAAGCTTGTTTTGCATGACCAACATTGACACACCTGGCTGCTGCATTTCTGGTTCCCATGGGCAAAGAACTAACCCATTCTCAAGAGCTGAGCCACCGTCCATCCTTGCCATTGCCAATTGCCAGCAATGGTTTCACTCAGCCCACTCCAATGCTCTTCAGACCTGTTTGTGTATATTTAATCTCAACTACTCTTAAAAATATTGAGAAGATTCCTCTGGAACTGACTGCAGATATGGATCACAAAAAAAATAATTTGGTCAAGACAAGGCTATAGCCTCCCATGAGGGCTGAACACACAACAAAACTGAAGACTTGGAGAAAACCTGACAGCTCATTCTAGGGCGCAGGCTCCATCTTTTACAGCATTTCCATGCAGATGCTGCCACAGAAGTGAATCAAATCCAAACCAGTCTGTGTTTATCCTCTTTCTTCCTAGGCCTCTATGTACTGTTGTGTTTCATCCCTTCCCTCCTGCACTACCTAGCATGTCCTATTGTTTTTTTCATCAAGTTATCTAATTAGTTTGGGGCCAGATCAACAGATTACTCACAACAGTAGGCTAAGCAAATCACCCATGAATAAGTGTTTACTGGATAAATCCCTTAGACTGTCAGCTCTTCTGAGCAAAGAATGTACTTTATTATTCACATGCAGAGCAGTCTGTACACCAAAGGTGTTATATACATAATTCATCTGAAAATAATAATGGTACACTAAGAATGAATAACATGCCAGCAGGAAAGTTCCCTGACTGCACAACCATCAGTAACTCAGAACTGCTAACACACAGCTGAAGCTCGGAAAACCAAATGGATGATAAAGGCAAAGGTTTAAGGCAAAGAACTAAGAGTAACAGCTGCAGTGGTACTCCCAAAAAATTGTCAGGAAGAATCTTCAGAACTCTCTGTTCCCCAGATTTATGTTCTGAAGAAATAATAATACCAAAGGAACAAGTATTCTCCTACTCGATATACTCAAAGGTAAACAAGGACTTGGAAATTGGAGGACAATATAATGTGTATTAAACATATGTAATATGTAATTGCATAATGGCACACTTTTCAGTGTGAGATAGCTTGTGGTGTTTATTGTTGATAGATGATATCTCAAAATCTACAACATACTTAAAGGTAACAGACACTTCTGCATCCCAGTGTGTGGGGTGTGTGTAACATCATGTGAGCTATGCACTGACAGAAAATTTACGTTTACAGAACACAGAGAGGACACTAAAACAGAAAATGTTTTATGATAAAGTATTAACCTAAGACATTGACCTTCCAGCTTCACCATTTAATCCAGCCTAGACTCTCCAGCAACTAAATATTCATAAGCAGCATGACCTTTGGGCTCTTCTCTCACACCCAGTTGTACCTAAAAGACAGAGAATTAACCCTTTCACAAGCCAATGTTTTGGGGCAGTTGTCTTCTCCTCTTACTATTATGCCAGTGTGGGTTTTTTTCATGTTGCCATCTACAATAGCCTGGCTATTCTTCTTTCATATTTAAAAACCTTTATGCAAATCAAGCTGGTAGCACAGCAACCTAAAGTTCTTGCATTAATGCAGAGTATTATTCACATATAAAAATTCCATTTAAATCCCATTAAGGTTATGACATAAATCCAAACAAACTAGAAAATGCACAGTTAAGGTGGAAAACTGACATATGTCTTCCAGTCTCTTAGCAGAAGAAAGCAGAATAAGAAACCTATTAGTGTGTCACCCAGTAGGAGCAAGGAGGAGAAGCACATATGTTACCTTCCTGCCTGCTAACTGTTTGTTCCATTACATCTGAGATTCCTTTGTTTTATTTTTCCTTAATGCCTGTGTCCCAGTGTGAGGAGTCCTAGAAGAAAATTTTTGTCTGTAAATACTTCTGGACAATATCCATTCTGAGGGACAAGAGAGGCAGCCACTATAAAACAGCTGTAAGCTGGAGGGAAAAAAAAAAAAAAAAAAAAAAAAAAAAACGAACAGATTAGCATTTTATATTTTTCTGGAGGTTTTTCTGGTGGTTAGTAAAAGTCAATGACACATATGACACTGTTTTGCAAGTGTCCCAATTAGCAGCACTGCTGCTGCAAGCTGGAGGCATCTACTTTTGTTCTCACATGTTTCTCCCTTTGAATTCCTGACACTTCATAGTAATGAAAAACACTGCAAAGTCTTGGAAAAGACCAAAATTGTGCTTCTACAAGATTTAAAATTCTCTCAGCATGGCTGAGCTGAAGGAACACGTGTAGGCAGCACTGTCTTTTGGATAATCCACTACAGCTTGGATGTAGATCCTCCAAAGGATGTGGAGTAGGGTGGTGCTCCTGGGCACCTATAGCTCATGCTGCACATATCTGCACAAGCAGATGGATCTCTCTGCCTGTTGTGCATAAAGTTTCATCTTATAGCCCTGTAATAAGAGTAAGGGGAAAGGGAAGAGGTTGGTTGAGCTTTTAGCTGCATTAGTCAAGCTACAGATGCTGGAGTTAGTTGTGAAATTTCAACCAGAATCAAGTCCAGAGTATGTGCCACTCCATATGTTTGTTACACAGGCAAGCACAGCATAGTGGGCTGTTATTGGAAAGTGTGGAGTTTATTCTTCTTCTTTGGAGTTGAATGCAACTTGATTGCAGCTCTTCTTCTTTCTGGTAATGATCAGTGTACAGAAACAAGCTGGTTCAGGCAGTGAAATCTGTCTTGACTAGAATCCCAAGTTTGATTTGAATTAGCCATTTGTAAGACAGATATACATATGCACACACACAGGCACACAAAGCTTTGAAAGTAGTTCCATCTGTTTTTTGGTAAGCCTGGGTGATAATTAGGAAAAGTGGAAATATTTGATGTTCTGGGTTTGAGACCTGACATGTTTTCCTTCGTGTTGTCATTGAACACTTCAGTCCTAAACAGAATGGTATTAATTTGGATACAGAAGAGCTGAGGATTAAGGTTTAGAGAGAGGGAGAATTTTTTATATATATATTTTTTTTAATTTAGAGTATTTTTTCTTTCAGTCTGCCTTCAAGAAGTTATTTTTCCCTTCTTCTGTTCTAAGCAAACATTCTACAAATTATACTTTGAATAAAACACATCACAGACTTCCATGGAAACAGCAGTCAGCATGAGGAAAGAGTGGAAAATGCTCAAGGTGACAAGAATACCTTCTGCAGTGCCATCACAAGATACAAGATGAACCCTAGCAAGTACAGAAGAAGCTGACATGACAGTACACAGCCAAACAAGATCACAATACTTGGGAGAGAGAGGGAGGAAAGGAACATATGTGCCCAAAGCCATCCTTTCCTGCCAATTATTGAATCTGTGACAAATGACAAACATTCAGGATCTATTTTGGATGAACCTTCAGGGAAGGTTGAGAGAACAGCTTAAATCGCCAGTGTCCAACGTCTTCTTGGACTCTTTAAATTTCTGATTAGTAAATAACTGCAATTAGACAAATATCTGTGAAGGACGAGAGTCGCCTACAAGTACATACTGTGCTGAAATTCACAGGAGATGCTTTTAGCCTTTGTCCTCAGAGGCCTCTTTCAAACTATGTTGTACTGCTGCAGAAGTCAGGTCTTCACTGGGTTATGAAGAAAAATGGATTACAAGGCCAACACTGTAAAACACAGAGATAAAATGTGTGAGTAGCTATCAATTCTGTAGACCAGTATATTTATGAAAAGCCTTTCCTAAAGAAGCAAGGGGTTTTTTTGCTTATTGTAGTATTCTTACTCTTTCCAACATCCAAGTGCTCACTGACTTCCATTTCATTTTTTCTTCTCCCATTTCTAAATGTTTATGCATTCTAACCGAGAGACTCCTCCAGAGTTCTGACACTATATTTTCTTTCACATAGGATTCCCAGCAGCTCTCTTCCTCAACTCCACCTTATTCACAGCTCAGCTGCTGTAGTCATCTGATCTGCTCCACAGCTCACATCTTCCCATCACATATGTTCCTTCCTCATCAAATATAAGATTGCTTTCCACAATTGCTATTTCCACTGCTGCTCATTCTTGGTGAGCATTTGCTACTCAAACCAAATACTTTTTGCTCCTTATGTTTCCCATCCTTCTTTCTGCACCACTATTCTGCTCCTCACCTCTACCCAAATACCCTCCTTTCTTGAAATCTCTTTAAAAAACATTGAGATGACAGCAACAGGCCAGTTTTGACCCTTCACCTGGAAGTGTCAGTGTGTTTTTCTGAAATTTTTAAGGCCATCAATCTGCAGAGACACAAACCAGCATACTCTAGTTTTCAGTGCCAAGAATGTAGCTCAGACTCCAGAAATAAAAGGATTATGCCAGTATGTCTTAATAGGTCTCTTTAGGTACAGATAGGCTGACTTCAAAAGTTTGCAGCTCAGTCTGCTCCAACCTTGCTAACATCTATCTAATCAAACTTGTCACCCAGTCAAATATGCTACTTGAACTCATCTTTGTTTTCTGCCAAATCTGAATCAACCCAAAGAAACCAGGAGGCTCTGGGGTTCAGAGACGGAGAGTTTCAGAATGACCCATTTTGATATAAATGGATGAATAAAGCTCTTGCCCAAGCAGCTCAGCCAGGAAGTAAATCAGAATAGGCTCCTCAGGAAGGGGATGTTGCTTGCATGGCCAGGGTTTTCAGCCCTATGCACCTCCTCTGCATATGTGAGTGACTCTATTGACTTATCATGCATTCAAGTGCAGGAGTAGGTTTTTTTAAGCAAGTAAAAGGCTAAGTTATTTGATCAAGGCCACAAATCAGTATGCCAGAGACAGGACTGTTATAACATGCTAGTAAGCCAGTCAGATTGAAAGCTTAAACTCTGAAGACAGGAGTCACCTTTTATGTATTTGAAGTGTGCCCAGTGTAACAGCATTCAGTCCTTGATGATGATTCTGAGTAGCAGCCTAATGTAGATAGTAAGTGCCATGTAGACCAGTGGGGCATGAGGCTTTAGACAGTTTTTTAAGAAACTCCTGGGGTCACAAAAGCATCAAAGTTTCAACAGAATAAGGTATGTCCCCTCCTAATGATGAATACCCTCCTAAGACAGCTTTTCCATATCAAAATTTTCCTTTCAGAATGTTTTGTTCCCTTTACAATTGTCAGTGACACCACAGCATCTGAAGCATGAGAAGGAAGTTGTTGAGTAGCTACTGTGAGAGGAAATAAAGGTGGACAGAAAATGAAGAAAATACCACAAATATAATTAAAAGGTGTTTGAAATCTCTTCACCGGTATTGACCCCAGAATTGTGCTAATTATGAGGATTAACATGCTTCCTGTACATCACAACAGGTTATTTCAGCTGCTGGACAGAGATGGTGTGCCCACTCAGACACTAAAGTCCAGCCTAGGGAATGCTTGCACAGGGAGTCGTGAAATAAATGCAGGTGCTCTAACGGGCACAATGAAAACACCAGTCTATCAGGAGGGAAGAGGCACGAGGCAATATCTCATATCCAAGAATGTATCTAAAACCAAACACATATGCTCTTGATAAGTTATAAGAGGAGCTTCATTTCTGTCACATCTGATCATCTTCAAAAGTTGCATCAGTTGACCTTATGAGTTTCTGGATCAGCTGTTGCTATCCTCCCTACCACTTGCTTAACAGATAAAATCATTTTGTGGAAAACTGGTATGGGGTTCAATTCCTCCCAGACTACCCTCTACTTTGTTTATTCCAGTAAAGGACTGATGGATGATAAAAACAGTCACATAAGCATCCACACATTTCCTGACAGAAAAAAAAAAAAAAAAAAAAAAGCTTCAGAAACAGGTGAGCAAACCCTGGGCAGAGTTATCCTTTTGCCGTCTGTCAAAACACCACTTCACTTCTGAAGGACTCAGGCTCTGTATAGTTCACCAAAATTTAGCCCCAAACACATCAGAAAGAATCTCAGTAAATGAAATTCAGCACACATTCTCCTGTTCTGATACTCTTTTAAGCAACACTGCCTCAGGATACATTAGTTTCATTATCTCTGTGTCTATAATAAGAACCTAGTGCATGACAGCCAAAGATTGCCATTTATCCTTCCACAATGACATGTTTCATTTTGGTTAGTGGAAAGGGTATGTTATGTGAGCCACAGACCCGTAATTTCTACTCAGCATTGTATCATGGACATGACATTTGGCCCTGAATGCTTCCCATGAGAGGAGGGCTGTTGTACTGAATCAGAATAAATATTGCTGGCTCCTTCAACAGAAACAAAGTTTCACTTTTCGCTTAACTGTTCAGCCCAGAAAAATTCTTCGGGGAAGAAAAGTATAAAGAACTATTTTGGAGAAAACTCTGTTTTTTAGTTTTCATTTTTGAGGTGCTTCTTTCCACACAGAGGAAGACACTCCCCTTAGATCTAAGACTTACATTTTGCAATAGGAACAAGCAATTAAGCATCGGCTTGTTTCTGTGCACCAGTTCTGGCTCGGTAGAAACATTAATCTTTATGATGAAGACAATCTAGACTCAGTTTCTCCATCCTTGGTTTCCTCAACATTTATGAAGAGTACTAAATGAAAAAGAGCAAGAATCAGAGACCCTCCTCTAGATAATCTAGATAATCAGAGACCCTCCTCTAGTCTGTGTTAAATATTACAGTGTCTCAGAATCAGATGATTGAATGAATGAATCTACCTGCAAACAGATACTTAGACTCAGCATTAACTAATCCTAAATTAGCATCTCCATGCAGTCAGGAAAGAGGTTCAGGCATCTTCAAAGAGAAACTTGTAAGCCTAGTGCTGAGTGGATAATGTGATGGAGTTTAATAAAATGGTCAGTATAAAATGGCAAGAAGAGGAATATCTGCTGTTTGGCTGAGGATATTTAATGTATGATTTAAGGCTGCTTTAATTATGTGCTTCCTGCTAGAGTTTACCCAGACCTGAATACTCCTCTATGCACTCAGAAAAGGTGACATTTAGGGATCGTGAGCTAGAAGTGGAAAATTTTCTGAGTAACCGCACTCTCTGGTAACTGTTTACTGGCTCTTGTACCCAACGTGTGCAAAAAAAAAAAAAGGGAAAAAATGGAAGTTGACATAGCAGAAGATCATACTTTTCAGATGAAGCTGGTTCTTCTTATAATTGAAATATTATAATACATGTTTTTCTGAGATTTTGGAGGACTTCATTTGATGATGCAGCAGACCCCTTTCTGTTTACTGTGGGCTTGTGCTTAGTAAGGCCCACTCAGTATTAATGGCACATCACTGGGGCAAATTTCAGTACTTTAAAGTCCGTCCATCTCCTTAGTCTAGAGCACCACACGTATGTGAGCCATCTAGCTCAACTTCACTGCTGAAGGGTTTGTCTTGGCTGTCTGTGGAGGGGCAGCTGCAGAACAGACAGCTAGAATACAGTAAGCTCCATAAAAATACCAGAGCTGTCACTGAAGCCATCCCATGTACAGGATTGCCAGGGCCCCTGAACAGCTACTTCAGTAGGTTGTCTGTGCTGAAATCCTTTCCGAAATTAATGTCTGTGAGCTACCATGTCTATGGAAGAGGCAGGGCAGCCTTTCTGGAGCAGCACCACCAATCCCATTGACAGCACTGTCCCAGCCAGTGGTGCCTCATCTTGCACACAGATTCATTGGAGACACTGTGGTAATGATCTTCCAATCTTCTTTCCACATGTCCCCTTAGTTTGCCTCTTAGAGGGGGATTGAAATGCAAGCCCAGGGGTGTGCGATTGAGGAACAATGTTTTGATTGGTATCAAAGATGTGAAAGAAAATTATGTAGAGGAACATCCCATGCATGTTCCTCTCAAAGGTATTTCTAAACACTGTGGAAGAAGATGCGTATTTTCTGCCAGTCACCCAAGGTTAATAAACCTTATAAAAAAATATCAGAATCATCAATTCATAGAACAGTTAAGGTTGGAAAGCACCTGTAAGATCATTGAGTCCAACCATTAACCTAGCACATCATGTCCACCACTAAACCATATCCCAAAGTGTCATATCCACACATTTTTTGAACACTTCCAGGGATGGTGGTTCCACAGTTTCCTTGGGCAGCTTGTTAAGAAAACAAAGCATCTCTTTTGAGATTATTTCCAAAATTTGAGTACCTTCATGCAAAACATACTGTGATACCATAGCTGAGTCAAGATACAATGAATAAAATGTTAACATCATTGGTGAGGGAGTGGAAAATATTCTTCTGATTAGACATTACCATGCTTGGGCACTTCTGCTGAACTTTACATTCATTTATGAGAATCATAAAGATGAGGCGTCAAATTAGCTTATCCTACAAAAGACACCTAAAACCAGTAAAAAAAATCTTTCCCTAAAAATGCCTTTTTCTCTCTACTGGGTACAGCGAAATTCTACAGTGAAGGTAATCCGTTAATTATTACCATATAAATGTGTAAAGCTGGGTGAAGAGAAGCTTACCCTGTGTTTTAGCTCAGGTCAGCTAACCAGAACTGCAAGCAACAGTTTGACTCCCTCCCATGGCTTCATACAATTCTGATCTCTTACTACCAGCACTTTGAGTGCTTGCAGAAATTTCCTTTAGTCATGTCAAAAAAGAGCCTCTCTTCAGCTCTTGATGATTACGTCTTTGCTTAGCAGTTCCTCATGAAGTAACACAAAGTATCATACTTTATTTGCTTGACATTAATGAACTTGTGAAGGGACACAGCTCTACTGGTACTTTATAATTATATTACCCCTCAGGAGCAGGACTTCCTTATAAACAGCCCCTTCTGTCTATGCTACTGTCAGTCCTACTTCGGGTGAGGCAGAAATCATGGTCTTTTCACAGTCAGACCCTTTCTCCTTAAAGCTTAACACTTCCTATCAGCTTGTTAACATACTGCTGCAAAGCATTAGGTAAGAATCCATATAATAACAAGTGCTTTGTTTCAGAAACCTTGATTAAAATTTGTAAGATCATATTGATTACATTCCTAGTAAAAACTGACAGCATGGTTGAATTATATACAACATGTTGTGTCAGGTTGCCTGTGTAATGTAAATAACAGAAAAAAATCAGGATACATTGCATTTTTTTCCTATATATTTTCTTTATTTTTGATCAATACCCTTTAGATGTATTGCATCTAATCAGAACATTACACTTCACAATCCTGAAACAAGCATCACTGGCTGGTCTAAGCTTTGTCACAGAAATGCAGGAGGATCAAGTGTACAAGCAGGGATGTAACAGTCTCCAGGCAGCTCCTCTGCCCCCAGGAGAACAGCAGCAGCATGTGTCCCTTGCAGGACTGACACCCCCAAGCTCAGCTCTGCTGTGGCCCCCAAAAGAACACCAGCTGTGATCTGAGATCTGGCCACAGAACTCAGGGTTCTGCAGGCTTAGGGGTTGTATTATCCAGCTCCTCTCTCCAGAATCACAGCTATCCCTGCTCATATCCTTTTCTTTTATTAGCTGTGTATTCCCTGTAATTTGAGAGACTGTTTCATGGCTATATGAAGCTCCATCTCCTCTCCCCGCCTTCCAGCAACTCACTGGTTTCCAGCTTCAGCATTCCTCTTAGTCACCCTCAATCCTGTGACACCTTCTGTCTCTGCTTCCTTCTTGATGCTTTTGTCCTGCCAGTAGAAACCATTATACCTTTACTCATCCAGCAGTAGCTAATTCTGCTTGTCCTGGACAAGGAGATTTTTCCCATCTTGCTCTCATCTCTGCATATAGTAAATATTTGCATAATATATTAAGTATGTGGGGAAACCTCAAAAGATTTGGTTCAATGCCTTTTGGATAAGCACCTGAAAAGCTTGGCTGTTTGTGCAAACCTAATCCAAACAATCTGATTCTTGAGTTAATGGGCTGGAAATATTGTGAGAACAGGTTGTCTCACAGTACAAGATTTCTCGTGAATTTTGCTTCTCCTGTTGGAATGGAAGTATAGTAAAAATAACCTCTTGTACTGTTTTGACACTTCTTTTCGAGGATTAAGGACAAAGAGAGAAGAAAGTTACCCAGACATTTCTAAGCCTTACAAAAGTATCAGTCAGCTTAAAGTGATGTTTCAGGTGAGAACTCAGAATGGGAGATTACAACATCCAAGCCAATTCAGCTGTTCTTTTATAGCAGTGTTCACCCACTTTATTGATATGCATCAGGTATTGGTAAAATAATACACTACATACTCTGACTGACTGGCTAATAGGAATCTGTCAAACTATGAATGCTATAACAGTCAAATAATAATAACACAGCACTACAGAAGGTAATAAATTACATACTTGCCACCATCCTTCACGTATTCTATACGGATCATGGAGTTATGGTTATTGGTTGCAGTGTGTATTACCAGGTCCCAGGGTCACCAGAACAGAGTTAAATGATGTAAGGGAGTAAGTAAAATGATGATCTATGTTCAAAACCAGCACTAGCCTTGGTACCTATTTACCTCATGCAGTATGTTTGTATACTAAGTATGAATAATCAGGTTCCTGAAAAGGAAGAGAAAATTGACAATGCCAGGGGCAGAATAGTTCCTTCCATTTATCATTAATTTTGGATTGAAAGACTTATTTATTTCTGTGGGTGCTGCAGGTTGTGGGGCATTGCTTAGAGTTGGCAAAGCTTCTCACACAGATCTGTAAGACTCTCTATACACCCAGTACAGTATTTACTTTCTTCACCAAAGTTCATCAGTGACTATCACATGGAAAGAAAGTATTCCAGCACCTCTGTATGCCACTGTCAGATAACAGCTGAATCCCAGACCAAAGGCCACAATAATCCTGGTTTTTTGTTACTGCTACTGCTTCTACTTGAGCAAAATGAGCTATTTCTTTCAATTTAGGCAATGCAGTATTTGTGCTTTAGTTTGAAGTATCACCCACTTACATTTTATTCATGAATCCTTTCAACTTCATTCCATCTCCACACTTCAGCGTATTGCATATCCACAGATTTGGTAGACCTCAAAGACAATGCTGATATATCATAACTTATACTCCAGGGAAGCACGAGGGTGGAATACATAGCGGCTGTGTAAAGTCAGAGACTGCTTCCAGATTCGCAGGGAAGATGGTTCTGAATAGGGAAAAACAAACATAGTTACACAAAATTGTATTGTTAAAAAAATCCCAATTACATAAATCAATGATATTTTACGCTGTACATGGATTTGTAGACTATTTAGGATTGACTGATACAGCTATCAACCACATACTGTCAGCAAGTTATGCATCTCCTGGTGTCAGAAAAAAAAAGGGCAAGGGTGTTACTTTTACATCTGAGATGAAATTGTGTGGTATTTTCAAAGCAGATGTCATCTCAGGAAAAATTATGCTTGGGCAGGAGTTTTCATGTAAATAATTTTCTGCTGGGCAATCTATTGCTGTTTGGATTTTTCGTAATTTATATAAACTCAAAGGTTTCTAAGAGTAGCTGCTATAATAATGGGGGAGAAAACAGGAAACTGGGAAACAGTCTAGACCCCAAATGTCCCAGTTTAAAGGATCCCAAACTCCAAATCTCATTTGCTCTTTTACCTGTTTAGGTAACACCTAAAATAAGCTATCCTCTTGTCCCATCTGCCCCCACTGCCTGCTCAACATATGCACTATGTCCAATTGCACCTCTGGAAAGCATCAGCACGGCTTGGTGAGAATAACCAGACAAATAGGGCAGTATCCATTCTCTTTCTAGGCATTCAATTTGTCACATATTTATTGCAGAGTGTGCTTTTAGTGTTTTCTGTGTCTGCCCTGCTGTGTGTAAGGCCAGACACATCTCTGTACCAAATGCCAACCCAACTCTTTTGTGTGTGCCCCCCTACCCCCACCCAAAACAATGAGGTGCTCAGGTGTAATTGTACAGAATTTGAACAATAATCCTGGCTTTCTCCTGAAAATGAACACTAGTGCATGAAAGGTAATATACCCCTCTTTTGCTGAGTGCAGGGCTCTGAAAGGTCACACTGGGAGAGAGACTGTGAATTGTTTGGAAAATAGCCAATTTGATTACAATGGGCAATTCTGAGCTTACAGTTTGCTTGTGTCTATCCTGCCTAAAGTGGCATCATTTGTAATAAAAACTGTATTGCAGAAGTGCTGTGGAAGAAATCACAAGCCCAGTTTTTATTCTGCTGAAGAATCAGAAAGGGGACTTAAATATCAAAACTGAGATACAACCTGCTCAGCATTGCCTATAATAGGGACAGCCAAAGCAAGTTCAGAAGCATTTACATTGATATTAATACATATCTGATAAACAGTCACAATTAACAGCAGCAATTAAAATGAAAATGCTGTCGAAGATTACAGCAGCTTGAAAATGAACACTAAAAGCTACTGCCAAGTTTTGAAGAACTATTTTAATTCTTACAAATATCAAATTCAACACAGACAGAATCCAAGGCATTTCTTTCTCCTCACTGTCTAGGTGTAGGACCTGTCATTCCCGGAAATTGCCACGTGCTGTCCAGTGGCTAACGAGACCAATTTGAATTCCCACATAGTAACACAGATTCACACATCTGATTCACAAGTCCTTTTTTGTCTTGTTGCATGAAATGGCAGGAGTAAAAATTTTAGTACAATACTAATAGTTCTGCCTGTAACTCCCCATGTAAAGCATCGTTGTTAGGGCCACTTTGGATAAATGAGTTCTCCCAGACATGCTCTGTTTGTTCTGGACATATTTCAACATTATTTTATGTTTGCCGAGGGTTTGCAATCATCTTGTAACTCTAACACATATCCACTGGGGTGCACGTGCTCAGCAGGTCTAACACCTTTGGAAATATGGCAGCTCTAATTACAGCTTCTGGCAGGTGGGTTGCTTACAGATTGAAGGTCCCTCTCAACGCCTTGCATATTTATAAGTATCTGAATAATGAATAACCATAGGTAGTCGTAGGACTGCAATTGAAACTGCAAAGGACTTGCAAATGGCCTGAGTAATTTTAAAAGAGGCCGCACCAACCTGTTCTAAGCCCCCTTGTTTCATTTAGTCATACTGGAAAGCTACAGTAGTTACTCCCTCCAGTGTCCTGGTGTGATGGCTGCATAACTCACTAATAAAGTATTACCATGTGATTCCTTGCTGGAAATCAACTGTTTCTAGCTAAATAGTACAGCTGGATGCACCATATTAAGGGGAAGGGAGGAAAAATCAAAACCAAATCAACAAAATTGTCCCTCTACAAATTATCTATTATGCCTAGAAGTTTCTTTAGGTTGCTACTGCAGGAGGAACTCCCTTCCAGTTTTTGAGATGATGGTCAACCAGGAGAAGTCTATTCAACTTCTACCAGAAAAAGCCAAAATCTCTTCACACAGCTTGGATAAGTCTGCAGACTAACTGGAGACAAAAAAACCTGTTGTTACAGTCTGTTCTTCCAGAGGAAAGAAATATTCTCAGTACCTGATTTACATAGATAGTCTCACCCAAAACACAGAGCTTAATGAAGATGACTCATCACTCCAGTTTTCTGGTATCTAAGAATCTTTCCTTAAATTTGTTTTCTTCTGCTGTGCCTGTTTTTGATGCTTTTCATGAAAGATTCTCCTGTCGTAACTTCCAATGACACTAAGACAATAAAGAATAATGTGAAGAATTTTCACCCAATGTTAAGGATTAATGGCCTAGTTTTCAATTCTCAGTTCATTAAGAACTGATCCCAAAATAATCTATTTTCTGATGGTCAGGAGGTTATGGTCTAGTAAAAGGCGAGGGATTTAAAGAAGAGCTCCTATGTAAGCCATTTAAAAACGGTCATAAATAGACAAAAAGAAAAAAATAATGTACAAAATAATCACAAATGGAAAACAGACTGGGCCACGGATTTTCAGACTCTTTCAGCCACCATGCAAAGTTGTGATGCAGATTTCCAGCATTTGTGGGGTTTTTTTAGTTTTTGATATTGAAGACTGTAAGGTAAGCATCATGCTACGGTTCTTTGCAAAGGGGCCTGCATGGGGGGAAAAATCAACAAATTATAAATCTCTAGTCAGGTTACCAAACTTCTCTCTGTCACAAAGAAATGCAGAGAAATTTGCCTATTTGTAAACTTTCTGAGAGAGGTATCAAGACATTGTTAGAAAGAAGGGCTAGGCAGCAAATAATTTTCATATCCATAAAGATTTGATATTGAAATTATTTTTGCAGCCTCAAAAATAAAATCTTATAGGATCAGAGAATAGTTTCAGAGGCAAAGGATTTTTTTTCTGCAAAAAGAAACTGCCAAAACTTCAGTTGTGTTCAACTGAAATGTTTAATTTGACTTAGTTTATCATTACTACACAAAAGGAAAAGTGGTTTCTGACTGGAAAAATCAATGTTTATAATTTTGTTCATAGTAAAGCAGATATTTCTTATTGCACTTGTGATTTTTTTAGCAAATAATTCACTTCAATGAAACCGCTCATTTTCTGAAATTCTTACAGCAAATCAGCATTTACCCCTTGAAAAAGATAATGGAGAATTCCCATCCAACCACACTGAACAATGTTCCTCTGTTTTCAAGTGTGGCTTAAGAAGCATTGACTTTTCACCTAAGATATTATTGAAGCTTATGGATCTCTTTCTTGACTGTCTTTCAAATAGTTAGAATCAGAAAAACACCTCAGGAGAGCATTATTTCCTACAAATCACCTTTTTGAAATGTTACATGAAACAATGGGGAATGTCTTAATCTCAGGAGTGGCATCCTCTCTAAGTATGAACTGAAGCTGTACTTCTGTAGACATAAATAAGAACTCCAAATTCCACCACCATCGCCTAACTAAAACCATTACCCCTGCTGAATTGTTCCCATGCAAGAGTCAAGTGGTATCACAGGTCATCTGTTCCCGGAGTCATCCTCAGTATATACTATTTCCAATGTTAAAAACTCTCAATTTTCTAGCTTAAGTAAAAGAAAGGAGGGCAGAACTAAAAAAAAACCACCAGCTTATTTTTCTACCTTTTTTTGTAAGTAACCTTGAATCAGAAGTTTGCAGTTTGCATCTGTATATCTCATCAAGAATATATGTCATTTCTCTAAATAAGCATCATATATCTCAATAGTAGGGTCACTTACTCGCCCCTACCCCCTCACAGTAGCTGATCTATCAAGTTAAATCACAGGCTTTTTGATATAAGTGTCAATGTAGATCTGACGCTAAAAAAAATAACTCACAGTGGGGCAGGAAAATAGTAAACAAGGCAGAAAAAAAATTAACTCCTTAGGCTCTCTGGTTACTAAAATCCAGAGAGGCTGGTGCACAATTCATGCTGTAATGAAAATATTTTAGTTCAACTATTTTGAATGCTTACACAGTTTTTCATGAATTTATCTTTCTTTTCCTTTTCAGATCTCTTGAACTACATGTTGTCTTTCTTTTTATATTCTTCTCTGAAAACTTTACTGCTTCAGCTTCCACGTAACCTCTTCTTCTCTGATGGGCACCATTCTCTGTCACAATCACATTTTTCTCCAGATTAAAAAAGCTCAAATTACCAAAAAAAAAATTCCCAGAGGCATTTAAGAACAGCAGCATCTGCTAAAACAAAGAAGGCTGGAGGAATCAATAAGACTGAAACTCAACTTGATTAGAAGATTTTCTAGTAGGAGTGTTTTTCCACAAATTCAACATTTAAATGTTTAATGGGAACAAATGTTCAAGTTCCAAGTAGTACAAAACTTTCAAAGGAAGATAATAGGGGACCAGAGCTTTGTCCTCAGAAGAGCCACCAGCCCAGTACTAGGGAATTCATGTCTGTTCAAGATAAGGCATCTCCAGCCCTGCTCCAGTGACTAAGGACCTGTTCTGAATGCAAGAGCTCCTGCAACAGAGGCTGAGACCCAGTATGAGAGGCAGTGGGCAACAGCCAACACCATGAATTGTTGGGTGCACTTCTCCAGCCCTGAGTGGGCAGGAGAAGTAGCACAGCACCTTTGGTTCCCACTGGTCCCTATCCCATTGTCCCACCTCCTTGGGTTTCACACAGCCTCATCTGTATGCCTGTGAGTACAGATGCTCACCAGTTCCATCCTCCAAGCCTCACCTGGGCATAACTTCAGAGGAGAAGGTGACACAGGCCTAAAGAGGGCTGGGAGCACACTCACAGCATGGACAACAACACCACACCACTACACTAACTCTGACCTGGCCTCTCCTACCAGTCAGTGAGTCTGAGGCCCTTTGTCTCATGCAGGCATCCTGCTCTTTGTGTTGCATGGTGGTTCACCCCAAACAGGAAGGGTACATCTTTCTCAAGCGCTGTGTATAAGAGCATCTCAAAGAGCAAATGCTATTTCCAAAAACTGTGTCTATGTGTAGCATCCAGATTTTTGTTACAAACGATTTGGACTTCATCCCAATACAAAAGAAGTGGGGGAGAAGTACATACTCTCTAAAACTTTGAAGTTAAATTTTCTTGGTCATATTTAGTAATGTGTTCCTGCATAAATACTATGGTGCATTTAAACTCCAGTCTGGCTTCCTTCAAAGTCAGCACCTTACTCCTGACAGCTGCTACACAAGATCACTGCACTGCAAAGCTGTGCCAAGCATCAGTCTTACTTCAATATGTGGCACATAAAATGCTACTGGCTTGGCAACAAAGATGACAACACTCATCCTGTCTCTGTTAGAGGCATACTCCATACTCAGGGAGATGACAAAAGCGAGCACATATTCAAAGGTCCTTGAATAGAACAGAAGTAAGATTATTATTTGCTTCAGCCTAAATAACTTAGTCTATAAAAACACCTTTTCCTCTTTAAAAAAACATTGAGTTCGAAGCTGTCACAGTAAGCTTTATACCATGAGCTGTAGTGATGTTCTGGAGGATGGGCTTGCTTTATCCACCAGCTTGGAAGTAAAGTGGGATGTGATGGACAGTGCAGCCACAAGAGCACTGTAATAGGGGAACATGGAAAGAAAAGGACCCTGAGAATAAGTACAGTGAAGGGGCACATGTTAGGTCTCCTTGACATATTCTTTTGGTTTAACAGTCAGTATTTTACTGTTCTCAACAGTGTTTATATCCCAAACATTAACAATCTCCCTACAAATAACAGAGAACTTACGCAGTACACACAGACTTAGAAGAGGAGATGTATTAGCTTTAGATGCCAGGCCTTCAGCAGATGGTGGATTTTCCAGCTCCAGCCCCAGCCCCAGATTAGAGTGGTCTGCAAGAATGGCTCTGGAGAACACCTTCCAGTCTTGCTGTCCTGCTCATTTTCCCTGCAGACTCTTCCATTTCAGGAAGATCCTCCTTGGGAAGCACTCAAGGCATGCTTGTTTCCAATTTATTAATTAGAACTAAATAACTGGGCAAAAGTAGAATGTGCACATAAACAAACACAATTAGAATAAAGTGTGGAAGTAGCAAATTCGTCTAATGATCAGGTTGATTAAATTACTTCAGATAAACCAACAATTCCTTATAAGCACTGTGAAACGGTTTAGGAAGTCTACAGCCTCGTTTAGCTCTCAGGCTGGAAAATAACAGGGCTTTTATCGGTTCTCAGTGCCAAGTGACATATTTAAGTTCCAGCCAAATAGCTGGTACAGAGAGTGTCAATTGCTCCCAGGCTGAAACTAGTGTTGAGACTGCAGCTCTGCTGCCAGCTCCAAGAGTTTGTGCAGATTATTGGTTATCCAACACCAGCCAGCCCTTTCTCTCACTTCCCTCTCCCCCTCAAAACTTCCAACAATGGATTACAGTGGATTACATCAGAGATATTACAATATTTCAACATGACACAGCTTCTTAAATCTAATATTCAGAAGATTAATTCAATGAAATAGCATGATCTATCATGATTCAGCTGCAGCTAGTTATAGCAAAAATCCTTCTTTGCTCACTGTGCTCTGGGAGTTTTTGTCCCACGTGCGCTTGCCAACAGCTTGCATTTTAAAAATGCAATAATATTGAAAAAGTATTGCTTAACTTACAAAGATGAGAAAATAAACATGCAAAAGTAGACAAAATCTGAGAGAAAGGCTAAGCCAGAAAAAAAATTGTAACCTTTTTACTTAAAAAGCATATCTTGGGAGCTCACTTTTTTTCTGCAGAAATGCCTGTCTCATGACAGAAATGGCCATGGGATATTTGTTTTGTGTTTGTGGTCTTTGGACATTAGATTAGTAACACTTTGTTAACTATCAAAATCCTTTCCCTACTGAAACTGGGGTTTCAGCTGCTGTGCAAGGTGCAATTTCTGGAAGCACAAACCACACAGAACAGTGAACATGGCCATGCATCAGAGAGCAGAATCCAGTGCTATCCTCCACATACTCCTGAGAACTGTGCTTTACTTACACTAAGCTCTCCAATAGCTAAAAGATGAGTTTATATGAAAGAATTAATGATATCCCATTTAACATGAACCTAAGAATCCAGAAGACAGATACAGAATCTTGGCAAATCACACTAGATTAATGTATTTGAATTGGTGCCTAAAATGTTCAGATCAATGTCTTGGGTTTTTGGTCGACAGCTTTTTCCCCTTCAAACTGACAGAGGTCACAGTACATGCAGTTCATCATTTCAAGGCATAAGAATTAGGCTTTGACTAATTGGAAGATTTGCCTGTTATTTAAATGAAATTTGTTTGCAGTTTCATCATCCATGTGGAATCCAGAAAGGCATCAGACTATCCCATCAATTTAGTTAGCACAGAATAAATGAATAAATAGGCTGACAATTTTCTCCCCTGGGACTTACACTGTCACTACATTGTTTCTCCATTATTAATTACCTATGTAAAAATAATTCACTGTACAGCAGTATATACTCTGTGCTGGAAATGACTGGATCAGGTGCCTTTCTGCTTGTCTTTCTCTGTGCATTCAATTCTCTCGGTGTCAGCAAGTGATGCTCGACAGTGCATGCACTGAGGGAAAAAAGGGAAAATCAAGTTGCAGACATCAAAGGGTTACAGCCTACATTTTTTTTGGATGTGTACAGTAATAGGGTTAGTTCTTTTCGATTTTGTATGAAAGAGTCATTTACAGCTGCTGCTCTGCTTCAGAGGTTTGGATTCTGACTCGCTTGCAAGCAGTTTGTGTGCAAGGCAGAGATGTAATATGCTAGTAGACGTCACTGACAGGTCAAGGAGTCCTTCAAATGCTAGAAGCCCACAGATCCTCTAATGAAAAGGGGCAGGAGAGAACATTTCTTTGAGACAGAAATTTTTTTAAAAATATTTTACATGTGTTTGCTTTGCATAAAAAAATTTGACACAATTTAGTGGAGTAAAAACTTATGAGTTTATTTTCAGTAAGCTAATACTCTGCAGATTGCTTTCACTTAACCAGTAAGAGAGAGAGGGAAGTAAAAGGGTAGATGTGGAAATTCAGGACTTTCCTGATATTAAACTTCAGATTTTCATCCACCCTTCACCTAAGTGCCAGAGGAACACGCAAATTCATCTCCATCCATTGCACAATCAGCTCTATCCCAAATCCTTTTCTTATGTATCATCTGAGTAATTTTTTTAGGGTCATTTAAATAATGTCACGTTTCATTTGTGTCTTACAGACTTTGTCATGTGCTTTTTATCTCCTCTGCTGCAGGATTATTAATCCTTTCAAACCTGCAAAAAACTAAGTCAAAGAAGAAATTCAGTCTTCTCAGTCCTATGTCCCAAAGGGCTCTCATAATTTCAGTTCCAGTCCTATGTAATTTCAAAGCCGCTCCACTGACTCTTCCAGGCAACAATTCCTTCACAGCCAAAATTTTTGAAAGGGTTCAGACATCCAGTCTCTCCAAAAATGCTACCAATAAGCCAGGAGAAACACTTTGAGTATTCTCATGAGGATGAGATAGGTTATTTTTTCTTATAGCCCTCTCCTGTATTCTGTAGAAGAATGGTGCTGTCTTTAAAGCACTCTTCAGACAAAGATGTGGCTTTGGGGAACATAGCAGTAAAAATTTGTGTTCCCATTGGGCTTTTTGCATAGCAGAGTGCACTTTTCAGCATCTTGTATATTATCTGCTCCCTGCATAAAGGAATTCTAAACTAAATTCCTTGCGGGACCTCCCTCCACATAATGCAAAACTTTAATTTGTGCCCTCTGCTTCTTGCATTTGACAGAGATTCAAACTGTCTTGCGTCAACCATTCTTCCTATTCCCTCAAGATCTTCATGGAGCAAAATGATCTCACCTCTCAGTCTTCTCTTTCAGAAGAGTACAGCCCTTATTTCTTTGGTATATCTGGGACAGCTAGTTTCCCCCCATCCCTGCATTATTCTGCTTGCTCTTGCTATATCTTTGTCTATCACTATAATAATTCTTTAATCTCAGTTGTTCAGAAATTAGGATGATAGGTACAGGCATGGTATAAAGGGGGATACTTTCTAGAAACTTAAACCCACTATGCAATAATTGCCAAGTACTCTATAAATTTCTACACATTTATACACCAATTTTAATTTTTCAAATTTCTTCTGCTGCCTATGAACTAGATTTTCCTGAACTGCATTTCTGCATAGTATGATATTTCAGGGTCTGATCCTCTGTTTTGTCCAGCTCCTCATTACTTTAATTTTATCTAGGTCATTCATCTTCCCATTCACACATGTAGTTTCTTTGTAGTGGCAGCACTTCCTATTTCTGCATTATCTGCAAATATTTTTGCTTTATAGTATTTTCATTTTCCTTAGGCTTCAGATAAATAGTCTGAATAAGAGTAACAAATCTAGTCCAGTTCTTGTCCATGTGATACTCTGTTCCTCCATTCAGGTCACACCAAAGCAGTACGATCTCTCTGTGGTCTCCAGTGAGGCCACCCCTTAATCCATTCAAGCACATCAACCCCTGTGCCACACTGCTGACCTCACACATCAGCCTTTTTGCATTTGTTGCTGTTGCAAAAGCATAATGAAGCCTGCATAAATTATATCTCCAGCTGCCTCTTGCCAGTTCTTTGCACTCTTGCCTCAAAACAAAAATTATATCAGCTGGTTAAGACAGGATCATCTCCCTGTTAATCCATGTGCATCCCAATTGATCAAATAATATCTCAGTAAGGGACCCTGGATCCTGCCTCTGATGAGTTTTAATAGCATTCTCTCCACCAGTGCCAGCCATATTGTCATCTGCTTCTTTCTGTCATCTCTGACATAGGAAAGAAATGGCTCAGCACTAAGCAATCTGTGGTACTTTAATACCTATTCTCAAAACAACACAGCATGAGGATTTCAGAAATATTCAGAACAATGGCTTGACGATAAGAGATCCAGGGTACACATTACATGAATACCACTTTTCAAAATGACACAGCAGGAGGATTTCAGAAACACTTAGCTCCTCCTGCTTCTTGAGGATCAGTACAACACACCCTGTTGATAGAGCAAATCAGCCAAGAAGAGCTTCATGTAAAGGAACGCTGATTTTTTGACAGGTCTTTTTGCACATGCACACCTCAGAAGCTTTAAGCCTCCTGGAACAATTTGCCACTCATAATTCCCTATTCATAAAATCCTATAAGAAACCTTTCCAAGCTTTCAACTTTTTTTCTTCTCCATGCTGAGAAGCACCTCTTATATGAGGATACTTTGAAATGGTGAGGGCTATGGCACACATTGCTATAAAATACATGAAATGTCCTATAGTATGCAAAAAAGGGGAAACCCACAAACTTCCCATTTCCATTCTGGAGGGAAACAGTGATGGCAAACAAAAGCTGTGTTGGTGATATTGTTTGGTCTTGTGGTACTGCTCATCTACTGCATTGCCAGCCTGTCCCAGGAGAGTCCCCACAGTGCCAGGTAGAGCGGAGTTTGTCACGAGCTGTGGCAGAGCTCATGCAGGCAATGGGCTGATTTCTGCTGCACCCTTCTGCCCCAGCTGCATAGGAAACTTGTGCACACTTCCAAATACACAGGGCTGCCATCTGCAGAGGTGAGGGATGATGAGTCCATCCTGATACAAGTCTTGGGGCGGTAAATTCTGCCTTTGAGTTCAGCCTGTTTTCTTTCACCCCTAGGAAGAGGAGTTTGAGCAGTCTGAAAAACACAAAAAGGCTTTGGCATGTTGGAAAAGATGTGAGTGACAGGGAGTTTCTACTCCCAGTTGTGATGTCCACATTCTCTTTACATGACCAGTGTTTCCCTCCAGCTGGGAACTGGTCCTCCAGTCTTTTAAAAAAGTATGTGCTTTGCAGTAGCTTATAGCGAACATGCTTCAAGAGTATTTCATATTGAGCACAATATAGCTTTGATTGGCCTGCTCTTGCTTGACATCCTCTCTTCTTTTGCTGTACTGATCTCCAGGAGAGAGGAGTGTCAAAAAAAAAAAAAAAAAGAAAAAAGAAAAAAAAAGAGCACTTCTGAGTAGGGTGATTTCTTCAGGCTAAATCCATTCAGGATGAGCCCCTACACAACACGGTCTGATTAAAACTTCCTTCAGAGTACTGTGTGAAGTGACTAATTCAGAGAGCTTCACAATGTTTACGAAGCTGGGGTCCCATATCTGAAACAAACCCCTACTTTTATCTATCACAGGGGCCTTTTGGCTCTGACTATTGCTTTCTCTGTGTAGGTTTTATATTTTCCCAGCACTAATGGCAGCAACGTCTGCACAGTTGTATTTAAAGTTGTATCAAAGATATCCAATAATGAGAGCACACTTACAGGGAATTTCAAAGTCATCTCTAAAATATAATTTGGGGCTGAAACTCAGCAAGCAGAATCTCATCCCAGAAGCAAATTCTTTTGTGACATTAAGGGGATTGGGGGTGAGGGGAAGAGGGAAGAGAGAAAATTGCTGTGAAGGTGAACAAAAAAGTGCTTTGTGGGGAAGTGAAGAGACTACCTTCAAAGAGCTTAGAATCCCAAATATTGAAGAGAATATGTGTGTAGACTTAAATCTGACAGACAATTTTCCCTTTGAAAGTCAGTTCCTGCTTAAGTTCACATTGAGTGTCAAGTGTTTGCCCTTCAAATGAAGCCGAGTACTCATTTTCGAAGGCCTGCTCTTCACCACAAGCACTAACTTTGCTCATAATTAGTTAATTGTGTGCAAACTCCATCTATTAAATAAACCCATAAGTGGGCTCTGAGCAGAAAGTCATATTCAGTTTTCTCACTTCCCACTCTTTTGGAGAGCCCCTGCATGAGGCTGGAGTATCTGATTTATTCAGGAGTTCTGATCAAGGAGCTCATGCTGGAGCAGTGTGGACAATTAAGAAACACAAATCCCTTATCACTATCAGTTCTGATGGGGAAAAAATAAAAGGCACCACAATTCTTCTCCCTGGACTCCTTCTGAGATTTCAAAGAGAGATTCATGACCCAGTACTTGTGCACACAAAATACAACCCTAACAAAACCACAAAAACAGTAATTACTGTGAGCCTGTGAGTCCCTTCCCTGACTTTTGAAGCCACAATTTGCCTGAGAAGAACTAACTGCAGAGCTCAAACCAGAATAA
Source organism: Sylvia atricapilla (assembly GCF_009819655.1). NCBI lineage: Eukaryota > Metazoa > Chordata > Aves > Passeriformes > Sylviidae > Sylvia > Sylvia atricapilla. The sequence goes on from NC_089142.1 coordinate 60,060,097, forward strand.
CAATAAGCAGAAATGGAAATGTGAAGAAGCATTCAAATAAAGCCACACCAGGACAAAATTAACTGATCACTATGGAAGACTTTTATACATGCCAGATTGACTGGCAAAAGAAGATGCAGAAGGGCTCGATCAGTTAACAACAGCAGCAGATGGTCAAATGGTGTTGGCCAAGAAGTCAACAAGACTGCATTCCCCATATGGAGAGGTGTGTGGAATGAGGCCTTCAGCAGGAAATCCTTTGGTAATTGGGAGGCAGGCAGCTGTGTCCAGCTGTCCACTGCAGGAGCATGGGAGCAGCCTTACCCATGCTGACCAAGAGCAGCACTTGCTGTAGTTTAGCAGAGCAATGATTTCACTGCCCTTTATTCCCTGCAAGTGCCAGACATATTGCTACAGCTGTTCCACACACGGAGGCAAAACAGGGAAAAAGTTGGTTTCCCAAAGAGAACCATTTTTCCTCAGCCAAAATAAAAATAAAAACGAGCCATTGGATGGATTTCCCATCTATATTGCAAAAGAGAGCAAATTCTTGGTTAGGACCATGCCAACCATCTCCAATGCACTTCCACACACTTTCAGTTCAGGATTAGAGCCAGGTGCCATTGCTGCAATGGATGGCAGCACCTATGACTCCTGGCAGAGATTGCTCCACAAGAGGATGGACCAGGCAGCAAGTAAGGCCTGCCCCTTCCCCACAGAGCTGCACTCTCTGACAGCTGCCAAGACCCTTTCCGCACACAAGGAATTAAGTTTCACAGACGTCTGTGAGTTCAGTATTGCATCTATTCTGAGAAATTGATTATATCCAGGCCAAGGAGAGCAAGGCAAAAACACGCCTGGAGATCTGCCCAAGGTCACATCATTAATCTATTGGAGAGCTTGAAAGGGAGGAGAGATAGATCTGCTGGCTCCTACTCCTTTGATTAATAACCAAACTGACACGTGCCCTCTACGGCCTGGTGTAAATCCAAGTTAATTAAACCAACTTGTGTGTGAACATTATTACATCAGTTGAAACCTGGCTAATATCAGATTAACTTGCACCTGCAAATGCAGAGCCACCAGTCAAACTGCCATAACCTGTTTTGAAACAAAAATGCACGAATCTTCACAGTGGTCCCACCACCCCATCCGGTTTTGTGTTGAATGACCCCTCTGCAGACCAGTGCTTGATAGTCTGGTAAAAGCTGTGCATGGCACAAGGAAGGTAAGAAAGGAAAAGCTAGGCTATGCCTAGTGATGTGGGGCTAATACAGGATGATGTAACTGGCAGCTCAAAAGTTTCAGTTGGAAGCATTATCTCTGCAAAATATACAATATTGTAGCTGTAATTATTAGGAATTGGGATTATCTATTCAAACAGTTGAGTAGCCTGGAGAAGTAAGACATGGAGAGAGATACAGTTTCTAATTAAACCAGCTGACCTAGTTGGGAAAAACAAACCATGGCTCTCATCAGCCCTTCTTTGCATCCAGAATGAAAGCCACAGACTTTGAACTAAGAGCAGGCTAGAAACAATTGCTCTGAGTGTTCAGCCTTCTGCTAATCTACTCGGCAGAGTCATGATTTGCGTGTGATACAGAGTGTGTAAATACAGGAATCTCGCTATACCTCCCTGTTTGCTTTGTTTTATATTGCCTAAAACAACAACAACAACAAAAAAATGCAATGAAGCCCCCCGTCTTACTCATTTCAAACATTGCCATATCATGGCAGCTGCTCAGGCTTGACCACGACCACTTAGCTTTTGGGTCAATGTTTCCTGGCTATGCTGATATGCCTTGTGGCTTAATTACAAAGGAAGCAGTGACTGCTTTAAAGAGAAGTTCATTTGAGGAATTCGGTTGTGAAAGGAGCCTGGCTTATAGAAGCACTTGAAAGGAAACACCAGGTGCCAACTGCTTTGGTCTAGAGGCTCTATTTTCCTGGCTGTGGGCAAAACACAGAACACAAGCCAAGAGAAAAGTCACATCACTGCTCAGCATCATTCGTTGCTCACTCCTTTACACTGAAGACCCTTGTGGGTGGAAATTAGGTTCCCATCAGAGATAGGTATTGCCAGAATTAGCAGCAAAAGAGTCTGGTATTGCCATCATAGGCTCATTAGCATACAAAATGTCTCTGTAAGTGAGAATTGTGTCAATCGCAGATGCTGTGCTCCATTGTCTTCAGCGCTGCTGTGCACAGGCAGAGCAGTTCACACACCCTTACTCCGGGGTAATTCACACTCAGCTCATTGCAGTGGTGAGGAAAGACCAGAGAGCAAGGGGTTGTGTAGGAAGAAAGTGCTAAAACTTCATGCAAATTATACTCTACAAGCGTGAAAAACAACTAGATGGAAGCAAAAATCAAGATAAATAGGGGGAGGAGAATGGTTAATTACCTTGCACTTTGCAAGGACTGTGTTTGCCTCAGATAGGCTCTCCTCAGTGTGGGATAGATAATTCCCAACAATATCACCACAGTGCTCTCAGAAAGATAACGCTGGAAAGGGAAACCAATTTTAAGACAAACAATGTTATTTAAAAAGACAGAGATTTCACTGTACGGTCATTTTGAAGTGGGCAAATTAACAATTAAAAAGACTCTCATGTGCCGTAATCTCTGATTGTTTTATTATAATAGCTATCGCAGTAGAGAAGATTCTCTTCAGTAACTAGAGATCTCATTTCTGCTAATTTTGTGCAACTCTAAAGGAGTCACTGATGTTCGTTTGTAACTTGCCACACTCCTCCTCCCCCATCATTGCTTCTTCTAAGAATATGTCTCTAGAAAGTACACTGATTATCAGTGGAATTTCTCTAGCGACTTTAAGCTTTTGCTGTCCAAACTATAACTGCTGAGCAGTTAGAAAGTGGCCAGGAGAATGCATAACGGATATGGCATCAGAAAACTTTTCCCAGCTGTACTCCACACCACCTCACCATCTGCAAGAATCAAGAAAGACAAAAAATGCCTGCACAAATCTGCATCCAGACGTCAACTCTCAGGAGTACAAATTTCAGCTTCTCTGACTCTCCAGTACAACATAATCTGAGGATCTTGATGCATTTTAATAAAAAATCCTTAATGTGCTTACATATTGTTTAAGCTTAAAGGAGCTGAGAGGTGAAGTCAGACCTGTATAGGTGTTAGCTGCTTCAAAAGACTCACGGGAGTATAGACCTAAGTGTTTAGTCATGTTCACACATGAAATCTGGGGTGGAATCAGAAATGGAACATCTCTTGCCAGAAGAGCACATTAACAGGCTAACATTAAAACATCCATCTTTTCTAATGGTGACACCAATTTCCACAAACTTTCTCCCATGAGGGTGTTACAGCAACAGAGAGATATTGGCAACAAGCCTTTGCTTTGCAGCAAAAGCAGCCCATCTAAAAAAGATAAATATTTCTGAAGAGTTAAAAGAAGGGGGAACCCCACAACCTCTTAAAGTAAATACAAAAATCCACAGATACATATACATTCACAGAATAGAATATTTTTCCTTTATGAACATGACCACTAGTGGCAGAGCCAACACAGAATCTGTTTAGAAACCAGTGGAAAGGTGAGTATGTGTCACATTCTTTTCAGAAATGGTCACTTTAACTCTGCAATGAGCTAAATACATTCATCAATAAAGGGTTACAGGAGTAACTGAACCATACAGCTTTCTAGGCTGGTTACATCTACCCCATACACACGATTTTGATTTTTTTGCTTCTCACTTTGAAACCTGGCCTCAGTGCTCTGGCTTTTGTTATGCAGAATGCTAATTATCCTGCAGAAATGATACTGCAAGATTCTGGGTATACCTGTGCTATGACTCGGGGGCATGGGTTTCAGTGCTTTAGACATCGTTAGGGCAAGTCAAAGTTTTATCTGAAACTTTATAACATGAAAAATTACTCTCTCCCTAGAAATAAATTATTTCTCATACATTTTTCATTTTATAATTTTTTGGAGTTGTCAAGTAAAACAATTTTTCACTTTTCCAGTTTTGGGATTTCTCTATTCCTTTTTCCTCTCCACTTTTTTTCCATAGGAGCAAGGAAAATGGGCAGATAAAACTAACATTTGAAAATACTTAAAAGGCAGTGAGAGAAATAACTAATGAATACCCAAAAGCTACAACAAACCAGTTAAAATTGTCTTTGTACATAATTTTAAGAAACTGGGTTTTTTTATATTTTTTAATATTTATATTATACATGTTGCCTCTTTTTTGGCAACTGTGATCATAGTATGTGTTCTCCAGACTACAAAAGCATTAAACCAGTGTTTACTACAAAGCCTGTAACTGAGGACAGTTTCCTAGCAAACCCATTGAAGAGACAGTTTCCTAGCAATCCCAGTGAAAGAAATGTTTTTCTCCATTCTGATCAAAAGAATAAAATCCATATGTCCACTGAAAATGTACATATCCTTATGAGCTCAAGGAATATTAAATCTATGTACATTTTTTAAATTGCTCTTTTTTCACCCTTTCATAATTCATTGTCAGAGAATTAGGAACAGCAGAAGAAATAAAATACAAAAAGCAGCTAAGAATCACAAAATATTTTACAGAAGTGGATTGGAATAATTTTATCCTCTTCTACAAAGGAAGCTGTTGAAGCACAGACAAGAAAAGCAGTGCACTGGAGTCACTGACTGTCCATGTTTCTTAATTCCTGCCACCATTTGCTGTCCATTAAACCTCATCTGCGGACAGTGTTCAGGACTGGATGGAAGAAGCACCTCTTGCCATTCTCCCAACTAGGCCAGAAATGAAAACAAGTCATGCCTCCTGGGAACTTGCTTCTACTGGAAGAAGCCTTTCTGAGCTGAAAGGATCAGAAATATGATTAGTATTTTCACCCCAAGCAAGAATAGCCAACAAATCTGACATTGTACTAGTCCTGGGTATTGTTTTTCTGGCCCTTGGAGCACAGGACAAGTCTCAGTGTCCATCTACTCAGACCTCAGTGCTGTAGTCAGATCCCCAAATAAGAGGAGACACAGTTTTGCCCAAGACCTAGAAAACTGGCTGGCCTATAATCCAAAATTTCTTTTCAGAGAGACTTTGGTATGCTAATTCATTCCTTGCAGCTCCAATTCTACACCAAAAAGCTGTGGACAATATTCATTCTCCTGTTAATGAAAAATAGTTTGCAATTTCACCAGAATGAGCCCAGCAGGAGAGCCAGGTATTATTAGCACCACCTGTCAGGCTAACTTTATGTGCCTGCAAGCCCAAGAACAAGCGGTGATACCAACACACAACCATTTTTTTAAAATGTGTGGCTCTGCAACTCTAGTGTGCTCCCCTGCTTAGAGGGAAATAACTTTGGAGAACAAAGTGCTCTGGCAAACAGGGGACCATGCCTGAATTCATCACATCCTAGTAGCTAAGACACTTCCTGATATCCAGTCTATTTATATTGCCTGCAGATACCCAAACTCATAGCATTACAGAATCACCTCTTCACAGGGGACATACAAATTACCCTCAAAGGGAGAAGTCAGACTTGACAATCAGGTCATATAAAGGTTTTGAAGCACTTTTTCCACCTCATTCAGAAATCCAGTACAACAGCCAGTGCTCAAGGACATTGCTTGGCTTTGAGATATGCCCTGAAGAGCTACAGTAGGTCCAGAAATCAATGAGTAGCTTGAACCGCATCATAAACACACCATAGGCTTTTTTCACCTGTGACAGCTATATTGAGGATAATTTCATATTACTTAAGTGCTTCAGAACAATCATCTGTGAGAGGATGCAATAATGTGAGAATTGTTTATACAAAACCACAGAGCCCATTTCAGCACTGTAGGATACGTAGCAAGTTTTGCTCTTTGTTGATGAGTAATGCTGCAAGCCAAGCAAAGCTGCAGTTCCTACACAGCTATATTGTGTATGGGCATGCCAAATAAACAGCACTGGTGGGAGTGATGGGTGGTTTCAGGAATGTGTAACAATGTCCCACTTGAACTGGGCAGGAGGAAATTTTGGGTCATTCAGAAGCAGGGAGGAAAACGGGACATAGTGAAGAACAGAGCAAGAAGAGTTTACCTTCCCCTAGTGTTTCGACCTTTCAAGTTCAACAGGGATTTCCCCTCTCTCCCCATGTGTGGGGGACCTTAGGAACCCAAGGTACAGCAGGCCACTTCAAGGCATGGCCCATGGAAAATTTCAGCCCCCTTGGAAAAGCCAGCAGGATCTGATTAACTGAGCGAGAAAGGTGAAAGTGTGTGTGTCACCTGTGTTAACCTTGCTCTTGTATTTATATCTTCTACGTGCACCTATCAGCAGGAAATCTCTTTTGCTACTGTACAAAAAAAATTTCACTCTGCTTTGTGGTTTGTACAGCTTATAGTATGATGATCCTCCCTCAAAAAAAGGCGAAAACTCTCCTAAACTATACTGCTGTGTAGGATTCAAGGAACACTGTGATGTAGGCACATGTATGTCTGTGATACCTGATGGGAAGAGATACATTTTTTTATATTTGTAGGATTTATAAGACACAATTTGAGAAGGATCTGTTTCTATCAGTTACTACTAGTCAGCATCCTAAACACATGGAGAGTAAAAGCTGAACAGGATTCCAATAAGGCCTACAGCCCACTCAAGGAATAGGTTTGCAAAGAATACCATTTCAAATTTTACTTTAAAAATCCTCTAATTTCTTTTTTATAAAGAAATTTGTCTCCACTCCTAGCTCCAGGTCAAAGGTTTTGGTTGAAAATTTGAAATTAAAGAGAGAATAACTAGATGACGTGATAAAATTCATCTAATCACTCATTCAAAATGTTTCTGGGGTGAAAAGCTGCATCCCACCGTTCCTCAGTGCAGAATTGCACACTAACCTGACAAGTATATGGTGCACACAGCAGTCCCTTATTGTTCAATTTCATTTCCCTACAGTGTCTGGTTAACAAGCAATAGCCAGGAGATGCCATCCCCCTTAACTCAGTGAGAGTCACAAAGCAAATTCTCCTCCCTTTATCTCTTGATTTTAAGGCAACTCCCTCAACTCCAATCAGACTAACTGCTCAAAAGACATTTTGATCCCTAGCAGGTACTCCAAACATGCTGAATAATGCCAGATTTTGCTTCCATAAACAAATCCAACAAGTGGCACTGTACTGTCTCCAGTCTTGTCTGGCAGTAGTCAGCCCAGGCAGGATCTGAGAGAGTCATTTCTCTTCACACACAGCTCTCAGTGAACGCCACCATCTGCTTTTAGGTGGTTAAACCACCTCTACATTGGGTCTGAAAATATCCATCAAATCCTGCAGCTTCTGACATGGGATAATTTCAGCTTTCTGCTATACCAACCTTGGCCAACTGTGATAGACTTTGCTCTAGACTTACATGAGTGGAAAAGGGAAGTCTGATCTATGGTTTCCTCAGGGCTCAGAAGGGCTCAGAAGGGCTCAGGGCCAATGATCCTTCTGCATAGCAGGTCCCATGCACAGATCCCCATGCCCTAAATTGCACCAACAGTGTACAGGAGCACATGGTGACCTGGGTCCCTCAGTTTACCCAAGTGTGCCAAAAAATGAAATGAGCAAGGTGGGGCGGGGAATATTTTTAACCTACATCAGCTTCATCTCCCAATTTCAACCTATAGCTGGAAAACTCCATCCAGCCTATGGAGGAACAGATACAGAACAGCAGAGACATCCAAAATATTAATTCCTGCTATATCCAAAAATACAATACTGATTACAGTTGGTTATCATACATGAGAGCAAGAGATGATAACAACATAGTAACTCTGACATAATTTTCCAGTATTACTGAAGAGTGAATTATAAAAAAGATGCCTGGGCATAATTATTCTCCAGATGAAGAAATCACATAATATGTCCAAAACTAGGCTACTGCAGCAATCTTCAGACTTTTCAGATCACATTTGTGTTTTATTTTCTAGCTTTTTTGCTGCAGACAGGTGACAAAAACTGCATGATCATAGTTACAACCCAGATGCGGTTGTTTATGGTACTTTTTGGCAGATGCAAGGGTTACTTAAAGGCATCAGTTTTACCCCAGAAGAGCTGCAGAAATAGGACTGGCTTCTTTGGAGGAATTTAGAGGGTATAAATATCCACAGGCAACAGGTATTTATTTCTACGCCTGCAGGTAAAAACAAGTGGTAATAGTAATTGCAAAGCAATACATTTCTAATTGCAATAGATCATACCCTTCAAGGCTAGACTTCGAGATTAGTTTCTGAGTCCTGAAGCATACTAAACAGTTCTTCTAGCAAGATGCAATATGCTTTCAGCAACATGAAGGAAGTATACAATGCCTGGTTAGAAACATGCACACATGGAAATGAGTTTAACACTTTCACAGACCAGCCACAGAGGCTTGCTCAGATAAAGTCCATGTGAAGAAAAATGTGGTTTTTGTTTTTAAATGTTGCTGACTCTACAGCATTTCCTGCTGTATCTCCATTTCATCACCAGACAGGGGACAATGGTGCACAGAGAAACAGCCACAGAGAAACAGCCACAGCACAGGGGCTGCCCTGCTCAGCCACCACACAGAGACTTTGCTGACAGCTGTATGGCAGCTGGAGCCCACTGCCAGCACGAGCTCAGATCAGGCTGCAAGCGCTCACTGGCTAGGCCAGGGGCACCTGTACTCTCCATGGACAACTCCTAGAAAAAAGCACAGACCTGAAACATAATTATTAACTTGTGCAATCTGCTTTTACATTTTTGTAAAGGTTATTTAATAAGTAGTCCTTTTCCAAAAACCCCAGGAGAAAGACTCCTTAAGAATCCATTTATTTATTTACTTTTCTCCTACAATTCCATGCCTTGTACACCTTACTAGGACTTTCACCAGGGCAATCATTTGAGGCTCTCATTTAATTACTTCTAAGAGCTAAAAAAAATTCCTCCTTCTCTTATGTTTACATCCTCCCAATTTGTCCCTCATACAACTGCTTATTAAGGCAACTTAGCTAAAATTTTTTTGTCCACTTTCGGTTTTTGCTGCACTCCTTCAAATCTTTTTCTGAAGAACCCATTGTCTAGAAAAATGGGATCTTGTAGCAACAATTAACTATGAGAAAACCATTACTCAACCCCAAAATACTTTATTTTGAAACACGGGCCTAGTGCCACATTACCCCCTCGCATTCTATAGCATCAGACTGTGCTTCACATGTTGGGAAAGTCCTGAGGTATACCAGGCATTTTCCAAGAGAATGAATGGTGAACCACTGCAACTTTAGGCAGAGCCATAACACAGCTTAGCTGACAGGAGAAAATGAAAATTCACCAACCTGTGACTCCCAGGAAGCACAGAGAGATGTGGACTCAAGGGAGAAGGAGGCAAAGACAGTAGTAGAGACTAAACTATTTTTACTGCCCTACTGGCTTCTACCTTTGCAATCTCCTGGCCTTGCCCTGATGCCTCATGTTCCACCCTCACACTGATGGTTCACAGTCTCTTGTTGCACACCACTGCAGCCCCTTGCTGCCTCCTACAGCTCTAGAGGCAGGTTGAACCCAAAGCAACGACTCTGCAAAAGATTTAGTTTGTGTCAAGGTGTGCATGTGCACACATACCTGTGATGTGGCCGAAGTATGTATTCTATCACCATCTTCAGGAGCTGTCGAATCCAGGTGGGGCAGTGTTTTCCCAGGCCCCTCCCTCTGGGCTATCTTGTGTTAATGGCCCATCAATGCCTTGCTGCATGACTCACAGGAAACCCCCTCTGGGAGCTATCTCTGTTTAAGGGGCCAGCAAGGACCCACTGCATGACTCATAGAAAGATATCATCCCATTGTGAGACACTCCACCCAGGGGGAAGAGTGAAGCATTCCCACCTGGATATAATCTGGGATTTGGGACAGCACAGATAGCCCTTACCCACTGGATTCCTAGAGGACAAGAGCTACCAGACCTTTTTACAGGATCACTGCTTCAAGAAGACTGCCTCACCTGGACTGCCTCCATCATTCTGCTCAGGTTGTATTCTGACTCTGTCACTGGTCTTTTGTATTACTGCATTAATTTATTTTACTTATTTTTCATCTTTCTTATTAAATTGTATTTCTGACTTGGAGTCTCCCACTAGTTTTGCTTTCAAACCAGCACACCTTCCCACCTTGGTTGCCTCTAACATGAGGCCAATCCTTATTGCAGAACTCAAGGCAAAGGGCATGTCCCTGCACAGGGGAGTGAGTGAGGCCAAGCCATGCTGGTCCCTTACAACTACATGAACTGGGCAGAGTATCTCCACCAAAAATGTTTCCATAGTCAAGAAATCGCTTCTTAGAGGAAACACCATTTTCTGTGGAAAGTACACACCCATTACAAATTATAAAGGGGTACTTCGGAAAAATCCATTTTGCTGTAACATGGTAGATTTTCACTCAAAAAAATTATTTTGACAAATCTCAGACCAGGCTTTCGCTAATTCCTTCAGGTTGTATCTGTTTACCCTGTGAAGTCATTGTCGGTCACATCAACCATATTGTCCTCCTCTGGACCTGGCCCAGCTGTGTGCTCTGGCCAATGTGCATGTAGAGCTTCTCTGTAGCTTCCAGACTTCCCAGGGGAACTTTGATGGGGAAATAAGTGTTCTTCAGCTTACTTGTGACATCCAAAGATATGAAGGGAGAAAAACTGGAGGAAAAAGAGACACCAAAACCTTCAGCATGTGTGTTGGCCCGAGGCAAACAGGAGCCTCCCTTTTGATGCCGTCTCTCACAATTCCCTTCCGGACAAAATATCCAGTACACAGATGGACAAAGACATCATGCAATCATGGAGCAACTGGCTCTCCAGTCTAACACAATGGGTTGTAGTGAATGGGGTGACATCAGGCCGGTGACTTGTCACCAGTGGGGTTTCATAAGGCTCCACTCTCATCCTTATGCTCTTCAACATCTTCACAAACAACTTGAACACAGGATGGGAAGGGATACACAGCAAGTTCACAGATTATACAAAACTGGAAGGAGCTGTTGACTCCCTCAAGGGCAGGGAGTCCCTGCAGAGAGACCTCAACAAATTGAGGGCTGGGCAATCACCAACCATATGAAGTTCAACAAAGGAAAATGACAGATTCTGCATCTAGGTAGGATAACCCTGGATGTATGGACAGACTGGGGAAAGAGAGATTGGAGAGCAGGGCTGCACAAAGGGACCTGGGAGTCCTGGGCCAAGGGCAAGCTGAACACGAGCCAGCAGTGCCCTGGCAGCCAGGAGGGCCAACCCTGTCCTGCGGAGCATCAGGCACAGCATCACAGCCGGGCAAGTGAGGGGATTGTCCTGCTCTGCTCTACATTGGGGTGGCCTCACCTCGAGTGCTGAGGGCAGTTTTGGGTGCCACAACATAAACAAGAGTGGTATGAAGCTATTAGAGAGTGTCCAAAGCAGAGACAAGAAGAGGGTGAAGGTCTTGAGGAGAAGACATAGGAAGAATGAATGAGGTCATTTGGTCTGTTGAGCACGGAGAAGACTGAGGGGAAACTTCATTGCAGTCTACAGCTTCCTAATAAGGGGATGAGGAGGGGTGAACACTGATGTCTTGTAACCAGTGACAGGACCCAAGGGAATGGCCTGAAGCTGTACCAGAGGAAGTTTGGGTTGGGTATTAAAAAAAGGTTCCTCAGCCACAGGGTGGTTGGGCTGGAGCAGGCTCCCCAAGGAAGTGGTCACAACGCCAGTCTTGGTAGGGTTCAAGAAACATTTGGTCAATGCTCTCAGGCACATGGTGTAACTCTAGGGGATGGTCCTGAGCAGGACCAGAAGCTGGACTGTATGTTCGTTGTGGGTCCTTTCTAACTCAGCATATTTTTTGATTCCCTCAGGAATTACCTCCACAACAAGTGGCAACAGATTGGCCAGCAGCTTGGGCAGCATCCATTATCACCATGGGGCAGACATGTACTCTCTCATTTCCTCCACGTCCACTTGGGTAGTGGGCATTACTTTTTTCTCACTCACCATGGCAATTTGGAGATACTAAATTATACTCAGAAGTGCCTATAAAATACAAGCAAAGACAAATAAGAAACATAGGTCAGAAATTTATCTTAAAAAAAAAAGGAAAGGAAACAAGCAAACTACTATAAAGGCTATGAAATTAAAACAATGTCTTTTCACAGGTTCATGCTGAGCTCTAGGTGCGTGCAACATTTCATGCAAATCAGATGTAATTTACTGTGTGATTTGTTTCTTCAATAAAAAAGTGAGAATATAGAGAACAATAATTTTCCTACATTTTAGCTACACATTTCTCCATAAATAGCATAACTATTATAATGACTTCTCACATGAGCTTGTAGAGTGATTGCCTCTGTGTGAAACACAGGCAGATCATTTCTATATTGTGCTCAGGATGCCTCAGAATTCAGTCATAAGGGTATGTGTGTACATGCAGAAATACACAAGCACATGTATACTAGAGATAGCACTAGAAGCAAGTACATTCACAGCCTGTGGTGTATCCTGTATCATCTGTGTGTGTGTGTGTGTGTGCATCAACCATTTTGTTCCTATTGCTCCTCTTGTCCAGAACCACCATATTCCTCCATATAATGTGGCACTGGATCAGCTCCTGGTGACAAACATAGGGCTACAGTTACCATGAACTTCCCAAAAGTAAAGACTTTTCCCCTGCAAATAAGAGAGGTTTCATCAGTTACTATGTGGGCACACAGGAGGTGTCAGATACAAAATTCATCTGTAATTAACAATATGTGGCAAGTAAATATAATGATGTCAACATAACATGCAGTGCTGTTGCTAACCAAAGTCATTGCAAGGCATAATTCATTTCCCATTCTTCCTAGTATCTCACAACATCAGAGGCCACAAAATGGTCAGCGTGATGAGTCCTTCAGTTGAAAAAGGCCTGATTATCAGTCACTCCTTGAGGTATGAAAGAGGTATTGCACACATATAGTCGTAATGTCATTTTGGCACAATATGACAATATTGGCACAATATTGGCATATTGTCATAGTTTTCTTTCCAAGGTGAAAAGCAAAGCATTAATTTTTTTCTCAAAAGCATTTTGGGCTTTTTTACAAAATTACTAGGTTTTATTTTTTTGAAAAATTAATTGGGAAAAGTTAAATTGAGGCGTGAGGTAAAGCAATTTTCGGGGAGAAACACTTGTGTGAATATTTCATAGAAGAAATCTTGTCTACAATGTTGGAAAACTAGGTACAAAACAGAACACGATGCAAGGTTCTGAAATAGAGAAGTTGCTTATTCCATCTCTAAAATGGACCTAGAAGTTTAGAGACACACTCATACATACACAAGGTGTATGAATGACAACAAATTTTTATAATAAGCCTGCATAGAATATAAAAGTGAGAAAAATAGGTGGATAAATTATAGTGAGCTTTTGATATTATTATATATTAATGTATTTTATTACAAATACTTCTATGGCACTTACTTAGAAAACCCAGGTTGTGTGTAAGGTTAGGGAGGGGGAAGTTATTTTGGTAAGGTAGAGCAGCTATTTTCCCAGCTGAATAGTAATGGGAGAATAATAAATTCTTGATTGCATTTTCTTGCTTTTTTGACATTGTGTTTTAGATTTGTCATTTGTATATATTAATACATAATCAGCTTTGCAATAAATTCTGTTTGTGAAACCATTTCCTGATGGTCTTGATAGATTTGTATATAGAAACAGAAAGGCAGGCATCAGTAAGACAGGCTTATTCAAGATGTAAAAATGAAAAACTTAATCAAAAATACTGGGTTTATTTGTAAGTTTAGCAAAAAAACCCCAAAACCAAAACAAAAAAAAAAAAAAACAACAACAAAAAAAACCCAACAAACACAAATGAATTTCAAGTTAAACAAGGGCCATGAAATATAAAGCTCCTGACTAACATTTGCTCTGAAGCCAGTACTCCAGTATAATAAAAAACAGAACATGCTCAGGCAATAAAGAAATATCAATAATGACATTTTCCATGCGGAAAAAGTAAGATAATGTCAAAGAGACACTGTTGTGCCAGGTCTGCTAAAACCTGATGCATCCTACCCGTAGGTATGAGGCACACAGAAACAATGTTTGAATCCTTTCAATGACGAGAGTGACTTTTCCACCCCTTCACTCATTGTAGTTCCAACAAGTACTGCAAGTTTGCCCCCTTGCCCAAGGATGTCCACTCTGGCTAAAATATTAATGATTTCAGACTTGCAGACATCTGGTCTTCTCTACATCCCCTCAAATTTGTATTTCTTGACTGGAATCTTGAGAAAACCCATCCAGATAGAGTTAAGGCTTCAAGCCAAGGCATAAGAAAATTATGTCTGCAGGAAGCCTAAATAAGCAGCTTCAAATAGACATGTACCTTTTAATTGACTGAAGTAAAAGTGAATCTCATCCTAAATTCTCAGTCCCCTACCAGGAACAATCCTGCAGCCCCTGGAGACCTATTAAGGTGCTATGAGGTCCTCAAAACCTGGTACCTTGGCATCTCCTGGCAGGAGCTCATGGCTCCACAATTCTCAAGGATGAACCGTCTGTCACTCCTTTATGCCAAGCACTCCTCCTCTGATTTCTTATTCTCCCAAACTCTTTTGAGCTCAGAAGCAGAGCAGGGGATACCACTCTGGTTTGAGTCTGGGGCAAATGTGCAGAGCATGAGTCACTTTCCCCTTTGCAGCACTGCTCTGCCAACATACTTGGTGTGATACCTCTCCAAGCAGGGCAAGCCTTTCACTGCCAGGAGCTGAGTCAGCTTTTCTATCATTCACACATTCTGCAAACAGATTATTTTCTTCACTCTCTTTTCCACTTGAAATTTTTCACAAAATCATTTTTATATGCAGTGCTTGTGAAAAGCTTTTGTTGCATGTGTTGAAAATTTGGTGTTCCAGCTCTTCCAATGGCATATCCTGCACATTGTATTTTCCTAGCTTGATTGGAACAGAATGGCTGTGAATTGTGTTATCACTGACAAGGGCCAAGTCAGAATCTGTTTCCTGCCAATAATCGACAGTGTGAACTGGAAGTTCACTACTTTGTGGGAACATTAATCCCAGCAAATTTGTTTTCAGGTGTATTGCTGGTTTTCAAACCCTCCGGTAATGAGAAACATATTAAACATCTAGACTGATTTATAGGAAATGAACCAAGAACAGGTGCTGCTACCTCAGCCCAGGCTTATTTGCTAACAGAATATTATTAGAAATGTTTTATCCCAAACTTGAACATCATATATGACAGGATACCTCAGTCCATCTCTCTATACACAAATGGTTTTTCTTATGAAGTAATTTCTAGGTTTCAGGTTGAACTCTTTGTTTTCTGGAAAGAAAAAAAAAATCAATTTGGGGCCTCCAATAGCTTGTAGACATTTTTATGATAGCTACAATGCAAGTATGTATTCAGAGAGATTTTTCAACACTACTGGAGTAGCAGTAAACAACTTCTTTACTGCCTGATAATGCAGAGATGCTTACTTTCATCAAAATAAATCTTGAACAGGTTTCAGTACTCCTCTGAAATGAGAGGTTCAGGGACTGGGACAGGAAGACCTTGGAAGGGAATGATACTTTATTGATTTACTTAGGTAACTATTTTCTTGGCAGTACTTAGCATGGGTGCAAAACACCTATTATGTGCTGACTGTAATTTTTTATAGCCTTCATTTAAAATGATGAAGTGGTTATTCCATGCTTGGTAAGACATTGTATATTTTGCAAGACACAAGCCTGCTTTCCAAAGTCTGCACAAGCCCTGTATGCGTTCAGCCACAGATTTTCTGCTCTTTCCGAATGCCTCGTGTTTGAGGTTTTATCTCTACATACCTCAAAAAGCAGCTACCCCATTTGTTTGTCCACATGGAAATATGGCCCCTTTCCACTCACTACATTTACAATTAGGAGAAACAGTATATCCTCTGTATTATAATCAGTACAAAACAAATTCTTCCATTTTCCTTCACACAGTTGATACAAGCTTCACTTATTCTCTTTACAAATCACAATAAATCACAAAGAAGGCATTTGGGAAGTGGCCTGTTTGGAGCAGACATCAAAAATCCCTCTTCACCTTCTTTTTTGTCAAGGAATTACCCAGAAGGAAAAACTAGCATATGCCCAGAGGGCAAAAACAGCTTGGAAATCACCAATTTTAATTTGCAGAAGGTCTGCCAAAGTTTTGTTAAATAATTAATTCTTGTGCCCCAAAAACGGTTGTCACTATAACACATAGACACCTTTCAGACAGGTATCCCTCTCTGCGCTGCTTCCCTGACTTCCCAAGTTTGGAAAAGAGCAGGATCACCAAGGGAGCAAACTGTTAATCTGCTGTAAAGTTACCATCCTGACTGATCTACGTGATAAGCTGAATCCACCCCCTGCAAGTCCTTTCCACTGGTACAAAAGGAGCATCATTTGTTCAAAAAGAGAAGCGTGAGTTGTCACCTCCTGGAGATGAGGGCAGTCTCAGATTGTGCCACAGGAGCAAGAGGCAACCAGGATGAGATTTTCATTTCCCAGGACTTTGAAATCTTCCCCTTCCTGTATCAGAAGGATGCTATTGTACAAGTGAAGTAAACAAACCCAAGAGATACAAAGACTCCTCCCGTGTAAAAAGGGCCCATCACCTCACCTCTGAGGTCTGTCTGCAGTCCAGGTTCAACATGCAAAGTTTAAAAGCATTCCTTATTGTCACCAGCTAAGGAAGATAGATGTTCACCAGCACGAGGACATCACCTTTATCCCCTTATCACTGTTGAGAGGGGTACCCAGAAAGTACTGGCTGTTCCAGGTAAGGGCTCTTTGTCTGGACCTGACCAACCTAAGGTCAGTCAGGACTGGGATCTTTTTGCACTGTTTCTCTGTCTTTGACCACCAATTCCACCATGAAGCTGAGAAAGATTTTGAAGGAACCTGCTGTATCTCCACTAAAGATTTTGAAGAGGTTGTGGATTAGCTTTGACCATCACTGTTGGCTCCATGAGTGACTACATTTTTTGTTTGCTTTCCTGAAAACAGAAGAAGGGGGAACAAATTAAGAAATCAACATATCAATTAAACATTTGGCTGGAAAATAGCACCGAGATTAAATTTTGCTCTCCGGTTTGCTCTACAGCTAACTGAAGTCCACCTATGGTGAGATCAGGGAAAGTACAAGACACCTAATATCAGGTCAGGTGAGATGTTACTCAGTAAGCATTGTACATTGGAAATCTTACACAGAAAGACTAAATACTTGATTAACTGATTCTGCAAACCTGGCAGACTGCAAAAGAAAAATTAACATATAGCCCACAAACCCCAGAAATTACAGTGTACTTAAACCAGATTTTTTTTTTAATTATAACTGTAAAAAAATAATTTGAGAGTATAATCATTACTAACAAGACGACAGAATTATTAGCAAGCTAGCAAAAATAGGATTAGTTGGTAGATACCATTGTTATGTACTCAGATGCTAGTAGTGGCTTCTTGAAATTACAGCTGATGTCACAATATTGAAGCTGGTGCTCTGGATAAATAGAGGCACTAATGCACAGGGATGTTTTCCTACAGACTCACTTCATACTTCTGTTAAACCATGACAGTCTGCCTACCAAAAGTGCCCAGCTTTGGGCCACAGGCTGCTGCCTGGTGAGGCTGCCCCAAATCAACCAGCTGTCCAGCCTTGCTCCCTGGAAACAAGAAGAACTCACATGGACTTATTTTGTGGCACTGCAGAGGTGACAGACAGATTTGCTTTTTTTGTCCAAAGCACAGATTTGGGGCTTTTGTGTCCTCTGAACCCACTCAGCTGTATGAAGTGTCTGAAACCTTTCCCTCCTGCTCATTTGTGAGAGGAGACAGAGCCAAAACCCTGCCATTCCCCAGGGTGATGAGACTCAGCATGACATCTCGAGACCTGGAAGTCATCTATTCCTCCTGCAGGGATTATCTGCCCTCATATAGTTAACGAGTTAATACTAACCATATGGTTGATTACAGCAATTATTGCAAACACAATGTCTAATGAAGGCAAAAGTATGGTAAAATAATTAGACTTAATTATGACATTCACATTTGAAATTATGTGTCACTTACCCTGCATTAAAGATGAAAAATTCCTCCTGAAATGGAGTAAATTTAGGCTTCCTCTGCATTCCCCAAAGCCAGGATTCCTGCAGCATTGGAGGAAACAGGGGGATGTGTTTATGAAGTCCCAAAAGTTGAGACTACTTAAGGCACCCAGGCCTTTTTTTTTTTTGGCCTATCCACAGCCTTTTGTTTTCATGGGTAAATTTCCCTCTTTCACCCAGTCCTCTCACAACTGGGTGGGAAGCTTCAGAGGGGTCAGAAGGTCAATAAGGATCCTGGAAAAAATCCCAAGATCCCCCAATCCCCATGGTATTTCACACATTTGAAAATAGTTCCTCACACCAGCATAGTTCAGGAGGCTCTCCTTGGTCTTCCTTCTAATGGCAGGCATGACCCAGGGTATTCCAAGGGCAGTCCCATCTTCCACTACATGAAGAGCTCTTCCTTCTCCTTTGCTTCCCTAAGCAGTATCCTGTGGCCTGAGTCAATTTTAATTTACAAATAGCAGTCTCATTCTGGAAGTTTGTAACACATACTTACACCTAAAATATTGGCTGCAGTGGGAGAGGGGAATTTTGGGTTGGTGCATTTGTCACAGTGCTCAAAATTCCGGCTGTATCGATTTGCTCAATCCATTTTACAGTGCTATTTTCATTAGCTAATCCTGGGGAGTTCGCTGCCCTGTATCTATTAAGTACACACTCACACACACACACACACACACATTCAGAGTGGGGGAGGACAGATTTCATTAAAAAGCACCACAGACGGGAAAGTATCCAAGTCACTTCCAATACATTATACTGGCTCAACTGGAGATTTTCCTTGGAGTTCACAGAGTTCATGGTTAAAGCTTTTCTTTTGATGGCCTGAGTCATGCACTCCGGAATGTGCTTCACGATCACTGCCTGCTTGCTGGGAAATATTTATGCTATGTGGCTTAAACTTCAGTATGAAAATTATTTTGACAAAACACACAGTAAGAGCACTTGGTCTGCTTTTCTTCACGTCAATACGAAAGTGCTTTTCATGCAGCCTCTTACTTTATTCACTGTAACAGCTCAATGGGAACCTGCAAGATTAATCAAGAACCTGTGTATGAATGAATGCTCTTCACATAACCTGAAGCCATTTTTTCTGCATAAAATCACCCATCATAATTTATGAATGGTTGCTGTTGTGTTTTGTTATCCCTGGGAGCATGTGCAGGCACATGGCACATTTTAGGAATGAAAATAGTCTAATTTGAAATCAAAACTGCTTGGTGCATACCTAGCAAGCTCTGGAGCCCATATCTGCAGCGCTTAACCATCACTCTCCCCTACCACAGGCAACACTGACGGCTTGCAAAGCACCTGGTCTGCTACAGCACCAGCAGCAAGAACTGCCCAGTGGGCAGCCACATCCAGCCCACCGACAGACTCTCTGGCCAGCACCAGTTTGTCTCTCCCGTGCTCTGCCCATACTCTGGTTCCCTCCTTGCCTGAGCCCCGCCAGGGAAGCGCAGCCACGGCACCTTTCCAGGGCTGTTGGTGTGTCTCATGCCTGGTAACTCTCACTGGGGAGAAAAAGCAGGCAGGGTTGGAAACTACAGCAAGATAGATATACACCAGTGTGAGCCGTCCTCCATTGCAGAGTAAATTCCAGGCAGCAGTCAGTGCTACCAGTGAATCATGTAATGACAGTGTCCAGAGGAAAACTTGCCATTTGTTCCATGTAACAAATCACACCCCTTGGAAACTCCTTGCATTCCCAAAAGGTGTAACAGCTTTCTCTTTCTAGGTGACCTCAGCTGAAAAAAACCATTGCTTCAAAAAAGGTGTAAAGACAAACCATGGGATTTTCAAGTGCCTGCTCAGGCACCTAAAGTACAGGAAGCATCTGCTTATAGAATCTGTGTTGCTGTAGTTGGGGTCAGTACACAAAATTGTCACTGTAAAGGAACAATATTTTCCAGCAACTCACAAGTAGGAGTTTTTGGTGCTCTGGGGGGTTTTGGGTTTGCTATTTTGTTGTGGGATTGTTTGCTTGCTTGCTTGCTTGCTTTCATTTTGTTGGTGGTTTTTTTGTTTGGTTTGGTTTGATTTGGTTTGGTTTTGTGGTTTTTGTTTGTTTTGTTCGGGATTTTTTTTGTTGGGTTTTTTTATGTTTACTCCATATATAGAAAAATAAGGTACAGTCGACTCACAATACTGACTGGGAAACACAGACTTCTTATTCATTCATAGTATTTGGAAAGATTCTTCATTCTTACAAAATCCACATTCACCTAGAGTAGTTTTCAGACCATTCACAGTTATCTGAGGTTGGAGTCTCAGAAAACTGCTATAGGTCAGGGAAGGAATGAAGATGCATAGGCTCCCTAACAGCCAAGATTCTGAATTACATCACTGTTCCATAAATACATTCATTTTATTCATGTTCATTCCTGAAAGAATTTACTGCACTGAGGATGTCATCTTGACTATGTATCTTAGAATTGATCATTTCCCCAATTAAGCTGTTCGGGCCTCAGACTTAAAGAGCTGTCACAGCTGCTGGAAGATGATTTATCTCCTGATGATGGGCAGAGCTCCTGACCAAAAATTATTAATGACAGAGCTTCTTTTTTTGAAATAACCTTAACCCAAGCATATATCTTCTTAGTCACATTAATATCTGAACACATTCCCCCAATACTTAGCCAGGTATTAAATGGATGTAAAATCCTAAACCTTAGTCTTTTAATACAGAGCCTTTCAAATGAAGAATAAGAGATTAATCCAGCCCTATTCTGTGCCAGGCTGTATGGCAACTGCTGCTGTTTCATGGCAAATGCAGGCTCTGAACAGTGCTTTCCTTCACATCACTCTACTAACTTCTACAATGGAACTTCCCCAGGCTGGTCTGGCAAAGGACTCCCCCCAAGAGAAAAAGGCACGAAGATGAAACATGATATGACAGGTTCATTAGTTCAGGTCAGATATTTTTGTGTAAGTCTCCTCTAGTGTTCAACAGCACTGCCACTGAAGTCACTGAAGAGTTCTGCCATTGGCATTTGAGAGGCAAGAAACAGGCCCTTCATCAGCATGGGTTTGTGACCACTGCTGCTGCAGCAGGGGCCCATTGCTGCCCTGCATGTGATGACTTTATTACATTTAATAGCTTAGCAAATTTTAATGTAAAATAAATTGAAGGGACATTGTTTGTGGGGATATATACTGTATACACATTGTATATACAATATGGCTCAGGTCTGTCCAAAGGCTTGAACAACAGCATCCTGATATGGTTGAGTTCACCTGTATCATGAATACACAAAAGGATACAGGCCCAAACTCAATCCAGATTTCCCCTAAATTTAATGGCTATAAAATCTTTTGCACCTCAAAAACCACCCTCACAAATGCCAGTGAGCACGAGATAATTCACACACCCAGTTGAGCAGTTCTACCATATTCCAGATACATGTAAAAACTTCCATTTAAACTTTTGTTTTAATTAGTTCAAAAATTCATCCAAATGTTTAAAAGTTTTAAACAGCTATGTGTCTTTCTTATTATTCAGTTCCCTTATTCATTTTCAAAAGGCCCTCTGACACCTATCAAATCTGATAGACGGAGCAGTGATTTCTCTCAGGCGAGTGTAAATCTTACACCACTTCCCACATGATATTACTTTCCACATGTCTGATGGCTCTGGAAACAAGTAATCAAATTAATAGGACTATTTAACTTTCATTCATATCTTAGCTGCCATCATAAATTTTCAACCATCAGAAGACAGTAAAATGTTAGTTTTTCTTTATTTGGAGAAGATATTCATTTTCACAACTTCTGCCTTATTAAACCCAGCAGCTTATTTCTTTGGTAAGACAGTATGATTCACACTGACAGCAGTTTCAATAACCACTCCAAACTTTTGCTATTTACATTTGGTTTTTGGAACAGGTTGTATTGCCTGCATTAAAAGTTTATGATGATTTAATAGGGAGACTGTAAATATAATCTACCTTGGTCTGAAAACTTCAGTAGGTAAAAAAAAATTCAGTGGAACCAATTTCAGCAACAATTTTTCAGCTGACCCACTGAGCTCTTCTACAGCAATATTCATTCCTGGGAATATATCAAAACTGTCCCCAGCTCACTGTGCTGGCTTCTCACTGCCTACAGCAGCAGCTTCAATGCATTTTTATTCTTCTGCAAAATGCCCAGCAGTCTCAGCCCAGGATATGTAACAGATTATGGCACTTTTTGGGAACCAGTTTTGCTTGGCTGTGGCTCAATGGGAATAGCACAGACACGTGCTGGTCCAGGGCCAAGGAATTGAGGGCATGATGAGGGCAATGCAGAAGTCATCAACTATATAAATGTATGAGTTTTTACCACTCGGACAAGGTGTACTAATAGCCTGCCTGTGTGCTCTGAGCACGTCTCTATTGCAGACTAAAAGTCCTTAATTTAAATCACCATGAATCATACCACGTTTTCCCTACTGCCCATTCCTTGGAAAGAGTAAGTTTTCAACCCACTCATTGCCAATATCAGCTCTTTGCACATTTCAGTAAAATAATATTATGTATTTTCCACTTCAGCCTCCATCCACACATGCAAACCTTTCACATACGAAGAAGTGCAGAAGAACGTGTGAGAGTTGCTGTCAACATCTCAGTGGATAGCAACTGAAGACCACAGTGGTTCTGTGTGACACATACAGCAGCATGAACAAAACAGCACACCACTAGCTTTAGCAAACATCTCAAATAATTAAAACAGGCATTGGTTTTAATGAGGACACT
This sequence comes from Sylvia atricapilla, assembly GCF_009819655.1. Lineage (NCBI taxonomy): Eukaryota > Metazoa > Chordata > Aves > Passeriformes > Sylviidae > Sylvia > Sylvia atricapilla. The sequence continues at coordinate 60,082,906 of NC_089142.1, forward strand.
ACACAATGACTACATGGATCAAAACTCACCACTCAGAGTTGAAAACTGCTTGAGCTGTTCTGCATTCTATTGTAATAAACTGTTAGCAAAAAGCTTGTGACATGATAGCCTGGCATTTGTGACTTAAAACTACATTGGACATTTTGCAGCTTTATGATATGGCAATTCAAGCTTGGTTGGCTAACAATTATCATCTTACTTCTTTCAGAATTACTGCTTCCCAGGCTTCTTCTTCCTCTCAGAGATATGTATTTCAGATTATTTTCCCTCAGATTTATTATCCTGCAGTTTTCCAGGATGAATCTTAGTTTCTATAAAAATGCCCGCCTACCTTTATAATCTCTTTAGATCTCTTTTTATTATCTCATTGTCTCTCTAGTCCTCCTAATTCAATATCGTCTGAATTTGGTAATCATATTCTTCTCACTTTTTTCTTTTAGTTCGTTAATGATGGTATTTAATACAACCTCTCTTACACCACTCCTAAAGTACTGCATGATTATTATAATGCTTAGCTTTTAAAAAGCACAATCTATCCATAACTCAAAAAGCATTTAATGTGTCAGGAAATTGCTGTTAGCCCATATTACAACCAAAGATGCAAACGATGCATGTGCTCATGAAAGCTATTTTCCTTTCTCTGTGTTTCATCTACAGGCAAAGGACAAAGATACAAACTCCTCTTATGTCTGTTTTGGAGTGGCTAAATGAACTTTCTCCTTTGAACAGTCCTTCAGAGGACCCCAACACCTCTACATGTAAAATGAAACAAATACTACGATAATGTTACCAATAGCTTTCTGAAAAATAAAAAAAAAAAAAAATAAAAAAAAAAGGAAAAAAAAGAAAAAGAAAGGTTGAGAGATCCAAAACTCCAACAGTCACTGTTACTTTCTGCTGCTATTTCACAATTTGCCCATAGCCTTTGGATTATCACTGTCCAATGGTTGGATTATTGACTGTCCAGCGTTAAGGGCGGTCTTACGAGCAGCCATGATGTATTACAGATATTTTTCAAAGATAGAAGGAGTTTTGTCTCACTTTCTTTGGCCAAATTTCTCTCTGAAAAATTAGATTCTAAATTCCTAAAGTGTCAAAGGCTTTATTTGGGTAGGATATTAGCTTCTTGTGATAAAATTACAATGTGATTTTTTTCACCGTTAAGCAGCTGCCTTTATCTACCTGAAAGATCTAGGTTGCTGACCGATGAAATAAATGATTACTTCAAACTCCTATCACCATATTTATAGAGATGGTGTCCATGCTACTGACAGCAAGACCATAGGATAATTCTGTCATTTACTTCATTTGACATGACCCAAGCCTATAGCCTCCTTGTCAGGAAGTTACCCCACTACCCCAAGCCTACAAGGAGCTGCAGATCTGCAAGAGCTCCTGCACTTTTAGGAGAACGCCCTGTGCAAACACATTAAGATTAGATGAAGGAGTTTTTGTTCCCTGCTACATTTTAATTAGGTAAAAATCTGCAGGGAACAAAGCTGAGCATGGCAGAGCCATGGCTAGACCACAGGCTCCATACACCTCTTTCATTCTGTAAAAACCTAGACAACCAGTTCCCACTTGCAAGAGTACAACATGGGACCAGGGGATTATCCGTCACAATTCAAACGCAATTCTCTGATAATGGTAACTGTGTTCCACTGTTAGAAGTGATAGACTTACATAATTAGCTGCAAGTGCTATTTCTGTGTGTGTAAAATCTTTTAATTATTTCCTTTTTAATTATTTTAAATTACCTAATAACTCTTTGGCAGAGAGGCATGTATGGGGGGGTGGCAGTGCAAAGCCCGCCATCATTATGAAGGCTTTTCAAGAGCTCCATTATGTGCTGTGAGCATCTGACTTTGTAGCATGAGTCACCCACAAAGTCTTGAGCCATCAAGTAATTAAGGTTCTTTAATACAGAGTGGGAGGGGAGGAAGTAATACCATTTGTCATTATGATCAGTCACATTCCTACAAGTATATATCATAACTGTTTTATAAATGGATTATTAGCAAATCAGATTACAGCACTAATTATTTCTCCCAGCATTTCCTTTGCCCATGTGGTGCGGACTCATCCACTCCCCAGTTATTACTACTCTTCCATCTGCTTTTTCCCCCCGTTGCTATCTCACACAGTCACTTATGTAAACTCACCCAGGACAAGAAGAACTCAACAATAACTGTTATTAGCACTTCAAAGAAAAAAATATTGCTGGTTCTCACTGGAAATCTTTCTGAATGGATACCTGCATGGCAACCTCAGCACAACGTGATGGTCGTAACCCAGTTTGGAGAAGAACTGTGAAAGAGGAATTCACAACACAAAGCCATCTCCACACTGGCAAGCAATCTCAGAAGAAAAGACAAGAATTGGCAGGCCTGAAAAGAAAACCACCTTTCTCACCTTTACTGGAAAAAACAGGGCTGTTAGGTAAGATATGTTAGATAACATTTTTTTTTTTCCTTTTTAATGAAGACTAAGCCCAAGAGAGCTAGGTTGTTCCAGGAAAAAATCAAGGACAGGACTAAGTTAAAAAAGAGCTGATGAAAGGAGCAAAGTGGAGGGGTAGGAATTAAACTAAAGGAAAACATAGGTGGAATCATAGGTCATATCTGCTACATACACTCAATGAAATCTGCTATAATTTTAAAGAACTCCCACAGGATTTAGCAGCCCCAAGGAAGTGTAATCATTGTGCCAGCTGTAAGTTTTCACAAAAAGAACAGAGATTCAGATGTTTCTGTTTTGCTGTTTTGCCTACCCTACAAAATTCATTACAATCATCAAGTCAAAGCCTGAAATGTTACACAATATGAAAAGTAAGGCAAAGCTGCTGCCTTACTCAGCAGGGTAAAATACAACTCCTGCCAGAGATTTACTAAAGGAAAGATTTCAGGGTAAAAAATAATGGCTTGTGAGACCACAGATCTTCTGTCAATCCTCCAATCTTGCTTTTTCCATTTCCAGAAGAAAAAAGTCTTGTGCGCAGTCTTTACACAAATTGCCTTGTCAGGTCATAAGGTGGGATTAACATTACTCAATATGTTTGTTAGGAATGGATAAAGAGTGTTAAAAATGAAGAGTTTAGGCTCAGTGATAATGACAAATTTGCAATGGACTTCTGCTTAATATCTGCTTAATCTCTCATGTAATCAGGGTGTGCAGAACCAATCCATTTGTTGAGGTTGTCCCCTGACCAAGACAGCTCCCCTCCCCACTGCTACTAAAACACTGCTAGTGCCGGATCTGCTCTCCTACATATCATACTCAGCTCAACTACATCATGTGTACATCAAGGCAAAACACAGCTTTCCACCCTGTGCTGCTTTGGGCTGGGGTAGGGTTAATTTTTGTCACAGTACGTAGTATGAGGCTGTGTTGTGCATTTGTGCTGAGTACAGAGTTGGTAAAACAGAGACATTTTTGTCATTGCTGAGCAGGGCTTGCACAGAGCCAAGGTCTTTTCTGCTTTTCATATAGACATGTTGGCAAAGAGGCTGGGAGAAGACACAACCTGGACAGCTGACACCAACCAACCAAAGGGATATTCCATATCACATGACACCATGCTCACTATGTGAAGCAAGGAGAAAAAGGAGAAAGGGGAGGATGTTAGGACTTATGACACTTGAATTCCAAACAACCATTGCACACACCAGAGCCTTGCTTTCCTGGAGCTAACTGAACCTTGTTTTGCTTTGTTTACAAGCACAGTTTTTGCTTTACCTATTAAACTGTCTTTATCACAACCCACAAGTTTTCTGGCCTTTAGTCTTTTGAATCTCTCCCCAATTCCACTGATGGGGGAGTGAGCAAGTGGCTGTGTCAGCCTGGCATTTGTTTGTTGGCTGGGGTTAAACCATGACACACCCTTACCTAGATCTGCCACCTACATTTCGATGCATGGTGATATAGCATCAGCAGACAGAAAGGCACCAAAGGGGGAACATACCCACATATCCAGAAGGACTGCATCCCCAGGATGGACAAAGTTATCCCATGTTCACCTCCACCATCTGCACTGCAGGTGAGAGGAATGAAAGTCTGGCACAGTCTGATGCACCAAACCCAGCCCACAAGGAAAGGGCCCATAGATTCCACCAAAACTCCTTGGCACGTGTCCCAGAAGATTTCAGGGCTCTCTGTGAGGGGCACACTGCAGGAGAGTGCCTGAATTTGCTTTCATAGATGCTTTGCTTATGTTCTTGAGAAGAGGGTCTTTGGCCAAATAGATTCACAAGTTTCAGCATCTCAGATTCACCTCCTCATAAGAATGCGACTCAGAAGTGTAATTACCTTTCCTTTTCTCCAATCCCAGTTAACCTGAACATGATGGCTGAATTTCTGCTGGCTGAGAAGCATGGGTTCATCCAGAAATATTTCCCGCAACACTGTCTCTATCCCTCAGGAGGGCTTGATTCTGTTTAAATATTGCTATGGTACCATTTTAATCAGTAATTACAGACAAAGCAGAGTCATAAACTCCCTCTAAAGTGAGTCCCCCTCACTAGTACTGAAACAATAGTGTACGCCTATGGTTGGGCAAATGTCTCAACTCTACTCTCTCTAAGGTGCTACTTCACAACATTAAACCTATAAAACTCAATCATACTCTAGCCTGGGAGAAAAATTCAGTGAAAACTCTAGAGGAGTCAATTTATTTGGAAGTTAACCAGACATATTTCAATCTCGATTGGACATCTAGAGACACAACATAAATTTTTATATAGGTTATTTGATTCTCACACCTCATAAATTAAATAGAATGATCTCTGATATATCTAATGCCTGGTGGTAAAACTGTGGAAGGATGGATTTCTGGTACATTTGTTTCCAATGCCCTGCAGTTAGGTCCTTCTGGGCATCAGTTAAGGTTAATGTGAAATGAGGGGCAGTGACAGGAGACAGTTTTAAGTCCTGACCAATTTGCAAAGGAAAGTCAGCTTACTGGGGCCAGCTTAACAGACACTCTGCATAGGACAAAGCTAACAGTGAGTTAGGTATTGTTGCCAGGCTCTGCTCAAAATTGCTGCAAAACCATAGAAATCTGGGGCATTGCCTGGCAAGTTGAAAGCAAACACTCCAGAAAAAAAATTGTTTTCATAACACAGCTGGATGAGTAATTTATTAGGTTCATTTATCCTATCAAAAGTCACTCACAACTTTCCCTGCATTTGCCATTTGAGTGAGTCAATAATGAAGTTTGATTTAAGCTGCAACCAGTATGAAAATCCAATTAAATTGCATCTTGCAAATGTCTCAATTGAATATAGAGTGGGGTAGACATCTAAATCCCATGGTGGGTTCTTGTGTCTTCGACTGAACAAAGCAGATATGAAGTAACACAGCGTGTTACAATTCATAACTTGACCCACCTTAACTAGCGGCATGATTCATCCAGTCAGGAAGAGAAACAATGCCTCTGGTGGACTTGCGATCCACAACTAGACACAGCCTGCGTGTGTAGCACTAACTGTGCAAATACGCTCTTTGCATCTCCAATTGTCCTGGTAAAGATTGCTTTCAGTAAAACTCAAGATTAAACACTGCTTTTTGTAACTCCCCAAGCAAAACTCATGTGCCCCCAGGAAACAAAAAACCATCAAGTGAAAATTCATTACCTGTTACACAACAGCAGTGACATTACAGGGGAAGTTAGACTACAATCAGAACTGGCATGTATCTCACATGCAATAACAAGGCTCAGAGCTGTCAGCAGCCGTTCAAGTTGTACTTATTGCCATCAGCAGGAAAATATGCCTCTGAAGTATTTTGGTCACTTATTCCCAAGGGGTATTTTGTACCCCTTTACTTTTGCCCACTGTTTTGCTATTTTTTTTTATTTTTTTCCCCTTCCCTTTCCCTTGCTTGTTTCTTTCTTCCAGCTCTAACTCTCTTGAGTCTGAATTTCCTTCCCACGAGCAAGCCCCATGTCTTCCTTCAGCATTTTCATTTTCTTCTCAAACTAGGCTTGATTGGTCATATTACAGTAACATTATTACCAGCGATAGCATGTAACTGCATTTGTTGATTTAGAAAGTCTCTTCCGGCCTTATATTTTTCTTGTTTCTTGTTCATTTGACAAAACCTGGTCATTTTGACAGAGATTTGTGCGAAGAGATTAGTATCATTACTAGGCTTCAGAGTGAACATCCCACTGTAGTGGAGTGCAAAGGAGGAAAAAATCAGAAGGAATTCATTTTTCCCAGAGGTCTCATTTCACATAAGGAGGAGAACACTTTATCTGTTATGCTTATCTTGCTTTTAAAGATTAGCTTTGTAGCCAGGTGGGTGAGCAGCATTTTATTACTAAAGTAAGCATGTTTCCAGGCCTCTTGTGCCACATGGCCCACAGAGAAATAAAACTCCAGCCTATGGACAGGCTGCTCAAGACCTCTGCTCTAGGCAGCTGCACGCAGCTCTGAATTCTTGGTATGTTTTTCGTAAATTTTATGCATTCTAATTTGATTATGTTCCTTCTCTTGGCAACTGGTCATTGTCAAACCCTTTTCTGATCAGCAGGGGACTAATACAAACAGGGAGCTCCAGCCCTGACAATGGAAAATATTCTAGGTGCAATGGATGACATATTTGCAAAGAGTATCTCCTGCACCTGCACTCCATTTATTAAGTTTGCAGAAAGGACAGCTCCTGCCAAGAAGCCAGACACTCTGACCTTGTTTGAACCTGCCTGCTGCTCGTGGAGCAAGATCTGTAGCGAGCAGGAGCAAAGGAGGGGCACGGGGCACATTACTGCTCCTCAGGGACTTGCTCCAATATATGGGGAGTTTATGTTCCAAAGTGTTTTACTTTTAAAGCCTGTATTCTTTCATCTCATCACAGGATATAATGTTGCTATTGAGCCATATTGCTGTGTCTAGTCAGGGCGTGTGTTTGTATGCTGGTGTCAATCATTTCTTTCTGTACCCTCCATCGGCTGCAACTCGCAGAGTGGCAGGTGGTTCTTGCTCTCCAATCTATTGATGATGCTGCTTGGGTTTATTATACCATTTTTCCCCCTCCTCCAGCTTTATAACCTATCAAGGTCTAAAGTCTTTAATAAACAGCAAGTTAAAAGGGAAGAAAAATCCCAGCATAAAAAGTTAATACAGCTTATCTTCAATACTCTGCTCATCTTCAGCAAGGCCCTAGTTTTCCCACTATGACATGAAATTGAACTTATCCCATAATGTGGTTCTCATTTAGGATTTAAACACGTTAGCATTTCCCTTAATGATCATGCTTGGCTCTCAAGCACTGCAGAGATAAGTGTCCTGCAAATAGCTAAGCTGGATAGATACAGATAGATACTGTTTTCTTTAATAAAAGCAAGATCCTTCAAAACAACAGATTACCTAACCAGAGTATTATCTTTCCAAACAAATAAGATATTTACTTACTCCTTTTGCAAAATGGATAAAAAAAACCCACAAAAAATAAACAAAAATATCTTTCCTGGGATAATTGAATTGTCTGCTTGTTAGAACTGCTCCTTCCAGCCTGAAAGCAGCACAGTACTAAAGAGCAAGCTCCATTCGATGCCTGCTGGACAACTTCATTGAAAACCAGGCAAACCATTTATGGAAAACCAGTGCTGACTGGGGACTTCATTCGGTGCATCCAACATCCCAGTGTGGTACATTTTGGCCCTCTGCAAAATCACTTCTGGGGCTGAAGGCCACACAAGAAAAAGCTTCTCATAACCTTGGACTCAGCCATAAGGCTAGAGGGGAGCGGTCAGACCAGAGACAGGGAGATCAGGAGAGTCACCACCTCTTATGGCTTGGCTGAGGGTGCCAGAGAGGTGTTTGTATCAACATCTGTCTCTTAGGAGGAACAGGGACAGCCCACTTGCTTTACACTCCATCACACTGGCAGATCACCGTCCCAGGCTCATTGTCACCAATGGTCTGGGCTGCATTTGAGCAGGAATGGAAGTGAAGTGCTGGATTAGTCCAAAGAGGATCCCACCTCCTAATTTTGTCTACTTTGCCCATTTAGTACTATCTCATAAAATTGGTACACTTTTACCTTTCTCTGGAAAAGAAAAGGAAATCCTGATGCATCGTTCAGACATATAAAGGTAAAAGACAATTAATTATGTTTACTTATATCGGATTGTGGTAGGATAATAACAAGGTCATTAAAAGCATAAGTAGTCAAACATTCACCCTGTTTATGATCTAGACCTTGAGGTGTGCTGGGGGAAAAGCGTTGAGACCAGAGGAGAGGCTGATGGAGCCAGAGGAACCCCTCCACTGGTGGGCTGCAGGAGAACTTGGTAAACAGGGAAGAGCAGGCGAGGCATCCCATGACAAGGTAACATGAGTTTTGCCACATTTGTACTTTGCTGCAGTGGTTTAGTTATCACGATCAACCCCCCAAAAACATACTGCTCTCTCAACAAGCTAAACAAAAGCAAGATATACCCTCTTCTTATGTTGAAGCCAAATACTGGGTGCACATGTAACAACTCAGGGTATGCAGTTTGTGGTGGGGTAGTTGTAATTCCACTCCCTACAGTTCCTGTAAAGAAAGAGGTAGAGAGGAAAGATTGCATTGATTGCCCAGCTTCCCACTGTACTGCTTGCAAGCAAGTGAGACAAGATCGAGCCACTCTGAACATATTTTTGTGCTCCTGAACACTATTTGGTAAAACTTAAAAAAAACCCTCCCAGTCATGTTTACAAAATGCAAATCGTGTTTTGGATCATTGCTTCAGCAGCCAATGGGTAAAGTATGCTAACATGCTGCATAGAGGAGGTGGAAGAATCATAAATCAAAACATTCCAGCAGAACTATTTGCACCTGCTAACTGATCTGCTAATTTCAAAGCATTTGTTAACAAAAGGGAGCCAATTTGATTTTACTAGACTTTCCAGATGATTCTAAAAGATTACAGTTTTGCTCTGCTGCAGCACAAGTATTGTTTTTCCTCATTAAAACTGAGTTCCACTTACTAGAATAAGTAAGGAAAGGGTACAGTTTGTTTATGGTAAATTAAGAAAGGAACTAAAAGTTTATGGAAAAGTTGTTTTCCTAAGCAAAGGGGGTAAATTTTGGTAAAATGAGCTTGTTTTCTATGAACAAACAAATAAAGAAGGCTCATTTCCTGCTGAAAATATTCTTTCTAAAGAAAAAAATATATTAACAAAAGGTCAAGGTTCACCATGTTTTAATTTGGAATAGTTAAATTAGTTCTTCCTAATACTCCGTGACTGCCAGCCTCTGGCCAAAGATGACAAAGACCTGCTAGGCCTTTGCAGATGTTTTAAAACAGTAAAGGTTTCCACCCATAAACACTTCTTCCTAGAGCTACAGGGAACACCCAACCCTGCCTTTATTGTCTCCGTTTCTGTGATGACCAGGATCTTCTCCTAAGTGGTTGGCTTTTGCAAAAAGCAGAGAAAGGAAACTCTTTAAAATGCAGTGCAAGCCCAGAATCTTGCCTCACTGGTGTCCTCACAGTCCGGCACAATACCGAGAGCTGTGAGTTCACTAACAGGAAACAAAAACCTCACAAATATTGGTTAGAACAAGCACCTGTAATCTTATTAGCACTGTAACTGACTACTTTGTTCCCAAGCAGTAACAAATATTTTTGAATGCCCTGAACAGGACAGAGATCACTGTGCATAAACTGCAGGCTGTCCAGTTATGGAGCAGAGAAGTATCCCCAGAGTTCAGAGACTATTGCTACGCCAGAAATATATTTCATTACCTCATTATACCAGCTAATTGTTTCATTAACAGTTTATTTATGTCCACAAAAATATTAACAAATCTAAACAAACCTCAAAGCCATTTGCGGATAAGCTGTAAGCAGACAAAAGTCAAACAAAACCAGTCTTGGCACGTAATTCAGGCAGCTCTGCTCAGGGGTCAGATTTGTGGAGAACAATGCTGTAGCACAGTAGGTATCCCAGATCACAGGCAGCCTGTATCTGGGAATACCCCAGGCCTGCTCAGGTTCAAATATGCCCTAGCACAGTCACACCAGTCCATTAGGTGTGATTGGGTCAGTCACCACCCTACTCATCAGTAACTTCTTACCTACTCCTCTATCAAGTCTTCATTACAGAAGGAATGGGGTGTTTGACTTCATCTTCACAACCAATTGCAGCTTTCAGAATTGAGTAGGGTTTGTATACTACTATATAATTTTTTGTTAACGTTGGTTTTGCTCCAGTTGTACTTTTAGACTGGTATTTGTTTAATTTTGGGTAACTGAAATACTAACTCTGTGAAATTTATCTTACTTTAGGCTCATTTTCCCTTATTAATGGGGATGCTGGAAGCTGCCTTCCTCTCTTGCTATGGTTTTGCATAGATTCTAAAGAGCTCAAAAACTGTTGACACTGAAATTTTCTGGAATTATTTACAGCAGGCTTTGATTAAATTTGAAGGGAAGTTAAGGATAATTTTTGTTTTACTTGACATATTCCTTGTATCACAGTAGATGCACAGGACCTTGACAATCTTAAACAGATTTCCTTCAAAAACACTTAAAATATAATAAAGAACTTTGGGAGGGAAAGAAAAAATGGAATCAATGACAGAAGAGACAATAATTTCTGGCAAGTTCCCAGAACAATTATGTTCCTGCTTTAGCCCTAGGTTCAGAAGGTAAATTTAAAATTCTTTTCAAAAAACCTTAGTGTCAATACTCAGAAGAAATCATCTGAGTCCTTGTGCATTTTTGTACAGTTTCAGTCTGGCAGCATAGAATCATTTAAAAAGATTTCCAGCCTGGCAGGTCAAACAGCTGTTAGTCAAGTCTTTCTCAAAATACGTCTCTGTGTGGTTTTAGAAAGTAAAAACAGCACTGGAAAAAAAGGCAGTAGACAGTAGACAAGACTCAGAAAAAAAAGAGCGCCCTTAAATCTAGTAGACAGGCTAAGTTTGTATACGCTATATTAGAAAACGAGGGTGCTATTGACTAATAATAGACTTCAGTGAAGTCTGGCTAATGCGAATACTAACAAATTATCTGTGCTGCTAAAATCAGAGAGAGATACCTGATTTTGAAGGGCAATGTGATATCTATAGACATTTGTGCTAAGCAGTTTTTGTGGCAGAGGATGCTGCTGAATCATATAAATTTGCCTTTCTGGTGTGAAAGCAGAAAGTTTCAAGTAGGAGGTACAGGTAATTAAGCACGCAACTCATTAATATTGGTCCAAAGGTTTTCCTCTGCAAAGGTGAAGGAGGACACCACCATGGGCTCAGGCCAGTGAGCACAGAGAGAAGTGATCAGGAGCCTAGCAGAGCAGCTTTGGTTCTGCTTGGAAGGAGGGAAGATTTACAAGCCCAGAAGCAATAGGACTCTCCCTGCTGCCCTGCCATGCACACCAGGCACAGGGAGATCACTTTCCTGACGCTGGGATGGCTGAAGAAGCTCAGTGTCAAGCACATCACAGTTCAGGCATGCCACAGAAGATTCAGCTCTAAATTAAATTTAAAAAACAACAGAAAAAACCCCACACTTCACAACTAAATTTAGGAATTTAGGTGTGTACAGGTGCATCAGACAAAATTAAGCTGCCTAAACATATAAACATATGTGTCTGGCTACACAAGCAGTCCTAGCATACTCGAGACATCTGTACATGCCTGCCAGAAATCATACAGGACCTGCAGAGGTCTTGCACATTTCTCAGGCAGAATATCCCACAAAACCTAAAATTACGTTTGAGACCCTCCCTCTGCAGCAACAGGATCTCATCATCACTGCCTTGGCTCCCATCACTGCTGAGGTCAGGCCAGTCAGGACATGCAGGGGGACACAGGACACCTGCACATGAACCCTTAAGTGAGATGCTTGAAGCCACAGGTCAGTCTGCTGCACCCTGTCCCCAGGGGTGACACCCAGCCCCTCGGACTCCACCCTCACCTGCCTCGCTGCACCTGCAGCAGCACTGGTGTGCAAGTGGCCACGCCTGCAGCAAGTCTTGCTAGTTGGTGTCCACTCCTGGAGAAAGCCGACCACTTTCCAGGGCTAAAATACACCATAACTAATTAAGTGAGTTTGAGATGTATTTCAAAACCTATTAAGCAGAAAGCTGTGCTACTAAAAAATTTAAAGGGCTGACTTAATTCCCCTAAGGCAACACTTTCAGCTTTGAAAGAATATAACTTTTTAGTCAATAGGCTCTGAAATACATCTCAAAGTTGCTTAATTAGTCAGTTATAGCTGAATTTAGCTTAAAAAGGGGGCTATGGGGGCAGTCATTGAACAACTGTGATAGGCGTGACTATGCAAAAGTGATGCTATAATGTTGATATGGGAGGACCTCTGGCTAGCTTGTGTGTTAATTCTCTGAGCTTGCTGATAAAGAGATATTTTCAGACACCTAAGAGGAGCTCAGGTTACATTTGCACCTCAGTATTTAAATAAAAGCCTTATATTGTGTCTCCTGAAAAATCTAAATTCCAAAAACTTGTCAAGTGCTCCATGCCAGATTCTCATGGGGTGTAATCTAAAGCAGCTCCTTAGCTTGCCAACAGCTTTCCCAATTTACATCACCAAAAAGACATGGCCAGAAGCCAAGATGTTTAGAAAAGCAGTTCCTTTTCCTCTTCAGTTTCATTTTCATATACCTCTGCACTTCACACTTTGCTCAGCTACAGAGTAGAAACAGAAGCAAAAAAGTGCTCAGAATTAAAATGTGCATTTGCCCTATTTTCCTTAGCAAAGCAGCAGAAATCTTGTGAGCTAGCCAGTCCTCTGAGAGTTCCAGCCCTGTTTGGCAAATTCTTGAGGTTTGGATAATAAAATTATGAGACAATTCCCACAGGTGTATTTTTCACCTTTTTAATATCTTTTATATGATGTATTACTTTCATGTGATGTTTCCCACAGTTCTGCTCTGATAAAACCTAGAAAATTCATTGAGCAACAGTGTCCTTATAAAAGCCAGTGCTGGCAGAGTACGTCTGCTGAGGATGAATCTGAGATCATGTTTCATCTAGTAAAGCAAAGTACAGAAACACAAGGTGTCATTTTTGGACTCTGTGACCTAAGACTTTGAAAGTCTACACCTTGCCTGCTGGAAACCACTCCGCTGTGGTCTGTCTTGCAAACAGCCTTGAAAATCTCCAGACCCCATTCACCAAGTATTTACACCAGCATGCACCAGGAATGTCTCGGTTGCATTCCCCGACTCTAACACATGTGGGCTCAGCTGAAGGCCACATCTGAAAAGCCTGATGTTTCCAAAAGAGAAAAGATCTGATGACTGATACAAAATTTTCTGCCTCTGTCAGAGGTATGTGATAGACTCTCAGAAAAAAAAGAAGATACAGACTTATTTCTCAAATATAGCCTTGCAGCCCACACTCTGCAAGATGCCCCGTCCTGGAAGCAGACTGCTGGGTTGACATCGGTGTCACTGCCACAAGAGAACACGAGCAACATAGACAAGAGAGGTAAATTCCCCAGCTTGTGTTGTTGCAAAACTATTCAGAATGTGAGTAAAAATGCAGCTGGCTACCTAAAAAGAGAAAAAACATAGCTCCTTCTATGCCTGGCCCTTTAGTGTACTTCAGTCTTCTAGCCAAGCCATCTTCTGGAAAAAAAAAAAAAAAAAAAAAAAAAAAAAAAAAAAAAAAAGAGGGTGGCACAAAGTTTACTATTACCCTCTACAGAGAGCTTGGAGATCCCAATCTTCCTCTTATCCTCTCCTCTTCCTGCACAAGCAAACTTGGGTGCATCACCCTCAGTGTTCATCAGAGGAGGAACAGAGCAGCCAAGACAGGTTACTTTGTATGTCTTGCAGTGGGGTCATGGAGCTGACAGGCACAAGAGAAGCAAGAACAGTCTGGGAGAGTTGCCTTGGTTTAACCGCAGCCAGTCACCAAACCCCTTGCAGCCACTCACTCCCCCACCAGGGGGACTGGGGAGAGAATCTGAAGGACAAAAGCTGGAAAAACCATGGGTTAAGACAAAGAGTTTAATGGGGAAAGCAAAAGCCATGAGCACAAATCAAAGCAAAACAAGGATTGATTTCAGTGCTTCCCATGGGCAGGCAGGTGTCAAACCATCCCCAGAACAGCCCGGCTCCATCACACGTAACAGTTACTTGGAAAAATCAACACCATCATTCCAAGTGTCCCCTCTTGTGGCTGTGTGGTGCTTGGTCGATGGCTGGGGTTAAGCCATGACTGAGTTACTTGAGGAGGGGACATGTGCATGAGGAACAGGAGAGCGAAGCATATCGGTGCATTTGTGCCACAAAGGAAACCGGCAGACTGACAAATGAGTGAAAAGCAAAGGAACTTCAGTCCAGATTCTCTGAATTTCCTGCATCTGCCCCTAAGTAGCACATCCAAATATGTGTAATGCCATATTACAGTTCAAGTGACCAATCCATATTCTTCATTTTTTTCCCAAGCAACTTCATTTCCATCTTCCTTCTCAAGGTGTCCTTAAACAGTTAAGCAAAATGAAGAACATTTTCCAACCTCCCGTGTATAAGCAACGTTATGTATTAAAATATACTGCCATCAATTATTAGATGAAGATTTTCATTAAATACTACAATGAAGAATATTTTCAATATTGCATCTGACAGAGATGAAAAAACTACATATGTGGATGGATGTAATCTGTTCTTTGGTTTACGAACTCCGAGTTCCATAGACTGTCACTGATGACACAATATCCCCAAATGGTGGATTTTGTGTGTGATACATCTGAAAGATGTGCAAAAACAGATGTAGCCAGACAGCTCCCCTTGGTTACATACATAAGGAAACTTCACAGAGCAAGTTATTTTAGCTAAGGCTGGCAATAATTTATTCTGAATAAATTGCCTCTATATCTGTTTCAGGCAACAGTGACATAGGAAGAATGTGAACTTTTTTGTTATATCAACTCATTTTGAGCCAAATTATGCTTCTTTTTGAGTATTTGCCATTGCAAACATAGAAGACATGTGGATCTAGATATTAGCACCTTCTAAAAGTTGGCTCAATAAAAGCTGTTTAGCACTTAAACATGGAAGCTGTTGTCAGCTTCACAGATAAGTAACTCATTCCAAATTTTGGAAATGGAAATTCTGATCTGATGTATATTTCAGGCTTATTAAGCAACTATATTTTCTAGGCCACAATTCAGTTAAAATTAACTCCAGCTCTCACACTGTGACAATCCACACATGATTATGGAAGTCATAAAAAATGAACTTGATGTGGGTTCTTCTACTGTAAGTGGAGGAAAATATACCCTGGAGCCCAGACTCTTCATTCCAGAGAGCCACAGGATGAAGAGAATACCTAATCACACTGCCTTAGCTTCAAAATATTATTAAAAAGAAGAATGTGTTAGACTTTATCCTAAGAAGCACATTTACTTTTCTTTTTCCTGGAATTCCTTCCATCAAACACTGGAAGAGAGACCAATAAAAAGACATCTTTGTATGCTTATTGATTCTGCATTTTTGTCTGTCCTCTAGACTTCCAAAGGGAAATTGTAAGAAGGAAAAAAAATAAACACCCCTCTGAACAAAGCTTAAAGAGTCCTTTCGATATATCTTCTTTTTAAATTTTTTCTTGCCTCCTGAAAATAAGGGCTGCTGAAGATCTCGTTGTTTTGAAAGTGTGAGAATTATTTGTGCTGCTCCTCCCTCCATGTCTTCTGTTGGTCCAAAACTCACTTTTCTTTGTACTTTTCATGTGGTCTCATCACTTCTGACACAAAGTCTTTTTCCTAGTCACACCAACTGGAACAGTTTTGGTCAGCTTCTCTGTATTCAAACCTACGTCTCTGGAATTCCATCTGCAGAAATGCCTCTCCTATTAACTTTTCTTAGCTTAGCTTTATCCCAGCTTCTTATTTTTAACTTTAGCCTAATAGAATTCTAATTAAATAAATGAAAACTCCTTCATTTGACTTGAGCTGGACCAGGTAAACTTGCACCAAAAAGTTTAGAGAAGATTATTCAAGTCTTCTAGCACACGGGCTTAATGAGTGAAAGTCCATAACTTCACAGCTGAGGTGCCAGACAAGAGATTTCTTGTCCTCAGCAAGTCACAGTCTCAAGGTATCAGTCTTTAGACAGGCTACTTGTTTATCACAGCTACAAAAAGATGAGGTGCTGACATTTATTTTAGAATACACCTGAGCATCTGTCTGAAAAGCTTAGGTGCTTTAGTGACTAAGTGTTAAAAGAATGTTTTTCATGCTATCAATAATCTATTGACAGTGTGGGGCTGCCAGTCCCACACTTACTCTGCTAATTCATTCCAGATTTTTGCACGTATTCATGGACAAGGGCCAGGACATAAAACAAAAAAAGAACAAAACAAACCCCATCCCTCTTGAATCCTCTGTCCTTTCCACTCTAAACACGACCATTCTCCTCTCTTTGCTGGGAACTGATGTTCACAGTGTGACTAAGAAAATTATTCAGTCCTGAAAGCCACTATGTGATTTAGCAAAACAAAGGGCTGACCTCCCCAGCAGCATCAGCAGCAGAGGCAACAGCCGCTCTTGAAATATCTAAAAGGCAAATGCATTAGTATGTTCAGCCACCATGCTGGCTAATGACTAGACATTTTTGAACATATGGGATCATTATTCCAGCATATCATCAGTGAACTTTCCAGAAAAGCTAATTAAGGGGTCCTTTAAATGCTTACCACAAAGTTGGGTTTTACCAGAGCTCCTCACATGCATTTGAAGACTTAGTCATTTTCATCTCCCTTGCTCTCACCACCTTTCCAATTCCAGTGATTGCTTAAGATGAGTAAAGCTAATTAAACAGATTTTAATTTTTTTAATGATAACTTACCTTTACTTTTATTTCCTATGCAGAAAGATTTCATTTCCCGCTGATGTAAAAAGGATTTAGAATGCACTGTGGCCAATGTCTACTGATGGTTCATCTTCTGAGCTACCTTCCTTCATATACATCTCTCTTGTAACTGCTTCTCTACTTTAATGGTTATTGCAAATGACTTTAAAAGATAATTTATAGATTGCAGGAACGAAAGGTCATTTTCCTGGTCAATAGCTCCTAATAAGGGGTAAATTCTACGGGCAACCCTTCTTGCTGGTCAGAATAATTTGCTAGGAAATGTGTAGATGACCAAAACCTCCTCGAAGTCTGAATGTAGAAACAAGACTTTTCACTTCCTTGCAAGGCAATTTTCCTTTTAGGGTTGCATCCCCTCAAGCTATAAACAGCAACCCAGAAACCTGCAAACCTGAGGCAGGTGAAAAGATTATTATCTACTTTGTGATTCCAAATCTGGGGCATCTTTGAGGAGATAAACCTCTCAGGATTACTAAGCGTGAATGCAGCATTGCCAGTGTTGTGACCTCTACGTTCTTAGAAAATGCTAATAATGGAAGTATGAGCTATTTAAATTAATAAACCCATCAGTGATAACTCGAGTCTTCATTGTTAGATAAACCTGGTAACTTCAGCAGAAGCACACAGGGGGTTATTAAACTTGTTGGATGCACTGAAAGACAGTGTGAGGGGATGGCAAATGCACCTTCATCAGGATGGTCTCAGGGGAAAGGGCTGTCAGGATGACTGATAGAAAAAGACATTTTCCCATCTTTCATTAAATTATTAAAATCCTCTTTTAGAAGTTTCAAACAAAAGAAATATCATAGAATATGCTGAGTTGTAAGGGGTCCATCAGGATCATCGAGTCCAGCTCCTGGACTTGAGCAGGACACCCCAAGAGTCACACTGTGCGCTGAGAGAATTGTCTAAACACTTCATGAACTCAGACAGGCTTGGTGATGTGACCACTTCCCTAGGGAGCCTGTTCCAGTGTTCAACCACCCTCTGAGTAAAGAATCTTTTTCTAATACCCAACCTAAACCTCCCCTGACTCAGCTTCAGGCCATTCCCTTGGGTCGTGTCACTAGTCATGAGAGTGAAGAGATCAGTAACTGCCCCTCAGCTTCCCCTCATGAGGAAGTTGTAGACAGAGCTGAGATCTTCCCTCAGTCTCCTACAGGCTGAACAAGCCAAGTGACCTCAGCCACATCTCATATGGCTTCCCCCAAGGCCCTTTGCTGCTCTCCTTTGGATGCTCTCTAACAGCTTAATATCTTTTTTCTATTGTGGCACCCAAAACTGCCCCCAGCACTCGAGGTGAGGCTGCCTCAGTGCAGAGCACAGCAGGACAATCCCCTCCCTTGCCTGGCTGTGATGCTGTGCCTGATGCCCCCCAAGACAGGGTTGACCCTCCTGGCTGCCAGGGCACTGCTGGCTCATGTTCAGCTTGCCCTTGGCCCAGGACCCCCAGGTCCCTTTCTGCAGCCCTGCTCTCCAATCTCTCTTTCCCCAGTCTGTACACACAACCAGGGTTTCCCCACCCCAGGTGCAGAATCTGGCACTTGCTCTCGTTAAACTTCATATGGTTGGTAGTTTTGCAACCCTCTAATTTCTCTCAGTTTTGACCAGGCTGCTCACATTATAAAAAATGCCTCTGATGCTGACGGTCAGGGCAAGGTGCAGTCAGCCCCATGCCCTGCTGTGGTATGGCACTGGCTGGGCTGTGCGTGGAGGGAAAGGGATGTCAGCAGAGCAACATGGCTCCAAGGGTGCTGCCACATAATCCCAAACCACGGCTGGCATCGCCTTTGGAATTGTCTTAATGAGTGAGCAATGCTTTGCAAAGGACCTTCTCTAGCAACTGAATATTAAATAACAACAGGAACTCTGTCTCTCAGAAAACCAAGTGCATGTAATGCTTGCTCTCATCCTCCAGCTATTTAGCACAGAAATAGTTTAAATACTTTGCAGCTGGGTTTCTCTCACATCACACTTTTAAGTGGTAATAATTTTAATAGATATCTTGGAATAATAAATAACCATTAAATTATGTACATCTGAATGATTGAACAAAAAATCACACAGTAATTTATATAA
Organism: Sylvia atricapilla; assembly: GCF_009819655.1. NCBI lineage: Eukaryota > Metazoa > Chordata > Aves > Passeriformes > Sylviidae > Sylvia > Sylvia atricapilla. The sequence goes on from NC_089142.1 coordinate 60,101,811, forward strand.
CAAAATATGTCTAGATTTTATATTTTTAATAATAGTTTGAGAAACTTTGATCCTTCAAACAAATATCTACTTAGAGTCCAAAAAACATCACTTGCTTCTGTAGTAATGCAATTTATATGAGTAGATCCATGCACACATTGAAGCACTTACAGGACTGGAAACTAAGTCCCAGTTAAAAAAGAAGTTAAAAAGAATCTGAAATGATTGTACACATGCACCAGAAGAGTTCATATGTATTGCATCTCGTGGAATAAACATCCCTGTGTCAAGCTGCATTCCAGAAAGCTGTGCTGGGCAGATGGCAAGGGTACTGGAACATAATTCCTCCCACCATCACCCACACAGATGCCTGGTAAAACAACAATGCCAGTGTCCTGGCTACTTCCACTTCAGATGGATGTGATCACCCGGTAGAAATGTCAGCAACTTTGCCCCTTAAAAGATCCAGCTGCATACGGGTAGATACTTTGACAGGAAGTCAAAATAGGTCTAGTTCCAGTTAGAAAGTAAACACTAGGAAACAAAATCCTCTCTTGTGTTGCTGCTCTGCTTTGCCTGGCTTATTTCTCTCCTGTTCTCAGTCCTGTCTGCTTTGGCTTGGTCTATCTCCTCTCAAGGCACGAGGAGACCAGGAGATTTTCTCCTCCGGAGCAGGGGAGATTGCTCTGATGTGCCTGCTCACCCAGTGCCTTTCACATCACAGTAACATCACTTACTTCTGCATGTTTGTCACTAAACATGTATGGAGGGTCAAAATGTTTTGCAGCTTATGTAAAAGTATAAAAGTATTACCTGTTCAGGACAGGTCATTAAAAAAAAAAAAATGAGCTAGAGCAATGCTATGCAATATCAATATAGATCACACAACAAAAAAAATAAAGTGAAAATATAAAATTTGTCAAATTTGTACCTGAATGAAGATAAACAGTATAAACTCTCAGACTCAACAGCCAGAAAAGACATAAGCAAGGGAAATTATTTTCCTTGTGGATCATCATACATTTTTCTGACCTGTCAAATATCAAACACCTGCTGTTTTCTGATAAGTAGCAAATACACATCCTGATAGGAAGTGATGTTAAAATCTCTATTTCTTTGCAATGATCCATGCACAATATGACTTTGTCTCCCAGACCAGAAGATTTGCTCCCATGTCAAAATGGAAACATGGTGATTCACAACTATCCGGCCCAATCTGGACATGGATATTACATGGGTATCTCAGGATTTTGGTAGTTTTCAGAGCAGACTTCACACAAGCTAGTAAAATGCATAGTCAAATTCTCTTCCCAATAACATGGTTCTAAAATGCAAATAAACATAAATATGAATATAAATAAGTGAATACTGCCAAATTGCCGGAAAGCTCGGCTCACAGGTCAAGCTGGTTCCAGAGTGCCATCCCAGTCTCTGCCTTCATGGACCTAGACCTACGTACCACCCAGTCAAAGCTTTCCACGTCTGTCTCAGCATTCAGTAGCCAATTAAGTATTCATTTACAAATTAAATGATGGCTTAAAATATCGGAGCTAATCTAATTCACACCACCTGAGGACTGTGCTCATAAACTGCCTGGAAAACCAGGGAGGAGTAAAAATAACAGGAAACCCAGATCAGAGACTACGAATGCGGGTGGGAGCTGGGGGAACAACTATGGTGTCTGCAACCACACAGAAACCTGGATGTCTTTCCTTTGTTGTTTTTTATCTGAGACCTCAAGATTAAGTCTGCAGTCCAGTGTTTACATGAATGGTACTACAGGCATGCTGTAGGTTCAGCTGGGTTAACCAGGGATAGGTATTTAGTGCCATCTGCGATGACATGCAGCATGAAGACTCCAGCAGGGACTCCAGAAGGACAGAGATCTCTTATAGGTGAGGCTGTGGCTACTCTCTGTGGAGGGCTCAAGTATCCAGAGCATCTCAGGCCACTTTGGACTCCAGATTATAAGAGGAATAGAAAGCTCTTGGTCTGAATCCTCCATACACCTGCCTGTCTGTGTGCCTTAAGACCAGGAGCACTATCCTCCTGCCTACACCACCTTTAATTCAAACTATTCACTATAGAACTAATGAAGAATGAAATCCCTGTTGCTTTAAATTTCATGTATTGGCAAAAAACCTCATCCAGTTTTGAGAACTAGTAAGCTGAGTGTCTTCCTTCCCACTTGGGATTGCATTTGAGGAAGAAATAGAGAAGGTGGAAGAAAGTTCGAGGCCTTCTACCTTTTGGGAGACAGGGGTTTGTAACCAGGATACCATTTCTTAAAATACATCTATTTAACAGAGAGAATATGAATAGATGAACTTGCAGAAAAAAAACCTAGTTCAGCTCATGTCCTACTTATTGTAAGGATATTAAGGACACGATCCTTTGTCTCTAGTAACCAGATATAATCAATAATTTCTTTTGCTTAGAGATTTTTTTACATTGTTTGAGGACAGAAGAGAGATACAGACCCTCACTAGGATTTCTATGCTGCTCAAAGCCTTGTATATCTGAGACATTCACACAGACCTGGCAGATATGACACACAGACTGTGAAAGATTGGGAAATGAAGACAACATTGATGGTTAAATCCTGATTGTACTGCTTTCAGTGGCAATTCTCACTGACTGCTGGTTAGAGTTTCACCAAAAGAACTTTAAATGAACACAATTACCATGGTTAAGGAGCTCTCTAATTTATTTGACTAGTAGTAATTTCTGTCATCCATTTTCCTTTTAAGAGTAAAATTAAAGATCATTTGCCTGATTTTTCCTGAGTCTTTCAGCAAGGATTCCAGGACAGAAAAAATCACAAAGGATCAACCATTCCCATCACTCCACTGATTCCCTGGAAACTCTGCAGGGGAGAGGAGGTGCCGTGAGATGAAGGGTCTTGTGTGTTCAGCACCTCCCAAGACCTGTCAAATTGCTCTGTGTATGCATGTATATAAACTCACATGGTAGTTTATATTATACACAGTCCAGCAAGCATTTTGAGCAGGATGTTTTGCTGAGCAGGGATTTCAACATGCTTCAAGCCTGCAATAGGAGAAAGAATGGACAACCAGTAAGGGAAAGTTTCTATCAAATACTTTCCTCTATCTAAGAACCTCTCTGGATAAATAAAACTCCATTTCTGGATGTGGAAATGAGAGGGGCAGGAAAATATGTGTTAGAAGCAGATACTGCATAGAGGCTCTCATCAGGTGGCAGGAAAAAAAGCTAATCCATGAGTCACCTGGTGGGGACTTTTGTTCAGTTTTCATTAGGATTTCTAAGGAGTTCATTCAAAGGGGAAAATGAGGAACACTGATGCTCAGAATTAAGTACACAAAGAAAACAAATGTGTTTCCAAAAGCACAGAGGAAGCAATGAATGCAAGCACGTTGAAGGGGTTGTGCAGCTTTGATGGACCACAGAATCCTGATTCAGTTGTTCCTCACTTCCACGAGAATTTCAGGGGGAAATTATGCTCATAAACACATTCCAAACAACACAACCGCTCTCATTCTTCCATCCCTCTCCTTGTAGTCTATACCTCCAGTTTCCTATGAGGCTCTGTCTTTCCAGTTTTGTTCAATAGAGAATGACCTATGTAGCCAACAATAAAGTCAGATGGAGATGAAACTTACTGTTAATGATGTGGAGGCCAAATTATTATTTAACATTTAAATATGAACAATACTTGGCTCCAAATCTCATTTAATCTTCATGAATATCAATTATATTTTGTCATTTCTAGACCTGTGAAAATTTCATTTCTCCAAATGAGCTCAGTAACTAACCCTCAGCCACTCTAAAAAAATGTTCTATTCTCAGATTTTTTCAATATGGATTATGAAAACATTAGTTCAACGGAATTTATATGGCCTATTTGACATTCTTTTCTCTTTAGTTGGATTCGAGATGATATTCAAAGCTGGGGTTCTTTCCAAATCCTAAAATATTTGTTCTCTGAATAAATGACCATATGTCTGAAAAGATCAGACAAGGGTACATCTTTTATATAGCAACTGTTCATTTACGATGTAAACGAACAGTCTTGCATTACACAATCATTATTTTTTTCACAGTGTGCATTTCATCGCTGGGGACGACACTGCGATGTTTCAATGCAAACATACCCCTAGGAAAAGAACACAAAGATTTCTAAATTTTGTACGCTCACCACCAAACACTCAGGAATGGGAACCGTGGACAGCAGTGAGCAATGTCTTTGAGAGTGGGAGCTTACCTCTTGGAGGAGGTGCTCCATAGGAAACTCCTTATCAGCCAGGTTCCATTTTCAAGGTGTATGGAGGAAAAGGCTGCTTTGGTGCCTGTATTCCTGCTTAAAGGCTGGCACAAAGCCTGACGATGGTGATAGACAAGAAGACCTGCACCATAAGGGTTACACTCTGCCCTGGTTCAGCCTCTGCCCCCAACAAAAACACCAAAAGACCTACAGCCCTAACAAACCCAGGGCAGGTCGCAGTTCCTACCACTCCTCCCTGCCTTGCTTTGAGCAGTAAAAGAAATTGCCGTCAAACGCCGTACAGTAGCACCAGTCTCTGCAGTCTCGGTCCTTGCTGATTCCTGGCCCTGGGTTTGTCTCCTGACATTTGACTGGGATCTACTTCCCAGTGCATCTGTAGAGCTGAATTTCCAGTCTCCAGTCCTGACTTTGCAGTGGCCCCAGCTGGTGCAGAGAGGCGATGACTGTTTTTTTCCATCCATGGTCTGGATGAGCAGCTCTGAGTGAATAGCCTGTGCAGCAGCTGTGCAGCCTGGGCCATCTCATGGGATGGGTTTTAATTTCCCCTGTTCCTCTTCATTCCACCCTCTTGGGTTTTATGTGGGTGGAGTTTTAGTTCAGCCTGAATGTCTAAATCTGTTGCCTGAGAAAGAGATGCAACCGGAGCCCCTTCCTGTATTACATGTTCAAACTGCTGATCGCAAACACAATAGGTTTCACGGTGCTAAGGGCCACCTGTTGAAATTGTTCAAAGGCACCCCCACCCATCTGCATTCCCCACCCCCCATTTTCCTGCCTGTGACTCAAGCGTCTCTCTCTGAACCACTTGCCCAGTTTGTCGGGCTGCAATCATTGCAGCGCTGAACCGATTCAACATCTTGAAAAGCTAATTAACTTCATAAAAAATTCATATAGGCATGCAAATACTGTGGCCCAGATAAATAATTAACTGAACTCTTCCATACCAGCGCCAGCATGCTCCAAGGCTGCCCTCTCTTGCCAGGCCTGCTCAACAATTATTCAAGACATGCGTTTGATTATTTTCTTCAAGGTGTACACCCTACGCAGCAGCTTAATAAACAACATACATTGCACAGTCAACATTGATTTACACATCTTCTGAAGAGATGATGCATGAAATGATCAGAAAAGTCAATAATGCAAGCAAAATGTATGGGCTTGAGATAAGTAACAGAAAACAAAATCAATGCCTTCCAGCTATTATCATCATGAAGTAGAGTTCATAATAGATAACATTAAGTTTGAACAAGTTGCATCATTCTGATACCTGCAATCAGCTGTCACTTCTGACAATAATTGCCAGAACGGTATTCATATACGTATATGCTGGTTCTACTTCTGGTGCTAAATGCATTTACCTGAACAATCAGGGCAAACAATCTGACGAGCTAGATATTTTATTATTCTGACATTAAAAATAAAATCAGACTGCAGAGCCCATTAATCATGACCTGTATTGCCATGTACATACAAATATTCCATTTAAGAAAGCCAAAAAGCTTGCTACAGGCCTTCTGGAATAAGAACAGAGGAAGACGATCTGGTGGATGGGATCAATCCTATCGCTAGCTCTGAGGGGTAAAATTCAGCAGAAAAAGGCAGCTGACATTATCAGGGCACCTGGGCAACAATGACTCAATCACACAGCACAGGTAGCAATACACCTCAGCTTTTTATCCAGAGCTTTACATTGGACTTATCATATGGTTTTACATCAAGGATTTCTGATAGCCTCAGGATGCAATCAATATGAAAGCAACAAAAAGAGAAAGCTCTGACCACTGAGGGCTTGTCAACACAGGAAGCTGTTGTGACACGTGGGAAGATGTGAACGCAGAGTGCAATGGCTCTGGTCCTCTTGTAAGCTGATAGTCTGACATCCAGTAAAGGAAACTCACACAAGGTCTGAAGGTGAAGGACATTTCTACATGTAGAGCTGGAGTTAAACATCTATCACACAGTAGCCCTCAAACCTCCCCTTGAAAACACTCCTCACAGTATTTCAGTGCGTACAACCTATGCCATTAAGTAAAACCAGGAAGAGTTGCCGTCAGCACGCAAGAGAGGGTGCCAAACATGGCTTGAGCTATTTGTGGAAACAATCACCCTGTCTGCTGCACAGAGGGCTGGTAATGACAAACAGAGTCGCTTCCCTCCAGCCAGGAGCATGATTTGACTTCATGCATTCACGATTCAGCTTCGACCAATTGATAATTATTCAACGGCAATAAAAAATACATTGGCAGTCTCAATCCAGCTCCTAACAGAGCCATAAAATGCTCACAAAACCACAACAAACAGTGATTGTGCCCTTTTGAGAGCAGCAGAGAACAGGGAGGGAGATGGGTTCCTCCTCCTTCCTACAAAGCAGGAGCAGATGTAGAGCCTCACCAGGAGGTGGTGTTGTGGGGAGTCTGTATCAATGTAACCATAACTATATTTCCCTCCCCAACACTGGGATGAAAAAAAAGGAGAATAAGGATGATGAGGTGATGATAAGGGAGCTTTGGGGAAACTGTGCCCTGAGTTGCAGTGTCACAGCTGAATGACTATCCCAACAAATTAATTTTACAGTGCTTTTGATTTGACCCACGAATGAGAAGACGGCTTCAGCTGAGTTCTGTTTTCAGGGACCCATTCATCTCCTGAAACTAAAAGCCAAGCTCGTAAAGCACAAACCCACACAAGCTAAAACCAATCAGTAGCTTCCCCGAATCCCTGCAAAGCCAAACCATTCAGTGCCACGCTGCTCTGCCAATAATAGTAACAAGTAATACTACACTCGGGCTGTAATTTTTCATATCCACTGTGCTGTTGTCATATGATTTACTGTGCTAGCACTGAGAGCCATTGCCCAAGTCCTGTCTCTGCACTCCTCCTGATTTACTTAAATCTTTTTACTTTTATCAGCCACAGGGAATGGGGACACTTACATGTAACAACTGACAATTTGAACAGAAAATACAGAGAAAAGCTGTGTAAAGCAAGTGGCTGAGATTATAGCTGTTGACTTCTAATATTATTTGACAGATGAGACTGCTGCAATTATCCTCTGCTCATGGGTTCCATTACGGGAACAAGAAGCACACAAAATAAGGGCAATTTCCCAAACAATATATAGGTCCACTTAACTTTGTCAAGAGCCATTTCTGCAAGAGAAGTCCTCCCTGGTTAAAGATACAAGGATAATGTGTTGGCAACTTCACATGAGCATTTAGTGCATTCCACATTAACTGCATTTTCAGTTGCTCTTTTCCTACTCTGTTTGAACCAAATAGAATATTATTTCTAAAGGTATTTGTGAATAACATTGTGCTTACTGCTGTTCCCTCTCTCAAGAGCTCTTTCTTTTTCTTTTTTCCTTTTTTTTTTTCCTTTTTTCTTTTTTTTTCTTTTTTTTTTTTTTTTTTCCAGGAAGGTGTTTCAGAAAGTTTGCAGCTCACAAGATCACTCTGGATTTTTGCAGAGTCCTGCATCCCCCCTCATCATCCAGTCTCTGTGCCACCTCTATCTCCCTATACCAGGAGGGAAGGCACCAACTCCACACAAAGGTTCCTACAGTCTCCTTCTCCATCCCTCTTTCTTTAAATGCTCTCTCCAGAGAGTCCCACACCCCGCACTGAAGACCCCACCATCTTCCTGGCCTGCCCCAAACCACTGCCACTCTCCCTCTCTGCCCCACTGGGACCCACTCCCAGCCAGCACAGCCTGTGCAGGTGAATGCTGGGGAAGCAAACAACATGGCCAAGTGGCTCCTCAAGAGCAAAAAACTGTCATTCTGGACATGGGGAATCTCTCATACAGACCACTCCCATGTGCAAAAGTGAGCTCATAGTGCCCAACACAGACACGCCAGTGCACGGGCAGATCTCCAAGGAAGGGTGAGATCTCAGCTTCCAGATTTCCCTAAAGCAAATACACAGCAAGGGCAATCGTCCTCTGAAACCTTCCTGTGCCAACCACTGTATCTACACAATGGAGTATGAAAAAACGAACATTAGTCCTGCTTTAAGTTCAAACCTCAATACAACCTTAGCAACAGAGTCACTACTGGCATATCCATATTTTTTGAGGTTGCTCCATCACTTTGACTTGTGGAGCTATTTATAGATCAATGGGAGCTTCCTTCTCTAGTAGGAAAAAAAAGCAATGAATTTTCTGAAAGCAAAGGTGAAAAAGAAATAAGAATGAAAATAGAGGGAATAACCTGTGGTCTAGGCAGTAGTTATTAATTCTTCCCTCCGGTGCAATCTGTGATGAACCATAGTGGAGTGAATATTTTTCAGTGGCCTTCCCCAACCTCTCACACATACTTCAATATCTTCTCCTAGATGTGCCTAGGACTTAGTGATGCAGACCCTGGAGGGAGAAACACCACCGGGAATCACTGCAAAAACACTTCAGGCTAACCACTTCAAGTTCCTGATTCCCTTCCTCTTGGAGGCTGAAGGTATTCGTCAGTTTGGGGGAGATTTTTTTTTTTTGTCCCATTCAATGTCATCCAGAAAGCTCTCATCCAGGAATTAGGCCTTGCTTTTCCTGAAGTATTACTAACCACTTGATTTCCATGCTAGCTTGTGGCAGTTAATTTCATGGCTCACTCTAGAGCAGAGCCACTGATGGTGTGAGGAAAAACAGACCTTGACCACAGACAGTAGGACACAGGTTCTCTCCATGTCCAACAGTATGACCACCCAAGGAAGAGACCTGATAAGGAGGAAAATGCCATCACCTTCCAAGCCTACTCTGGAGGAGGCTCTGACCCACCTGCCCTCACCTAAACAAATACCCTGGCCTAAACTAAGACATCCCATCCAGACTTCAGGTTGTCCATGTGAAATTTCCTTAAATGTCTGGAATATGGATAGAGTAACTTTTTACACATTTCTATGAGGTAAATAAGATTTACGTCAATATTAGAGAAGAGAAAATTAGTCTCAGGAGTCAATAGGAAAGAGAAGACACGCTGAGAGCATTCAAATGTCAAACTCACAGACCCCAATGTCCTCCAAATTATAACATTTTCCTGTTGTTTGAGTTACTAACTAATGACATCCAGAATGCGAGGAACAAAATACGTGTTATTTGTATTTGTTTGCCTTTTACTTTCCTCCCTTCACCACACCACTAGGCTTTTCCAAGAGGCAAGCTGGCTGTTTCCTGGAAAGTGACCTTTGCTGGAGGGCAGGCAGATGGCAGCAGCCACAGACAAGTCCAGTTCTCCTCCTTGACCATGTGTCACTCAAAAGCCTTGAAGATCTCTGTGCTGGAGACCCCAGGTCTCCTCCTGAATCTGGGTCACTGGCAGCACAAAACCCTGCTGAAGGCACCCACGTGTGACGCAGACCCATCAAGGACCATTCCTCATCTCAGTGGCACAGTGATGGCCAAACCTGCTCTGTGCAATTGCAATGATTTGAGCTTCAGGGATTTTTTTTTTCTTATTTTTTTAATTATTATTATTTCTTGTTCAGCCCTTGCAGTCTTGGTTTCTTTAGCACAGATCTCCTCACAAAGGCAATCCTTGTACCAGAAAGCCTCAGATTTGCCCTCAGCTCTTCCATAGGCATTGATTAAGGGTCTTTTTTCTTTTTCCCTTAAAAAAATCAAAAAAGAAAAGGGACATGATTTAAAACTAAAATAGAATGAAGTGCATTGTACAAAGGATTATTTCAAGTAATTCTCCTTGAAACTGTAACAAAGGAATGTTTCCTGGGGATTAAATGGACTGTCAGGTAATCAGAAAAGTTGTTTTAGGTTTTCCTCAAGAAGAAAAGAAGCATTTTGGATGGATTTTGTTTCTGGTGCTTTGTGACACTTTACAGCTTATTCCCTCATGTCACACCAGGTTATTTCATTATTCATAAACATGCTGAATGCCAAAATGATCACAGAAGCTATGGGGCTCTTACACACTCAGCCACTAAGCCCTTTTCTCCCCATCCCATTGCAAATGCAAGGACCCAGCCCTCTCAATGTCCTTCCACAGGGATTTTCTTCTAACCACTGCTCATCCTGCTACCTTTCTTGTAATGCACATGGGATTCCTGGTATTGTACACACTGTGCAGGACTCTCAGATGGCCTTGAAGGAGAAATCGCATGCAAGAGAGAATGGATTTGTCCCTGGGGCTGAAGTCCAGAGAGCCAGCACCCAGGGAACCTTGCATACAGTCTGGGTGCAGTCCTTACTCCTCTGTGGAGCACTTGGTGTGACAACACAAAAGCCCATTCCCACCATCAGTCCCAGGACACCTCCCAGACCTGGTCTGGGCTCTCTCACCACACTTCTACCTTTGGCACTGCAGGGGACAGGCCACCCATTCTAAGAGCTAGGACATAATTTCCAGCACTGTGTCTCTCTTCCACCCACAACAGCTGCATGCTCCTGCCTGACCTGCCACCTAATGCATAGGGATGCCTTAAAATGGCCAAGGTCTTTCCTCCAGGACTGGCATCAAAAGTCCCTACAAGCAGCTACTTCTCAGCTGCTGCAGCCCACATCCACACCTGTGAGCTCAGCCCTCTTCCCTCACCCTTTCCAAAGCCTTCAAGGGAGCAGCTAAGACAACCTGGAGCACAGACATCCACCACACCACATGCAGCTCCACACCCTTTACATACCAAGTGGAAGGAGTCCCTCTCCCTCTGCTTGCTCAGGAGCAGCCTGCAGCACAGGCAAGCACAGCAGAGCCCCAAATGGGCTGAGGGGAGGGGGTATTGGAGATGGTCTCTGTCTCTGTGGGGAGGGAGCCCCTCCAGCTGGCCTCATTGCCTGGGCTGGCCTGCAGCATCGACATCCTTTTGGACTGCTACGTGCTACTGGGTGCCCAAGCAGCAAAAGACACCCACATCCATCTGTGCCTAGGCAGCCAGCTTCTGCTGTAGCAGTCAGTCTTTGCTCTCGAAAACGGTGTGGGAAATGGGGGTTTAAAAACCACTATGACTGTGTGTGGAATGGTGGCTAGTCCTTCATTGACTTTCCACGTGGCAGCACTGCCAGAGGTGACAAAGCACAGCCTTGTTCTGTGGTGTTGACCCAGGAGTCAAGCACTGGACTCTATGCCACAAACAGCCTCCACTTCTCACAGGCTCACAGGACACAGTTCCATTCATCACATGCTATGTTCCAGCCTGGAACAATTACTCCTTCGTGTGTGTGACTTAATTTTATCTCTAACTAAAAAAAAAGGAAGATCTGAAACTCCTAATGGCCCTGGAAAATGAAGATCTTTTTCTTATTTTATTTTTTACTTTTTTAATCTAAGGACAGGGTTTTCTTTTCCATGAGCTGCTTCTTTCTAAAAGAATTTTTATTCCAATTATTCAGACACCTGCTGGTGTCCCAGCAGCCCCTTGGCAGCAGGGAACCCTCTCGGGCTGAGCAGACCAAGGAAACGAAGCCCAGAACAATGTTGTACAGGGAAAAAGTACACACACCAGCAAGCCAGAGAGCACAGCAGCAAATGTGTTATTAGTCTGACATCACAAGGGCCTGCTTGTTTGTTTGCTTTACGCTTTCAAATCCCGACGCTCTCTCTTGCCGTGCCACATGTTGAATTTTTCTTGATTAAGTTGCGACTTTTATTATGCAGTGGCCCCAGAAGAATTACAGAGGGGAAGGAGAAAACCCAACTGCATATGGCAAAGGCAGTGAGAGAGATACCGAATTTCTCCAGCTTGAAATGACAGGCAGTACAAATAATGCTCCTTTGTAGCTGCTTGAAGACGTAGCATGTACCAGCCCATCTCAACAAATACACCTTGGGAAAAGCCAAAAGCAGGATGAGAGATGCACAGCGAGGGAAATTTTAAAGCTGCCAGCGTGAGTTTCTTCAGACGCAATATGTTTGTACAGTACTGAGCACTGTCAATTTTGACTGTGTAGCAGTTGTAGTAGTAATAATAATAATAAAAATAATAAATTTCTTAATTGTTAGTTGTTATTATTATTATTTTAGGTGTCTCCAAGTCTTGAACTATAAAAACAGCATTGGCCACAAAAACCACCCAACTCCTCTCAGCTAAGTATGCAATGAAGGGGATTGGCCCTCCTGGCCAGACCATTTGGGCTGCATCTTTCAGCCTCATTTCCCTCCTTCCAGTGAGGGCTGTGTTTTGCAAGAGATACGCGAGCATCAAAGCCAGAATGGCAGGACTTCCTCACTTGGAAACAGGCTTCAAGCAGACCTGCAAACTCTGTTGAAGTTTCCATTATGGTGCCAGAGCAGCACAAAAGAGCTCTAGCATCTGGCCTCAGGGGCTCAATCAGTTCTGTATGAATACTCATATGATGCAGTTATCATCAGCAAAGCCCATAGCTAAGCGCCTTGCTACCAAGTCTCATGGCTTTGATTTAAGGAGCTCCTAGTAATCTGGGACACTACAATTAACATATTTAATAGAGCGACTAATGGGAAAGAAAAAGGGGGGAAACCCGCAAACCGCAGCTTACACTGATGACAGGGTAGGAAAAGAACAAAACCCAGAAGTTTCAAACTACGGAAAAGACACACAGAGGGCAGTTAGTTTCTCCTTTTTATTCTGCAGAGTGCAAGGGGGGGGAAAAGAATTGCAGAAATTAATTAATAGTCAGTAATCTCAGACAGATTGCATTATCTTTTCTAAGGTAATGTACAAGATTTAAATATTTATTTTGGGACACTTTGACAAGTCTGCTCATCAATAGGCAGATGATCTGCACTTTAGGAACACTTTATGAACAGCAAATCCTTCTAAAATTCCTCACATAGTGGCAGACAAAATATACAGACTTATTTTTAAAACATATTTCTGTTCCCTACCTGCAGGAGATCACAAACTATGCAGGTGGGTTATTAAAAGTGTTAGGCAACAACTTCGGGTTCAATAAAGTCATCTGTAGTTGTTCCAGGCAAGAAAATGGCAATGGAATTAATCTAGTTTATAAACAGGATATAAACAAAAGTAGAATCCCTTGTTTAAGAACATTATTACAATTACGATAAATAAAACATAGCTGTTCTGGTTAGCTGGGGACTTAGTGCACTGATCTAGCTTGAGACACAAGACCAGCTTCAGCTGGCTTGGAAAAGCAGCCAGAAGGAGCAGTTCATCTGATCAATGGCCAGGTAATAATAATATATTACATACCATATTCCTGAGTTATACTTATGCAGTGCTGTAACAATTGCCAGACCAAAACTCTAGCAAGATAGCTGGGTGACTAAATACATATTTATCTTTTACAGTGTCTTTTACATGGTTATTTAATAATCTCCAAACCAAGTATTCTAAACTGAAGAAATAGTTTCTAATTATATTCAAATGGGTACCTAAATAACCTTAGTTCTGCCTCAGGTTTACCGTATGCAGTATACCATGTAGCACATTCATTTCATACTGTTATTACAGCCAGTAAACATAAAATGATTATAGAGTCACTGTAGCAACTATGGCTTCATATTAGATAAAATTACTCTTTGAGAAGTATCATGTCTTTCCAGTATCATGTCTTCATTGTATCCCCACTGGAGAGTGAAGGCCAGCTGTCCTTAGAGAAGAGGTTAAGTCACGTTCAAATAACAAAGAAAAGCAGAGGTCTTTTTTTTTTTGCTTAAAGCACTCTGGAGTTTTATTCCTTCTAGAAACAATAGAGGAGAGAAGCAATTTTGAGAGAAGGCAAGTGTTTAAGGGATTTCCTCCAGCAGAACATGATTTTTCAGAGCTGGCAGGAAACTATATTTGGCAAAAAATGACACTAAGTGGAAGATGACCATATTTCTTTAACAATGTAACCTACAGTCAAGAGGTTTTTCCATCATTAAAATAGGTCCAACTTTAGGTGCTTACAGAATCTGTTTATAATCAAGCTAGTTAATGGATTTACTTGTAAACTTAGACAGCATATGAACTATTTACAGGGTGTGGGTAGAATTCATCTGAGCTCATTTGAATGCTCTAAGACTCAGGCACTTGGGTCAGCTGGGCATCTGGACTCCCTCATGGAGGACAGAAAAAGCAGCTCAGCAGTAGGGAGCTGATTTATTGGACCAGGTAGAGCTCTTGTTCTCCAGACATGACCAGTGTCCATATGCACACCTGTTTTTTTAGAAACATTAGATGAATCCCATTCCTATTAAAAGTGGATTATGCTGTTTCCATTTCCTTGGGAGTATGTTAGCTAAAAAATTTTCAGCCCACCCCCACCACCCCTACTCATCTCTGTCCTCTCCAATCCACAAGATGAGTTGGTTATCCCTTTCCTTTGCACCAACTCAGCTAACTCAGAAAAGTAAAATTATTTGGTTCTGAAGAATATTTTTCCTATTACCCATCTGTTTTTCTACTGTCTTCCTGTCATAATATTTTTTTCCGTAGTCATGTCATTTTCACCAGTCCTGGACATACCAGCAGTAGAATAGACACAGCAGACCCTTGTGTGGAGGCAAAGAAGGGTGGGAGAGGGTATTTTGGATCCATTGATGAAGGATCCATAACATGAAGCTGCACCCTAATTTTCAAGAGGACTCTGCATTTTTGTGTTCATTTGGACAACTCAGAGGCTATATGCAATACTCAGCACCGCCTAGGTTGGAGACCCACAGCGTCATCTTCCCAGCAGGAGTAATCTGTTCATCCCCCTTCTTCAGTGTTCCCTTATCCCTCACCTTCACTGACTGTGTGCCTGACAGGCAGAGCACAAAGCCTCCTTGTCCAACTAGCCAGCAATGAGATGAGCTGCCACAGCACTGTGACATCCTCTGCACCATTCCTCCTCCACGCCTGCTCTTTGCCAGGCACTTTCACAAGGCACACCTTCCCTGTGCCTCTCCAACAATCCTTCATAAAATTGTCCCTAGAAGTCTAGAGGCCAGGACACCCACCTTCTTTAGCATTTCTGCATTGCTGCCTTGCTCTATCACACACTACCCAGCTCAGATGTGGCCAGAGAAGCTGACCTTCCTCCACCCCCATATCAGTCCCCTACCTGGATCAGACAGCTCGCCTGCCATTGTGTGTGGCCTTGTCCCAGAAACTTTTCCCCTAAAAATTTAGTAGAAGAGCAAAATACCTCCTTGATACCCCACTGTTAACATCAATAGAGTGACTCCAGGAATGAACTGAGTGCACTGGAAGAGGAAAAATCTGAGCAAAGTAGAAAATAAATAAATAATTTATCCAGAGATATTTAGACACACACATACACATACGGTGAGATTTTACAACTTAATTTGTTTGTGAATGGCACTGAACTGATTCAGTGTGGTTGCTACAGTAGATGTGTCCCCTAAACAGTAACTCAGTGCACAGAGAATTACGTTCATTCATGCATCAACATTTTTGACTTAGATACTTCTTTATTCCGAAGATTGTTGATTAGCCCCCTTTCAAACTCAGTATCCGCTGTCTGCGCCTTACGTGAATCATGTTCGGCACAGGACATTGCTGATGCTCTGTCACAAACAACCTAGGAATAAAAAGATCGGCATTTCAGTTTATTTTTCCTGCATCTTGTTAAAAAACATACTAGGAATTTTGAAGAAACCTAATGCATAAATACATATTTTGTCTGATTCAATAGCATATACAATTCAAATGACACTGCATTAGAAAACCAAGGCGCTGCTGTTATTCACCAACGGATTAAATACAAGAGATTTATTTCTTTACCTTGACATTAGTCAGAGGGCCAAATCAGAAAATGATGCAACATCACTTAACTGCCTGCCCCACCTTCCCCCCAACAAGCAACCAGAAAGCTACTGACCACTCTAACACAAAATGCTATTTCTTTAATCTTATCAACCATCACCTCTTCTGAGCCGTGAGGACAATAACAGATTGGTATTAGCAATCTCAGCCCTTCTCAGACAGTTGGAGGCTTGCATATCTTAACTGATGTGCCTAATTAGATACAGCAGTGATTCAGCCTTCAGCTGCCGTTCTGTGGTGCTGCTCCCAGGGTGCATCAGCGTGCTCTGCATCACCCGGTGACTGAGGTGTTTACTCTTCATCACAATCGCTGTTATCTGTCAGAAGCGATACCAGACTGCTTTCCAAAGAACACCACTCCTTCCCTTATTTGTATGAAAGTACTTTCACCAGAAGGAGCAAGCTATCTTTGAATGTTATTCCAGTGGAAGATAATAGCCTGGAAATCTTGGTGTCTTTGAGCCTTGGACAGGAAAGTCTGCCGAGCTTTCCTGGGGTGTCACAGAGGAACACTTTGGCACATTATTCATACTCCACGCCTGCTCACGCTGCTTAGGGACTTGGAAAGATCTATCTCATGGGTCACAGGCTTGTGAATTCTTATGTGACATTAACTGGATGACATATATTTTTCTTCTCTCTTCTCTTCTCTTCTCTTCTCTTCTCTTCTCTTCTCTTCTCTTCTCTTCTCTTCTCTTCTCTTCTCTTCTCTTCTCTTCTCTTCTCTTCTCTTCTCTTCTCTTCTCTTCTCTTCTCTTCTCTTCTCTTCTCTTCTCTTCTGACTTTCGGTATCTAGCAGTGTGAACTAGAGATGAACTGCTTCTTCTGGAGGGGAAAGGTCTGTATGTCATTATCCTCATCAGCCTCTGTTGATTTAACAGAGAATGTAAGCAAAGATATTTATCCTAAAGAATGGCAAAAAAAAAAAACAACCAGTGTTTTCTCAGGCTTTATCCTTTGTAGATTACCACAGCAAGAATATCCTTCAACAAACTTCAAATGTGTGAAAGCCATGGTAGATAACACATTGTATTTGCAGATTTAAAATTACAACATTTCATAGCTAAAAATCTAGGTGCCTCAGTCTGGGAAATCTTTTGCCAATCTGGGGCAAAAAGCAGGTCTCTACTGAGATAAGAAGATGGCACCTACTTATGTAAGCCAAGGATGTTGCTCCTTAATATCAAAGGCTATTATCACTTCTACTTACTTGCCAATTGCTACGTTTAGTGCTCTGTTTTCCATTGCAATAGTAGACCCTTAAGGGAAGTTAGAAAATCCTGCTCTTTATCATGTTTCCAACTCTAATAGGAGATGTACAAGGCCCTGAACTCAGCTCTTTGTGAATAAAAAGGCTTTTAATTCATCTTTAAGGAAACAATCAGAGATCATCCAGAGCATATAAATTAATCTGATTTTTCTTTTCCTCTATCAAGGCTATTGTATATATCTCTTTTTTTTTTTTTTTTTCCTTCCAGGTTGGCTTCTATTTTCTCTCAGGTGCAACCGAAGTTTCCTAAGGCAATGAACTGAAAAAGAATCAGCAACATCTGTAGTTATCTACGCTTCTGCCAAATAAAACAAACACGTCTGAAGAGAGCTGTTTCTCAGAATAAAAAGGAAGTGATGACTAATAAGGAAATGCAATTTACCAAAAATATCTCATTTTGCCTTTTCTTAAATATATCTTGTCTTGTAAGTCTCTTTGACCACCAAAAAGTGCTACTTGAATAATGCAACATTAAGATTTGCCCAGAAAGAACAAATATTTGGCAGTTTTGTATGCTGTTTGGAGGTGAATGCAAGTTTAGAGATCATTTCATAGTATCTTATAAACCATAGACTTTGCATCCCTCTACTCTGTTTTCATCAATAGAAAAAGGCAAAGTAGGATTCATCACACTTTTCAGCAGACGTCTCAAATAGCTCAGCTGAACTGCACCTTAAAAGCAGCAGCTGATCTCTCTTGACTGAAAACTAGCTCAGCTACGACATCTAAACCTGTAGATGTCTAATGTTAGGAAATACCAGGGTCACCTCCCAAGATTGTCCTGCAGAATCACCTTCCCTTGCATTCCTCCTTATCTTAGTTTCTCCTTGTAACTGGAACCCTCCTGAGAAGGAGGAGACCACTATCCATGGACAAGAGAGGTTTTTGCCTTCTTTCTTAAGCACTTTTCTTAGAGGTCCTTAATGAGGAGGTGATATGAGCATATGCCTCTATCTGTTACTCAGATATATTCAGCTTAATTTCCTTGTCTCTATTTCTAAGCCCTTACTCTTAGTCCTCCTTCTCATGCTGTTTCTTTTTGCCCCACCTTAAATCTCATTCTCTAAGAGCCGTCCTTATTCAAGTCCCTCCAAAAAATCATTCCTACTCAGCTGGCTCTATTAATCCTGACCTAATATGCTAACATCTCTGCCAAACAGTTACTGGAACCAACCCAGTGTGCACCTTCCTTAACCAGCAGTTACGGGATCTTGTCATGTGCAAATTGTTCTATCCAGAGTTTCACTTACAGGCTAACCATGAGCACCTGGAGGAGACACCTATGGTAGCTGTGTAGTCACTCAAGTCAATGAAGCAACAGAGGACCCCTCAGATCGTATGCAGTTTTAAATTCCCTGTGAAGATACTAATTTCTTTTCACTAGTTGCATAGAAGGAGGCCTGAGTGGCAATTTTCCTCATTTTACACTATCCACGACGTGCCAAAAGATTGATAGAGTGAACCTGAGCTCACATCTTTTCTTTTTATAGGAATACATCTTAACATTTCTTTTAATGCTTGGAAATAATAAATACAAATAACTACAGAGGCACAGAACTTTTAGTGCCTCAGGGCACTCTATCTGCTCTGAAGCCTATTCTCACCTTAAGTTTAGTGATTCTTCAGCGTTAAGAGGAATGTTGCTGGCAAAATAAGAGCTGTTGACACTACCGATGGACCTCACTGATCAACAATGCAAAGAAAAAAAAAAATGCAACAATGGAAGGAAAAGGGAAATAAAACCAGGCTTTATACCTTTACTAAAAGCCTCTAATATCCTCTCTCTATTTCTACAAAAGCCAAGGGATGTTGCAAATTTGGATACACTGGAGAGCAATTTTCTTCTCTTTGATGTTGCTGATGAAACAACAGGTCTCTCCTCTCTTCGCATTCAATGCAAACAGGAAAGGGACTCAACCCAGCATGAAACTGGGAGCAGTGCCTGAGCTGCCCCTCTCCTGCCAGCAGCAGGGGGATGGGTGCTAAAAGCAGGGAAGGTCATCCCCAAAGGTACAACGGGTTCAAAGTGAGGCGGCAGGTCTTGGAGAGGAAGCCAAGGTCACCCTTTGGCAGCACATACCAGGATCTGCCCCATCCTGTAGCAAGTACTCTAGTCAGAAGAAAGACAAACTTGACAATCCTCCCCTTCAATTTTTTTATCATTTGAGGAATGGATGAAGAAATCACATGATCCATTCAGCCTAACTTGCATAAACTTAGAGAAGCATGTGGCTTGAATTTTACTGCCTTTTCTTATCATTAATATTTTTCCTTCAAATCTCACATTTTGTTGAGCTCACAGAACAACAGCAAGGGCTGTCCTGCAGCTAATTTGAGGCCTGCCTATTCCCTGTGACTGCAAACAATCTGCAGCTTACTGGATAAAGTGTCCTCTTTGTATTTCAAAAATAGTCAGCACAAATCCAATTAAAAATGTTTCTTTTCTTTTAAATATTATATTGTTCTGAGCATTTCTGTGTAAGCAGGGAACTCTGGATTACATTCCTCTCCAGGGGATCCTAAATGTTTATACAAATCACAGTAGGCAGCATTACAACACTTCCAACTTTTGCCACATGCACTTTGTCTAAACCCGAACTTGGTCAGAAATCTGTCATATTGCAAACTGTAAAAAAGAGAAATGAAAGGAAACTGTCTTATTTTTGTTCCTTTTGAGGATGTAATTCTATTAACAGTTCTGTACGTCTTTTCCCCATCAATTTAATTATGGATTAATTAATTCCTTGCAGTTTTCTAAAGCCCAGCAAAATATCATCTGACCCAAAACATTTCACAGCAGGGAAAAAAAGACAAGTTAGATAAAGAGAAAATCCATCCTTTGGGAAAAAAAAAATGGTGTTTATAAGAACAGGCAAGAGTATAAAAAAGACCAGCTCTCTCTTTTCCTTAGCAAACACATGTTGCTCCATGTCTTGCTCGTAACATTTCACTCCTTTCCATTTCTGCACATGATGCCCCAGACTGAGCCTAACTACAAATTGGTGATGCAATATCCAAGGACTTCTTATTTTATGCCTTTTCTTGAGGATATCAAGATCAAAGTGGTTGAGATACGGCCATGGCCATGACCTTGCCATTGGTGTTGTTCCACAGTCATGGATCTCTTTTCAAACAGGCACACAAAGCCTGAACGTGCTTGGAGGTGCAACCCGATGATTTCGGTTGTGTCTCAGGCTGAGGCAATGTGGTGAGAAATAGCAGGGTCTACTTTACAAATGCCCAGTATTACAAACACTGCCAAAGGTTACATTTATTGTTGGCCAAGATAACTTTGGGAAAGGCTTGAGTTTGTACCCTTTTTCTCTGAGCTTGTGTGTTGCTCCTACCAGGCAGGTTGTGACAGCCATCTGCTTACATTTATGTTTTTATAGGGCCTTTTATCACAGGGCTCCCAAAGCACTTTACACACTTACACCTTGATTCTCTGTTGTAACAGGAGGTGAGTTTAAATTAAAATAATGTGCAGGTCATAATCTTGGAATTGGGCTTTAGAGCCTCCTTTTTCACCTCTCAAGTGGGGCTATTACAAAGCAGGTACAAATAGCCAGAGCCAGGCATTTCAAGCCACAGTATGAAAATCAGGATATTCCTGCAAAAAACAGAAAGACTTAGAAAATAAGGAAACTATGTTTCACATGCATTGCTATAAATCACACAATGTCAAAGAGAAGCACATTTATGCCTTTGATAACTATGCAGGGGGATAACAGTCCACTTGGCATGAAGAAAAGGAAGCACAACTCAAAAAAGCACTTATCTCCTTGTCCTTATATATAATTATTAGTGGATGACTACTGCATGTAACAGGGAAGCCAAAAGAACGGAGGAACTCTTCTTTCAGCAAAAGAGCTGCCCCAGTTCAGGGAGGGGGAGCTGATGTTCTCAGCTATTGCAGAAGGTCACAGTGGCAGGCCAGGAAAGGCACAAGATGTGACATGTCCCTCCTGTATACACAGCAGGCATAAGTGACATTGCTATGCTGACTCCCTGGGGAAGGGGACAGAAGCCGAAGCAGCGCAGGAAGAGAATGCAGGAAGCGCGGGAGCAGAGAACAGGAGTTCATTTTTGGAAGTGCTTCCACAGGGTTAGCAAGTTAATTAGTTGCACAGCATGGGCCCAACCACCGTGCCATGAAGCTTTTTTTATTAAATATGCTTATTTTTGGACCTTCTGTTGCCAATTCAACTGCCACTGGCCAGGCCAATCAGAGAGAGCACGCTGCTCCTCTCGGCACAGGTGGACACCCACAGCCAACACTTGCACCTGAGCCAGCCACCTCAGGCTCCTTTACTGATAATGCAGAGAAAGATTTTCCTGCGGGAAACACTTCTTCTCTTCCTGGAACTGATGGAGAAAATAGGACAAATTATTTGTACCCAACAAGTGTTTGTTTCATTCCACCCTGAATCAGGAGAAAGGACATTTCTCACGCTCTCCACCCTGCAGAATAGGCCAGTGAATCTGCTCTTGCAGAGCACTTTAAAATTAAAAAATAATTCAACACAAAGATATAAAAATAAAAATTAAAAGTAACAAAACAATCAAATAAAAAACTGTGAAATTAAAAAATTAAAAAATTAAAACTGGTTACCTACAACTGGGCCTTCAAGACATACATACGCTAGCTCATCACTAGGGAAGCATAAGTTACCAGTTTACACAATGGCATACTAACTTGATTTCCCAGATCAAAGCACCTGATCCAAAGGGAAAGACCGAGAAGGTAAAAAAAGACATGTGAATAGGAGGTGAGCAGGCATGGGGTAAAGAACCAGGAGAGGCAGGGAGAGCAGTGGAAAATAGTATCAGAGACTGAAAGAAAAAAGCAGAAGCTGCAACATTATAGACCTGCTTCATTCCTGAACTCTTCTCTTTCCTCTCCAAGTTAAGTCTTTTCCCGTCCACGCTGACCCTCACTTCTCTTCCATGGCCCACTTCGTGCATCCCTTGCAACCCAACTCACTCCTTCACCTGCACAGAGTCATTGCCACCCACAGAAAATTCCTCCAAACATCAGCCTGGGGTGCATTCTGGAGCAAAGGGGGGCCTGAAATAGCTGACACTCTGCTCTTGCAGATAAATAACTCGGCACTCACTGGAGCTGGGACTGGAGTCCAAGTCCTCTGGCAGTTTTATGAAACTCTAGCTGTTCCTCACCCCTGCTTTTCAAAAAGCACATGAAATGAAATGGCTTGTTCCGGGGCAAATGACACAATGGTGCTAAACGGCATGATTTGTTTGTTTGTTTGTTTCATCCCAGGAGGGGAGGAGGGAAGGAATGTATACTTGATCTAATCCAAACCAATTTTTTTGTTGCTGTTGTTTCTGCTAAACTCTTAAAAAAAAAAAAAAAAATCAATGAACTGCCCTACACAAAACAAGTTTGAGGGAAAAAGAGAGATACTAGACTCCATTTTACTCTCAAGACTCTTTTGACCCTCTGACACCTCAGCCTGAGAGGAACTCACTTACGAAACCCAGCATTCAGAAATAAATTTTAAAAACAGCCCAAGCTGCCCCACATTCAGGAGAAAAGCTGTTTATTTACTCTGCCTTCTTTTGCAGTGCCTGTATGCTTGTGTCAGAGCATGCTCTGAATTGCCCACTGACCTACATTCCCTGGGACATGAAGCTGTGCCTCCCTGCTCCAGGGCTCGGCAGCACCCCTTGCCCTGGCCCTGCACTCCCTCTCCAGCGTTTCACCAGCTCCTCCAGCAACACTCTGCATAAGTGGATAATGTCTCAGGCCACCGAAGCATGCTTTTAAATGGATAGCCAGCCAAGTGTATATTAATTAAACTTAAAAGTTCTATTTATTGCCAAACACAGGGGGATTACACAGACAACAAGTGGTGGAAAGTACTCCAAAATGTTCTCACCCCTTTAATTACTACGCTATAGTTAGCCCAGCGAGCTGATGTATAATCAGCGCTGCTGTACGCACTGTTTACAGCAAGCACTCAGGAGAAACACGCTTACTTCATGGCCTCTCCGAGCAGCTGCCACATTTGGAGGGGCAGGAGGAGCACAGAAGGCACCGAAGGACCTTTTTCTTTATCACCTCCTCTCAGGGCTGCCCTTTTCCAGCACCCTGATGTGCTCCCTGGTCCTGGGGGTTTTCTGCCACCAGCCCGTGACCCCCTCAGCAGTGCTTGCATCACACCAAATCCCCC